>NC_073644.1:0-1200000 GCF_029407905.1 Bubalus kerabau | reverse complement strand
TCGAGTCGCGACGCGGGGCTCTTGGAGCCCCCTGAGCGGCCTCAAGGGAGTCCAGCCTCCTCTTCCGTTTGGAGAGAGGACCCGGGATTGCTCTCCAGGCCATGCAGGAAAAGAAGGCCCTCAGCTCGCAAGGACGCGGGCGTCTCAGGGGTTTCCTCGAGCTGCGGCGCCCGTGGGGGTTTTCTCTCGAGGCACGACGAGGATCTCAGGGAGCCCCTCGTGCGGCGCCAGGGAAGTCAGGTCTCCATGCGCGTGGCGAGGGGGAGCGCGTCCTGGCTCTCGAGTCACGGGAGGGGACTAGGGCCACGAGACGCTTTGAAGAAGGACTCTCGAGATCTTTCTCGGGGGGCGGCGGGAAACCCTCGTGTCCCTCGCCTTCTGCCGGGGACCTTAGGGAACTTCCCAGGGTGCCTCTGAGAGGCGAGGGATCCTGTGGAGGTGGCGGGGCCCCTCGGGACTCCGCTGGGTCTGGCGCAACGGAAGAGGGCCTCACCTCGAGGGGAGGCAGGAACCTCAGGCTTCCTCTCCGTTTCGGACTCCGACCGCAGGGTCCCTGCAGAGTTGGGACAGGAGAGTCAGGCCTCGTCTTGTCTGAGGAAGGGAACCCCGCTGGCCTCTCGAGTTGTTCAGGGGGACTCAGGCCCCTCGCCGAGCTGTGTGTGGAACCTGCGGGTCTTTCCGGATGATGCACGGGGGTGTCAGTGCCCCTTCGTGTTGTGCCTTCACCCACAGGGTTGCCTTCGAAGACGTGTCCGGGCCTCGGGTCCTTCTCAAAAGCGGACCGGGGAATCGAGGGCGTTCGGCATGTGGCACCACCCACGTGGCTCGTCTCGAATTTCCTCGTGAGACCGGCCTCATCCTGAGGTGCGCCGGTAGGGCCGGGAACCCCTTCCGGACCACGCAGGGGAATCGACTCTCCTGTCGCGATCAGGAGGGGAGAAGGGGCTCAGATGAAGCGTTGCCGGGACTCTAGTTGTTCCCATCGAGGGAACCCGGGGTGTCGGGGAACCTTTGGGGTTCTCACAAAGGGTGTCAGGTACCGTTTCTCACTTCAGGGCGGAACATGGGACTTCCCTTGAGACGCCGTAGTAGGCAAGGGCCTCATCTTGCGAAGACGTTGGAACCATGTGTTTTTTCTCGAGTTGCGGTCGGGATTGTCGAGTGATGACGGGGAATTCAGGCTTCCTCTTCAACTGCCCCAGGGAAGTCCAGTTTTCTTTCGAATTGTGAGTTAGAACTGGGGATTGCTCTCGAGACACTGCAGGGCCAAATAGACCTCATCTAGGCTTGTGTCCAGGACCTAATGTTCCTCTGCTGGGGCGACAGCTATCTCGGCATTGCATTCTCGACTCACCCGGGGAATCAGGCCTCGTCTTGTGGGGAAGCCAAGGACACCGCTCTCCTGCCAAGTTGCGACGGGTATATCTTGGAGCTCACTGTGTGGCCTAAAATGAGTCAAGCCTCCTGTGGAGTTTGGAGAGAGGACTCAGGATTGCTCTCCAGGCCATACAGCAAAAGAAGGCCCTCATCTCGTGAGGACTGGGGCGTCTCGTGGGTATTCTCGAGCTGCGGCTCCAGTGTGGTGTTGCTCACGAGGTATAATGGGGAGCTCAGGGAGCCTCTCCTGTGGTGCCAGGGATGTCAGGTTTCTATGCTCGTGGCTAGGGGGAGCGCGTCATTGCTCTCGAGGCATGGTAGGGGAATCACACCTCAAGACGCGTTGAAGAAGGACTCTCGAGGTCTTTTACGGGTTGGGGCAGGAAACCCTTGGTTCCCTCGACTTGTGCCGGTGATCTCAGGAAGGTCTAAGGGTGCCTCTGAGAAGTCAGGGATACTGTGCAGTTGGGAGGGGCCTCTCGGGACTCCACTGGGTTCGGTGCAATGGAAGAGGGCCTCATCTCGAGTGGAGGCAGGAAACTCATGTTTCCTCTCCTGACTTCCCCTGGGCCAGATCTGACTCGGATCGCAGTTTCACTGCAGAGTTCGAACAGGAGAGTCAGGCCTCGTCTTGTGTGGAGGAATGGAACTCTGCTTGCCTCTCCAGTTGTTCACGGGGTGACAGGTCACTTCTCGAGCTGTGTGTGGTACCTGCGGGTTTCTCCGGACGATACCCGGGGGTGTCAGTGCCCCTTCCTGTTGTGCCTTCATCAAAAGGGTTATCTTCAAAGAGGTGTCCGGGCATTGGGATCTTAACAAGAGCGGACCGGGAAATTGGGGTCTTTCGGCATGTGTCACCATCCACGAGGCTATGTCTCGAATATCCTCGTGAGACCGGCCTCATCCTGAGATGCACCGGGAAAGGCGGGAACCCCTTCAAGACAAAACAGGGGAATCGACACTCCTGTCGCGATCAGGAGGGGAGAAGGGGCCCAGATGTAGTGGTGCCGGGAACCTCGGTGTTCTCCTCGAGTCAGACTGGTGTGTCGAGGAACTTTTGAGGTCGCATCAAGGGTGCCAATACCGTTTCGCACTTCAAGACGGAACGTGGGACTTCCTTGAGATGTTGTAGGGGGCAAGGGCCTCATCTTGCGATGACGGGGGAGCCACGTGGCGTTTCTGGAGTTGTGGCGGGATTCTCGAGTTTCGACAGGGAATACAGTCTTCCTCATGTGTTGGCCCAGGGAAGTCCTATCTTCCATTTGAGTTTCAAGGGAGAGCTGGGGATTGCCCTCGAGTCACTGCAGGGCAAAATAGACCTCATCTAGTCTTGTGTCCAGGACTTAATGTTCGTCCCTAGGGGCGACAGGGATCTCGGGCTTGCATACCAGACTCACCCGGGGAATCAGGCCTCGTCTCAAGGGGAAGCAAAGAACTCTGCTGTCCTTTTGGGTCGCGATGGGTATCTCTTGGAGCCCACTGTGTGCCCTAAAGGGAGTCAAGCCTCCTGTGGTGTTTGGATAGAGGACTCGGGATTCCTCTCCACGCCATGCAGGAAAAGAAGGCCCTCATCTCGCGATGACGGCGGCGTCTCGTGTATTTTCTAGACTGCCGCGCTAGTGCCAGGTTTCTGACGAGGTACGAGAGGGAGCTCAGGGAGCCTCTCGTGTGGCGCCAGGGAAGTCAGGTCCCCATGAGATGGCTAGGGGGAGTTCGTCATTGCTCTCAAGTCATGGTAGGGTAATCGGGCCTCAAGACGGGTTGAAGAAGGACTCTCGAGGTCTTTCTTGGGTCACTGCATAAAACCCAGGGTTCCCTTGACTTGTGCCTGCGACCTCAGGTAGCTTCTCAGAGTGCCTCTGAGAAGTCAGGGATACTGTGCAGTTTGGAGGGGCCTCTCGAGACTCCTCTGCATTTGGTGGAATGTAAGAGGGACTCATCTCAAGTTGAAGCAGGAACCTCAGTGTTCCTCTCCATTTCTAACTCAGATCGCAAGGTCCCTGCATGTTGGTACAGGAGAGTCAGGCCTCGTCTTTTCTGGAGGATGGGACTCCTCTTGCCTCTCGAGTTGTTCTCGAGGTGACAGGCCACTTGTCGAGCTGTGTGTGTAACCTGCCCGTTTTTCCGGATGATGCACAGGTGTGTTAGTGCCCCTTCGTGTTGTACCTTCATACTCAAGGCTGCCTTCCAAGAGGTGTCCGAGCATCGGATTCTTATCAAGAGCGGACCGGGAAATTGGAGTCTTTCAGCAAGTGGCACCACCCACAAAGCTACGTATCGAATTTCCCCATGAGACCGGCCTCATCCTGAGTTGTGCAGGGAAGGTCGGGCCCCCTTGCAGACAAAGCAGGGGAATCGATCCACCGGTCACGATCAGGAGGGGAGAAGGGGCTTAAATGAAGTGGTGCCGGGAACCTCGGTGTTCCCCTTGAGTGAGACCGGCGTGTTGGGGGACTTTTGGGGTCGCATCAAGGGTGCCAAGTACCGTTTCGCACTTCAAGATGGAACCTGGGACATCTTTTGAAACGCTGTAACGGGCAAGTGCCTCATCTTGCGATGACGGGAGAACCACGTGGTTTTGCTCAAGATGCGGCGGGATTCTCGAGTCATGACCGGGAATTTAGGCTTCCTCTTGTTGGCCTTGAAATCCAATCTTCCATTCGGGTTGCGAGGGGGATCTGGGGATTGCGCTAGAGTCACTGCAGGGCAAAAGAGACCTAATCTAGGCTTGTGTCCAGGATCTAATGTTGCTCTCCAGGGGCGACAGGGATCTCGGGTTTGCATTCCAGACTCATCCGGGGAGTCAGTTCTCAGCTCGAGGGTAAGCAAAGAATTCCGCTCTCGTCTCGAGTCGCGATGGGTATCTCTTGGAGCCCAATGTGTGTAATAAAGGGAGTCAAGCCTCCTGTGGAGTTTGGAGAGAGGGCTCGGGATTGGACTCCAGGCCATGCAGGAAAAGAAGGCCCTCATCTCGAGATGACAGTGGCATCTCGTGGGTTTTCTCGAGCTGCGGCGCCAGTGTGGGGTGTCTCATGAAGTACCACGGGGATCTCAGGGAGCCTCTTGTGTGGCGCCAGGAAAATCCAGTATTCCATTCGAGTTGCAAGTTAGAACTGGGGATTGCTCTCCAGTCACTGCAGGGCAAAATAGACATCATCTACGCTTGTGTCCAGGACCTAGTGTTCCACTACTGGGACGACAGGGATCTCAGGGTTGCATTCTCGACTCACCTGGAGAGTCAGGCCTCGTCTTGAGGGGAAAAAAAGGACTCCGTTCTCCTGTCGAGTCGCGACGGGTATCTCTTGGACCCCACTGTGTGGCGTAAAGGGAGTGAAGCCTCCTATGGAGTTTGGAGAGATGACTCGGGATTGTTTTCCTGGCCATGCAGGAAAAAAGGCCCTCATCTCGCGATGACGGGGGCGTCTCGTGGGTTTTCTCCAGCTGTGGCGCCATTATCAGATTTCTCACGAGGTACGACGGGGAGCTCAGAGAGCCTCTCGTTTGGTGCTAGGGACGTCAGGTCTCCGTGCGTGTGGTGAAGGGGAGTGCGTGATTGCTCTCGAGTCATAGTAGGCAAATCAGGCCTCAAGACGCATTGAAGAAGGACTCTCGAGGTCTTTCTCGGGTTGCGGCAGGGAACCCTGGGTTCCCTCGACTTGTGTCGGTGACCTCAGGCAACTTCTCAGGGTGCCTCTGAGAAGTCAGGGACACTGAGGATTTGGGAGGGGCCTTTCGTTACTCAACTGTGTTTGGTGCAATTGAAGAGGGCCTCATCTCGTATGGAGGCAGGAACCTCAGGGGTCCTCTCCATTTCTGACTCGGGTCGCAGAGTACCTGCAGAGTATGGACAAGAGAGTCACGCCTCATCTTCTGTGGAGGCATGGATCTCCGCTTGCCTTGCGAGTTGTTCATGGAGTGACAGGCCACTTGTTGAGCTGTGTGTGGAACCTGTGGTTTTTTCCGGATGATGCACAGGGGTGTCAGTGCCCCTTCGTGTTGTGCCTTCATCCACAGGGTTGCCTTCAAAGAGATGTCCAGGCATCGGGTTCTTTTCAAGAGCGTACCAGAAAATTGGGATCTTTCAGCATGTGGTACCACCCACGAGGCTACGTCTCGAATTTCCTCGGGAGACTGGCCTCATCCTGAGGTTCGCCGTGAAGGTAGGAAACCCCTTGCAGACAAAGCAGGGGAATCGACCCACCGGTCGCGATCAGAAGGGGAGAAGGGGCTCAAATGAAGTGGTGCCGGGAACTTCGGTGGTCCCCTCGAGTGAGACCGGTATGTCACGGCACTTTTGAGGTCGCATCTAGGGTGCCAAGTACAGTTTCGCACTTCAAGGCGGAACGTGGGAATTCTTTGGAGATGCTCTAGCGGGCAAGGGCCTCATATTGCAATGACGAGGGAAACACGTGGTTTTTCTCGAGTTGCGGCGGGATTCTCGAGTTACGACGGGGAATTCAGGCTTCCTCTTGTGTTGGCCCAGGAAGTCCAATCTTCCATTCAACTTGTCAGAGAGAGCTGTGGGTTGCTCTCGAGTCACTTCAGGGCAAAGAGTCCTCATCTAGGCTTGGGTCCAGGACGTAGTATTGCTCTCCAGGGGCAACAGGGATATCGGGGTCACATTCCAGTCTCACCCGGTGGGTCACGCCTCGTCTCGAGTGGAAGCAAAGGACTCCACTATCCTCTCGAGTCGGGACGCGTAACTCTTGGAGCCCAATGAGTGGCCTAAAGGGAGTCAAGCGTCCTGTGTAGCTTGGACAGAAGGTTCACGCTTGATCTGCATACCATGCAGTTAAAGATGGCCCTCCTCTCGTGATGACGGGAGCGTCTCATGGGTTTTCTCGAGCTGCGGCGCCAGTGTGGGGTTTCTCACGAGATATGATGGGGAGATCAGGGAGCCTCTCGTGCGGCCCCAGAGAAGTCAGGCCTCCATGCGTGTGGCCAGGCAGATCGCGTCATTGCTCTGGAGTCATGGGAGGGACTAGGGCCTCAAGACGCATTTAAGAAGGACTCTCGAGGTCTTTCTTGGGTTGGGGTGGGAAACACTCGTTTCCCTCGACCTCTACCGGGGACCTTAGTGAACTTCCCAGGTGCCTCTGAGAGGTGAGGGATACTGAGGAATTAGAGGGGCCTCTCGGGACTCCACTAGGTTTGACGAAATGAAAGAGGGCCTCATCTCGATTGGAGGCAGGAACGTCAGCTTCCTCTCCATTTCTGACTCCGACCGCAGGGTCCCTGCAGGGTTGGGACAGGAGAGTCAGGCCTCATCTTGTCTGAGTAATGGAACTCTGCTTGCCTCTCGAGTCGTTCAGTGGGTCTCAGGCCCCTTGTCGAGCTGTGTGTGGAACCTGCGGGTGTTTCCAGAAGATGAACGGGGGTGTCATTGCCCCTTCATTTGGTGCCTTCCCCCACAGGGTTGCCTTCAAAGAGGTGTCCGGGTATCGGTTTCATTTCAAGAGCGGACGGGGAAATCGGGGTCGTTCGGCATGTGGCACAACACACGTGGCTCATCTCGAATTTCCTCGTGAGACCAACATCATCCTGAGTTGCGCCGGGAAGGCCGGGAACACCTTCCACACAAAGCACGGGAATCGAATCTCCTGTCTCAATCAGGAGGGGAGATGGGGCTCAGATGAAGTGGGGCCGGGACTCTAGGTGTTCCACTCGAGGTAACCCGGCGTTTCAGGGAACTTTAGGGGTCGCATCAAGGGAGCCAAGTACCGTTTCCCACTTCAGGACGGAACATGGGACTTCCCTGGAGACGCTGTAGCGGGCAAGGGCCTCATCCTGTGAAGACGTTGGAACCACATCGTTTTTCTCGAGTTGTGTCTGGATTCTCGAAAACGACGGGGATTTCAGGCTTTCTCTTGGGTTGGCCCTGGGAAGCCCAAACTTCCCCTGGAGTTGCGAAGGAAAGCTGGGGGTTCTGCTCGAGTCACTACAGGGCCAAAGAGACCTCATCGAGGCGTGTGTCCAGGACCTAATATTCCTCTCAAGGGAAGACAGGGATCTCGGGTTTGCATTCCAGACTCCCCCGGGGAGTCAGGCCTCGCCTCGAGGGGAAGCAGAGGACTCCGCTTTCCTCTCAATTCGCGACACCTATCTCTTGGAGCCCAATGAGTGGACTCAAGGGTGTCGAGCCTCCTCTTCAGTTTGGAGAGAGGACTCGGGATTGCTCTCCAGGCCAGGCAGGAAAAGAAGGCCCTCAGCTCGCGATGACGGAGGCGTCTCATGGGTTTCCTCAGGCTGCAGCGCCCGTGGGGGTTTTCTCACGAGGCACGACGAGGACCTCAGGGAGCCTCTCGTGCGGCGCCAGGGAACTCATGTCTCCATGCGCATGGTGAGGGGGAGCTGGTCATCTCTCTCGAGTCATGGGAAGCGACTAGGGCCTCAAGACGCGTTGAAGAAGGACTCTCGAGGTCTTTCTCGGGTGGCGGCGGGAAACCCTCGTTTCCCTCGACTTCTGCAGGGGACTATAGGGAACTTCCCAGGGTGCCTCTGAGAGGTGAGGGATGCTGTGGAGTTGGCAGGGCCTCTAGGGACTCTGCTGGTTTCGGCGCAATGGAAGAGGGCCTCATCTCGAGGGGAGGCAGGAACCTCAGGCTTCCTCTCCGATTCTGACTCCGACTGCACGGTCCCTGCAGTGTTGGGACAGGAGAGTCATGCCTCATCTTGTCTGAGGAATGGAATTCTGGTTGCCTCTCGAGTTGTTCCGGGAGTCTCAGGCCCCTTGTCGAGCTGTGTGTAGACCCTGCGGGTTTTTCCGGATGATGCACAGGGGTGTCAGTGCCCCTTCGTGTTGTGCCTTCACTCACAGGGTTGCCTTCGAAGAGGTGTCCGGGCATCGGGTTCTTATCAAGAGTGGACCGGAAAATCGGGGTTTTTCGGCACGTGGCACCTCACACATGGCTAGTCTCGAATTTCCTCCTGAGACCGGCCTCATCCTGAGGTGCACCAGGAAGGCCGGGAACCCCTTCCAGAGAAAGCAGGGGAATCGACTCTCCTGTCGCGATCAGGAGGGGAGAAGGGGCTCAGATGAAGTGGTGCTGGGACCCTCGGTGTTCCCCTCGAGGGAACCCAGCGTGTCGGCGAACTTTTGTGGTCGCATCAAGGGTGTCAATTACCATTTCGCACTTAAGGACGGAACATGGGACTTCCCTGGAGACGCCGGAAACTTCGGTGTTCCCCTGGAGTGAGACCGGTATGTTGGGGAACTTTGGGGTCGCATCAAGGGTGCATAGTAGCATTTCGAACTTTAAGATGGAACGTGGGACTTCTCTTGAGACTCTAGCTGGCAAGGGCCTCATATTGCGATGAAGGGGGAACCACATGATTTTTAAGACTTGAGGCTGAATTCTCGAATTACG
The DNA here is from genome assembly GCF_029407905.1 of Bubalus kerabau. Taxonomy (NCBI): domain Eukaryota; kingdom Metazoa; phylum Chordata; class Mammalia; order Artiodactyla; family Bovidae; genus Bubalus; species Bubalus kerabau. The sequence continues at coordinate 1,191,256 of NC_073644.1, read as the reverse complement.
ATGGGAAATTCAGACTTCCTCTTGTGTTGACCTTGGGAAGACCAATATTCCATTCAAATTGTGAGGGAGAGATGGAGGTTGCTCTCGAGTCACTGTAGGGCAAAATAGACCTCATCTAGGCTTGTGTCTAGGACATAATATTCCACTCCAGGGGCGACAGGGTTCTCGGGGTTGCATTCCAAACTCACCCGGGGAGTCAGGCCTCGTCTCGAGGGAAGCAAAGGACTCCGCTCTCCTCTCGAGTCGCACCGGGTATTTCTTGGACCCAACTGAGTGTCCTAAAGGGAGTCAATCCTCCTGTGAAGTTTGGAGAGAGGACCAGGGATTGCTCTCCAGGTCAGGCAGGAAAAGAAGGCCCCCATCTCTCCTTGACGGGGGCATCTTGTGGTTTTTCTCGAACTGCGGCGCCACTGTGGGTTTTCTCACGAGGTACGATGGGGTACTCAGGGGGCCTCTTGTGTGGTACTAGGGAAGTCAGTTTTCCTGCTTGTGGCGAGGGGAGCGCGTCCTTGCTCTGGAGACATGGTAGGGGAATCGGGCATCAAGAGACGTTGAAAAAGGACTCTCCAAGTCTTTCTCGGGTTACTTCAGGAAACTCTGGGTTCCCTCGACTTGTGCCAGTGACCTCAGGTAGCTTCTCAGGGAGCCTCTGAGAATTCAGGGATACTGTGGTGTTGGAAGGGGCCTCTCGGGACACCACTGAGTTTGGTTCAATGGAAGAGGGCCTCTTCTCTAGTTGAGGCAGGAACCTCAGGGTTCCTCTCCATTTCTGACTCCGATCGCAGGGTCCCTGAAGAGTTGGGCCAGGAGAGTAAGGCCTCGTCTTGTGTGAAGGAATGCAACTTCACTTGCCTCTCGAGTTGTTCACGGGGTGACAGTCCACATTTGGAGCTGTGAGTGGAATCGGCGGGGTTTTCCAGACGATGCATGGGGATGTCAGTGTCCCTTCGTGTTGTGCCTTCATCCACAGGGTTGCCTTCGAAGAGATGTCCGGGCGTCAGGTTCTTATCTAGAGTGGACCGGGAATTCGGGATCTTTCAGCATGTGGCACCAACCATGAGGCTACTTTTCGAATTTCCTCATGAGACCGGCCTCATCCGGAGGTTCGCGGGGAACGTCGGGAACCCCTTGCAGACAAAGCATGGGAATCGACCCTCCTGTCGCGATCAGGAGAGGAGAAAGGCCTCAGTTGAAGTGGTGCCGGGAACTTCAGTGTCCCCTCTAGTGAGATCGGTATATAGGGGAACTTTTGGGGTCGCATCAAGGGTGCCAAGTACTGTTTTGCACTTCAAGACGGAATGTGAGACTTCTCTTGAGACGCTGTAGGGGGCAAGGGCCTCATCTTGCAATACAGGGAACCACGTGATTTTTCTCGAGTTGCGGCGGGTTTCTCAAATTACAACTGGAAATTCAGGCTTCCTCTTGTGTTGGCTCAGAAAGGCCAATCTTCCATTCGAGTTGCAAGGGAAAGCTAGGGGTTGTGCTTGAGTCACTGCAGGGCCAAAGAGACCTCATCTAGGCTTTTGTCCAGGACCTAAGGTTCCTCTCCAGGGGCGACAGGGATCCAGGGTTGCATTCCAGACTCACCCTCGTAGTCAGGCCTCATCTCGAGGGGAAGCAATGGACACCGCTCTCCTCCTGAGTATCGACGGGTATCTCTTGGAGCCCACTGAGTGACCTAAAGGGAGTCAAGCCTCCTTTGGAGTTTGGAGAGAGGATTCGGGATTGCTCTTCAGGTCATGCAGGAAAGAAGGCCCTCATTTCACCATGACAGGGGCGTCTCGTGGGTTTTCTCGAGCTGCGGCGCCAGTGTGGGGTTTCTCACGAGGTACGATGGGGAGCTCAGGGAGCTTCTCATGTGGTGCCGGGGAAGTCAGATCTTCATGCGCGTGGCGAGGGGGAGCGCGTCATTTTTCTCCAGTCATGGTAGAGGAATCGGGCATCAAGACGCATGAAGAAGGACTCTCAAGGTTTTTCTCAGGTTATGGCAGGAAACCCTGGGTTCCCTCGACTTATGCCCGTGACCTCAGGGAGCTTCTCAGGGTGCCTCTGAGAAGTCAGGGATACTGTGCAGTTGGGAGGGGCCGCTCCGAACTCCACTGGGTTTGGTGCAGTAGAAGAGGGCCTTATCTCGAGTTGAGGCAGGAACCTCAGGGTTCCTCTCCATTTCTGAATCGGATCTCAGTGTCCATGCAGAGTTGGGACAGGAGAGTCAGGCCTTGTCTTGTGTGGAGGAATTGAACTCCTCTTGCCTCTCGAGTTGTTCATGGGGTGACAAGCCACTTGTCGATCTGTATGTGGAACTTGCGGGCTTTTCCAACGATACACGAGGGTGTCAGACCCCTTCGTTTTGTGCCTTCACCCACAGGATTGCCTTCGAAGAGGTGTCCTAGCATTGGGTTCTTATCAAGAGCAGACACGGAAATCGGGGTCTTTCGGCATGTGGCACCAACCACAAGGCTACGTCTCGAATTTCCTCGTGAGACCGGCCTCATCCTGAGGTGCGCTGGGAAGGTCCGGAAACCCTTCCAGACAAAGCAGGGTAATCGACCCTCCCGTCGCGATCAGGAGGGGATAAGGGGCTCAGAACAAGCGGTGCACCGAACCTTGGTGTTCCCCTCGAGTGACACCAGGGTGTCGGGGAACTTTTGTGATAACATCAAGGTTGCCAATTATCATTTTAAACTTCAAGATGGAACGTGGGGCTTCTCCTGAGACGCTGTAGCTGGCAAGGGCCTCATCTTGCGATGACGGGGGAACCACGTGGTTTTTCTCGAGTTGCGGCGGGATTTTCGAATTACGACGGGGAATTCAGGCTTCCTCTTGTGTTGTCCCAGGGAAGTCCATTCTTCCATTCGAGGTGTGAGGGAGAGCAGGGGATTGCTCTCGAGTCACTTCAGGGCAAATGAGACCTCATCTATGCTTGTGTCTAGGACCTAATGTTCCTCTCCAGGGGCGACAGGGATCTCGGGGTTGCATTCCAGACTCACCTGAGGAGTCAGGCCTGGTATATAGGGGAAGCAAAGAATTCCGCTCTCCTCTTGAGTCCCAACGGGTATCTCTTGAGCCAACAGAGTGGCCTAAAGGGAGTCAGGCCTCCTGTGGAGTTTGAAGAGAGGCCTCGAGATGCTCTCCAGGCCATGCAGGAAAAGAAGGCCTTCATCTCGCGACGACGGAGGCGTCTCGTGGGTTTTCTCGAGCTGGGGAGCCAGTGTGGGATTTCTCACGAGGTATGACGGGGAGCTCAGGGAGCCTCTTTTGTGGCGCCAGGGAAGTCAAGTCTCCATGCGAGTGGCGAGGGGGAACGCGTCATTGCTCTTGAGTCATGGTAGGGGAATTGGGATTCAAGACGCGTTGAAGGAGGATTTTCGAGGTCTTTCTCGGGTTGCGTCAGGAAACCCTGTGTTCCCTCGACTTGTGCCGGTGACCTCAGGGAGCTTCTAAGGGTGCCTCTGAGAAGTCGGGATACTGTGGATTTGGGAGGGGCCTCTCGGGCCTCCACTGTTTTTGGTGTAATGGAAGAGGGCCTCATCTCGAGTGGAGTCAGGAACCTCAGGGTTCCTCTCCATTTCGGACTCCGATCGCAGGGTCCCTTCAGAGTTGGGACCGGAGAGTCAGGCCTCGTCTTGAGTGAAGGAATGGAACTCTGCTTGCCTCTCGTGTTGTTCATGGGATGACAGGCCTCTTGTTGAGCTGTGTGTGGAACCTGCGGCTTTTACCGAATGATGCACGGGAGTGTCAGTGACCCTTCGTTTTGTGCCTTCGTCCACAGGGTTGCCTTCAAAGAGGTGTCCGGGCATCGGGTTCTTCTCAAGAGTGGGCCGGGAAATCGGGGTATTTCGGCATGTGACACCACCCACGACGCTATGTCTCGAATTTCCTCGTGAGACCGGCCTCATCCTGAGGTGCGCCGGGAATGTGGGGAACCCCTTCCAAACAAAGCAGGGGAATAGACCCTCCTGTCGCAAACAGGAGGGGAGAAGGTGCTCAGATGAAGTGGTGCGGGAACCTCGGTGTTCCTGTCGAGTGAGACCGGCGTGTCCGGGAACATTTGGTGTCGCATCAAGGGTGCAAAGTACCGTTTCGCACTTCAAGACGGAACGTGGTTCTTTTCTTGAGACGCCATAGCAGGCAAGGGCCTCATCTTGGGATGACGTTGGAAACACGTGGTTTTTCTCGAGTTGCGGCGGGATTCTCGAGTTACGAAGGGGATTTCTGGCTTCCTCTTGTGTTGGCCCAGGGAAGCCCAATCTTCCATTCGAGTTGCGAGGGAGAGCTGGGGGTTGCGCTCGAGTCACTGCAGGGCAAAAGAGACCTCATCCAGGCTTGTGTCTAGGACCTAATGTTCCTATCAAGGGATGACTGGGATCTTGGGGTTGCATTCCAGACTCACCCGGGAGTCAGGCGTCCTCTCGAGGGGAAACAAAGGACTTCTCTCTCTTCTCGAGTCGCGACGGGTATTTCTTGGAGCCCACTGAGTGGACTAAAGGGAGTCAAGCCTCCTCTGGAGTTTGGAGAGAGGACTCGGGATTGCACTCCAGGACATGCAGGAAAAGAAGGCCCTCATCTCACGATGACGGGGGGTCTCGGTGGTTTTACCGAGCTGCAGCGCCTGTGTTGGTTTCTCAGGAGGTACGACGGGGAGCTCAGGGAGCCTCTTATGTGGCGCCAGGGAAGTTAGGTCTCGATGCGTGTGGCGAGGGGGATTGCGTCATTGCTCTCGAGTCATGGTAGGGGAATCAGGCCTCTAGACGCGTTGAAGAAGGACTCTCAAGATCTCTCTAGGGTCTTGGCAAGAATACCTGGGTTCCCTCGACTTGTGCCGGTGACCTCAGGGAGATTCTCCGGGTGCCTCTGAGAAGTCAGGGATACTGTGGAGTTGGGAAAGACCTCTCGGGACTCCACTGGGTTTGGTGAAATGGAAGGGGGCCTCATCTCGAGGGGAGGCAGGAACCTCAGGGTTCCTCTCCATTTCTGATTCTGATCGAAGCCCCCTGCATAGTTGGGAGAGGTGAGTCAGGCCTCGTCTTGTGTGCAGGAATGGATCTCCGCTTGCCTCTCGAGTTGTTCACTGGGTGACAGGCACTTGTTGAGCTGTAAGAGTAACCTGCGGTCTTTTCCGGATGATGCTCGGGGTTGTCAGTGCCCCTTCATGTTGTGCCTTCATCCACACTATCTTCGAATAGGTGTCTGGGCATCGCGTTCTTATCAAGAGCAGATCGGGAAATCGCGGTCTTTCGGCATGTGGCACCACCATCGAGGCTACGTCTCGAATTTCCTCGTGAGACAGCCTCATCTGAGGTGCGTGGAGAAGGTCGGGAACCCCTTGCAGACAAAGCAGGGGAATCGGCCCTCCATTCGCGATCAGGAGGGGAGAAGGGGCTCAGATGAAGTGGTGCCAGGAACCTTGGTGTTCCTCTCGAGTGCGACCCTTATGTCGGGGAACTTTTGGGGTAGCATTAAGGGTGCCAAATATCATTTCGCACTTCAAGACAGAACGTGGGACTACTCTTGAGACGCTGGAGCAGGCAAGGGCCTCATCTTGCAATGACGGGGGAATCACGTGGTTTTTCTCGAGTTGAGGCGGAATTCTTGAATTACTACTGGGAATTCAGGCTTCCTCTTGTGTTGGCCCAGGGAGGTCCATCTTCCATTCGGGTTGCGAGGGAAAGCTGGGGAGTGCTCTCGAGTTACTGCAGGGCAAAAGCGACCTCATCTAGCCTTGTGTTCAGGACCCAATGATCCTCTCCAAGGGCGACAGGGATCTCGGTTTTGCATTACAGACTCACCCGGGGAGTTAGGCCTCGTCTCGAGGGGAAGCAAAGGACTCGGCTCTCCTCTCAAGTTGCGACGCATATCTCTTGGAGCCCACTGAGTGGTCTAAAGGGAGTCAACCCTCCTCTTCAGTTTGGAGAGAGGACTCGGGATTGCTCTCCAGGCCATGCAGGAAGAGAAGGCCCACATCTCGAGATGACGGGGGCGTCTCGTGGGTTTTCTCGAGCTGTGGCGCCAGTGTGGGGTTTCTCACGAGGTACGACGGGGAGTTCAGGTAGCCTCTCGTGTGGCAACAGGGAAGTCAGGTCTCCATGGGCGGGGCAAGGGGGAGCGCGTCATTGCTCTCAAGTCAGGGTAGGGGAATCGGGCCTCATGACGGGTTGAAAAAGGACTCTCGATGTCTTTCTAGGGTTGCAGCAGGAAACCCTGGGTTCCCTTGACTTGTGCCAGTGACCTCAGGGAGCGTCTCAGGGTGCCTCTGAGAAATCAGGGATACTGTGGATTTGGGAGAGGCCTCTCGGGACTCCTCTGGGTTTGGTGCAATGGAAGAGGGCCTCATCTCGAGTTGAGGCAGGAACCTCAGGGTTCTGCTCCTGACTTCCTGGAGCCGGATCTGACTCAGATCGCAGGGTCCCTGCTGAGTTTGCTCAGGAGTGTCAGGTCTCGTGTTCTGCGGAGGAATGGAACTCCGCTTACATCTCAAGTTGTTCAATGATGACACCACTTTTCGTGATGTGTGTGGAACCTGCGGGTTTTTCGGAGATGCACGGGGGTGTCAGTGCTCCTTCCTGTTGTGCCTTCATCCACAGGGTTGCCTTCGAAGAGGTGTCCGGGCATCGGGTTCTCCTCAAGTGCGGACCGGGAAATCGGGGTCTTTCAGCATGTTGCACCACCCACGAGGCTACGTCTCGAATTTCCTCGTGAGATCGGCCTCATCCTTAGGCACGCAGGAAAATCCGGGAACCCTTTCCAGACAAAGCAGGGGAATCGACCCTCCTTTCGGGATCAGGAGGAGAGAAAGGGCTCAGATGAAGTAGTGCCAGGAACTTCGGTGCTCCCCTTGAGTGAAACTGGTAAGTCGGGTAACTTTTCGGGTTGCATCAAGGGTGCCAAGTACCGTTTCGCACTTCAAGACGGAACCTGGGACTTCTCTTGAGATGCTGTAGTGGGCAAGGGCCTCATCTAGCGCTGACGGGGGACCCACGTGTTTTTTCTCGAGTTGCGGCAGGATTCTTGAGTTACGACGGGGAATACAGGTTTCCTCTTGTGTTGGCCCAGGGAAGTCCAATCTTCCATTCGAGTTGCAAGTGAGAGCTGGAGATTGCTCTTGAGTCACTGCAGGGCAAAATAGAGCTCATCTAGGTTTGTGTCCAGGACCGAGTTTTTCTCTCCAGGGGCGACAGGGATCTCGGGGTTGCATTCCAGACTCACCCGGGGAGTCAGGCCTCATCTCGAAGGGAATGAATAGACTCCGCTCTCCTCTCGAGTCACGACGGGTATCCCTTGGAGCCCAAGAATGGCCTAAATGGAGTTAAGCCTCCTGTGGAGTTTGGAGAGAGGACTCGGGATTGCTCTCTAGGCCATGCAGGAAAAGAAGGCCCTCATCTCGCGATGACGGGGGCGTCTCGTGGGTTTTCTCAAGGTGCAGTGCCTGGTTGGGGTTTCTCACAAGATAGGACGGGGAGCTCAGGGAGACTCCTGTGGTGCCACGGAAGTCAGGTCTCCATGGACGTGACGAGGGGGAGCGCCTCATTGCTCTCGAGTCATGGTAGGGGAATCGAGCCTCAAGACGCTTCGAAGAAGAACTGTCGAGGTCTTTCTCGGGGTGTGGCAGGAAACGCTGGGTTCCCTCGACTTGTGCCCATAACCTCAGGGAGCTTAGCGGGGTTCCTCTGAGAAGTCAGGGATACTGTGTAGTTGAGAGGGGCTTCTCGGAACTTCACAGGGACTGGTGCAATTGAAGAGGACCTAATCTCGGATTGAGGCAGTAACGTCAGGGTTCCTCTCCATTTCTGACTCGGAGAGCAGGGTCCCTGCAGAGTTGGGACAGGAGAGTTAGACCTCGTCTTGTGTGGAGTAATGGAACTCCGCTTGCCTCTCGAGTTGTTCACGGGATGACAGGCCACCTGTCGAGTTGTATGTGGAACCTGCGGTTTTGGGGGACGATGCACAGGGGTGTCAGTGCCCATTCGTGTTGTGCCTTCATCCACAGGGTTACCTTCGAAGAGGTGACCGGGCATCGGGATCTTATCAATAGCGGACCAGGAAATCGGGGTCTTTCAGCATGTGGCACAACACACGAGGCTACGTCTCGACTTCCCTCGTGAGACTGGCCTCATCCTGAGGTTCGCCGAGAAGTCTGGGAACCCCTTCCGGACAAAGCAGGGGAATCGACCCTCCTGTCGCCATCAGGAGGGGAGAAGAGGCTCAGCTGAAGCAGTGCTGGGAACCTCCATGTTCTTCTCGAGTGAGACCGGGGTGTCAGGGAAATTGGGGTGTCGCATCAAGGGTGTCAAGTACCGTTTCACACTTCAAGACGGAACATGGGACTTCGCTGGAGACGCTATAGCTGACAGGGGCCTCATATTTCGATGACGGAGGAGCCACGTTGTTTTTCTCCAGTTGCCGCGGGATTCTCGAATTACAACGGGAAATACAGTCTTCCTCTTGTGTTGGCCCAGGGAAGTCCAATCATCCATTCGAGTTGCGAGGGAGAGCTGGGGATTGCACTTGAGTCAATGCAGGACAAAAAAGACCTCATTTAGGCTTGTGTCCAGGACCGAGTTTTCCTCTACAGGGGCGACACGGATCTCGGGATCCCATTCCAGACTCACCCAAGTAGTCAGGCCTCGGCTCGAGGGGAAGTAACGGACTCCGCTCTCCTCTAGAGTAGCGACGTGTATCTCTTGGAGGCTACTGAGTGGCCTAAAGGGAGACAGGCCTCCAGTGGAGTTTGGAGAGTGGACTCGGGATTGCTCTCTAGGTCATGTAGGAAAAGAAGGCCCTCATCTTACGATGACGGGGGCGTCTCATGTGTTTTCTCGAGCGGAGGTGCCAGTGTGGGGTTTTCATGAGGTAGGACGGGGAGCGCAGGGAGCCTCTCGTGTGGCGCCAGGGAAGTTAGGTTTCAATGGGTGTGGCGAGGGAAATGCGTCATTGCTCTCCAGTCATGGTAGGGTATCGGGCCTCAAGACGCGGTAAAGAAGGACTCTCGAGGTCTTTCTCAGAATGCAGCAGGAAACCCTGGGTTCACTCCACTTGTGCCAGTGACCGCAGAGAGCTTCTGAGGGTGCCTCTGAGAATCAGGGATACTGTGGAGTTGGGAGGGGCCTCTCGGGACTCCACTGGGTATGGCGCAATGGAAGAGGGCCTCATTTCGAGTTGATGCAGGAACGTCAGGTTTCATCTACATTTCTGACTCTGATCGCACGGTCCCTGCAGAGTTGGGAAAGGAGAGTCAGGCCTTCTCTTGTGTGCAGGGACGGAACTCCGCATGCCTCTCTAGTTCTTCAAGGGATGACAGGACACTTGTCGATCTGTGTTTGGAATCTGCGTGTTTTTCCGTACTATGCATGGGGATGTCAGTACCCCTTCGTGTTGTGCATTCATCCACAGGTTTGCTTTCGAAGAGGTGCCCGGGCATAGGGTTCTTATTAAGAGCGGACCGGGAAATCGGGGTCTTTCCGCATGTGGCACCACCCACCAGGCTACGTCTCGAATTTCCTAGTGAGACCGGCCTCATCCTTAGGTGCGCCGGGATGGTCGGAAGCCCTTGCAGACAAAGCAGGTTAATCGACCCTCCTGTCTCGATCAGGAGGGGAGAAGGGGCACAGATGAGGTGATGCCGGGAACCTCGGTGTTCCCCTCCAGTGAGACCAGTGTGTTGGGGAACTTTTGGGGTCGCATCAAAGGTGCCAATACCGTATCGCACTTCAAGATTGAACGTAAGACTTCTTTTGAGACGCTGTAGCGGCAATGGCCGCATCTTGCGATGAAGAGGGAACGACGTGGTTTTTCTCGAGTTGTGGCGGGATTCTTGAGTTACAACGGGAAATTCAGGCTTCCTCTTCTGTTGGCCCAGGGAAGTCCAGTCTTCCATTCGAGTTGCGAGGGAGAGTTGGGGATTGCTCTCGAGTCACTGCAGGAAAAAAGAGACCTCATCTAGGCTTGTGTCCAGGACCTAATGTTTCTCTCCAGAGGCGACAGGGATCTCCGGTTCGCATATCAGACTCACCCGAGGAGTCAGGCCTCGCCTCGAGGGGAAGGAAAAGACTCCGCTCTCCTCTCGAGTCGCGACGGGTATGTCTTGGAGTCCACTGAGTGACCAAAAGGGAGTCAAGCCTACTGTGGAGTTTGGAGAGAGGACTCAGGATTGCTCTCCAGGCCATGCTAGAAAAGAAGGCCGTCATGTCGCGAAAACGGGGGCGTCTCGTGGGTTTTCTCTATCTGCGGCGCCAGTGTGGGGTTTCTCACGAGGTATGACGGGGAGCTCAGGGAGCCTCTCGTGTGGCGCCAGGGAAGTCAGGTCTCCATGCGCGTGGCGAGGGGAAGCGCGTCATGGCTCTCGAGTCACGGGAGTGGACTAGGGCCTCGAGACGCGTTGAAGAAGGACTCTCGAGGTCTTTCTCGGGGGGCGGCAGGAAACCCTCGTTTCCCTCGCCTTCTGCCGGGGACCTTAGGGAACTTGCCAGGGTGCCTCTGAGAGGCGAGGGATCCTGTGGAGGTGGCGGGGCCCCTCGGGACTCTGCTGGGTCTGGCGCAACGGAAGAGGGCCTCACCTCGAGGGGAGGCAGGAACCTCAGGCTTCCTCTCCGTTTCGGACTCCGACCGCAGGGTCCCTGCAGAGTTGGGACAGGAGAGTCAGGCCTCGTCTTGTCTGAGGAAGGGAACCCCGCTGGCCTCTCGAGTTGCTCAGGGGGTTTCAGGCCCCTCGGCGAGCTGTGTGTGGAACCCGCGGGTCTTTGCGGACGATGCCTGGGGGTGGCAGTGTCCCTTCGTGTTGTGCCTTCACCCACAGGGTTGCCTTCGAAGAGGGGTCTGGGCCTCGGGTCCTTCTCAAGAGCGGACCGGGGAATCGGGGGCGTTCGGCATGTGTCACCACCCACGTGGCTGGTCTCGAATTTCCTCGTGAGGACGGCCTCATCCTGAGGTGCGCCGGGAAGGCCGGGAACCCCTTACAGACCACGCAGGGGAATCGACTCTCCTGTCGCGTTCCGGAGGGGAGAAGGGTTTCAGATGAAGCAGTGCCGGGACACTCGGTGTTCCCCTCGAGGGAACACGGCGTGTCGGGGAACTTTTGGGCTCGCAGGTAGGCTGTCAAGGACCGTTTCACCCTTCAGGGCGGAACAGGGGACTTCCCTTGAGACGCCGTCCAGGGCAAGGGCCTCATCTTGCCAAGAGGTGGGAACCACGTGGTTTTTCTCGAGTTGCGGCGGGATTCTCGAGTTACAACGGGGATCTCAGCCTTCCTCTTGGGTTCGCCCTTGGAAGCCCAATCTTCCCCTCGAGTTGCAAGGGAAAGCTGGGGGTTGCGCTCGAGTCACTGCAGGGGCCAAGAGACCTCACCTAGGCGTGTGTCCGGGACCTAATATTCCTCTCCAGGGAAGGCGGGGATCTCGGGGTTGCATTCCAGGCTCCCCCGGGGAGTCAGGCCTCGTCTCGATTGGAAGCCAAGGACTCCTCTCTCCTCTCGAGTCGCGACGCGGATCTCTTGGAGCCCCCTGAGCGGCTTCAAGGGAGTCCAGCCTCTTCTTCAGTTTGGAGAGAGGACACGTGATTGGTCTCCAGGCCATTCAGGAATATAAGGCCCTCATCTCGCGATGACCGGGGTGTCTCATGTGTTTCCTCGAGCTGCCGCGCCAGTGTGGGTTTCCTCACGAGGTACGATGAGGAACTCATGGAGCCTCTCGTGCAGTGCCAGGTTAGTCAGGTCTCCATGCGCGTGGCGAGGGGGAGCGTGTCATGGCTCTCGAGTCATGGTAGGGGAATCGCGACTCAACACATTTTGAAGCACTCTCGAGGTCTTTCTCTAGTCACGGCAGAAAACCCAGGGTTCCCTCTACTTGTGCCTGTGACCTCAGGGAGCTTCTTATTGTGCCTCTGATAACTCAGGGGTACTGTGGAGTTGGTAGGGGCCTCTCGGGACTCCACTGGTTGTGGTGCAATGGAAGAGGGCTTCATCTCGAGTGGACGCAGGAACCTCAGGCTTCCTCTCCGTTTCTGACTCGGATCCCATGGTCCCTGCAGAGTAGGGACAAGAGAGTCACACCTAGTCTTCTGTTGAGGAATGGACCTTCGTTTGCCTTTCGAGTTGTTTACAGGGTGACAGGCCACTTGTCGAAATGTCTGTGGGACCTGCGGGTTTTTCTGGACGATGCACGCGGGTGTCAGTGCCCCTTCGTGTTGTGCCTTCATCCACAGGTTTTCCTTCAAAGAGGTGTGCTGGCATCGGGTTCTTTTCAAGAGTGGACCGTGAAATTGGGGTCTTTCGACATGTGGCACCACCCACGAGGCTACGTCTCGAACTTCCTCATGAGACCGGCCTCATCCTGAGGTGCGCCCGGAAGGTCGGGAACCCCTTGCAGACAGAGAAGGGGAGTCGACCCTCCTGTCGCAATCAGGAGAGGAGAAGGGGCTCAGATGAAGTGGTGCCGGGAACCTCGGTGTTCCCCTTGAGTGAGTCTGGTATGTTGCGGAACTTTTGGGATCACATCAAGGGTGCCAAGTACCGTTTCGCACTTCAGGATGGAACGTGGGACTTCTCTTGAGATGCTGTAGCGGACAAAGGGCCTCATCTTGCGATGACGAGGGAAGCACGTGGTTTTTCTCGAGTTGCGGTGGGATTCTCGAGTTACGACGGGGAATTCAGGCTTCCTCTTGTGTTGGCCCAGGAAGTCTAATCTTCCATTCGAGTTGCCAGGGAGAGCTGGGTATTGGGCTCCATTCACTGAAGGGCAAACTAGACCTCATCTAGGCTTGTATCCAGGACTTAATGTTCCTCTCCATAGGCGACAGGGATTTGGGGTTGCATTCCATACTCACCCGGGGAGTCAGGCCTCATCTCGAGGGGAAGCAAAGGACTCCACTCTCTTCTCGAGTCGCGACAGGTATCTCTTGGAGCCCACTGAGTGGTCTTTGCTCTGTAGGAGAGCTCTAGTGTTCATAAGCCTGTACATAAGTGAACACAGACATTCTGTGTGCATGTTGCTGCATACCCAAAATAGGGCCACAAGGAGCCTCATGCTCTCCATGCAGCGCGGAAGCTGTGCAGCCACGCAGCAGCTGAAGAATCCAACCAATTGCTCTTTTCTTACCTCTGACAGAGCTCGCATTGCCGTAGCCCTTGGCAGTTTGAAAACACTGGACCCTAACCCCTCTCAAAGTAGGCCTGGGTTCTAGTTCGAATAGAAAGTCAATAGTGGAGCTGAGGACAGGAACGTGGCAGTCATTTATCACACGCTCCTGCAGCCTGCTACTACAGGGACACTAACGCTAGAAGCTAGGAATGTCTTTGCAAGGTGCGCAAAGGACAAGGGAGAACCTCGACCCTGACTCTAGTATTTCAGCCCCCTGAGCAGATCTGAGGTTCTCCCGCTGTAGAAGCTAACCCATTCCTTTCAAATACAGGCTTCCTAACACAGGGCCAGTTGGCTGCTTGCTCTTCCACGAAGCAGGCTTCCTTAACTTGCAAACTGCGAATTCCGCTTAACAGCCTGGCGGAAAATCACTTCTTGGAAGATTTTTTTCAGAGGCTGTATCCCCGGAGCTGGGGCCAAGCTAGGGGACCCATACTGACAAGGGAAGGCAAAACCACATCCAATGTCTTTGCTCTGGAGGACAGCTTTGGTGAGCCTAAGTCTTTCAGGAATATTTCTGGCTCCAACAGAGTCAAATTCTGTGTGTGAAGCTGCACAGCCAAAATAGGGGAACAGAGAGCCTGATTCTCTCTGTGTAGCTTTGAAGCTGTCATTCAAACAACAGCTTGAGAATCCATACAATGCTCTCCCTTACTGCTAAGAGAATTCTCATTGCTGTGGTCCTTGACAGTTTGTAGAAATCCGCACCCTAACCCTTCTCCAAGTAGGCCTGGGTCCTAGCTCGGAACAACAGGCAATGGCGGAGCTGAGGCCAGTAAGGCACAAGTGAGGTCTCACACACTCTTGCAGCCTGATCGTCCAGGAGCAGTAAGGCCTCTTTTTCCCTGCAGGAGGCTCGCTTGCCTTGCCTCCTGTGAACTGCATTTCCCAGCCTGGGCGCAAAGCTGTTCCTGGAGATTTTTTCTCAGGGGCTGTTTCCCTGGAGCTGGGTCGGACCTCGGGGGCCCAACTCACAGGGGAAGACAAAACCACATGGACAGGTCTATGCTCTGTAGGAGAGCTCTAGTGAACCTCATCTCTCAGGAACATTCTTGGCTTCTACAGAGACACCTCTGTGCATGAAGCTACACACCCAACATAGTGGCAAAGGGAGTCTGATTCTCTCCGTGGGTGCTGATGCTTTGTGACAAAGCACCTGCTAAGAATCCATCCGCATAGGCTTCCCTCACCTTGACAGAGGTCTCATTGCTGTAGTCCTTGGCAGTTTGGAAAGAAGCAGACCCTTACCCTTCACCAAGTAGGCCCTTGTCCTTGTTTGAATGGAAAGGCAGTAGCTGAGCTGAGGCCAGTAAGGCGCCAGTCAAGTCTGACATATTTCCGATGCCTGCTCCTTCATGGAAAATAACGTTAGAATCTGGGAATGTCTTTGCAAGGCTGGCAAAGGGCAGTCAGGAACCTCGACCCTGCCTCTGGAATTTCTATCTTCTCAGCACATCTGGCGGTCTCGGTCAGGAGAAACTAACCCATTCCTTGCAAATATAGGCTTCCAAACACAGGCCGGTTGGCTGTCTCTTCTTGCCGAAGGAAGCTTGCTTATCCCACCTCCTGCGAACTCCGCTTCCCAGCCTGGGGGTTAAGAGGTTCTTGGAGATCTTTTCTCAGAGGCTGTTTCCACGGAGCAGGGGCCGATCCCGGAGACCCACATGCACAGGGGAAGGGAAAACCGCATGGATAAGTCTTTGCTCTCTAGGAGTGCTCTAGTGAACCTCAGTCTATGGGGAATGTTCTTGGCTCCAATGGGGACATCTCTGTGTGGGAAGCTGCATAGCCAACATAGAGACACAGAGACCTGATTCTCTCTGTGCAGCTTTGACGCTGTCGTTCAAACAACAAATTGAGATTCCACACAATGCTCTCCCTTACCACTGAGAGAGTTATCATTGCTGTAGCCCTTCGCAGTTTCTGGAAATCGGCACACAAACACTTCTCCAAGTAGGCCTGGGTTCAAGTTCAGATGAACATGCAATAGCGGAGCTGAGGCCAGTAAGGCACCAGTCAGGTGTCACACACTCTGGCAGCCTGCTCCTCCAGGGACAGTAAGGCCTCTATTTCCCTTCAGGAGGCTCGCTTGCCTTACTTCCTGTGAACAGCGTTTCCCAGCCTGGGCGGAAAGCAGTTCCTGGAGATCTTTTCTCAGGGGCTGTTTCCCCGGAGTTGGGGCGGACCTCGGGGACCCAACTCACAGGGGAAGGCAAAACCAAATGGACAGGTCTATGCTCTGTAGGAGATCTCTAGTGAACTGCCGGGGTCCAGCCCCAGCTGATCCAGGGTATTCGAAGCAGAGACGGCGTAGGCGAGGGTCAGGGAACAACTGCTTAATTAAACGTTAATTAAGGATATAAAGAGTAATAAAATGAGGATAGCTCAGTAGGAAAATTCAGTGGAGAAAAGAGGCTGAGTAGCTTGGTTAACGCGGGGGACCAATAAAACTTCAAGACAAGAAGCTTGCACCACTTACGTAGGCCGCAGGCGTCCTTCCGTTCTCCCGAAGGAGAGGAGACACTGAGGCCTCCCCGGTCGGATCTTAGAAGCCCAGGCAAAATTAGTAAGCTTGGTGGGTTCCGCGCTCCAGATGGAGACTCAACCAGAGTGAGAGAGAGAGAGAGACATGGGGAGACCAGTATTTCGAGAAACTGATCCCAATTCTTTATTTTCCATGGTCTACTTTTATACACTGAGATGTTATGCAAAAGTCACATGGGGTCAGCAGTCCTGACTTTTATCAAAGTCAGGTGCTTCATACAAAAGTATACAGAGGTCTTAGGGGTGTTACATCATCTTCTGGCCGGGGGGCCTGCTGACAATTTAAGACCCTCTCCTTGTGACAGCGGTCAGTCAACCAGGACACTTATTTCTCCAGGGGTGATTATTCTTAAAACAGACGCCACCCAAATAAAGTTACATTCCTATAGGGTGAGGGTGTAGTGGGTTTTAGTTAAGGAAAGAATTTACTTAGCCTAAGGTCTAACGTGATTTATATCAAAGGTTAATACTTATTTCTTGTATATATTCATTAATGTGTATAAGGGCAGGGGATGTGGAGACTTAGCAGTAAACATCAGCTCAACAAATGAAAAACCCTTCACCAATATGATTTCTAATCAGCCCATTATACTTATACTAATAATTTTCTAACTTTTCTAAGGAACCTGTTTTTAGAAGGTTTAAAGCATCTCGTGCCTCTCATGGTTGGGAGGCTGTGAGCAACCACATGTGGCCAGACAAGCCTGTCAGGCAGGCTAGAGAACCTTCAGAGGAGTTTGTAGGTTAAAACACTCTTGTCACACCCAGGGGTTTTTATCAACTGGAGCTCTAGGTTAACTCCTTCTCCGAAAGAGGTGGTGGGGGACAGCCCCCCGTAAAGTCAGAGGTGTAGGTGAGAGCACAAAGTAGTAAGGTAGGCAGGCTCTGGTTATGGGGGTAGATGCTCGAGGATTTCCAGGGGGACTCCTGAGGCTCGATCCCGCCTTTGCGTATGTCGAGCCTCCTTCCTCATGACCTTTGCCATGGGCGGAGTGCCTCACTCTGGCCCCCAACAGTGAACCTCCTCTCTCAGGAACATTCTTGGCTCCTATCGAGACACCTCTGTGCGTGTAGCTACACACGCAACGTAGGGGCAAAGGGAGCCAGATTCTTTCCGTGGGGTGCTGATGCTTTGTGGCAAAGCACCTGCTTGAGAATCCATCAGCTTACGCTTCCCTCGCCTTGACAGAGGTCTCATTGCTGTAGCCCTTGGCAGTTTGGAAAGAAGAGGACCCTTACCTTTCATAAAGTGGGCCCTTGTCCTAGTTTGAAAGGAAAGGCAAGAGCTGAGCTGAGGCCAATAAGGCGCCAGTCAAGTCTGACATATTCCCGAAGCCTGCTCCTTCATGGAAAATAACGCTGTAATCTAGGAATGTCTCTGCAAGGCTGGCAAAGGGCAGTCAGGAGCCTGCACCCTGCCTCTGGAATTACCAACTTCTGAACAGATCTGGAGGTCTCCCTTAGGGGAAGCTAACCCATTCTTCCAAATAGAGGCTTCCAAACGCAGGCCGCTTGGCTGCCTCTTGCTCTCTGAAGGAGGCCTGCTTTTCCCGCCTCCTATGAACCCCACATCCCAGCCTCTGGGAAAAGCGGATCTTGAAGATCTTTTCCCAGGGGTTGTTTCCACGGAGCTGGGGCCGAGCCTGGAGCCCCAAACGCACAGGGGAAGAAAAACCACATGGACAAGTCTTTGCTCTCTAGGAGAGCTCTAGTGAACTTCACTCTGTCAGGAACGTTCTTGTTTCCTATGGAGACACCCCTGTCTGTGAAGCTGTGTACCGAACATGGAGACACAGAGTCTGATTCTCTCTGTGCAGCTTTGAAGCTGTCGTTCAAACAACAGCTTGAAAATCCATACAATGCTCTTCCTTACCCGTGACACAGTTCTCATTGCAATACCCCTTGGCAGTATTTAGAAATCCATACCCAAACCCTTCTCCTAGTAGGCCTGGGTCCTAGTTCGGAGAAACACGCAATGGCGGAGCTGAGGCCAGTAAGGCACCAGTCAGGTCTCACACACTCTGGCAGCCTGATCGTCCAGGGAGACTAAGGCCTGTTGTGCCTTGCAGGAGGCTCGCTTGTGTTACCTCCTGTGAACTGCGTTTGCCAGCCTGGGGGAATAGCGGTCCCTGGAGATCTTTTCTCAGGGGCTCCTTCCCCTGAGCTAGGGCGGACCTCGGGGACCCAACTCACAGGGCAAGGCAAAACCATATGGACAGGTCTATGCTCTGTAGCAGACTTCTAGTGAACCTCATCTCTCAGGAACATTCTTGGCTCCTATAGAGACACTTCTGTGTGTGAAGCTGCGTACCTAACATAGGGGCACAGAGAGCCTGATTCTCTCAGTTCATTTTGACCCTGTCGTTCAGAAAACAGCTTGAGAATCTATAAAATGCTCTCCCTTACCGCTGAGAGAATTCTCACTGCTGTAGACCTTGGCACTTTGTAGAAATCCGCACCCAAACGCTTCTCCAAATAGGCCTGGGTCCTAGTTCGGAGGAACAGGCAATGGTGGAACTGAGGCCAGTAAGGCAACAGTCAGGTTTCACACACTCTGGCAGCCTGCTCCTCCAGGGACAGTAAGGCCTCTTTTTCTCTGCAGGAGATTCGCTTACCTTACTTCCTGTGAACAGCGTTTCCCAGCCTCAGAGAAGCGGTTCCTGGAGAACTTTTCTCAGGGACAGTTTCCCCGGAGGTGTGGCAGACCTCGAGGACCCAACTCACAGGGGAAGGCAAAACCACATCGACAGGTCTATGCTCTGTAGGAGAGGTTTAGTGAACCTAATCTCTCAGGAACATTCTTGGCTCCTATAGAGACAACTCTGTGTGTGAAGCTACACTCCCAACATTGGTGCACAGGGAGCTTGATTCTCTCCGTGAGGTGCTGATGCTTTGTGGCAAAGCACCTGCTTGAGAATCCATCCTCTTAGGCTTCCCTCACCTTGACAGAGGTCTCATTGCTGTAGCCCTTGGCAGTTTGCAAAGAAGAAGACCCTTACCCTTCATAAAGTAGGGCCTTGTCCTAGTTTGAATGGAAAGGCAATAGCTGAGCTGAGGTCAATAAGGAGCCAGTCCCGTCTGACACATTCCCGAAGCCTGCTCCTTCATGGAAAATAACTCTAGAATCTAGGAATATCTTTGCAAGGCTAGCAAAGGGCAGTCAGGAACCAGTACCCTGCCTCTGGAATTACCGACTTCTGAGCAGATCTGGAGGTCTCCTTTAGGAGAAGCTAACCCATTCCTTCCAAATAGAGGTTTCAAAACACAGGCAGGTGGACTGCCTTTTCGTTCCCGATGGAGGCGTGCTTTTCTCTCCTCCTACGAACCCCGGTTCCCAGACACTGGGAAAAGTGGATCTTGAAGATATTTTCTCAGGGGTTGTTTCCACGGAGCTGGGGCCGAGCCTGGAGACCCAAAGGCACAGGGGAAGGCAAGACCACATGGACAAGACTTTGCTCTTTAGTATAGCTCTAATGAACCTCACTCTGTCAGGATCTTTCTTGATTCCTACGGAGACACACCTGTGTGTGAAGCTGCGGGCACAGAGAGCCTGATTACCCCTGTGCAGCGCTGAGTCTGGGCGGCTAAACAACAGCTTGGGAATGCAGCCTGGGGCGCTTCCCTTCCCTCGGACAGAGCTCTCCTTGCGGTAGGCCTTGGTAGTTTGCATACAATGGGGCCCTAAGCCCTCTGCAAGTTGGCCTGGCTACTAGGTCCAAAGGGCAGGCCAGAGCGGAGCTGAGGCTGTCAGGCTCCAGACACATCTCCCATACTCCTACATCCTGCTCCTACCTGGGCGTGAACGCTAGAAGCTGGGAAGGTACCTGGACCGTGCAGGGGCGGGGCGAACGCGGGCGGCGTGGGGCGGGGTCGGCTTCTGGCGGGGGTGGGGGCGGGCTTCCCAGTTGTGCTCTCGGAGGTGGACACTGAGGCTGAAAACGCGCCGGGAGTGCACCCGGGACTGGGTAAACCCGGGCTGCGCGGGTCGAGATTCCGATGGCTTTGGGTGGGGGTCGGTCCCAGTTGTGCTCCCGGGGGTCGCCACTGCGGCTGGGAACGCGCCGGGAGCGCGGCAGGGGCGGGGCTAACCCTGGGGGCGCGGGGCGGGGGTCGGCTCATGGGGGGGATGGGGAGGGGTTCCCAGTTGCGCTCTCGGGGGTTGCAACTGCGGCTGGGAACGCCCATTTCGTCCGCTCCTGGGTCCCCAAGGATCGCCATCCCGTCGGTGCAGTGGAGGGCTGCGGACCACAGGTAAGGGAACTGGGACTGCGTGGAGCAGGGAACCAAGTATTCCGCCGTCTGTTGGCACATTCTCGGAGCTCCCCAACCTGGCGGTCGCAGAAAGGCCTTGCCTTTGGGGTCAAGGCCTTTACCGCTCCACCCCTTTGCTGAAAAATCTCCGAGTCTGCGCGGTTCTTCCAAGCAGCCTAGTGTCCGCTGGAAGTCCAAGGGACAGAACACTGAACTCTGGCCGGCTGGCCCAGCCCTGCTTCTGGCACTTTGTAAGCCAGCGGGCCCTTGAGCACCTGCTGGGATGGGAAAGGGAAGCGTCCACGGATTGCACCCTAGAAACTTAGTAGGGTGCATGGATTTCAAACCCTGGTGGCCGCCCAGGCAGCAAAGAAGGGGGGAGGGCACCTTGCTGCCCTTTCATGGCAGAATCTGTGGCTGTCCTGATGCGTGGGCCTTTTCATGGGGACCTTGTGCAATAAAAGTTTGGTGTTTTGGTACTGAATAATTAGAAATTGTAAAAAGTTTAAATTATGTGGTGGTGTAATTAAAAAACAAAACAAAACAGAACCAAGCCCCAAGTGTTTTGCACAGGGAGGTTTAAGTATTGAAGGCCTGTTTTCCTTGCACTGTGGCATTCTATGAATAAGTGTGCAGGATTTTTTTTTTTTTTAAGAAAAGTGTTCGAAGTGAGGGAAACAGGAAACCCAGAGGTGCCCCTGTATTTTGGGGAAGGCCTTAGGAGGTCACTTGGAAATGCTGCTGGCTGTGGGGGAGGGGGGCAGATGGGCTGTGCAGGCTTGTCCTTTGCATGGATGTTCTTGTGTGTAGAAACCCAGCTCGGAGCCATCTCCTGATGTGTAAGAATTTCGCAGACAAACCTTGAGCTAAGCAATGCATTTGTTCCTGAGGAAATGTTTGTCTTAAGCGATGTAAATATCCTATGTATATCTGCTGGACTCTGGCTTCAGGTCGGTTCCCCCAATAGGCTCAGAAGCGACTTGAACAAAACAGTATGTTTTCCTCGTACCTTGTTCTCCTAATCTATGTTAAGGAAATGATATATTTGCCTGGAATACTGCCTTTCTTCAAGATTCATGTCAATCAGTTTTTGGCCCAGGATGACTCACCTGCTGCCATTGTGACCTCAAGGCATGTCGTGGGGGAGGGGCCTGGTGCCATTCCCTGAGACAGTGCCTTTCTTTCCTTAGCTGACTGCTAGTGCCTGTAGAATATCTGGCTAGAGACCAGCAGGGCGTACACCCCGCCTCAAGTCTAAGTCAGCAGTTTTCTCTATCTCATTTATACTTTAATAACAATTGATGACACAAAAGCTCTGAGCGATCAAATCATATCAAATCTTCATTTCAGATTGAAGATGCATTCCATGGTATTGCCATCTTAAGTCTTTCCATTGTTATGGAATACCTGTCCATGTATTCAGGATAGTTTTCAGCCAGGGTGTATAATTTCCAGGGTGCCAGTCTTGTCATCCTCGTTACATCCATGGCAAAGTGTTGTATTCATGTTGACATTATTGAAAGGGAATTTTTTTTAATTCCTTTTCAGATTATTATCTGGTAATATATACAGAAAAAACCGTGTAATCTTTCGTTTTTATCAGTTTGGACAGCTTGATAGTTGTCTTTAATTTCTTTCCTTTCTCATACTTTAAGATTTTCCGGGCACTGTACATGTACTGCCTCACCCCTAATCTCAGTCATGTGTTCAAAGAACTTCTGTCCTTTATTTGTTTACTTATTTTTTTGCAACATTGAATTCGTTTTGACTATGCTGGGTCTCTGCTGCAAGATGGAAGTTGCTAGGACCTCTGGACTGCAGTCTTCCATCTCTTACTGACCTCTTGTTGACCTCTGCAGAATCCTGGTTGGCGGGAGCTTGTTAGTTCCTCGTTCCTTACCAGGACCTCCTGTGGTAAGTGTTTTTCTCTTCTCTGTTGCCTTGTAAGGGTGGATGGTCATTGGCATCCCAAAGCTAGCTAGAAGTCAATGATTTAGGCAGGCTTGTGCATAGATATGGGAGAAGGCAATGGCACCCCACTCCAGTAATCTTGCGTGGAAAATCCCATGGATGGAGGAGCCTGGTAGGCTGCAGTCCATGGGGTCGCTAAGAGTCGGACACCACTGAGCGACTTCACGTTCACTTTTCACTTTCATGCATGGGAGGAGGAAATGGCAACCCACTCCAGTGTTCTTGCCTAGAGAACCCCAGGGACTGCGGGGCCTCGTGGGCTGCCTTCTATGGGGTCGCACAGAGTCGGACACGACTGAAACGACTTAGCAGCAGCAACGGCGGCAGCAGCAGCAGAAGCAGTGCATCGATATCAAAAGGGCTGCAAACAGTCAGGAAGGATCACATATGTCACCGTGAAACACTACTTCTCCACTTAGCAAAAGCTAACAAAAGATTCCTCTTCTAGGTCAACCTAGAACAGATCACTTAAGAGGTAAAGAAACTTAAACTCCATTAGCAAAGGCAGTTCGACATCTCAAGAAAACTTGTGCTAGGCACAGAACTCTTTTCTGGGGGTCCACTTTCCCTACAACCTCCTTATCCCATTCTGTACCCATTCCTTTGCTTCTCCCATCCTGAAACGGCCACCTGTAAGACAGAACTACTTTGTTTTCCTTCCTCAAGTGCCATTGCATTCCACATACTTTCTTGTAATAACAAGTCATACATTTCCCTTCAGCAACCAAGAACTGACTTTTATATTGGCATTCGCTATAGCCCGCCCCCCTCCCCCCACCCCCAAGAACAGAACAAAACAAAACAAAACAATTGCTTTCTTACATTTAACATGTCAGGATGGTGCCAGACACTATTCATGGAGAGTCAAAAATCTCTTTTGTTTCTGTGTAAAAGGGAGGTCCTTTCAAGTCGTGAATGTTTCAGAACTTTCATTTATTTGGAAATGACCTAGCTATTCAATACACTGTAGTCACAAGGATGGAAACTCGGGTAACCAAAACTCCTGGAGAAACGTTTGTTAGTTCAGTTCAGTTCAGTTGCTCAGTCGTGTCTGACTCTTTGGGACCCCGTGGCCTGAAGGACGCCAGGCTTCCGTGTCCGTCACCAGCTCCAGGGGCTTGCTCAAACTCATGTCCATCGAGTCAGTGATGCCATCCAACCATCTTATCCTCTGTCATCCCCTTCTCCTCTGCCTTCAATCAAGACTATGAGAGGCAGATATTTTAGAGTATAATTATTGTAAAGAGTTTGTCTAAAAGCTCATATCACATTTACATTTTTTACTTTTGTTGTTGTCGTTTCCAGGTAGTTTCTTGCTGACAAGCTTGTGACAGATATAACAATAGAGCAATTTTTATCTCAAAAGAAACCTAGGCACTATGAACATGTTGTGCTTAATGTTGTTGACTCTTAGACATGTCTATAATGGAGGAGCAAAACCAAAAATACTAGATATTTAATATTGACTAGTTCCCAGTTCATGGGACTCTGACATTCATTTAGGTCAATGTTTTCTTGTATTTCCAGCAGTTTGATTTGGAAGGGCTGCCTTGTCTTGAGACCATTGAAATCAGAACTCAGAACTTGAGCAATATTATCAAAAAACACAGGGCTCACACTGACACATACCTTAATCCAAACAGACAGACAAGACATCTTCCAGGTTTCCGCCTGAGATTTAAAATATTTCTTTGATCCAGTCTTCTGGGGAGTGGGGGGATGGGGGTGGCAGTAAGGCAGGTTTGGGTAACAAGCTAATTGTTGGTCATTGCATATGCAAAGAACCAGCTTTCCGGGTTCCAAGGAAAAAAGTTTCCTTGGTAACCAACTTTGTCTGGTTCTATAGAATATCATGGCCCTCCTAGGTCAGGTCATCTTGCCTTTCTGTAGTCCTCGTTTTATCCCTAAATCATAGACAGCTTGGATTGTCTCTGTGGGGTGTATGTATTGTCCTCATGTTTGACCTGGCGGCAGCAGCGAGGTCCGAGAGCCTCTCCTGGAACCGGGCGTGGGGACGGGGCTCACCGAGAGCCACAGGTGAAGGTGGGCAGCGCCCCTGGAGCGCGGCAGGGGCGGGGCGAACCCGGGCGGCGCAGGGCGGGTGTCGGCTCCTGGCGGGGGTAGGGGAGGGCTTCCCAGTTGTGCTCTCGGAGATGGCCACTGCAGCTGGAAACGCGCCGGGAGCGCAGCCAGGGTGGGGTAAACCTGGGCTGCACAGGTCGAGATTCCGCTCACTGTGGGTGGGGGGTCAGTCCCTGTTGTGCTCCCGGGGTCGCCAATATTGCTGGGAACCCACCGGGAGCCCGGCAGGGCCGGGGCGAAACATGGCAGTGCGGGGCGGGGTGGGGTTCCGTTCGCAGTGGGGGTCGGCTCCTGGCGGGGGTGGGGGAGGGCTTTCCAGATGTGCTGTTGGGGGTCGCCATTGCGGCTGGGAATGCCCATTTCGTGAACTCCTGGATCCCCAAGGATCGGCATCCATGGGCCACAGCGGAGGGGTGCGGTACACAGGTAAGGGAACGGGGACTGCGTGGAGCAGGGAACCATGTATTCCGCCCTGTGTTGGCACAGTCTCAGAGCTCCCCAACCTGGCGGTCGCAGAAAGGCCTCGTCTTTGGGGTCAAAGCCTTTACCGCTCCACCCCTCTGCTGAAAAACCTCAGAGTCTGCGCGGTTTTCCCAAGCAGCCTAGTGTCCGCTGGAAATCCAAGGGACAGAACCCTGAATTCTGGCCGGCTGGCCCAGCCCTGCTTCTGGCACTTTGTAGGCCAGCGGGCCCTGGAGCACCTGCTAGGATGGGAAAGGGAAGAGTACGCGAATTGCACCCTGGTGGCCGCCGAGGCAGCAAAGAAGGGGGGAGGGCACCTTACTGCCCTTTAATGGCAGACAGAATCTGTGGCTGTCCTGCTGCGTGGGCCTTTTCATGGGGACCTTGTGCAATAAAAGTTTACCGGTGACCTTAGGGAACTTCCCAGTGTGCTTCTGACAGATGAGGGATGCTGTGGAGTTGGCGGGGCCTCTCAGGACTCCGCTGGGTTTGGCGCAATGGAAGAGGGCCTCATCTCCAGGGAAGGCAGGAACCTCAGGCTTCCTCTTCGTTTCGGACTCCGACCGCAGGGTCCCTGCAGAGTTGGGACAGGAGAGTCAGGAATCGTCTTGTCTGAGGAAGGGAACTCCGCTTGCCTCTCGAGGTGCTCAGGGGGTCTCAGGCCCCTTGTTGAGCTGTGTGTGGAACCTGCGGGTGTTTCCGGAAATGCACGATGGTGACAGTGCCCCTTCGTGTTGTGCCTTCACCCACTGGGTTGCCTTCGAAGAGGTGTCCGGGCCTCGGGTTCTTTTCAAGAGCGGACAGGGAAATCGGGGTCTTTCGGCATGAGGGACCACCCACGGGGCTAGTCTCAAATTTCCTAGTGAGGCCGGCTTCATCCTGAGTTGTGCTGGGAAGGCCGGGGACCCTTCCAGACAATGCAGGGGGATCGACTCTCCTGTCGCCATCAGGAGGGGAGAAGGGGCTCAGATGAAGTGGGGATGGAACCCTCGGTGTTACCCTCGAGGGAAACCGGCGTGTGGGGGACTTTTGGGGGTTGCATGAAAGGAGTCAGGTAGCGTTTCGCACTTCAGGACAGAACCTGGGACTTCCCTTGAGACGCCGTAGCGGGCAAGGCCCTCATCTTGCGAAGACGTTGGGACCATGTGTATTTTCTCGAGTTGCGGCGGGATACTAGAGTTACGACGGGGATTTCAGGCTTCCTCTTGTGTTGGCCCCGGGAAGCCTAATCTTCCATTCGAGTTGCGAGGGAAAGCTGAGGGTTGCACTCGAGTCACTGCAGGGCCAAAGAGACCTCATCTAGGCCTGTGTCCGGGACTTAACGTTCCTATCAAGGGAAGACAGGGATCTCAGGGTGGCATTCCAGACTCCCCCGGGGAGTCAGGCCTCGCCTCGAGGGCAAGCCAAGGATGCCGCTCTCCTCTCAAGTCGCGACGCAGATCTCTTGGAGCCCACTGAGTGGCCTCAAGGGAGTCAGGCCTTCTCTTCAGTTTGGAGAGAGGACTCGGGATTGTGCTCTGGGTCAGGCAGGAAAAGAAGGCCCTCACCTCGCGAGGATGGGGGCTTCTCAGGGGTTTCCTCGAGCTGCGGCACCCGTGGGGGTTTTCTCACGAGGCAAGACGAGGATCTCAGGGAGCCTCTCGTGCGGTGCCAGGGAAGTCAGGTCTCTGTGCACGTGGCGAGGGGGAGCGCGTCATGGCTCTCCAGTCATGGGAGAGGACTAGGGCCTCCAGAGGCGTTGAAGAAGGACACTCGAGGTCTTTCTGTGGTTGCGGCGGGAAAGCCTCGTTTCCCTCGCCTTCTGCCGGGGACCTGAGGGAACTTCCCTTGGTGCCTCTGATAGGTGAGGGATGCTGTGGAGTTGGCGGGGCCTCTCGGGACTCCGCTGGGCTTGGCGCAATGGAAGAGGGCCTCATCTCGAGGGGAGACAGGAAACTTAGGCTTCCTCTCCTTTTCGGACTCCAACCACAGGGTCCCTGCAGAGTTGGGACAGGAGAGTCAGGCCTCGTCTTGTCTGAGGAAGGGAACTCCGCTTGCCTCTCGAATTGCTCAGGGTGTCTCACGCACCTCGTCAAGCTGTGTGTGGAAACCGCGGGTTTTTCCGGACGACGCACGGGGGTGTCAGTGCCCCTTCGAATGGTAACTTCACCCACAGGGTTGCCTTCGAAGAGGTGTCCGGGCATCGGGTTCTTATCCAGAGCGGACTGGGAAATCGGGGTCGTTCGGCATGTGGCACAACCCATGGGGCTCGTCTCGAATTTCCTCGGGAGGCCGGCCTCATCCTGAGGTGTGCCGGGAAAGCCGGGAACCCCTTCCAGAATACGCAGGGGAATCGACTCTCCTGTCGCGATGAGGAGGGGAGAAGGGGCTCAGATGAAGGGGTGCCAGGACCCTCGGTGTTCCCCTCGAGGGAACCCGGCGTGTCTGGGAAATTTTGGAGGTCGCATGAAGGGTGTCAGGTACCGTTTCGCAACTCAGGACGGAACGTGAGACTTCCCTTGAGACGCTGTAGCGGGCAAGGGCCCCATCTTGCGAATACGTTGGGACCACGTGGTTTTTCTCGAGTTGCGGCGGATTCTCGAGTTACGACGGGGATTTCAGGCTTCCTCTTGGGTTGGCCCTGGGAAGCCCCATCTTCCATTCGAGTTGCTAGGGAAAGCTGGGGGTTGCACTCGAGTCACTGCAGGGCCCAAGAGACCTCATCTAGGCGTGTGTCCAGGACCTAGTAGTACTCTCAAGGGAAGACAGGGGTCCCGGGGTTGCACTCCAGAGTCCCCCGTGGAGTCAGGCCTCGCCTCGAGGGGAAGCAAAGGAATCCGCTCTTCTCTTGAGCCAGGACGCGGATCTCTTGGAGCCCTCTGAGTGGCCTCAAGGGAGTCAAGCCTAATCTTCAGTTTGGAGAGAGGACTCGGGATTGCTCTCCAGGAAAGGCAGGAAAAGAAGGCCCTCACCTCGCGAGGACGGGGGCTTCTCAGGGGTTTCCTCGAGCTGCGGCGTCCGTGGGGCTTTTCTCACGAGGCACGATGAGGTTCTCAGGGAGCCTCTCGTGCGGCGCCAGGGAAGTCAGGTCTCCATGAGTGTGGTGAGGGGGAACGCGTCATTGTTCTCGAGTCCTGGGAGGGGACTAGGGCATCAAGGCGTGTAGAAGAAGGTCTCACGAGGTCTTTCTCGGCTTGCAGCGGGAAACCCTCGTTTCCCTCGACTTCTCCCGGTGACCTGAGGGAACTTCCCAGGGTTCCTCTTAGAGGTGAGGGATGCTGTGGAGTTGGTGGGCCATCTCGGGACTCCTCTGGGTTTGGCGCAATCGAAGAGGGCCTCATCTCGAGGGGAGACAGGACCTCAGGCTTCCTCTCCGTTTCGTACTCCGACAGCAGTGTCCCTGCAGCTTTGGGGCAGGAGAGTCAGGCCTCGTCTTGTCTGAGGAAGGGAACTCCGCTTGCCTCTCGAGTTGCTCAGGGAGTCTCAGTCCCCTCGTGGAGCTGTGTGTGGAAACCGCGGGTCTTTGCGGACGATGCACGGGGGTGGCAGTGCCCCTTCGTGTTGTTCCTTCACTCACAGGGTGGCCTTCGAAGAGGTGTCCGGGCATTGGGTTCTCCTCAACTGCGGACCGGGAAATCAGGGTCGTTCAAAATGGGGCACCAGCCACGGGGCTTGTCTCGAATTTCCTCGCGAGGCCGGCCTCATCCTGAGGGGCGCCGTGCAGGCCGGGAACCCCTTCCAGACCACGCAGGGGAATCAACTCTCCTGTCGCGAACAGGAGAGGAGTAGGAGCTCAGAGGAAGTGGTGCTGGGACTCTCGGTGTTCCCCTCAAGGGAACCCGGCATGTCGGGGAACTTTTGGATGTCGCATGAAGGGTGTCAGGTACCGTGTCTCACTTCACGACGGAACATGGGACTTCCCTTGAGACGCCGTACCGGGCAAGGGCCTCATCTTGCGAAGACGTTGAAACCACGTGGTTTTTCTCGAGTTGCGGCAGGATTCTCGAGTTTCGACGAGGATTTCAGGCTTCCTCTTGGGTTGGCCTTGGGAAGCCCCATCTCCCATTCAAGTAGCGAGGGAAATCTGGGGGTAGCGCTCGAGTCACTGCAGGGCCAAAGAGACCTCATCAAGGCGTGTGTCCTGGAACTAATATTCCTCTCCAGGGAAGGCAGGAATCTCGGGGTTGCATTTCAGGCTCCCTCGGGGAGTCAGGCCTCGTCTCGAGGGGAAGCCAAGGAGTCCGCTCTCCTCTCGAGTGGCCACGCGGATCTCTTGGAGCCCACTGAGTGGCCTCAAGGGAGTCCAGCCTCCTCTTCAGTTTGGAGAGAGGACCCTGGATTGCTCTCCAGGCCATGCAGGAATAGAAGGCCCTCAGCTCGCCAGGACGGGGGCGTCTCCGGGGTTTCCTCGAGCTGCGGCACCCGTGGGGGTTTTCTCCCGAGGCACGACGAGGATCTCAGGGAGCCTCTCGTGCAGCGCCAGGGAAGTCAAGTCTCCATGCGCGTGGTGAGGGGGAGCGCGTCATGGCTCTCGAGTCACGGGAGGGGACTAGGGCCTCGAGACGCATTGAAGAAGGACTCTCGAGGTCTTTCTCGGGTGGCGGCGGGAAACCCTTGTTTCCCTCGCCTTCTGCCGGGGATCTTAGGGAACTTCCCAGGGTGCCCCTGAGAGGCGAGGGATCCTGTGAAGTTGGCGGGGCCTCTCGGGACTCCGCTGGGTCTGGCGCAACGAAAGAGGGCCTCACCTCGAGGGGAGGCAGGAACCTCAGGCTTCCTCTCCGTTTCGGCTCCGACCACAGGGTCCCTGCAGAGTTGGGACAGGAGAGTCATGCCTCGTCTTGTCTGAGGAAGGGAACCCTGCTTGCCTCTCGAGTTGTCAGGGGTTTTCAGGCCCCTGGTCGAGCTGTGTGTGGAACCCCGGGTCTTTCCGGATGATGCACGGGGGTGTCAGTGCCTCTTCGTGTTGTGTCTTCACCCACAGGGTTGCCTTCGAAGAGGGGTCCGGGCCTCGGGTCCTTCTCAAAAGCGGACCGGGGAATCGGGGGCATTTGGCATGTGCACCACCCACGTGGCTCGTCTCGAATTTCCCTGTGAGACCGGCCTCATCCTGAGGTGCACCGGGAAGGCCGGGAACCCCTTCTGAACCACGCAGGGGAATCGACTCTCCTGTCGTGATCAGGAGGGGAGAACGGGCTCAGATGAAGCTGTGCCGGGACTCTCGGTGTTCCCTCGAGGGTACCCGGCGTGTCGGGGAGCTTTTGGGGGTCGCATGAAGGGTGTCAGGTACTGTTTTGCACTTCAGGGCGGAACATGGGACTTCCCCTGAGACACTGTAGTGGGCAAGGGCCTCATCTTGCGAAGACGTTGGAACCACGTGTTTTTTCTCGAGTTGCGCCGGGATTCTCGAGTGACGATGGGGATTACAGGCTTCCTCCTCTGTTGGCCCTGGGAAGCCCAGTCTTCCATTCGATTGGCGAGGGAAAGCTGGGGGTTGCGCTCGAGTCACTGCAGGGCCAAAGAGACCTCATCTAGGCTTGTGTCCAGGACCTAATGTTCCTCTCCAGGGAAGGCAGGGATCTCGGGGTTGCATTCCAGGATCCCCCTGGGTGTCAGGCCTCGTCTCGAGGGGAAGCAAAGGACTCTGCTGTCCTCCCGAGTCGCGACGCGGATATCTTGGAGTCCCCTAGTGGCGTCAGTGGAGTCAAGCCTCCTCTTCATTTTGGAGAGAGGGCTCAGGATTGTTCTCCAGGCCATGCAGGAAAAGAAGTCCCTTCACATCGCGAGGACGGGGGCGTCTCAGGGGTTTCCTCGAGCTGCGGCGCCCGTGGGGGTTTTCTCGCGAGGCACGGCGAGGATCTCAGGGAGCCTCTCGTGCGGCGCCAGGGAAGTCAGTTCTCCCTGCGCGTAGCGAGGAGGAGCGCGTTGTGGCTCTTGAGTAATGGGAGGGGACTAGGGCCTCAAGACGCATTGAAGAGGGACTCTCGAGGTCTTTCTCGGGTTGTGGCGGGAAAAAGTCGTTTCCCTCGACTTCTGCCGGGGACCTTAGGGAACTTCCCAGGGTGTCTCTGAGAGTTGAGGGATACTGTGGAGTTGGCGGTGCCTCTCGGTACTCCGCTGGGTTTGTCGCAATGGAAGAGGGGCTCATCTCGAGGGGAGGCAGGAACCTCAGACTTCCTCTCTGTTTCGGACTCCGACATCAGGGTGCCTGCAGAGTTGGGACAGGAGAGTCAGGCTACGTCTTTTCTGAGGAATGGAACTCCGCTTGCCTCTCGAGTTGTTCATGGGGTTTCAGGCCCCTTGTCGAGCTGTGTGTGGAACCCGCGGGTCTTTGCAGACGATGCACAGGGGTGTCAGTGACCCTTCGTTTTGTGTCTTCATCCACAGGGTTGCCTTCCAAGAGGTGTCCGGGCATCGGGTTCTTATGAAGAGCGGACCGGGATATCGGGGTCGTTCAGCATTTGGCACCACCCACGTGGGTTGTCTCGAATTTCCTCATGAAACCGGCCTCATCCTGAAATGTGCCGCGAAGTTCATGAAACTCTTCCAGACAAAGCAGAGGAATCGACCCTCCTGTGGCGATCAGGAGGGGAGAAGTGGCTCAGATGAAGTGCTGCTGGGAACCTCGGTGTTTCCCTCAAGTGAGACAGGTATGTCGGGTAACTTTTGGGGTCGCATAAAGCGTTCCAAGTACCGTTTCGCTCTTCAAAATGGAACGTTGGACTTCTCTTGGGGTGCTCCAGCGGGCATGGGCCGCATCTTGGAATGACTGTGGAACCACTTGGTTTTTCTCGAGTTGCGGTGTGATATTTGTGTTACCACAGGGAATTCATGCTTCCTCTTGTGTTGGCCCACAAAAGTCTTATCTTCCATTCGAGATTCGAGGAAGAGCTGGAGGTGCGCTCTAGTCACTGAAGGCAAAAGAGACCCCACCAAGGCTTGTGTGCAGGACCTAATGTTCATGTCAAGGCTCGACAGAAATCTCGGGGTTGCATTCCAGACTCACCTTGGAGTCAGCCCTCATCTCGAGGGGAAGCAAAGGACTCTGCTCTCCTCTCGAGTCGGACGGGTATGTCTTGGAGCCCACTGAGTGGCTTAAAGGGAGTCAAACCTCCTTTGGTGTTTGGAGGGAGGACACGGGATTGCTCTCCAGGGAATGCATGAAATGAAGGCCCTCATCTCCCAATGACTGGGGCGTCTCGTAGGTTTTCTAGAGCTGTGGCGCTAGTGTGGGGTTTCTCACGAAGTAAGACTGGGAGCTCAGTGAGCCTCTCACGTGGTGCCAGGGCAGTCAGGTCTCTATGCACGTGGTGAGAGGGAGCCCGTCATTGTTCTCGAGTCATGGTAGGGGAATTGGGCCTGAAGAGGTGTTAAAGAAGGACTCTCGAGGTCTTTCCTGGGTTGCAGCAGGAAACCCTGGGTTCCATCGACTTGTGCCAGTGACTTCAGGAAGCTTCTCAGCGTGCCTCTGAGAAGTCAGGGTCACTGTGGAGTTGGGAGGGGCCTCTCGGAACTCCACTGGGTTCGGCGCAATGGAAGAGGGCCTCATGACAAGTTGAGGCAGGAACCTCAGGCTTCCTCTCCAATTCTGACTCCGACTGCATGGTCCCTGCAGTGTTGGGACAGGAGAGTCATGCCTCGTCTTGTCTGAGGAATGGAATTCTGGTTGCCTCTCGAGTTGTTCCGGGAGTCTCAGGCCCCTTGTCGAGCTGTGTGTAGACCCTGCGGGTTTTTCCGGATGATGCACGGGGGTGTCAGTGCCCCTTCGTGTTGTGCCTTCACTCACAGGGTTGCCTTCGAAGAGGTGTCTGGGCATCAGGTTCTTATCAAGAGCGGACCGGAAAATCGGTGTCGTTCGGCACGTGGCACCTCACACATGGCTGGTCTCGAATTTCCTCCTGAGACCGGCCTCATCCTGAGGTGCACCAGGAAGGCCGGGAACCCCTTCCAGAGAAAGCAGGGGAATCGACTCTCCTGTCGCGATCAGGAGGGGAGAAGGGGCTCAGATGAAGTGGTGCCGGGACCCTTGGTGTTCCCCTCGAGGGAACCCAGCGTGTCGGAAACTTTTGCGGTCGCATCAAGGGTGTCAAGTTCCGTTTCGCACTTAAGGACAGAAAATGGGACTTCCCTGGAGACGCCGGGAATTTCGGTGTTCCCCTGGAGTGAGACCGGTATGTTGGGGAATTTTGGGGTCGCATCAAGGGTGCCAAGTAGCATTTCGAACTTTAAGATGGAACGTGGGACTTCTCTTGAGACTCTAGCTGGCAAGGGCCTCATATTGCGATGAAGGGGGAACCACATGGTTTTTAAGACTTGAGGCTGAATTCTCGAATTACGATGGGATATTCAGACTTCCTCATGTGTTGACCGTGGGAAGCCCAATCTTCCATTCAAATTGTGAGGGAGAGATGGAGGTTGCTCTCGATCACTGTAGGGCAAAATAGACCTCATCTAGGCTTGTGTCTAGGACATAATGTTCCACTCCAGGGGCGACAGGGATTTCGGGGTTGCATTCCAAACTCACCTGGGGAGTCAGGCCTCATCTCGAGGGAAGCAAAGGACTCCGCTCTCCTCTCGAGTCGCACCGGGTATTTCTTGGACCCAACTGAGTGGCCTAAAGGGAGTCAATCCTCCTGTGAAGTTTGGAGAGAGGACCAGGGATTGCTCTCCAGGTCAGGCAGGAAAAGAAGACCCCCATCTCTCCTTGACGGGGGCATCTTGTGGTTTTTCTCGAACTGCGGCACCACTGTGGGTTTTCTCACGAGGTATGATGGGGTACTCAGGGAGCCTCTTGTGTGGTACTAGGGAAGTCAGTTTTCCTGCTTGTGGCGAGGGGAGCACGTCCTTGCTCTGGAGTCATGGTAGGGGAATCGGGCATCAAGAGACGTTGAAAAAGGACTCTCCAAGTCTTTCTCGGGTTACTTCAGGAAACTCTGGGTTCCCTCGACTTGTGCCAGTGACCTCAGGTAGCTTCTCAGGGAGCCTCTGAGAATTCAGGGATACTGTGGTGTTGGGAGGGGCCTCTCGGGACACCACTGA
Source organism: Bubalus kerabau (assembly GCF_029407905.1). NCBI lineage: Eukaryota > Metazoa > Chordata > Mammalia > Artiodactyla > Bovidae > Bubalus > Bubalus kerabau. The sequence goes on along the minus strand of NC_073644.1, from coordinate 1,157,801 downwards.
GTTTGGTTCAATGGAAGAGGGCCTGTTCTCTAGTTGAGGTAGGAACCTCAGGGTTCCTCTCCATTTCTGACTCCGATCGCAGGGTCCCTGAAGAGTTGGGCCAGGAGAGTAAGGCCTCGTCTTGTGTGAAGGAATGCAACTTCACTTGCCTCTCGAGTTGTTCACGAGGTGACAGTCCACATTTGGAGCTGTGAGTGGAATCGGCGGGTTTTTCCAGACGATGCATGGGGATGTCATTGTCCCTTCGTGTTGTGCCTTCATGCACAGGGTTGCCTTCGAAGAGATGTCCGGGCGTCAGGTTCTTATCTAGAGTGGACCGGGAATTCGGGATCTTTCAACATGTGGCACCAACCATGAGGCTACTTTTCGAATTTCCTCATGAGACCGGCCTCATCCGGAGGTTTGCGGGGAACGTCTGGAACCCCTTGCAGACAAAGCATGGGAGTCGACCCTCCTGTCGCGATCAGGAGGGGTGAAGGGGCTCACAGGAAGTGGTGCCATGAACTTTGGTGTTTCCCTCGAGTGAGACCGGTATGTCAGGGAACTTTGGGGGTCGCATCAAGGGTGCCAAGTACCGTTTTGTACTTCAGGATGGAACGTGGGACTTCTCTTGATACGCTGTAGCGGCCAAGGGCCTCATCTTGCGATAACGGGGGAGCCACGTGGTTTTTCTCGAGTTGCGGCGGGATTCTCGAGTTACGACGGGGATTTCAGGCTTCCTCTTGTGTTGGGCCAGGGAAGTCCAATCATCCATTCGAGTTGCGAGGGAGAGCTGGGGGTTGCGCTCGAGTCACTGCAGGGCAAAGGAGACCTCATCTAGGCTTGTGTCCAGGACCTAATGTTCCTCTCCAAGGGCCACAGGGATCTCAGGTTTGCATTCCAGACTCACCCAGGGAGTCAGGCCTCGTGTCGAAGGGAAGCAAAGGACTCTGCTCTCCTTTCGAGTTGCGACGGGCACCTCTTGGAGCCCACTTTGTGGCCTAAAGGGAGTCAAGCCTCCTGTGAAGTTTGGAGAGAGGACTTGGGACTGCTCTCCAGGCCATGCAGGAAAAGATGGCCCTCATCTCGCGATGACGGAGGGGTCTTGTGTGTTTTCTCGAGCTGCGGCGCCAGTGTGGGGTTTCACACGAGGTACGACAGGGAGCTCAGGGAGCCTCTCATGTGGCGCCAGGGAAGTCAGGTCTCCATGTGCGTGGCGAGGGGGAGCGCGTTATTGCTCTCGAGCCATGGTAGGGGAATCTGACCTCAAGACGCGTTGAAGAAGGACTCTCGAGGTCTTTCTTCGGTTGTGGCAGGAAACCCTTATTTCCCTCGACGTTTGCCGGTGGCCTCAAGGAGCTTCTCAGAATGCCTATGAGAAGTCAGGGATACTGTGGAGATGGGAGTGGCCTCTCGGGACTCAACTGGGTTTGTTTTAATGGAAGAGGGCCTCATCTCGGGTTGAGGCAGGAACCTCAGGTTTCCTCTCCATTTCTGACTCAGATCGAAGCGTGCCTGCAGAGTTGGGATTGGATACTCAGGCCTCGTCTTGTCTGAGGAAGGGAACTCCGCTTGCCTCTCTCGTTGTTTAAGGGGTGACAGGCCAGTTGTGGAGCTGTATGTGGATCCAGTGGGATTTTCCGGACGATGAACAGGGTTGCCAGTGCCCCCTCGTGTAGTGCCTTCATCCACAGGGTTGCCTTAGAAGAGGTGTCCGGGCATCGGGTTCTTATCAAGAGCAAGACCGAGAAATCGGGGTCTTTCGGCACGTGGCACGAACACGAGGCTACGTCTCGAATTTCTTCGTGAGACTGGCCTCATCCTGAGGTGCGCCATGAAGGTCGGGAACCCCTTCTAGACAAAGCAGGGGAATAGACCTTCCTGCCATGATCAGGAGGGGAGAAGGGGCTCAAATGAAGTGGTGCCAGGAACTTTGGTGTTCCCTTGGAGTGAGACCGGTATATTGGGGAACTTTTGGGGTCGCATCAAGGGTGCCAAGTAGCATTTCGAACTTTATGACGAAACATGGGACTTCTCTTGAGACTCTGTAGCGGGCAAAGGCCTCATATTGTGATGAATGGGGAACCACGTGGTTTTTAAGAGTTGCGGCGGGATTCTCGAGTTACAACGGGAAATTCAGACTTCCTCTTGTGTTGGCCCAGTGAAGACCAATCTTCCATTCGAATTGCGAGGGAGAGATGGGTGTTGCTCTCGAGTCACTGTAGGGCAAAATAGACCTCATCTAGGCTTTTGTCCAGGATATAATGTTCCTCTCCAGGGGCAACAGGGATCTCGGGGTTGCATTCCAGACTCACCCAATGTAAGGCCTCATCTCGAGGGGAAACAAAGTACTCTGCTCTCCTCTCAAGTCGTGACAGGTATCTCTTGGAGCCCATTGAGTGGCCTAAAGGGAGTAAAGCCTCCTGTGAAGTTTGGAGAAAGGACCAGGGATTGCTCTCCAGGTCAGGCAGGAAAAGATGTCCCCAATCTCGCGATGACGGTGGCGTCTCGTGGGTTTTCCCGAGCTGTGGCGCCAGTGTGGGGTTTCTCACGAGGTATGACGGGGAGCTCAGGGAGCCTCTCATGTGGCGCCAGGGAAGTCAGGTGTCCATGCGCATGGCGAGGGGGAGCGTGTCATTGCTCTCGAGTCATGGTAGGGGAATCCGGCCTCAAGACGCGTTGAAGACGGACTCTTGAGGTCTTTCTCGGGTTGCGGCAGGATACCCTGTGTTCCCTCGACTTGTGCCGGTGAACTCAGGGAGTTGCTCAGGGTGCCTCTGAGAAGACACTGATACTGTGGTGTTGGGAGGGGCCTCTTGGGACTCCACTGCGTTTGGTGCAATGGAAGATTGCCGGGAGCCAGCGAGAGATATTCCATTCGTGACAAATGTCATGAGGAAAGAGTCTCGGCATACGCAAAGGCGGGATCGAGCCTCCGGGAGTTCCCCCGTATATTCTTCAGCATCTACCCCCAAAAACCAAAGTCTGCCTTCTTTATTGCTTTGTTCTCTCACCTCTGACATTACTGGGGATGTCCCCCACCACCATCTCACTCTCTCTGTCAAAGAGCTAACTTACAGCTCCAACTAATAATGTTCCTGGGCAATTAGTAGTGTTTAAATCCAAACCCCTCAGATGGTTTTCTAACTCGCCTGACAAGTTTACCCGGTCTCCTACAGCTATGCATACGATTGTGTACAGTCTCCCAGCCTCGAGACGCACGGGAAGTTTAAGATATTCAAATAGCTTAGAGCCTCTCAGAGAGTTAGAAACTGTCAGAATAAAACTAGTAAAAGATTTCATTGATGAACCAATGCTTTTTGCCAAGTTTCCACATCCCCTGAATTGTATCCTTGAATGTGTGCTAATTAATATAGTTGGTATGTAGAAAAAATAAGTAGTGGCCTTGATGTTGGTAACTTTAGACCCTTAAGGTAATAAATTCTTTTCTTTGTTGTAAACCCATTACACATCCTCCCTATAGGAATGCAATTTTATCTTCGAAAGATGGCGCCAAACCTTAAACAATTACTCTTAGTGAAAATAACTCTAATGGTTGATAAGTCTTTGTCAAGAGTCATAAAATGTTAATAGGTCTTCTGGCCAGAAGATGATGTAAATCATCTAAACCATTTTTATACGATAAATCTGCAGAAAAGAAACCCTGGTTTTTGATAAGGATTAAAGACTGCTGACTTTGCATCCCCTATTATCCTCTATGTGTAACTTAGGGTATTAAAACCTGTGTTGAAAATAAAGCTACGGGCCTTGCTCACCAACGCTTGGTCTCCCCATGTCATTATTCCCCTCAATTTTCAGATGAGTGTCCATCTGGAGCGCGGATATCCTCTGCGACCATTTATTTGCCTGGGCTTCGAAGACCCACTCGATAAGGTGTCTAAGGTGGGGCACCTTCCTCTATTCTAGAGGGCACTTGCAGCCTCCGTGGTCAGAGCTAACCTGGTGTCACGGGTTATATTGATTTTCCGCGTAAACCAAGCTACTCAGCTGCTTTTCTCCACTGAATTTTCCTACTGAGCTATCCTCATTCTATTACTCTTTATATCTTTGATGAATAAATAAATAAATACATAGGTCGCCTACTCCATCTTCCCTTCGAATACCCTGGATCAGCTGGGGCTGGACCTCTGCAGGTGGCGCCCGAGATAGGCATTTCGAAGGTAAATCCCCAACCCCATTCCCCCAGTGTTCAGTTTTGGGGACAGATAGGATCCCACTTAGGGGGCTGCAGATCCCCCTGTAGAATAGACAGGGCGAGAGGAGTGGGAAGTGTTGAAGAGTTAGAGAGAAAAAACGGTTTCTAAAAAGGCTGACAAAAAAGGCCTAATCTTTAGATAGCTAAAAGCAAAATCTTTTACTATCCTTAAGTTTCTGACATGGGCAACACTGAATCAAATGAAAGACAGCTCTTTATAGGAGTAATTTTACAGTTATTAAGTAAAAGAAGAATCAAGGTTAAAAAATCTTCCATTCAATCATTTTTTACATTTGTACAAGACCACTGCCCTTGGTTTCTACAACAAGGCACTGTTAACCTCGATATCTTGAAAAAACTAGGAAAACAGCTAAGAGCTTATTGTGCTCAGCAAGGTTTGGAAAAAATCCCTACTTACAACTTTCCTCTGTGGAATATGACTAGAGATGTTTTAGATCCAGCTCATGAATTTGAAAAGGTACCTGTTAAAGAGGAAAGTAAAGTTGGAAAAGTACCTGTTAAACAAAAAAGCAAATCTGAAAAGGTACCTGTTATAAAGAAAAGTGAAAATGAAGAGGCTATACCTAGCTATCGACAGCTAAATGAATGGCTAGCCGCTATGACTGCCAATGAGCATGTAAAAGATAGGGATGAAAAGAAAGATCAGCTCTCCCCTCAATTTGAAAAAGGTTTAGAGGAAACAGCAGCACGATGCCATTCTGATGAGGATTTTTTTTTTTTTAAGCTAAAGATGCTCCTAAAAGTTTAAGAAAACATCCCTAATCAGACCATCCGCTCCTAGGAGGTTGAGGGAAACATCCCCGATCAGACAGTTCGTAAGATTTAGTTACCAAACAGTTAAAGGATCTCCGGAACAGAAGAGGAAAACTTCGGGACGCTCCCATCCCCCTATGCCTCCTCCTCCATGTCGGGGTAAAGGGCCACCGCTAGGAGTTTCCCGGAGAAGGATTTTCTCTAGTCCCAAGGATGAACTTGATCCTCACCTTGAGGCTTCTTTTCTAGTCCCCTCTGCAGTTTAGCCAGGGTAAAGAGGTTACAAAATAAATAAAAATATTCTCTAAAATTAAAAAAAAAATTAAAAATGGATTTCTCTGCATCTAAGAATAGACAAATATTTATTGACTGTGGAATATGATTAGAAATGTCCTGGACCTCCGTCACGAGGCTGTTAAATAGACTATGGGGGAGGCTATAGAGGTGGATGGTGGTGAGTCTCCATTTACTGCACAGATCATATTTTCTGCCATTGAAGAAAAAAAAAAAGGAGGGAGAAAGTGGTCTACCTCCCGAGGAAGGAGAGGGCTTACAGGACGCTGCGGCCGAGAGCCCTGGCGAGCTCCCTCCCCCTCTGCGCAAACCTTTAAAAAACTTATCCACCACTTTCTGATTTAAGGCGACTGCCACCGCCTTCGATTGTGCCTCCCAGGACCCAGGAGTTCCCCACTTTGCCCCCAAAGCCTGCCAAAGTGTTTCCTAAGACTGAGGAAGATAAAAAGTTTTTTAAACAAAGGAGCTTTTAGTACACAATATGCAGAGTGTGCTCCTTGGAGAAAACTCCCTCAGGGGGGTCTCACCCAGGCTAGGAGAAAAGCGAAAAGGCAAGGAGATTTAATAACAATATTAACCCCTGATGTGCCGCTTACTCCAATTCCAACCGGAGTGGCTGGCCCCCTATCTGAGGACATTGTAAGATTTGTCCTGGGGCGTAGCTCGCTTTCTTTTAAAAAAAAATTAAATAAAAAAAAAAGAAAGAAAAGAAATTTCGCTGGTGCATGGTGTAGTAGATTCTGATGATATTGAGAAATTAAAGTCTTGATCTCACTGCCTATCAAAACTGTACAAATTAATAAAGGTCAAAGAGTAACACAGCTTTTACTTTTACCTTACTATCAGACAAGGAAAAACTTGACTTCTCAATCTAAGAGCCACAAAACATTTGGATCTAGTGATCTAGCCTTTTGGGTGCAGGAAATTACAGTTCCAAGGCCTTTAAAAGATCTTTTAATTCAAGAGAATAAAACGCCAGGGCTATTAGACACAGGAACAGACGTCTCTTAACATTGCTGGGAAAGACTGGCCCAGCTCCTGGCCAACACATAATACTGAAAATGAGTTGGTGGGATTAGAGAAAGTGGTATGTGGGGTGGAGATGCTGTACAGGTGGTACATTTAACAATACTTTATATATTGTTATAAATACATAATATAAATGTATTTGCCTAATTACAGTTTGCCTAATTAGGTATGGGTATAAATAAAATATAATAAAGGTATACCTAATTCTATTTATAGATCTATACTTAATTAATTTGTATATAAATTAATATGTATACTATATACACACACACATATATATACTGTATAATTAAATATATATGGCAGTAATATAATGTGTGTGTGGCTGATATTAATTGGTATGGATTGATGTGCTGTGATGATATATGTTCTATATACTGTATAATTATAAATGTGTGACATGTATTATTACAGTATATTGGTTTGTGTTGGTTGGTATTAGCTGTGTATGTGTTGTATTGTTGTAATATATATTAATTAATATATTAATTATAAAGATTAATTCAAGTATATTGATTTATATATATTATATGTCAATAACTTTATACTTGTTGCCATATATAAATACATATATAAATGCATTTTGCATTTAGGTATATCTGTATACCTGTATACCAAAATGAGATAAGGAGGTTATACATTTATTACTTTAATTTATACAGAGACCTAAACTAAACATTAGACCTAAATTAACATATCCATAGGGAAACAGCTAGACAAATAGTGAAGTTATGTTCCAATTGTAATTAATCACTTAAACGTAAACACACAGGGGCAGACTACAATGATGAGACACTAGATGCCTGAATTACAGGCTACGACTCGGCCCCTGGTCAAGTAAAAAGGCCTCCTTACGGGAGAGTGAAAAAGGCCAGATGTGTTGCTAACTTGTGGGAGAGGGTATGCTTGTATATTTCTACAGAATGCAGATTCTCCGGTTTGGATCTCAGACAAATTCGTCATGTCACATTCCCCAAAGACCAGGTTCGCGGCACGCGCACTCACTCTCTCCCCCTCCCCCAGCCAGCTCTCGCCTCCGCGCCACCAGCAGCGCCTCGCACCCACCTCTCTGCACCCCGTGACCTAGAGCAAAGAAGTCTGTGCAGCGAGTGAGGGCCAGAGAGGAAAGCGCGCCCGCGGAGTGCCGTCCAGACCAGCGTGGCCCCACCGGCGAGAGGGGACCGCCCTGAGCCCAAGCGGTGGCGGCTAGCCCTAAACCACGAACCCTGCCCCTCCGCCCACCATAGGCGCCTTGGCCCACAGCCTGCCGCTCGCGTTCTGCCTCCTGATGCTGGGGACACTGCTCCCCCGGGCTGATGCCTACAGCTGCTCCCTGGTTCATCTTGTTTAAACCCTCAATATAATGTTTGCTCCTTTGTAATGCTACAACATCCACCTTATCTTATGATGTAACCACTTATTGAATTATGGTCTTGCTGTATTACAACAACTACAGGATTTAATGCAAACACGACGGTTTGTGGGCTTACTTATCTTGGGAACAGCAGCTTTGATAAGTGCAATCACTTCTGTTACTGTGGCAGCAATATCATTGACTCAACAAGTACATACTGCTCAATATGTTGATTCTATGTCCAAAAATGTTTCTTTAACATTGGCAACACAGAAAGCTATAGAGAGAAAATTAGAAATGAGGGTAGACGCCCTAGAGGAAGCAGTAATACATATTGGGACTGAATTGCAGGCTTTAAAGGTGAAAATGGCATTGTCTTGTCATGCTGACTATCGGTGGATATGTGGAACACCCCTGAAAGTAAATGAGACAGATTTTGAATGGGAAAAGATTAAAAACCATATTTCAGGTATCTGGAACAGCTCTGACATTGGTTGAGACGTAGGGAAACTTCACTATCAAATAGCAACCATGGAGCACTCCCGATTAGATTTTACTGCTGCTGGAACAGCAAATGATTTCTTCCATACTTTCCCTAACTACATCTCAGGAAAGAATATTCTGTCTAATGTCTTTAGCTATGCTGCGGTGGCTGCTTTAATTCTGCTTCTCATAATCATTCTTCCTTGTATTGTCAGGATTCTTCGGCAGAGTATTCAGAGGCTCGCGACTGAGCTACATCTGGCTGTTTTAAGAAATAAAAAACGGGGAGATGCCGGGAGCCGGCGAGAGACATTCCACTCGTGACAAAGGTCATGAGGAAGGAGGCTGGGCATACACAAAGGCGGGATCGAGCCTCGGGAGTCCTCCCGGATATTCTTGAGCATCTACCCCCCCAAAACCAGAGTCTGCCTACTTTATTGCTTTGTGCTCTCACCTCTGACTTTCCTGGGGGCTGTCACCCACCACCATCTCACTCTCTCTGTCAAAGAGCTAACTTACAGCTCCAATTAATAAAGTTCCTGGGCAATTAGGAGTGTTTAAATCCAAACACGTCAGATGGCTCTCTAACTCGCCTGACAAGTTTACCCGGTCTCCTACAGCAAGGCATACAATTGTTTACAGTCTCCGAGCCTCGAGAGGCAAGGGAAGCTTAAGATATTCAAAGAGCTTAGAGCCTCTCAGAGAGTTAGAAACTGTCAGAATAAAACTAGTAAAAGATTTCATTGATGAACCAATGCTTGTTGCCAAGTTTCCACATCCCCTGAATTGTATCCTTGAATGTGTATTAATTAATATAGTTGGTATGTAGAAGAAATAAGTAGTGGCCTTGGTGTTACTAACTTTAGACCCTTAAGGTAATAAATTATTTCCTTTGTTGTAAGCCCATTACACATCTGCCCTATAGGAATGCAATTTTATCTTCGAAAGATGGGGCCAAACCTTAAAATAATTACTCTTAGAGAAAATAAGTCTTACGGTTGATAAGTCTTTGTCAAGAGTCATAAAATGTTAATAGGTCTTCTGGCTAGAAGATGATGTAAATCACCTAAACCATTTGTATACGATACATTTGCAGGAGAGAAACTCTGGTTTTTGATAAGGATCAAAGGCTGCTGTCTTTGCATCCCCATTATCCTCTATGTGTAACTTAGGGTATAAAAACCCCTGTTGAAAATAAAGCTACGGGCCTTGATTGCCAACGCTTAGTCTCCTAATGTCATTCTTCCCCTCAATTTTCAGATGAGTGTCCATCTGGAGCGTGGATATCCTCTGCGACCATTTATTTGCCTGGGCTTCGAAGACCACTTGAGAAGGTGTCTAAGGTGGGGCACTTTTCGCTATTCGAGAGGGAGCCTGCAGCCTCCGTGGTCAGAGCTAACCTGGTGTCACGGGTTATACTGATTTTCCGCATAAACCAAGCTACTCAGTTCTTTTCTCCACTAAATTTTCCTACTGAGCTATCCTCATTCTATTACTCTTTATATCTTCGATAAATAAATCAATAGGTCACCTACTCTGTCTCCCCTTCGAAAACCCTGGACCAGCCGAGGCTGGACCTTGTCAGAAGAGGGCCTCATCTCGATTTGAAGCAAGAACCTCAGGGTTGCTCTCCATTTCTGACTCTGAACACAGAGTCCCTACAGAGTTAGGACAGGAGAGTCAGGCCTCGTCTTGTGTGGAGGAATGGAACTCCACTGGACTCTCGAGTTGTTCACCGGATAACAGGCCACTTGTCGAGCTGTGTGTGGAACCTGCGGTTTTATCCGGACGATGCATGGGGGTGTCAGTTCCCCTTCGTTTTTTGCCTTCATACACAGGGTTGCCTTCGAAGAAGTATCCAGCCTTCAGATTCTTATCAAGAGCAGACCAGGAAATCAGTGTCTTTCGGCATGTGGCACCACCCACAAGCCTACGTCTCGAATTTCTTCTTGAGACGGACCTCAACCTGAGGTGCACCAGGAAGGTCGGTAACCCTTTCAGACAAAGCAAGTGAATCGACCCTCTTGTCCCGATCAGGAGGGGAGAAGGGGCTCAGATGAAGTGGTGCCGGGAACCTCGATGTTCCCCTCGAGTAAAACTGGGATGTCGGGGAACTTTTGGAGTCACATCAAAGGTGCTAAGTACCGTTTCAAACTTCAAGACGGAACGTGAGACTTCTCTTGAGACGCTGTAGCTGGCAAGGGCCTCATCTTGTGGTGACGGGTTAACCACGTCGTTTTTCTCGAGTTGTGGCGGGATTCTCGAGTTAGGTCAGGAAATTCAGGCTTCCTCTTGTGTTGGCCCAGGGAAGTCCAGTCTTCCATTCGAGTTGCGAGGGAGAGCTAGGGATTGCGCTTGAATTACTGCAGGGCAAAAGAGACCATATCTAGGCTTGTGTCCAGGACATAATGTTCGTCTCCAGGGGGGACAGGGATCTCGGGGTTGCTTTCCTGATGCACCTGGGGAGTCAGTCCTTGTCTCGAGGGGAAGCGAAGGACTCCACTCTCCTCTCGAGTTGCGACGGGTATCTCTTGGAGCCCACTGAGTGGCCTAAAGGGAGTCAAGCCTCCTGTGGAGTTTGGAGAGAGGACTCGGGATTGCTCTCCAGGCCATGCAGGAAAAGAAGGCCATCATCTCGCGATGAAGGGGGCGTCTCGTGGGTTTTCTCGAGCTGCAGCGCCAGTGTGGGGTTTCTCATGAGGTACTACGGGGAGCTCAGGGAGCCTCTCATGTGGCGCTTGGGAAGTCAGGTCTCCATGCGCATTGCGAGGGGGAGCGCGTCATTGCTCTAGAGTCATGGAAGGTGTATCGGGCCTCAAGAACCGTTAAAGAAGGCCTTTCAAGGTGTTTCTTGGGTCACGGCAGTAAACCCTGGGTTCCCTCGACTAGTGCCGATGGCCTCAGGGAGCTTCTCAGTGTGCCTCTGAGAAGTCAAGGATACCCTGGAGTTGGGAGGGCCCTCTCGGGACTCCACTGGGTTTGGTGCAATAGAAGAGGGCCTCATCTCGAGTGGAGGCAGGAACCTCAGGGTTCGTCTCCATTTCTGACTCTGATCGCAGGGTCCCTGCAGAGTTGGGACAGGAGAGTCAGGCCTCGTCTTGTAAGGAGGAATGGAACTCCGCTTGCCTCTCGAGTTATTCACGGGGTGACAGGCAACTTGTTGAACTGTGTTTGGAATCTGCGGGTTTTTCCGGACGATGCACGAGGGTGTCAGTGCCCCTTCGTGTTGTGGGTTCTTCCACAGGGTTGCCTTTCAAGAGGTGTCCGGGCATCGGGTTCTTATCAAGAGTGGACCGGGGAATCGGGGTCTTTCAGCATGTGTTACCACCCATGAAGCTACGTCTCAAATATTCTCGTTAGACCGGCCTCATCCTGAGGTGCGCTGGGAAGGTTGGGAACCCCTTCCAGACAAAGCACGGGAGTCGACCCTCCAGTCGCAATCAGGAGGGGAGAAGTGGCTCAGATGAAGTCATACCGGGAACCTCGGTGTTCCCCTCGAGAGAGACCAGGGTGTCGGGGAATTTTTGGAATCGCATCAAGGGTGCCAAGTTTTCACACTTGAAGTGTGAAAACACTTCAAGAAGAAACCTGGGACTTCTCTTTAGACGCTGTAGCGGGCAAGGGCCTCATCTTGCGATGACAGGGTAACCATGTGGTTTTTCTCGAGTTTCGGCGGGATTCTCGAGTTACGATGGGGAATTCAGGCTTCCTCTTGTGTTGGCCCAGGGAAGTCCAATCTTCCATTGGAGTTGCGAGAGAGAGCTAGGGATTGCTCTCGAGTCACTTCAGGGCAAAAGAGACCTCATCTAAGCTTGTGTCCAGGACCTAATGTTCCTCTCCAGGGGCGACAGAGATCTCGGGGTTGCATTTTAGACGCACCCGAGGAGTCAGACCTCATCTCGAGAGGAAGGAAAGGACTCTGCTCTGCTCTCGAGTCCCGACGGGTATTTCTTGGAGACCACTGAGTGGCCTAAAGGGAGTCAAGCCTCCTGTGGATTTTTTTTTTAATTTTATTTTATTTTTAAACTTTACATAATTGTATTAGTTTTTCCAAATATCAAAATGAATCTGCCTCAGGTATACATGTGCTCCCCATCCTGAACCCTCCTCCCTCCTCCCCCCCCCATAGCATCCCTCTGGGTCGTCCCAGTGCACTAGCCCCAAGCATCCAGTGTCATGCATCAAACCTGGACTGGCAACTCTTTTCATACATGATATTTTACATGCTTCAATGCCATTCTCCCAAATCTTCCCACCTTCTCCCTCTCCCACAGAGTCCATAAGACTCTTCTATACATCAGTGTCTCTTTTGCTGTCTCGTACTCAGGGTTATTGTTACCGTCTTTCAAAGTTCCATATATATGCGTTAGTATACTGTATTGGTGTTTTTCTTTCTGGCTTACTTCACTCTGTATAATAGGCTCCAGTTTCATCCACCTCATTAGAACTGATTCATTCTATTCTTGTTAATGGCGGAGTAATACTCCATTGTGTATATGTACCACAGCTTTCTTATCCATTCATCTGCTGATGGACATCTAGGTTGCTTCCATGTCCTGGCTATTAGAAACAGTGCTGCGATGAACATTGGGGTACACGTGTCTCTTTCCCTTCTGGTTTCCTCAGTGTGTATGCCCAGCAGTGGGATTGCTGGATCATAAGGCAGTTCTATTTCCAGTTGTTTAAGGAATCTCCACACTGTTCTCTATAGTGGCTGTACTAGTTTGCATTCCCACCAACAGTGTAAGAGGGTTCCCTTTTCTCCACACCCTCTCCAGCATTTATTATTTGTAGACTTTTGGATTGCAGCCATTCTGACTGGCGTGAAATGGTACCTCATAGTGGTTTTGATTTGCATTTCTATGATAATGAGTGATTTTGAGCATCTTTTCATGTGTTTGTTAGCCATCTGTATGTCTTCTTTGGAGAAATGTCTATTTAGTTCTTTGGCCCATTTTTTGATTGGGTCATCTATTTTTCTGGAGTTGAGCTGTAGGTGTTGCTTGTATATTTTTGAGATTAGTTGTTTGTCAGTTGCTTCATTTCCTATTATTTTCTCCCATTCCAAAGGCTGTCTTTTCACCTTGCTAATAGTTTGCTTTGATGTGCAGAAGCTTTTAAGGTTAATTAGGTCCCATTTGTTTATTTTTGTTTTTATTTCCAATATTCTGGGAGGTGGGTCATAGAGGATCCTGCTGTGATGTATTTCAGAGAGTGTTTTGCCTATGTTCTCCTCTAGGAGTTTTATAGTTTCTGGTCTTACGTTTAGATCTTTAATCCATTTTGAGTTTATTTTTGTGTATTGTGTTAGAAAGTGTTCTAGTTTCATTCTTTTACAAGTGGTTGACCAGATTTCCCAGCACCACTTGTTAAAGAGATTGTCTTTAATCCATTGTATATTTTTGCCTCCTTTGTCAAAGATAAGGTGTCCATATGTGTGTGGATTTATCTCTGGGCTTTCTATTTCGTTCCACTAATCTATATTTCTGTCTTTGTGCCAGTACCATATTGTCTTGATAACTGTGGCTTTGTAGCAGAGCCTGAAATCAGGTAGGTTGATTCCTCCAGTTCCATTCTTCTTTCTCAAGATCGCTTTGGCTATTCGAGGTTTTTTGTATTTCCATACAAATTGTGAAATTATTTGTTCTAGCTCTGTGAAGAATACTGTTGGTAGCTTGATAGGGATTGCATTGAATCTATAAATTGCCTTGGGTAGTATACTCATTTTCACTATATTGATTCTTCCAATCCATGAACATGGTATATTTCTCCACCTATTAGTGTCCTCTTTGATTTCTTTCACCAGTGTTTTATAGTTTTCTATATATAGGTCTTTAGTTTCTTTAGGTAGGTATATTCCTAAGTATTTTATTCTTTCCGTTGCAATGGTGAATGAAATTGTTTCCTTAATTTCTCTTTCTGTTTTCTCATTATTAGTGTATAGGAATTCAAGGGATTTCTGTGTGTTGATTTTATATCCTGCAACTTTACTATAGTCATTGACTAGTTCTAGTGATTTTCTGGTGGAGTCTTTAGGGTTTTCTATGTAGAGGATCATGTCATCTGCAAACAGTGAGAGTTTTACTTCTTCTTTCCAATTTGGATTCCTTTTGTTTCTTTTTCTGCTCTGATTGCTGTGGCCAAAACTTCCAAAGCTATGTTGAATAGTAATGGTGAAAGTGGGCACCCTTGTCTTGTTCCTGACTTTAGAGGAAATGCTTCCAATTTTTCACCATTGAGGATAATGTTTGCTGTGGGTTTGTCATATATAGCTTTTATTATGTTGAGGTATGTTCCTTCTATTCCTGCTTTCTGGAGAGTTTTTATCATAAATGGATGTTGAATTTTGTCAAAGGCTTTCTCTGCATCTATTGAGAAAATCATATGGTTTTTATTTTTCAATTTGTTAAGGTGGTGTATTACATTGATTGATTTGCGGATATTGAAGAATCCTTGCATCCCTGGGATAAAGCCCACTTGGTCATGGTGTATGATCTTTTTAATGTGTTGTTGGATTCTGATTGCTAGAATTTTGTTAAGGATTTTTGCATCTATGTCATCAGTGATATTGGCCTGTAGTTTTCTTTTTTTGTGGGATCTTTGTCAGGTTTTGGTATTAGGCTGATGGTGGCCTCATAGAATGAGTTTGGAAGTTTACCTTCCTCTGCAATTTTCTGGAAGAGTTTGAGCAGGATAGGTGTTAGCTCTTCTCTAAATTTTTCGTAGAATTCAGCTGTGAAGCCGTCTGGACCTGGGCTTTTGTTGGCTGGAAGATTTTTGGTTACAGTTTCCATTTCCGTGCTTGTGATGGGTCTGTTAAGATTTTCTAGTTCTTCCCTGGTCCAGTTTTGGAAAGTTGTACTTTTCTAAGAATTTGTCCATTTCTTCCACGTTGTCCATTTTATTGGCATATAATTGTTGATAGTAGTCTCTTATGATCCTTTGTATTTCTGTGTTTTCTGTTGTGATCTCTCCATTTTCATTTCTAATTTTATTGATTTGATTTTTCTCCCTTTGTTTCTTGATGAGTCTGGCTAATGGTTTGTCAATTTTATTTATCGTTTCAAAGAACCAGCTTTTGGTTTTGTTGATTTTTGCTATGGTCTCTTTTGTTTCTTTTGCATTTATTTCTGCTCTAATTTTTAAGATTTCTTTCCTTCTACTAACCCTGGGGTTCTTCATTTCTTCCTTTTCTAGTTGCTTTAGGTGTAGAGTTAGTTTATTTATTTGACTTTTTTCTTGTTTCTTGAGGTGTGCCTGTATTGCTATGAACTTTCCCCTTAGGACTGCTTTTACCGTGTCCCACAAGTTTTGGGTTGTTGTGTTTTCATTTTCATCCGTTTCTATGCAAATTTTGATTTCTTTTTTGATTTCTTCTGTGATTTGTTGGTTATTCAGCAGCGTGTTGTTCAGCCTCCATATGTTGGAATTTTTAATAGTTTTTCTCCTGTAATTGAGATCTAATCTTACTGCATTGTGGTCAGAAAAGATGCTTGGAATGATTTCTATTTTTTTGAATTTACCAATGCTAGCTTTATGGCCCAGGATGTGATCTATCCTGGAGAAGGTTCCATGTGCACTTTAGAAAAAGGTGAAATTCATTGTTTTGGGATGAAATGTCCTATAGATATCAATTAGGTCTAACTGGTCTATTGTATCATTTAAAGTTTGTGTTTCCTTGTTAAATTTCTGTTTAGTTGATCTATCCATAGGTGTGAGTGGGGTATTAAAATCTCCAACTATTATTGTGTTAGTGTTAATTTCTCCTTTCATACTTGTTAGCATTTGTCTTACATACTGTGGTGCTCCCACGTTGGGTGCATATATATTTATAATTGTTATATCTTCTTCTTGGATTGATCCTTTGATCATTATGTAGTGACCTTCTTTGTCTCTTTTCACAGCCTTTGTTTTAAAGTCTATTTTATCTGATATGAGTATCGCTACTCCTGCTTTCTTTTGGTCCCTATTTGCATGGAAAATCTTTTTCCAGCCCTTCACTTTCAGTCTGTATGTATCCCCTGTTTTGAGGTGGGTCTCTTGTAGACAACATATGTAGGGGTCTTTTTTTTGTATCCATTCAGCCAGTCTTTGTCTTTTGGTTGGAGCATTCAACCCATTTACGTTTAAGGTAATTACTGATAAGTATGATCCCATTGCCATTTACTTTATTGTTTGGGGTTTGAATTTATACACCGTTTTTGTGTTTCCTGTTTAGTATTTGTTGGAGAGCTGGTTTGGTGGTGCAGAATTCTCTCAGCTTTGGCTTGTCTGAAAAGCTTTTGATTTCTCATTCATACTTGAATGAGATCCTTGCTGGGTACAATAATCTGGGCTGTAGGTTATTTTCTTTCATCATTTTAAGTATGTCTTGCCATTCCCTCCTTGCTTGAAGAGTTTCTATTGAAAGATCAGCTGTTATCGTTATGGCAATTCCCTTGTGTGTTATTTGTTGTTTTTCCCTTGCTGCTTTTCATATTTGTTCTTTGTGTTTGATTTTTGTTAATGTGATTAATATGTGTCTTGGGGGGTTTCGCCTTGGCTTTATCCTGTTTGGGACTCTCTGGGTTTCTTGGACTTGAGTGAGTATTTCCTTCCCCATTTTAGGGAAGTTTTCAACTATTATCTCCTCAAGTATTTTCTCACGGTCTTTCTTTTTGTCTTCTTCTTCTGGGACCCCTATGATTCGAATGTTGTAGCGTTTAATATTGTCCTGGAGGTCTCTGAGATTGTGCTCATTTCTTTTAATTCGTTTTTCATGTATCCTTTCTGATTCATTTATTTCTACCATTCTATCTTCGAATTCACTAATCCTATCTTCTGCCTCTGTTATTCTACTATTTGTTGCCTCCAGAGTGTTTTTAATTTCATTTATTGCATTATTCATTATATATTGACTCTTTTTTTATTTCTTCTAGGTCCTTGTTAAACCTTTCTTGCATCTTCTCAATCCTTGTCTCCAGGCTATTTATCTGTGATTCCATTTTAATTTCAAGATTTTAGATCCATTTCACTATCCTTACTCGGAATTCTTTATCAGGTAGATTCCCTATCTCTTCCTCTTTTGTTTGGTTTGGTGGGCATTTATCCTGTTCCTTTATCTGCTGGGTATTCCTCTGTCTCATCTTGTTTAAATTGCTGAGTTTGGGGTGTCCTTCCTGTATTCTGGCAGTTTGTGGAGTTCTTTACTGTGGCATTTCCTCGCTGTGTGTGGGTTTGTACAGGTGTCTTGTCAAGGTTTCCTGGTTAGGGAAGCTTGTGTCCGTGTTCTGGTGGGTGGAGCTGTATTTCTTCTCTCTGGAGTGCAGTGAAGTGTCCAGTAATGAGTTATGAGATGTTTGTGGTTTTGGGGTGACTTTGGGCAGCCTGTATCTTGAAGCTCAGGGCTGCGTTCCTTTGTTGCTGGAGAATTTGCTTGGTATGTCTTGCCCTGGAACTTGTTGGCCCTTGTGTGGTGCTTGATTTCAGTGTCGGTATGGAGGCATTTGATGAGCTCCTGTCAATTAATATTCCTTGGAGTCAGGAGTTCCCTGGAGTCAGGGTTTGGACTTAAGCCTCCTGCTTCCAGTTATCTGTCTTACTTTTACAGTAGTTTCAAAACTTCTCCTTCTATACAGCACCATTGATAAAACATCTACGTTAAAGAAGAAAAGTTTCTCTACTGTGAGGGCCACTCAGAAAGGTTCACAGCATTACATGGAGAAGAGAAGAGGGAGGAGGGAGTTAGAGGTGACCCAAATGAGATCAGGTGGAATCAATAGTGGAGAGAGTGGGCTGGCCAGTAGTCACTTCCTTATGTGCACTCCACAACTGGACCGCTCAGAGATGTTCACAGATTTATACAGAGATGAGAAGAAGGAGGAAGGAGACAGAGGTGGCCAGAAGGATAAAAGGGGGGAATGAAAAGGAGGGAGACAGATCCAGCCAGTAATCAGTTCCCTAAGTGTTCTCCACCGTCTGGAATACACAGAAATTCACAGAGTTGGGTAGAGTAGAGAGGGGTTAGGGAGGAGACACAGGCGACCTGGTGGAGAAAAAGGAGAGTCCAAAGGGAGAGAGAGCAGTCAAGCCAGTAATCTCGCTCCCTAGTGAAAAATGGGTACTGAAGATTGGGTTCTTAAAGGTACAAAATTGGTAACAAATACATAAAAGCAAAAATTAAAAATCTAGAGTAGAGTTTGGAATTTCAAAAATACGATGTTAAAGAAAAGAAGAAGGAAAAGAAAGAGAGAAAAAACGAACAAAGAAAAACAAACAAGGTCGCAAAAATTATCAAGAAAATACAGGTACAAAATTGATAACTAATACCAAAAAGCAAAAATTAAAAATCTAGAGTAGAGTTTGGAATTTCAAAAATACAATGTTAAAAAAAAGGAAGAAGAAAACTAAAGAGAAAACAAACAAACAAAAACAAGCAATGTCGCAAAAATTATAAAGAAACTACAGGTACAAAATTGATATCAAATATCAAAAAGCATAAATTAAAAATCTAGAGTACAGTTTGGAATTTCAAAAATACAATGTTAAAGAAAAGAAGAAAAAAAACAAAACAAAAAAACAAGGTCAAAAAATTATTATATATATATATATATATATATATATATATATATATATATATATGAAGTTTGCTGAAGAAGAAAAAAATAGGGTCTTTTTTTTGCAAAGTAATAGGTTATAAAAGTGAAAATTAAATGAACAATAGAGAACTTAAAATTAAAAAAATTAAAAAAAATGTAAGAATGATCATAAAAATATATCTAGGAATTTCTCTGGTTTTGTTGTGAGTATCGTGGGTTCGGTTCATTTTTGGCTAGTTCCTTGGTCCAACTTATATTTCTCAAGATCTATAGGCGCCTTCCTATGTAGTCCTAGTAACCACAGGGTTTTAATCTATTGCCTGTAGCTTCCAAGGCGTTTCCCTCTGTTATAGCTTCTTTTGTTTGCTGGTCTCTTCAGTGTCTGGTTTACGCCCTGACACAAAGGGGACGGTGGAGGACACTTTTTTTTTTAGGCTCACTTGTTCAGTTGCACTGTGGGGAGGGAGGGAGGGATGCTGCAAACAAATAACACTGGCGTGCGTTCACAGTGCCTCAGCCACACTGGGTCTGCCCCCGCTCACGGCACGTGTAGCCTCCCTGCCCACACTGCTCGGGCTCTAGGTTGTTCCACCGGGAACAATCCGAGGCTGGCCCTGGGCTTCATGCACCTCCCAGGTCCAAGCCGCTCAGGTTCAGGCACTCGGGTAGTCCTCAGAGGCACAGACTCGGTTGGGCCTGCGTTTTGTGCTCTTCCCAGGTCCGAGCAGCTCAGGTGATGAGGTGTTTGGCGAGCGCCAATGTTGTGACTTATCGCCTCCCCGCCACTCAGTTATCTGGGTGTAAAACAGGCGCACCTTCTCAGGCAGATGTTGACCGTCCAGATCCCCAAGAAGTTTTAGTTAGCAAAGAAGGCTGCTTACAGTTTTATAGATAATGTCTCTCTGGGGCTGCGATTGCCCCCTTCTGGCTCTGGCTGCCTGTCACCGGAGGGGGAAGGTCTGCAGCCGGCTATCTCTGTTTAGTCCTTTGTTCCGTGCGCAGGCCTGGCGGTGTCTTAGGTTAGGGCTGGCTTTTTGCGTGGTAGATATCCCAGAGTCTGGTTTGCTAGCCCAAGTTATTTCGTTCAGATAGTGCTCAGGGTATTCAGGCCAGATTCTTACTCTAAGCGATGCAGCCCGCGCCGCGCCTCCCTGCCCAGCCCCTGCTTGCTAATGGTGTGAGCAGGCGTCTGCACTGCTTCGCGGCTGGGGGAGTTACCGTAGGGCTTGCAATCTGCGAGTTTTAATTGTTTATTTATTTTTATCCCCCTTATGTTGCCCTTTGTGCTTCCAAAGCTTGGCAAAGATTTGGCAGTGAAAAGCTTTCCTGGTGTTTGGAAACTTTTCTCTTTTTAAGACTATCTTCCCGGGACGGAAATCCCTCCCTCCCTCTTTTGTCTCTTTTTTTGTCTTTTATACTTTTTCCTACCTACTTTCCAAGAGTTGGGTTGCTTTTCTGGGTGCCTGATGTCCTCTGGCAGCATTCATAAGTTGTATTGTGGAATTTACTCAATGTTTAAATGCTCTTTTGATGAAATTGTTTGGGGGGGAAAGAGTTCTCCCCATCCTACTCCTCAGCAATCTTGGCTCCTCTCTTGTGGAGTTTGGAGAGAGCACGCGGGATTGCTCTCCAGGCCATGCAGGAAAAGAAGGCCCTCATCTCGCGATGTCGGGGGAGTCTCGTGGTTTTTCTGGAGCTGCGGTGCCAGTGTGGGGTTTCTCACAAGGTACGACCGGGAGCTCAGGGAGCCTCTCGTGTGGTGTCAGGGAAGTCAAGTCTCCATACGAGTGGCGAGGGGGCGCACGTCATTGCTCTCGAGTCATGGTAGTGGAATCAGGGCTCAACGCAATGAAAAAGGACGCTCGAGGTCTTTCTCGGGTTGCGGCAGGAAACCCTGGGTTCCCTCGACTTGTGCCTGTGACCTCAGGTAGCTTCTCAGGGTGCCTCTGAGAAGTCAGGGATACTATGGAGCTGGGAGAGGCCTCTCGGGACTCCACTGGGTTTGCTGCAATGGAAGAGGGCCTAATCTCGAGATCAGGAAGGAACCTCAGGGTTCCTCTCCATTTCTGACTCAGATTGCAGGGTCCCTGCAGAGTTGGGACAGGAGAGTCAGGCCTCGTCTTGTGTGGAGGAATGGAACTCCGCTTGCCTCTCGAGTTGTTCAAGGAGTGACAGGCCACTTGTCGAGCTGTGTGTGGAACCTGCGGTTTTTTCCAGACAATGCACGGGGGTGTCAGTGCCCCTTCGTGATGTGCTTTCATCCACCGGGTTGCCTTTGAAGTGGTGTGCGGGCATCGGGTTCTTATTAAGAGCGGACCAGGAAATCGGGGTCTTTTGGAATGCGGCACCACACACGAGGCTACGTCTCGAATTTCCTCGTGAGACGGGCCTCATGCTGAGGTGCCCCTGGAAGGTCGGGAAAGCCTTCCAGACAAAGCAGGTTAATCGACCCTACTGTCGCGATCAGGAGGGGAGAAGGGGCTCAGATGAAGTGGTGCCGGGAACCTCGGTGTTCCCCTTGAGTGAGACCGGTATGTCAGTGAACTTTTGGGGTCTCACGAAGCTTGCCAAATACTGTTTCAAACTTCAAGATGAAACGTGGGACTTCTCTTGAGACGCTGTGGCGGGCAAGGGCCTCATCTTGTGATGAAGGGGAAACCACGTGGTTTTTTTCGAGTTGCGATGGGATTGTTGACTTACGACGGGGAATTCAGGTTTCCTCTTCTGTTGGCCCAGGGAAGTCCATTCTTCCATTCGAGTTGCCAGGGAGAGCTGGGTGGGAATTGCTCTCAAGTCACGGCAGGTCAAAATAGACCTCATCTATGCTTGTGTTCAGGACCTAATGTTCCTCTCCAGGGGCGATAGGGATCACGGGGACGCATTCCAGACTCACCCAGTGAGTCAGGCCTCGGCTCGAGGGGAAGCAAAGGATTCTGATATCCTCCTGGGTCGCGATAGGTATCTCTTGGAGCCCACTGAGTGGCCTCCAGGGAGTCAAGCCTCCTGTGGAGTTGGAGAGAGGACTCGGGATTGCTCTCCAGGCCATACAGGAAAGAAGGCCCTCAGCTCGCAATGACGGGGGCGTCTTGTGGGTTTTCTCGAGTTGGAGCGCAAGTATGAGTTTTCTCACGAGGTATGACGGGGAGCTCAGGGAGCCTCTCGTGTGGTGCCAGGAAAGTCAGGTGTCTATGCGTGTGATGAGGAGGAGCCCATAAATGCTCTCGAGTCATGGTAGGGAAATCGGGACTCAAGACGCGTTGAAGAAGGAGTCTCGAGGTCTTTCTCAGGTTGCGGCAGGAAACCCTGGGTTCCCTCGACTTGTACCGGTGACCTCAGGGAGCTTCTCAGGGTGCCTCTGAGAAGTCAGGCATACTGTGGACTTGGGAGGCGCTCTCGGAACTCCACTGGGTTTGGTGCAATGGCAAAGGTTCTCATCTCGAGTTGAGGCAGGAACCTAAGGGTTCCTCTCCATTTAAAACTCCGACCACAGGGTCCCTGAAGAGTTGGGACAGGAGAGTCAGGCCTCGTCTTGTGTGGAGGAATGGAACTCCACTTGCCTCTCGAGTTGTTCACAGGATAACAGACCATTTGTCGAGCTGTGAGTGGAACCTTCGGTTTTTTCCGTAAGATGCATGAGGGGGTCAGTGCCCCTTCGTGTTGTGCCTTCATCCACAGGGTTGCCTTCAAAGAGGTGTCCGGACATCGGGTTCTTATCAATAGCAGAGCAGGAAATCGGGGTCTTTCAGAACGTGGCACCATCCATGAGGCTACGTCTCGAATTTCTTCATTAGACTGGTGTCATCCTGAGGTGCGCCATGAAGATCGGGAACCCCTTCCAGACAAAGCAGGGGAATCGACCATCTTGTCACGATCAGGAGGAGTGAAAGGGCTCAGTTGAAGTCGTGCCGGGAACCTCGGTGTTCCCCTCGAGTGGGACCGGTGTGTCGGGAAATTTTGGGGTCACTTCAAGGGTGCCAAGTACCGTTTTGCACTTCAATACGGACTTGGGGCTTCTCTTGACACGCTGTAGAGGGCAAGGGCCTCATCTTGGGATGACGGGGGAATCATGTGGTTTTTCTCAAGGTGCGGCGGGATTCTCGAGTTACGACGGGGAATTCAGGCTTCCTCTTGTGTTGGCCCAGGGAAGTCCAATCTTCCATTCGAGTTTCGAGGGAGAGCTTGGGTTTGCTCTTGAGTCACTGCAGGGCAAAAGAGACCTCATCTAGGCTTGTGTCCAGGACCTAATATTCCTCTCCAGGGCCGACAGCGATCTCGGGGTTGCATTCCAGACGCATCCTGGGAGTCAGAGCTCGACTCGAGGGGAAGCAAAGGACCCCGCTCTCCTCTTGAGTCACCACAGGTGTCTCTTGGAGCCCACTGAGTGGCCTAAAGGGAGTCAAGCCCCCTGTGGAGTTTGGAGAGGGGACTCGGGATTGCTCTCCAGGCCATGCAGGAAAAGAAGACCCTCATCTCGCGATGACAGGGGCGTCTTGTTGGTTTTCTCGAGCTGCGGTGCCAGTGTGCGGTTTCTGACGAGGTGCGACGGGAAGCTCAGGGAGCCTTTCGTGTGGCACCAGGGAATTCAGGTCTCCATGCGCATGGCAAGGGGGAGCGCGTCATTGCTCTCGAGATATGATACGGGAATCGGGCCTCAAGACACGTTAAAGCAGGACTCTCAAGGTTTTTCTCGGGTTGCGGCAGGAAACCCTGGGTTCCGTCGACTTCTGCCGGTGACCTTAGGGAGCTTCTCAGGGTGCCTCTGAGAAGTCAGGCATACTGTGGATTTGGGACGGGCCTCTCGGGACTCCACTGGTTTTGTGGCAATGGAAAAGGGCCTCATCTTGAGTGGAGGCAGGAACCTCAGGCTTCCTCTCCATTTCTGACTCGGTGCGCAAGGTCCCTAGAGTTGTGACAGGAGAGTCAGGCATCGTCTTGTGTGGAGGAATGGAACTCCGCTTGCTTCTCGAGTTGTTCACGAGGTGACAGACCACTTGTGGAGCCGTGTGAGGAACCTGCGGGTTTTTCCGGAAGATGCACGGGGTGTCAGTGCCCCTACGTGTTGTGCCTTCATCCACAGGCTTGCCTTCGAAGAGGTGTCCAGGAGTCTGGTTTTGATCAAAAGTGGACCATGGAATCGGGGTCTTTTGGCATGTAGTATGGCCCTCGAGGCTACCTCTCGAATTTCCTCGTGAGACCGGCCTCATCCTGAGGTGTGCCGGGAAGGTCGGGAATCCCTTCGAGACAAAGCAGTGGAATCGGCCCTCCTATCGCGATCAGGAGAGGAGAAAGGCCTCAGATGAAGTGGTGCCGGAAACTTCAGTGTCCCCTCTAGTGAGATCGGTATATAGGGGAACTTTTGGGGTCGCATCAAGGGTGCCAAGTACTGTTTTGCACTTCAAGACGGAATGTGAGACTTCTCTTGAGACGCTGTAGGGGGCAAGGGCCTCATCTTGCAATACGGGGAACCACGTGATTTTTCTCGAGTTGCGGCGGGTTTCTCAAATTACAACTGGAAATTCAGGCTTCCTCTTGTGTTGGCTCAGAAAGGCCAATCTTCCATTCGAGTTGCAAGGGAAAGCTAGGGGTTGCGCTTGAGTCACTGCAGGGCCAAAGAGACCTCATCTAGGCTTTTGTCCAGGACCTAAGGTTCCTCTCCAGCGGCGACAGGGATCCAGGGTTGCATTCCAGACTCACCCTCGTAGTCAGGCCTCATCTCGAGGGGAAGCAAAGGACACCGCTCTCCTCCTGAGTATCGACGGGTATCTCTTGGAGCCCACTGAGTGACCTAAAGGGAGTCAAGCCTCCTTTGGAGTTTGGAGAGAGGATTCGGGATTGCTCTTCAGGTCATGCAGGAAAGGCCCTCATTTCACCATGACAGGGGCGTCTCGTGGGTTTTCTCGAGCTGCGGCGCCAGTGTGGGGTTTCTCACGAGGTACGATGGCGAGCTCAGGGAGCCTCTCATGTGGTGCCGGGGAAGTCAGATCTTCATGCGCGTGGCGAGGGGGAGCGGCTCATTTTTCTCCAGTCATGGTAGGGGAATCGGGCCTCAAGACGCATGAAGAAGGACTCGCGAGGTTTTTCTCAGGTTACGGCAGGAAACCCTGGGTTCCGTCGACTTATGCCCGTGACCTCAGGGAGCTTTTCAGGGTGCCTCTGAGAAGTCAGGGATACTGTGCAGTTGGGAGGGGCCGCTCCGAACTCCACTGGGTTTGGTGCAGTAGAAGAGGGCCTTATCTCGAGTTGAGGCAGGAACCTCATGGTTCCTCTCCATTTCTGAATCGGATCTCAGTGTCCATGCAGAGTTGGGACAGGAGAGTCAGGCCTCGTCTTGTGTGGAGGAATTTAACTCCTCTTGCCTCTCGAGTTGTTCACGGGGTGACAGGCCACTTGTCGATCTGTATGTGGAACTTGCGGGCTTTTCCAACGATGCAGGAGGGTGTCAGACCCCTTCGTTTTGTGCCTTCGTCCACAGGATTGCCTTCGAAGAGGTGTCCTAGCATTGGGTTCTTATCAAGAGCAGACAGGGAAATCGGGGTCTTTCGGCGTGTGGCACCAACCACAAGGCTACGTCTCGAATTTCCTCGTGAGACCGGCCTCATCCTGAGGTGCGCCGGGAAGGTCCGGAACCCCTTCCAGACAAAGCAGGGTAATCGACCCTCCCGTCACGATCAGGAGGGGATAAGGGGCTCAGAACAAGCGGTGCGCCGAACCTTGGTGTTCCCCTCGAGTGAGACCAGGGTGTCAGGGAACTTTTGTGCTAACATCAAGGTTGCCAATTATCGTTTTAAACTTCAAGATGGAACGTAGGGCTTCTACTGAGACGCTGTAGCTGGCAAGGGCCTCATCTTGCGATGACGGGGGAACCACGTGGTTTTCCTCGAGTTGCAGTGGGATTTTCGAATTACGACGGGGAATTCAGGTTTCCTCTTGTGTTGTCCCAGGGAAGTCCATTCTTCCATTCGAGGTGCGAGGGAGAGCAGGGGATTGCTCTCGAGTCACTTCAGGGCAAATGAGACCTCATCTATGCTTGTGTCTAGGACCTAATGTTCCTCTCCAGGGGCGACAGGGATCTCGGGGTTGCATTCCAGACTCACCTGAGGAGTCAGGCCTGGTATATAGGGGAAGCAAAGAATTCCGCTCTCCTCTCGAGTCCCAACGGGTATCTCTTGGAGCCCACAGAGTGGCCTAAAGGGAGTCAGGCCTCCTGTGGAGTTTGAAGAGAGGCCTCGAGATTGCTCTCCAGGCCATGCAGGAAAAGAAGGCCTTCATCTCACGATGACGGAGGCGTCTCGTGGGTTTTCTCGAGCTGGGGAGCCAGTGTGGGATTTCTCACGAGGTATGACGGGGAGCTCAGGGAGCCTCTCGTGTGGCACCAGGGAAGTCAAGTCTCCATGCGAGTGGCGAGGGGGAATGCGTCATTGCTCTCGAGTCATGGTAGGGGAATCGGGATTCAAGATGCGTTGAAGGAGGATTTTCGAGGTCTTTCTCGGGTTGCGTCAGGAAACCCTGTGTTCCCTCGACTTGTGCCGGTGACCTCAGGGAGCTTCTAAGGGTGCCTCTGAGAAGTCGCGATACTGTGGATTTGGGAGGGGCCTCTCGGGCCTCCACTGTTTTTGGTGTAATGGAAGAGGGCCTCATCTCGAGTGGAGTCAGGAACCTCAGGGTTCCTCTCCATTTCGGACTCCGATCGCAGGGTCCCTTCAGAGTTGGGACCGGAGAGTCAGGCCTCGTCTTGAGTGGAGGAATGGAACTCTGCTTGCCTCTCGAGTTGTTCATGGGATGACAGGCCTCTTGTCGAGCTGTGTGTGGAACCTGCGGCTTTTACCGAATGATGCACGGGAGTGTCAGTGACCCTTCGTTTTGTGCCTTCGTCCACAGGGTTGCCTTCGAAGAGGTGTCCGGGCATCGGGTTCTTCTCAAGAGTGGGCCGGGAAATCGGGGTATTTCGGCATGTGACACCACCCACGACGCTATGTCTCGAATTTACTCGTGAGACCGGCCTCATCCTTAGGTGCGCCGGGAATGTGGGGAACCCCTTCCAAACAAAGCAGGGGAATAGACCCTCCTGTCTCGAACAGGAGGGGAGAAGGTGCTCAGATGAAGTGGTGCGGGAACCTCGGTGTTCCTGTCGAGTGAGACCGGCGTGTCCGGGAACATTTGGTGTCGCATCAAGGGTGCAAAGTACCGTTTCGCACTTCAAGACGGAACGTGGTTCTTTTCTTGAGACGCCATAGCAGCAAGGGCCTCATCTTGGGATGACGTTGGAAACACGTGGTTTTTCTCGAGTTGCGGCGGGATTCTCGAGTTACGAAGGGGATTTCTGGCTTCCTCTTGTGTTGGCCCAGGGAAGCCCAATCTTCCATTCGAGTTGCGAGGGAGAGCTGGGGGTTGCGCTCGAGTCACTGCAGGGCAAAAGAAACCTCATCCAGGCTTGTGTCTAGGACCTAATGTTCCTCTCAAGGGATGACTGGGATCTTGGGGTTGCATTCTAGACTCACCCAGGAGTCAGGCGTCCTCTTGAGGGGAAACAAAGGACTTCTCTCTCTTCTCGAGTCGTGACAGGTATTTCTTGGAGCCCACTGAGTGGACTAAAGGGAGTCAAGCCTCCTCTGGAGTTTGGAGAGAGGACTCGGGATTGCACTCCAGGACATGCAGGAAAAGAAGGCCCTCATCTCACGATGACGGGGGGGGGGGTCTCGGTGGTTTTACCGAGCTGCAGCGCCTGTGTTGGTTTCTCAGGAGGTATGACGGGGAGCTCAGGGAGCCTCTTGTGTGGCGCCAGGGAAGTTAGGTCTCGATGCGTGTGGCGAGGGGGAGCGCGTCATTGCTCTCGAGTCATGGTAGGGGAATCAGGCCTCTAGACGCGTTGAAGGACTCTCAAGATCTCTCTCGGGTCTTGGCAAGAATACCTGGGTTCCCTCGACTTGTGCCGGTGACCTCAGGGAGATTCTCCGGGTGCCTCTGAGAAGTCAGGGATACTGTGGAGTTGGGAAAGACCTCTCGGGACTCCACTGGGTTTGGTGAAATGGAAGGGGGCCTCATCTCGAGGGGAGGCAGGAACCTCAGGGTTCCTCTCCATTTCTGATTCCGATCGCAGCCCCCTGCATAGTTGGGAGAGGTGAGTCAGGCCTTGTCTTGTGTGCAGAAATGGACCTGCGCTTGCCTCTCGAGTTGTTCACTGGGTGACAGGCACTTGTTGAGCTGTATGAGTAACCTGCGGTCTTTTCCGGACGATGCACGGGGGTGCCAGTGCCCCTTCGTGTTGTGCCTTCATCCACACTATCTTCGAATAGGTGTCTGGGCATCGCGTTCTTATCAAGAGCGGATCGGGAAATCGCGGTCTTTCGGCATGTGGCACCACCATCGAGGCTACGTCTCGAATTTCCTCGTGAGACAGCCTCATCTGAGGTGCGTGGAGAAGGTCGGGAACCCTTTGCAGACAAAGCAGGGGAATTGACCCTCCTTTCGCAATCAGGAGGGGAGAAGGGGCTCAGATGAAGTGGTGCCAGGAACCTCGGTGTTCCCCTCTAGTGCGACCCGTATGTCGGGGAACTTTTGGGGTAGCATTAAGGGTGCCAAATATCATTTCGCACTTGAAGACAGAACGTGGGACTACTCTTGAGACGCTGGAGCGGGCAAGGGCCTCATCTTGCAATGACGGGGGAACCACGTGGTTTTTCTCAAGTTGAGGCGGAATTCTCGAATTACTACTGGGAATTCAGGCTTCCTCTTGTGTTGGCCCAGGGAGGTCCAATCTTCCATTCGGGTTGCGAGGGAAAGCTGGGGAGTGCTCTCGAGTTACTGCAGGGCAAAAGCGACCTCATCTAGCCTTGTGTTCAGGACCCAGTGATCCTCTCCAAGGGCGACAGGGATCTCGGGTTTGCATTACAGACTCACCCGGGGAGTT
Organism: Bubalus kerabau; assembly: GCF_029407905.1. Lineage (NCBI taxonomy): Eukaryota > Metazoa > Chordata > Mammalia > Artiodactyla > Bovidae > Bubalus > Bubalus kerabau. The sequence continues at coordinate 1,129,188 of NC_073644.1, read as the reverse complement.
AGGCCTCGTCTCCAGGGGAAGCAAAGGACTTGGCTATCCTCTCGAGTTGCGACGCGTATCTCTTGGAGCCCACTGAGTGGTCTAAAGGGAGTCAACCCTCCTCTTCAGTTTGGAGAGAGGACTCGGGATTGCTCTCCAGGCCATGCAGGAAAAGAAGGCCCACATCTCGAGATGACGGGGGCGTCTCATGGGTTTTCTCGAGCTGCAGCGCCAGTGTGGGGTTTCTCACGAGGTACGACGGGGAGTTCAGGTAGCCTCTCGTGTGGCAACAGGGAAGTCAGGTCTCCATGGGCGGGGCAAGGGGGAGCGCGTCATTGCTCTCAAGTCAGGGTAGGGGAATCGGGCCTCATGACGGGTTGAAAAAGAACTCTTGATGTCTTTCTAGGGTTGCGGCAGGAAACCCTGGGTTCCCTTGACTTGTGCCGGTGACCTCAGGGAGCGTCTCAGGGTGCCTCTGAGAAGTCAGGGATACTGTGGATTTGGGAGAGGCCTCTCGGGACTCCTTTGGGTTTGGTGCAATGGAAGTGGGCCTCATCTCGAGTTGAGGCAGGAACCTCAGGGTTCTGCTCCTGACTTCCTGGAGGCCGGATCTGACTCAGATCGCAGGGTCCCTGTTGAGTTTGCTCAGGAGTGTCAGGTCTCGTGTTCTGCGGAGGAATGGAACTCCGCTTACATCTCAAGTTGTTCAAGGATAACACCACTTTTCGTGATGTGTGTGGAACCTGCGGGTTTTTCGGAGATGCACGGGGGCGTCAGTGCTCCTTCCTGTTGTGCCTTCATCCACAAGGTTGCCTTCGAAGAGGTGTCCGGGTATCGTGTTCTCCTCAAGTGCGGACCGGGAAATTGGGGTCTTTCAGCATGTTGCACCACCCACTAGGCTACGTCTCGAATTTTCTCGTGAGACCGGCCTCATCCTGAGGCGCGCAGGAAAGTCCGGGAACCCTTTCCAAACAAAGCAGGGGAATCGACCCTACTTTCGGGATCAGGAGGAGAGAAAGGGCTCAGATGAAGTAGTGCCGGGAACCTCGGTGCTCTCCTTGAGTGAAAGTCGGGTAACTTTTCTGGTTGCATCAAGGGTGCCAAGTACCGTTTCGCACTTCAAGACGGAACCTGGGACTTCTCTTGAGATGCTGTAGTGGGCAAGGGCCTCATCTAGCGCTGACGGGGGACCCACGTGTTTTTTCTCGAGTTGCGGCAGGATTCTTGAGTTACGATGGGGAATACAGGTTTCCTCTTGTGTTGGCCCAGGGAAGTCCAATCTTCCATTCGAGTTGCAAGTGAGAGCTGGAGATTGCTCTCGAGTCACTGCAGGGCAAAATAGAGCTCATCTAGGTTTGTGTCCAGGACCGAGTTTTTCTCTCCAGGGGCGACAGGGATCTCGGGGTTGCATTCCAGACTCACCCGGGGAGTCAGGCCTCGTCTCGAAGGGAATGAATGGACTCCGCTCTCCTCTCGAGTCGCGACGGGTATCCCTTGGAGCCCAAGAGTGGCCTAAATGGAGTTAAGCCTCCTGTGGAGTTTGGAGAGAGGACTCGGGATTGCTATCTAGGCCATGCAGGAAAAGAAGGCCCTCATCTCGCGATGACGGGGGCGTCTCGTGGGTTTTCTCAAGGTGCAGTGCCTGGTTGGGGTTTCTCACGAGATAGGACGGGGAGCTCAGGGAGACTCCTGTGGTGCCACGGAAGTCAGGTCTCCATGGACGTGGCGTGGGGGAGCGCCTCATTGCTCTCGAGTCATGGTAGGGGAATCAAGCCTCAAGACGCTTCGAAGAAGAACTCTCGAGGTCTTTCTCGGGGTGTGGCAGGAAACCCTGGGTTCCCTCAACTTGTGCCCATAACCTCAGGGAGCTTAGCGGGGTTCCTCTGAGAAGTCAGGGATACTGTGGAGTTGAGAGGGGCTTCTCGGGACATCACAGGGACTGGTGCAATTGAAGAGGACCTAATCTCGGATTGAGGCAGTAACGTCAGGGTTCCTCTCCATTTCTGACTCGGATAGCAGGGTCCCTGCAGAGTTGGGACAGGAGAGTCAGACCTCGTCTTGTGTGGAGTAATGGAACTCCGCTTGCCTCTCGAGGTGTTCACGGGATGACAGGCCACCTGTCGAGTTGTATGTGGAACCTGCGGTTTTGGGGGACGATGCACAGGGGTGTCAGTGCCCCTTCGTGTTGTGCCTTCATCCACAGGGTTACCTTCGAAGAGGTGACCGGGCATCGGGATCTTATCAATAGCGGACCAGGAAATCGGGGTCTTTCAGCATGTGGCACAACCCACGAGGCTACGTCTCGACTTCCCTCGTGAGACTGGCCTCATCCTGAGGTTCGCCGGGAAGTCTGGGAACCCCTTCCAGACAAAGCAGGGGAATCGACCCTCCTGTCGCCATCAGGAGGGGAGAAGAGGCTCAGCTGAAGCGGTGCTGGGAACCTCCATGTTCTCCTCGAGTGAGACCGGGGTGTCAGGGAAATTTGGGGGTCGCATCAAGGGTGCCAAGTACCGTTTCACACTTCAAGACGCAACATGGGACTTCCCTGGAGACGCTATAGCTGACAGGGGCCTCATATTTCGATGACGGAGGAGCCACGTTGTTTTTCTCCAGTTGCCGCGGGATTCTCGAATTACAATGGGGAATACAGGCTTCCTCTTGTGTTGGCCCAGGGAAGTCCAATCATCCATTCGAGTTGCGAGGGAGAGCTGGGGATTGCACTTGAGTCAATGCAGGACAAAAAAGACCTCATTTAGGCTTGTGTCCAGGACCGAGTTTTCCTCTACAGGGGCAACACAGATCTCGGGATCCCATTCCAGACTCACCCAAGTAGTCAGGCCTCGGCTCGAGGGGAAGCAACGGACTCTGCTCTCCTCTAGAGTAGCGACGTGTATCTCTTGGAGGCTACTGAGTGGCCTAAAGGGAGTCAGGCCTCCAGTGGAGTTTGGAGAGTGGACTCGGGATTGCTCTCTAGGTCATGTAGGAAAAGAAGGCCCTCATCTTACGATGATGGGGGCGTCTCGTGAGTTTTCTCGAGCGGCGGTGCCAGTGTGGGGTTTTCATGAGGTAGGACGGGGAGCGCAGGGAGCCTCTCGTGTGGCGCCAGGGAAGTTAGGTTTCAATGGGCGTGGCGAGGGGAATGCGTCATTGCTCTCCAGTCATGGTAGGGTATCGGGCCTCAAGACGCGGTAAAGAAGGACTCTCAAGGTCTTTCTCAGAATGCAGCAGGAAACCCTGGGTTCACTTGACTTGTGCCAGTGACCGCAGAGAGCTTCTGAGGGTGCCTCTGAGAATCAGGGATACTGTGGAGTTTTAGGGACCTCTCGGGACTCCACTGGGTATGGCGCAATGGAAGAGGGCCTCATTTCGAGTTGATGCAGGAACGTCAGGTTTCATCTACATTTCTGACTCCGATCGCACGGTCCCTGCAGAGTTGGGAAAGGAGAGTCAGGCCTTCTCTTGTGTGGAGGAACGGAACTCCGCATGCCTCTCTAGTTCTTCAAGGGATGACAGGACACTTGTCGATCTGTGTTTGGAATCTGCGTGTTTTTCCGTACTATGCATGGGGATGTCAGTACCCCTTCGTGTTGTGCATTCATCCACAGGTTTGCTTTCGAAGAGGTGTCCTGGCATCGGGTTCTTATTAAGAGCGGACCGGGAAATCGGGCTCTTTCCGCATGTGGCACCACCCACCAGGCTACGTCTCGAATTTCCTAGTGAGACCGGCCTCATCCTGAGGTGCGCCGGGAAGGTCGGAAGCCCTTGCAGACAAAGCAGGGGAATCGACCCTCCTGTCTCGATCAGGAGGGGAGAAGGGGCACAGATGAGGTGATGCCGGGAACCTCGGTGTTCCCCTCCAGTGAGACCAGTGTGTTGGGGAACTTTTGGGGTCGCATCAAAGGTGCCAAGTGCCGTATCACACTTCAAGATGGAACGTAAGACTTCTTTTGAGACGCTGTAGCGGCAATGGCCGCATCTTGCGATGAAGAGGGAACGACGTGGTTTTTCTCGAGTTGTGGCGGGATTCTTGAGTTACAACGGGAAATTCAGGCTTCCTCTTCTGTTGGCCCAGGGAAGTCCAGTCTTCCATTCGAGTTGCGAGGGAGAGTTGGGGATTGCTCTCGAGTCACTGCAGGAAAAAAGAGACCTCATCTAGGCTTGTGTCCAGGACCTAATGTTTCTCTCCAGGGGCGACAGGGATCTCCGGTTCACATATCAGACACACCCGAGGAGTCAGGCCTCGCCTCGAGGGGAAGGAAAAGACTACACTCTCCTCTCGAGTCGCGACGGGTATGTCTTGGAGTCCACTGAGTGACCAAAAGGGAGTCAAGCCTACTGTGGAGTTTGGAGAGAGGACTCGGGATTGCTCTCCAGGCCATGCTAGAAAGAAGGCCGTCATCTCGCGAAAATGGGGGCGTCTTGTGGGTTTTCTCTATCTGTGGCGCTAGTGTTTGGTTTCTCACGAGGTATGACGGGGAGCTCAGGGAGCCTCTCGTGTGGCGCCAGGGAAGTCAGGGCTTCATGAGTGTAGCAGAGGGAGCGCGTCATTGCCCTCGAGTCATGGTAGGGGAATCAGGCCTCAAAACGCGTTGAAGAAGGACTCTTGAGTTCTTTCTATGGTGGCGGCAGTAAACCCTGGGCTCACTCGAATTGTGCTGGTGACCTCAGGGAGCTTCTCAGTGTGCCTCTGAGAAGTCAGGGATACTGTGGAGCTGGGACGCGTCTCTCGGGACTCCACTGGGTTTCGTGCAATGGAAGAGGTCCTAATCTCGAGTGGAGTCAGGAACCTCAGCGTTCCTCTTGTGACTTCACTGGCGCTGGTCTGATTCGGATCGCAAAGTCCCTGCAGAGTTGGGACAGGAGAGTCAGGCATCGTCTTCTGTAGAGGAATGAAACCCCACTTGCCTCTCGAGTTCTTCAGGGGTGACAAGCCACTTGTTGAGCTGTATGTGGAACCTGCGGGTTTTTCCGGACGATGCACGAGGGTGTCAGTGCCCCTTTGTGTTGTGCCTTCATCCACAGGGTTGCCTTCGAAGAGGTGTCCAGGCATCGGGTTCTTATCAAGAGCGTACCGGGAAATCATAGTCTTTTGGCATGTGGTACCACCCGCGAGCTACGTCTCGAATTTCCTCGTGAGACTGGCCTCATCCTGCAGTGCCCCGTGAAGGTCGGGAACCCCTTACAAACAAAGCAGGGGAAGTGACCCTCCTATCACGAACAGGAGGGGAGAAGGGGCTCAGATAACCTGGTGCCGGGAACCTCGGTGTTCACCTCGAGTGAGACCGATATTTCAGGGAACTTTTGGGGTCACATCAAGGGTGTCAAGTATCGTTTTGCACTTCAAGACGGAACGTGGGACTTTTCTTGAGAAGCTGTAGCGGGCAAGGGCCTCATCTTGTGATGACGAGGGAACCAAGTGCTTTTTCTCGAGTTGCGGCGGGATTCTCGAGTTACGAAGGGGAATTCAGGCTTCCTCTTGTGTTGGCCCAGGGAAGTCCAATCTTCCATTCGAGTTGTCAGGGAGAGCGGGGGATTGCTCTCGAGTTACAGAAGGGCAAAAGAGACCTCATCTAGGCTTGTTTCCAGGACCTAATGTTCCTCTCCAGGGGAGACAGGGATCTCGGGGTTGCATTCCAGACCCACCTGGTGAGTCAGGCCTTGTCTAGAGGGGAAGCAAAGGACTCAATTCTCCTCTCGAGTCGCGACGGGTATCTCTTGGAGCCCACTAAGTGGCCTAAAGGGAGTCAAGCCTCCTGTGGAGTTTGGAAAGAGGATTCGGGATTCCTCTCCAGGCCATGCAGGAAAAGAAGGCCCTCATCTCGCGATGACAGGGGCGTATGGTGAGTTTTCTCAAGCTGCGGCGTCAGCTGTGGGGTTTCTCACGAGGTACGACAGGGAGCTCAGGGAGCCTCTCTTATGGCACCAGGGAAGTCAGGTCTCCATGTGCGTGGCGAGGGGGTGCGTGTCATTTCTATAGAGCCATGGAAGCAGATTCGGGCTTCAAGACACGTTGAAGTAGGACTCTCGAGGTCTTTTTCCCATTGTGGCAGGAAACCCTGGGTTCCCTCGACATGTGCCGGTGACCTCATGGAGCTTCTCCGGGTGCCTCTGAGAAGTCAGGGGTACTGTGGAGTTGGGAGGGGCCTCTCTGGACTCCACTGGGTTTGGTGCAATGGATGAGAGCCTCATCTCGAGTGGAGGCAGGAACCTCATGTTTCCTCTCCTGGGTTTCCTGTCGCTGGTACTGACTCGGATCGCAGTTTCCCTGCAGAGTTGGTACAGAAAATCAGGTCTCGTCTTGTGTGGAGGAATGGAACTCCACTTGCCTGTCGAGTTGTTCACGGGGTGACAGACCACTTGTTGAACTGTGTTTGTAACCTGCGGGTTTTTCTGGACGATGCACGGGGGTGTCAGTGCCCCTTCGTGTTGTGCTTTCATCCATAGGTTTTCCTTCGTAAAGGTGTCAGGGCATCACGTTCTTATCAAGAGCAGACCGGGAAATCGGGGTCTTTCGGCTTGTGGCACCACCCACGAGGCTATGTCTCGAATTTCCTCGTGAGACCTGCCTCATCCTTAGGCGCGCTGGAAAGGTCGGGAACCCCTTCCAGACATAGCAGGGGAATCGACACTCCTGTCGCGATCACGAGGGGAGAAGGAGCTCAAATGAAGTGGTTCCGGGAACCTCGGTGTTCCTTTCGAGTGAGACCGGTATGTCGGGGAATTTTGAGATTGCATCAAGGGTGCCAAGTACCGTTTCGCACTTCAAGACAGAAAGTGGGACTTCTCTTGAGTCGCTGTAGCGGGCAAGGGCCTCATCTAGCGCTGATGGGGGAACCACGTGGATTTTCTCGAGTTTCGGCGGGATTCTCGAGTTACGATGTCGAATTCAGGCTTCCAATTGTATTGGCCCAGGGAAGTCCAATCTTCAATTCGATTTGCGAGGGAGAGCTGGCGATTGCTCTCTAGTAACTGCAGTGCAAAATAGACCTCATCTAGGCTTGTGTCCAGGACCGAGTTTTCCTCTCCAGGTGTGACAGGAACTCGGGGTTGCATTCCAGACTCACACGGGGAGTCAGGCCTCGTCTCGAGGGGAAGCAAAGGACTCTGCTCTCCCTTCAGGTCCTGACAGGTATCTCTTGGAGCCAACTGAGAGGCCTAAAGAGAGTCAAGCCTCCTGTGGAGTCTGGAGAGAGGACTCGGTTTTGCTCTCCATGCCAGGCAGGAAACAAGTCCCTCATCTCGTGATGACGGGGGCATATCGTGGGTTTTCTCGAGCTGCGGTGCCTGAATGGGGTTTCCGAAGAGGTACGATGGGGAGCTCAGGGAGACTCTCTTCAGGAGTCAGGGAAGTCAGGTATCCATGCGCATGGCGATGGGGAGCGGGTCTTTGCTCTAGAGTCATGGTAGGGGAATCGGGCCTCAAGACGCGCCGAAGGACTCTCAAGGTCTATCTCGGGTCGCAGCAGGAAACCCTGGGTTCCCTGGACTTGAGCCGGTGACCTCAGGTAGATTCTCAAGGTGCCTCTGAGAATTCAAGGATACTGCGGAGTTGGGAGGGGCCTCTCGCGACTCATCTGGGTTTGGTGCAATGGAAGAGGGCCTCACCTCGAGGGGAGACAGGAACCTCAGGATTCCTCTCCGTTTCGGACTCCGACCGCAGGGTCCCTGCAGAGTTGGGACAGGAGAGTCAGGCCTCGTCTTGTCTGAGGAAGGGAACACCACTGGCCTCTCGAGTTGCTCAGGGGGTCTCAGGCCCCTCGTCGAGCTCTGTGTGGAACCCGCGGGACTTTGCGGACGATGCCCGGGGGTGGCAGTGCCCCTTCGTGTTGTGCCTTCACCCACAGGGTTGCCTTCGAAGAGGGGTCCGGGCCTCGGGTCCTTCTCAAGGGCGGACCGGGGAATCGGGGGCGTTCGGCATGTGGCACCACCCACGTGGCTCGTCTCGAATTTCCTCGTGAGACCGGCCTCATCCTGAGGTGCGCCGGGAAGGCCGGGAACCCCTTCAGACCACGCAGGGGAATCGCCTCTCCTGTCGCGATCAGGAGGGGAGAAGGAGCTCAGAGGAAGCGGTGCCGGGACCCTCGGTGTTCCCCTCGGGGGACCCCGGCGTGTCGGGGGACTTTTGGGGGTCGCAGGAAGGCTGTCAGGGACCGTTTCGCCCTTCAGGGCGGAACAGGGGACTTCCCTTGAGACGCCGTCGCGGGCAAGGGCCTCATCTTGCCAAGAGGTGGGAACCACGTGGTTTTTCTCGAGTTACGGCGGCATTCTCGAGTTACGACGGGGATCTCAGCCTTCCCCTTGGGTTGGCCCTGGGAAGCCCCATCTTCCCCTCGGGTTGCGAGGGAAAGCTGGGGGTTGCGCTCGAGTCACTGCAGGGCCGAAGAGACCTCACCTAGGCGTGTGTCCGGGACCTAATATTCCTCTCCAGGGAAGGCAGGGATCTCGGGGTTGCATTCCAGGCTCCCCCGGGGAGTCAGGCCTCGTCTCGAGGGGAAGCCAAGGACTCCGCTCTCCTCTCGAGTCGCGACGCGGGGCTCTTGGAGCCCCCTGAACGGCCTCAAGGGAGTCCAGCCTCCTCTTCCGTTTGGAGAGAGGACCCGGGATTGCTCTCCAGGCCATGCAGGAAAAGAGGGCCCTCAGCTCGCGAGGACGGGGGCATCTCAGGGGTTTCCTCGAGCTGCGGCGCCCGTGGGGGTTTTCTCCCGAGGCACGACGAGGATCTCAGGGAGCCTCTCGTGCGGCGCCAGGGAAGTCAGGTCTCCATGCGCGTGGCGAGGGGGAGCGCGTCCTGGCTCTCGAGTCACGGGAGGGGACTAGGGCCTCGAGACGCGTTGAAGAAGGACTCTCGAGGTCTTTCTCGGGGGGCGGCGGGAAACCCTCGTTTCCCTCGCCTTCTGCCGGGGACCTTAGGGAACTTGCCAGGGTGCCTCTGAGAGGCGAGGGATCCTGTGGAGGTGGCGGGGACCCTCGGGACTCCGCTGGGTCTGGTGCAACGGAAGAGGGCCTCACCTCGAGGGGAGGCAGGAACCTCAGGCTTCCTCTCCGTTTCGGACTCCGACCGCAGGGTCCCTGCAGAGTTGGGACAGGAGAGTCAGGCCTCGTCTTGTCTGAGGAAGGAAACCCCGCTGGCCTCTCGAGTTGCTCAGGGGGTCCCTCGTCGAGCTGTGTGTGGAACCCGCGGGCCTTTGCGGATGATGCACGGGGGTGGCAGTGCCCCTTCGTGTTGTGCCTTCACCCACAGGGTTGCCTTCGAAGAGGGGTCCGGGCCTCGGGTCCTTCTCAAGAGCGGACCTGGGAATCGGGGGCGTTCGGCATGTGGCCCCACCCACGTGGCTCGTCTCGAATTTCCTCGTGAGACCGGCCTCATCCTGAAGTGCGCCGGGAAGGCCGGGAACCCCTTCCAGACCACGGAGGGGAATCGCCTCTCCTGTCGCGATCAGGAGGGGAGAAGGGGCTCAGAGGAAGCGGTGCCGGGACCCTCGGTGTTCCCCTCGGGGGACCCCGCCGTGTCGGGGGACTTTTGGGGGTCGCAGGAAGGCTGTCAGGGACCGTTTCGCCCTTCAGGGCGGAACAGGGGACTTCCCTTGAGACGCCGTCGCGGGCAAGGGCCTCATCTTGCCAAGAGGTGGGAACCACGTGGTTTTTCTCGAGTTGCGGCGGCATTCTCGAGTTACGACGGGGATCTCAGCCTTCCTCTTGGGTTGGCCCTGGGAAGCCCAATCTTCCCCTCGGGTTGCCAGGGAAAGCTGGGGGTTGCGCTCGAGTCACTGCAGGGCCGAAGAGACCTCACCTAGGCGTGTGTCCGGGACCTAATATTCCTCTCCAGGGAAGGCAGGGATCTCGGGGTTGTATTCCAGGCTCCCCCGGGGAGTCAGGCCTCGTCTCGAGGGGAAGCCATGGACTCCACTCTCCTCTCGAGTCGCGACGCGGGTCTCTTGGAGCCCCCTGAGCGGCCTCAAGGGAGTCCAGCCTCCTCTTCCGTTTGGAGAGAGGACCCGGGATTGCTCTCCAGGCCATGCAGGAAAAGAAGGCCCTCAGCTCGCGAGGACGGGGGCGTCTCAGGGGTTTCCTCGAGCTGCGGCGCCCGTGGGGGTTTTCTCCCGAGGCACGACGAGGATCTCAGGGAGCCTCTCGTGCGGCGCCAGGGAAGTCAGGTCTCCATGCGCGTGGCGAGGGGGAGCGCGTCCTGGCTCTCGAGTCACGGGAGGGGACTAGGGCCTCGAGACGCGTTGAAGAAGGACTCTCGAGGTCTTTCTCGGGGGGCGGTGGGAAACCCTCGTTTCCCTCGCCTTCTGCCAGGGACCTTAGGGAACTTGCCAGGGTGCCTCTGAGAGGCGAGGGATCCTGTGGAGGTGGCGGGGCCCCTCGGGACTCCGCTGGGTCTGGCGCAACGGAAGAGGGCCTCAACTCGAGGGGAGGCAGGAACCTCAGGCTTCGTCTCCGTTTCGGACTCCGACCGCAGGGTCCCTGCAGAGTTGGGACAGGAGAGTCAGGCCTCGTCTTGTCTGAGGAAAGGAACCCCGCTGGCCTCTCGAGTTGCTCAGGGGGCCTCAGGCCCCTCGTCGAGCTGTGTGTGGAACCCGCGGGCCTTTGCGGACGATGCCCGGGGGTGGCAGTGCCCCTTCGTGTTGTGCCTTCACCCACAGGGTTGCCTTCGAAGAGGGGTCCGTGCCTCGGGTCCTTCTCAAGAGCGGACCGGGGAATCGGGGGCGTTCGGCATGTGGCCCCACCCACGTGGCTCGTCTCGAATTTCCTCGTGAGACCGGCCTCATCCTGAGGTGCGCCGGGAAGGCCCGGAACCCCTTCCAGACCACGCAGGGGAATCGCCTCTCCTGTCGCGATCAGGAGGGGAGAAGGGGCTCAGAGGAAGCGGTGCCGGGACCCTCGGTGTTCCCCTCGGGAGACCCCGGAGTGTTGGGGGACTTTTGGTTGTCACAGGAAGGCTGTCAGGGACCGTTTCGCCCTTCAGGGCGGAACAGGGGACTTCCCTTGAGACGCCGTCGCGGGCAAGGGCCTCATCTTGCCAAGAGGTGGGAACCACGTGGTTTTTCTCGAGTTGCGGCGGCATTCTCGAGTTACGACGGGGATCTCAGCCTTCCCCTTGGGTTGGCCCTGGGAAGCCCAATCTTCCCCTCGGGTTGCGAGGGAAAGCTGGGGGTTGCGCTCGAGTCACTGCAGGGCCGAAGAGACTTCACCTAGGCGTGTGTCCGGGACCTAATATTCCTCTCCAGGGAAGGCAGGGATCTCGGGGTTGCATTCCAGGCTCCCCCGGGGAGTCAGGCCTCGTCTCGAGGGGAAGCCAAGGACTCCGCTCTCCTCTCGAGTCGCGACGCGGGTCTCTTGGTGCCCCCTGAGCGGCCTCAAGGGAGTCCAGCCTCCTCTTCCGTTTGGAGAGAGGACCCGGGATTGCTCTCCAGGCCATGCAGGAAAAGAGGGCCCTCAGCTCGCGAGGACGGGGGCGTCTCAGGGGTTTCATCAAGCTGCGGCGCCCGTGGGGGTTTTCTCCCGAGGCACGACGAGGATCTCAGGGAGCCTCTCGTGCGTCACCAGGGAAGTCAGGTCTCCATGCACGTGGCGAGGGGGAGCGCGTCCTGGCTCTCAAGTCACGGGAGGGGACTAGGGCCTCGAGACTCGTTGAACAAGGACTATCGAGGTCTTTCTCGGGGGGCGGCGGGAAACCCTCGTTTCCCTCGCCTTCTGCCGGGGACCTTAGGAAACTTGTCAGGGTGCCTCTGAGAGGCGAGGGATCCTGTGGAGGTGGCGGGGCCCCTCGGGACTCCGCTGGGTCTGGCACAACGGAAGAGGGCCTCACCTCGAGGGGAGGCAGGAACCTCAGGCTTCCTCTCCGTTTCGGACTCCGACCGCAGGGTCCCTGCAGAGTTGGGACAGGAGAATCAGGCCTCGTCTTGTCTGAGGAAGGGAACCCCGCTTGCCTCTCGAGTTGCTCAGGGGGTCCCTCGTCGTGCTGTGTGTGGAACCCGCGGGCCTTTGCAGACGATGCACGGAGGTGGCAGTGCCCCTTCGTGTTGTGCCTTCACCCACAGGGTTGCCTTCGAAGAGGGGTCCGGGCCTCGGGTCCTTCTCAAGAGCGGACCGGGGAATCGGGGGCGTTCGGCATGTGGCCCCACCCACGTGGCTCCTCTCGAATTTCCTCGTGAGACCGGCCTCATCCTGAGGTGCGCCAGGAAGCCCGGGAACGCCTTCCAGACCACGCAGGGGAATCGCCTCCCCTGTCGCGATCAGGAGGGGAGAAGGGGCTCAGAGGAAGCGGTGCCGGGACCCTCGGTGTTCCCCTCGGGGGACCCCGGCGTGTCGGGGGACTTTTGGGGGCCGCAGGAAGGCTGTCAGGGACCGTTTCGCCCTTCAGGGCGGAACAGGGGACTTCCCTTGAGACGCCGTCGCGGGCAAGGGCCTCATCTTGCCAAGAGGTGGGAACCACGTGGTTTTTCTCGAGTTGCGGCGGGATTCTCGAGTTTCGACGGGGATCTCAGCCTTCCCCTTGGGTTGGCCCTGGGAAGCCCAATCTTCCCCTCGGGTTGCGAGGGAAAGCTGGGGGTTGCGCTCGAGTCACTGCAGGGCCGAAGAGACTTCACCTAGGCGTGTGTCCGGGACCTAATATTCCTCTCCAGGGAAGGCAGGGATCTCGGGGTTGCATTCCAGGTTCCCCCGGGGAATCAGGCCTCGTCTCGAGGGGAAGGCAAGGACTCCGCTCTCCTCTCGAGTCGCGACGCGGGTCTCTTGGAGCCCCCTGAGCGGCCTCAAGGGAGTCCAGCCTCCTCTTCCGTTTGGAGAGAGGACCCGGGATTGCTCTCCAGGCCATGCAGGAAAAGAAGGCCCTCAGCTCGCGAGGACGGGGGCGTCTCCGGGGTTTCCTCGAGCTGCGGCGCCCGTGGGGGTTTTCTCCCGAGGCACGACGAGGATCTCAGGGAGCCTCTCGTGAGGCGCCAGGGAAGTCAGGTCTCCATGCGCGTGGCGAGGGGGAGCGCGTCCTGGCTCTCGAGTCACGGGAGGGGACTAGGGCCTCGAGACGCGTTGAAGAAGGACTCTCGAGGTCTTTCTCGGGGGGCGGCGGGAAACCCTCGTTTCCCTCGCCTTCTGCCGGGGACCTTAGGAAACTTGCCAGGGTGCCTCTGAGAGGCGAGGGATCCTGTGGAGGTGGCGGGGCCCCTCGGGACTCCGCTGGGTCTGGCGCAACGGAAGAGGGCCTCACCTCGAGGGGAGGCAGGAACCTCAGGCTTCCTCTCCGTTTCGGACTCCGACCGCAGGGTCCCTGCAGAGTTGGGACAGGAGAGTCAGGCCTCGTCTTGTCTGAGGAAGGGAACCCCGCTGGCCTCTCGAGTTGCTCAGGGGGTCCCTCGTCGAGCTGTGTGTGGAACCCGCGGGCCTTTGCGGACGATGCCCGGGGGTGGCAGTGCCCCTTCGTGTTGTGCCTTCACCCACAGGGTTGCCTTCGAAGAGGGGTCCGGGCCTCGGGTCCTTCTCAAGAGCGGACCGGGGAATCGGGGGCGTTCGGCATGTGGCCCCACCCACGTGGCTCGTCTCGAATTTCCTCGTGAGACCGGCCTCATCCTGAGGTGCGCCGGGAAGGCCGGGAACCCCTTCCAGACCACGCAGGGGAATCGCCTCTCCTGTCGCGATCAGGAGGGGAGAAGGGGCTCAGAGGAAGCGGTGCCGGGACCCTCGGTGTTCCCCTCGGGGGACCCCGGCGTGTCGGGGGACTTTTGGGGGTCGCAGGAAGGCTGTCAGGGACCGTTTCGCCCTTCAGGGTGGAACAGGGGACTTCCCTTGAGACGCCGTCGCGGGCAAGGGCCTCATCTTGCCAAGAGGTGGGAACCACGTGGTTTTTCTCGAGTTGCGGCGGCATTCTCGAGTTACGACGGGGATCTCAGCCTTCCCCTTGGGTTGGCCCTGGGAAGCCCAATCTTCCCCTCGGGTTGCGAGGGAAAGCTGGGGGTTGCGCTCGAGTCACTGCAGGGCCGAAGAGACTTCACCTAGGCGTGTGTCCGGGACCTAATATTCCTCTCCAGGGAAGGCAGGGATCTCGGGGTTGCATTCCAGGCTCCCCCGGGGAGTCAGGCCTCGTCTCGAGGGGAAGCCAAGGACTCCGCTCTCCTCTCGAGTCGCGACGCGGGTCTCTTGGAGCCCCCTGAGCGGCCTCAAGGGAGTCCAGCCTCCTCTTCCGTTTGGAGAGAGGACCCGGGATTGCTCTCCAGGCCATGCAGGAAAAGAGGGCCCTCAGCTCGCGAGGACGGGGGCGTCTCAGGGGTTTCCTCGAGCTGCGGCGCCCTTGGGGGTTTTCTCCCGAGGCACGACGAGGATCTCAGGGAGCCTCTCGTGCGTCGCCAGGGAAGTCAGGTCTCCATGCACGTGGCGAGGGGGAGCGCGTCCTGGCTCTCAAGTCACGGGAGGGGACTAGGGCCTCGAGACTCGTTGAACAAGGACTATCGAGGTCTTTCTCGGGGGGCGGCGGGAAACCCTCGTTTCCTTCGCCTTCTGCCGGGGACCTTAGGAAACTTGCCAGGGTGCCTCTGAGAGGCGAGGGATCCTGTGGAGGTGGCGGGGCCCCTCGGGACTCCGCTGGGTCTGGCACAACGGAAGAGGGCCTCACCTCGAGGGGAGGCAGGAACCTCAGGCTTCCTCTCCGTTTCGGACTCCGACCGCAGGGTCCCTGCAGAGTTGGGACAGGAGAGTCAGGCCTCGTCTTGTCTGAGGAAGGGAACCCCGCTGGCCTCTCGAGTTGCTCAGGGGGCCTCAGGCCCCTCGTCGAGCTGTGTGTGGAACCCGCGGGTCTTTGCGGACGATGCCCGGGGGTGGCAGTGCCCCTTCGTGTTGTGCCTTCACCCACAGGGTTGCCTTCGAAGAGGGGTCCGTGCCTCGGGTCCTTCTCAAGAGCGGACCGGGGAATCGGGGGCGTTCGGCATGTGGCCCCACCCACGTGGCTCGTCTCGAATTTCCTCGTGAGACTGGCCTCATCCTGAGGTGCGCCGGGAAGGCCGGGAACCCCTTCCAGACCACGCAGGGGAATCGCCTCTCCTGTCGCGATCAGGAGGGGAGAAGGGGCTCAGAGGAAGCGGTGCCGGGACCCTCGGTGTTCCCCTCGAGGGACCCCGGCGTGTCGGGGGACTTTTGGTTGTCGCAGGAAGGCTGTCAGGGACCGTTGCGCCCATCAGGGTGGAACAGGGGACTTCCCTTGAGACGCCGTCGCGGGCAAGGGCCTCATCTTGCCAAGAGGTGGGAACCACGTGGTTTTTCTCGAGTTGCGGCGGCATTCTCGAGTTACGACGGGGATCTCAGCCTTCCCCTTGGGTTGGCCCTGGGAAGCCCAATCTTCCCCTCGGGTTGCGAGGGAAAGCTGGGGGTTGCGCTCGAGTCACTGCAGGGCCGAAGAGACTTCACCTAGGCGTGTGTCCGGGACCTAATATTCCTCTCCAGGGAAGGCAGGGATCTCGGGGTTGCATTCCAGGCTCCGCCGGGGAGTCAGGCCTCGTCTCGAGGGGAAGCCAAGAACTCCGCTCTCCTCTCGAGTCGCGACGCGGGTCTCTTGGAGCCCCCTGAGCGGCCTCAAGGGAGTCCAGCCTCCTCTTCCGTTTGGAGAGAGGACCCGGGATTGCTCTCCAGGCCATGCAGGAAAAGAGGGCCCTCAGCTCGTGAGGACGGGGGCGTCTCAGGGGTTTCCTCGAGCTGCGGCGCCCTTGGGGGTTTTCTCCCGAGGCACGACGAGGATCTCAGGGAGCCTCTCGTGCGTCGCCAGGGAAGTCAGGTCTCCATGCACGTGGCGAGGGGGAGCGCGTCCTGGCTCTCAAGTCACGGGAGGGGACTAGGGCCTCGAGACTCGTTGAACAAGGACTATCGAGGTCTTTCTCGGGGGGCGGCGGGAAACCCTCGTTTCCTTCGCCTTCTGCCGGGGACCTTAGGAAACTTGCCAGGGTGCCTCTGAGAGGCGAGGGATCCTGTGGAGGTGGCGGGGCCCCTCGGGACTCCGCTGAGTCTGGCACAACGGAAGAGGGCCTCACCTCGAGGGGAGGCAGGAACCTCAGGCTTCCTCTCCGTTTCGGACTCCGACCGCAGGGTCCCTGCAGAGTTGGGAGAGGAGAGTCAGGCCTCGTCTTGTCTGAGGAAGGGAACCCCGCTGGCCTCTCGAGTTGCTCAGGGGGCCTCAGGCGCCTCGTCGAGCTGTGTGTGGAACCCGCGGGTCTTTGCGGACGATGCCCGGGGGTGGCAGTGCCCCTTCGTGTTGTGCCTTCACCCACAGGGTTGCCTTCGAAGAGGGGTCCGTGCCTCGGGTCCTTCTCAAGAGCGGACCGGGGAATCGGGGGCGTTCGGCATGTGGCCCCACCCACGTGGCTCGTCTCGAATTTCCTCGTGAGACTGGCCTCATCCTGAGGTGCGCCGGGAAGGCCGGGATCCCCTTCCAGACCACGCAGGGGAATCGCCTCTCCTGTCGCGATCAGGAGGGGAGAAGGGGCTCAGAGGAAGCGGTGCCGGGACCCTCGGTGTTCCCCTCGAGGGACCCCGGCGTGTCGGGGGACTTTTGGTTGTCGCAGGAAGGCTGTCAGGGACCGTTTCGCCCTTCAGGGTGGAACAGGGGACTTCCCTTGAGACGCCGTCGCGGGCAAGGGCCTCATCTTGCCAAGAGGTGGGAACCACGTGGTTTTTCTCGAGTTGCGGCGGCATTCTCGAGTTACGACGGGGATCTCAGCCTTCCCCTTGGGTTGGCCCTGGGAAGCCCAATCTTCCCCTCGGGTTGCGAGGGAAAGCTGGGGGTTGCGCTCGAGTCACTGCAGGGCCGAAGAGACTTCACCTAGGCGTGTGTCCGGGACCTAATATTCCTCTCCAGGGAAGGCAGGGATCTCGGGGTTGCATTCCAGGCTCCCCCGGGGAGTCAGGCCTCGTCTCGAGGGGAAGCCAAGGACTCCGCTCTCCTCTCGAGTCGCGACGCGGGTCTCTTGGAGCCCCCTGAGCGGCCTCAAGGGAGTCCAGCCTCCTCTTCCGTTTGGAGAGAGGACCCGGGATTGCTCTCCAGGCCATGCAGGAAAAGAGGGCCCTCAGCTCGCGAGGACGGGGGCGTCTCAGGGGTTTCCTCGAGCTGCGGCGCCCGTGGGGGTTTTCTCCCTAGGCATGACGAGGATCTCAGGGAGCCTCTCGTGCGGCGCCAGGGAAGTCAGGTCTCCATGCACGTGGCGAGGGGGAGCGCGTCCTGGCTCTCAAGTCACGGGAGGGGACTAGGGCCTCGTGACTCGTTGAACAAGGACTATCGAGGTCGTTCTCGGGGGGCGGCGGGAAACCCTCGTTTCCCTCGCCTTCTGCCGGGGACCTTAGGAAACTTGTCAGGGTGCCTCTGAGAGGCGAGGGATCCTGTGGAGGTGGCGGGGCCCCTCGGGACTCCGCTGGGTCTGGCACAACGGAAGAGGGCCTCACCTCGAGGGGAGGCAGGAACCTCAGGCTTCCTCTCCGTTTCGGACTCCGACCGCAGGGTCCCTGCAGAGTTGGGACAGGAGAGTCAGGCCTCGTCTTGTCTGAGGAAGGGAACCCCGCTGGCCTCTCGAGTTGCTCAGGGGGCCTCAGGCCCCTCGTCGAGCTGTGTGTGGAACCCGCGGGTCTTTGCGGACGATGCCCGGGGGTGGCAGTGCCCCTTCGTGTTGTGCCTTCACCCACAGGGTTGCCTTCGAAGAGGGGTCCGTGCCTCGGGTCCTTCTCAAGAGCGGACCGGGGAATCGGGGGCGTTCGGCATGTGGCCCCACCCACGTGGCTCGTCTCGAATTTCCTCGTGAGACTGGCCTCATCCTGAGGTGCGCCGGGAAGGCCGGGAACCCCTTCCAGACCACGCAGGGGAATCGCCTCTCCTGTCGCGATCAGGAGGGGAGAAGGGGCTCAGAGGAAGCGGTGCCGGGACCCTCGGTGTTCCCCTCGAGGGACCCCGGCGTGTCGGGGGACTTTTGGTTGTCGCAGGAAGGCTGTCAGGGACCGTTGCGCCCATCAGGGTGGAACAGGGGACTTCCCTTGAGACGCCGTCGCGGGCAAGGGCCTCATCTTGCCAAGAGGTGGGAACCACGTGGTTTTTCTCGAGTTGCGGCGGCATTCTCGAGTTACGACGGGGATCTCAGCCTTCCCCTTGGGTTGGCCCTGGGAAGCCCAATCTTCCCCTCGGGTTGCGAGGGAAAGATGGGGGTTGCGCTCGAGTCACTGCAGGGCCGAAGAGACTTCACCTAGGCGTGTGTCCGGGACCTAATATTCCTCTCCAGGGAAGGCAGGGATCTCGGGGTTGCATTCCAGGCTCCGCCGGGGAGTCAGGCCTCGTCTCGAGGGGAAGCCAAGAACTCCGCTCTCCTCTCGAGTCGCGACGCGGGTCTCTTGGAGCCCCCTGAGCGGCCTCAAGGGAGTCCAGCCTCCTCTTCCGTTTGGAGAGAGGACCCGGGATTGCTCTCCAGGCCATGCAGGAAAAGAGGGCCCTCAGCTCGTGAGGACGGGGGCGTCTCAGGGGTTTCCTCGAGCTGCGGCGCCCTTGGGGGTTTTCTCCCGAGGCACGACGAGGATCTCAGGGAGCCTCTCGTGCGTCGCCAGGGAAGTCAGGTCTCCATGCACGTGGCGAGGGGGAGCGCGTCCTGGCTCTCAAGTCACGGGAGGGGACTAGGGCCTCGAGACTCGTTGAACAAGGACTATCGAGGTCTTTCTCGGGGGGCGGCGGGAAACCCTCGTTTCCTTCGCCTTCTGCCGGGGACCTTAGGAAACTTGCCAGGGTGCCTCTGAGAGGCGAGGGATCCTGTGGAGGTGGCGGGGCCCCTCGGGACTCCGCTGGGTCTGGCACAACGGAAGAGGGCCTCACCTCGAGGGGAGGCAGGAACCTCAGGCTTCCTCTCCGTTTCGGACTCCGACCGCAGGGTCCCTGCAGAGTTGGGAGAGGAGAGTCAGGCCTCGTCTTGTCTGAGGAAGGGAACCCCGCTGGCCTCTCGAGTTGCTCAGGGGGCCTCAGGCGCCTCGTCGAGCTGTGTGTGGAACCCGCGGGTCTTTGCGGACGATGCCCGGGGGTGGCAGTGCCCCTTCGTGTTGTGCCTTCACCCACAGGGTTGCCTTCGAAGAGGGGTCCGTGCCTCGGGTCCTTCTCAAGAGCGGACCGGGGAATCGGGGGCGTTCGGCATGTGGCCCCACCCACGTGGCTCGTCTCGAATTTCCTCGTGAGACTGGCCTCATCCTGAGGTGCGCCGGGAAGGCCGGGATCCCCTTCCAGACCACGCAGGGGAATCGCCTCTCCTGTCGCGATCAGGAGGGGAGAAGGGGCTCAGAGGAAGCGGTGCCGGGACCCTCGGTGTTCCCCTCGAGGGACCCCGGCGTGTCGGGGGACTTTTGGTTGTCGCAGGAAGGCTGTCAGGGACCGTTTCGCCCTTCAGGGTGGAACAGGGGACTTCCCTTGAGACGCCGTCGCGGGCAAGGGCCTCATCTTGCCAAGAGGTGGGAACCACGTGGTTTTTCTCGAGTTGCGGCGGCATTCTCGAGTTACGACGGGGATCTCAGCCTTCCCCTTGGGTTGGCCCTGGGAAGCCCAATCTTCCCCTCGGGTTGCGAGGGAAAGCTGGGGGTTGCGCTCGAGTCACTGCAGGGCCGAAGAGACTTCACCTAGGCGTGTGTCCGGGACCTAATATTCCTCTCCAGGGAAGGCAGGGATCTCGGGGTTGCATTCCAGGCTCCCCCGGGGAGTCAGGCCTCGTCTCGAGGGGAAGCCAAGGACTCCGCTCTCCTCTCGAGTCGCGACGCGGGTCTCTTGGAGCCCCCTGAGCGGCCTCAAGGGAGTCCAGCCTCCTCTTCCGTTTGGAGAGAGGACCCGGGATTGCTCTCCAGGCCATGCAGGAAAAGAGGGCCCTCAGCTCGCGAGGACGGGGGCGTCTCAGGGGTTTCCTCGAGCTGCGGCGCCCGTGGGGGTTTTCTCCCTAGGCATGACGAGGATCTCAGGGAGCCTCTCGTGCGGCGCCAGGGAAGTCAGGTCTCCATGCACGTGGCGAGGGGGAGCGCGTCCTGGCTCTCAAGTCACGGGAGGGGACTAGGGCCTCGTGACTCGTTGAACAAGGACTATCGAGGTCTTTCTCGGGGGGCGGCGGGAAACCCTCGTTTCCCTCGCCTTCTGCCGGGGACCTTAGGAAACTTGTCAGGGTGCCTCTGAGAGGCGAGGGATCCTGTGGAGGTGGCGGGGCCCCTCGGGACTCCGCTGGGTCTGGCACAACGGAAGAGGGCCTCACCTCGAGGGGAGGCAGGAACCTCAGGCTTCCTCTCCGTTTCGGACTCCGACCGCAGGGTCCCTGCAGAGTTGGGACAGGAGAGTCAGGCCTCGTCTTGTCTGAGGAAGGGAACCCCGCTGGCCTCTCGAGTTGCTCAGGGGGTCCCTCGTCGAGCTGTGTGTGGAACCCGCGGGCCTTTGCAGACGATGCACGGAGGTGGCAGTGCCCCTTCGTGTTGTGCCTTCACCCACAGGGTTGCCTTCGAAGAGGGGTCCGGGCCTCGGGTCCTTCTCAAGAGCGGACCGGGGAATCGGGGGCGTTCGGCATGTGGCCCCCCCACGTGGCTCCTCTCGAATTTCCTCGTGAGACCGGCCTCATCCTGAGGTGCGCCAGGAAGCCCGGGAACGCCTTCCAGACCACGCAGGGGAATCGCCTCTCCTGTCGCGATCAGGAGGGGAGAAGGGGCTCAGAGGAAGCGGTGCCGGGACCCTCGGTGTTCCCCTCGGGGGACCCCGGCGTGTCGGGGGACTTTTGGGGGCCGCAGGAAGGCTGTCAGGGACCGTTTCGCCCTTCAGGGCCGAACAGGGGACTTCCCTTGAGACGCCGTCGCGGGCAAGGGCCTCATCTTGCCAAGAGGTGGGAACCACGTGGTTTTTCTCGAGTTGCGGCGGCATTCTCGAGTTACGACGGGGATCTCAGCCTTCCCCTTGGGTTGGCCCTGGGAAGCCCAATCTTCCCCTCGGGTTGCGAGGGAAAGATGGGGGTTGCGCTCGAGTCACTGCAGGGCCGAAGAGACCTCACCTAGGCGTGTGTCCGGGACCTAATATTCCTCTCCAGGGAAGGCAGGGATCTCGGGGTTGCATTCCAGGCTCCCCCGGGGAGTCAGGCCTCGTCTCGAGGGGAAGCCAAAGACTCCGCTCTCCTCTCGAGTCGCGACGCGGTTCTCTTGGAGCCCCCTGAGCGGCCTCAAAGGAGTCCAGCCTCCTCTTCCGTTTGGAGAGAGGACCCGGGATTGCTCTCCAGGCCATGCAGGAAAAGAAGGCCCTCAGCTCGCGAGGACGGGGGCGTCTCAGGGGTTTCCTCGAGCTGCGGCGCCCGTGGGGGTTTTCTCCCGAGGCACAACGAGGATCTCAGGGAGCCTCTCGTGCGGCGCCAGGGAAGTCAGGTCTCCATGCGCATGGCGAGGGGGAGCGCGTCCTGGCTCTCGAGTCACGGGAGGGGACTAGGGCCTCGAGACGCGTTGAAGAAGGATTCTCGAGGTCTTTCTCAGGGGGCGGCGGGAAACCCTCGTTTCCCTCGCCTTCTGCCGGGGACCTTAGGGAACTTGCCAGGGTGCCTCTGAGAGGCGAGGGATCCTGTGGAGGTGGCGGGGCCCCTCGGGACTCCGCTGGGTCTGGCACAACGGAAGAGGGCCTCACCTCGAGGGGAGGCAGGAACCTCAGGCTTCCTCTCCGTTTCGGACTCCGACCGCAGGGTCCCTGCAGAGTTGGGACAGGAGAGTCAGGCCTCGTCTTGTCTGAGGAAGGGAACCCCGCTGGCCTCTCGAGTTGCTCAGGGGGTCTCAGGCCCCTCGTCGAGCTGTGTGTGGAACCCGGGGTCTTTGCGGACGATGCACGGGTGTGGCAGTGCCCCTTCGTGCTGTGCCTTCACCCACAGGGTTGCCTTCGAAGAGGGGTCCGGGCCTCGGGTCCTCCTCAAGAGCGGACCGGGGAATCGGGGGCGTTCGGCATGTGGCCCCACCCACGTGGCTCGTCTCGAATTTCCTCGTGAGACCGGCCTCATCCTGAGGTGCGCCGGGAAGGCCGGGAACCCCTTCCAGACCACGCAGGGGAATCGCCTCTCCTGTCGCGATCAGGAGGGGAGAAGGGGCTCAGAGGAAGCGGTGCCGGGACACTCGGTGTTCCCCTCGGGGGACCCCGGCATGTCGGGGGACTTTTGAGGGTCGCAGGAAGGCTGTCAGGGACCGTTTCGCCCTTCAGGGTGGAACAGGGCACTTCTCTTGAGACGCCGTCGCGGGCAAGGGCCTCATCTTGCCAAGAGGTGGGAACCACGTGGTTTTTCTCGAGTTGCGGCGGCATTCTCGAGTTACGACGGGGATCTCAGCCTTCCCCTTGGGTTGGCCCTGGGAAGCCCCATCTTCCCCTCGGGTTGCGAGGGAAAGCTGGGGGTTGCGCTCGGGTCACTGCAGGGCCGAAGAGACCTCACCTAGGCGTGTGTCCGGGACCTAATATTCCTCTCCAGGGAAGGCAGGGATCTCGGGGTTGCATTCCAGGCTCCCCCAGGGAGTCAGGCCTCGTCTCGAGGGGAAGCCAAGGACTCCGTTCTCCTCTCGAGTCGCGACGCGGGTCTCTTGGAGGCCCCTGAGCGGCCTCAAGGGAGTCCAGCCTCCTCTTCCGTTTGGAGAGAGGAACCGGGATTGCTCTGCAGGCCATGCAGGAAAAGAAGGCCCTCAGCTCGCGAGGACGGGGGCGTCTCAGGGGTTTCCTCGAGCTGCGGCGCCCGTGGGGGTTTTCTCCCGAGGCACGACGAGCATCTCAGGGAGCCTCTCGTGCGGCGCCAGGGAAGTCAGGTCTCCATGCGCGTTGCGAGGGGGAGCACGTCATGGCTCTCGAGTCACGGGAGGGGACTAGGGCCTCGAGACGCGTTGAAGAAGGACTCTCGAGGTCTTTCTTGGGTTGCAGCGGGAAACCCTCGTTTCCCCCGAATTCTTCCGGGGCCTGAGTGAACTTCCCAAGGTGCCTCAGAGAAGTGAGAATCGCTGTGGAGTTGGTGGGACCTCTCGGGACTCCACTGGGTTTGTCACAATGGAAGAGGGCCTCATCTCGAGTGGAGGCAGGAACCTCAGGCTTCCTATCCAATTCTGACTTTGATCGTAGTGTCCCTGCAGAGTTGGGACAGGAGAGTCAGGCTATGTCTTTTCTTAGGAATGGAACTCCGCTTGCCTCTCGAGTTGTTCATGGGGTTTCAGGCCCCTTGTCAAACTGTGTGTGGAATCTGCAGGTTTTTCCAGACGATGCATTGGGGTGTCAGTGACCCTTCGTTTTGTGTCTTCATCCACAGGGTTGCCTTCGAAGAGGTGTCCGGGCATCGTGTTCTTATGAAGTACGTACTGGGAAATCGGGGTCGTTCAGCATTTGGCACCACCCACGTGGCTAGTCTCGAATTTCCTCATGAAACCGGCCTCATCCTGAGGTGTGCCGCGAAGGTCATGAAACCCTTCCAGACAAAGCAGAGGATTCGACCCTCCTGTGGCGATCAGGAGGGGAGAAGTGGCTCAGATGAAGTGCTGCTGGGAACCTCGGTGTTTCCCTCAAGTGAGACATGTATGTCGGGTAACTTTTGGGGTCGCATAAAGCGTTCCAAGTACCGTTTCGCTCTTCAAATTGGAATGTGGGACTTCTATTGGGGTGCTCCAGCGGGCAAGGGCCTCATCTTGGAATGACTGGGGAACCACTTGCTTTTTCTCGAGTTGCGGTGGGATATTTGAGTTACCACAGGGAATTCATGCTTCCTCTTGTGTTGGCCCACAAAAGTCTTATCTTCCATTCGAGATTCGAGGAAGAGCTGGAGGTGCGCTCTAGTCACTGAAGGCAAAAGAGACCCCACAAAGGCTTGTGTGCAGGACCTAATGTTCATGTCAAGGGGCGACAGGAATCTCGGGGTTGCATTCCAGACTCACCCTGGAGTCAGGCCTCGTCTCGAGGGGAAGCAAAGGACTCTACTCTCCTCTCGAGTCGGACGGGTATGTCTTGGAGCCCACTGAGTGGCTTAAAGGGAGTCAAACCTCCTCTGGTGTTTGGAGGGAGGACACGGGATTGCTCTCCAGGCAATGCATGAAATGAAGGCCCTCATCTCCCGATGACTGGGGCGTCTCGTAGGTTTTCTCGAGCTGTGGCGCTAGTGTGGGGTTTCTCACGAAGTAAGACTGGGAGCTCAATGAGCCTCTCATGTGGTGCCAGGGCAGTCAGGTCTCTATGCACGTGGTGAGAGGGAGCCCGTCATTGTTCTCGAGTCATGGTAGGGGAATTGGGCCTGAAGACGTGTTAAAGAAGGACTCTCGAGGTCTTTCTTGGGTTGCAGCAGGAAACCCTGGGTTCCATCGACTTGTGCCAGTGACCTCAGGAAGCTTCTCAGCGTGCCTCTGAGAAGTCAGGGTCACTGTGGAGTTGGGAGGGGCCTCTCGGAACTCCACTGGGTTTGGTGCAATGGAAGAGGGCCTCATGACAAGTTGAGGCAGGAACCACAGGGTTCCTCTCCTGGCTTCGAATGCACCGGATCTGACTCGGATCGCAGAGTCCCTGCAGAGTTGGGACAGGAGAGTCAGGCCTCGTCTTGTGTGGAGGAATGGAACTCCGCTTGACTCTCGCGTTGTTCATGGGGTGACAGGCCACTTGTCGATTTGTATGTGGAACTTGCGGGTTTTTCTGGACGATGCACCGGGGTGTCACTGCCCCTTCTTGTTGTGCCTTGTTCCACAGGATTGCCTTCGAGTTGGGTTCTGCCATCGGGTTCTTATCAAGAGCGGACCAGGGAATCGGGGTCTTTTGGCATGCCGCACCACCCACGAGGCTATGTCTCGAATTTCCTCGTGAGACTGGCCTCATCTTGATGTGCGCCAGGAAGGTCGGGAACGCCTTCCAGACAAAGCAGGGGAATCGAACCTCCTGTCGCGATCAAGAGGGGAGAAGAGTCTCAGATGAAGTGGTGCCGGGAACCTCAGTGTTCTCCTCAAGTGAGACTGGTATGTCGGGGAACTTTTGGGGTCGCATCAAGGGTTCCAAGTAACTTTTCGCTCTTCAATATGGAACGTGGGACTTCTCTTGAGACGCTGTAGCGGGCAAGGGCCTCATCTTTCGATGACGGGGGAACCACGTGGTTTTTCTTGAGTTGGGGCGGGATTCTCGAGTTACAACCGGGAATTCAGGCTTCCTCTTCAACTGGCCCAGGGAAGTCCAGTTTTCATTCGAATTGTGAGTTAGAACTGGGGATTGCTCTCGAGACACTGCAGGGCCAAATAGACCTCATCTAGGCTTGTGTCCAGGACCTAATGTTCCTCTGCTGGGGCGAAAGCGATCTCAGCATTGCATTCTCGAATCACCCGGGGAGTCAGGCCTCGTCTCGAGGGGAAGCCAAGGACACCGCTCTCCTGTCAAGTCGCGACGGGTATATCTTGGAGCACACTGTGTGGCCTAAAATGAGTCAAGCCTCCTGTGGAGTTTGGAGAGAGGACTCAGGATTGCTCTCCAGGCCATACAGCAAAAGAAGGCCCTCATCTCGTGAGGACTGGGGCGTCTCGTGGGTATTCTCGAGCTGTGGCTCCAGTGTGGTGTTGCTCACGAGGTATAATGGGGAGCTCAGGGAGCCTCTCCTGTGGCGCCAGGGAAGTCAGGTTTCTATGCGCGTGGCTGGGGGAGCGCGTCATTGCTCTCGAGTCATGGTAGGGGAATCGCACCTCAAGACGCGTTGAAGAAGGACTCTCGAGGTCTTTTACGGGTTGGGGCAGGAAACCCTTGGTTCCCTCAACTTGTGCCGGTGATCTCAGGAAGGTCTAAGGGTGCCTCTGAGAAGTCAGGGATACTGTGCAGTTGGGAGGGGCCTCTCGGGACTCCACTGGGTTCGGTGCAATGGAAGAGGGCCTCATCTCGAGTGGAGGCAGGAAACTCATGTTTCCTCTCCTGACTTCCCCTGGGCCAGATCTGACTCGGATCGCAGTTTCGCTGCAGAATTCGAACAGGAGAGTCAGGCCTCGTCTTGTGTGGAGGAATGGAACTCTGCTTGCCTCTCCAGTTGTTCACGGGGTGACAGGTCACTTCTCGAGCTGTGTGTGGTACCTGCGGGTTTCTCCGGACGATACCCAGGGGTGTCAGTGCCCCTAAGTGTTGTGCCTTCATCAAAAGGGTTATCTTCAAAGAGGTGTCCGGGCATCAGGATCTTATCAAGAGCGGACCGGGAAATCGGGGTCTTTTGGCATGTGTCACCATCCACGTGACTATGTCTCGAATATCCTCGTGAGACCGTCCTCATCCTGAGATGCACCGGGAAAGGCGGGAACCCCTTCAAGACAAAACAGGGGAATCGACCCTCCTGTCGCGATCAGGAGGGGAGAAGGGGCCCAGATGTAGTGGTGCCGGGAACCTCGGTGTTCTCCTCGAGTCAGACTGGTGTGTCGAGGAACTTTTGAGGGTGCATCAACGGTGCCAATACCGTTTCGCACTTCAAGACGGAACGTGGGACTTCTCTTGAGACGCTGTAGGGGGCAAGGGCCTCATCTTGGGATGACGGGGGAACCACGTGGCGTTTCTCGAGTTGTGGCGGGATTCTCGAGTTTCGACGGGGAATAAAGTCTTCCTCATGTGTTGAGCCAGGGAAGTCCTATCTTCCATTCGAGTTTCAAGGGAGAGCTGGGGATTGCTCTCGAGTCACTGCAGGGCAAAATAGACCTCATCTAGGCTTGTGTCCAGGACTTAATGTTCGTCCCTAGGGGCGACAGGGATCTTGGGGTTGCATACAAGACTCACCCGGGGAATCAGGCCTCGTCTCGAGGGGAAGCAAAGAACTCCGCTGTCCTTTTGACTCGCAATGGGTATCTCTTGGAGCCCACTGTGTGCCCTAAAGGGAGTCAAGCCTCCTGTGGTGTTTGGATAGAGGACTCGGGATTCCTCTCCAGGCCATGCAGGAAAAGAAGGCCCTCATCTCGCGATGATGGCGGCGTCTCGTGGGTTTTCTAGACTGCTGCGCTAGTGCCGGGTTTCTGACGAGGTACGAGAGGGAGCTCAGGGAGCCTCTCGTGTGGCGCCAGGGAAGTCAGGTCCCCATGAGATGGCTAGGGGGAATTCGTCATTGCTCTCGAGTCATGGTAGGGTAATCGGGCCTCAAGACGGGTTGAAGAAGGACTCTCGAGGTCTTTCTCGGGTCACTGCATAAAACCCAGGGTTCCCTTGACTTGTGCCTGCGACCTCAGGGAGCTTCTCAGAGTGCCTCTGAGAAGTCAGGGATACTGTGCAGTTTGGAGGGGCCTCTCGAGACTCCTCTGCATTTGGTGGAATGTAAGAGGGACTCATCTCGAGTTGAAGCAGGAACCTCAGTGTTCCTCTCCATTTCTGACTCAGATCGCAAGGTCCCTGCATGTTGGTACAGGAGAGTCAGGCCTCGTCTTTTCTGGAGGATGGGACTCCTCTTGCCTCTCGAGTTGTTCTCGAGGTGACAGGCCACTTGTCGAGCTGTGTGTGTAACCTGCCCGTTTTTCCGGATGATGCACAGGTGTGTTAGTGCCCCTTCGTGTTGTACCTTCATACTCAAGGCTGCCTTCCAAGAGGTGTCCGAGCATCGGATTCTTATCAAGAGCGGACCGGGAAATTGGAGTCTTTCAGCAAGTGGCACCACCCACAAAGCTACGTATCGAATTTCCCCATGAGACCGGCCTCATCCTGGGTTGTGCAGGGAAGGTCGGGCCCCCTTGCAGACAAAGCAGGGGAATCGACCCACCGGTCACGATCAGGAGGGGAGAAGAGGCTTAAATGAAGTGGTGCCGAGAACCTCGGTGTTCCCCTTGAGTGAGACCCACGTGTTGGGGGACTTTTGGGGTCGCATCAAGGGTGCCAAGTACCGTTTCGCATTTCAAGATGGAACCTGGGACATCTTTTGAAACGCTGTAGCGGGCAAGGGCCTCATCTTGCGATGAAGGGAGAACCACGTGGTTTTGCTCGAGTTGCGGCGGGATTCTCGAGCTATGTCCGGGAATTTAGGCTTCCATTTGTTGGCCTTGAAATCCAATCTTCCATTCGGGTTGCGAGGGGGAGCTAGGGATGGCGCTAGAGTCACTGCAGGGCAAGAGACCTAATCTAGGCTTCTGTCCAGGATCTAACGTTGCTCTCCAGGGGCGACAGGGATCTCGGGTTTGCATTCCAGACTCATCCGGGGAGTCAGTTCTCACCTCGAGGGTAAGCAAAGAATTCCGCTCTCGTCTCGAGTCGCGATGGGTATCTCTTTGAGCCCACTGTGTGTACTAAAGGGAGTCAAGCCTCCTGTGGAGTTTGGAGAGAGGACTCGGGATTGGACTCCAGGCCATGCAGGAAAAGAAGGCCCTCATCTCGAGATGACGGTGGCGTCTCGTGGGTTTTCTCGAGCTGCGGCGCCAGTGTGGGGTGTCTCATGAAGTACCACGGGGATCTCAGGGAGCCTCTTGTGTGGCGCCAGGAAAATCCAGTATTCCATTCGAGTTGCAAGTTAGAACTGGGGATTGCTCTCCAGTCACTGCAGGGCAAAATAGACCTCATCTACGCTTGTGTCCAGGACCTAGTGTTCCACTACTGGGCCAACAGGGATCTCAGGGTTGCATTCTCGACTCACCCGGAGAGTCAGGCCTCGTCTTGAGGGGAAAAAAAGGACTCCGCTCTCCTGTCGAGTCGCGACGGGTATCTCTTGGAGCCCACTGCGTGGCGTAAAGGGAGTGAAGCCTCCTATGGAGTTTGGAGAGATGACTCGGGATTGTTTTCCTGGCCATGCAGGAAAAAAGGCCCTCATCTCGCGATGACGGGGGCGTCTCGTGGGTTTTCTCCAGCTGCGGCGCCAGTATCAGATTTCTCACGAGGTACAACGGGGAGCTCAGAGAGCCTCTCGTGTGGTGCTAGGGACGTCAGGTCTCCGTGCGTGTGGTGAAGGGGAGTGCGTGATTGCTCTCGAGTCATAGTAGGAAAATCGGGCCTCAAGACGCATTGAAGAAGGACTCTTGAGGTCTTTCTCGGGTTGCGGCAGGGAACCCTGGGTTCCCTTGATTTGTGTCGGTGACCTCAGGCAACATCTAAGGGTGCCTCTGAGAAGTCAGGGACACTGTGGATTTGGGAGGGGCCCTTCGTTACTCAACTGGGTTTGGTGCAATCGAAGAGGGCCTCATCTCGAATGGAGGCAGGAACGTCAGGGGTCCTCTCCATTTCTGACTCGGGTCGCAGGGTACCTGCAGAGTATGGAGAAGAGAGTCACGCCTCGTCTTCTGTGGAGGAATGGATTTCCGCTTGCCTTTCGAGTTGTTCACGGAGTGACAGGCCACTTGTTGAGCTGAGTGTGGAACCTGCGGGTTTTTCCGGACGATGCACGGGGGTGTCAGTGCCCCTTCGTGTTGTTCCTTCATCCACAGGGTTGCCTTCAAAGAGGTTTCCGGGCATTGGGTTCTTTTCAAGAGCGTACCGGAAAATTGGGGTCTTTCAGCATGTGGTACCACCCACGAGGCTACGTCTCGAATTTCCTCGGGAGACCGGCCTCATCCTGAGGTGCGCCGGGAAGGTCGGGAACCCCTTGCAGTCAAAGCAGGGGAATCGACCCACCGCTCGCGATCAGAAGGGGAGAAGGGGCTCAGATGAAGTGGTGCCGGGAACCTCGGTGGTCCCCTCGAGTGAGACCGGTATGTCACGGCACTTTTGAGGTCGCATCAAGGGTGCCAAGTACAGTTTCGCACTTCAAGATGGAACGTGGGAATTCTCTGGAGGTGCTCTGGGCAAGGGCCTCATATTGCGATGACAAGTGAAACACGTGGTTTTTCTCGAGTTGAGGCGGGATTCTCGAGTTACGACGGGGAATTCAGGCTTCCACTTGTGTTGGCCCAGGAAGTCCAATCTTCCATTCAACTTGTCAGAGAGAGCTGGGGGTTGCTCTCGAGTCACTTCAGGGCAAAGAGTCCTCATCTAGGCTTGGGTCCAGGACGTAATGTTCCTCTCCAGGGGCGACAGGGATATCGGGGTCGCATTCCAGTCTCACCCGGTGGGTCACGCCTCGTCTCGAGTGGAAGCAAAGGACTCCACTATCCTCTCGAGTCGCGACACGTAACTCTTGGAGCCCAATGAGTGGCCTAAAGGGAGTCAAGCGTCCTGTGTAGCTTGGACAGAAGGTTCACGCTTGATCTGCATACCATGCAGTTAAAGATGGCCCTCCTCTCGTGATGACGGGGGCGTCTCATGGGTTTTCTCGAGCTGCGGCGCAAGTGTGGGGTTTCTCACGAGATATGATGGGGAGTTCAGGGATCCTCTTGTGCAGCGCCAGAGAAGCCTGACTCCATGCGCGTGGCCAGGCAGATCGCGTCATTGCTCTCGAGTCATGGGAGGGACTAGGGCCTCAAGAGGCATTTAAGAAGGACTCTCAAGGTCTTTCTTGGGTTGGGGCGGGAAACACTCATTTCCCTCGACCTCTACAGGGGACCTTAGGGAACTTCCCAGGTGCCTCTGAGAGGTGAGGGATACTGAGGAGTTAGAGGGGACTCTCGGGACTCCACTAGGTTTGACGAAATGAAAGAGGGCCTCATCTCGATTGGAGGCAGGAACCTCAGGCTTCCTCTCCATTTCGGACTCTGACCGCAGGGTCCCTGCAGAGTTGGGACAGGAGAGTCAGGCCTCGTCTTGTCTGAGTAACGGAACTCTGCTTGCCTCTCGAGTCGTTCAGGGGTCTCAGGGCCCTTGACAAGCTGTGTGTGGAACCTGCGGGTGTTTCCAGAAGATGCATGGGGGTGTCAGTGCCCCTTCGTTTTGTGCCTTCCCCCACAGGGTTGCCTTCAAAGAGTTGTCCGGGGATCGGGTTCATTTCAAGAGCGGACCGGGAAATCGGGGTCATTCTGCACGTGGCACCACCCACGTGGCTCATCTCGAATTTCCTCGTGAGACCAGCATCATCCTGAGGTGCGCCGGGAAGGCCGGGAACCCCTTCCACACAAAGTAGGGGAATCGATTCTCCTGTCGCGATCAGGAGGGGAGATGGGGCTCAGATGAAGTGGTGCCGGGACCCTCGGTCTTCCACTCGAGGGAACCCGGCGTTTAAGGGAACTTTAGGGGTCGCATCAAGGGAGCCAAGTACCGTTTCCCACTTCAGGACGGAACATGGGACTTCCCTGGAGACGCTGTAGCGGGCAAGGGCCTCATCCTGTGAAGACGTTGGAACCACGTCGTTTTTCTTGAGTTGCATCGGGATTCTCGAAAACGACAGGAATTTCAGGTCTCTCTTGGGTTGGCCCTGGGAAGCCCAATCTTCAATTCGAGTTGCGATGGAAAGCTGGGGGTTCTGCTCGAGTCACTACAGGGCCAAAGAGACCTCATCGAGGCGTGTGTCCAGGACCTAATATTCCTCTCAAGGGAAGACAGGGATCCCGGGTTTCCATTCCAGACTCTCCCGGGGAGTCAGGACTGGCCTGGAGGGGAAGCAAAGGACTCCGCTTTCCTCTCAAGTCGCGACACGGATCTCTTGGAGCCCACTGAGTGGACTCAAGGGTGTCGAGCCTCCTCTTCAGTTTGGAGAGAGGACTCGGGATTGCTCTCCAGGCCAGGCAGGAAAAGAAGGCCCTCATCTCGCGATGACGGGGGCGTCTCATGGGTTTCCTCAGGCTGCTGCGCCCATGGGGGTTTTCTCACGAGGCACGACGAGGACCTCAGGGAGCCTCTCGTGCGGCGCCAGGGAAGTCAGGTCTCCATGCGCATGGCGAGGGGGAGCTGGTCATCACTCTCGAGTCATGGGAAGCGGCTAGGTCCTCAAGAGGCGTTGAAGAAGGACTCTCGAGGTCTTTCTCGGGTTGCGGCGGGAAACCCTCGTTTCCCTCGACTTCTGCAGGGAACCTTAGGGAACTTCCCAGGGTGCCTGTGAGAGGTGAGGGATGCTGTGTAGTTGGCAGGGCCTCTCGGGACTCTGCTGGGTTCGGCGCAATGGAAGAGGGCCTCATCTCGAGGGGAGGCAGGAACCTCAGGCTTCCTCTCGGTTTCGGACTCCGACTGCACGGTCCCTGCAGTGTTGGGATAGGAGAGTCATGCCTCGTCTTGTCTGAGGAATGGAATTCTGGTTGCCTCTCGAGTTGTTCCGGGAGAATCAGGCCCCTTGTCGAGCTGTGTGTAGACCCTGCGGGTTTTTCCGGATGATGCACGGGGGTGTCAGTGCCCCTTCGTATTGTGTTTTCACCCACAGGGTTGCCTTCGAAGAGGTGTCTGGGCATCGGGTTCTTATCAAGAGCGGACCGGAAAATCGGGGTCGTTCGGCACGTGGCACCTCACACGTGGCTAGTCTCGAATTTCCTCCTGAGACCGGCCTCATCCTGAGGTGCGCCAGGAAGGCCGGGAACCCCTTCCAGACCACGCAGGGGAATTGATTCTCCTGTCGCGATCAGGAAGGGAGAAGGGGCTCAGATGAAGTGGTGCCGGGACCCTCGGTGTTCCCCTCGAGGGAACCCAGCATGTCGGGGAACTTTTGCGGTCGCATCAAGGGTGTCAAGTACCGTGTCGCCCTTCAGGGCGGAACATGGGACTTCCCTGGAGACACCGGGAACTTCGGTGTTCCCCTGGAGTGAGACCGGTATGTTGGGGAACTTTGGGGTCGCATCAAGGGTGCCAAGTAGCATTTCGAACTTTAAGATGGAACGTGGGACTTCTCTTGAGACTCTAGCTGGCAAGGGCCTCATATTGCGATGAAGGGGGAACCACATGGTTTTTAAGACTTGAGGCTGAATTCTCGAATTACGATGGGAAATTTCGACTTCCTCTTGTGTTGACCGTGGGAAGACCAATCTTCCATTCAAATTGTGAGGGAGAGATGGAGGTTGCTCTCGAGTCACTGTAGGGCAAAATAGACCTCATCTAGGCTTGTGTCTAGGACATAATGTTCCACTCCAGGGGCGACAGGGATCTCGGGGTTGCATTCCAAACTCACCCGGGGAGTCAGGCCTCGTCTCCAGGGAAGCAAAGGACTCCGCTCTCCTCTCGAGTCGCACCGGGTATTTCTAGGACCCAACTGAGTGGCCTAAAGGGAGTCAATACTCCTGTGAAGTTTGGAGAGAGGACCAGGAATTGCTCTCCAGGTCAGGCAGGAAAAGAAGGCCCCCATCTCTCCTTGACGGGGGCATCTTGTGGTTTTTCTCGAACTGCGGCGCCAGTGTGGGTTTTCTCACGAGGTACGATGGGGTACTCAGGGAGCCTCTTGTGTGGTACTAGGGAAGTCAGTTTTCCTGCTTGTGGCGAGGGGAGCTGGTCCTTGCTCTGGAGTCATGGTAAGGGAATCGGGCATCAAGAGACATTGAAAAAGGACTCTCCAAGTCTTTCTCGGGTTACTTCAGGAAACTCTGGGTTCCCTCGACTTGTGCCAGTGACCTCAGGTAGCTTCTCAGGGAGCCTCTGAGAATTCAGGGATACTGTGGTGTTGGGAGGGGCCTCTCGGGACACCACTGAGTTTGGTTCAATGGAAGAGGGCCTCTTCTCTAGTTGAGGCAGGAACCTCAGGGTTCCTCTCCATTTCTGACTCCAATTGCAGGGTCCCTGAAGAGTTGGGACAGGAGAGTAAGGCCTCGTCTTGTGTGAAGGAATGCAACTTCACTTGCCTCTCGAGTTGTTCACGAGGTGACAGTCCACATTTGGAGCTGTGAGTGGAATCGGCGGGTTTTTCCAGACGATGCATGGGGATGTCAGTGTCCCTTCGTGTTGTGCCTTCATCCACAGGGTTGCCTTCGAAGAGATGTCCGGGCGTCAGGTTCTTATCTAGAGTGGACCGGGAATTCGGGATCTTTCAGCATTTGGCACCAACCATGAGGCTACTTTTCGAATTTCCTCATGAGACCGGCCTTATCCGGATGTTCGCGGGGAATGTCGGGAACACCTTGCACACAAAACATGGGAATCGACCCTTCTGTCGCGATCAGGAGGGGTGAAGGGGCTCACAGGAAGTGGTGCCGTGAACTTTGGTGTTTCCCTCGAGTGAGACCGGTATGTCAGGGAACTTTGGGGGTCGCATCAAGGGTGCCAAGTACCGTTTTGTACTTCAGGATGGAACGTGGGACTTCCCTTGATACGCTGTAGCGGCCAAGGGCCTCATCTTGCGATGACGGGGGAGCCACGTGGTTTTTCTCGAGTTGTGGTGGGATTCTCGAGTTACGACGGGGATTTCAGGCTTCCTCTTGTGTTGGGCCAGGGAAGTCCAATCATCCATTCGAGTTGTGAGTGAGAGCTGGGGGTTGCGCTCGAGTCACTGCAGGGCAAAGGAGACCTCATCTAGGCTTGTGTCCAGGACCTAATGTTCCTCTCCAAGGGCCACAGGGATCTCAGGTTTGCATTCCAGACTCACCCAGGGAGTCAGGCCTCATGTTGAAGGGAAGCAAAGGACTCCGCTCTCCTTTCGAGTCGCGACGGGCACCTCTTGGAGCCCACTTTGTGGCCTAAAGGGAGTCAAGCCTCCTGTGAAGTTTGGAGAGAGGACTTGGGACTGCTCTCCAGGCCATGCAGGAAAAGATGGCCCTCATCTCGCGATGACGGAGGGATCTTGTGGGTTTTCTCGAGCTGCGGCACCAGTGTGGGGTTTCACACGAGGTACAACGGGGAGCTCAGGGAGCCTCTCGTGTGGCGCCAGGGAAGTCAGGTCTCCATGTGCGTGGCGAGGGGGAGCGCATTATTGCTCTCGAGCTATGGTAGGGGAATCTGACCTCAAGACACATTGAAGAAGGACTCTCGAGGTCTTTCTTCGGTTGTGGCAGGAAACCCTTATTTCCCTCGACTTTTGCCGATGGCCTCAAGGAGCTTCTCAGAATGCCTATGAGAAGTCAGGGATACTGTGGAGATGGGAGGGGCCTCTCGGGACTCCACTGGGTTTGTTTTAATGGAAGAGGGCCTCATCTCGGGTTGAGGCAGGAACCTCAGGTTTCCTCTCCATTTCTGACTCAGATCGAAGCATGCCTGCAGAGTTGGGATTGGATACTCAGGCCTCGTCTTGTCTGAGGAAGGGAACTCCGCTTTCCTCTCTCATCGTTTAAGGGGTGACAGGCCAGTTGTGGAGCTGTATGTGGATCCTGCGGGGTTTTCCGGACGATGAACAGGGTTGCCAGTGCCCCCTCGTGTAGTGCCTTCATCCACAGGGTTGCCTTAGAAGAGGTGTCCGGGCATCGGGTCCTTATCAAGAGCAAGACCGAGAAATCGGGGTCTTTTGGCACGTGGCACCAACACGAGGCTACGTCTCGAATTTCTTCGTGAGACTGGCCTCATCCTGAGGTGCGCCATGAAGGTCGGGAACGCCTTCTAGACAAAGCAGGGGGATCGACCTTCCTGCCGTGATCAGGAGCGGAGAAGGGGCTCAAATGAAGTGGTGCCAGGAACTTCGGTGTTCCCTTGGAGTGAGACCGGTATATTGGGGAACTTTTGGGGTCGCATCAAGGGTGCCAAGTAGCATTTCGAACTTTATGACGAAACATGGGACTTCTCTTGAGACTCTGTAGCGGGCAAAGGCCTCATATTGCGATGAATGGGGAACCACGTGGTTTTTAAGAGTTGCGGTGGGATTCTCGAGTTACAACGGGAAATTCAGACTTCCTCTTGTGTTGGCCCAATGAAGACCAATCTTCCATTCGAATTGCAAGGGAGAGATGGGTGTTGCTCTCGAGTCACTGTAGGGCAAAATAGACCTCATCTAGGCTTTTGTCCAGGACATAATGTTCCTCTCCAGGGGCAACAGGGATCTCGGGGTTGCATTCCAGACTCACCCGAGGTAAGGCCTCATCTCGAGGGGAAACAAAGTACTCTGCTCTCCTCTCAAGTCGCGACAGGTATCTCTTGGAGCCCATTGAGTGGCCTAAAGGGAGTAAAGCCTCCTGTGAAGTTTGGAGAAAAGACCAGGGATTGCTCTCCAGGTCAGGCAGGAAAAGAAGTCCCCAATCTCGCGATGACGGTGGGTTTTCCCGAGCTGCGGCGCCAGTGTGGGGTTTCTCACGAGGTATGACGGGGAGCTCAGGGAGCCTCTCATGTGGTGCCAGGGAAGTCAGGTGTCCATGCGCATGGCGAGGGGGAGCGTGTCATTGCTCTCGAGTCATGGTAGGGGAATCCGTCCTCAAGACGCGTTGAAGATGGACTCTTGAGGTCTTTCTCGGGTTGCGGCAGGATACCCTGTGTTCCCTCGACTTGTGCCGGTGACCTCAGGGAGTTGCTCAGGGTGCCTCTGAGAAGACACTGATACTGTGGAGTTGGGAGGGGCCTCTCGGGACTCCACTGGGTGTGGTATAATACAAGAGGGCCTCATCTCGTGTTGAGGAAGGAACCTCAGGGTTCCTCTCCATTTCAGACTCCGATCTCAGGATTCCTGCAGAGTTGGGACAGGAGAGTCAGGCCTCGTATTCTGTGGAGAAATGAAACTTAGCTTGCCTCTCGAGTTGTTCACGAGGTAACAGGTCACTTGTCGAGCTGTATGTGGAACCTGCAGAATTTTCCAAAAGATGCACGGGTGTTCAGGGTCCCTCCTTGTTGTGCCTTCATCCTACGGGATGCATTCCAAGACGTGTACGGGCATCGGGTTCTTATTAATAGCTGACCGGGAAATGGGGTCTTTCCGCATGTGGCACCACCCACGAGGCTACATCTCCAATTTCCTCGTGAGACAGGCCTCATCCTGATGTGCGCTGGGAAGATCGGTAACCCCTTCCACACAAAGCAGGAGAAAAGACACTCCTATTGCAATCAGGAGGGGAGAAGGGGCTCAAATGATGTGGTGCGGGGAACATGGGTGTTACCCTCGAGTGAGGCCTGTATGTTGGGGAACTTTGGGGGTGCCATCATGGGTGCCAAGTACCGTTTTGCACTTCAGTAGGAACGTGGGACTTCTTTTGAGACGCTTTGGCGGGCAAGGGCCTCATGCTGCGAAGACGATGGAACCACGTGGTTTTTCTCGAGTTGCGGCGGGATTCTCGAGTTACGACGTGGATTTCAGGCTTCCTCTTGTGTTAGCCCTGGGAAGCCCAAACTTCCCTTCGAGTTGCGAGGGAAAGCTGGATGTTGTGCTCGAATCACTGCAAGGCCAAAGAGACCTCATCTAGGCGTGAGTCCAGGACCTAATAGTCCTCTCAAGCGAAGACAAGGATCTCGGGATTGCACTCCAGACTCCCCCGGGGAGTCAGGCCTCGCCTCGAGGGGAAGCAAAGGACTGCGCTCTCCTCTCGAGCCGCGACGCAGATCTCTTGGAGCCCACTGAGTCGCCTCAAGGGAATCCATCCTACTCTTCAGTTTGGAGAGAAGACTCGGGATTGCTCTCCAGGCCAGGCAGGAAAAGAAGTCCCTCAGCTCGCGAGGACGGGGGCGTCTCAGGGGTTTCCTCGAGCTGCGGCGCCTGTGGGGGTTTTCTCCCGAGGCACGACGAGGACCTCAGGGAGCCTCTCGTGCGGCGCCAGGGAAGCCAGGTCTGCATGCGCAAGGCGAGGGGGAGCGCATCATTGCTCTCTAGTCCAGAGAGGGGACAAGGGCCTCAAGACACTTTGAAGAAGGAGTATCGAGGTCTTTCTCGAGTGGTGGCAGGAAACCCTCATTTCCCTCGACTTCTGCAGGGGACCTGAGGGAACTTCCCAGGGTGCCCCTGAGAGGTGAGGGATGCTGTGGAGTTAGCGGGGCCTCTCGGGACTCCGCTGTGGTTGGCGCAATGGAAGAGGGCCTCATCTCGAGGGGAGGCAGGAACCTCAGGCTTCCTCTCTGTTTCTGACTCCGACCCTCCGACCTCAGGGTCCCTGCAGAGATGGGAGCTGAGAGTTAGGCCTCGTCTTGTCTGAGGAAGGGAACTCCGCTTGCCTCTCGAGTTGCTCAGGGGGTCTCAGGCCCCTCTTCGAGCTGTATGTGGAACCCACGGGTGTTTCTGGACGATGCACGGGAGTGTCAGTGCCCCTTCGTGTTGTGCCTTCACCCACAGGGTTGCCTTCGAAGAGGTGTCCGTGCAACGGGTTCTTCTCAAGAGTGGACCGGGAAATCGAGGTCGATAGGCATGTGGCACCACCCCGGTGGCTCATCTCGAATTTCCTCGTGCGGACGGCCTCATCCTGAGATGCGCCGGGAAGGCCGGGAATCCCTTCCAGACCACGCAGGGGAATCGACACTCCTGTCGCCATCAGGAGGGAAGAAGGGGCTCAGATGAAGTGGTGTCGGGACCCTCAGTGTTTCCCTCGAGGGAACCCGGTGTGTCGGGGAACTTCTGGGGGTCGCATGAAAGGTGTCAGGTACTGTTTCGCACTTCAGGACGGAAACTGGGACTTCCCTTGAGACGCCATAGCGGGCAAGAGGTTCATCCTGAAAAGACGTTGAAACCACGTGGTTTTCCTCGAGTTGCGGCGGGATTCTCGAGTTACGACGGGGATCTCAGCCTTCCCCTTAGGTTGGCCCTGGGAAGCCCAATCTTCCCCTCGAGTGAGAGGGAAAGCTGGGGGTGGCGCTCGAGTCACTGCAGGACCGAAGA
Source organism: Bubalus kerabau (assembly GCF_029407905.1). Lineage (NCBI taxonomy): Eukaryota > Metazoa > Chordata > Mammalia > Artiodactyla > Bovidae > Bubalus > Bubalus kerabau. The sequence continues at coordinate 1,090,801 of NC_073644.1, read as the reverse complement.
GACCTCACTTAGGCGTGTATCCGGAACCTAATATTCCTCTCCAGGGAAGGCAGGGATCTCGGGGTTGCATTCCAGGCTCCCCTGGGGACTCAGGCCTCGTCTAGAGGGGAAGCCAAGGACTCCGCCCTCCTCTCGAGTCGCGACGCGGGTCTCTGGGAGCCCCCTGAGCGGCCTCAAGGGAGTCCAGCCTGCTCTTCAGTTTGGAGACAGGACCCGGGATTGCTCTGCAGGCCATGCAGGAAAAGAAGGCCCTCAGCTCGCGAGGACGGGGGCATCTCAGGGGTTTCCTCGAGCTGCGGTGCCCGTGGAGGGTTTCTCCCGAGGCACTACGAGGATCTCAGGGAGCCTCTCGTGCGGCGCCAGGGAAGTCAGGTCTCCATGCGGTGGCGATGGGCATCGAGTCCTGGCTCTCGAGTCACGGGAGGGGACTAGGGCCTCGAGACGCGTTGAAGAAGGACTCTCGAGGTCTTTCTCGGGGGGCGGCGGGAAACCCTCGTTTCCCTCGCCTTCTGCCGGGGACCTTAGGGAACTTGCCAGGGTGCCTCTGAGAGGCGAGGGATCCTGTGGAGGTGGCGGGGCCCCTCGGGACTCCGCTGGGTCTGGCGCAACGGAAGAGGGCCTCACCTCGAGGGGAGGCAGGAACCTCAGGCTTCCTCTCCGTTTCGGACTCCGACCGCAGGGTCCCTGCAGAGTTGGGAGAGGAGAGTCAGGCCTCGTCTTGTCTGAGGAAGGGAACCCCGCTGGCCTCTCGATTTGCTCAGGGGGTCTCAGGCCCCTTGTCGGGCTGTGTGTTGAACCCGCGGGTCTTTGCGGACGATGCACGGAGGTGGCAGTGCCCCTTCGTGTTGTGCCTTCACCCACAGGGTTGCCTTCGAAGAGGGGTCCGGGCCTCGGGTCCTTCTCAAGGGCGGACTGGGGAATCGGGGGCGTTTGGCATGTGGCCCCACCCACGTGGCTCGTCTCGAATTTCCTCGTGAGACCGGCCTCATCCTGAGGTGCGCCGGGAAGGCCGGGAACCCCTTCCAGACCACGCAGGGGAATCGCCTCTCCTGTCGCGATCAGGAGGGGAGAAGGGGCTCAAAGGAAGCGGTGCCGGGACCCTCGGTGTTCCCCTCGGGGGAACCCGGCATGTAGGGGGAATCTTGAGGGTCGCAGGGAGGCTGCCAGGGACCGTTTCGCCCTTCAGGGCGGAACAGGGGACTTCCCTTGAGACGCCGTCGCGGGCAAGGGCCTCATCTTGCCAAGAGGTGGGAACCACGTGGTTTTTCTCGAGTTGCGGCGGCATTCTCGAGTTACGACGGGGATCTCAGCCTTCCCCTTGGGTTGGCCCTGGGAAGCCCAATCTTCCCCTCGGGTTGCGAGGGAAAGCTGGGGGTTGCGCTCGAGTCACTGCAGGGCCGAAGAGACCTCACCTAGGCGTGTGTCCGGGACCTAATATTCCTCTCCAGGGAAGGCAGGGATCTCGGGGTTGCATTCCAGGCTCCCCCGGGGAGTCAGGCCTCGTCTCGAGGGGAAGCCAAGGACTCCGCTCTCCTCTCGAGTCGCGACGCGGGTCTCTTGGAGCCCCCTGAGTGGCCTCAAAGGACTCCATCCTCCTCTTCCGTTTGGAGAGAGGACCCGGGATTGCTCTCCAGGCCATGCAGGATAAGAAGGCCCTCAGCTCGCGAGGACGGGGGCGTCTCAGGGGTTTCCTCGAGCTGCGGCGCCCGTGGGGGTTTTCTCCCGAGGCACGACGAGGATCTCAGGGAGCCTCTCGTGCGGCGCCAGGGAAGTCAGGTCTCCATGCGTGTGGCGAGGGGGAGCGCGTCCTGGCTCTCGAGTCACGGGAGGGGACTAGGGCCTCGAGACGCGTTGAAGAAGGCCTCTCGAGGTCTTTCTCGGGGGGCGGCGGGAAACCCTCGTTTCCCTCGCCTTCTGCCGGGGACCTTAGGGAACTTCCCAGGGTGCCTCTGAGAGGCGAGGGATCCTGTGGAGATGCTGGGGCCCCTCGGGACTCCGCTGGGTCTGGCGCAACGGAAGAGGGCCTCACCTCATGGGGAGGAAGGAAGCCCAGGCTTCCTCTCCGTTTCGGACTCCGACCGCAGGGTCCCTGCAGAGTTTGGACGGGAGATTCAGGCCTCGTCTTGTCTGAGGAAGGGAACCCAGCTGGCCTCTCGATTTGCTCAGGGGGTCTCAGGCCCCTCGTCGACCTGTGTGTTGAACCCGCGGGTCTTTGCGGACGATGCACGGAGGTGGCAGTGCCCCTTCGTGTTGTGCCTTCACCCACAGGGTTGCCTTCGAAGAGGGGTCCGGGCCTCGGGTCCTTCTCAAGGGCGGACTGGGGAATCGGGGGCGTTCGGCATGTGGCCCCACCCACGTGGCTCGTCTCGAATTTCCTCGTGAGACCGGCCTCATCCTGAGGTGCGCCGGGAAGGCCGGGAACCCCTTCCAGACCACGCAGGGGAATCGCCTCTCCTGTCGCGATCAGGAGGGGAGAAGGGGCTCAAAGGAAGCGGTGCCGGGACCCTCGGTGTTCCCCTCGGGGGAACCCGGCATGTAGGGGGAATCTTGAGGGTCGCAGGGAGGCTGCCAGGGACCGTTTCGCCCTTCAGGGCGGAACAGGGGACTTCCCTTGAGACGCCGTCGCGGGCAAGGGCCTCATCTTGCCAAGAGGTGGGAACCACGTGGTTTTTCTCGAGTTGCGGCGGCATTCTCGATTTACGACGGGGATCTCAGCCTTCCCCTTGGGTTGGCCCTGGGAAGGCCAATCTTCCCCTCGGGTTGCGAGGGAAAGCTGGGGGTTGCGCTCGAGTCACTGCAGGGCCGAAGAGACCTCACCTAGGCGTGTGTCCGGGACCTAATATTCCTCTCCAGGGAAGGCAGGGATCTCGGGGTTGCATTCCAGGCTCCCCCGGGGAGTCAGGCCTCGTCTCGAGAGGAAGCCAAGGACTCCGCTCTCCTCTCGAGTCGTGACGCGGGTCACTTGGAGCCCCCTGAGCGGTCTCAAGGGAGTCCAGCCTCCTCTTCCGTTTGGAGAGAGGACCCGGGATTGCTCTCCAGGCCATGCAGGATAAGAAGGCCCTCAGCTCGCGAGGACGGGGGCATCTCAGGGGTTTCCTCGAGCTGCGGTGCCCGTGGAGGGTTTCTCCCGAGGCACTACGAGGATCTCAGGGAGCCTCTCGTGCGGCGCCAGGGAAGTCAGGTCTCCATGCGGTGGCGATGGGCATCGAGTCCTGGCTCTCGAGTCACGGGAGGGGACTAGGGCCTCGAGACGCGTTGAAGAAGGACTCTCGAGGTCTTTCTCGGGGGGCGGCGGGAAACCCTCGTTTCCCTCGCCTTCTGCCGGGGACCTTAGGGAACTTGCCAGGGTGCCTCTGAGAGGCGAGGGATCCTGTGGAGGTGGCGGGGCCCCTCGGGACTCCGCTGGGTCTGGCGCAACGGAAGAGGGCCTCACCTCGAGGGGAGGCAGGAACCTCAGGCTTCCTCTCCGTTTCGGACTCCGACCGCAGGGTCCCTGCAGAGTTGGGAGAGGAGAGTCAGGCCTCGTCTTGTCTGAGGAAGGGAACCCCGCTGGCCTCTCGATTTGCTCAGGGGGTCTCAGGCCCCTTGTCGGGCTGTGTGTTGAACCCGCGGGTCTTTGCGGACGATGCACGGAGGTGGCAGTGCCCCTTCGTGTTGTGCCTTCACCCACAGGGTTGCCTTCGAAGAGGGGTCCGGGCCTCGGGTCCTTCTCAAGGGCGGACTGGGGAATCGGGGGCGTTTGGCATGTGGCCCCACCCACGTGGCTCGTCTCGAATTTCCTCGTGAGACCGGCCTCATCCTGAGGTGCGCCGGGAAGGCCGGGAACCCCTTCCAGACCACGCAGGGGAATCGCCTCTCCTGTCGCGATCAGGAGGGGAGAAGGGGCTCAAAGGAAGCGGTGCCGGGACCCTCGGTGTTCCCCTCGGGGGAACCCGGCATGTAGGGGGAATCTTGAGGGTCGCAGGGAGGCTGCCAGGGACCGTTTCGCCCTTCAGGGCGGAACAGGGGACTTCCCTTGAGACGCCGTCGCGGGCAAGGGCCTCATCTTGCCAAGAGGTGGGAACCACGTGGTTTTTCTCGAGTTGCGGCGGCATTCTCGAGTTACGACGGGGATCTCAGCCTTCCCCTTGGGTTGGCCCTGGGAAGCCCAATCTTCCCCTCGGGTTGCGAGGGAAAGCTGGGGGTTGCGCTCGAGTCACTGCAGGGCCGAAGAGACCTCACCTAGGCGTGTGTCCGGGACCTAATATTCCTCTCCAGGGAAGGCAGGGATCTCGGGGTTGCATTCCAGGCTCCCCCGGGGAGTCAGGCCTCGTCTCGAGGGGAAGCCAAGGACTCCGCTCTCCTCTCGAGTCGCGACGCGGGTCTCTTGGAGCCCCCTGAGTGGCCTCAAAGGACTCCATCCTCCTCTTCCGTTTGGAGAGAGGACCCGGGATTGCTCTCCAGGCCATGCAGGATAAGAAGGCCCTCAGCTCGCGAGGACGGGGGCGTCTCAGGGGTTTCCTCGAGCTGCGGCGCCCGTGGGGGTTTTCTCCCGAGGCACGACGAGGATCTCAGGGAGCCTCTCGTGCGGCGCCAGGGAAGTCAGGTCTCCATGCGTGTGGCGAGGGGGAGCGCGTCCTGGCTCTCGAGTCACGGGAGGGGACTAGGGCCTCGAGACGCGTTGAAGAAGGCCTCTCGAGGTCTTTCTCGGGGGGCGGCGGGAAACCCTCGTTTCCCTCGCCTTCTGCCGGGGACCTTAGGGAACTTCCCAGGGTGCCTCTGAGAGGCGAGGGATCCTGTGGAGATGCTGGGGCCCCTCGGGACTCCGCTGGGTCTGGCGCAACGGAAGAGGGCCTCACCTCATGGGGAGGAAGGAAGCCCAGGCTTCCTCTCCGTTTCGGACTCCGACCGCAGGGTCCCTGCAGAGTTTGGACGGGAGATTCAGGCCTCGTCTTGTCTGAGGAAGGGAACCAAGCTGGCCTCTCGATTTGCTCAGGGGGTCTCAGGCCCCTCGTCGACCTGTGTGTTGAACCCGCGGGTCTTTGCGGACGATGCACGGAGGTGGCAGTGCCCCTTCGTGTTGTGCCTTCACCCACAGGGTTGCCTTCGAAGAGGGGTCCGGGCCTCGGGTCCTTCTCAAGGGCGGACTGGGGAATCGGGGGCGTTCGGCATGTGGCCCCACCCACGTGGCTCGTCTCGAATTTCCTCGTGAGACCGGCCTCATCCTGAGGTGCGCCGGGAAGGCCGGGAACCCCTTCCAGACCACGCAGGGGAATCGCCTCTCCTGTCGCGATCAGGAGGGGAGAAGGGGCTCAAAGGAAGCGGTGCCGGGACCCTCGGTGTTCCCCTCGGGGGAACCCGGCATGTAGGGGGAATCTTGAGGGTCGCAGGGAGGCTGCCAGGGACCGTTTCGCCCTTCAGGGCGGAACAGGGGACTTCCCTTGAGACGCCGTCGCGGGCAAGGGCCTCATCTTGCCAAGAGGTGGGAACCACGTGGTTTTTCTCGAGTTGCGGCGGCATTCTCGATTTACGACGGGGATCTCAGCCTTCCCCTTGGGTTGGCCCTGGGAAGGCCAATCTTCCCCTCGGGTTGCGAGGGAAAGCTGGGGGTTGCGCTCGAGTCACTGCAGGGCCGAAGAGACCTCACCTAGGCGTGTGTCCGGGACCTAATATTCCTCTCCAGGGAAGGCAGGGATCTCGGGGTTGCATTCCAGGCTCCCCCGGGGAGTCAGGCCTCGTCTCGAGAGGAAGCCAAGGACTCCGCTCTCCTCTCGAGTCGTGACGCGGGTCACTTGGAGCCCCCTGAGCGGTCTCAAGGGAGTCCAGCCTCCTCTTCCGTTTGGAGAGAGGACCCGGGATTGCTCTCCAGGCCATGCTGGAAAAGAAGGCCCTCAGGTCGCGAGGACGGGGGCGTCTCAGGGGTGTCCTCGAGCTGCGGCGCCCGTGGGGGTTTTCTCCCGAGGCACGACGAGGATCTCAAGGAGCGTCTCGTGCGGCGCCAGGGAAGTCAGGTCTCCATGCGCGTGGCGAGGGGGAGCGCGTCCTGGCTCTCGAGTCACGGGAGGGGATTAGGGCCTCGAGGCGCGTTGAAGAAGGACGCTCGAGGTCTTTCTCGGGGGTGGGAGGGAAACCCTCGTTTCCCTCGCCTTCTGCCGGGGACCTTAGGGAACTTCCCAGGGTGCCTCTGAGAGGCGAGAGATCCTGTGGAGGTGGCGGGGCCCCTCGGGACTCCGCTGGGTCTGGCGCAACGGAAGAGGGCCTCACCTCGAGGGGAGGCAGGAACCTCAGGCTTCCTCTCCGTTTCGGACTCCGACCGCAGGGTCCCTGCAGAGTTGGGACAGGAGAGTCAGGCCTCGTCTTGTCTGAGGAAGGGAACCCCGCTGGCCTCTCGAGTTGCTCAGGGGGTCTCAGGCCCCTCGTCGACCTGTGTGTGGAACCCGCGGGTCTTTGCGGACGATGCACGGGGGTGGCAGTGCCCCTTCGTGTTGTGCCTTCACCCACAGGGTTGCCTTCATAGAGGGGTCCGGGCCTCGGGTCCTTCTCAAGGGCGGACCGGGGAATCGGGGGGGTTCGGCATGTGGCACCACCCACGTGGCTCGTCTCGAATTTCCTCGTGAGACCAGCCTCATCCTGAGATGCGCCGGGAAGGCCGGGAACCCCTTCCAGACCACGCAGGGGAATCGCCTCTCCTGTCGCGATCAGGAGGGGAGAAGGGGCTCAGAGGAAGCGGTGCCGGGACCCTCGGTGTTACCCTCGTGGGATCCCGGCTTGTCGAGGAAATTTTGGGTGTCGCAGGTAGGCTGTCAAGGACCGTTTCACCCTTCAGGGCGGAACAGGGGACTTCCCTTGAGACGCCGTCCCGGGCAAGGGCCTCATCTTGCCAAGAGGTGGGAACCACGTGGTTTTTCTCGAGTTGCGGCGGGATTCTCGAGTTACGATGGGGATCTCAGCCTTCCTCTTGGGTTGGCCCTGGGAAGCCCAATCTTCCCCTCGAGTTGCGAGGGAAAGCTGGGGGTTGCGCTCGAGTCATTGCAGGGGCCAAGAGACCTCACCTAGGCGTGTGTCCGGGACCTAATATTCCTCTCCAGGGAAGGCGGGGATCTCGGGGTTGCATTCCAGGCTCCCCCGGGGAGTCAGGCCTCGTCTCGAGGGGAAGCCAAGGACTCCGCTCTCCTCTCGAGTCGCGACGCAGATCTCTTGGAGCCCCCTGAGCGGCTTCAAGGGAGTCTAGCCTCCTCTTCAGTTTGGAGAGAGGACTCGTGATTTGTCTCCAGGCCATGCAGGAAAATAAGGCCCTCATCTCGCGATGACCGGTGTGTCTCATGTGTTTCCTCGAGCTGCCGCGCTAGTGTGGGTTTCCTCACGAGGTACGATAAGGAACTCATGGAGCCTCTCGTGCAGTGCCAGGTTAGTCAGGTCTCCATGCGCGTGGCGAGGGGGAGCGTGTCATGGCTCTCGAGTCATGGTAGGGGAATCGCGACTCAACACATTTTGAAGCACTCTCGAGGTCTTTCTCGAGTCATGGCAGAAAACCCAGGGGTCCCTCGACTTGTGCCTGTGACCTCAGGGAGCTTCTTATTGTGCCTCTGAGAACTCAGGGATACTGTGGAGTTGGTAGGGGCCTCTCGGGACTCCACTGGTTGTGGTGCAATGGAAGAGGGCCTCATCTCGAGTGGACGAAGGAACCTCAGGCTTCCTCTCCGTTTCTGACTCGGATCCCATGGTCCCTGCAGAGTAGAGACAAGAGAGTCACACCTAGTCTTCTGTTGAGGAATGGACCTTCGTTTGCCTTTCGAGTTGTTTACAGGGTGACAGGCCACTTGTCGAAATGTCTGTGGGACCTGCGGGTTTTTCTGGACGATGCACGCGGGTGTCAGTGCCCCTTCGTGTTGTGCCTTCATCCACAGGTTTTCCTTCAAAGAGGTGTGCTGGCATCGGGTTCTTTTCAAGAGTGGACCGTGAAACTGGGGTATTTCGACATGTGGCACCACCCACGAGGCTACGTCTCGAACTTCCTCATGAGACCGGCCTCATCCTGAGGTGCGCCCGGAAGGTCGGGAACCCCTTGCAGACAGAGAAGGGGAGTCGACCCTCCTGTCGCAATCTGGAGAGGAGAAGGGGCTCAGATGAAGTGGTGCCGGGAACCTCGGTGTTCCCCTTGAGTGAGTCTGGTATGTCGCAGAACTTTTGGGGTCGCATCAAGGGTGCCAAGTACCGTTTCGCACTTCAGGATGGAACGTGGGACTTCTCTTGAGATGCTGTAGCGGACAAAGGGCCTCATCTTGCGATGTCGAGGGAAGCACGTGGTTTTTCTCGAGTTGCGGTGGGATTCTCGAGTTACGACGGGGAATTCAGGCTTCCTCTTGTGTTGGCCCAGGAAGTCTAATCTTCCATTCGAGTTGCCAGGGAGAGCTGGGGATTGGGCTCCATTCACTGAAGGGCAAACTAGACCTCATCTAGGCTTGTATCCAGGACTTAATGTTCCTCTCCATAGGCGACAGGGATTTGGGGTTGCATTCCATACTCACCCGGGGAGTCAGGCCTCATCTCGAGGGGAAGCAAAGGACTCCACTCTCTTCTCGAGTCGCGACAGGCATCTCTTGGAGCCCACTGAGTGGTCTTTGCTCTGTAGGAGAGCTCTAGTGTTCATAAGCCTGTACATAAGTGAACACAGACATTCTGTGTGCATGTTGCTGCATACCCAAAATAGGGCCACAAGGAGCCTCATGCTCTCCATGCGGCGCGGAAGCTGTGCAGCCACGCAGCAGCTGAAGAATCCAACCAATTGCTCTTTTCTTACCTCTGACAGAGCTCGCATTGCCGTAGCCCTTGGCAGTTTGAAAACACTGGACCCTAACCCCTCTCAAAGTAGGCCTGGGTTCTAGTTCGAATAGAAAGTCAATAGCGGAGCTGAGGACAGGAACGCGGCAGTCATTTATCACACGCTCCTGCAGCCTGCTACTACAGGGACACTAACGCTAGAAGCTAGGAATGTCTTTGCAAGGTGCGCAAAGGACAAGGGAGAACCTCGACCCTGACTCTAGTATTTCAGCCCCCTGAGCAGATCTGAGGTTCTCCCGCTGTAGAAGCTAACCCATTCCTTTCAAATACAGGCTTCCTAACACAGGGCCAGTTGGCTGCTTGCTCTTCCGCGAAGCAGGCTTCCTTAACTTGCAAACTGCGAATTCCGCTTAACAGCCTGGAGGAAAATCGCTTCTTGGAAGATTTTTTTCAGAGGCTGTATCCCCGGAGCTGGGGCCAAGCTAGGGGACCCATACTGACAAGGGAAGGCAAAACCACATCCAATGTCTTTGCTCTGGAGGACAGCTTTGGTGAGCCTAAGTCTTTCAGGAATATTTCTGGCTCCAACAGAGTCAAATTCTGTGTGTGAAGCTGCACAGCCAAAATAGGGGAAAAGAGAGCCTGATTCTCTCTGTGTAGCTTTGAAGCTGTCATTCAAACAACAGCTTGAGAATCCATACAATGCTCTCCCTTACTGCTAAGAGAATTCTCATTGCTGTAGTCCTTGACAGTTTGTAGAAATCCGCACCCTAACCCTTCTCCAAGTAGGCCTGGGTCCTATCTCGGAACAACAGGCAACGGCGGAGCTGAGGCCAGTAAGGCACAAGTGAGGTCTCACACACTCTTGCAGCCTGATCGTCCAGGAGCAGTAAGGCCTCTTTTTCCCTGTAGGAGGCTCGCTTGCCTTGCCTCCTGTGAACTGCATTTCCCAGCCTGGGCGCAAAGCTGTTCCTGGAGATTTTTTCTCAGGGGCTGTTTCCCTGGAGCTGGGTCGGACCTCGGGGGCCCAACTCACAGGGGAAGACAAAACCACATGGACAGGTCTATGCTCTGTAGGAGAGCTCTAGTGAACCTCATCTCTCAGGAACATTCTTGGCTTCTACAGAGACACCTCTGTGCATGAAGCTACACACCCAACATAGTGGCAAAGGGAGTCTGATTCTCTCCGTGGGTGCTGATGCTTTGTGGCAAAGCACCTGCTAAGAATCCATCCACATAGGCTTCCCTCACCTTGACAGAGGTCTCATTGCTGTAGTCCTTGGCAGTTTGGAAAGAAGCAGACCCTTACCCTTCACCAAGTAGGCCCTTGTCCTTGTTTGAATGGAAAGGCAGTAGCTGAGCTGAGGCCAGTAAGGCGCCAGTCAAGTCTGACATATTCCCGATGCCTGCTCCTTCATGGAAAATAACGTTAGAATCTGGGAATGTCTTTGCAAGGCTGGCAAAGGGCAGTCAGGAACCTCGACCCTGCCTCTGGAATTTCTATCTTCTCAGCACATCTGGCGGTCTTGGTCAGGAGAAACTAACCCATTCCTTGCAAATATAGGCTTCCAAACACAGGCCGGTTGGCTGTCTCTTCTTGCCGAAGGAAGCTTGCTTATCCCACCTCCTGTGAACTCCACTTCCCAGCCTGGGTGATAAGAGGTTCTTGGAGATCTTTTCTCAGAGGCTGTTTCCAAGGAGCAGGGGCTGATCCCAGAGACCCACACGCACAGGGGAAGGGAAAACCGCATGGATAAGTCTTTGCTCTCTAGGAGTGCTCTAGTGAACCTCAGTCTATGGGGAATGTTCTTGGCTCCAACGGGGACATCTCTGTGTGGGAAGCTGCATTGCCAACATAGAGACACAGAGACCTGATTCTCTCTGTGCAGCTTTGACGCTGTCGTTCAAACAACAAATTGAGAATCCACACAATGCTCTCCCTTACCACTGAGAGAGTTATCATTGCTGTAGCCCTTCGCAGTTTCTGGAAATCGGCACACAAACACTTCTCCAAGTAGGCCTGGGTTCAAGTTCAGATGAACATGCAATAGCGGAGCTGAGGCCAGTAAGGCACCAGTCAGGTGTCACACACTCTGGCAGCCTGCTCCTCCAGGGACAGTAAGGCCTCTATTTCCCTTCAGGAGGCTCGCTTGCCTTACTTCCTGTGAACAGCGTTTCCCAGCCTGGGCGGAAAGCAGTTCCTGGAGATCTTTTCTCAGGGGCTGTTTCCCCGGAGTTGGGGCGGACCTCGGGGACCCAACTCACAGGGGAAGGCAAAACCAAATGGACAGGTCTATGATCTGTAGGAGATCTCTAGTGAACTGCCGGGGTCCAGCCCCAGCTGATCCAGGGTGTTCGAAGCAGAGACGGCGTAGGCGAGGGTCAGGGAACAACTGCTTAATTAAACGTTAATTAAGGATATAAAGAGTAATAAAATGAGGATAGCTCAGTAGGAAAATTCAGTGGAGAAAAGAGGCTGAGTAGCTTGGTTTACGCGGGGGACCAATAAAACTTCAAGACAAGAAGCTTGCACCACTTACATAGGCCGCAGGCGTCCTTCCATTCTCCCGAAGGAGAGGAGACACTGAGGCCTCCCCGGTCGGATCTTAGAAGCCCAGGCAAAATTAGTAAGCTTGGTGGGTTCCACGCTCCAGATGGAGACTCAACCAGGCTGAGAGAGAGAGAGAGACATGGGGAGACCAGTATTTCGAGAAACTGATCCCAATTCTTTATTTTCCATGGTCTACTTTTATACAGTGAGATGTTATGCAAAAGTCACATGGGGTCAGCAGTCCTGACTTTTATCAAAGTCAGGTGCTCCATACAAAAGTATACAGAGGTCTTAGGGGTGTTACATCATCTTCTGGCCGGGGGGCCTGCTGACAATTTACGACCCTCTCCTTGTGACAGCGGTCAGTCAACCAGGACACTTATTTCTCCAGGAGTGATTATTCTTAAAACAGACGCCAACCCAAATAAAGTTACATTCCTATAGGGTGAGGGTGTAGTGGGTTTTAGTTAAGGAAAGAATTTACTTAGCCTAAGGTCTAACGTGATTTATATCAAAGGTTAATAATTATTTCTTCTATATATTCATTAATGTGTATAAGGGCAGGGGATGTGGAGACTTAGCAGTAAACATCAGCTCAACAAATGAAAAACCCTTCACCAATATGATTTCTAATCAGCCCATTATACTTATACTAATAATTTTCTAACTTTTCTAAGGAACCTGTTTTTAGAAGGTTTAAAGCATCTCGTGCCTCTCATGGTTGGGAGGCTGTGAGCAACCACATGTGGCCGGACAAGCCTGTCAGGCAGGCTAGAGAACCTTCAGAGGAGTTTGTAGGTTAAAACACTCTTGTCACACCCAGGGGTTTTTATCAACTGGAGCTCTAGGTTAACTCCTTCTCCGAAAGAGGTGGTGGGGGACAGCCCCCCGTAAAGTCAGAGGTGTAGGTGAGAGCACAAAGTAGTAAGGTAGGCAGGCTCTGGTTATGGGGGTAGATGCTCGAGGATTTCCAGGGGGACTCCTGAGGCTCGATCCCGCCTTTGCGTATGTCGAGCCTCCTTCCTCATGACCTTTGCCATGGGCGGAGTGCCTCACTCTGGCCCCCAACAGTGAACCTCCTCTCTCAGGAACATTCTTGGCTCCTATCGAGACACCTCTGTGCGTGTAGCTACACACGCAACGTAGGGGCAAAGGGAGCCAGATTCTTTCCGTGGGGTGCTGATGCTTTGTGGCAAAGCACCTGCTTGAGAATCCATCAGCTTACGCTTCCCTCGCCTTGACAGAGGTCTCATTGCTGTAGCCCTTGGCAGTTTGGAAAGAAGAGGACCCTTACCTTTCATAAAGTGGGCCCTTGTCCTAGTTTGAAAGGAAAGGCAAGAGCTGAGCTGAGGCCAATAAGGCGCCAGTCAAGTCTGACATATTCCCGAAGCCTGCTCCTTCATGGAAAATAACGCTGTAATCTAGGAAGGTCTCTGCAAGGCTGGCAAAGGGCAGTCAGGAGCCTGCACCCTGCCTCTGGAATTACCGACTTCTGAACAGATCTGGAGGTCTCCCTTAGGGGAAGCTAACCCATTCTTCCAAATAGAGGCTTCCAAACGCAGGCCGCTTGGCTGCCTCTTGCTCTCTGAAGGAGGCCTGCTTTCCCGCCTTCTATGAACCCCACATCCCAGCCTCTGGGAAAAGCGGATCTTGAAGATCTTTTCTCAGGGGTTGTTTCCACGGAGCTGGGGCCGAGCCTGGAGCCCCAAACGCACAGGGGAAGAAAAACCACATGGACAAGTCTTTGCTCTCTAGGAGAGCTCTAGTGAACTTCACTCTGTCAGGAACGTTCTTGTTTCCTATGGAGACACCCCTGTCTGTGAAGCTGTGTACCGAACATGGAGACACAGAGTCTGATTCTCTCTGTGCAGCTTTGAAGCTGTCGTTCAAACAACAGCTTGAAAATCCATACAATGTTCTTCCTTACCCGTGACACAGTTCTCATTGCTATACCCCTTGGCAGTATTTAGAAATCCATACCCAAACCCTTCTCCTAGTAGGCCTGGGTCCTAGTTCGGAGAAACACGCAATGACGGAGCTGAGGCCAGTAAGGCACCAGTCAGGTCTCACACACTGTGGCAGACTGATCGTCCAGGGAGACTAAGGCCTGTTGTGCCTTGCAGGATGCTCGCTTGTGTTACCTCCTGTGAACTGCGTTTGCCAGCCTGGGGGAATAGCGGTCCCTGGAGATCTTTTCTCAGGGGCTCCTTCCCCTGAGCTGGGGCGGACCTCGGGGACCCAACTCACAGGGCAAGGCAAAACCATATGGACAGGTCTATGCTCTGTAGCAGACTTCTAGTGAACCTCATCTCTCAGGAACATTCTTGGCTCCTATAGAGACACTTCTGTGTGTGAAGCTGCGTACCTAACATAGGGGCACAGAGAGCCTGATTCTCTCAGTTCATTTTGACCCTGTCGTTCAGAAAACAGCTTGAGAATCCATAAAATGCTCTCCCTTACCGCTGAGAGAATTCTCACTGCTGTAGCCCTTGGCACTTTGTAGAAATCCGCACCCAAATGCTTCTCCAAATAGGCCTGGGTCCTAGTTCGGAGGAACAGGCAATGGTGGAACTGAGGCCAGTAAGGCAACAGTCAGGTTTCACACACTCTGGCAGCCTGCTCCTCCAGGGACAGTAAGGCCTCTTTTTCTCTGCAGGAGATTCGCTTGCCTTACTTCCTGTGAACAGCGTTTCCCAGCCTCAGCGAAGCGGTTCCTGGAGATCTTTTCTCACGGACAGTTTCCCTGGAGGTGTGGCGGACCTCAGGGACCCAACTCACAGGGGAAGGAAAAACCACATGGACAGGTCTATGCTCTGTAGGAGAGGTTTAGTGAACCTAATCTCTCAGGAACATTCTTGGCTCCTATAGAGACAACTCTGTGTGTGAAGCTACACTCCCAACATTGGGGAACAGGGATCTTGGTTCTCTCCGTGGGGTGCTGATGCTTTGTAGTAAAGCACCTGCTTGAGAATCCATCCTCTTAGGCTTCCATCGCTTTGACAGAGGTCTCATTGCTGTAGCCCTTGGCAGTTTCAAAGAAGAAGACCCTTACCCTTCATAAAGTAGGCCCTTGTCCTAGTTTGAATGGAAAGGCAATAGCTGAGCTGAGGCCAATAAGGAGCCAGTCCCCTCTGACACATTCCCGAAGCCTGCTCCTTCATGGAATATAACTCTAGAATGTTGGAATGTCTTTGCAAGGCTGGCAAAGGGCAGTCAGGAACCAGCACCCTGCCTCTGGAATTACCGACTTCTGAGCAGATCTGGAGGTCTCCTTTAGGAGAAGCTAACCCATTCCTTCCAAATAGAGGCTTCAAAACACAGGCAGGTTGGCTGCCTTTCGTGCCCGAAGGAGGCTTGCTTTTCTCTCCTCCTATGAACCCCAGTTCCCAGCCTCTGGGAAAAGCGTATCTTGAAGATATTTTCTCAGGGGTTGTTTCCACGGAGCTGGGGCCGAGCCCAGGGCCCAAAGGCACAGGGGAAGGCAAGACCACATGGACAGGTCTATGCTCTGTAGCAGACCTCTAGTGAACCTCATCTCTCAGGAGCATTCTTGGCTCCTACAGAGACACCTCTGTGTGTGAAGCTGCGTACCTAACATAGGGGCAGAGAGAGCCTGATTCTCTCTGTTCATTTTGACGCTGTCATTCAGAAAACAGCTTGAGAATCCATAAAATGCTCTCCCTTACCACTGAGAGAATTCTCACTGCTGTAGCCCTTGGCACTTTGTAGAAATCTGCACCCAAACGCTTTTCCAAGTAGGCCTGGGTGCTAGCTCGGATGAACAGGCAATGGTGGAGCTGAGGCCAGTAAGGCAACAGTCAGGTTTCACACATTCTGGCAGGCTGCTCCTCCAGGGACTGTAAGGCCTCTTTTACTCTGCAGGAGATTCGCTTGCCTTACTTCATGTGAACAGCATTTCCCAGCCTCGGCGAAGCGGTTCCTGGAGATCTTTTCTCAGGGACAGTTTCCCCGGAGGTGTGGCAGACCTCGAGGACCCAACTCACAGGGGAAGGCAAAACCACATGGACAGGTCTATGCTCTGTAGGAGAGGTTTAGTGAACCTAATCTCTCAGGAACATTCTTGGCTCCTATAGAGACAACTCTGTGTGTGAAGCTACACTCCCAACATTGGTGCACAGGGAGCTTGATTCTCTCCGTGGGGTGCTGATGCTTTGTGGCAAAGCACCTGCTTGAGAATCCATCCTCTTAGGCTTCCCTCACCTTGACAGAGGTCTCATTGCTGTAGCCCTTGGCAGTTTGCAAAGAAGAAGACCCTTACCCTTCATAAAGTAGGGCCTTGTCCTAGTTTGAATGGAAAGGCAATAGCTGAGCTGAGGTCAATAAGGAGCCAGTCCCGTCTGACACATTCCCGAAGCCTGCTCCTTCATGGAAAATAATTCTAGAATCTAGGAATATCTTTGCAAGGCTAGCAAAGGGCAGTCAGGAACCAGTACCCTGCCTCTGGAATTACCGACTTCTGAGCAGATCTGGAGGTCTCCTTTAGGAGAAGCTAACCCATTCCTTCCAAAGAGAGGCTTCAAAACACAGGCAGGTGGGCTGCCTTTTCGTTCCCTTTGGAGGCGTGCTTTTCTCTCCTCCTACGAACCCCGGTTCCCAGACACTGGGAAAAGTGGATCTTGAAGATATTTTCTCAGGGGTTGTTTCCACGGAGCTGGGGCTGAGCCTGGAGACCCAAAGGCACAGGGGAAGGCAAGACCACATGGACAAGCCTTTGCTCTTTAGTATAGCTCTAATGAACCTCACTCTGTCAGGATCTTTCTTGATTCCTACGGAGACACACCTGTGTGTGAAGCTGCAGGCACAGAGAGCCTGATTACCCCTGTGCAGCGCTGAGTCTGGGCGGCTAAACAACAGCTTGGGAATGCAGCCTGGGGCGCTTCCCTTCCCTCGGACAGAGCTCTCCTTGCGGTAGGCCTTGGTAGTTTGCATACAATGGGGCCCTAAGCCCTCTGCAAGTTGGCCTGGCTCCTAGGTCCAAAGGGCAGGCCAGAGCGGAGCTGAGGCTGTCAGGCTCCAGACACATCTCCCATACTCCTACATCCTGCTCCTACCCGGGCGTGAACGCTAGAAGCTGGGAAGGTACCTGGACCGTGCAGGGGCGGGGCGAACGCGGGCGGCGTGGGGCGGGGGTCGGCTTCTGGCGGGGGTGGGGGCGGGCTTCCCAGTTGTGCTCTCAGAGGTGGACACTGAGGCTGAAAACGCGCCGGGAGTGCACCCGGGACTGGGTAAACCCGGGCTGCGCGGGTCGAGATTCCGATGGCTTTGGGTGGGGGTAGGTCCCAGTTGTGCTCCCGGGGGTCGCCACTGCGGCTGGGAACGCGCAGGGAGCGCGGCAGGGGCGGGGCTAACCCTGAGGGCGCGGGGCGGGGGTCGGCTCATGGGGGGGATGGGGAGGGATTCCCAGTTGCGCTCTCCGGGGTTGCAACTGCGGCTGGGAACGCCCATTTCGTCCGCTCCTGGGTCCCCAAGGATCGCCATCCCGTGGGTGCAGTGGAGGGCTGCGGACCACAGGTAAGGGAACTGGGACTGCGTGGAGCAGGGAACCAAGTATTCCACCATCTGTTGGCACATTCTCGGAGCTCCCCAACCTGGCGGTCGCAGAAAGGCCTTGCCTTTGGGGTCAAGGCCTTTACCGCTCCACCCCTCTGCTGAAAAATCTCCGAGTCTGCGCGGTTCTTCCAAGCAGCCTAGTGTCCGCTGGAAGTCCAAGGGACAGAACACTGAACTCTGGCCGGCTGGCCCAGCCCTGCTTCTGGCACTTTGTAAGCCAGCGGGCCCTTGAGCACCTGCTGGGATGGGAAAGGGAAGGGTCCATGGATTGCACCCTAGAAACTTAGTAGGGTGCATGGATTTCAAACCCTGGTGGCCGCCCAGGCAGCAAAGAAGGGGGGAGGGCACCTTGCTGCCCTTTCATGGCAGAATCTGTGGTTGTCCAGCTGCGTGGGCCTTTTCATGAGGACCCTGTGCAATAAAAGTTTGGTGTTTTGGAACTGAATAATTAGAACGTGTAAAAGCTTTAAATTATGTGGTGGTGTAATTAGAAAACAAAACAAAACAAAACCAAGCTCCAAGTGTTTTGCAAATGGAGGTTTAAATATTGAAGGACTGTATTCCTTGCACTGTGGCATTCTATCAAGAAGTGTGCAGGATTTTTTTTTTTTTTTAAGAAAAGTGTTCGAAGTGAGGGAAACAGGAAACCCAGAGGTGCCCCTGTATTTTGGGGAAGGCCTTAGGAGGTCACTTGGAAATGCTGCTGGATGTGCGGGAAGGCGGCAGATGGGCTGTGCAGGCTTATCCTTTGCATGGATGTTCTTGTGTGTGGAAACCCAGCTCGGAGCCATCTCCTGATGTGTAAGAATTTCGCAGACAAACCTTGAGCTAAGCAATGCATTTTTTCCTAAGAAAATGTTTGTCTTAAGCGATGTAAATATCCTATGTATTTCCGCTAGACTCTGGCTTCAGGTCGGTTCCCCCAAAAGGCTCAGAAGCGATTTGAACAAAACAGCATGTTTTCCTCCTAGCTTGTTCTCCTTATCTATGTTAAAGAAATGATATATTTGCCTGCAATACTGCCTTTCTTCAAGATTCATGTCAATCAAGTTTTGGCCCGGGATGACTCACCTGCTGCCAATATTATCTCAATGCATGTCGTGGGGGAAGGGCCTGGTGCCATTCCCTGAAACAGTTCCTTTCTTTCCTTAGCTGACTGCTAGTGCCTGTAGAATATCTGGCTAAAGACCAGCAGGGGGTACTCTTACTACCCCCCCCCACCCCTCCTCAAGTCTAAGTCAGCAGCTTTCTCTATCTCTTTAATACTTTAATAACACTTGATGACACAAAAGCTCTGAGCGATCAAATCATATCAAATCTTCATTTCAGATTGAAGATGCATTCCATGGTATTGCCATTTTAAGTCTTTCCATCGTTATGGAATATCTGTCCATGTATTCAGGATAGTTTTCAGCCAGGGTGTATAATTTCCAGTGTGCCAGTCTTGTCATCCTCGTTACATCCATGGCAAAGTGTTTTATTCATGTTGATATTATTGAAAGGGAATTTTTTAAAATTCCTTTTCAGATTATTATCTGCTAATGTATACAGATAAAACTGTGTAATCATTCATTTTTATCAGTTTGGACAGCTTGATAGTTGTCTTTAATTTCTTTACTTTCTGACACTTTAAGATTATCCTGGGACACATATGTAATGCCTCACCCCTAAATTCAGACATGTGTTCAAAGAACTTCTGTCCTTTTATTTATTTATTTATTTATTCTTTAACATTGAAATCGTTTTGACTATGCTGGGTGTTTGTTGCTAAATGGAAGTAGCTAGGACCTCTGGACTGCAGTCTCTCATCTCTTGCTGACCTCTTGTTGACCTCTGCAGATTCCTGGTAGGTGGGAGCTTGTTAGTTCCTTGTTCCTTATCAGAACCTCCTGTGGTAAGTGTTTTTCTCTTCTCTGTTGCCTGGTAAGGGTGGGTGGTCATGGGCATCCCAAAGTTGGCTAGAAGTCAATTATTTAGGCAGGCTTGTGCATAGATATGGGAGAAGGCAATGGCACCCCACTCCTGGAAAATCCCAAGGACGGAGGAGCCTGGTAGGCTGCAGTCCATGGGGTGGCTAAGAGTCGGACACCACTGAGCGACTTCATTTTCACTTTTCACTTTCATGCATAGGAGGAGGAAATGGCAACCCACTCCAGTGTTCTTGCCTAGAGAACCCCAGGGACTGCGGGGCCTGGTGGGCTGCCATCTATGGCGTGGCACAGGGTCGGCCTCAACTGAACCACTTAGCAGCTGCAGCAGCAGCAGCAGCAGTGCATAGATATCAAAGGGGATGAGAACAGTCAGGTAGGATCACATATGTCACCGTGAAACAATACTTCTCCTCTTAGCCAAAGCTAACAAAAGATTTCTGTTCTAGGTCAACCTAGAAGAGATCACTTAAGAGGTAAAGAAACTTAAACTCCATTAGCAAAGGCAGTTCAACATCTCAAGAAAACTTGTGCTAGGCACAAAACACTTTTCTGGGGACCTACTTTCCCTACAACCTCCTTATCCCATTCTGTACCCATTCCTTTGCTTCTCCCGTCCTGAAAATGCCACCTGTAAGACAGAACTACTTCGTTTTCCTTCTTAAAGTGTGATTGCATTCCATACATTCTTGTAATAACAAGTCATACATTTCCCTTCAGCAACCAAGAACTCACTCTTATATTGGCATTTGATAGATTGGTGAGCATACCTATCAGTGATAATAGCGCCCACCCCGCTTCCTGCAAGAACAGAACAAAACAAAACAAAACAAAAAAATTGCTTTCTTACATTTAATATGTTCGGATGGTGCCAGCCACTATTCATGCAGAGTCAAAAATCTCTTTTGTTTCTGTGTAAAAGGGAGGTCATTTCAAGTAGTGAATATTTAAGAAGTTTCATTTATTTGGAAGTGACCTAGCTATTCAATACACTGTCGTCACTTAGTTTAGCACCAGGATAGAAACTCAGGTAACCAAAACACCTGGAGGAACGATTGTAAGTTCAGTTCAGTTCAGTTGCTCAGTCGAGTCTGACTCTTTGTGACCCCGTGGCCTGCAGGACGCCAGGCTTCCGTGTCCATCACCAACTCCAGGGGCTTGCTCAAACTCATGTCCATCGAGTCAGTGATGCCATCCAACCATCTTATCCTCTGTCATCCCCTTCTCCTCTGCCTTCAATCAAGACTATGAGAGGCAGATATTTTAGAGTATAATTATTGTTAAGAGTTTATCTAAAAGCTCATATCACATTTACATTTTTTACATTGGTTGTTGCTGTTTCCAGGTACTTTCTTGCTGACAAGCTTGTGACACATATAACAATAGAGCAATTTTTACCTCAAAAGAAACCTAGGCACTATGAACATGTTGTGCTTAATGTTGTTGACTCTTAGACATGTCTATAGTGGAGGAGCAAAACCAAAAATACTAGATATTTAATATTGACTAGTTCCCAGTTCACGGGACTCTGACATTCATTTAGGTCAATGTTTTCTTTTATTTCCAGCAGTTTGATTTGGAAGGGCTGCCTTGTCTTGAGACCATTGAAATCAGAACTCAGAACTTGAGCAATATTATCAAAAAACACAAGGCTCACACTGACACATACCTTAATCCAGACAGACAGACAAGACAACTTCCAATTTTCCGCCTGAGGTTTAAAATATTTCTTTGAGCCGTTTTCCTGGGGAGTGGGGGGGGGGGGAGTGGGGGTGGCAGCGAGGCAGGCTTGGGTAACAAGCTAATTGTTGGTCATTGCATATGCAAAGAACCAGCTTTCCGGGTTCCAAGGAAAAAAGTTTCCTTGGTACCCAATTTTGTTTGGATCTATAGACTCTCATGGCCCTCCTAGGTCAGGACATCTTTCCTTTCTGTAGTCCTCGTTTTATCCCTAAATCATAGACAGCTTGGATTGTCTCTGTGGGGTGGATGTATTGTCCTCGTGTTTGACCTGGCGGCAGTAGCGAGGTCTGAGAGCATCTCCTGGAACCGGGCGTGGGGACGGGGCTCACCAGGAGCCCCTGGTGGAAATGGGCAGTGCCCCGGGAGCGCGCCAGGGGCGGGGCGATCCCGGGCGGCGCGGGTCGGGGTTCTGGTCGGGAGGGGGTGGGGGGCGGTAACAGTTGTGCTCTCGGGGGTCCCCACTGCAGCTGGAAACGCGCTGGGAGTGCGGCAGGGGCGGGGTGAACCCGGGTGGCGCGGGGCGGGGTTCGGCTCCTGGCGGGGGTGGGCGAGGGCTTCCCAGTTGTGCTCTCGGTGGTGGCCACTGCGGCTGGAAACGCGCCGGGAGCGCACCCGGGGCGGGGTAAACCTGGGCTGCGCGGGTCGAGATTTAGATGGCTGTGGGTGGGGGTTCGGTCCCAGTTGTGCTCTCGGGGGTCGCCACTGCGGCTAGGAACGCCCATTTCCTACGCTCCTGTGTCCCCAAGGATCCACATCTAGTGGGTGCAGCAGAGGGCTGTGGGCCACAGGTCAGGGAACTGGGACTGCTTGGAGCAGGGAACCAAGTATTCCGCCCTCTGTTGGCACATTCTCGGAGCTCCCCAACCTGGCGGTCGCAGAAAGGCCTCGCCCTTGGTGTCAAGGCCTTTACCGCTCCACCCCTTTGCTGAAAAATCTCAGTCTGCACGATTTTCCCAAGCAGCCTAGTGTCCCCTGGAAGTCCAAGGGACAGAACACTGAACTCTGGCCGGCTGGCCCAGCCCTGCTTCTGGCACTTTGTAAGCCAGCGGGCCCTTGAGCACCTGCTGGGATGGGAAAGGGAAGGGTCCACGGATTGCACCCTAGAAACTTAGTAGGGTGCATGGATTTCAAACCCTGGTGGCCGCCCAGGCAGCAAAGAAGGGGGGAGGGCACCTTGCTGCCCTTTCATGGCAGAATCTGTGGCTGTCCTGATGCGTGGGCCTTTTCATGGGGACCTTGTGCAATAAA
Organism: Bubalus kerabau; assembly: GCF_029407905.1. Lineage (NCBI taxonomy): Eukaryota > Metazoa > Chordata > Mammalia > Artiodactyla > Bovidae > Bubalus > Bubalus kerabau. The sequence continues at coordinate 1,069,000 of NC_073644.1, read as the reverse complement.
AGTTTGGTGTTTTGGTACTGAATAATTAGAAATTGTAAAAAGTTTAAATTATGTGGTGGTGTAATTAAAAAACAAAACAAAACAGAACCAAGCCCCAAGTGTTTGGCACAGGGAGGTTTAAGTATTGAAGGCCTGTTTTCCTTGCACTGTGGCATTCTATCAAGAAGTGTGCAGGATTTTTTTTTTTTAAGAAATGTGTTCGAAGTGAGGGAAACAGGAAACCCAGAGGTGCCCCTGTATTTTGGGGAAGGCCTTAGGAGGTCACTTGGAAATGCTGCTGGCTGTGGGGGAGGGGGGCAGATGGGCTGTGCAGGCTTGTCCTTTGCATTCATGTTCTTGTGTGTAGAAACCCAGCTCGGAGCCATCTCCTGATGTGTAAGAATTTCGCAGACAAACCTTGAGCTAAGCAATGCATTTGTTCCTGAGGAAATGTTTGTCTTAAGCGATGTAAATATGCTATGTGTATCTGCTGGACTCTGGCTTCAGGTCGGTTCCCCCAATAGGCTCAGAAGCGACTTGAACAAAACAGTATGTTTTCCTCGTACCTTGTTCTCCTTATCTATGTTAAGGAAATGATATATTTGCCTGCAATACTGCCTTTCTTCAAGATTCATGTCAATCAGTTTTTGGCCCAGGATGACTCACCTGCTGCCAATGTGACCTCAAGGCATGTCATGGGGGAGGGGCCTGGTGCCATTCCCTGAGGCAGTGCCTTTCTTTCCTTAGCTGACTGCTAGTGCCTGTAGAATATCTGGCTAGAGACCAGCAGGGCGTACACCCCGCCTCAAGTCTAAGTCAGCAGCTTTCTCTATCTCATTTATACTTTAATAACAATTGATGACACAAAAGCTCTGAGCGATCAAATCATGTCAAATCTTCATTTCAGATTGAAGATGCATTCCATGGTATTGCCATCTTAAGTCTTTCCATTGTTATGGAATACCTGTCCATGTATTCAGGATAGTTTTCAGCCAGGGTGTATAAGTTCCAGTGTGCCAGTCTTGTCATCCTCGTTACATCCATGGCAAAGTGTTGTATTCATGTTGACATTATTGAAAGGGAATTTTTTTTAATTCCTTTTCAGATTATTATCTGGTAATATATACAGAAAAAACTGTGTAATCTTTCGTTTTTATCAGTTTGGACAGCTTGATAGTTGTCTTTAATTTCTTTTCTTTCTCATACTTTAAGATTTTCCGGGCACTGTACATGTACTGCCTCACCCCTAATCTCAGTCATGTGTTCAAAGAACTTCTGTCCTTTATTTGTTTACTTATTTTTTGCAACATTGAATTCGTTTTGACTATGCTGGGTGTCTGCTGCAAGATGGAAGTTGCTAGGACCTCTGGACTGCAGTCTTCCATCTCTTACTGACCTCTTGTTGACCTCTGCAGAATCCTGGTTGGCGGGAGCTTGTTAGTTCCTCGTTCCTTACCAGGACGTCCTGTGGTAAGTGTTTTTCTCTTCTCTGTTGCCTTGTAAGGGTGGATGGTCATTGGCATCCCAAAGCTAGCTAGAAGTCAATGATTTAGGCAGGCTTGTGCATAGATATGGGAGAAGGCAATGGCACCCCACTCCAGTATTCTTGCGTGGAAAATCCCATGGATGGAGGAGCCTGGTAGGCTGCAGTCCATGGGGTCACTAAGAGTCGGACACCACTGAGCGACTTCACGTTCACTTTTCACTTTCATGCATGGGAGGAGGAAATGGCAACCCACTCCAGTGTTCTTGCCTAGAGAACCCCAGGGACTGCGGGGCCTCGTGGGCTGCCGTCTATGGGGTCGCACAGAGTCGGACACGACTGAAACGACTTAGCAGCAGCAGCGGCGGCAGCAGCAGCAGAAGCAGTGCATCGATATCAAAAGGGCTGCAAACAGTCAGGAAGGATGACATATGTCACCGTGAAACACTACTTCTCCACTTAGCCAAAGCTAACAAAAGATTTCTGTTCTAGGTCAACCTAGAAGAGATCACTTAAGAGGTAAAGAAACTTAAACTCCATTAGCAAAGGCAGTTCGACATCTCAAGAAAACTTGTGCTAGGCACAGAACTCTTTTCTGGGGGTCCACTTTCCCTACAACCTCCTTATCCCATTCTGTACCCATTCCTTTGCTTCTCCCATCCTGAAACGGCCACCTGTAAGACAGAACTACTTTGTTTTCCTTCCTCAAGTGCCATTGCATTCCACATACTTTCTTGTAATAACAAGTCATACATTTCCCTTCAGCAACCAAGAACTGACTTTTATATTGGCATTCGCTATAGCCCGCCCCCCTCCCCCCACCCCCAAGAACAGAACAAAACAAAACAAAACAATTGCTTTCTTACATTTAACATGTCAGGATGGTGCCAGACACTATTCATGGAGAGTCAAAAATCTCTTTTGTTTCTGTGTAAAAGGGAGGTCCTTTCAAGTCGTGAATGTTTCAGAACTTTCATTTATTTGGAAATGACCTAGCTATTCAATACACTGTCGTCACAAGGATAGAAACTCGGGTAACCAAAACACCTGGAGAAACGTTTGTTAGTTCAGTTCAGTTCAGTTGCTCAGTCGTGTCTGACTCTTTGTGACCCCGTGGCCTGAAGGACGCCAGGCTTCCGTGTCCGTCACCAGCTCCAGGGGCTTGCTCAAACTCATGTCCATCGAGTCAGTGATGCCATCCAACCATCTTATCCTCTGTCATCCCCTTCTCCTCTGCCTTCAATCAAGACTATGAGAGGCAGATATTTTAGAGTATAATTATTGTAAAGAGTTTGTCTAAAAGCTCATATCACATTTACATTTTTTACTGTTGTTGCTGTCGTTTCCAGGTAGTTTCTTGCTGACAAGCTTGTGACAGATATAACAATAGAGCAATTTTTACCTCAAAAGAAACTTAGGCACTATGAACATGTTGTGCTTAATGTTGTTGACTCTTAGACATGTCTATAGTGGAGGAGCAAAACCAAAAACACTAGATATTTAATATTGACCAGTTCCCAGTTCACGGGACTCTGACATTCATTTAGGTCAATGTTTTCTTTTATTTCCAGCAGTTTGATTTGGAAGGGCTGCCTTGTCTTGAGACCATTGAAATCAGAACACAGAACTTGAGCAATATTATCAAAAAACACAGGGCTCACACTGACACATACCTTAATCCAAACAGACAGACAAGACATCTTCCAGGTTTCCGCCTGAGATTTAAAATATTTCTTTGAGCCAGTCTTCTGGGGAGTGGGGGGATGGGGGTGGGAGTAAGGCAGGCTTGGGTAACAAGCTAATTGTTGGTCATTGCATATGCAAAGAACCAGCTTTCCGGGTTCCAAGGAAAAAAGTTTCCTTGGTAACCAACTTTGTCTGGTTCTATAGAATATCATGGCCCTCCTAGGTCAGGTCATCTTGCCTTTCTGTAGTCCTCGTTTTATCCCTAAATCATAGACAGCTTGGATTGTCTCTGTGGGGTGTATGTATTGTCCTCATGTTTGACCTGGCGGCAGCAACGAGGCCCGAGAGCCTCTCCTGGAACCGGGCGTGGGGACGGGGCTCACCGAGAGCCACTGGTGAAGGTGGGCAGCGCCCCTGGAGCGCGGCAGGGGCGGGGCGAACCCGGGCGGCGCAGGGCGGGTGTCGGCTCCTGGCCGGGGTTGGGGAGGGCTTCCCAGTTGTGCTCTCGGAGATGGCCACTGCAGCTGGAAACGCGCCGGGAGCGCAGCCAGGGTGGGGTAAACCTGGGCTGCACAGGTCGAGATTCCGCTCACTGTGGGTGGGGGGTCGGTCCCTGTTGTGCTCCCGGGGGTCGCCAATATGGCTGGGAACCCGCCGGGAGCCCAGCAGGGCCGGGGCGAAACCTGGCGGCGCGGGGCGGGGTGGGGTTCCATTCGCAGTGGGGGTCGGCTCCTGGCGGGGGTGGGGGAGGGCTTTCCAGATGTGCTGTTGGGGGTCGCCATTGCGGCTGGGAATGCCCATTTCGTGAACTCCTGGATCCCCAAGGATCGGCATCCATTGGCCACAGCGGAGGGGTGCGGAACACAGGTAAGGGAACGGGGACTGCGTGGAGCAGGGAACCATGTATTCCGCCCTGTGTTGGCACAGTCTCAGAGCTCCCCAACCTGGCGGTTGCAGAAAGGCCTCGTCTTTGGGGTCAAGGCCTTTACCGCTCCACCCCTCTGCTGAAAAACCTCAGGGTCTGCGCGGTTTTGCCAAGCAGCCTAGTGTCCGCTGGAAGTCCAAGGGACAGAACCCTGAATTCTGGCCGGCTGGCCCAGCCCTGCTTCTAGCACTTTGTAGGCCAGCGGGCCCTGGAGCACCTGCTAGGATGGGAAAGGGAAGGGTACGCGAATTGCACCCTGGTGGCCGCCGAGGCAGCAAAGAAGGGGGGAGGGCACCTTACTGCCCTTTAATGACAGACAGAATATGTGGCTGTCCTGCTGAGTGGGCCTTTTCATGGGGACCTTGTGCAATAAAAGTTTACCGGTGACCTTAGGGAACTTCCCAGTGTGCTTCTGACAGATGAGGGATGCTGTGGAGTTGGCGGGGCCTCTCAGGACTCCGCTGGGTTTGGCTCAATGGAAGAGGGCCTCATGTCCAGGGAAGGCAGGAACCTCAGGCTTCCTCTCCTTTTCAGACTCCGACCGCAAGGTCCATGCAGAGTTGGGACAGGAGAGTCAGGAATCGTCTTGTCTGAGGAAGGGAACTCCGCTTGCCTCTCGAGGTGCTCAGGGGGTCTCAGGCCCCTCGTCGAGCTGTGTGTGGAACCCGCGGGTCTTTGCGGACGATGCACGGGGGTGACAGTGCCCCTTCGTGTTGTGCCTTCACCCACTGGGTTGCCTTCAAAGAGGGGTCCGGGCCTCGGGTCCTTCTCCAGGGCGGACCGGGGAATCGGGGGCGTTCGGCATGTGGCCCCACCCACGTGGCTCGTCTCGAATTTCCTCGGGAGGCCGGCCTCATCCTGAGGTGTGCCGGGAAAGCCGGGAACCCCTTCCAGAATACGCAGGGGAATCGACTCTCCTGTCGTGATGAGGAGGGGAGAAGGGGCTCAGATGAAGGGGTGCCTGGACCTTCGGTGTTCCCCTCGAGGGAAACCGGCATGTCTGGGAAATTTTGGAGGTCGCATGAAGGGTGTCAGGTACCGTTTCGCAACTCAGGACGGAACGTGAGACTTCCCTTGAGACGCCGTAGCGGGCAAGGGCCCCATCTTGCGAAGACGTTGGGACCACGTGGTTTTTCTCGAGTTGCGGCGGGATTCTCGAGTTACGACAGGGATTTCAGGCTTCCTCTTGGGTTGGCCCTGGGAAGCCCCATCTTCCATTCGAGTTGCGAGGGAAAGCTGGGGGTTGCGCTCGAGTCACTGCAGAGCCCAAGAGACCTCATCTAGGCCTGTGTCCAGGACCTAGTAGTACTCTCAAGGGAAGACAGGGATCCCGGGGTTGCACTCCAGAGTCCCCCGTGGAGTCAGGCCTCGCCTCGAGGGGAAGCAAAGGACTCCGCTCTTCTCTTGAGCCACGACTCGGATCTCTTGGAGCCCTCTGAGTGGCCTCAAGGGAGTCAAGCCTAATCTTCAGTTTGGAGAGAGGACTCGGGATTGCTCTCCAGGAAACGCAGGAAAAGAAGGCCCTCACCTCGCGAGGACGGGGGCTTCTCAGGGGTTTCCTCGAGCTGCGGCGTCCGTGGGGCTTTTCTCACGAGGCACGACGAGGTTCTCAGAGAGCCTCTCGTGCGGCGCCAGGGAAGTCAGGTCTCCATGAGCGTGGCGAGGGGGAGCGCGTCATTGTTCTCGAGTCCTGGGAGGGGACTAGGGCATCAAGGCGTGTAGAAGAAGGACTCTCGAGGTCTTTCTCGGCTTGCGGCGGGAAACCCTCGTTTCCCTCGACTTCTCCCGGTGACCTGAGGGAACTTCCCAGGGTTCCTCTTAGAGGTGAGGGATGCTGTGGAGTTGGTTGGCCATCTCAGGACTCCTCTGGGTTTGGCGCAATCGAAGAGGGCCTCATCTCGAGGGGAGACAAGACCTCAGGCTTCCTCTCCTTTTTGTACTCCGACAGCAGTGTCCCTGCAGCGTTGGGGCAGGAGAGTCAGGCCTCGTCTTGTCTGAGGAAGGGAACTCCGCTTTCCTCTCGAGTTGCTCAGGGAGTCTCAGTCCCCTCGTTGAGCTGTGTGTGGAAACCGCGGGTGTTTCCCGACGATGCACGGGAGTGTCAGTGCCCCTTCGTGTTGTTCCTTCACTCACAGGGTGGCCTTCGAAGAGGTGTCCGGGCATCGGGTTCTCCTCAACTGCGGACCGGGAAATCAGGGTCGTTCAACATGGGGCACCAGCCACGGGGCTTGTCTCGAATTTCCTCGCGAGGCCGGCCTCATCCTGAGGGGCGCCGTGCAGGCCGGGAACCCCTTCCAGACCACGCAGGGGAATCAACTCTCCTGTCGCGAACAGGAGAGGAGTAGGAGCTCAGAGGAAGTGGTTCCGGGACTCTCGGTGTTCCCCTCAACGGAATCCGGCATGTTGGGGAACTTTTGGATTTCGCATGAAGGGTGTCAGGTACCATGTCTCACTTCACGACGGAACATGGGACTTCCCTTGAGATGCCGTACCGGGCAAGGGCCTCATCTTGCGAAGACGTTGAAACCACGTGGTTTTTCTCGAGTTGCGGCGGGATTCTCGAGCTTCGACGAGGATTTCAGGCTTCCTCTTGGGTTGGCCTTGGGAAACCCCATCTCCCATTCAAGTAGCGAGGGAAATCTGGGGGTAGCGCTCGAGTCACTGCAGGGCCAAAGAGACCTCATCAAGGCGTGTGTCCGGGACCTAATGTTCCTCTCCAGGGAAGGCAGGGATCTCGGGGTTGCATTCCAGGATCCCCCTGGGTGTCAGGCCTCCTCTCGAGGGGAAGCAAAGGACTCCGCTGTCCTCTCGAGTCGCGACGCGGATCTCTTGGAGCCCCCTAGTGGCGTCAATGGAGTCAAGCCTCCTCTTCATTTTGGAGAGAGGGCTCGGGATTGTTCTCCAGGCCATGCAGGAAAAGAAGGCCCTTCACCTCGTGAGGACGGGGGCGTCTCAGGGGTTTCCTAGAACTGCGGCACCCGTGGGGGTTTTCTCGCGAGGCACGGCGGGGATCTCAGGGAGCCTCTCGTGCGGCGCCAGGGAAGTCAGGTCTCCCTGCAAGTAGCGAGGAGGAGCGCGTTGTGACTCTCGAGTAATGGGAGGGGACTAGGGCCTCAAGACGCGTTGAAGAGGGACTCTCGAGGTCTTTCTCGGGTTGTGGCGGGAAAAAGTCGTTTCCCTCGACTTCTGCTGGGGACCTTAGGGAACTTCCCAGGGTGTCTCTGAGAGTTGAGGGATACTGTGGAGTTGGTGGTGCCTCTCGGGACTCCGCTGGGTTTGTCGCAATGGAAGAGGGGCTCATCTCGAGGGGAGGCAGGAACCTCAGACTTCCTCTCTGTTTCGGACTCCGACATCAGGGTGCCTGCAGAGTTGGGACAGGAGAGTCAGGCTACGTCTTTTCTGAGGAATGGAACTCCGCTTGCCTCTCGAGTTGTTCATGGGGTTTCAGGCCCCTTGTCAAACTGTGTGTGGAATCTGCAGGTTTTTCCAGACGATGCACGGGGGTGTCAGTGACCCTTCGTTTTGTGTCTTCATCCACAGGGTTGCCTTCGAAGAGGTGTCCGGGCATCGGGTTCTTATGAAGAGCGGACCGGACCGGGATATCGGGGTCGTTCAGCATTTAGCACCACCCACGTCGGTTGTCTCGAATTTCCTCATGAAACCGGCCTCATCCTGAAGTGTGCCGCGAAGGTCATGAAACTCTTCCAGACAAAGCAGAGGATTCGACCCTCCTGTGGCGATCAGGAGGGGAGAAGTGGCTCAGATGAAGTGCTGCTGGGAACCTCGGTGTTTCCCTCAAGTGAGACAGGTATGTCGGGTAACTTTTGGGGTCGCATAAAGCGTTCCAAGTACCGTTTCGCTCTTCAAAATGGAACGTTGGACTTCTCTTGGGGTGCTCCAGCGGGCATGGGCCTCATCTTGGAATGACTGCGGAACCACTTGGTTTTTCTCGAGTTGCGGTGGGATATTTGAGTTACCACAGGGAATTCATGCTTCCTCTTGTGTTGGCCCACAAAAGTCTTATCTTCCATTCGAGATTCGAGGAAGAGCTGGAGGTGCGCTCTAGTCACTGAAGGCAAAAGAGACCCCACCAAGGCTTGTGTGCAGGACCTAATGTTCATGTCAAGGCTCGACAGAAATCTCGGGGTTGCATTCCAGACTCACCTTGGAGTCAGGCCTCGTCTCGAGGGGAAGCAAAGGACTCTGCTCTCCTCTCGAGTCGGACGGGTATGTCTTGGAGCCCACTGAGTGGCTTAAAGGGAGTCAAACCTCCTCTGGTGTTTGGAGGGAGGACACGGGATTGCTCTCCAGGGAATGCATGAAATGAAGGCCCTCATCTCCCAATGACTGGGGCATCTCGTAGGTTTTCTCGAGCTGTGGCGCTAGTGTGGGGTTTCTCACGAAGTAAGACTGGGAGCTCAGTGAGCCTCTCACTTGGTGCCAGGGCAGTCAGGTCTCTATGCACGTGGTGAGAGGGAGCCCGTCATTGTTCTCGAGTCATGGTAGGGGAATTGGGCCTGAAGACGTGTTAAAGAAGGACTCTCGAGGTCTTTCCTGGGTTGCAGCCGGAAACCCTGGGTTCCATCGACTTGTGCCAGTGACCTCAGGAAGCTTCTCAGCGTGCCTCTGAGAAGTCAGGGTCACTGTGGAGTTGGGAGGGGCCTCTTGGAACTCCACTGGGTTTGGTGCAATGGAAGAGGGCCTCATGACAAGTTGAGGCAGGAACCTCAGGGTTCCTCTCCTGGCTTCGAATGCGCCGGATCTGACTCGGATCGCAGAGTCCCTGCAGAGTTGGGACAGGAGAGTCAGGCCTCGTCTTGTGTGGAGGAATGGAACTCCGCTTGACTCTCGCGTTGTTCATGGGGTGACAGGCCACTTGTCGATTTGTATGTGGAACTTGCGGGTTTTTCTGGACGATGCACTGGGGTGTCACTGCCCCTTCGTGTTGTGCCTTGATCCACAGGATTGCCTTCGAGTTGGGTTCTGCCATCGGGTTCTTATCAAGAGCGGACCAGGGAATTGGGGTCTTTTGGCATGCCGCACCACCCACGAGGCTACGTCTCGAATTTCCTCGTGAGACTGGCCTCATCTTGATGTGCGCCAGGAAGGTCGGGAATGCCTTCCAGACAAAGCAGGGGAATCGAACCTCCTGTCGCGATCAAGAGGGGAGAAGAGTCTCAGATGAAGTGGTGCCGGGAACCTCGGTGTTCTCCTCAAGTGAGACTGGTATGTCGGGGAACTTTTGGGGTCGCATCAAGGGTTCCAAGTAACTTTTCGCTCTTCAATAAGGAACGTGGGACTTCTCTTGAGACGCTGTAGCGGGCAAGGGCCTCATCTTTCGATGACGGGGGAACCACGTGGTTTTTCTTGAGTTGCGGCGGGATTCTCGAGTTACGACGGGGAATTCAGGCTTCCTGTTCAACTGGCCCAGGGAAGTCCAGTTTTCATTCGAATTGCGAGTTAGAACTGGGGATTGCTCTCGAGACACTGCAGGGCCAAATAGACCTCATCTAGGCTTGTGTCCAGGACCTAATGTTCCTCTGCTGGGGCGACAGCTATCTCGGCATTGCATTCTCGACTCACCCGGGGAATCAGGCCTCGTCTCGAGGGGAAGCCAAGGACACCGCTCTCCTGTCAAGTCGCGACGGGTATATCTTGGAGCTCACTGTGTGGCCTAAAATTAGTCAAGCCTCCTGTGGAGTTTGGAGAGAGGACTCAGGATTGCTCTCCAGGCCATACAGCAAAAGAAGGCCCTCATCTCGTGAGGACTGGGGCGTCTCGTGGGTATTCTCGAGCTGCGGCTCCAGTGTGGTGTTGCTCACGAGGTATAATGGGGAGCTCAGGGAGCCTCTCCTGTGGCGCCAGGGAAGTCAGGTTTCTATGTGCGTGGCTAGGGGGAGCGCGTCATTGCTCTCGAGTCATGGTATGGGAATCGCACCTCAAGACGCGTTGAAGAAGGACTCTCGAGGTCTTTTACGGGTTGGGGCAGGAAACCCTTGGTTCCCTCGACTTGTGCCGGTGATCTCAGGAAGGTCTAAGGGTGCCTCTGAGAAGTCAGGGATACTGTGCAGTTGGGAGGGGCCTCTCGGGACTCCACTGGGTTCGGTGCAATGGAAGAGGGCCTCATCTCGAGTGGAGGCAGGAAACTCATGTTTCCTCTCCTGACTTCCCCTGGGCCAGATCTGACTCGGATCGCAGTTTCGCTGCAGAGTTCGAACAGGAGAGTCAGGCCTCGTCTTGTGTGGAGGAATGGAACTCTGCTTGCCTCTCCAGTTGTTCACGGGGTGACAGGTCACTTCTCGAGCTGTGTGTGGTACCTGCGTGTTTCTCAGGACGATACCCGGGGGTGTCAGTGCCCCTTCGTGTTGTGCCTTCATCAAAAGTGTTATCTTCAAAGAGGTGTCCGGGCATTGGGATCTTATCAAGAGCGAACCGGGAAATCGGGGTCTTTTGGCATGTGTCACCATCCACGTGGCTATGTCTCGAATATCCTCGTGAGACCGGCCTCATCCTGAGATGCACCGGGAAAGGCGGGAACCCCTTCAAGACAAAACAGGGGAATCGACCCTCCTGTCGCGATCAGGAGGGGAGAAGGGGCCCAGATGTAGTGGTGCCGGGAACCTCGGTGTTCTCCTTGAGTCAGACCAGTGTGTCGAGGAACTTTTGATGTCGCATCAAGGGTGCCAGTACCGTTTCGCACTTCAAGACGGAACGTGGGACTTCTCTTGAGACCCTGTAGGGGGCAAGGGCCTCATCTTGCGATGACGGGGGAACCACGTAGCGTTTCTCGAGTTGTGGCGGGATTCTCGAGTTTCGACGGGGAATACAGTCTTCCTCATGTGTTGGCCCAGGGAAGTCCTATCTTCCATTCGAGTTTCAAGGGAGAGCTGAGGATTGCCCTCGAGTCACTGCAGGGCAAAATAGACCTCATCTAGGCTTGTGTCCAGGACTTAATGTTCATCCCTAGGGGCGACAGGGATCTCGGGCTTGCATACCAGACTCACCCAGGGAATCAGGCCTCGTCTTGAGGTGAAGCAAAGAACTCCGCTGTCCTTTTGAGTCGCGATGGGTATCTCTTGGAGCCCACTGTGTGCCCTAAAGGGAGTCAAGCCTCCTGTGCTGTTTGGATAGAGGACTCGGGATTCCTCTCCAGGCCATGCAGGAAAAGAAGGCCCTCATCTCGCGATGACGGCGGCGTCTTGTGGGTTTTCTAGACTGCCGCGCTAGTGCCGGGTTTCTGAAGAGGTACGAGAGGGAGCTCAGGGAGCCTCTCGTGTGGCGCCAGGGAAGTCAGGTCCCCATGAGATGGCTAGGGGGAGCTCGTCATTGCTCTCAAGTCATGGTAAGGTAATCGGGCCTCAAGACGGGTTGAAGAAGGACTCTCGAGGTCTTACTTGGGTCACTGCATAAAACCCAGGGTTCCCTTGACTTGTGCCTGCGACCTCAGGGAGCTTCTCAGAGTGCCTCTGAGAAGTCAGGGATACTGTGCAGTTTGGAGGGGCCTCTCGAGACTCCTCTGCATTTGGTGGAATGTAAGAGGGACTCATCTCGAGTTGAAGCAGGAACCTCAGTGTTCCTCTCCATTTCTGACTCAGATTGCAAGGTCCCTGCATGTTGGTACAGGAGAGTCAGGCCTCGTCTTTTCTGGAGGATGGGACTCCTCTTGCCTCTCGAGTTGTTCTCGAGGTGACAGGCCACTTGTCGAGCTGTGTATGTAATCTGCCCGTTTTTCCGGATGATGCACAGGTGTGTCAGTGCCCCTTCGTGTTGTACCTTCATACTCAAGGCTGCCTTCCAAGAGGTGTCCGAGCATCGGATTCTTATCAAGAGTGGACCGGGAAATTGGAGTCTTTCAGCAAGTGGCACCACCCACAAAGCTACGTATCGAATTTCCCCATGAGACCGGCCTCATCCTGAGTTGTGCAGGGAAGGTCGGGCCCCCTTGCAGACAAAGCAGGGGAATCGACCCACCGGTCACGATCAGGAGGGGAGAAGGGGCTTAAATGAAGTGGTGCCGGGAACCTCGGTGTTCCCCTTGAGTGAGACCGGCGTGTTGGGGGACTTTTGGGGTCGCATCAAGGGTGCCAAGTACCGTTTCGCATTTCAAGACGGAACCTGGGACATCTTTTGAAACGCTGTAGCGGGCAAGGGCCTCATCTTGCGATGACGGGAGAACCACGTGGTTTTGCTCGAGTTGCGGCGGGATTCTCGAGTTATGACCGGGAATTTAGGCTTCCTCTTGTTGGCCTTGAAATCCAATCTTCCATTCGGGTTGCGAGGGGGAGCTGGGGATTGCGCTAGAGTCACTGCAGGGCAAAAGAGACCTAATCTAGGCTTGTGTCCAGGATCTAATGTTGCTCTCCAGGGGCGACAGGGATCTCGGGTTTGCATTCCAGACTCATCCGGGGAGTCAGTTCTCACCTCGAGGGTAAGCAAAGAATTCCGCTCTCGTCTCGAGTCGCGATGGGTATCTCTTGGAGCCCACTGTGTGTACTAAAGGGAGTCAAGCCTCCTGTGGAGTTTGGAGAGAGGACTCGGGATTGGACTCCAGGCCATGCAGGAAAAGAAGGCCCTCACCTCGAGATGACGGTGGCGTCTCGTGGGTTTTCTCGAGCTGTGGCGCCAGTGTGGGGTGTCTCATGAAGTACCACAGGGATTTCAGGGAGCCTCTTGTGTGGCGTCAGGAAAATCCAGTATTCCATTCGAGTTGCAAGTTAGAACTGGGGACTGCTCTCCAGTCACTGCAGGGCAAAATAGACCTCATCTACGCTTGTGTCCAGGACCTAGTGTTCCACTACTGGGCCGACAGGGATCTCAGGGTTGCATTCTCGACTCACCCGGAGAGTCAGGCCTCGTCTTGAGGGGAAAAAAAGGACTCCGCTCTCCTGTCGAGTCGCGACGGGTATCTCTTGGAGCCCACTGCGTGGCGTAAAGGGAGTGAAGCCTCCTATGGAGTTTGGAGAGATGACTCGGGATTGTTTTCCTGGCCATGCAGGAAAAAAGACCCTCATCTCGCGATGACGGGGGCGTCTCGTGGGTTTTCTCCAGCTGCGGCGCCAGTATCAGATTTCTCACGAGGTATGACGGGGAGCTCAGAGAGCCTCTCGTGTGGTGCTAGGGACGTCAGGTCTCCGTGCGTGTGGTGAAGGCGATTGCGTGATTGCTCTCGAGTCATAGTAGGCGAATCGGGCCTCAAGACGCATTGAAGAAGGACTCTCGAGGTCTTTCTCAGGTTGCGGCAGGGAACCCTGGGTTCCCTCGACTTGTGTCGGTGACCTCAGGCAACTTCTCAGGGTGCCTCTGAGAAGTCAGGGACACTGTGGATTTGGGAGGGGCCTTTCGTTACTCAACTGGGTTTGGTGCAATCGAAGAGGGCCTCATCTCGAATGGAGGCAGGAACCTCAGGGTTCCTCTCCATTTCTGACTCGGGTCGCAGAGTACCTGCCGAGTACGGACAAGAGAGTCACGCCTCGTCTTCCGTGGAGGAATGGATCTCCGCTTGCCTTTCGAGTTGTTAATGGAGTGACAGGCCACTTGTTGAGATGAGTGTGGAACCTGCGGGTTTTTCCGGACGATGCACAGGGGAACCAGTGCCCCTTCGTGTTGTGCCTTCATCCACAGGGTTGCCTTCAAAGAGGTTTCCGGGCATCGGGTTCTTTTCAAGAGCGTACCAGAAAATTGGGGTCTTTCAGCATGTGGTACCACCCACGAGGCTACGTCTCGAATTTCCTCGGGACACCGGCCTCATCCTGATGTTCGCCGGGAAGGTAGGGAACCCTTGCAGACAAAGCAGGGGAATCGACCCACCGGTCGCGATCCGAAGGGGAGAAGGGGCTGAGATGAAGTGGTGCTGGGAACCTCGGTGGTCCCCTCGAGTGAGACCGGTATGTCACGGCACTTTTGAGGTCGCATCAAGGGTGCCAAGTACAGTTTCGCACTTCAAGACGGAACGTGGGAATTCTCTGGAGATGCTCTAGCGGGCAAGGGCCTCATATTGCGATGACGAGGGAAACACGTGGTTTTTCTCGAGTTGCGGCGGGATTCTCGAGTTACGACGGGGAATTCAGGCTTCCTCTTGTGTTGGCCCAGGAAGTCCAATCTTCCATTCCACTTGTCAGAGAGAGCTGTGGGTTGCTCTCGAGTCACTTCAGGGCAAAGAGTCCTCATCTAGGCTTGGGTCCAGGACGTAGTGTTCCTCTCCAGGGGCAACAGGGATATCGGGGTCTCATTCCAGTCTCACCCGGTGGGTCACGCCTCGTCTCGAGTGGAAGCAAAGGACTCCACTATCCTCTCGAGTCGCGACACGTAACTCTTGGAGCCCAATGAGTGGCCTAAAGGGAGTCAAGCGTCCTGTGTAGCTTGGACAGAAGGTTCACGCTTGATCTGCATACCATGCAGTTAAAGATGGCCCTCCTCTCGTGATGACGGGAGCGTCTCATGGGTTTTCTCGAGCTGCGGCGCCAGTGTGGGGTTTCTCACGAGATATGATGGGGAGCTCAGGGAGCCTCTCGTGCGGCGCCAGAGAAGTCAGGCCTCCATGCGTGTGGCCAGGCAGATCGCGTCATTGCTCTGGAGTCATGGGAGGGACTAGGGCCTCAAGACGCATTTAAGAAGGACTCTCGAGGTCTTTCTTGGGTTGGGGCGGGAAACACTCGTTTCCCTCGACCTCTACCGGGGACCTTAGGGAACTTCCCAGGTGCCTCTGAGAGGTGAGGGATACTGAGGAGTTAGAGGGGCCTCTCGGGACTCCACTAGGTTTGACGAAATGAAAGAGGGCCTCATCTCGATTGGAGGCAGGAACCTCAGGCTTCCTCTCCATTTCTGACTCCGACCGCAGTGTCCCTGCAGGGTTGGGACAGGAGAGTCAGGCCTCGTCTTGTCTGAGTAATGGAACTCTGCTTGCCTCTCGAGTCGTTCAGTGGGTCTCAGGCCCCTTGTCGAGCTGTGTGTGGAACCTGCGGGTGTTTCCAGAAGATGCACGGGGGTGTCATTGCCCCTTCATTTGGTGCCTTCCCCCACAGGGTTGCCTTCAAAGAGGTGTCCGGGTATCAGGTTCATTTCAAGAGCGGACCGGGAAATCGGGGTCGTTCGACATGTGGCACCACCCACGTGGCTCATCTCGAATTTCCTCGTGAGACCAGCATCATCCTGAGGTGTGCCGGGAAGGCCGGGAACACCTTCCACACAAAGTAGGGGAATCGACTCTCCTGTCGCGATCAGGAGGGGAGATGGGGCTCAAATGAAGTGGGGCCAGGACTCTAGGTGTTCCACTCGAGGGAACCCGGCGTTTCAGGGAACTTTAGGGGTCGCATCAAGGGAGCCAAGTACCGTTTCCCACTTCAGGACAGAACATGGGACTTCCCTGGAGACGCTGTAGCGGGCAAGGGCGTCATCCTGTGAAGACGTTGGAACAACGTCGTTTTTCTCGAGTTGCGTCTGGATTCTCGAAAACGACGGGGATTTCAGGCTTCCTCTTGGGTTGGCCCTGGGAAGCCCAATCTTCCCCTGGAGTTGCGAGGGAAAGCTGGGGGTTCTGCTCGAGTCACTACAGGGCCAAAGAGACCTCATCGAGGCGTGTGTCCAGGACCTAATATTCCTCTCAAGGGAAGACAGAGATCTCGGGTTTCCATTCCAGACTCCCCCGGGGAGTCAGGCCTCGCCTCGAGGGGAAGCAGAGGACACCACTTTCCTCTCAAGTCGCGACACGGATCTCTTGGAGCCCAATGAGTGGACTCAAGGGTGTCGAGCCTCCTCTTCAGTTTGGAGAGAGGACTAGGGATTGCTCTCCAGGTCAGGCAGGATAAGAAGGCCCTCATCTCACGATGACGGGGGCATCTCATGGGTTTCCTCAGGCTGCGGCGCCCGTGGGGGTTTTCTCACGAGGCACGACGAGGACCTCAGGGAGCCTCTCGTGCGGCGCCAGGGAACTCATGTCTCCATGCGCATGGCGAGGAGGAGCTGGTCATCACTCTCGAGTCATGGGAAGTGACTAGGGCCTCAAGACGCGTTGAAGAAGGACTCTCGAGGTCTTTCTTGGGTGGGGGCGGGAAACCCTCGTTTCCCTCGACTTCCTCAGGGGACTATAGGGAACTTACCAGGGTGCTTCTGAGAGGTGAGGGATGCTGTGTAGTTGGCAGGGCCTCTCGGGACTCTGCTGGGTTCGGCGCAATGGAAGAGGGCCTCACCTCGAGGGGAGGCAGGAACCTCAGGCTTCCTCTCCGATTCTGACTCCGACTGCACGGTCCCTGCAGTGTTGGGACAGGAGACTCATGCCTCGTCTTGTCTGAGGAATGGAATTCTGGTTGCCTCTCGAGTTGTTCCGGGAGTCTCAGGCCCCTTGTCGAGCTGTGTGTAGACCCTGCGGGTTTTTCCAGATGATGCACGGGGGTGTCAGTGCCCCTTCGTGTTGTGCCTTCACTCACAGGGTTGCCTTCGAAGAGGTGTCCGGGCATCGGGTTCTTATCAAGAGCGGACTGGAAAATCGGTGTCGTTCGCACGTGGCACCTCACACATGGCTAGTCTCGAATTTCCTCCTGAGACCAGCCTCATCCTGAGGTGCACCAGGAAGGCCGGGAACCCCTTCCAGAGAAAGCAGGGGAATCGCCTCTCCTGTCGCGATCAGGAGGGGAGAAGGGGCTCAGATGAAGTGGTGCCGGGACCCTTGGTGTTCCCCTCGAGGGAATTCAGCGTGTCGGGGAACTTTTGCGGTCGCATCAAGGGTGTCAAGTACCGTTTCGCACTTAAGGACAGAACATGGGACTTCCCTGGAGACGCCGGGAATTTCGGTGTTCCCCTGGAGTGAGACCGGTATGTTGGGGAACTTTGGGGTCGCATCAAGGGTGCCAAGTAGCATTTCGAACTTTAAGATGGGACGTGGGACTTCTCTTGAGACTCTAGCTGGCAAGGGCCTCATATTGCGATGAAGGGGGAACCACATGGTTTTTAAGACTTGAGGCTGAATTCTCGAATTACGATGGGAAATTCAGACTTCCTCATGTGTTGACCGTGGGAAGCCCAATCTTCCATTCAAATTGTGAGGGAGAGATGGAGGTTGCTCTCGATCACAGTAGGGCAAAATAGACCTCATCTAGGCTTGTGTCTAGGACATAATGTTCCACTCCAGGGGCGACAGGGATCTCGGGGTTGCATTCCAAACTCACCCGGGGAGTCAGGCCTCGTCTCCAGGGAAGCAAAGGACTCCGCTCTCCTCTCGAGTCGCACCGGGTATTTCTTGGACCCAACTGAGTGGCCTAAAGGGAGTCAATCCTCCTGTGAAGTTTGGAAAGAGGACCAGGGATTGCTCTCCAGGTCAGGCAGGAAAAGAAGGCCCCCATCTCTCCTTGACGGGGGCATCTTGTGGTTTTTCTCGAACTGCGGCGCCAGTGTGGGTTTTCTCACGAGGTACGATGGGGTACTCAGGGAGCCTCTTGTGTGGTACTAGGGAAGTCAGTTTTCCTGCTTGTGGCGAGGGGAGCGCGTCCTTGCTCTGGAGTCATGGTAGGGGAATCGGGCATCAAGAGACGTTGAAAAAGGACTCTCCAAGTCTTTCTCGGGTTACTTCAGGAAACTCTGGGTTCCCTCGACTTGTGCCAGTGACCTCAGGTAGCTTCTCAGGGAGCCTCTGAGAATTCAGGGATACTGTGGTGTTGGGAGGGGCCTCTCGGGACACCACTGAGTTTGGTTCAATGGAAGAGGGCCTCTTCTCTATTTGAGGCAGGAACCTCAGGGTTCCTCTCCATTTCTGACTCCGATCACAGGGTCCCTGAAGAGTTGGGCCAGGAGGGTAAGGCCTCGTCTTGTGTGAAGGAATGCAACTTCACTTGCCTCTCGAGTTGTTCACGGGGTGACAGTCCACATTTGGAGCTGTGAGTGGAATCGGCGGGTTTTTCCAGACGATGCATGGGGATGTCAGTGTCCCTTCATGTTGTGCCTTCATCCACAGGGTTGCCTTCGAAGAGATGTCCGGGCGTCAGGTTCATATCTAGAGTGGACCGGGAATTCGGGATCTTTCAACATGTGGCACCAACCATGAGGCTACTTTTTGAATTTCCTCATGAGACCGGCCTCATCCGGAGGTTCGCGGGGAACGTCGGGAACCCCTTGCAGACAAAGCATTGGAGTCGACCCTCCTGTTGCGATCAGGAGGGGTGAAGGGGCTCACAGGAAGTGGTGCCATGAACTTTGGTGTTTCCCTCGAGTGAGACCGGTATGTCAGGGAACTTTGGGGGTCGCATCAAGGGTGCCAAGTACCGTTTTGTACCTCAGGATGGAACGTGGGACTTCTCTTGATACGCTGTAGCGGCCAAGGGCCTCATCTTGCAATGAAGGGGGAATCACGTGGTTTTTCTCGAGTTGAGGCGGAATTCTCGAATTACTACTTGGAATTCAGGCTTCCTCTTGTGTTGGCCCAGGGAGGTCCATCTTCGATTCGGGTTGCGAGGGAAAGCTGGGGAGTGCTCTCGAGTTACTGCAGGGCAAAAGCGACCTCAGCTAGCCTTGTGTTCAGGACCCAATGATCCTCTCCAAGGGCGACAGGGATCTCGATTTTGCATTACAGACTCACCCGGGGAGTTAGGCCTCGTCTCGAGGGGAAGCAAAGGACTCGGCTCTCCTCTCGAGTTGCGACGCATATCTCTTGGAGCCCACTGAGTGGTCTAAAGGGAGTCAACCCTCCTCTTCAGTTTGGAGAGAGGACTCGGGATTGCTCTCCAGGCCATGCAGGAAAAGAAGGCCCACATCTTGAGATGACGGGGGCGTCTCGTGGGTTTTCTCGAGCTGTGGCGCCAGTGTGGGGTTTCTCACGAGGTACGACGGGGAGTTCAGGTAGCCTCTCGTGTGGCAACAGGGAAGTCAGGTCTCCATGGGCGGGGCAAGGGGGAGCGCGTCATTGCTCTCCAGTCAGGGTAGGGGAATCGGGCCTCATGACGGGTTGAAAAAGGACTCTCGATGTCTTTCTAGGGTTGCGGCAGGAAACCCTGGGTTCCCTTGACTTGTGCCGGTGACCTCAGGGAGCGTCTCAGGGTGCCTCTGAGAAATCAGGGATACTGTGGATTTGGGAGAGGCCTCTCGGGACTCCTCTGGGTTTGGTGCAATGGAAGAGAGCCTCATCTCGAGTTGAGGCAGGAACCTCAGGGTTCTGCTCCTGACTTCCTGGAGCCGGATCTGACTCAGATTGCAGGGTCCCTGCTGAGTTTGCTCAGGAGTGTCAGGTCTGGTGTTCTGCGGAGGAATGGAACTCCGCTTACATCTCAAGTTGTTCAATGATGACACCACTTTTCGTGATGTGTGTGGAACCTGCGGTTTTTTCGGAGATGCACGGGGGTGTCAGTGCTCCTTCCTGTTGTGCCTTCATCCACAGGGTTGCCTTCGAAGAGGTGTCCGGGCATCGGGTTCTCCTCAAGTGCGGACCGGGAAATCGGGGTCTTTCAGCATGTTGCACCACCCACGAGGCTACGTCTCGAATTTCCTCGTAAGATCAGCCTCATCCTGAGGCGCGCAGGAAAGTCCGGGAACCCTTTCCAGACAAAGCAGGGGAATCGACCCTCCTTTCGGGATCAGGAGGAGAGAAAGGGCTCAGATGAAGTAGTGCTGGGAACCTCGGTGCTCCCCTTGAGTGAAACTGGTAAGTCGGGTAACTTTTCGGGTTACATCAAGGGTGCCAAGTACCGTTTCGCACTTCAAGACGGAACCTGGGTTTTCTCTTGAGATGCTGTAGTGGGCAAGGGCCTCATCTAGCACTGACGGGGGACCCACGTGTTTTTTCTCGAGTTGCGGCAGGATTCTTGAGTTACAACGGGGAATACAGGTTTCCTCTTGTGTTGGCCCAGGGAAGTCCAATCTTCCATTCGAGTTGCAAGTGAGAGCTGGAGATTGCTCTTGAGTCACTGCAGGGCAAAATAGAGCTCATCTAGGTTTGTGTCCAGGACCGAGTTTTTCTCTCCAGGGGCGACAGGGATCTCGGGGTTGCATTCCAGACTCACCCGGGGAGTCAGGCCTCGTCTCGAAGGGAATGAATGGACTCCGCTCTCCCCTCGAGTCACGACGGGTATCCCTTGGAGCCCAAGAATGGCCTAAATGGAGTTAAGCCTCCTGTGGAGTTTGGAGAGAGGACTCGGGATTGCTCTCTAGGCCATGCAGGAAAAGAAGGCCCTCATCTCGCGATGACGGGGGCGTCTCGTGGGTTTTCTCAAGGTGCAGTGCCTGGTTGGGGTTTCTCACAAGATAGGACGGGGAGCTCAGGGAGACTCCTGTGGTGCCACGGAAGTCAGGTCTCCATGGACGTGGCGAGGGGGAGCGCCTCATTGCTCTCGAGTCATGGTAGGGGAATAAAGCCTCAAGACGCTTCGAAGAAGAACTCTCGATGTCTTTCTCGGGGTGTGGCAGGAAACCCTGGGTTCCCTCGACTTGTGCCCATGACTTCAGGGAGCTTAGCGGGGTTCCTCTGAGAAGACAGGGATACTGTGGAGTTGAGGGGGGCTTCTCGGAACTTCACAGGGACTGGTGCAATTGAAGAGGACCTAATCTCGGATTGAGGCAGTAATGTCAGGGTTCCTCTCCATTTCTGACTCGGAGAGCAGGGTCCCTGCAGAGTTGGGACAGGAGAGTCAGACCTCGTCTTGTGTGGAGTAATGGAACTCCGCTTGCCTCTCGAGTTGTTCATGGGATGACAGGCCACCTGTCGAGTTGTATGTGGAACCTGCGGTTTTGGGGGACGATGCACAGGGGTGTCAGTGCCCCTTCGTGTTGTGCCTTCATCCACAGGGTTACCTTCGAAGAGGTGACCGGGCATCGGGATCTTATCAATAGCGGACCAGGAAATCGGTGTCTTTCAGCATGTGGCACAACACACGAGGCTACGTCCCGAATTCCCTTGTGAGACTGGCCTCATCCTGAGGTTCGCCGGGAAGTCTGGGAACCCCTTCCAGACAAAGCAGGGGAATCGACCCTCCTGTCGCCATCAGGAGGGGAGAAGAGGCTCAGCTGAAGCAGTGCTGGGAACCTCCATTTTCTTCTCGAGTGAGACCGGGGTG
Organism: Bubalus kerabau; assembly: GCF_029407905.1. Classification (NCBI taxonomy): domain Eukaryota; kingdom Metazoa; phylum Chordata; class Mammalia; order Artiodactyla; family Bovidae; genus Bubalus; species Bubalus kerabau. Next base: position 1,047,897 of record NC_073644.1, on the reverse strand, counting down.
TCAGGGAAATTTGGAGGTCGCATCAAGGGTGCCAACTACCGTTTCACACTTCAAGACGGAACATGGGACTTCCCTGGAGACGCTATAGCTGACAGGGGCCTCATATTTCGATGACGGAGGAGCCACGTTGTTTTTCTCCAGTTGCCGCGGGATTCTCGAATTACAACGGGAAATACAGTCTTCCTCTTGTGTTGGCCCAGGGAAGTCCAATAATCCATTCGAGTTGCGAGGGAGAGCTGGGGATTGCACTTGAGTCAATGCAGGACAAAAAAGACCTCATTTAGGCTTGTGTCCAGGACCGAGTTTTCCTCTACAGGGGCGACACGGATCTCGGGATCCCATTCCAGACTCATCCAAGTAGTCAGGCCTCAGCTCGAGGGGAAGCAACGGACTCCGCTCTCCTCTAGAGTAGCGACGTGTATCTCTTGGAGGCTACTGAGTGGCCTAAAGGGAGACAGGCCTCCAGTGGAGTTTGGAGAGTGGACTCGGGATTGCTCTCTAGGTCATGTAGGAAAAGAAGGCCCTCATCTTACAATGACGGAGGCGTCTCATGTGTTTTCTCGAGCGGAGGTGCCAGTGTGGGGTTTTCATGAGGTAGGACGGGGAGCGCAGGGAGCCTCTCGTGTGGCGCCAGGGAAGTTAGGTTTCAATGGGCGTGGCGAGGGAAATGCGTCATTGCTCTCGAGTCATGGTAGGGTATCGGGCCTCAAGACGTGGTAAAGAAGGACTCTCGAGGTCTTTCTCAGAATGCAACAGGAAACCCTGGGTTCACTCGACTTGTGCCAGTGACCGCAGAGAGCTTCTGAGGGTGCCTCTGAGAAGTCAGGGATACTGTGGAGTTGGGAGGGGCTTCTCGGGACCCCACTGGGTATGGCGCAATGGAAGAGGGCCTCATTTCGAGTTGATGCAGGAACGTCAGGTTTCATCTACATTTCTGACTCCGATCGCACGGTCCCTGCAGAGTTGGGAAAGGAGAGTCAGGCCTTCTCTTGTGTGGAGGAACGGAACTCCGCATGCCGCTCTAGTTCTTCAAGGGATGACAGGACACTTGTCGATCTGTGTTTGGAATCTGCGTGTTTTTCCGTACTATGCATGGGGATGTCAGTACTCCTTCGTGTTGTGCATTCATTAACAGGTTTGCATTCGAAGAGGTGCCCGGGCATCGTGTTCTTATTAAGAGCGGACCGGGGAATCGGGGGCGTTCGGCATGTGGCACCACCCACTTGGCTCGTGTCGAATTTCCTCGTGAGACCGGCCTCATCCTGAGGTGCGCCGGGAAGGCTGGGAACCCCTTCCGGACCACGCAGGGGAATCGACTCTCCTGTCGCGATCAGGAGGGGAGAAGGAGCTAAGATGAAGGGGTGCCGGGACCCTCGGTGTTCCCCTCGAGGGAACCCGGCATGTCGGGGAACTTTTGGGGGTCGCAGGAAGGCTGTCAGGGACCGTTTCGCCCTTCAGGGCGGAACAGGGGACTTCCCTTGAGACGCCGTCACGGGAAAGGGCCTCATCTTGCCAAGAGGTGGGAACCACGTGGTTTTTCTCGAGTTGCGGCGGGATTCTCGAGTTACGACGGGGATCTCAGCCTTCCCCTTGGGTTGGCCCTGGGAAGCCCAATCTTCCCCTCGAGTGAGAGGGAAAGCTGGGGGTTGCGCTCGAGTCACTGCAGGGCCGAAGAGACCTCACCTAGGCGTGTGTCCGGGACCTAATATTCCTCTCCAGGGAAGGCAGGGATCTCGGGGTTTCACTCCAGGCTCCCCCGGGGAGTCAGGCCTCATCTCGAGGGGAAGCCAAGGACTCCGCTCTCCTCTCGAGTCGCGACGCGGGTCTCTTGGAGCCCCCTGAGCGGCCTCAAGGGAGTCCAGCCTCCTCTTCCGTTTGGAGACAGGACACGGGATTGCTCTCCAGGCCATGCAGGAAAAGAAGGCCCTCAGCTCGCGAGGACGGGGGTGTCTCAGGGGTTTCCTCGAGCAGCGGCGCCCGTGGGGGTTTTCTCCCGAGGCACGACGAGGATCTCAGGGAGCCTCTCGTGCGGCGCCAGGGAAGTCAGGTCTCCATGCGCGTGGCGAGGGGGAGTGCGTCCTGGCTCTCGAGTCACAGGAGGGGACTAGGGCCTCGAGACGCGTTGAAGAAGGACTCTCGAGGTCTTTGTCGGGGGGCGGCGGGAAACCCTCGTGTCCCTCGCCTTCTGCCGGGGACATTAGGGAACTTCCCAGGGTGCCTCTGAGAGGCGAGGGATCCTGTGGAGGTGGCGGGGCCCCTCGGGACTCCGCTGGGTGTGGCGCAACGGAAGAGGGCCTCACCTCGAGGGGAGGCAGGAACCTCAGGCTTCCTCTCCGTTTCGGACTCCGACCGCAGGGTCCCTGCAGAGTTGGAACAGGAGAGTCAGGCCTCGTCTTGTCTGAGGAAGGGAACCCCGCTGGCCTCTCGAGTTGCTCAGGGGGTCTCAGGCCCCTCGTCGAGCTGTGTGTGGAACACGCGGTCTTTGCGGACGATGCACGGGGGTGGCAGGGCCCCTTCGTGTTGTGCCTTCACCCACAGGGTTGCCTTCGAAGAGGGGTCCGGGCCTCGGGTCCTTCTCAAGGGCGGACCGGGGAACCGGGGGCGTTCAGCATGTGGCCCCACCCACGTGGCTCGTCTCGAAATTCCTCGTGAGACCGGCCTCATCCTGAGGTGGGCCGGCAAGGCCGGGAACCCCTTCCAGACCACGCAGGGGTATCGCCTCTCCTGTCGCGATCAGGAGGGGAGAAGGGGCACAGAGGAAGCGGTGCCGGGACCCTCGGTGTTCCCCTCGGGGGAACCCGGCGTGTCGGGGGACTCTTGGGGGTCGCAGGAAGGCTGTCAGGGACCGTTTCGCCCTTCAGGGCGGAACAGGGGACTTCCCTTGAGACGCCGTGGCGGGCAAGGGCCTCATCTTGCCAAGAGGTGGGAACCACGTGGTTTTTCTCGAGTTGCGGCGGGATTCTCGAGTTACGACGGGGATCTCAGCCTTCCCCTTGGGTTGGCCCTGGGAAGCCCAATCTTCCCCTCGGTTTGCGAGGGAAACCTGGGGATTGCGCTCGAGTCACTGCAGGGCCGAAGAGACCTCACCTAGGCGTGTGTCCGGGACCTAATATTCCTCTCCAGGGAAGGCAGGGATCTCGGGGTTGCATTCCAGGCTCCCCAGGGGAGTCAGGCCTCGTCTCGAGGGCAATCCAAGGACTCCGCTCTCCTCTCTAGTCGCGACGCGGGTCTCTTGGAGCCGCCTGAGCGGCCTCAAGGGAGTCCAGCCTCCTTTTCCGTTTGGAGAGAGGACCCGGGATTGCTCTCCAGGCCATGCAGGAAAAGAAGGCCCTCAGCTCGCGAGGACGGGGGCATCTCAGGGGTTTCCTCGAGCTGCGGCGCCCGTGGGGGTTTTCTCCCCAGGCACGACGAGGATCTCAGGGAGCCTCTCGTGCGGCGCCAGGGAAGTCAGGTCTCCATGCGCATGGCAAGGGGGAGCGTGTCATGGCTCTCGAGTCATGGTAGGGGAATCGCGACTCAAGACATTTTGAAGCACTCTCACGGTCTTTCTCGAGTCGCGGCAGAAAACCCAGGGTTCCCTCAACTTGTGCCTGTGACCTCAGGGAGCTTCCATTGTGCCTGTGAGAACTCAGGGATACTGTGGAGTTGGTAGGGGCCTCTCGGGACTCCACTGGTTGTGGTGCAATGGAAGAGGGCCTCATGTCGAGTGGACGCCGGAACCTCAGGCTTCCTCTCCGTTTCTGACTCGGATCACATGGTCCCTGCAGAGTAGGCACAAGAGAGTCACACCTAGTCTTCTGTTGAGGAAGTGGACCTTCGTTTTCCTTTCGAGTTGTTTACAGGGTGACAGTCCACTTGTCGAAATGTCTGTGGGACCTGTTGGTTTTTCTGGACCATGCACGCGGGTGTCAGTGCCCCTTCGTCTTGTGCCTTCATCCACAGGTTTTCCTTCAAAGAGGTGTGCTGGCATCGGGTTCTTTTCAAGAGTGGACCGTGAAATTGGGGTCTTTCGGCATGTGGCACCACCCACGATACTACGTCACGAACTTCCTCATGAGACCGGCCTCATCCTGAGGTGCGCCCGGAAGGTCGGGAACCCCTTGCAGACAGATAAGGGGAGTCGACCCTCCTGTCGCAATCAGAAGAGGAGAAGGGGCTCAGATGAAGTGGTGCCGGGAACCTCGGTGTTCCCCTTGAGTGAGTCTGGTATGTCGCGGAAGTTTTGGGGTCGCATCAAGGGTGCCAAGTACCGTTTCGCATTTCAGGATGGAACGTGGGACTTCTCTTGAGATGCTGTAGCGGACAAAGGGCCTCATCTTGCGGAGACAAGGGAAGCACGTGGTTTTTCTCGAGTTGCGGTGGGATTCTCGAGTTACGACGGGGAATTCAGGCTTCCTCTTGTGTTGGCCCAGGAAGTCTAATCTTCCATTTGAGTTGCCAGGGAGAGCTGGGGATTGGGCTCCATTCACTGAAGTGCAAACTAGACCTCATCTAGGCTTGTATCCAGGATTTAATGTTCCTCTCCATAGGCGACAGGGATTTGGGGTTGCATTCCATACTCACCCGGGGAGTCAGGCCTCATCTCGAGGGGAAGCAAAGGACTCCACTCTCTTCTCGAGTCCTGACAGGTATCTCTTGGAGCCCACTGAGTGGTCTTCACTCTGTAGGAGAGCTCTAGTGTACATAAGCCTGTACATAAGTGAACACAGACACTCTGTGTGCATGTTGCTGCGTACCCAAAATAGGGCCACAAGGAGCCCCATGCTCTCCATGCGGTGCGGAAGCTGTGCAGCCACGCAGCAGCTGAAGAATCCAACCAATTGCTCTTTTCTTACCTCTGACAGAGCTCGCATTGCCGTAGCCCTTGGCAGTTTGGAAACACTGGACCCTAACCCCTCTCAAAGTAGGCCTGGGTTCTAGTTCGAATAGAAAGTCAATAGCGGAGCTGAGGACAGGAACGCGGCAGTCATTTATCACACGCTCCTGCAGCCTGCTACTACAGGGACACTAACGCTAGAAGCTAGGAATGTATTTGCAAGGTGCGCAAAGGACAAGGGAGAACCTCGACCCTGACTCTAGTATTTCAGTCCCCTGAGCAGATCTGAGGTTCTCCCGCTGTAGAAGCTAACCCATTCCTTTCAAATACAGGCTTCCTAACACAGGGCCAGTTGGCTGCTTGCTCTTCCACGAAGCAGGCTTCCTTAACTTGCAAACTGCGAATTCCGCTTAACAGCCTGGAGGAAAATCGCTTCTTGGAAGATTTTTTTCAGAGGCTGTATCCCCGGAGCTGGGGCCAAGCTAGGGGACCCATACTGACAAGGGAAGGCAAAACCACATCCAATGTCTTTGCTCTGGAGGACAGCTTTGGTGAGCCTAAGTCTTTCAGGAATATTTCTGGCTCCAACAGAGTCAAATTCTGTGTATGAAGCTGCACAGCCAAAATAGGGGAACAGAGAGCCTGATTCTCTCTGTGTAGCTTTGAAGCTGTCATTCAAACAACAGCTTGAGAATCCATACAATGCTCTCCCTTACTGCTAAGAGAATTCTCATTGCTGTCGTCCTTGACAGTTTGTAGAAATCCGCACCCTAACCCTTCTCCAAGTAGGCCTGGGTCCTAGCTCGGAACAACAGGCAACGGCGGAGCTGAGGCCAGTAAGGCACAAGTGAGTTCTCACACACTCTTGCAGCCTGATCGTCCAGGAGCAGTAAGGCCTCTTTTTCCCTCCAGGAGGCTCGCTTGCCTTGCCTCCTGTGAACTGCATTTCCCAGCCTGGGCGCAAAGCTGTTCCTGGAGATTTTTTCTCAGGGGCTGTTTCCCTGGAGCTGGGTCGGACCTTGGGGGCCCAACTCACAGGGGAAGACAAAACCACATGGACAGGTCTATGCTCTGTAGGAGAGCTCTAGTGAACCTCATCTCTCAGGAACATTCTTGGCTTCTACAGAGACACCTCTGTGCATGAAGCTACACACCCAACATAGTGGCAAAGGGAGTCTGATTCTCTCCGTGGGTGCTGATGCTTTGTGGCAAAGCACCTGCTAAGAATCCATCCGCATAGGCTTCCCTCACCTTGACAGAGGTCTCATTGCTGTAGTCCTTGGCAGTTTGGAAAGAAGCAGACCCTTACCCTTCACCAAGTAGGCCCTTGTCCTTGTTTGAATGGAAAGGCAGTAGCTGAGCTGAGGCCAGTAAGGCGCCAGTCAAGTCTGACATATTCCCGATGCCTGCTCCTTCATGGAAAATAACGTTAGAATCTGGGAATGTCTTTGCAAGGCTGGCAAAGGGCAGTCAGGAACCTCGACCCTGCCTCTGGAATTTCTATCTTCTCAGCACATCTGGCGGTCTCGGTCAGGAGAAACTAACCCATTCCTTGCAAATATAGGCTTCCAAACACAGGCCGGTTGGCTGTCTCTTCTTGCCGAAGGAAGCTTGCTTATCCCACCTCCTGCGAACTCCGCTACCCAGCCTGGGGGATAAGAGGTTCTTGGAGATCTTTTCTCAGAGGCTGTTTCCATGGAGCAGGGGCCGATCCCGGAGACCCACATGCACAGGGGAAGGGAAAACCGCATGGATAAGTCTTTGCTCTCTAGGAGTGCTCTAGTGAACCTCACTCTATGGGGAATGTTCTTGGCTCCAATGGGGACATCTCTGTGTGGGAAGCTGCATAGCCAACATAGAGACACAGAGACCTGATTCTCTCTGTGCAGCTTTGACGCTGTCGTTCAAACAACAAATTGAGAATCCACACAATGCTCTCCCTTACCACTGAGAGAGTTATCATTGCTGTAGCCCTTCGCAGTTTCTGGAAATCGGCACACAAACACTTCTCCAAGTAGGCCTGGGTTCAAGTTCAGATGAACATGCAATAGCGGAGCTGAGGCCAGTAAGGCACCAGTCAGGTGTCACACACTCTGGCAGCCTGCTCCTCCAGGGACAGTAAGGCCTCTATTTCCCTTCAGGAGGCTCGCTTGCCTTACTTCCTGTGAACAGCGTTTCCCAGCCTGGGCGGAAAGCAGTTCCTGGAGATCTTTTCTCAGGGGCTGTTTCCCCGGAGTTGGGGCGGACCTCGGGGACCCAACTCACAGGGGAAGGCAAAACCAAATGGACAGGTCTATGCTCTGTAGGAGATCTCTAGTGAACTGCCGGGGTCCAGCCCCAGCTGATCCAGGGTATTTGAAGCAGAGACGGCGCAGGCGAGGGTCAGGGAACAACTGCTTAATTAAACGTTAATTAAGGATTTAAAGAGTAGTAAAATGAGGATAGCTCAGTAGGAAAATTCAGTGGAGAAAAGAGGCTGAGTAGCTTGGTTTACGCGGGGGACCAATAAAACTTCAAGACAAGAAGCTTGCACCACTTACGTAGGCCGCAGGCGTCCTTCCGTTCTCCCGAAGGAAAGGAGACACTGAGGCCTCCCCGGTCAGACCTTAGAAGCCCAGGCAAAATTAGTAAGCTTGGTGGGTTCCGCGCTCCAGATGGAGACTCAACCAGAGTGAGAGAGAGAGAGAGAGACATGGGGAGACCAGTATTTCGAGAAACTGATCCCAATTCTTTATTTTCCATGGTCTACTTTTATACACTGAGATGTTATGCAAAAGTCACGTGGGGTCAGCAGTCCTGACTTTTATCAAAGTCAGGTGCTTCATACAAAAGTATACAGAGGTCTTAGGGGTGTTACATCATCTTCTGGCCGGGGGGCCTGCTGACAATTTACGACCCTCTCCTTGTGACAGCGGTCAGTCAACCAGGACACTTATTTCTCCAGGGGTGATTATTCTTAAAACAGACGCCACCCAAATAAAGTTACATTCCTATAGGGTGAGGGTGTAGTGGGTTTTAGTTAAGGAAAGAATTTACTTAGCCTAAGGTCTAACGTGATTTATATCAAAGGTTAATACTTATTTCTTCTATATATTCATTAATGTGTATAAGGGCAGGGGATGTGGAGACTTAGCAGTAAACATCAGCTCAACAAATGAAAAACCCTTCACCAATATGATTTCTAATCAGCCCATTATACTTATACTAATAATTTTCTAACTTTTCTAAGGAACCTGTTTTTAGAAGGTTTAAAGCATCTCATGCCTCTCATGGTTGGGAGGCTGTGAGCAATCACATGTGGCCGGACAAGCCTGTCAGGCAGGCTAGAGAACCTTCAGAGGAGTTTGTAGGTTAAAACACTCTTGTCACACCCAGGGGTTTTTATCAACTGGAGCTCTAGGTTACCTCCTTCTCCGAAAGAGGTGGTGGGGGACAGCCCCCCGTAAAGTCAGAGGTGTAGGTGAGAGCACAAAGTAGTAAGGTAGGCAGGATCTGGTTATGGGGGTAGATGCTCGAGGATTTCCAGGGGGACTCCTGAGGCTCGATCCCGCCTTTGCGTATGTCGAGCCTCCTTCCTCATGACCTTTGCCATGGGCGGAGTGCCTCACTCTGGCCCCCAACAGTGAACCTCCTCTCTCAGGAACATTCTTGGCTCCTATCGAGACACCTCTGTGTGTGTAGCTACACACGCAACGTAGGGGCAAAGGGAGCCAGATTCTTTCCGTGGGGTGCTGATGCTTTGTGGCAAAGCACCTGCTTGAGAATCCATCAGCTTACGCTTCCCTCGCCTTGACAGAGGTCTCATTGCAGTAGCCCTTGGCAGTTTGGAAAGAAGAGGACCCTTACCTTTCATAAAGTGGGCCCTTGTCCTAGTTTGAAAGGAAAGGCAAGAGCTGAGCTGAGGCCAATAAGGCGCCAGTCAAGTCTGACATATTCCCGAAGCCTGCTCCTTCATGGAAAATAACGCTGGAATCTAGGAATGTCTCTGCAAGGCTGGCAAAGGGCAGTCAGGAGCCTGCACCCTGCCTCTGGAATTACCGATTTCTGAGCAGATCTGGAGGTCTCCTTTAGGAGAATCTAACTCATTCCTTCCATATTGAGACTTCCAAAAACAGGCCGGTCGGCTGCCTCTTCGTGCCCGAAGGAGGCTTGCTTTTCCTGCCTCCTATGAACCCAGCTTCCCAGGCTCTGGGAAAAGGGGATCTTGAAGATCTTTTCTCAGGGGTTGTTTCCACGGAGCTGGGGCTAAGCCTGGAGACCCAAACTCACAGGGGAAGAAAAACCACATGGACAAGTCTTTGCTCTCTAGGAGAGCTCTAGTGAACTTCACTCTGTCACGAACATTCTTGATTCATATGGAGACACCCCTATGTGTGAAGCTGCGTACCCAACATGGGGGCACAGAGAGCCTGATTCTCTCTGTGTAGCTTTAAAGATGTCGTTCAAAAAACACCTTGAAAATCCATACAATGCTCTTCCTTACCCGTGACAGAGTTCTCATTGCTGTAGCCCTTGGCAGTTTTTAGAAATCCGCACCCAAACCCTTCTCCAAGTAGTCCTGGGTCCTAGTTCGGAGGAACATGCAATGGCGGAGCTGAGGCCAGTAAGGCACCAGTCAGGTCTCACACACTCTGGCAGCCTGCTCCTCCAGGGGCAGTAAGGCCTCTTTTTCTCTGCAGGAGGCTCGCTTGCCTTGCCTTCTGTGAACTGCGTTTCCCAGTCTGGACGAAAAGCAGTTCCTGGAGGTGTTTTCTCAGGGGTTTCTTCCTCGGAGCTGGGGCGAACATCGGGAACCCAACTCACAGGGGAAGGCAAAACCATATGGACAGGTCTATGCTCCATAGCAGAGCTCTAGTGAACCTCATCTCCCAGGAACATTCTTGGCTCCTATAGAGACACCTCTGTGTTTGAAGCTACACACCCAACATAGGGGCAAATGCAGCCTGATTCTCTCCGTGGGGTGCAGATGCTTTGTGGCAAAGCACCTGTTTGAGAATCCATCCGCTTCCACTTCCCTCTCTTTGACAGAGGTGTCTTTTCTGTAGCCTTTGGCAGTTTGGAAAGAAGCAGACCCTTACCCTTCACCAAGTAGGCCCTTGTCCTAGTTTGAACGGAAAGGCGATAGCTGAGCTGAGGCCAATAAGGCGCCAGTCAAGTCTGACATATTCCTGAAGCCTGCTCCTTCATGGAAAATAACGCTAGAATCTAGAAATGTCTTTGCAAGGCTGGCAAAGGACAGTCAGGAACCTCGACCCTGCCTCTGGAATTTCCGTCTTCTGAGCAGATCTGGAGGTCTTCTTTTGGAGAAGCTAACCATTCCTTCCAAAGAGAGGTTTCCAAACACAGGCTAGTTGGCTGCCTCTACTTGCCCGAAGGAGGCTTGCTTGTTCCGCTTCCTGTGAACTCTGCTTCCCGCCTGGGGGAAAAGTGGTTCTTGGAGATCTTTTTTCAGGGGCTATTTCAACGGAGTTGGAGCTGAGCCCGGAGACCCACACGCACAGAGGAAGGCAAAACCACATGGACAAGTCTTTGCTCTGTAGGAGAACTCTAGTTAACCTCAGTATGTGAGGAAAGTCTTGGATTCTACGGGGATACCTCTGTGTGTGGAGCTGCATACCCAACAAGGGGGCACACAGGGCCTGATTCTCTCTTTGCAGCTTTGAAGCTGTCGTTCAAACAACAGCTTGAGAATCCATACAATGCTCTCCCTTACCTCTGAGAGACTTCTCATTGCAGTAGCCCTTGGCAGTTTTTACAAATCCGCACCCAAACCCTTCTCCAAGTAGGCCTGGGTCCTGGTTTGGATGGCCATGCAATGGCGGAGCTGAGGTCAGTAAGGCACCAGTCAGGTGTCACACACTCTGGCAGCCTGCTCCTCCAGGGACAGTAAGGCCTATTTTTCCCTGCGGGAGGCTCGCTTGCCTTGCCTCCTGTGAACTGCGTTTCCCAGCCTGGGCAAAAAGCGGTTCCTGGAGATCTTTTCTCAGGGGCTCTATCCCCAGAGCTGGGGTGGACCTCGGGGACCCATCTCACAGGGGAAGGAAAAACCACATGGACAGGTCTATGCTCTGTAGGAGACGTTAGTGTGTCTCATCTCTTAGGAACATCCTTGGCTCGTACAGAGACACCTCTGTGTGTAAAGCTACACACCGAACATAGGGGCACAGGGAGCCTGATTCTCTCTGTGGGGTGCTGATGCTTTGTGGCAAAGCACCTGTTTGAGAATCCATCCGCTTACGCTTCCCTCGCCTTGACAGAGGTCTCATTGCTGTGTCTCTTGGCACTTTGGAAAGAAGCAGACCCTTACCCTTCACCAAGTAGGCCCTGATCCTAGTTTGAAAGGAAAGGCAATAGCTGAGCTGAGGCCAGTAAGGCACCTGTCAACTCTGACATATTCCCGATGCCTGCTCCTTCATGGAAAATATTGCTAGAATCTAGGAATGTCTTTGCAAGGCTGGCAAAGGGCAGTCAGGAACCTCGACCCCGCCTCTGGAATATCTATCTTCTGAGCAGATCTGGAGGTCTCCTTCTGGAGAAGCTAACCCATTCCTTGCAAATAGAGGCTTCCAAACACAGGCCGGTTGGCTGCCTCTTCTTGCCTGAAGGAGGCTTGCTTTTCCTGCCTCCTATGATCCCTGGTTCCCAGCATGGGGGAAAAGCAGATTCTTGGAGATCTTTGCTCAGGGGTTGTTTCCACGGAGCTGGGGTTGTGCCCAGAGACCCACACATACAGGGGAAGGCAAAACCACAGGAACAAGTCTTTGCTTTCTAAGAGAGCTCTAGTGAACCTCAGTCTTTGACGAACGTTCTTGGCTCCTATGCGGACACCTCTGTGTGTGAAACTGCGTACCCAACATGGCGGCAGAGAGCCTGATTCTCTCTGTGCAGGTTTAATGCTGTCGTTCAGAAAACAGCTTGAGAATCCATACAATTCTCGCCCTTACCTCTGAGAGAGTTCTCATTGCAGTAGCCCTTGGCAGTTTGTAGAAATCTGCACCTAAACCCTTCTCCAAGTAGGCCTGAGTCCCAGTTCGGAGGAACAAGCAATGGCGGAGCTAAGACCAGTATGGCACCAGTCAGTTTTCACACACTCTGGCAGCCTGCTCCTCCAGGGACAGTAAGGCTTCTTTTTCTCTGCAGGAGGCTCACTTGCCTTACTTCCTGTGAACAGCTTTTCCCAGCCTGGGCGAAAAGCGGTTCCTGGAGATCTTTTCTCAGAGGCTGTTTTCTCGGAGCTGGGGCGGACCTCGGGGACCCAACTCACAGGGGAAGGCGAAACCACATGTACAGGTGAGCACTCTGTAGGAGAGCTCTTGTGAGCCTCATCTCTCAAGAACATTCTTGGCTCCTGTAGAGACACCACTGTGTGTGAATCTACACACCCCACATAGGGGCAAAGGGAGCCTGATTCCCTCCGTGGGGTGCTGATGCTTGGTGGCAAAGAACCTTCCTGATAATCCATCCACTTATGCTTCCCTCGCATTTACGGAGGTCTCATTGCTGTAGCCCTCGGCAGTTTGGAAAGAAGAAGACCCTTACCCTTCATAAAGTAGGGCCTTGTCCTACTTTGAATGGAAAGGCAATAGCTGAGCTGAGGCCAATAAGGCGCCAGTCAAGTCTGACATATTCCCAAAGCCTGCTTCTTCAGGAAGATAACTGTAGAATCTAGGAATGTCTTTGCAAGGCTGGCAAAGGGCAGTCAGCACCCTGCACACTGCCTCTGGAATTACCGACTTCTGAACAGATCTGGAGGTCTCCCTTAGGGGAAGCTAACCCATTCTTCCAAATTGAGGCTTCCAAACGCAGGCCGCTTGGCTGCCTCTTGCTCTCTGAATGAGGCCTGCTTTTCCCGCCTCCTATGAACCCCACATCCCAGCCTCTGGGAAAAGCGGATCTTGAAGATCTTTTCTCAGGGGTTGTTTCCACGGAGCTGGGGCCGAGCCTGGAGCCCCAAACGCACAGGGGAAGAAAAACCACATGGACAAGTCTTTGCTCTCTAGGAGAGCTCTAGTGAACTTCACTCTGTCAGGAACGTTCTTGTTTCCTATGGAGACACCCCTGTCTGTGAAGCTGTGTACTGAACATGGAGACACAGAGTCTGATTCTCTCTGTGCAGCTTTGAAGCTGTCGTTCAAACAACAGCTTGAAAATCCATACAATGCTCTTCCTTACCCGTGACACAGTTCTCATTGCTATACCCCTTGGCAGTATTTAGAAATCCATACCCAAACCCTTCTCCTAGTAGGCCTGGGTCCTAGTTCGGAGGAACATGCAATGGCGGAGCTGAGGCCAGTAAGGCACCAGTCAGGTCTCACACACTCTGGCAGCCTGATCGTCCAGGGACACTAAGGCCTGTTGTGCCTTGCAGGAGGCTCGCTTGCGTTACCTCCTGTGAACTGCGTTTGCCAGCCTGGGGGAATAGCGGTCCCTGGAGATCTTTTCTCAGGGGCTCCTTCCCCTGAGCTGGGGCGGACCTCGGGGACCCAACTCACAGGGCAAGGCAAAACCATATGGACAGGTCTATGCTCTGTAGCAGACTTCTAGTGAACCTCATCTCTCAGGAACATTCTTGGCTCCTATAGAGACACTTCTGTGTGTGAAGCTGCGTACCTAACATAGGGGCACAGAGAGCCTGATTCTCTCAGTTCATTTTGACGCAGTCGTTCAGAAAACAGCTTGAGAATCCATAAAATGCTCTCCCTTACCGCTGAGAGAATTCTCACTTCTGTAGCCCTTGGCACTTTGTAGAAATCCGCACCCAAACGCTTCTCCAAATAGGCCTGGGTCCTAGTTCGGAGGAACAGGCAATGGTGGAACTGAGGCCAGTAAGGCAACAGTCAGGTTTCACACACTCTGGCAGCCTGCTCCTCCAGGGACAGTAAGGCCTCTTTTTCTCTGCAGGAGATTCGCTTGCCTTACTTCCTGTGAACAGCGTTTCCCAGCCTCAGCGAAGCGGTTCCTGGAGATCTTTTCTCAGGGACAGTTTCCCCGGAGGTGTGGCGGACCTCGGGGACCCAACTCACAGGGGAAGACAAAACCACATGGACAGGTCTATGCTCTGTAGGAGAGGTTTAGTGAACCTAATCTCTCAGGAACATTCTTGGTTCCTATAGAGACAACTCTGTGTGTAAAGCTACACTCCCAACATTGGGGAACAGGGATCTTGGTTCTCTCCGTGGGGTGCTGATGCTTTGTAGTAAAGCACCTGCTTGAGAATCCGTCCTCTTAGGCTTCCCTCGCCTTGAGAGAGGTCTCATTGCTGTAGCCCTTGGCAGTTTCAAAGAAGAAGACCCTTACCCTTCATAAAGTAGGCCCTTGTCCTAGTTTGAATGGAAAGGCAATAGCTGAGCTGAGGCCAATAAGGAGCCAGTCCCCTCTGACACATTCCCGAAGCCTGCTCCTTCATGGAATATAACTCTAGAATGTTGGAATGTCTTTGCAAGGCTGGCAAAGGGCAGTCAGGAACCAGCACCCTGCCTCTGGAATTACCGACTTCTGAGCAGATCTGGAGGTCTCCTTTAGGAGAAGCTAACCCATTCCTTCCAAATAGACGCTTCAAAACACAGGCAGGTTGGCTGCCTTTCGTGCCCGAAGGAGGCTTGCTTTTCTCTCCTCCTATGAACCCCAGTTCCCAGCCTCTGGGAAAAGCGTATCTTGAAGATATTTTCTCAGGGGTTGTTTCCACGGAGATGGGGCCGAGCCCAGGGCCCAAAGGCACAGGGGAAGGCAAGACCACATGGACAGGTCTATGCTCTGTAGCAGACCTCTAGTGAACCTCATCTCTCAGGAGCATTCTTGGCTCCTACAGAGACATCTCTGTGTGTGAAGCTGCGTACCTAACATAGGGGCACAGAGAGCCTGATTCTCTCTCTTCATTTTGACGCTGTCGTTCAGAAAACAGCTTGAGAATCCATAAAATGCTCTCCCTTACCACTGAGAGCATTCTCACTGCTATAGCCCTTGGCACTTTGTAGAAATCTGCACCCAAACGCTTTTCCAAGTAGGCCTGGGTGCTAGCTCGGATGAACAGGCAATGGCGGAGCTGAGGCCAGTAAGGCAACAGTCAGGTTTCACACACTCTGGCAGCCTGCTCCTCCAGGGACTGTAAGGCCTCTTTTACTCTGCAGGAGATTCGCTTGCCTTACTTCCTGTGAACAGCATTTCCCAGCCTCGGCGAAGCGGTTCCTGGAGATCTTTTCTCAGGGACAGTTTCCCCGGAGGTGTGGTGGACCTCGAGGACCCAACTCACAGGGGAAGGCAAAACCACATGGACAGGTCTATGCTCTGTAGGAGAGGTTTAGTGAACCTAATCTCTCAGGAACATTCTTGGCTCCTATAGAGACAACTCTGTGTGTGAAGCTACACTCCCAACATTGGTGCACAGGGAGCTTGATTCTCTCCGTGGGGTGCTGATGCTTTGTGGCAAAGCACCTGCTTGAGAATCCATCCTCTTAGGCTTCCCTCACCTTGACAGTGGTCTCATTGCTGTAGCCCTTGGCAGTTTGCAAAGAAGAAGATCCTTACCCTTCATAAAGTAGGGCCTTGTCCTAGTTTGAATGGAAAGGCAATAGCTGAGCTGAGGTCAATAAGGAGCCAGTCCCGTCTGACACATTCCCGAAGCCTGCACCTTCATGGAAAATAACTCTAGAATCTAGGAATATCTTTCAAGGCTAGCAAAGGACAGTCAGGAACCAGTACCCTGCCTCTGGAATTACCGACTTCTGAGCAGATCTGGAGGTCTCCTTTAGGAGAAGCTAACCCATTCCTTCCAAATAGAGGCTTCAAAACACAGGCAGGTTGGCTGCCTTTCATGCCCGAAGGAGGCTTGCTTTTCTCTCCTCCTATGAACCCCTGTTCCCAGCCTCTGGGAAAAGCGTATCTTGAAGATATTTTCTCAGGGGTTGTTTCCACGGAGCTGGGGCCGAGCCTGGAGACCCAAAGGCACAGGGGAAGGCAAGACCACATGGACAAGCCTTTGCTCTTTAGTATAGCTCTAATGAACCTCACTCTGTCAGGATCTTTCTTGATTCCTACGGAGACACACCTGTGTGTGAAGCTGCGGCCACAGAGAGCCTGATTACCCCTGTGCAGCGCTGAGTCTGGGCGGCTAAACAACAGCTTAGGAATGCAGCCTGGGGCGCTTCCCTTCCCTCTGACAGAGCTCTCCTTCGGTCCCTAAGCCCTCTGCAAGTAGGCATGGATCATAGGTGCAAAGGGAAGGGAAGAGCGGAGCTGAGGCCAGTAAGGCGCCCGCCAGTCACGTCTCCCCCACTTCCGCAGTCTGTTCCTTCCCCTGCGCGAAAGCTAGAAGCTGGGAAGGGCTTGGCGAGGCTCGCCCAGGCAGAGCAGCCTCTAGGCCGGGGCTCTGCGATATCGCGCCTGGGCGCAGATCTGGAGCTCCGCCGGAGTGGAAGCTCATTCGGTCCTTCCCAATACAGGCTTGCAAGCACCCGACGGCGGCCTGACTCTATTCTCCCGCGTGCTGGGAGTGGGCTTCCAATCCAGGGCACAGAGCACTGCCTGGAGCTCTCTGCTCAGGGGCTGGTTCCCCTGCACTGGGACTGTGCTAGGGAGCCCAAAGGCACAGGCAAAGGCCCTAAACCACATGCACACGACTCTGCTCTGGAGCTGAGCTCCGGGGAAGCCCAGTCTGTAAGGCGGTTTCTGAACACAAACGGAGGAACACTCTGGCTGTGGAGCTCCCTCCCCATGACAGGGGCACTGGGACCCTGATTCGCTCCGTTCAGCGCTGAGTCTGGGCTACCAAGCAACAGCTTGGGAATGCAACCTGGGGCATTTCCCTTCCCTCAGACAGAGGTCTCCTTGCGGGAGGCTTTCGCAGTTTGCACATCCCCGTGTCCTAAGCCGTCTGCAAGGAGGCCTGGCTCCTAGGTCCAAAGGGAAGGCAAGAGCGGAGCTGAGGCCAGTCAGGAGCCAGTCATGTCGCCCACACTCCCGCAGCCTGCTCCTTTGCAGGCGCAAACGCTAGAAGCTGGGAAGGGCTTGGCGAGGCTCGCCCAGGCAGAGCAGCCTCTCGACAGGGGCTCTGTCCTATCGCGCCTGGGCGCAGGTCTGCAGCTCCGCCGGTGTGGAAGCTCACTCGGTCCTTTCCAATACAGGCTTGCAAGGACCCGCCGGTAGCCTAACTCATCTCTCCCTCGTGCTGGGACTGGGCATCCAGGCCTGGGCACAAAGCACTGTCTGGAGCTCTTTGCTCAGGGGCTGGTTCCCCTACGCTGGGGCTGTGCTAGGGAGCCCAAACGCACATGTCAAGGCCCCAAAACACATCCACACGTCTCTGCTCTGCAACAGAGCTCCGGGGAAGCCCAGTCGGGCAGGCGCTTTCTGGGCACAAAGGGAGGAACACTCTGGCTGTGGAGCTTCCTCCCCAAGACAGGGGCACTAGGACCCTGATTCCCTCCGTTTACCGCTGAGTCTGCATTGCCAAGCAACAGCTTGGGAACGCAGCCTGGGGCGCTTCCCTTCCCTCGGACAGAGCTCTCCTTGCGGTAGGCCTTGGTAGTTTGCATACAATGGGGCCCTAAGCACTCTGCAAGTTGGCCTGGCTCCTAGGTCCAAAGGGCAGGCCAGAGCGGAGCTGAGGCTGTCAGGCTCCAGACACATCTCCCATACTCCTACATCCTGCTCCTACCCGGGCATGAACGCTAGAACCTGGGAAGGTACCTGGACCGTGCAGGGGCGGGGCGAACGCGGGCGGTGTGGGGCGGGGGTCGGCTTCTGGCGGGGGTGGGGGCGGGCTTCCCAGTTGTGCTCTCGGAGGTGGACACTGAGGCTGAAAACGCCCCGGGAGCGCACCCGGGACTGGGTAAACCCGGGCTGCGCGGGTCGAGATTCCGATGGTTTTAGGTGGGGGTCAGTCCCAGTTGTGCTCCCGGGGGTCGCCACTGCCGCTGGGAACGCGCAGGGAGCGCGGCAGGGGCGGGGCTAACCCTGGGGGCGCGGGGCAGGGGTCGGCTCATGGGGGGGATGGGGAGGGGTTCCCAGTTGTGCTCTCAGGGGTTGCAACTGCGGCTGGGAACGCCCATTTCATCCGCTCCTGGGTCCCCAAGGATCGCCATCCCGTGGGTGCAGTGGAGGGCTGCGGACCACAGGTAAGGGAACTGGGACTGCGTGGAGCAGGGAACCAAGGATTCCGCCGTCTGTTGGCACATTCTTGGAGCTCCCCAACCTGGCGGTCGCAGAAAAGCCTTGCCTTTGGGGTCAAGGCCTTTACCGCTCCACCCCTCTGCTGAAAAATCTCAGAGTCTGCGCGGTTCTTCCAAGCAGCCTAGTGTCCGCTGGAAGTCCAAGGGACAGATCACTGAACTCTGGCCGGCTGGCCCAGCCCTGCTTCTGGCACTTTGTAAGCCAGCGGGCCCTTGAGCACCTGCTGGGATGGGAAAGGGAAGGGTCCACGGATTGCACCCTAGAAACTTAGTAGGGTGCATGGATTTCAAACCCTGGTGGCCGCCCAGGCAGCAAAGAAGGGGGGAGGGCACCTTGCTGCCCTTTCATGGCAGAATCTGTGGTTGTCCAGCTGCGTGGGCCTTTTCATGAGGACCCTGTGCAATAAAAGTTTGGTGTTTTGGAACTGAATAATTAGAACGTGTAAAAGCTTTAAATTATGTGGTGGTGTAATTAAAAAACCAAACAAAACAAAACCAAGCTCAAAGTGTTTTGCAAATGGAGGTTTAAATATTGAAGGACTGTATTCCTTGCACTGTGGCATTCTATCAAGAAGTGTGCAGGATTTTTTTTTTTTTTTAAGAAAAGTGTTCGAAGTGAGGGAAACAGGAAACCCAGAGGTGCCCCTGTATTTTGGGGAAGGCCTTAGGAGGTCACTTGGAAATGCTGCTGGATGTGCGGGAGGGCGGCAGATGGGCTGTGCAGGCTTGTCCTTTGCATGCATGTTCTTGTGTGTGGAAACCCAGCTCGGAGCCATCTCCTGATGTGTAAGAATTTCGCAGACAAACCTTGAGCTAAGCAATGCATTTTTTCCTAAGAAAATGTTTGTCTTAAGCGATGTAAATATCCTATGTATTTCCGCTAGACTCTGGCTTCAGGTCGGTTCCCCCAAAAGGCTCAGAAGCGATTTGAACAAAACAGCATGTTTTCCTCCTAGCTTGTTCTCCTTATCTATGTTAAGGAAATGATATATTTGCCTGCAATACTGCCTTTCTTCAAGATTCATGTCAATCAAGTTTTGGCCTGGGATGACTCACCTGCTGCCAATATTATCTCAATGCATGTCGTGGGGGAGGGGCCTGGTGCCATTCCCTGAAACAGTTCCTTTCTTTCCTTAGCTGACTGCTAGTGCCTGTAGAATATCTGGCTAAAGACCAGCAGGGGGTACTCTTACTACCCCCCCCCACCCCGCCTCGAGTCTAAGTCAGCAGCTTTCTCTATCTCTTTAGTACTTTAATAACACTTGATGACACAAAAGCTCTGAGCGATCAAATCATATCAAATCTTCATTTCAGATTGAAGATGCATTCCATGGTATTGCCATCTTAAGTCTTTCCATCGTTATGGAATATCTGTCCATGTATTCAGGATAGTTTTCAGCCAGGGTGTATAATTTCCAGTGTGCCAGTCTTGTCATCCTCGTTACATCCATGGCAAAGTGTTTTATTCATGTTGATATTATTGAAAGGGAATTTTTTAAAATTCCTTTTCAGATTATTATCTGCTAATGTATACAGATAAAACTGTGTAATCATTCATTTTTATCAGTTTGGACAGCTTGATAGTTGTCTTTAATTTCTTTACTTTCTGACACTTTAAGATTATCCTGGGACACATATGTAATGCCTCACCCCTAAATTCAGACATGTGTTCAAAGAACTTCTGTCCTTTTATTTATTTATTTATTCTTTAACATTGAAATCGTTTTGACTATGCTGGGTGTTTGTTGCTAGATGGAAGTAGCTAGGACCTCTGGACTGCAGTCTCTCATCTCTTGCTGACCTCTTGTTGACCTCTGCAGAATCCTGGTAGGTGGGAGCTTGTTAGTTCCTTGTTCCTTATCAGAACCTCCTGTGGTAAGTGTTTTTCTCTTCTCTGTTGCCTGGTAAGGGTGGGTGGTCATGGGCATCCCAAAGTTGGCTAGAAGTCAATTATTTAGGCAGGCTTGTGCATAGATATGGGAGAAGGCAATGGCACCCCACTCCTGGAAAATCCCAAGGACGGAGGAGCCTGGTAGGCTGCAGTCCATGGGGTGGCTAAGAGTCGGACACCACTGAGCGACTTCATTTTCTCTTTTCACTTTCATGCATAGGAGGAGGAAATGGCAACCCACTACAGTGTTCTTGCCTAGAGAACCCCAGGGACTGCGGGGCCTGGTGGGCTGCCATCTATGGCGTGGCACAGGGTCAGCCTCAACTGAACCACTTAGCAGCTGCAGCAGCAGCAGCAGCAGTGCATAGATATCAAAGGGGATGAGAACAGTCAGGTAGGATCACATATGTCACCGTGAAACAATACTTCTCCTCTTAGCCAAAGCTAACAAAAGATTTCTGTTCTAGGTCAACCTAGAAGAGATCACTTAAGAGGTAAAGAAACTTAAACTCCATTAGCAAAGGCAGTTCCACATCTCAAGAAAACTTGTGCTAGGCACAAAACTCTTTTCTGGGGGCCTACTTTCCCTACAACCTCCTTATCCCATTCTGTACCCATTCCTTTGCTTCTCCCGTCCTGAAAATGCCACCTGTAAGACAGAACTACTTCGTTTTCCTTCTTAAAGTGTGATTGCATTCCATACATTCTTGTAAAAACAAGTCATACATTTCCCTTCAGCAACCAAGAACTCACTCTTATATTGGCATTTGATAGATTGGTGAGCATACCTATCAGTGATAATAGCGCCCACCCCGCTTCCTGCAAGAACAGAACAAAACAAAAAAAAACAAAAAAAATGCTTTCTTACATTTAATATGTTCGGATGGTGCCAGTCACTATTCATGCAGAGTCAAAAATGTCTTTTGTTTCTGTGTAAAAGGGAGGTCATTTCAAGTCGTGAATGTTTAAGAAGTTTCATTTATTTGGAAGTGACCTAGCTATTCAATACACTGTCGTCACTTAGTTTAGCACCAGGATAGAAACTCAGGTAACCAAAACACCTGGAGGAACGATTGTAAGTTCAGTTCAGTTCAGTTTCTCAGTCGAGTCTGACTCTTTGGGACCCCGTGGCCTGCAGGACGCCAGGCTTCCGTGTCCATCACCAACTCCAGGGGCTTGCTCAAACTCATGTCCATCGAGTCAGTGATGCCATCCAACCATCTTATCTTCTGTCATCCCCTTCTCCTCTGCCTTCAATCAAGACTATGAGAGGCGGATATTTTAGAGTATAATTATTGTTAAGAGTTTATCTAAAAGCTCATATCACATTTACATTTTTTACATTGGTTGTTGCTGTTTCCAGGTACTTTCTTGCTGACAAGCTTGTGACACATATAACAATAGAGCAATTTTTACCTTAGAATAAACCTAGGCACTATGAACATGTTGTGCTTAATGTTGTTGACTCTTAGACATGTCTATAATGGAGGAGCAAAACCAAAAATACTAGATATTTAATATTGACTAGTTCCCAGTTCACGGGACTCTGACATTCATTTAGGTCAATGTTTTCTTGTATTTCCAGCAGTTTGATTTGGAAGGGCTGCCTTGTCTTGAGACCATTGATATCAGAACACAGAACTTGAGCAATATTATCAAAAAACACAGGGCTCACACTGACACATACCTTAATCCAAACAGACAGACAAGACATCTTCCAGGTTTCCGCCTGAGATTTAAAATATTTCTTTGAGCCAGTCTTCTGGGGAGTGGGGGGATGGGGGTGGCAGTGAGGCAGGCTTGGGTAACAAGCTAATTGTTGGTCATTGCATATGCAAAGAACCAGCTTTCCGGGTTCCAAGGAAAAAAGTTTCCTTGGTAACCAACTTTGTCTGGTTCTATAGAATATCATGGCCCTCCTAGGTCAGGTCATCTTGCCTTTCTGTAGTCCTCGTTTTATCCCTAAATCATAGACAGCTTGGATTGTCTCTGTGGGGTGTATGTATTGTCCTCATGTTTGACCTGGCGGCAGCAGCAAGGTCCGAGAGCCTCTCCTGGAACCGGGCGTGGGGACGGGGCTCACCAGGAGCCACTGGTGAAGGTGGGCAGCGCCCCTGGAGCGCGGCAGGGGCGGGGCAAACCCGGGCGGCGCAGGGCGGGTGTTGGCTCCTGGCGGGGGTGGGGGAGGGCTTCCCAGTAGTGCTCTCGGAGATGGCCACTGCGGCTGGAAACGCGCCGGGAGCGCACCCAGGGCGGGGTAAACCTGGGCTGCACAGGTCGAGATTCCGCTCGCTGTGGGTGGGTGGTCGGTCCCTGTTGTGCTCCCGGGGGTCGCCAATGTGGCTGGGAACCCGCCGGGAGCCCGACAGGGCCGGGGCGAAACCTGGCGGCGCGGGGCGGGGTGGGGGGTCCGTTCCCAGCGGGGGTCGACTCCTGGCGGGGGTGGTGGAGGGCTTCCCACTTGTGCTCTCGGGGTTGCCATTGCGGCTGGGAATGCCCATTTCGTGAACTCCTGGATCCCCAAGGATCGGCATCCATTGGCCACAGCAGAGGGGTGCGGAACACAGGTAAGGGAACGGGGACTGCCTGGAGCAGGGAACCATGTATTCCGCCCTGTGTTGGCACAGTCTCAGAGCTCCCCAACCTGGCGGTCGCAGGAAGGCCTCGTCTTTGGGGTCAAGGCCTTTACCACTCCACCCCTCTGCTGAAAAACCTCAGAGTCTGGGCGGTTTTCCCAAGCAGCCTAGTGTCCGCTGGAAGTCCAAGGGACAGAACCCTGAATTCTGGCCAGCTGGCCCAGCCCTGCTTCTGGCACTTTGTAGGCCAGCGGGCCCTGGAGCACCTGCTAGGATGGGAAAGGGAAGGGTACGCGAATTGCACCCTGGTGGCCGCCGAGGCAGCAAAGAAGTGGGGAGGGCACCTTACTGCCCTTTAATGGCAGACAGAATCTGTGGCTGTCCTGCTGCGTGGGCCTTTTCATGGGGACCTTGTGCAATAACAGTTTACCGGTGACCTTAGGGAACTTCCCAGTGTGCTTCTGACAGATGAAGGATGCTGTGGAGTTGGCGGGGCCTCTCAGGACTCCGCTGGGTTTGGCGCAATGGAAGAGGGCCTCATCTCCAGGGAAGGCAAGAACCTCAGGCTTCCTCTCCGTTTTGGACTCCGACCGCAGGGTCCTTGCAGAGTTGGGACAAGAGAGTCAGGAATCGTCTTGTCTGAGGAAGGGAACTCCGCTTGCCTCTTGAGGTGCTCAGGGGGTCTCAGGCCCCTTGTTGAGCTGTGTGTGGAACCTGCGGGTGTTTCTGGACCATGCACAACAGTGACAGTGCCCCTTCGTGTTGTGCCTTCACCCACTGGCTTGCCTTCGAAGAGGTGTCCGGGCCTCGGGTTCTTTTCAAGAGCAGACAGGGAAATTGGGGTCTTTCGGCATGTGGGACCACCCACGGGGCTAGTCTCAAATTTCCTAGTGAGGCCGGCTTCATCCTGAGGTGTGCCGGGAAGGCCGGGGACCCTTCAAGACAACGCAGGGGGATCGACTCTCCTGTCGCGGTCAGGAGGGGAGAAGGGGCTCGGATGAAGTGGGGCTGGAACCCTCGGTGTTACCCTCGAGGGAAACCGGCGTGTGAGGGACTTTTGGGGGATGCATGAAAGGAGTCAGGTACCGTTTCGCACTTCAGGACAGAACCTAGGACTTCCCTTGAGACGCCGTAGCGGGCAAGTGCCTCATCTTGCGAAGACGTTGGAACCATATGGATTTTCTCGAGTTGCGGCGGGATTCTAGAGTTACGACGGGGATTTCAGGCTTCCTCTTGTATTGGCCCCGAGAAGCCTAATCTTCCATTCGAGTTGCGAGGGAAAGCAGGGGGTTGCACTCGAGTCACTGCAGAGCCAAAGAGACCTCATCTAGGTCTGTGTCCGGGACTTAACGTTCCTCTCAAGGGAAGACAGGGATCTCAGGGTGGCGTTCCAGACTCCCCCGGGGAGTCAGGCCTCGTCCGGAGGGCAAGAAAAGGATGCCACTCTCCTCTCAAGTCGCGACGCAGAACTCTTGGAGCCCACTGAGTGGCCTCAAGGGAGTCAGGCCTCCTCTTCAGTTTGGAGAGAGGACTCAGGATTGCGCTCTGGGTAAGGCAGGAAAAGAAGGCCCTCACCTCGCGAGGACGGGGGCTTCTCAGGGGTTTCCTCGAGCTGCAGCGCCCGTGGGGGTTTTCTCACGAGGCAAAACGAGGATCTCAGGGAGCCTCTCGTGCGGTGCCAGGGAAGTCAGGTCTCCGTGCCCGTGGCGAGGGGGAGCGCGTCATGGCTCTCGAGTCACGGGAGGGGACTAGGGCCATGAGACGCGTTGAAGAAGGACTCTCGAGGTCTTTCTCAGGGGGCGGCGGGAAACACTCGTTTCCCTCGCCTTCTGCCGGAGACCTTAGGGAACTTCCCAGGGTGCCTCTGAGAGGCGAGGCATCCTGTGGAGTTTGCGGGGCCTCCTGGGACTCCGCTGGGCCTTGCGCAACGGAAGAGGGCCTCACCTCGAGGGGAGGCAGGAACCTCAGGCTTCCTCTCCGTTTCGGACTCCGACCGCAGGGTCCCTGCAGAGTTGGGACAGGAGAGTCAGGCCTCGTCTTGTCTGAGGAAGGGAACCCCGCTGGCCTCTCGAGTTGCTCAGGGGGTCTCAGGCCCCTTGTCGAGCTGTGTGTGGAACCCGCGGGTCTTTGCAGACGATGCACGGGGGTGGCAGTTCCCCTTCGTGTTGTGCCTTCACCCACAGGGTTGCCTTCGAAGAGGGGTCCGGGCCTCGGGTCCTTCTCAAGAGCGGACCGGGCAATCGGGGGCGTTCGGCATGTGGCACCACCCACGTGGCACGTCTCGAATTTTCTCGTGAGACCGGCCTCCTCCTGAGGTGCGCCGGGAAGGCCGGGAACCCCTTCCAGACCACGCAGGGCAATCGACGCTCCTGTCGCGATCAGGAGGGGAGAAGGGGCTCAGAGGAAGCGGTGCCGGGACCCTCGGTGTTCCCCTCGAGCGAACCCGGCGTGTCGGGGAACTTTTGGGGTCGCATGAAGGCTGTCACGGACCGTTTCGCCCTTCAGGGCGGAACAGGGGACTTCCCTTGAGACGCCGTCGCGGGCAAGGGCCACATCTTGCCAAGAGGTGGGAACCACGTGGTTTTTCTCGAGTTGAGTCGGCATTCTCGAGTGACGACGGGGATCTCAGGCTTCCTCTTGGGTTGGCCCTGCGAAGCCCAATCTTCCCCTCGAGTTGCGAGGGAAAGCTGGGGGTTGCGCTCGAGTCACTGCAGGGCCCAAGAGACCTCACCACGGCGTGGTTCCGGGACCTATTATTCCTCTCCAGGGAAGGCAGGGATCTCAAGGTTGCATTCCATGCTCCCCCGGGGAGTCAGGCCTCGTCTCGAGGGGAAGCCAAGGACTCCGCTCTCCTCTTGAGTCGCGACGCAGGTCTCTGGTAGCCCCCTGAGCGTCCTCAAGGGAGTCCAGCCTCCTCTTCCGTTTGGAGACAGGACCCGGGATTGCTCTCCAGGCCATGCAGGAAAAGAAGGCCCTCTGCTCACGAGGACGGGGTGTCTCAGGGGTTGCCTCGAGCTGTGGCGCCCGTAGGGGTTTTCTCCCTAGGCACGATGAGGATCTCAGGGAGCCTCTCGTGCGGCACCAGGGAAGTCAGGTCTCCATGAACGTGGCGAGGGGGAGCGCGTCATGGTTCTCGAGTCACGGGAGGGGACTAGGCCTCTAGACGCGTTGAAGAAGGACTCTCGAGGTCTTTCTCAGGGGGCAGCGGGAGATCCTCGTTTCCCTCGCCTTCTGCCGGGGACCTTAGGGAACTTCCCAGGGTGCCTCTGAGAGGCGAGGGATCCTGTGGAGGGGGCGGGGCCTCTCGGGACTCCGCTGGGTCTGGAGCAACGGAAGAGGGCCTCAGTTCGAGGGGAGGCAGGAAGCCCAGGCTTCTTCTCCGTTTCAGACTCCGACCCTAGGGTCCCTGCAGAGTTGGGACAGGAGAGTCAGGCCTCGTCTTGTCTGAGGAAGGGAACCCCGCTTGCCTCTCGAGTTGCTCAGGGGGTCTCAGGCCCCTCGTCGAGCTGTGTGTGGAACCCGCGGGTCTTTGCGGACGATGCACGGGGGTGGCAGTGTCCCTTCGTGTTGTGCCTTCACCCACAGGGTTTCCTTCGAAGAGCGGTCCGGGCCTCGGGTCCTTCTCAAGAGCGGACCGGGGAATCGGGGGCGTTCGGCATGTGGCACCACCCACGTGGCTCGTCTCGAATTTCCTCGTGAGCCCGGCCCCATCCTGCGGTGCGCCGGGAAGGCCGGGAACCATTTCCAGACAACCCAAGGGAATCGCCTCTCCTGTCGCGATCAGGAGGGGAGAGGGGGCTCAGAGGAAGCGGTGCTGGGACCCTCGTTGTACCCCTCCAGGGAATCCGGCCTGTCGGGGAAATTTTGGGGGTCGCATGAAGGCTGTCAGGGACCGTTTCCCCCTTCAGGGCCCAACAGGGGACTTCCCTTGAGACGCCGTCGCGGGCAAGGGCCTCATCTTGCGAAGAGGTGGGAACCACGTGGTGTTTCTCGAGTTGAGGTCTTTTACGGGTTGGGGCAGGAAACCCTTGGTTCCCTCGACTTGTGCCGGTGATCTCAGGAAGGTCTCAGGGTGCCTCTGAGAAGTCAGGGATACTGAGCAGTTGGGAGGGGTCTCTCGGGACTCCACTGGGTTCGGTGCAATGGAAGAGGGCCTCATCTCAAGTGGAGGCAGGAAACTCATGTTTCCTCTCCTGACTTCCCCTGGGCCAGATCTGACTCGGATCGCAGTTTCGCTGCAGAGTTCGAACAGGAGAGTCAGGCCTCGTCTTGTGTGGAGGAATGGAACTCTGCTTGCCTCTCCAGTTGTTCACGGGGTGACAGGTCACTTCTCGAGCTGTGTGTGGTACCTGCGGGTTTCTCAGGATGATACCCAGGGGTGTCAGTGCCCCTAAGTGTTGTGCCTTCATCAAAAGGGTTATCTTCAAAGAGGTGTCCGGGCATCAGGATCTTATCAAGAGCGGACCGGGAAATCGGGGTCTTTCGGCATGTGTCACCATCCACGTGGCTATGTCTCGAATATCCTCGTGAGACTGGCCTCATCCTGAGATGCACCGGGAAAGGCGGGAACCCCTTCAAGACAAAACAGGGGAATCGACCCTCCTGTCGCGATCAGGAGGGGAGAAGGGGCCCAGATGTAGTGGTGCCGGGAACCTCGGTGTTCTCCTCGAGTCAGACTGGTGTGTCGAGGAACTTTTGAGGGCGCATCAAGGGTGCCAATACCGTTTCGCACTTCAAGACGGAACGTGGGACTTCTCTTGAGACGCTGTAGGGGGCAAGGGCCTCATCTTGGGATGACGGGGGAACCACGTGGCGTTTCTCGAGTTGTGGCGGGATTCTCGAGTTTCGACGGGGAATACAGTCTTCCTCATGTGTTGGGCCAGGGAAGTCCTATCTTCCATTCGAGTTTCAAGGGAGAGCTGGGGATTGCTCTCGAGTCACTGCAGGGCAAAATAGACCTCATCTAGGCTTGTGTCCAGGACTTAATGCTCGTCCCTAGGGGCGACAGCGATCTTGGGGTTGCATACCAGACTCACCCGGGGAATCAGGCCTCGTCTCGAGGGGAAGCAAAGAACTCCGCTGTCCTTTTGAGTCGCCATGGGTATCTCTTGGAGCCCACTGTGTGCCCTAAAGGGAGTCAAGCCTCCTGTGGTGTTTGGATAGAGGACTCGGGATTCCTCTCCAGGCCATGCAGGAAAAGAAGGCCCTCATCTCGCGATGATGGCGGCGTCTCGTGGGTTTTCTACACTGCTGCGCTAGTGCCGGGTTTCTGACGAGGTACGAGAGGGAGCTCAGGGAGCCTCTCGTGTGGCGCCAGGGAAGTCAGGTCCCCATTAGATGGCTAGGGGGAGCTCGTCATTGCTCTCGAGTCATGGTAGGGTAATCGGGCCTCAAGACGGGTTGAAGAAGGACTCTCGAGGTCTTTCTCGGGTCACTGCATAAAACCCAGGGTTCCCTTGACTTGTGCCTGCGACCTCAGGGAGCTTCTCAGAGTGCCTCTGAGAAGTCAGGGATACTGTGCAGTTTGGAGGGGCCTCTCGAGACTCCTCTGCATTTGGTGGAATGTAAGAGGGACTCATCTCGAGTTGAAGCAGGAACCTCAGTGTTCCTCTCCATTTCTGACTCAGATCGCAAGGTCCCTGCATGTTGGTACAGGAGAGTCAGGCCTCGTCTTTTCTGGAGGATGGGACTCCTCTTGCCTCTCGAGTTGTTCTCGAGGTGACAGGCCACTTGTCGAGCTGTGTGTGTAACCTGCCCGTTTTTCCGGATGATGCACAGGTGTGTTAGTGCCCCTTCGTGTTGTACCTTCATACTCAAGGCTGCCTTCCAAGAGGTGTCCGAGCATCGGATTCTTATCAAGAGCGGACCGGGAAATTGGAGTCTTTCAGCAAGTGGCACCACCCACAAAGCTACGTATCGAATTTCCCCATGAGACCGGCCTCATCCTGAGTTGTGCAGGGAAGGTCGGGCCCCCTTGCAGACAAAGCAGGGGAATCGACCCACCAGTCACGATCAGGAGGGGAGAAGGGGCTTAAATGAAGTGGTGCCGGGAACCTCGGTGTTCCCCTTGAGTGAGACCGGCGTGTTGGGGGACTTTTGGGGTCACATCAAGGGTGCCAAGTACCGTTTCGCATTTCAAGACGGAACCTGGGACATCTTTTGAAACGCTGTAGCGGGCAAGGGCCTCATCTTGCGATGACGGGAGAACCACGTGGTTTTGCTCGAGTTGCGGCGGGATTCTCGAGTTATGACCGGGAATTTAGGCTTCCTCTTATTGGCCTTGAAATCCAATCTTCCATTCGGGTTGCGAGGGGGAGCTGGGGATTGCGCTAGAGTCACTGCAGGGCAAAAGAGACCTAATCTAGGCTTGTGTCCAGGATCTAACGTTGCTCTCCAGGGGCGACAGGGATCTCGGGTTTGCATTCCAGACTCATCCGGGGAGTCAGTTCTCACCTCGAGGGTAAGCAAAGAATTCCGCTCTCGTATCGAGTCGCGATGGGTATCTCTTGGAGCCCACTGTGTGTACTAAAGGGAGTCAAGCCTCCTGTGGAGTTTGGAGAGAGGACTCGGGATTGGACTCCAGGCCATGCAGGAAAAGAAGGCCCTCATCTCGAGATGACGGTGGCGTCTCGTTGGTTTTCTCGAGCTGCGGCGCCAGTGTGGGGTGTCTCATGAAGTACCACGGGGATCTCAGGGAGCCTCTTGTGTGGCGCCAGGAAAATCCAGTATTCCATTCGAGTTGCAAGTTAGAACTGGGGATTGCTCTCCAGTCACTGCAGGGCAAAATAGACCTCATCTACGCTTGTGTCCAGGACCTAGTGTTCCACTACTGGGCCGACAGGGATCTCAGGGTTGCATTCTCGACTCACCCGGAGAGTCAGGCCTCGTCTTGAGGGGAAAGAAAGGACTCCGCTCTCCTGTCGAGTCGCGACGGGTATCTCTTCGAGCCAACTGCATGGCGTAAAGGGAGTGAAGCCTCCTATGGTGTTTGGAGAGATGACTCGGGATTGTTTTCCTGGCCATGCAGGAAAAAAGGCCCTCATCTCGCGATGACGGGGGCATCTCGTGGGTTTTCTCCAGCTGCGGCGCCAGTATCAGATTTCTCACGAGGTACAACGGGGAGCTCAGAGAGCCTCTCGTGTGGTGCTAAGGACGTCAGGTCTCCGTGCGTGTGGTGAAGGGGAGTGCGTGATTGCTCTCGAGTCATAGTAGGCGAATCGGGCCTCAAGACGCATTGAAGAAGGACTCTTGAGGTCTTCCTCGGGTTGCGGCAGGGAACCCTGGGTTCCCTTGATTTGTGTCGGTGACCTCAGGCAACTTCTAAGGGTGCCTCTGAGAAGTCAGGGACACTGTGGATTTGGGAGGGGCCCTTCGTTACTCAACTGGGTTTGGTGCAATCGAAGAGGGCCTCATCTCGAATGGAGGCAGGAACCTCAGGGGTCCTCTCCATTTCTGACTCGGGTCGCAGGGTACCTGCAGAGTATGGACAAGAGAGTCATGCCTCGTCTTCTGTGGAGGAATGGATTTCCCCTTGCCTTTCGAGTGGTTCACGGAGTGACAGGCCACTTGTTGAGCTGAGTGTGGAACCTGCGGGTTTTTCCGGACGATGCACGGGGGTGTCAGTGCCCCTTCGTGTTGTGCCTTCATCCACAGGGTTGCCTTCAAAGAGGTTTCCGGGCATCGGGTTCTTTTCAAGAGCGTACCGGAAAATTGGGGTCTTTCAGCATGTGGTACCACCCACGAGGCTACGTCTCGAATTTCCTCGGGAGACCGGCCTCATCCTGAGGTGCGCCGCGAAGCTCGGGAACCCCTTGCAGACAAAGCAGGGGAATCGACCCACCGCTCGCGATCAGAAGGGGAGAAGGGGCTCAGATGAAGTGGTGCCGGGAACCTCGGTGGTCCTCTCGAGTGAGACCGGTATGTCACGGCACTTTTGAGGTCGCATCAAGGGTGCCAAGTACAGTTTCGCACTTCAAGATGGAACGTGGGAATTCTCTGGAGATGCTGTAGCGGGCAAGGGCCTCATATTGCGATGACGAGGGAAACACGTGGTTTTTCTCGAGTTGAGGCGGGATTCTCGAGTTACAACGGGGAATTCAGGCTTCCTCTTGTGTTGGCCCAGGAAGTCCAATCTTCCATTCAACTTGTCAGAGAGAGCTGGGGGTTGCTCTCGAGTCACTTCAGGGCAAAGAGTCCTCATCTAGGCTTGGGTCCAGGACGTAATGTTCCTCTCCAGGGGCAACAGGGATATCCGCGTCGCATTCCAGTCTCACCCGGTGGGTCACGCCTCGTCTCGAGTGGAAGCAAAGGACTCCACTATCCTCTCGAGTCGCGACACGTAACTCTTGGAGCCCAATGAGTGGCCTAAAGGGAGTCAAGCGTCCTGTGTAGCTTGGACAGAAGGTTCACGCTTGATCTGCATACCATGCAGTTAAAGATGGCCCTCGTCTCGTGATGACGGGGGCGTCTCATGGGTTTTCTCGAGCTGCGACGCCAGTGTGGGGTTTCTCACGAGATATGATGGGGAGTTCAGGAATCCTCTTGTGCACCACCAGAGAAGCCTGACTCCATGCGTGTGGCCAGGCAGATCGCGTCATTGCTCTGGAGTCATGGGAGGGACTAGGGCCTCAAGAGGCATTTAAGAAGGACTCTCAAGGTCTTTCTTGGGTTGGGGCGGGAAACACTCATTTCCCTCGACCTCTACAGGGGACCTTAGGGAACTTCCCAGGTGCCTCTGAGAGGTGAGGCATACTGAGGAGTTAGAGGGGCCTCTCGGGACTCCACTAGGTTTGACGAAATGAAAGAGGGCCTCATCTCGATTGGAGGCAGGAACCTCAGGCTTCCTCTCCATTTCTGACTCCGACCGCAGGGTCCCTGCAGAGTTGGGAAAGGAGAGTCAGGCCTCGTCTTGTCTGAGTAACGGAACTCTGCTTGCCTCTCGAGTCGTTCAGGGGGTCTCAGGGCCCTTGACAAGCTGTGTGTGGAACCTGCGGGTGTTTCCAGAAGATGCATGGGGGTGTCAGTGCCCCTTCGTTTTGTGCCTTCCCCCATAGGGTTTCCTTCAAAGAGGTGTCCGGGCATCGGGTTCATTTCAAGAGCGGACCGGGAAATCGGGGTCATTCTGCATGTGGCACCACCCACGTGGCTCATCTCGAATTTCCTCGTGAGACCAGCATCATCCTGAGGTGCGCCGGGAAGGCCGGGAACACCTTCCACTCAAAGTAGGGGAATCGATTCTCCTGTCGCGATCAGGAGGGGAGATGGGGCTCAGATGAAGTGGTGCCGGGACCCTCGGTGTTCCACTCGAGGGAACCCGGCGTTTCAGGGAACTTTAGGGGTCGCATCAAGGGAGCCAAGTACCGTTTCCCACTTCAGGACGGAACATGGGACTTCCCTGGAGACGCTGTAGCGTACAAGGGCCTCATCCTGTGAAGACGTTGGAACCACGTCGTTTTTCTCGAGTTGCATCGGGATTCTCGAAAACGGCAGGAATTTCAGGTCTCTCTTGGGTTGGACCTGGGAAGCCCAATCTTCAATTCGAGTTGCGATGGAAAGCTGGGGGTTCTGCTCGAGTCACTACAGGGCCAAAGAGACCTCATCGAGGCGTGTGTCCAGGACCTAATATTCCTCTCAAGGGAAGACAGGGATGCCGGGTTTCCATTCCAGACTCCCCCGGGGACTCAGGACTGGCCTGGAGGGGAAGCAAAGGACTCCGCTTTCCTCTCAAGTCGCGACACGGATCTCTTGGAGCCCACTGAGTGGACACAAGGGTGTCGAGCCTCCTCTTCAGTTTGGAGAGAGGACTCGGGATTGCTCTCCAGGCCAGGCAGGAAAAGAAGGCCCTCATCTCGCGAGGACGGGGGCGTCTCATGGGTTTCCTCAGGCTGCTGGGCCCATGGGGGTTTTCTCACGAGGCACGACGAGGACCTCAAGGAGCCTCTCGTGCGGCGCCAGGGAAGTCAGGTCTCCATGCGCATGGCGAGGGGGAGCTGGTCATCACTCTCGAGTCATGGGAAGCGGCTAGGTCCTCAAGAGGCGTTGAAGAAGGACTCTCGAGGTCTTTCTCGGGTTGCGGCGGGAAACCCTCATTTCCCTCGACTTCTGCAGGGAACCTTAGGGAACTTCCCAGGGTGCCTCTGAGAGGTGAGGGATGCTGTGTAGTTGGCAGGGCCTCTCGGGACTCTGCTGGGTTCGGCGCAATGGAAGAGGGCCTCATCTCGAGGGGAGGCAGGAACCTCAGGCTTCCTCTCGGTTTCGGACTCCGACTGCACGGTCCCTGCAGTTTTGGGACAGGAGAGTCATGCCTCGTCTTGTCTGAGGAATGGAATTCTGGTTGCCTCTCGAGTTGTTCCGGGAGTCTCAGGCCCCTTGTCGAGCTGTGTGTAGACCCTGCGGGTTTTTCCGGATGATGCACGAGGGTGTCAGTGCCCCTTCGTGTTGTGCCTTCACCCACAGGTTTGCCTTCGAAGAGGTGTCCGGGCATCGGGTTCTTATCAAGAGCGGACCGGAAAATCAGGGTCGTTCGGCACGTGGCACCTCACAAGTGGCTAGTCTCGAATTTCCTCCTGAGACCGGCCTCATCCTGAGGTGCGCCAGGAAGGCCGGGAACCCCTTCCAGACAAAGCAGGGGAATCGACTCTCCTGTCGCGATCAGGAGGGGAGACGGGGCTCAGATGAAGTGGTGCCGGGACCCTCGGTGTTCCCCTCGAGGGAACCCAGCGTGTCGGGGAACTTTTGCGGTCGCATCAAGGGTGTCAAGTACCGTGTCGCCCTTCAGGGCGGAACATGAGACTTCCCTGGAGACACCGGGAACTTCGGTGTTCCCCTGGAGTGAGACCGGTATGTTGGGGAACTTTGGGGTCGCATCAAGGGTGCCAAGTAGCATTTCGAACTTTAAGATGGAACGTGGGACTTCTCTTGAGACTCTAGCTGGCAAGGGCCTCATATTGCGATGAAGGGGGAACCACATGGTTTTTAAGACTTGAGGCTGAATTCTCGAATTACGATGGGAAATTCAGACTTCCTCTTGTGTTGACCGTGGGAAGACCAATCTTCCATTCAAATTGTGAGGGAGAGATGGAAGTTGCTCGAGTCACTGTAGGGCAAAATAGACCTCATCTAGGCTTGTGTCTAGGACATAATGTTCCACTCCAGGGGTGACATGGATCTCGGGGTTGCATTCCAAACACACCCGGGGAGTCAGGCCTCGTCTCCAGGGAAGCAAAGGACTCCACTCTCCTCTCGAGTCGCACCGGGTATTTCTTGGACCCAACTGAGTGGCCTAAAGGGAGTCAATACTCCTGTGAAGTTTGGAGAGAGGACCAGGAATTGCTCTCCAGGTCAGGCAGGAAAAGAAGGCCCCCATCTCTCCTTGACGGGGGCATCTTGTGGTTTTTCTCGAACTGCGGCGCCAGTGTGGGTTTTCTCACGAGGTACGATGGGGTACTCAGGGAGCCTCTTGTGTGGTACTAGGGAAGTCAGTTTTCCTGCTCGTGGCGAGGGGAACGCGTCCTTGCTCTGGAGTCATGGTAGGGGAATCGGGCATCAAGAGACGTTGAAAAAGGACTCTCCAAGTCTTTCTCGGGTTACTTCAGGAAACTCTGGGTTCCCTCGACTTGTGCCAGTGACCTCAGGTAGCTTCTCAGGGAGCCTCTGAGAATTCAGGGATACTGTGGTGTTGGGAGGGGCCTCTCGGGACACCACTGAGTTTGGTTCAATGGAAGAGGGCCTCTTCTCTAGTTGAGGCAGGAACCTCAGGGTTCCTCTCCATTTCTGACTCCAATTGCAGGGTCCCTGAAGAGTTGGGACAGGAGAGTAAGGCCTCGTCTTGTGTGAAGGAATGCAACTTCACTTGCCTCTCGAGTTGTTCACGAGGTGACAGTCCACATTTGGAGCTGTGAGTGGAATCTGCGGGTTTTTCCAGACGATGCATGGGGATGTCAGTGTCCCTTCGTGTTGTGCCTTCATCCACAGGGTTGCCTTCGAAGAGATGTCCGGGCGTCAGGTTCTTATCTAGAGTGGACCGGGAATTCGGGATCTTTCAGCATATGGCACCAACCATGAGGCTACTTTTCGAATTTCCTCATGAGACCGGCCTCATCCAGAGGTTCGCGGGGAACGTCGGGAACCCCTTGCAGACAAAACATGGGAATCGACCCTTCTGTCGCGAGCAGGAGGGGTGAAGGGGCTCACAGGAAGTGGTGCCGTGAACTTTGGTGTTTCCCTCGAGTGAGACCGGTATGTCAGGGAACTTTGGGGGTCGCATCAAGGGTGCCAAGTACCGTTTTGTACTTCAGGATGGAACGTGGGACTTCTCTTGATACGCTGTAGCGGCCAAGGGCCTCATCTTGCGATGACGGGGGAGCCACGTGGTTTTTCTCGAGTTGCGGCGGGATTCTCGAGTTACGACGGGGATTTCAGGCTTCCTCTTGTGTTGGGCCAGGGAAGTCCAATCATCCATTCGAGTTGCGAGGGAGAGCTGGGGGTTGCGCTCGAGTCACTGCAGGGCAAAGGAGACCTCATCTAGGCTTGTGTCCAGGACCTAATGTTCCTCTCCAAGGGCCACAGGGATCTCAGGTTTGCATTCCAGACTCACCCAGGGAATCAGGCCTCATGTCGAAGGGAAGCAAAGGACTCCGCTCTCCTTTCGAGTCGCGACGGGCACCTCTTGGAGCCCACTTTGTGGCCTAAAGGGAGTCAAGCCTCCTGTGAAGTTTGGAGAGAGGACTTGGGACTGCTCTCCAGGCCATGCAGGAAATGATGGCCCTCATCTCGCGATGACGGAGGGATCTTGTGGGTTTTCTCGAGCTGCGGCGCCAGTGTGGGGTTTCACACGAGGTATGACGGGGAGCTCAGGGAGCCTCTCGTGTGGCGCCAGGGAAGTCAGGTCTCCATGTGCGTGGCGAGGGGGAACGCATTATTGCTCTCGAGCTATGGTAGGGGAATCTGACCTCAAGACACATTGAAGAAGGACTCTCGAGGTCTTTCTTCGGTTGTGGCAGGAAACCCTTATTTCCCTCGACTTTTGCCGGTGGCCTCATGGAGCTTCTCAGAATGCCTATGAGATGTCAGGGATACTGTGGAGATGGGAGGGGACTCTCGGGACTCCACTGGGTTTGTTTTAATGGAAGAGGGCCTCATCTCGGGTTGAGGCAGGAACCTCAGGTTTCCTCTCCATTTCTGACTCAGATCGAAGCGTGCCTGCAGAGTTGGGATTGGATACTCAGGCCTCGTCTTGTCTGAGGAAGGGGACTCCGCTTTCCTCTCTCATTGTTTAAGGGGTGACAGGCCAGTTGTGGAGCTGTATGTGGATCCTGCGGGGTTTTCCGGACGATGAACAGGGTTGCCAGTGCCCCCTCGTGTAGTGCCTTCATCCACAGGGTTGCCTTAGAAGAGGTGTCCGGGCATCGGGTTCTTATCAAGAGCAAGACCGAGAAATCGGGGTCTTTTGGCACGTGGCACCAACACGAGGCTATGTCTCGAATTTCTTCGTGAGACTGGCCTCATCCTGAGGTGCGCCATGAAGGTCGGGAACCCCTTCTAGACAAAGCAGGGGGATCGACCTTCCTGCCGTGATCAGGAGCGGAGAAGGGGCTCAAATGAAGTGGTGCCAGGAACTTCGGTGTTCCCTTGGAGTGAGACCGGTATATTGGGGAACTTTTGGGGTCGCATCAAGGGTGCCAAGTAGCATCTCGAACTTTATGACGAAACATGGGACTTCTCTTGAGACTCTGTAGCGGGCAAAGGCCTCATATTGCGATGAATGGGGAACCACGTGGTTTTTAAGAGTTGCGGTGGGATTCTCGAGTTACAACGGGAAATTCAGACTTCCTCTTGTGTTGGCCCAATGAAGACCAATCTTCCATTCGAATTGCGAGGGAGAGATGGGTGTTGCTCTCGAGTCACTGTAGGGCAAAATAGACCTCATCTAGGCTTTTGTCCAGGACATAATGTTCCTCTCCAGGGACAACAGGGATCTCGGGGTTGCATTCCAGACTCACCCGAGGTAAGGCCTCGTCTCGAGGGGAAACAAAGTACTCTGCTCTCCTCTCAAGTCGCGACAGGTATCTCTTGGAGCCCATTGAGTGGCCTAAAGGGAGTAAAGCCTCCTGTGAAGTTTGGAGAAAAGACCAGAGATTGCTCTCCAGGTCAGGCAGGAAAAGAAGTCCCCAATCTCGCGATGACGGTAGGTTTTCCCGAGCTGCGGCGCCAGTGTGGGGTTTCTCACGAGGTATGACGGGGAGCTCAGGGAGCCTCTCATGTGGCGCCAGGGAAGTCAGGTGTCCATGCGCATGGCGAGGGGGAGCGTGTCATTGCTCTCGAGTCATGGTAGGGGAATCCGTCCTCAAGACGCGTTGAAGAAGGACTCTTGAGGTCTTTCTCGGGTTGCGGCAGGATACCCTGTGTTCCCTCGACTTGTGCCGGTGACCTCAGGGAGTTGCTCAGGGTGCCTCTGAGAAGACACTGATACTGTGGAGTTGGGAGGGGCCTCTCGGGACTCCACTGGGTGTGGTATAATACAAGAGGGCCTCATCTCGTGTTGAGGAAGGAACCTCAGGGTTCCTCTCCATTTCAGACTCCGATCTCAGGATTCCTGCAGAGTTGGGACAGGAGAGTCAGGCCTCGTATTCTGTGGAGAAATGAAACTTAGCTTGCCTCTCGAGTTGTTCACGAGGTAACAGGTCACTTGTCGAGCTGTATGTGGAACCTGCAGAATTTTCCAAAAGATGCACGGGTGTTCAGGGTCCCTCCTTGTTGTGCCTTCATCCTACGGGATGCATTCCAAGACGTGTACGGGCATCGGGTTCTTATTAATAGCTGACCGGGAAATGGGGTCTTTCCGCATGTGGCACCACCCACGAGGCTACATCTCCAATTTCCTCGTGAGACAGGCCTCATCCTGATGTGCGCTGGGAAGATCGGTAACCCCTTCCACACAAAGCAGGAGAAAAGACACTCCTGTTGCAATCAGGAGGGGAGAAGGGGCTCAAATGATGTGGTGCGGGGAACATGGGTGTTACCCTCGAGTGAGGCCTGTATGTTGGGGAAATTTGGGGGTGCCATCATGGGTGCCAAGTACCGTTTTGCACTTCAGTAGGAACGTGGGACTTCTTTTGAGACGTTGTGGCGGGCAAGGGCCTCATGCTGCGAAGACGATGGAACCACGTGGTTTTTCTCGAGTTGCGGCGGGATTCTCGAGTTACGACGTGGATTTCAGGCTTCCTCTTGTGTTGGCCCTGGGAAGCCCAAACTTCCCTTCGAGTTGCGAGGGAAAGCTGGATGTTGTGCTCGAACCACTGCAAGGCCAAAGAGACCTCATCTAGGCGTGTGTCCAGGACCTAATAGTCCTCTCAAGGGAAGACAAGGATCTCGGGATTGCACTCCAGACTCCCCCGGGGAGTCAGGCCTCGCCTCGAGGGGAAGCAAAGGACTGCGCTCTCCTCTAGAGCCCCAACGCGGATCTCTTGGAGCCCACTGAGTCGCCTCAAGGGAATCCATCCTACTCTTCAGTTTGGAGAGAGGACTCGGGATTGCACTCCAGGCCAGGCAGGAAAAGAAGGCCCTCAGCTAGCGAGGACGGGGGCGTCTCAGGGGTTTCCTCGAGCTGCGGTGCCCATGGGGGTTTTCTCCCGAGGCACGACGAGTATCTTAGGGAGCCTCTCGTGCGGCGCCAGGGAAGCCAGGTCTGCATGCGCGAGGCGAGGGGGAGCGCATCATTGCTCTCTAGTCCAGAGAGGGGACAAGGGCCTCAAGACACTTTGAAGAAGGACTATCGAGGTCTTTCTCGAGTGGCGGCGGGAAACCCTCATTTCCCTCGACTTCTGCCGGGGACCTGAGGGAACTTCCCAGGGTGCCTCTGAGAGGTGAGGGATGCTG
The DNA here is from genome assembly GCF_029407905.1 of Bubalus kerabau. Taxonomy (NCBI): domain Eukaryota; kingdom Metazoa; phylum Chordata; class Mammalia; order Artiodactyla; family Bovidae; genus Bubalus; species Bubalus kerabau. The sequence goes on along the minus strand of NC_073644.1, from coordinate 1,009,572 downwards.
TGGAGTTAGCGGGGTCTCTCGGGACTCCGCTGGGGTTTGCGCAATGGAAGAGGGCCTCATCTCGAGGGGAGGCAGGAACATCAGGCTTCCTCTCTGTTTCTGACTCCGACCCTCCGACTTCAGGGTCCCTGCAGAGTTGGGAGCGGAGAGTCAGGCCTCGTCTTGTCTGAGGAAGGGAACCCCGCTGGCCTCTCGAGTTGCTCAGGGGGTCTCAGGCCCCTCGTCGAGCTGTGTGTGGAACCCGCGGGTCTCTGCGGACGATGCACGGGGGTGGCAGTGCCCCTTCGTGTTGTGCCTTCCCCCACAGGGTTGCCTTCGAAGAGGGGTCCGGGCCTCGGGTCCTTCTCAAGGGCGGACTGGGGAATCGGGGGCGTTTGGAATGTGGCCCCACACACGTGGCTCGTCTCGAATTTCCTCGTGAGACCGGCCTCATCCTGAGGTGCGCCGGGAAGGCCGGGAACCCCTTCCAGACCACGCAGGGGAATCGCCTCTCCTGTCGCGATCAGGAGGGGAGAAGGGGCTCAGAGGAAGCGGTGCCGGGACCCTCGGTGTTCCCATCGAGGGAACCCGGCGTGTTGGGGGACTTTTGGGGGTCGCAGGAAGGCTGTCAGGGACCGTTTCGCCCTTCAGGGCGGAACAGGGGACTTCCCTTGAGACGCCATGGCGGGCAAGGGCCTCATCTTGCCAAGAGGTGGGAACCACGTGGTTTTTCTCGAGTTGCGGCGGGATTCTCGAGTTACGACGGGGATCTCAGCCTTCCCCTTGGGTTGGCCCTGGGAAGCCCAATCTTCCCCTCGGGTTGCGAGGGAAAGCTGGGGGTTGCGCTCGAGTCACTGCAGGGCCGAAGAGACCTCACCTAGGCGTGTGTCCGGGACCTAATATTCCTCTCCAGGGAAGGCAGGGATCTCGGGGTTGCATTCCAGGCTCCCCCGGGGAGTCAGGCCTCGTCTCGAGGGGAAGCCAAGGACTCCGCTCTCCTCTCGAGTCGCGACGCGGGTCTCTTGGAGCCCCCTGAGCGGCCTCAAGGGAGTCAAGCCTCCTCTTCCGTTTGGAGAGAGGACCCGGGATTTCTCTCCAGGCCATGCAGGAAAAGAAGGCCCTCAGCTCGCGAGGACGGTGGCGTCTCAGGGCTTTCCTCGAGCTGCGGCGCCCGTGGGGGTTTTCTCCCGAGGCACGACGAGGATCTCAGGGAGCCTCTCGTGCGGCGCCAGGGAAGTCAGGTCTCCATGCGCGTGGCGAGGGGGAGCGCGTCCTGGCTCTCGAGTCACGGGAGGGGACTAGGGCCTCGAGACGCGTTGAAGAAGGACTCTCGAGGTCTTCCTCGGGGGGCGGCGGGAAACCCTCGTGTCCCTCGCCTTCTGCCGGGGACCTTAGGGAACTTCCCAGGGTGCCTCTGAGAGGCGAGGGATCCTGTGGAGGTGGCGGGGCCCCTCGGGACTCCGCTGGGTCTGGCGCAATGGAAGAGGGCCTCACCTCGAGGGGAGGCAGGAACCTCAGGCTTCCTCTCCGTTTCGGACTCCGACCGCAGGGTCCCTGCAGAGTTGGGACAGGAGAGTCAGGCCTCGTCTTGTCTGAGGAAGGGAGCCCCGCTGGCCTCTCGAGTTGCTCAGGGGGTCTCAGGCCCCTCGTCGAGCTGTGTGTGGAACCCGCGGGTCTCTGCGGACGATGCACGGGGGTGGCAGTGCCCCTTCGTGTTGTGCCTTCCCCCACAGGGTTGCCTTCGAAGAGGGGTCCGGGCCTCGGGTCCTTCTCAAGGGCGGACTGGGGAATCGGGAGCGTTCGGAATGTGGCCCCACCCACGTGGCTCGTCTCGAATTTCCTCGTGAGACCGGCCTCATCCTGAGGTGCGCCGGGCAGGCCGGGAACCCCTTCCAGACCACGCAGGGGAATCGCCTCTCCTGTCGCCATCAGGAGGGGAGAAGGTGCTCAGAGGAAGCGGTGCCGGGACCCTCGGTGTTCCCCTCGAGGGAACCCGGCGTGTCGGGGGACTTTTGGGGGTCGCAGGAAGGCTGTCAGGGACCGTTTCGCCCTTCAGGGCGGAACAGGGGACTTCCCTTGAGATGCCGTGGCGGGCAAGGGCCTCATCTTGCCAAGAGGTGGGAACCACGTGGTTTTTCTCGAGTTGCGGCGGGATTCTCGAGTTACGACGGGGATCTCAGCCTTCCCCTTGGGTTGGCCCTGGGAAGCCCAATCTTCCCCTCGGGTTGCGAGGGAAAGCTGGGGGTTGCGCTCGAGTCACTGCAGGGCCGAAGAGACCTCACCTAGGCGTGTGTCCGGGACCTAATATTCCTCTCCAGGGAAGGCATGGATCTCGGGGTTGCATTCCAGGCTCCCCCGGGGAGTCAGGCCTCGTCTCGAGGGGAGGCCAAGGACTCCGCTCTCCTCTCGAGTCGCGACGCGGGTCTCTTGGAGCCCCCTGAGCGGCCTCAAGGGAGTCCAGCCTCCTCTTCCGTTTGGAGAGAGGACCCGGGATTGCTCTCCAGGCCATGCAGGAAAAGAAGGCCCTCAGCTCGCGAGGACGGGGGCGTCTCAGGGGTTTCCTCAAGCTGCGGCGCCCGTGGGGGTTTTCTCCCGAGGCACGACGAGGATCTCAGGGAGCCTCTCGTGAGGCGCCAGGGAAGTCAGGTCTCCATGCGCGTGGCGAGGGGGAGCGCGTCCTGGCTCTCGAGTCACGGGAGGGGACTAGGGCCTCGAGACGCATTGAAGAAGGACTCTCGAGGTCTTCCTCGGGGGGCGGCGGGAAACCCTCGTGTCCCTCGCCTTCTGCCGGGGACCTTAGGGAACGTCCCAGGGTGCCTCTGAGAGGCGAGGGATCCTGTGGATGTGGCCGGGCCCCTCGGGACTCCGCTGGGTCTGGCGCAACGGAAGAGGGCCTCACCTCGAGGGGAGGCAGGAACCTCAGGCTTCCTCTCCGTTTCGGACTCCGACCGCAGGGTCCCTGCAGAGTTGGGACAGGAGAGTCAGGCCTCGTCTTGTCTGAGGAAGGGAACCCCACTGGCCTCTCGAGTTGCTCATGGGGTCTCAGGCCCCTCGTCGAGCTGTGTGTGGAACCCGCGGGTCTTTGCGGACGCTGCACGGGGGTGGCAGTGCCCCTTCGTGTTGTGCCTTCACCCACAGGGTTGCCTTCGAAGAGGGGTCCGGGCCTCGGGTCCTTCTCAAGGGCAGACCGGGGAATCGGGGGCGTTCGGCATGTGGCCCCACCCACGTGGCTCGTCTCGAATTTCCTCGTGAGACCGGCCTCATCCTGAGGTGCGCCGGGAAGGCCGGGAACCCCTTCCAGACCACGCAGGGGAATGGCCTCTCCTGTCGCGATCAGGAGGGGAGAAGGGGCTCAGAGGAAGCAGTGCCGGGATCCTCGGTGTTCCCCTCGAGGGAACCCGGCGTGTCGGGGGACTTTTGGGGGTCGCAGGAAGGCTGTCAGGGACCGTTTCGCCCTTCAGGGCGGAACAGGGGACTTCCCTTGAGACGCCGTGGCGGGCAAGGGCCTCATCTTGCCAAGAGGTGGGAACCACGTGGTTTTTCTCGAGTTGCGGCGGGATTCTCGAGTTACGACGGGGATCTCAGCCTTCCCCTTGGGTTGGCCCTGGGAAGCCCAATCTTCCCCTCGGGTTGAGAGGGAAAGCTGGGGGTTGCGCTCGAGTCACCGCAGGGCCGAAGAGACCTCACCTCGGCGTGTGTCCGGGACCTAATATTCCTCTCCAGGGAAGGCAGGGATCTCGGGGTTGCATTCCAGGCTCCCCCGGGGAGTCAGGCCTCGTCTCGAGGGGAAGCCAAGGACTCCGCTCTCCTCTCGAGTCGCGACGCGGGTCTCTTGGAGCCCCCTGAGCGGCCTCAAGGGAGTCCAGCCTCCTCTTCCGTTTGGAGAGAGGACCCGGGATTACTCTCCAGGCCCGGCAGGAAAAGAAGGCCCTCACCTCGCGAGGACGGTGGCATCTCAGGGGTTTCCTCGAGCTGCGGCGCCCGTGGGGGTTTTCTCCCGAGGCACGACGAGGATCTCAGGGAGCCTCTCGTGCGGCCCCAGGGAAGTCATGTCTCCATGCACGTGGCGAGAAGGAGCGCGTCATTGTTCTCGAGTCATGGGAGGGGACCAGGGCCTCGAGACGCGTTGAAGAAGGACTCTCGAGGTCTTTCTCGGGTTGCAGCGGGAAACCCTCGTTTCCCCCGACTTCTGCCGGGGACCTGAGGAAACTTCCCAGGGTGCCTCTGAGAGGTGAGGGACGCTGTGAATTTGGCGGGGCCTCTTGGTACTCCACTGGGTTTGTCGCAATGGAAGAGGGCCTCATCTCGAGTGGAGGCAGGAACCTCAGGCTTCCTCTCCAATTCTGACTCTGATCGTAGTGTCCCTGCAGAGTTGGGACAGGAGAGTCAGGCTATGTCTTTTCTGAGGAATGGAACTCCGCTTGCCTCTCGAGTTGTTCATAGGGTTTCAGGCCCCTTGTCAAACTGTGTGTGGAATCTGCAGGTTTTTCCAGACGATGCATGGGGGTGTCAGTGACCCTTCGTTTTGTGTCTTCATCCACAGGGTTGCCTTCGAAGAGGTGTCCGGGCATCGTGTTCTTATGAAGAGCGGCCTGGGAAATCGGGGTCGTTCAGCATTTGGCACCACCCACGTGGCTAGTCTCGAATTTCCTCATGAAACCGGCCTCATCCTGAGGTGTGCCGCGAAGGTCATGAAACCCTTCCAGACAAAGCAGAGGAATCGACCCTCCTGTGGCGATCAGGAGGGGAGAAGTGGCTCAGATGTTGTGCTGCTGGGAACCTCGGTGTTTCCCTCAAGTGAGACAGGTATGTCGGGTAACTTTTGGGGTCGCATAACGCGTTCCAAGTACCGTTTCGCTCTTCAAATTGGAACGTGGGACTTCTCTTGGGGTGCTCCAGCGGGCAAGGGCCTCATCTTGGAATGACTGGGGAACCACTTGGTTTTTCTCTAGTTGCGGTGGGATATTTGAGTTACCACAGGGAATTCATGCTTCCTCTTGTGTTGGCCCACAAAAGTCTTATCTTCCATTCGAGATTCGAGGAAGAGCTGGAGGTGCGCTCTAGTCACTGAAGGCAAAAGAGACCCCACCAAGGCTTGTGTGCAGGACCTAATGTTCATGTCAAGGGGCGACAGGAATCTCGGGGTTGCATTCCAGACTCACCCTGGAGTCAGGCCTCGTCTCGAGGGGAAGCAAAGGACTCTGCTCTCCTCTCGAGTCGGACGGGTATGTCTTGGAGCCCACTGAGTGGCTTAAAGGGAGTCAAACCTCCTCTGGTGTTTGGAGGGAGGACACGGGATTGCTCTCCAGGCAATGCAGGAAATGAAGGCCCTCATCTCCCGATGACTGGGGCGTCTCGTAGGTTTTCTCGAGCTGTGGCGCTAGTGTGGGGTTTCTCACGAAGTAAGACTGGGAGCTCAGTGAGCCTCTCATGTGGTGCCAGGGCAGTCAGGTCTCTATGCACGTGGTGAGAGGGAGCCCGTCATTGTTCTCGAGTCATGGTAGGGGAATTGGGCCTGAAAACGTGTTAAAGAAGGACTCTCGAGGTCTTTCTTGGGTTGCAGCAGGAAACCCTGGGTTCCATCGACTTGTGCCAGTGACCTCAGGAAGCTTCTGAGCGTGCCTCTGAGAAGTCAGGGTCACTGTGGAGTTGGGAGGGGCCTCTCGGAACTCCACTGGGTTTGGTGCAATGGAAGAGGGCCTAATGACAAGTTGAGGCAGGAACCATAGGGTTCCTCTCCTGGCTTCGAATGCGCCAGATCTGACTCGGATCGCAGAGTCCCTGCAGAGTTGGGACAGGAGAGTCAGGCCTCGTCTTGTGTGGAGGAATGGAACTCCGCTTGACTCTCGCGTTGTTCATGGGGTGACAGGCCACTTGTCCTTTTGTATGTGGAACTTGCGGGTTTTTCTGGACGATGCACTGGGGTGTCACTGCCCCTTCGTGTTGTGCCTTGTTCCACAGGATTGCCTTCGAGTTGGGTTCTGCCATCGGGTTCTTATCAAGAGCGGACCAGGGAATTGGGGTCTTTTGGCATGTCGCACCACCCACGAGGCTATGTCTCGAATTTCCTCGTGAGACTGGCCTCATCTTGATGTGCGCCAGGAAGGTCGGGAACGCCTTCCAGACAAAGCAGGGGAATCGAACCTCCTGTCGCGATCAAGAGGGGAGAAGAGTCTCAGATGAAGTGGTGCCGGGAACCTCGGTGTTCTCCTCAAGTGAGACTGGTATGTCGGGGAACTTTTGGGGTCGCATCAAGGGTTCCAAATAACTTTTCGCTCTTCAATACGGAACGTGGGACTTCTCTTGAGACGCTGTAGCGGGCAAGGGCCTCATCTTTCGATGACGGGGGAACCACGTGGTTTTTCTTGAGTTGGGGCGGGATTCTCGAGTTACAACCGGGAATTCAGGCTTCCTCTTCAACTGGCCTAGGGAAGTCCAGTTTTCATTCGAATTGTGAGTTAGAACTGGGGATTGCTCTCGAGACACTGCAGGGCCAAATAGACCTCATCTAGGCTTGTGTCCAGGACCTAATGTTCCTCTGCTGGGGCGAAAGCGATCTCAGCATTGCATTCTCGACTCACCCGGGGAGTCAGGCCTCGTCTCGAGGGGAAGCCAAGGACACCGCTCTCCTGTCTCTCCAAGTCGCGACGGGTATATCTTGGAGCTCACTGTGTGGCCTAAAATGAGTCAAGCCTCCTGTGGAGTTTGGAGAGAGGACTCAGGATTGCTCTCCAGGCCATACAGCAAAAGAAGGCCCTCATCTCGTGAGGACTGGGGCGTCTCGTGGGTATTCTCGAGCTGCGGCTCCAGTGTGGTGTTGCTCACGAGGTATAATGGGCGCTCAGGGAGCCTCTCCTGTGGCGCCAGGGAAGTCAGGTTTCTATGCGCGTGGCTAGGGGGAGCGCGTCATTGCTCTCGAGTCATGGTAGGGGAATCGCACCTCAAGACGCGTTGAAGAAGGACTCTCGAGGTCTTTTACGGGTTGGGGCAGGAAACCCTTGGTTCCCTCGACTTGTGCCGGTGATCTCAGGAAGGTCTAAGGGTGCCTCTGAGAAGTCAGGGATACTGTGCAGTTGGGAGGGGTCTCTCGGGACTCCACTGGGTTCGGTGCAATGGAAGAGGGCCTCATCTCGAGTGGAGGCAGGAAACTCATGTTTCCTCTCCTGACTTCCCCTGGGCCAGATCTGACTCGGATCGCAGTTTCGCTGCAGAGTTCGAACAGGAGAGTCAGGCCTCGTCTTGTGTGGAGGAATGGAACTCTGCTTGCCTCTCCAGTTGTTCACGGGGTGACAGGTCACTTCTCGAGCTGTGTGTGGTACCTGCGGGTTTCTCCGGACGATACCCAGGGGTGTCAGTGCCCCTAAGTGTTGTGCCTTCATCAAAAGGGTTATCTTCAAAGAGGTGTCCGGGCATCAGGATCTTATCAAGAGCGGACCGGGAAATCGGGGTCTTTCGGCATGTGTCACCATCCAAGTGGCTATGTCTCGAATATCCTCGTGAGACCGGCCTCATCCTGAGATGCACCGGGAAAGGTGGGAACCCCTTCAAGACAAAACAGGGGAATCGACCCTCCTGTCGCGATCAGGAGGGGAGAAGGGGCCCAGATGTAGTGGTGCCGGGAACCTCGGTGTTCTCCTCGAGTCAGACCGGTGTGTCGAGGAACTTTTGAGGGCGCATCAAGGGTGCCAATACCGTTTCGCACTTCAAGACGGAACGTGGGACTTCTCTTGAGACGCTGTAGGGGGCAAGGGCCTCATCTTGGGATGACGGGGGAACCACGTGGCGTTTCTCCAGTTGTGGCGGGATTCTCGAGTTTCGACGGGGAATACAGTCTTCCTCATGTGTTGGGCCAGGGAAGTCCTATCTTCCATTCGAGTTTAAAGGGAGAGCTGGGGATTGCTCTCGAGTCACTGCAGGGCAAAATAGACCTAATCTAGGCTTGTGTCCAGGACTTAATGCTCGTCCCTAGGGGCGACAGGGATCTTGGGGTTGCATACCAGACTCACCCGGGGAATCAGGCCTCGTCTCGAGGGGAAGCAAAGAACTCCGCTGTCCTTTTGAGTCGCGATGGGTATCTCTTGGAGCCCACTGTGTGCCCTAAAGGGAGTCAAGCCTCCTGTGGTGTTTGGATAGAGGACTCGGGATTCCTGTCCAGGCCATGCAGGAAAAGAAGGCCCTCATCTCGCGATGATGGCGGCGTCTCATGGGTTTTCTGGACTGCCGCGCTAGTGCCGGGTTTCTGACGAGGTACGAGAGGGAGCTCAGGGAGCCTCTCGTGTGGCGCCAGGGAAGTCAGGTCCCCATGAGATGGCTAGGGGGAGCTCGTCATTGCTCTCGAGTCATGGTAGGGTAATCGGGCCTCAAGACGGGTTGAAGAAGGACTCTCGAGGTCTTTCTCGGGTCACTGCATAAAACCCAGGGTTCCCTTGACTTGTGCCTGCGACCTCAGGGAGCTTCTCAGAGTGCCTCTGAGAAGTCAGGGATACTGTGCAGTTTGGAGGGGCCTCTCGAGACTCCTCTGCATTTGGTGGAATGTAAGAGGGACTCATCTCGAGTTGAAGCAGGAACCTCAGTGTTCCACTCCATTTCTGACTCAGATCGCAAGGTCCCTGCATGTTGGTACAGGAGAGTCAGGCCTCGTCTTTTCTGGAGGATGGGACTCCTCTTGCCTCTCGAGTTGTTCTCGAGGTGACAGGCCACTTGTCGAGCTGTGTGTGTAACCTGCCCGTTTTTCCAGATGATGCACAGGTGTGTTAGTGCCCCTTCGTGTTGTACCTTCATACTCAAGGCTGCCTTCCAAGAGGTGTCCGAGCATCGGATTCTTATCAAGAGCGGACCGGGAAATTGGAGTCTTTCAGCAAGTGGCACCACCCACAAAGCTACGTATCGAATTTCCCCATGAGACCGGCCTCATCCTGAGTTGTGCAGGGAAGGTCGGGCCCCCTTGCAGACAAAGCAGGGGAATCGACCCACCGGTCACGATCAGGAGGGGAGAAGGGGCTTAAATGAAGTGGTGCCGGGAACCTCGGTGTTCCCCTTGAGTGAGACCGGCGTGTTGGGGGACTTTTGGGGTCGCATCAAGGGTGCCAAGTACCGTTTCGCATTTCAAGACGGAACCTGGGACATCTTTTGAAACGCTGTAGCGGGCAAGGGCCTCATCTTGCGATGACGGGAGAACCACGTGGTTTTGCTCGAGTTGCGGCGGGATTCTCGAGTTATGACCGGGAATTTAGGCTTCCTTTTGTTGGCCTTGAAATCCAATCTTCCTTTCGGGTTGCGAGGGGGAGCTGGGGATTGCGCTAGAGTCACTGCAGGGCAAAAGAGACCTAATCTAGGCTTGTGTCCAGGATCTAACGTTGCTCTCCAGGGGCGACAGGGATCTCGGGTTTGCATTCCAGACTCATCCGGGGAGTCAGTTCTCACCTCGAGGGTAAGCAAAGAATTCCGCTCTCGTCTCGAGTCGCGATGGGTATCTCTTGGAGCCCACTGTGTGTACTAAAGGGAGTCAAGCCTCCTGTGGAGTTTGGAGAGAGGACTCGGGATTGGACTCCAGGCCATGCAGGAAAAGAAGGCCCTCATCTCGAGATGACGGTGGCGTCTCGTTGGTTTTCTCGAGCTGCGGCGCCAGTGTGGGGTGTCTCATGAAGTACCACGGGGATCTCAGGGAGCCTCTTGTATGGCGCCAGGAAAATCCAGTATTCCATTCGAGTTGCAAGTTAGAACTGGGGTTTGCTCTCCAGTCACTGCAGGGCAAAATAGACCTCATCTACGCTTGTGTCCAGGACCTAGTGTTCCACTACTGGGCCAACAGGGATCTCAGGGTTGCATTCTCGACTCACCCGGGGAGTCAGGCCTCGTCTTGAGGGGAAAAAAAGGACTCCGCTCTCCTGTCGAGTCGCGACAGGTATCTCTTGGAGCCCACTGCGTGGCGTAAAGGGAGTGAAGCCTCCTATGGAGTTTGGAGAGATGACTCGGGATTGTTTTCCTGGCCATGCAGGAAAAAAGGCCCTCATCTCGCGATGACGGGGGCATCTCGTGGGTTTTCTCCAGCTGCGGCGCCAGTATCAGATTTCTCACGAGGTACAACGGGGAGCTCAGAGAGCCTCTCGTGTGGTGCTAGGGACGTCAGGTCTCCGTGCGTGTGGTGAAGGGGAGTGCGTGATTGCTCTCGAGTCATAGTAGGCGAATCGGGCCTCAAGACGCATTGAAGAAGGACTCTTGAGGTCTTTCTCGGGTTGCGGCAGGGAACCCTGGGTTCCCTTGATTTGTGTCGGTGACCTCAGGCAACTTCTAAGGGTGCCTCTGAGAAGTCAGGCACACTGTGGATTTGGGAGGGGCCTTTCGTTACTCAACTGGGTTTGGTGCAATCGAAGAGGGCCTCATCTCGAATGGAGGCAGGAACCTCAGGGGTCCTCTCCATATCTGACTCGGGTCGCAGGGTACCTGCAGAGTATGGACAAGAGAGTCACGCCTCGTCTTCTGTGGAGGAATGGATTTCCCCTTGCCTTTCGAGTTGTTCACGGAGTGACAGGCCACTTGTTGAGCTGAGTGTGGAACCTGCGGGTTTTTCTGGACGATGCACGGGGGTGTCAGTGCCCCTTCGTGTTGTGCCTTCATCCACAGGGTTGCCTTCAAAGAGGTTTCCGGGCATCGGGTTCTTTTCAAGAGCGTACCGGAAAATTGGGGTCTTTCAGCATGTGGTACCACCCACGAGGCTACGTCTCGAATTTCCTCGGGAGACCGGCCTCATCCTGAGGTGCGCCAGAAAGCTCGGGAACCCCTTGCAGACAAAGCAGGGGAATCGACCCACCGGTCGCAATCAGAAGGGGAGAAGGGGCTCAGGTGAAGTGGTGCCGGGAACCTCGGTGGTCCCCTCGAGTGAGACCGGTATGTCACGGCACTTTTGAGGTCGCATCAAGGGTGCCAAGTACAGTTTCGCACTTCAAGACGGAACGTGGGAATTCTCTGGAGATGCTGTAGCGGGCAAGGGCCTCATATTGCGATGACGAGGGAAACACGTGGTTTTTCTCGAGTTGAGGCGGGATTCTCGAGTTACAATGGGGAATTCAGTCTTCCTCTTGTGTTGGCCCAGGAAGTCCAATCTTCCATTCAACTTGTCAGAGAGAGCTGGGGGTTGCTCTCGAGTCACTTCAGGGCAAAGAGTCCTCATCTAGGCTTGGGTCCAGGACGTAATGTCCCTCTCCAGGGGCGACAGGGATATCGGGGTCGCATTCCAGTCTCACCCGGTGGGTCACGCCTCGTCTCGAGTGGAAGCAAAGGACTCCACTATCCTCTCGAGTCGGGACGCGTAACTCTTGGAGCCCAATGAGTGGCCTAAAGGGAGTCAAGCGTCCTGTGTAGCTTGGACAGAAGGTTCACGCTTGATCTGCATACCATGCAGTTAAAGATGGCCCTCCTCTCGTGATGACGGGGGCGTCTCATGGGTTTTCTCGAGCTGCGGCGCCAGTGTGGGGTTTCTCACGAGATATGATGGGGAGTTCAGGGAGCCACTCGTGCGGCGCCAGAGAAGCCTGACTCCATGCGTGTGGCCAGGCAGATCGCGTCATTGCTCTCGAGTCATGGGAGGGACTAGGGCCTCAAGAGGCATTTAAGAAGGACTCTCAAGGTCTTTCTTGGGTTGGGGCGGGAAACACTCGTTTCCATCGACCTCTAAGGGGACCTTAGGGAACTTCCCAGGTGCCTCTGAGAGGTGAGGGATACTGAGGAGTTAGAGGGGCCTCTCGGGACTCCACTAGGTTTGACGAAATGAAAGAGGGCCTCATCTCGATTGGAGGCAGGAACCTCAGGCTTCCTCTCCATTTCTGACTCCGACCGCAGGGTCCCTGCAGAGTTGGGACAGGAGAGTCAGGCCTCGTCTTGTCTGAGTAACGGAACTCTGCTTGCCTCTCGAGTCGTTCAGGGGGTCTCAGGGCCCTTGACAAGCTGTTAGTGGAACCTGCGGGTGTTTCCAGAAGATGCATGGGGGTGTCAGTGCCCCTTCGTTTTGTGCCTTCCCCCACAGGGTTTCCTTCAAAGAGGTGTCCGGGCATCGGGTTCATTTCAAGAGCGGACCGGGAAATCGGGGTCATTCTGCATGTGGCACCACCCACGTGGCTCATCTCGAATTTCCTCGTGAGACCAGCATCATCCTGAGGTGCGCCGGGAAGGCCGGGAACACCTTCCACACAAAGTAGGGGAATCGATTCTCCTGTCGCGATCAGGAGGGGAGATGGGGCTCAGATGAAGTGGTGCCGGGACCCTCGGTGTTCCACTCGAGGGAACCCGGCGTTTCAGGGAACTTTAGGGGTCGCATCAAGGGAGCCAAGTACCGTTTCCCACTTCAGGACGGAACATGGGACTTCCCTGGAGACGCTATAGAGGGCAAGGGCCTCATCCTGTGAAGACGTTGGAACCACGTCGTTTTTCTCGAGTTGCATCGGGATTCTCGAAAACGACAGGAATTTCAGGCTTCCTCTTGGGTTGGCCCTGGGAAGCCCAATCTTCAATTCGAGTTGCGATGGAAAGCTGGGGGTTCTGCTCGAGTCACTACAGGGCCAAAGAGACCTCATCGAGGCGTGTGTCCAGGACCTAATATTCCTCCCAAGGGAAGACAGGGATCACGGGTTTCCATTCCAGACTCCCCCGGGGGGTCAGGACTCGCCTGGAGGGGAAGCAAAGGACTCCGCTTTCCTCTCAAGTCGCGACACGGTTCTCTTGGAGCCCACTGAGTGGACTCAAGGGTGTCGAGCCTCCTCTTCAGTTTGGAGAGAGGACCCGGGATTGCTCTCCAGGCCAGGCAGGAAAAGAAGGCCCTCATCTCGCGATGACGGGGGAGTCTCATGGGTTTCCTCAGGCTGCTGCGCTCATGGAGGTTTTCTCACGAGGCACGACGAGGACCTCAGGAAGCCTCTCGTGCGGCGCCAGGGAAGTCAGGTCCCCATGCGCATGGCGAGGGGGAGCTGGTCATCACTCTCGAGTCATGGGAAACGGCTGGGTCCTCAAGAGGCGTTGAAGAAGGACTCTCGAAGTCTTTCTCGGGTTGTGGCGGGAAACCCTCGTTTCCCTCGACTTCTGCAGGGGACGTTAGTGAACTTCCCACGGTGCCTCTGAGAGGTGAGGGATGCTGTGTAGTTGGCAGGGCCTCTCGGGACTCTGCTGGGTTCGGCGCAATGGAAGAGGGCCTCATCTCGAGGGGAGGCATGAACCTCAGGCTTCCTCTCGGTTTCGGACTCCGACTGCACGGTCCCTGCAGGGTTGGGACAGGAGAGTCATGCCTCGTCTTGTCTGAGGAATGGAATTCTGGTTGCCTCTCGAGTTGTTCCAGGAGTCTCAGGCCCCTTGTCGAGCTGTGTGTAGACCCTGCGGGTTTTTCCGGATGATGCACGGGGGTGTCAGTGCCCCTTCGTGTTGTGCCTTCACTCACAGGGTTGCCTTCGAAGACGTGTCCGGGCATCGGTTTCTTATCAAGAGCAGACCGGAAAATCGGAGTCGTTCGGCACGTGGCACCTCACACGTGGCTAGTCTCCAATTTCCTCCTGAGACCGGCCTCATCCTGAGGTGCGCCAGGAAGGCCGGGAACCCCTTCCAGACAAAGCAGGGGAATCGACTCTCCTGTCGCGATCAGGAGGGGAGAAGGGGCTCAGATGAAGTGGTGCCGGGACCCTCGGTGTTCCCCCCGAGGGAACCCAGCGTGTCGGGGAATTTTGCGGTCGCATCAAGGGTGTCAAGTACCGTTTCGCCCTTCAGGGCGGAACATGGGACTTCCCTGGAGACACCGGGAACTTCGGTGTTCCCCTGGAGTGAGACCGGTATGTTGGGGAACTTTGGGGTCGCATCAAGGGTGCCAAGTAGCATTTCGAACTTTAAGATGGAACGTGGGACTTCTCTTGAGACTCTAGCTGGCAAGGGCCTCATATTGCGATGAAGGGGGAACCACATGGTTTTTAAGACTTGAGGCTGTATTCTCGAATTACGATGGGAAATTCAGACTTCCTCTTGTGTTGACCGTGGGAAGACCAATCTTCCATTCAAATTGTGAGGGAGAGATGGAGGTTGCTCTCGAGTCACTGTAGGGCAAAATAGACCTCATCTAGGCTTGTGTCTAGGACATAATGTTCCACTCCAGGGGTGACATGGATCTCGGGGTTGCATTCCAAACTCACCCGGGGAGTCAGGCCTCGTCTCCAGGGAAGCAAAGGACTCCGCTCTCCTCTCGAGTCGCACCGGGTATTTCTTGGACCCAACTGAGTGGCCTAAAGGGAGTCAATACTCCTGTGAAGTTTGGAGAGAGGACCAGGAATTGCTCTCCAGGTCAGGCAGGAAAAGAAGGCCCCCATCTCTCCTTGACGGGGGCATCTTGTGGTTTTTCTCGAACTGCGGCGCCAGTGTGGGTTTTCTCACGAGGTACGATGGGGTACTCAGGGAGCCTCTTGTGTGGTACTAGGGAAGTCAGTTTTCCTGCTTGTGGCGAGGGGAGCGCGTCCTTGCTCTGGAGTCATGGTAGGGGAATCGGGCATCAAGAGACGTTGAAAAAGGACTCTCCAAGTCTTTCTCGGGTTACTTCAGGAAACTCTGGGTTCCCTCGACTTGTGCCAGTGACCTCAGGTAGCTTCTCAGGGAGCCTCTGAGAATTCAGGGATACTGTGGTGTTGGGAGGGGCCTCTCGGGACACCACTGAGTTTGGTTCAATGGAAGAGGGCCTCTTCTCTAGTTGAGGCAGGAACCTCAGGGTTCCTCTCCATTTCTGACTCCAATTGCAGGGTCCCTGAAGAGTTGGGACAGGAGAGTAAGGCCTCGTCATGTGTGAAGGAATGCAACTTCACTTGCCTCTCGAGTTGTTCACGGGGTGACAGTCCACATTTGGAGCTGTGAGTGGAATCTGAGGGTTTTTCCAGACGATGCATGGGGATGTCAGTGTCCCTTCGTGTTGTGCCTTCATCCACAGGGTTGCCTTCGAAGAGATGTCCGGGCGTCAGGTTCTTATCTAGAGTGGACCGGGAATTCGGGATCTTTCGGCATATGGCACCAACCATGAGGCTACTTTTCGAATTTCCTCATGAGACCGGCCTCATCTGGAGGTTCGCGGGGAACGTCGGGAACCCCTTGCAGACAAAACATGGGAATCAACCCTTCTGTCGCGATCAGGAGGGGTGAAGGGGCTCACAGGAAGTGGTGCCGTGAACTTTGGTGTTTCCCTCGAGTGAGACCGGTATGTCAGGGAACTTTGGGGGTCGCATCAAGGGTGCCAAGTACCGTTTTGTACTTCAGGATGGAACGTGGGACTTCTCTTGATACGCTGTAGCGGCCAAGGGCCTCATCTTGCGATGACGGGGGAGCCACGTGGTTTTTCTCGAGTTGCGGCGGGATTCTCGAGTTACGACGGGGATTTCAGGCTTCCTCTTGTGTTGGGCCAGGGAAGTCCAATCATCCATTCGAGTTGCGAGGGAGAGCTGGGGGTTGCGCTCGAGTCACGTCAGGGCAAAGGAGACCTCATCTAGGCTTGTGTCCAGGACCTAATGTTCCTCTCCAAGGGCCACAGGGATCTCAGGTTTGCATTCCAGACTCACCCAGAGAGTCAGGCCTCATGTCGAAGGGAAGCAAAGGACTCCGCTCTCCTTTCGAGTCGCGACGGGCACCTCTTGGAGCCCACTTTGTGGCCTAAAGGGAGTCAAGCCTCCTGTGAAGTTTGGAGAGAGGACTTGGGACTGCTCTCCAGGCCATGCAGGAAAAGATGGCCCTCATTTGGCGATGACGGAGGGATCTTGTTGGTTTTCTCGAGCTGCGGCGCCAGTGTGGGGTTTCACACGAGGTACGACGGGGAGCTCAGGGAGCGTCTCGTGTGGCGCCAGGGAAGTCAGGTCTCCATGCTCGTGGAAAGGGGGAGCGCGTCATGGTTCTCGAGTCACGAGAGGGGACTAGGGACTCAAGACGCGTTGAAGAAGGACTCTCGAGGTCTTTCTCGGGGGCGGCGGGAAACCCTCGTTTCCCTCGCCTTCTGCCGGGGACCTTAGGGAACTTCCCAGGGTGCCTCTGAGAGGCGAGGGATCCTGTGGACGTGGCGGGGCCCCTCGGGACTCCGCTGGGTCTGGCGCAACGGAAAAGGGCCTCACCTCGAGGGGAGGCAGGCACCTCAGGCTTCCTCTCCGTTTCGGACTCCGACCGCAGGGTCCCTGCAGAGTTGGGACAGGAGAGTCAGGCCTCGTCTTGTCTGAGGAAGGGAACCCCGCTGGCCTCTCGAGTTGCTCAGGGGGTCTCAGGCCCCTCGTCGAGCTGTGTGTGGAACCCGCGGGTCTTTGCGGACGATGCACGGGGGTGGCAGTGCCCCTTCGTGTTGTGCCTTAACCCACAGGGTTGCCTTCGAAGAGGGGTCCGGGCCTCGGGTCCTTCTCAAGAGCGGATCGGGGAATCGGGGGCGTTCGGCATGTGGCCCCACCCACGTGGCTCGTCTCGAATTTCCTCGTGAGACCGGCCTCATCCTGAGGTGCGCCGGGAAGGCCGGGAACCCCTTCCAGACCACGCAGGGGAATCGCGTCTCCTGTCGCGATCAGGAGGGGAGAAGGGGCTCAGAGGAAGCGGTGCCGGGACCCTCGGTGTTCCCCTCGGGGGACCCCGGCGTGTCGGCGGACTTTTGGGGGTCGCAGGAAGGCTGTCAGGGACCGTTTCGCCCTTCAGGGCGGAACAGGGGACTTCCCTTGAGACGCCGTGGCGGGCAAGGGCCTCATCTTGCCAAGAGGTGGGAACCACGTGGTTTTTCTCAAGTTGCGGCGGCATTCTCGAGTTACGACGGGGATCTCAGCCTTCCCCTTGGGTTGGTCCTGGGAAGCCCAATCTTTCCCTCGGGTTGAGAGGGAAAGCTGGGGGTTGCGCTCGAGTCACCGCAGGGCCGAAGAGACCTCACCTCGGCGTGTGTCCGGGACCTAATATTCCTCTCCAGGGAAGGCAGGGATCTCGGGGTTGCATTCCAGGCTCCCCCGGGGAGTCAGGCCTCGTCTCGAGAGGAAGCCAAGGACTCCGCTCTCCTCTCGAGTCACGACGCAGGTCTCTTGGAGCCCCCTGAGCGGCCTCAAGGGAGTCCAGCCTCCTCTTCCGTTTGGAGAGAGGACCCGGGATTGCTCTCCAGGCCATGCAGGAAAAGAAGGCCCTCAGCTCGCGAGGACGGGGGCGTCTCAGGGGTTTCCTCGAGCTGCGGCGCCCGTGGGGGTTTTCTCCCGAGGCACGACGAGGATCTCAGGGATCCTCTCGTGCGGCGCCAGGGAAGTCAGGTCTCCATGCGCGTGGCGAGGGGGAGCGCGTCCTGGGTCTCGAGTCACGGGAGGGGACTAGGGCCTCGAGACGCGTTGAAGAAGGACTCTCGAGGTCTTTGTCGGGGGGCGGCGGGAAACCCTCGTTTCCCTCGCCTTCTGCTGGGGACATTAGGGAATTTCCCAGGGTGCCTCTGAGAGGCGAGGGATCCTTTGGAGGTGGCGGGGCCCCTCGGGACTCCGCTGGGTCTGGCGCAACGGAAGAGGGCCTCACCTCGAGGGGAGGCAGGCACCTCAGGCTTCCTCTCCGTTTCGGACTCCGACCGCAGGGTCCCTGCAGAGTTGGGACAGGAGAGTCAGGCCTCGTCTTGTCTGAGGAATGGAACCCCGCTGGCCTCTCGAGTTGCTCAGGGGGTCTCAGGCCACTCGTCGAGCTGTGTGTGGAATCTGCAGGTTTTTCCAGACGATGCATGGGGGTGTCAGTGACCCTTCCTTTTGTGTCTTCATCCACAGGGTTGCCTTCGAAGAGGTGTCCGGGCATCGTGTTCTTATGAAGAGCGGCCTGGGAAATCGGGGTCGTTCAGCATTTGGCACCACCCACGTGGCTAGTCTCGAATTTCCTCATGAAACCGGCCTCATCCTGAGGTGTGCCGCGAAGGTCATGAAACCCTTCCAGACAAAGCAGAGGAATCGACCCTCCTGTGGCGATCAGGAGGGGAGAAGTGGCTCAGATGTTGTGCTGCTGGGAACCTCGGTGTTTCCCTCAAGTGAGACAGGTATGTCGGGTAACTTTTGGGGTCGCATAACGCGTTCCAAGTACCGTTTCGCTCTTCAAATTGGAACGTGGGACTTCTCTTGGGGTGCTCCAGCGGGCAAGGGCCTCATCTTGGAATGACTGGGGAACCACTTGGTTTTTCTCTAGTTGCGGTGGGATATTTGAGTTACCACAGGGAATTCATGCTTCCTCTTGTGTTGGCCCACAAAAGTCTTATCTTCCATTCGAGATTCGAGGAAGAGCTGGAGGTGCGCTCTAGTCACTGAAGGCAAAAGAGACCCCACCAAGGCTTGTGTGCAGGACCTAATGTTCATGTCAAGGGGCGACAGGAATCTCGGGGTTGCATTCCAGACTCACCCTGGAGTCAGGCCTCGTCTCGAGGGGAAGCAAAGGACTCTGCTCTCCTCTCGAGTCGGACGGGTATGTCTTGGAGCCCACTGAGTGGCTTAAAGGGAGTCCAACCTCCTCTGGTGTTTGGAGGGAGGACACGGGATTGCTCTCCAGGCAATGCAGGAAATGAAGGCCCTCATCTCCCGATGACTGGGGCGTCTCGTAGGTTTTCTCGAGCTGTGGCGCTAGTGTGGGGTTTCTCACGAAGTAAGACTGGGAGCTCAGTGAGCCTCTCATGTGGTGCCAGGGCAGTCAGGTCTCTATGCACGTGGTGAGAGGGAGCCCGTCATTGTTCTCGAGTCATGGTAGGGGAATTGGGCCTGAAAACGTGTTAAAGAAGGACTCTCGAGGTCTTTCTTGGGTTGCAGCAGGAAACCCTGGGTTCCATCGACTTGTGCCAGTGACCTCAGGAAGCTTCTGAGCGTGCCTCTGAGAAGTCAGGGTCACTGTGGAGTTGGGAGGGGCCTCTCGGAACTCCACTGGGTTTGGTGCAATGGAAGAGGGCCTAATGACAAGTTGAGGCAGGAACCATAGGGTTCCTCTCCTGGCTTCGAATGCGCCAGATCTGACTCGGATCGCAGAGTCCCTGCAGAGTTGGGACAGGAGAGTCAGGCCTCGTCTTGTGTGGAGGAATGGAACTCCGCTTGACTCTCGCGTTGTTCATGGGGTGACAGGCCACTTGTCCTTTTGTATGTGGAACTTGCGGGTTTTTCTGGACGATGCACTGGGGTGTCACTGCCCCTTCGTGTTGTGCCTTGTTCCACAGGATTGCCTTCGAGTTGGGTTCTGCCATCGGGTTCTTATCAAGAGCGGACCAGGGAATTGGGGTCTTTTGGCATGTCGCACCACCCACGAGGCTATGTCTCGAATTTCCTCGTGAGACTGGCCTCATCTTGATGTGCGCCAGGAAGGTCGGGAACGCCTTCCAGACAAAGCAGGGGAATCGAACCTCCTGTCGCGATCAAGAGGGGAGAAGAGTCTCAGATGAAGTGGTGCCGGGAACCTCGGTGTTCTCCTCAAGTGAGACTGGTATGTCGGGGAACTTTTGGGGTCGCATCAAGGGTTCCAAATAACTTTTCGCTCTTCAATACGGAACGTGGGACTTCTCTTGAGACGCTGTAGCGGGCAAGGGCCTCATCTTTCGATGACGGGGGAACCACGTGGTTTTTCTTGAGTTGGGGCGGGATTCTCGAGTTACAACCGGGAATTCAGGCTTCCTCTTCAACTGGCCTAGGGAAGTCCAGTTTTCATTCGAATTGTGAGTTAGAACTGGGGATTGCTCTCGAGACACTGCAGGGCCAAATAGACCTCATCTAGGCTTGTGTCCAGGACCTAATGTTCCTCTGCTGGGGCGAAAGCGATCTCAGCATTGCATTCTCGACTCACCCGGGGAGTCAGGCCTCGTCTCGAGGGGAAGCCAAGGACACCGCTCTCCTGTCTCTCCAAGTCGCGACGGGTATATCTTGGAGCTCACTGTGTGGCCTAAAATGAGTCAAGCCTCCTGTGGAGTTTGGAGAGAGGACTCAGGATTGCTCTCCAGGCCATACAGCAAAAGAAGGCCCTCATCTCGTGAGGACTGGGGCGTCTCGTGGGTATTCTCGAGCTGCGGCTCCAGTGTGGTGTTGCTCACGAGGTATAATGGGCGCTCAGGGAGCCTCTCCTGTGGCGCCAGGGAAGTCAGGTTTCTATGCGCGTGGCTAGGGGGAGCGCGTCATTGCTCTCGAGTCATGGTAGGGGAATCGCACCTCAAGACGCGTTGAAGAAGGACTCTCGAGGTCTTTTACGGGTTGGGGCAGGAAACCCTTGGTTCCCTCGACTTGTGCCGGTGATCTCAGGAAGGTCTAAGGGTGCCTCTGAGAAGTCAGGGATACTGTGCAGTTGGGAGGGGTCTCTCGGGACTCCACTGGGTTCGGTGCAATGGAAGAGGGCCTCATCTCGAGTGGAGGCAGGAAACTCATGTTTCCTCTCCTGACTTCCCCTGGGCCAGATCTGACTCGGATCGCAGTTTCGCTGCAGAGTTCGAACAGGAGAGTCAGGCCTCGTCTTGTGTGGAGGAATGGAACTCTGCTTGCCTCTCCAGTTGTTCACGGGGTGACAGGTCACTTCTCGAGCTGTGTGTGGTACCTGCGGGTTTCTCCGGACGATACCCAGGGGTGTCAGTGCCCCTAAGTGTTGTGCCTTCATCAAAAGGGTTATCTTCAAAGAGGTGTCCGGGCATCAGGATCTTATCAAGAGCGGACCGGGAAATCGGGGTCTTTCGGCATGTGTCACCATCCAAGTGGCTATGTCTCGAATATCCTCGTGAGACCGGCCTCATCCTGAGATGCACCGGGAAAGGTGGGAACCCCTTCAAGACAAAACAGGGGAATCGACCCTCCTGTCGCGATCAGGAGGGGAGAAGGGGCCCAGATGTAGTGGTGCCGGGAACCTCGGTGTTCTCCTCGAGTCAGACCGGTGTGTCGAGGAACTTTTGAGGGCGCATCAAGGGTGCCAATACCGTTTCGCACTTCAAGACGGAACGTGGGACTTCTCTTGAGACGCTGTAGGGGGCAAGGGCCTCATCTTGGGATGACGGGGGAACCACGTGGCGTTTCTCCAGTTGTGGCGGGATTCTCGAGTTTCGACGGGGAATACAGTCTTCCTCATGTGTTGGGCCAGGGAAGTCCTATCTTCCATTCGAGTTTAAAGGGAGAGCTGGGGATTGCTCTCGAGTCACTGCAGGGCAAAATAGACCTAATCTAGGCTTGTGTCCAGGACTTAATGCTCGTCCCTAGGGGCGACAGGGATCTTGGGGTTGCATACCAGACTCACCCGGGGAATCAGGCCTCGTCTCGAGGGGAAGCAAAGAACTCCGCTGTCCTTTTGAGTCGCGATGGGTATCTCTTGGAGCCCACTGTGTGCCCTAAAGGGAGTCAAGCCTCCTGTGGTGTTTGGATAGAGGACTCGGGATTCCTGTCCAGGCCATGCAGGAAAAGAAGGCCCTCATCTCGCGATGATGGCGGCGTCTCATGGGTTTTCTGGACTGCCGCGCTAGTGCCGGGTTTCTGACGAGGTACGAGAGGGAGCTCAGGGAGCCTCTCGTGTGGCGCCAGGGAAGTCAGGTCCCCATGAGATGGCTAGGGGGAGCTCGTCATTGCTCTCGAGTCATGGTAGGGTAATCGGGCCTCAAGACGGGTTGAAGAAGGACTCTCGAGGTCTTTCTCGGGTCACTGCATAAAACCCAGGGTTCCCTTGACTTGTGCCTGCGACCTCAGGGAGCTTCTCAGAGTGCCTCTGAGAAGTCAGGGATACTGTGCAGTTTGGAGGGGCCTCTCGAGACTCCTCTGCATTTGGTGGAATGTAAGAGGGACTCATCTCGAGTTGAAGCAGGAACCTCAGTGTTCCACTCCATTTCTGACTCAGATCGCAAGGTCCCTGCATGTTGGTACAGGAGAGTCAGGCCTCGTCTTTTCTGGAGGATGGGACTCCTCTTGCCTCTCGAGTTGTTCTCGAGGTGACAGGCCACTTGTCGAGCTGTGTGTGTAACCTGCCCGTTTTTCCAGATGATGCACAGGTGTGTTAGTGCCCCTTCGTGTTGTACCTTCATACTCAAGGCTGCCTTCCAAGAGGTGTCCGAGCATCGGATTCTTATCAAGAGCGGACCGGGAAATTGGAGTCTTTCAGCAAGTGGCACCACCCACAAAGCTACGTATCGAATTTCCCCATGAGACCGGCCTCATCCTGAGTTGTGCAGGGAAGGTCGGGCCCCCTTGCAGACAAAGCAGGGGAATCGACCCACCGGTCACGATCAGGAGGGGAGAAGGGGCTTAAATGAAGTGGTGCCGGGAACCTCGGTGTTCCCCTTGAGTGAGACCGGCGTGTTGGGGGACTTTTGGGGTCGCATCAAGGGTGCCAAGTACCGTTTCGCATTTCAAGACGGAACCTGGGACATCTTTTGAAACGCTGTAGCGGGCAAGGGCCTCATCTTGCGATGACGGGAGAACCACGTGGTTTTGCTCGAGTTGCGGCGGGATTCTCGAGTTATGACCGGGAATTTAGGCTTCCTTTTGTTGGCCTTGAAATCCAATCTTCCTTTCGGGTTGCGAGGGGGAGCTGGGGATTGCGCTAGAGTCACTGCAGGGCAAAAGAGACCTAATCTAGGCTTGTGTCCAGGATCTAACGTTGCTCTCCAGGGGCGACAGGGATCTCGGGTTTGCATTCCAGACTCATCCGGGGAGTCAGTTCTCACCTCGAGGGTAAGCAAAGAATTCCGCTCTCGTCTCGAGTCGCGATGGGTATCTCTTGGAGCCCACTGTGTGTACTAAAGGGAGTCAAGCCTCCTGTGGAGTTTGGAGAGAGGACTCGGGATTGGACTCCAGGCCATGCAGGAAAAGAAGGCCCTCATCTCGAGATGACGGTGGCGTCTCGTTGGTTTTCTCGAGCTGCGGCGCCAGTGTGGGGTGTCTCATGAAGTACCACGGGGATCTCAGGGAGCCTCTTGTATGGCGCCAGGAAAATCCAGTATTCCATTCGAGTTGCAAGTTAGAACTGGGGTTTGCTCTCCAGTCACTGCAGGGCAAAATAGACCTCATCTACGCTTGTGTCCAGGACCTAGTGTTCCACTACTGGGCCAACAGGGATCTCAGGGTTGCATTCTCGACTCACCCGGGGAGTCAGGCCTCGTCTTGAGGGGAAAAAAAGGACTCCGCTCTCCTGTCGAGTCGCGACAGGTATCTCTTGGAGCCCACTGCGTGGCGTAAAGGGAGTGAAGCCTCCTATGGAGTTTGGAGAGATGACTCGGGATTGTTTTCCTGGCCATGCAGGAAAAAAGGCCCTCATCTCGCGATGACGGGGGCATCTCGTGGGTTTTCTCCAGCTGCGGCGCCAGTATCAGATTTCTCACGAGGTACAACGGGGAGCTCAGAGAGCCTCTCGTGTGGTGCTAGGGACGTCAGGTCTCCGTGCGTGTGGTGAAGGGGAGTGCGTGATTGCTCTCGAGTCATAGTAGGCGAATCGGGCCTCAAGACGCATTGAAGAAGGACTCTTGAGGTCTTTCTCGGGTTGCGGCAGGGAACCCTGGGTTCCCTTGATTTGTGTCGGTGACCTCAGGCAACTTCTAAGGGTGCCTCTGAGAAGTCAGGCACACTGTGGATTTGGGAGGGGCCTTTCGTTACTCAACTGGGTTTGGTGCAATCGAAGAGGGCCTCATCTCGAATGGAGGCAGGAACCTCAGGGGTCCTCTCCATATCTGACTCGGGTCGCAGGGTACCTGCAGAGTATGGACAAGAGAGTCACGCCTCGTCTTCTGTGGAGGAATGGATTTCCCCTTGCCTTTCGAGTTGTTCACGGAGTGACAGGCCACTTGTTGAGCTGAGTGTGGAACCTGCGGGTTTTTCTGGACGATGCACGGGGGTGTCAGTGCCCCTTCGTGTTGTGCCTTCATCCACAGGGTTGCCTTCAAAGAGGTTTCCGGGCATCGGGTTCTTTTCAAGAGCGTACCGGAAAATTGGGGTCTTTCAGCATGTGGTACCACCCACGAGGCTACGTCTCGAATTTCCTCGGGAGACCGGCCTCATCCTGAGGTGCGCCAGAAAGCTCGGGAACCCCTTGCAGACAAAGCAGGGGAATCGACCCACCGGTCGCAATCAGAAGGGGAGAAGGGGCTCAGGTGAAGTGGTGCCGGGAACCTCGGTGGTCCCCTCGAGTGAGACCGGTATGTCACGGCACTTTTGAGGTCGCATCAAGGGTGCCAAGTACAGTTTCGCACTTCAAGACGGAACGTGGGAATTCTCTGGAGATGCTGTAGCGGGCAAGGGCCTCATATTGCGATGACGAGGGAAACACGTGGTTTTTCTCGAGTTGAGGCGGGATTCTCGAGTTACAATGGGGAATTCAGTCTTCCTCTTGTGTTGGCCCAGGAAGTCCAATCTTCCATTCAACTTGTCAGAGAGAGCTGGGGGTTGCTCTCGAGTCACTTCAGGGCAAAGAGTCCTCATCTAGGCTTGGGTCCAGGACGTAATGTCCCTCTCCAGGGGCGACAGGGATATCGGGGTCGCATTCCAGTCTCACCCGGTGGGTCACGCCTCGTCTCGAGTGGAAGCAAAGGACTCCACTATCCTCTCGAGTCGGGACGCGTAACTCTTGGAGCCCAATGAGTGGCCTAAAGGGAGTCAAGCGTCCTGTGTAGCTTGGACAGAAGGTTCACGCTTGATCTGCATACCATGCAGTTAAAGATGGCCCTCCTCTCGTGATGACGGGGGCGTCTCATGGGTTTTCTCGAGCTGCGGCGCCAGTGTGGGGTTTCTCACGAGATATGATGGGGAGTTCAGGGAGCCACTCGTGCGGCGCCAGAGAAGCCTGACTCCATGCGTGTGGCCAGGCAGATCGCGTCATTGCTCTCGAGTCATGGGAGGGACTAGGGCCTCAAGAGGCATTTAAGAAGGACTCTCAAGGTCTTTCTTGGGTTGGGGCGGGAAACACTCGTTTCCATCGACCTCTAAGGGGACCTTAGGGAACTTCCCAGGTGCCTCTGAGAGGTGAGGGATACTGAGGAGTTAGAGGGGCCTCTCGGGACTCCACTAGGTTTGACGAAATGAAAGAGGGCCTCATCTCGATTGGAGGCAGGAACCTCAGGCTTCCTCTCCATTTCTGACTCCGACCGCAGGGTCCCTGCAGAGTTGGGACAGGAGAGTCAGGCCTCGTCTTGTCTGAGTAACGGAACTCTGCTTGCCTCTCGAGTCGTTCAGGGGGTCTCAGGGCCCTTGACAAGCTGTTAGTGGAACCTGCGGGTGTTTCCAGAAGATGCATGGGGGTGTCAGTGCCCCTTCGTTTTGTGCCTTCCCCCACAGGGTTTCCTTCAAAGAGGTGTCCGGGCATCGGGTTCATTTCAAGAGCGGACCGGGAAATCGGGGTCATTCGGCATGTGGCACCACCCACGTGGCTCATCTCGAATTTCCTCGTGAGACCAGCATCATCCTGAGGTGCGCCGGGAAGGCCGGGAACACCTTCCACACAAAGTAGGGGAATCGATTCTCCTGTCGCGATCAGGAGGGGAGATGGGGCTCAGATGAAGTGGTGCCGGGACCCTCGGTGTTCCACTCGAGGGAACCCGGCGTTTCAGGGAACTTTAGGGGTCGCATCAAGGGAGCCAAGTACCGTTTCCCACTTCAGGACGGAACATGGGACTTCCCTGGAGACGCTATAGAGGGCAAGGGCCTCATCCTGTGAAGACGTTGGAACCACGTCGTTTTTCTCGAGTTGCATCGGGATTCTCGAAAACGACAGGAATTTCAGGCTTCCTCTTGGGTTGGCCCTGGGAAGCCCAATCTTCAATTCGAGTTGCGATGGAAAGCTGGGGGTTCTGCTCGAGTCACTACAGGGCCAAAGAGACCTCATCGAGGCGTGTGTCCAGGACCTAATATTCCTCCCAAGGGAAGACAGGGATCACGGGTTTCCATTCCAGACTCCCCCGGGGGGTCAGGACTCGCCTGGAGGGGAAGCAAAGGACTCCGCTTTCCTCTCAAGTCGCGACACGGTTCTCTTGGAGCCCACTGAGTGGACTCAAGGGTGTCGAGCCTCCTCTTCAGTTTGGAGAGAGGACCCGGGATTGCTCTCCAGGCCAGGCAGGAAAAGAAGGCCCTCATCTCGCGATGACGGGGGAGTCTCATGGGTTTCCTCAGGCTGCTGCGCTCATGGAGGTTTTCTCACGAGGCACGACGAGGACCTCAGGAAGCCTCTCGTGCGGCGCCAGGGAAGTCAGGTCCCCATGCGCATGGCGAGGGGGAGCTGGTCATCAATCTCGAGTCATGGGAAACGGCTGGGTCCTCAAGAGGCGTTGAAGAAGGACTCTCGAAGTCTTTCTCGGGTTGTGGCGGGAAACCCTCGTTTCCCTCGACTTCTTCAGGGGACGTTAGTGAACTTCCCACGGTGCCTCTGAGAGGTGAGGGATGCTGTGTAGTTGGCAGGGCCTCTCGGGACTCTGCTGGGTTCGGCGCAATGGAAGAGGGCCTCATCTCGAGGGGAGGCATGAACCTCAGGCTTCCTCTCGGTTTCGGACTCCGACTGCACGGTCCCTGCAGGGTTGGGACAGGAGAGTCATGCCTCGTCTTGTCTGAGGAATGGAATTCTGGTTGCCTCTCGAGTTGTTCCAGGAGTCTCAGGCCCCTTGTCGAGCTGTGTGTAGACCCTGCGGGTTTTTCCGGATGATGCACGGGGGTGTCAGTGCCCCTTCGTGTTGTGCCTTCACTCACAGGGTTGCCTTCGAAGACGTGTCCGGGCATCGGTTTCTTATCAAGAGCAGACCGGAAAATCGGAGTCGTTCGGCACGTGGCACCTCACACGTGGCTAGTCTCCAATTTCCTCCTGAGACCGGCCTCATCCTGAGGTGCGCCAGGAAGGCCGGGAACCCCTTCCAGACAAAGCAGGGGAATCGACTCTCCTGTCGCGATCAGGAGGGGAGAAGGGGCTCAGATGAAGTGGTGCCGGGACCCTCGGTGTTCCCCCCGAGGGAACCCAGCGTGTCGGGGAATTTTGCGGTCGCATCAAGGGTGTCAAGTACCGTTTCGCCCTTCAGGGCGGAACATGGGACTTCCCTGGAGACACCGGGAACTTCGGTGTTCCCCTGGAGTGAGACCGGTATGTTGGGGAACTTTGGGGTCGCATCAAGGGTGCCAAGTAGCATTTCGAACTTTAAGATGGAACGTGGGACTTCTCTTGAGACTCTAGCTGGCAAGGGCCTCATATTGCGATGAAGGGGGAACCACATGGTTTTTAAGACTTGAGGCTGTATTCTCGAATTACGATGGGAAATTCAGACTTCCTCTTGTGTTGACCGTGGGAAGACCAATCTTCCATTCAAATTGTGAGGGAGAGATGGAGGTTGCTCTCGAGTCACTGTAGGGCAAAATAGACCTCATCTAGGCTTGTGTCTAGGACATAATGTTCCACTCCAGGGGTGACATGGATCTCGGGGTTGCATTCCAAACTCACCCGGGGAGTCAGGCCTCGTCTCCAGGGAAGCAAAGGACTCCGCTCTCCTCTCGAGTCGCACCGGGTATTTCTTGGACCCAACTGAGTGGCCTAAAGGGAGTCAATACTCCTGTGAAGTTTGGAGAGAGGACCAGGAATTGCTCTCCAGGTCAGGCAGGAAAAGAAGGCCCCCATCTCTCCTTGACGGGGGCATCTTGTGGTTTTTCTCGAACTGCGGCGCCAGTGTGGGTTTTCTCACGAGGTACGATGGGGTACTCAGGGAGCCTCTTGTGTGGTACTAGGGAAGTCAGTTTTCCTGCTTGTGGCGAGGGGAGCGCGTCCTTGCTCTGGAGTCATGGTAGGGGAATCGGGCATCAAGAGACGTTGAAAAAGGACTCTCCAAGTCTTTCTCGGGTTACTTCAGGAAACTCTGGGTTCCCTCGACTTGTGCCAGTGACCTCAGGTAGCTTCTCAGGGAGCCTCTGAGAATTCAGGGATACTGTGGTGTTGGGAGGGGCCTCTCGGGACACCACTGAGTTTGGTTCAATGGAAGAGGGCCTCTTCTCTAGTTGAGGCAGGAACCTCAGGGTTCCTCTCCATTTCTGACTCCAATTGCAGGGTCCCTGAAGAGTTGGGACAGGAGAGTAAGGCCTCGTCATGTGTGAAGGAATGCAACTTCACTTGCCTCTCGAGTTGTTCACGGGGTGACAGTCCACATTTGGAGCTGTGAGTGGAATCTGAGGGTTTTTCCAGACGATGCATGGGGATGTCAGTGTCCCTTCGTGTTGTGCCTTCATCCACAGGGTTGCCTTCGAAGAGATGTCCGGGCGTCAGGTTCTTATCTAGAGTGGACCGGGAATTCGGGATCTTTCGGCATATGGCACCAACCATGAGGCTACTTTTCGAATTTCCTCATGAGACCGGCCTCATCTGGAGGTTCGCGGGGAACGTCGGGAACCCCTTGCAGACAAAACATGGGAATCAACCCTTCTGTCGCGATCAGGAGGGGTGAAGGGGCTCACAGGAAGTGGTGCCGTGAACTTTGGTGTTTCCCTCGAGTGAGACCGGTATGTCAGGGAACTTTGGGGGTCGCATCAAGGGTGCCAAGTACCGTTTTGTACTTCAGGATGGAACGTGGGACTTCTCTTGATACGCTGTAGCGGCCAAGGGCCTCATCTTGCGATGACGGGGGAGCCACGTGGTTTTTCTCGAGTTGCGGCGGGATTCTCGAGTTACGACGGGGATTTCAGGCTTCCTCTTGTGTTGGGCCAGGGAAGTCCAATCATCCATTCGAGTTGCGAGGGAGAGCTGGGGGTTGCGCTCGAGTCACGTCAGGGCAAAGGAGACCTCATCTAGGCTTGTGTCCAGGACCTAATGTTCCTCTCCAAGGGCCACAGGGATCTCAGGTTTGCATTCCAGACTCACCCAGAGAGTCAGGCCTCATGTCGAAGGGAAGCAAAGGACTCCGCTCTCCTTTCGAGTCGCGACGGGCACCTCTTGGAGCCCACTTTGTGGCCTAAAGGGAGTCAAGCCTCCTGTGAAGTTTGGAGAGAGGACTTGGGACTGCTCTCCAGGCCATGCAGGAAAAGATGGCCCTCATTTCGCGATGACGGAGGGATCTTGTTGGTTTTCTCGAGCTGCGGCGCCAGTGTGGGGTTTCACACGAGGTACGACGGGGAGCTCAGGGAGCGTCTCGTGTGGCGCCAGGGAAGTCAGGTCTCCATGCTCGTGGAAAGGGGGAGCGCGTCATGGTTCTCGAGTCACGAGAGGGGACTAGGGACTCAAGACGCGTTGAAGAAGGACTCTCGAGGTCTTTCTCGGGGGCGGCGGGAAACCCTCGTTTGCCTCGCCTTCTGCCGGGGACCTTAGGGAACTTCCCAGGGTGCCTCTGAGAGGCGAGGGATCCTGTGGACGTGGCGGGGCCCCTCGGGACTCCGCTGGGTCTGGCGCAACGGAAAAGGGCCTCACCTCGAGGGGAGGCAGGCACCTCAGGCTTCCTCTCCGTTTCGGACTCCGACCGCAGGGTCCCTGCAGAGTTGGGACAGGAGAGTCAGGCCTCGTCTTGTCTGAGGAAGGGAACCCCGCTGGCCTCTCGAGTTGCTCAGGGGGTCTCAGGCCCCTCGTCGAGCTGTGTGTGGAACCCGCGGGTCTTTGCGGACGATGCACGGGGGTGGCAGTGCCCCTTCGTGTTGTGCCTTAACCCACAGGGTTGCCTTCGAAGAGGGGTCCGGGCCTCGGGTCCTTCTCAAGAGCGGATCGGGGAATCGGGGGCGTTCGGCATGTGGCCCCACCCACGTGGCTCCTCTCGAATTTCCTCGTGAGACCGGCCTCATCCTGAGGTGCGCCGGGAAGGCCGGGAACCCCTTCCAGACCACGCAGGGGAATCGCGTCTCCTGTCGCGATCAGGAGGGGAGAAGGGGCTCAGAGGAAGCGGTGCCGGGACCCTCGGTGTTCCCCTCGGGGGACCCCGGCGTGTCGGCGGACTTTTGGGGGTCGCAGGAAGGCTGTCAGGGACCGTTTCGCCCTTCAGGGCGGAACAGGGGACTTCCCTTGAGACGCCGTGGCGGGCAAGGGCCTCATCTTGCCAAGAGGTGGGAACCACGTGGTTTTTCTCAAGTTGCGGCGGCATTCTCGAGTTACGACGGGGATCTCAGCCTTCCCCTTGGGTTGGTCCTGGGAAGCCCAATCTTTCCCTCGGGTTGAGAGGGAAAGCTGGGGGTTGCGCTCGAGTCACCGCAGGGCCGAAGAGACCTCACCTCGGCGTGTGTCCGGGACCTAATATTCCTCTCCAGGGAAGGCAGGGATCTCGGGGTTGCATTCCAGGCTCCCCCGGGGAGTCAGGCCTCGTCTCGAGAGGAAGCCAAGGACTCCGCTCTCCTCTCGAGTCACGACGCAGGTCTCTTGGAGCCCCCTGAGCGGCCTCAAGGGAGTCCAGCCTCCTCTTCCGTTTGGAGAGAGGACCCGGGATTGCTCTCCAGGCCATGCAGGAAAAGAAGGCCCTCAGCTCGCGAGGACGGGGGCGTCTCAGGGGTTTCCTCGAGCTGCGGCGCCCGTGGGGGTTTTCTCCCGAGGCACGACGAGGATCTCAGGGATCCTCTCGTGCGGCGCCAGGGAAGTCAGGTCTCCATGCGCGTGGCGAGGGGGAGCGCGTCCTGGGTCTCGAGTCACGGGAGGGGACTAGGGCCTCGAGACGCGTTGAAGAAGGACTCTCGAGGTCTTTGTCGGGGGGCGGCGGGAAACCCTCGTTTCCCTCGCCTTCTGCTGGGGACATTAGGGAATTTCCCAGGGTGCCTCTGAGAGGCGAGGGATCCTTTGGAGGTGGCGGGGCCCCTCGGGACTCCGCTGGGTCTGGCGCAACGGAAGAGGGCCTCACCTCGAGGGGAGGCAGGCACCTCAGGCTTCCTCTCCGTTTCGGACTCCGACCGCAGGGTCCCTGCAGAGTTGGGACAGGAGAGTCAGGCCTCGTCTTGTCTGAGGAATGGAACCCCGCTGGCCTCTCGAGTTGCTCAGGGGGTCTCAGGCCACTCGTCGAGCTGTGTGTGGAATCTGCAGGTTTTTCCAGACGATGCATGGGGGTGTCAGTGACCCTTCCTTTTGTGTCTTCATCCACAGGGTTGCCTTCGAAGAGGTGTCCGGGCATCGTGTTCTTATGAAGAGCGGCCTGGGAAATCGGGGTCGTTCAGCATTTGGCACCACCCACGTGGCTAGTCTCGAATTTCCTCATGAAACCGGCCTCATCCTGAGGTGTGCCGCGAAGGTCATGAAACCCTTCCAGACAAAGCAGAGGAATCGACCCTCCTGTGGCGATCAGGAGGGGAGAAGTGGCTCAGATGTTGTGCTGCTGGGAACCTCGGTGTTTCCCTCAAGTGAGACAGGTATGTCGGGTAACTTTTGGGGTCGCATAACGCGTTCCAAGTACCGTTTCGCTCTTCAAATTGGAACGTGGGACTTCTCTTGGGGTGCTCCAGCGGGCAAGGGCCTCATCTTGGAATGACTGGGGAACCACTTGGTTTTTCTCTAGTTGCGGTGGGATATTTGAGTTACCACAGGGAATTCATGCTTCCTCTTGTGTTGGCCCACAAAAGTCTTATCTTCCATTCGAGATTCGAGGAAGAGCTGGAGGTGCGCTCTAGTCACTGAAGGCAAAAGAGACCCCACCAAGGCTTGTGTGCAGGACCTAATGTTCATGTCAAGGGGCGACAGGAATCTCGGGGTTGCATTCCAGACTCACCCTGGAGTCAGGCCTCGTCTCGAGGGGAAGCAAAGGACTCTGCTCTCCTCTCGAGTCGGACGGGTATGTCTTGGAGCCCACTGAGTGGCTTAAAGGGAGTCAAACCTCCTCTGGTGTTTGGAGGGAGGACACGGGATTGCTCTCCAGGCAATGCAGGAAAAGAAGGCCCTCATCTCCCGATGACTGGGGCGTCTCGTAGGTTTTCTCGAGCTGTGGCGCTAGTGTGGGGTTTCTCACGAAGTAAGACTGGGAGCTCAGTGAGCCTCTCATGTGGTGCCAGGGCAGTCAGGTCTCTATGCACGTGGTGAGAGGGAGCCCGTCATTGTTCTCGAGTCATGGTAGGGGAATTGGGCCTGAAAACGTGTTAAAGAAGGACTCTCGAGGTCTTTCTTGGGTTGCAGCAGGAAACCCTGGGTTCCATCGACTTGTGCCAGTGACCTCAGGAAGCTTCTGAGCGTGCCTCTGAGAAGTCAGGGTCACTGTGGAGTTGGGAGGGGCCTCTCGGAACTCCACTGGGTTTGGTGCAATGGAAGAGGGCCTAATGACAAGTTGAGGCAGGAACCACAGGGTTCCTCTCCTGGCTTCGAATGCACCGGATCTGACTCGGATCGCAGAGTCCCTGCAGAGTTGGGACAGGAGAGTCAGGCCTCGTCTTGTGTGGAGGAATGGAACTCCGCTTGACTCTCGCGTTGTTCATGGGGTGACAGGCCACTTGTCGATTTGTATGTGGAACTTGCGGGTTTTTCTGGACGATGCACTGGGGTGTCACTGCCCCTTCGTGTTGTGCCTTGTTCCACAGGATTGCCTTCGAGTTGGGTTCTGCCATCGGGTTCTTATCAAGAGCGGACCAGGGAATTGGGGTCTTTTGGCATGTCGCACCACCCACGAGGCTATGTCTCGAATTTCCTCGTGAGACTGGCCTCATCTTGATGTGCGCCGGGAAGGTCGGGAACGCCTTCCAGACAAAGCAGGGGAATCGAACCTCCTGTCGCGATCAAGAGGGGAGAAGAGTCTCAGATGAAGTGGTGCCGGGAACCTCGGTGTTCTCCTCAAGTGAGACTGGTATGTCGGGGAACTTTTGGGGTCGCATCAAGGGTTCCAAATAACTTTTCGCTCTTCAATACGGAACGTGGGACTTCTCTTGAGACGCTGTAGCGGGCAAGGGCCTCATCTTTCGATGACGGGGGAACCACGTGGTTTTTCTTGAGTTGGGGCGGGATTCTCGAGTTACAACCGGGAATTCAGGCTTCCTCTTCAACTGGCCTAGGGAAGTCCAGTTTTCATTCGAATTGTGAGTTAGAACTGGGGATTGCTCTCGAGACACTGCAGGGCCAAATAGACCTCATCTAGGCTTGTGTCCAGGACCTAATGTTCCTCTGCTGGGGCGAAAGCGATCTCAGCATTGCATTCTCGACTCACCCGGGGAGTCAGGCCTCGTCTCGAGGGGAAGCCAAGGACACCGCTCTCCTGTCTCTCCAAGTCGCGACGGGTATATCTTGGAGCTCACTGTGTGGCCTAAAATGAGTCAAGCCTCCTGTGGAGTTTGGAGAGAGGACTCAGGATTGCTCTCCAGGCCATACAGCAAAAGAAGGCCCTCATCTCGTGAGGACTGGGGCGTCTCGTGGGTATTCTCGAGCTGCGGCTCCAGTGTGGTGTTGCTCACGAGGTATAATGGGCGCTCAGGGAGCCTCTCCTGTGGCGCCAGGGAAGTCAGGTTTCTATGCGCGTGGCTAGGGGGAGCGCGTCATTGCTCTCGAGTCATGGTAGGGGAATCGCACCTCAAGACGCGTTGAAGAAGGACTCTCGAGGTCTTTTACGGGTTGGGGCAGGAAACCCTTGGTTCCCTCGACTTGTGCCGGTGATCTCAGGAAGGTCTAAGGGTGCCTCTGAGAAGTCAGGGATACTGTGCAGTTGGGAGGGGTCTCTCGGGACTCCACTGGGTTCGGTGCAATGGAAGAGGGCCTCATCTCGAGTGGAGGCAGGAAACTCATGTTTCCTCTCCTGACTTCCCCTGGGCCAGATCTGACTCGGATCGCAGTTTCGCTGCAGAGTTCGAACAGGAGAGTCAGGCCTCGTCTTGTGTGGAGGAATGGAACTCTGCTTGCCTCTCCAGTTGTTCACGGGGTGACAGGTCACTTCTCGAGCTGTGTGTGGTACCTGCGGGTTTCTCCGGACGATACCCAGGGGTGTCAGTGCCCCTAAGTGTTGTGCCTTCATCAAAAGGGTTATCTTCAAAGAGGTGTCCGGGCATCAGGATCTTATCAAGAGCGGACCGGGAAATCGGGGTCTTTCGGCATGTGTCACCATCCAAGTGGCTATGTCTCGAATATCCTCGTGAGACCGGCCTCATCCTGAGATGCACCGGGAAAGGTGGGAACCCCTTCAAGACAAAACAGGGGAATCGACCCTCCTGTCGCGATCAGGAGGGGAGAAGGGGCCCAGATGTAGTGGTGCCGGGAACCTCGGTGTTCTCCTCGAGTCAGACCAGTGTGTCGAGGAACTTTTGAGGGCGCATCAAGGGTGCCAATACCGTTTCGCACTTCAAGACGGAACGTGGGACTTCTCTTGAGACGCTGTAGGGGGCAAGGGCCTCATCTTGGGATGACGGGGGAACCACGTGGCGTTTCTCCAGTTGTGGCGGGATTCTCGAGTTTCGACGGGGAATACAGTCTTCCTCATGTGTTGGGCCAGGGAAGTCCTATCTTCCATTCGAGTTTAAAGGGAGAGCTGGGGATTGCTCTCGAGTCACTGCAGGGCAAAATAGACCTAATCTAGGCTTGTGTCCAGGACTTAATGCTCGTCCCTAGGGGCGACAGGGATCTTGGGGTTGCATACCAGACTCACCCGGGGAATCAGGCCTCGTCTCGAGGGGAAGCAAAGAACTCCGCTGTCCTTTTGAGTCGCGATGGGTATCTCTTGGAGCCCACTGTGTGCCCTAAAGGGAGTCAAGCCTCCTGTGGTGTTTGGATAGAGGACTCGGGATTCCTGTCCAGGCCATGCAGGAAAAGAAGGCCCTCATCTCGCGATGATGGCGGCGTCTCATGGGTTTTCTGGACTGCCGCGCTAGTGCCGGGTTTCTGACGAGGTACGAGAGGGAGCTCAGGGAGCCTCTCGTGTGGCGCCAGGGAAGTCAGGTCCCCATGAGATGGCTAGGGGGAGCTCGTCATTGCTCTCGAGTCATGGTAGGGTAATCGGGCCTCAAGACGGGTTGAAGAAGGACTCTCGAGGTCTTTCTCGGGTCACTGCATAAAACCCAGGGTTCCCTTGACTTGTGCCTGCGACCTCAGGGAGCTTCTCAGAGTGCCTCTGAGAAGTCAGGGATACTGTGCAGTTTGGAGGGGCCTCTCGAGACTCCTCTGCATTTGGTGGAATGTAAGAGGGACTCATCTCGAGTTGAAGCAGGAACCTCAGTGTTCCACTCCATTTCTGACTCAGATCGCAAGGTCCCTGCATGTTGGTACAGGAGAGTCAGGCCTCGTCTTTTCTGGAGGATGGGACTCCTCTTGCCTCTCGAGTTGTTCTCGAGGTGACAGGCCACTTGTCGAGCTGTGTGTGTAACCTGCCCGTTTTTCCAGATGATGCACAGGTGTGTTAGTGCCCCTTCGTGTTGTACCTTCATACTCAAGGCTGCCTTCCAAGAGGTGTCCGAGCATCGGATTCTTATCAAGAG
Source organism: Bubalus kerabau (assembly GCF_029407905.1). NCBI lineage: Eukaryota > Metazoa > Chordata > Mammalia > Artiodactyla > Bovidae > Bubalus > Bubalus kerabau. Next base: position 974,341 of record NC_073644.1, on the reverse strand, counting down.
CGGACCGGGAAATTGGAGTCTTTCAGCAAGTGGCACCACCCACAAAGCTACGTATCGAATTTCCCCATGAGACCGGCCTCATCCTGAGTTGTGCAGGGAAGGTCGGGCCCCCTTGCAGACAAAGCAGGGGAATCGACCCACCGGTCACGATCAGGAGGGGAGAAGGGGCTTAAATGAAGTGGTGCCGGGAACCTCGGTGTTCCCCTTGAGTGAGACCGGCGTGTTGGGGGACTTTTGGGGTCGCATCAAGGGTGCCAAGTACCGTTTCGCATTTCAAGACGGAACCTGGGACATCTTTTGAAACGCTGTAGCGGGCAAGGGCCTCATCTTGCGATGACGGGAGAACCACGTGGTTTTGCTCGAGTTGCGGCGGGATTCTCGAGTTATGACCGGGAATTTAGGCTTCCTTTTGTTGGCCTTGAAATCCAATCTTCCTTTCGGGTTGCGAGGGGGAGCTGGGGATTGCGCTAGAGTCACTGCAGGGCAAAAGAGACCTAATCTAGGCTTGTGTCCAGGATCTAACGTTGCTCTCCAGGGGCGACAGGGATCTCGGGTTTGCATTCCAGACTCATCCGGGGAGTCAGTTCTCACCTCGAGGGTAAGCAAAGAATTCCGCTCTCGTCTCGAGTCGCGATGGGTATCTCTTGGAGCCCACTGTGTGTACTAAAGGGAGTCAAGCCTCCTGTGGAGTTTGGAGAGAGGACTCGGGATTGGACTCCAGGCCATGCAGGAAAAGAAGGCCCTCATCTCGAGATGACGGTGGCGTCTCGTTGGTTTTCTCGAGCTGCGGCGCCAGTGTGGGGTGTCTCATGAAGTACCACGGGGATCTCAGGGAGCCTCTTGTATGGCGCCAGGAAAATCCAGTATTCCATTCGAGTTGCAAGTTAGAACTGGGGTTTGCTCTCCAGTCACTGCAGGGCAAAATAGACCTCATCTACGCTTGTGTCCAGGACCTAGTGTTCCACTACTGGGCCAACAGGGATCTCAGGGTTGCATTCTCGACTCACCCGGGGAGTCAGGCCTCGTCTTGAGGGGAAAAAAAGGACTCCGCTCTCCTGTCGAGTCGCGACAGGTATCTCTTGGAGCCCACTGCGTGGCGTAAAGGGAGTGAAGCCTCCTATGGAGTTTGGAGAGATGACTCGGGATTGTTTTCCTGGCCATGCAGGAAAAAAGGCCCTCATCTCGCGATGACGGGGGCATCTCGTGGGTTTTCTCCAGCTGCGGCGCCAGTATCAGATTTCTCACGAGGTACAACGGGGAGCTCAGAGAGCCTCTCGTGTGGTGCTAGGGACGTCAGGTCTCCGTGCGTGTGGTGAAGGGGAGTGCGTGATTGCTCTCGAGTCATAGTAGGCGAATCGGGCCTCAAGACGCATTGAAGAAGGACTCTTGAGGTCTTTCTCGGGTTGCGGCAGGGAACCCTGGGTTCCCTTGATTTGTGTCGGTGACCTCAGGCAACTTCTAAGGGTGCCTCTGAGAAGTCAGGCACACTGTGGATTTGGGAGGGGCCTTTCGTTACTCAACTGGGTTTGGTGCAATCGAAGAGGGCCTCATCTCGAATGGAGGCAGGAACCTCAGGGGTCCTCTCCATATCTGACTCGGGTCGCAGGGTACCTGCAGAGTATGGACAAGAGAGTCACGCCTCGTCTTCTGTGGAGGAATGGATTTCCCCTTGCCTTTCGAGTTGTTCACGGAGTGACAGGCCACTTGTTGAGCTGAGTGTGGAACCTGCGGGTTTTTCTGGACGATGCACGGGGGTGTCAGTGCCCCTTCGTGTTGTGCCTTCATCCACAGGGTTGCCTTCAAAGAGGTTTCCGGGCATCGGGTTCTTTTCAAGAGCGTACCGGAAAATTGGGGTCTTTCAGCATGTGGTACCACCCACGAGGCTACGTCTCGAATTTCCTCGGGAGACCGGCCTCATCCTGAGGTGCGCCAGGAAGCTCGGGAACCCCTTGCAGACAAAGCAGGGGAATCGACCCACCGGTCGCAATCAGAAGGGGAGAAGGGGCTCAGATGAAGTGGTGCCGGGAACCTCGGTGGTCCCCTCGAGTGAGACCGGTATGTCACGGCACTTTTGAGGTCGCATCAAGGGTGCCAAGTAGAGTTTCGCACTTCAAGACGGAACGTGGGAATTCTCTGGAGATGCTGTAGCGGGCAAGGGCCTCATATTGCGATGACGAGGGAAACACGTGGTTTTTCTCGAGTTGAGGCGGGATTCTCGAGTTACAATGGGGAATTCAGGCTTCCTCTTGTGTTGGCCCAGGAAGTCCAATCTTCCATTCAACTTGTCAGAGAGAGCTGGGGGTTGCTCTCGAGTCACTTCAGGGCAAAGAGTCCTCATCTAGGCTTGGGTCCAGGACGTAATGTCCCTCTCCAGGGGCGACAGGGATATCGGGGTCGCATTCCAGTCTCACCCGGTGGGTCACGCCTCGTCTCGAGTGGAAGCAAAGGACTCCACTATCCTCTCGAGTCGCGACGCGTAACTCTTGGAGCCCAATGAGTGGCCTAAAGGGAGTCAAGCGTCCTGTGTAGCTTGGACAGAAGGTTCACGCTTGATCTGCATACCATGCAGTTAAAGATGGCCCTCCTCTCGTGATGACGGGGGCGTCTCATGGGTTTTCTCGAGCTGCGGCGCCAGTGTGGGGTTTCTCACGAGATATGATGGGGAGTTCAGGGAGCCTCTCGTGCGGCGCCAGAGAAGCCTGACTCCATGCGTGTGGCCAGGCAGATCGCGTCATTGCTCTCGAGTCATGGGAGGGACTAGGGCCTCAAGAGGCATTTAAGAAGGACTCTCAAGGTCTTTCTTGGGTTGGGGCGAGAAACACTCGTTTCCATCGACCTCTAAGGGGACCTTAGGGAACTTCCCAGGTGCCTCTGAGAGGTGAGGGATACTGAGGAGTTAGAGGGGCCTCTCGGGACTCCACTAGGTTTGACGAAATGAAAGAGGGCCTCATCTCGATTGGAGGCAGGAACCTCAGGCTTCCTCTCCATTTCTGACTCCGACCGCAGGGTCCCTGCAGAGTTGGGACAGGAGAGTCAGGCCTCGTCTTGTCTGAGTAACGGAACTCTGCTTGCCTCTCGAGTCGTTCAGGGGGTCTCAGGGCCCTTGACAAGCTGTTAGTGGAACCTGCGGGTGTTTCCAGAAGATGCATGGGGGTGTCAGTGCCCCTTCGTTTTGTGCCTTCCCCCACAGGGTTTCCTTCAAAGAGGTGTCCGGGCATCGGGTTCATTTCAAGAGCGGACCGGGAAATCGGGGTCATTCGGCATGTGGCACCACCCACGTGGCTCATCTCGAATTTCCTCGTGAGACCAGCATCATCCTGAGGTGCGCCGGGAAGGCCGGGAACACCTTCCACACAAAGTAGGGGAATCGATTCTCCTGTCGCGATCAGGAGGGGAGATGGGGCTCAGATGAAGTGGTGCCGGGACCCTCGGTGTTCCACTCGAGGGAACCCGGCGTTTCAGGGAACTTTAGGGGTCGCATCAAGGGAGCCAAGTACCGTTTCCCACTTCAGGACGGAACATGGGACTTCCCTGGAGACGCTATAGAGGGCAAGGGCCTCATCCTGTGAAGACGTTGGAACCACGTCGTTTTTCTCGAGTTGCATCGGGATTCTCGAAAACGACAGGAATTTCAGGCTTCCTCTTGGGTTGGCCCTGGGAAGCCCAATCTTCAATTCGAGTTGCGATGGAAAGCTGGGGGTTCTGCTCGAGTCACTACAGGGCCAAAGAGACCTCATCGAGGCGTGTGTCCAGGACCTAATATTCCTCCCAAGGGAAGACAGGGATCACGGGTTTCCATTCCAGACTCCCCCGGGGGGTCAGGACTCGCCTGGAGGGGAAGCAAAGGACTCCGCTTTCCTCTCAAGTCGCGACACGGTTCTCTTGGAGCCCACTGAGTGGACTCAAGGGTGTTGAGCCTCCTCTTCAGTTTGGAGAGAGGACCCGGGATTGCTCTCCAGGCCAGGCAGGAAAAGAAGGCCCTCATCTCGCGATGACGGGGGAGTCTCATGGGTTTCCTCAGGCTGCTGCGCTCATGGAGGTTTTCTCACGAGGCACGACGAGGACCTCAGGGAGCCTCTCGTGCGGCGCCAGGGAAGTCAGGTCCCCATGCGCATGGCGAGGGGGAGCTGGTCATCACTCTCGAGTCATGGGAAACGGCTAGGTCCTCAAGAGGCGTTGAAGAAGGACTCTCGAGGTCTTTCTCGGGTTGTGGCGGGAAACCCTCGTTTCCCTCGACTTCTGCAGGGGACCTTAGTGAACTTCCCACGGTGCCTCTGAGAGGTGAGGGATGCTGTGTAGTTGGCAGGGCCTCTCGGGACTCTGCTGGGTTCGGCGCAATGGAAGAGGGCCTCATCTCGAGGGGAGGCATGAATCTCAGGCTTCCTCTCGGTTTCGGACTCCGACTGCACGGTCCCTGCAGGGTTGGGACAGGAGAGTCATGCCTCGTCTTGTCTGAGGAATGGAATTCTGGTTGCCTCTCGAGTTGTTCCAGGAGTCTCAGGCCCCTTGTCGAGCTGTGTGTAGACCCTGCGGGTTTTTCCGGATGATGCACGGGGGTGTCAGTGCCCCTTCGTGTTATGCCTTCACTCACAGGGTTGCCTTCGAAGACGTGTCCGGGCATCGGGTTCTTATCAAGAGCAGACCGGAAAATCGGAGTCGTTCGGCACGTGGCACCTCACACGTGGCTAGTCTCCAATTTCCTCCTGAGACCGGCCTCATCCTGAGGTGCGCCAGGAAGGCCGGGAACCCCTTCCAGACAAAGCAGGGGAATCGACTCTCCTGTCGTGATCAGGAGGGGAGAAGGGGCTCAGATGAAGTGGTGCCGGGACCCTCGGTGTTCCCCTCGAGGGAACCCAGCGTGTCGGGGAACTTTTGCGGTCGCATCAAGGGTGTCAAGTACCGTTTCACCCTTCAGGGCAGAACATGGGACTTCCCTGGAGACACCGGGAACTTCGGTGTTCCCCTGCAGTGAGACCGGTACGTTTGGGAACTTTGGGGTCGCATCAAGAGTGCCAAGTAGCATTTCGAACTTTAAGATGGAACGTGGGACTTCTCTTGAGACTCTAGCTGGCAAGGGCCTCATATTGCGATGAAGGGGGAACCACATGGTTTTTAAGACTTGAGGCTGAATTCTCGAATTACGATGGGAAATTCAGACTTCCTCTTGTGTTGACCGTGGGAAGACCAATCTTCCATTCAAATTGTGAGGGAGAGATGGAGGTTGCTCTCGAGTCACTGTAGGGCAAAATAGACCTCATCTAGGCTTGTGTCTAGGACATAATGTTCCACTCCAGGGGTGACATGGATCTCGGGGTTGCATTCCAAACTCACCCGGGGAGTCAGGCCTCGTCTCCAGGGAAGCAAAGGACTCCGCTCTCCTCTCGAGTCGCACCGGGTATTTCTTGGACCCAACTGAGTGGCCTAAAGGGAGTCAATACTCCTGTGAAGTTTGGAGAGAGGACCAGGAATTGCTCTCCAGGTCAGGCAGGAAAAGAAGGCCCCCATCTCTCCTTGACGGGGGCATCTTGTGGTTTTTCTCGAACTGCGGCGCCAGTGTGGGTTTTCTCACGAGGTACGATGGGGTACTCAGGGAGCCTCTTGTGTGGTACTAGGGAAGTCAGTTTTCCTGCTTGTGGCGAGGGGAGCGCGTCCTTGCTCTGGAGTCATGGTAGGGGAATCGGGCATCAAGAGACGTTGAAAAAGGACTCTCCAAGTCTTTCTCGGGTTACTTCAGGAAACTCTGGGTTCCCTCGACTTGTGCCAGTGACCTCAGGTAGCTTCTCAGGGAGCCTCTGAGAATTCAGGGATACTGTGGTGTTGGGAGGGGCCTCTCGGGACACCACTGAGTTTGGTTCAATGGAAGAGGGCCTCTTCTCTAGTTGAGGCAGGAACTTCAGGGTTCCTCTCCATTTCTGACTCCAATTGCAGGGTCCCTGAAGAGTTGGGACAGGAGAGTAAGGCCTCGTCATGTGTGAAGGAATGCAACTTCACTTGCCTCTCGAGTTGTTCACGGGGTGACAGTCCACATTTGGAGCTGTGAGTGGAATCTGAGGGTTTTTCCAGACGATGCATGGGGATGTCAGTGTCCCTTCGTGTTGTGCCTTCATCCACAGGGTTGCCTTCGAAGAGATGTCCGGGCGTCAGGTTCTTATCTAGAGTGGACCGGGAATTCGGGATCTTTCAGCATATGGCACCAACCATGAGGCTACTTTTCGAATTTCCTCATGAGACCGGCCTCATCTGGAGGTTCGCGGGGAACGTCGGGAACCCCTTGCAGACAAAACATGGGAATCAACCCTTCTGTCGCGAGCAGGAGGGGTGAAGGGGCTCACAGGAAGTGGTGCCGTGAACTTTGGTGTTTCCCTCGAGTGAGACCGGTATGTCAGGGAACTTTGGGGGTCGCATCAAGGGTGCCAAGTACCGTTTTGTACTTCAGGATGGAACGTGGGACTTCTCTTGATACGCTGTAGCGGCCAAGGGGCTCATCTTGCGATGACGGGGGAGCCACGTGGTTTTTCTCGAGTTGCGGCGGGATTCTCGAGTTACGACGGGGATCTCAGCCTTCCCCTTGGGTTGGCCCTGGGAAGCCCAATCTTCCCCTCGGGTTGCGAGGGAAAGCTGGGGGTTGCGCTCGAGTCACTGCAGGGCCGAAGAGACCTCACCTAGGCGTGTGTCCGGGACCTAATATTCCTCTCCAGGGAAGGCAGGGATCTCGGAGTTGCATTCCAGGCTCCCCCGAGGAGTCAGGCCTCGTCTCGAGGGGAAGCCAAGGACTCCGCTCTCCTCTCGAGTCGCGACGCGGGTCTCTTGGAGCCCCCTGAACGGCCTCAAGGGAGTCCAGCCTCCTCTTCCGTTTGGAGAGAGGACCCGGGATTGCTCTCCAGGCCATGCAGGAAAAGAAGGCCCTCAGCTCGCGAGGACGGGGGCGTCTCAGGGGTTTCCTCGAGCTGCGGCGCCCGTGGGGGTTTTCTCCCGAGGCACGACGAGGATCTCAGGGAGCCTCTCGTGCGGCGCCAGGGAAGTCAGATCTCCATGCGCGTGGCGAGGGGGAGCGCATCCTGGCTCTAGAGTCACGGGAGGGGACTAGGGCCTCGAGACGCGTTGAAGAAGGACTCTCGAGGTCTTTCTCGGGGGGCGGCGGGAAACCCTCGTTTCCCTCGCCTTCTGCCGGGGACCTTAGGGAACTTGCCAGGGTGCCTCTGAGAGGCGAGGGATCCTGTGGAGGTGGCGGGGCCCCTCGGGACTCCGCTGGGTCTGGCGCAACGGAAGAGGGCCTCACCTCGAGGGGAGGCAGGAACCTCAGGCTTCCTCTGCGTTTCGGACTCCGACCGCAGGGTCCCTGCAGAGTTGGGACAGGAGAGTCAGGCCTCGTCTTGTCTGAGGAAGGGAACCCCGCTGGCCTCTCGAGTTGCTCAGGGGGTCTCAGGCCCCTCGTCGAGCCGTGTGTGGAACCCGCGGGTCTTTGCGGACGACACACGGGGGTGGCAGTGCCCCTTCGTGTTGTGCCTTCACCCACAGGGTTGCCTTCGAAGAGGGGTCCGGTCCTCGGGTCATTCTCAAGGGCGGACCTGGGAATCGGGGGCGTTCGGCATGTGGCCCCACACACGTGGCTCGTCTCGAATTTCCTCGTGAGACCAGCCTCATCCTGAGGTGCGCCGGGAAGGCCGGGAACCCCTTCCAGACCACGCAGGGGAATCGCCTCACCTGTCGCGATCAGGAGGGGAGAAGGGGCTCAGAGGAAGCGGTGCCGGGACCCTCGGTGTTCCCCTCGGGGGACCCCGGCGTGTCGGGGGACTTTTGGGGGTCGCAGGAAGGCTGTCAGGGACCGTTTCGCCCTTCAGGGCGGAACAGGGGACTTCCCTTGAGACGCCGTCGCGGGCAAGGGCCTCATCTTGCCAAGCGGTGGGAACCACGTGGTTTTTCTCGAGGTGCGGCGGCATTCTCGAGTTACGACGGGGATCTCAGCCTTCCCCTTGGGTTGTCCCTGGGAAGCCCAATCTTCCCCTCGGGTTGCGAGGGAAAGCTGGGGGTTGCGCTCGAGTCACTGCAGGGCCGAAGAGACCTCACCTAGGCGTGTGTCCGGGACCTAATATTCCTCTCCAGGGAAGGCAGGGATCTCGGGGTTGCATTCCAGGCTCCCCCGGGGAGTCAGGCCTCGTCTCGAGGGGAAGCCAAGGACTCCGCTCTCCTCTCGAGTCGCGACGCGGGTCTCTTGGAGCCCCCTGAGCGGCCTCAAGGGAGTCCAGCCTCGTCTTCACTTTTGAGAGAGGACTCGTGATTACTCTCCAGGCCAGGCAGGAATAGAAGGCCCTCATCTCGCGAGGACGGGGGCATCTCAGGGGTTTCCTCGAGCTGCGGCACCCGTGGGGGTTTTCTCCCGAGGCACGACGAGGATCTCAGGGAGCCTCTCGTGTGGCGCCAGGGAAGTCTTGTCTCCATGCACGTGGCGAGAAGGAGCGCGTCATTGTTCTCGAGTCATGGGAGGGGACTAGGGCCTCCAGACGCGTTGAAGAAGGACTCTCGATGTCTTTCTCGGGTTGCAGCGGGAAACCCTCGTTTCCCCCAACTTCTGCCGGGGACCTGAGGAAACTTCCCAGGGTGCCTCTGAGAGGTGAGGGACGCTGTGGATTTGGCGGGGCCTCTCGGGACTCCACTGGGTTTGTCGCAATGGAAGAGGGCCTCATCTCGAGTGGAGGCAGGAACCTCAGGCTTCCTCTCCAATTCTGACTCTGATCTTAGTGTCCCTGCAGAGTTGGGACAGGAGAGTCAGGCTATGTCTTTTCTGAGGAATGGAACTCCGCTTGCCTCTCGATTTGTTCAAGGGGTTTCAGGCCCCTTGTCAAACTGTGTGTGGAATCTGCAGTTTTTTCCAGACGATGCATGGGGGTGTCAGTGACCCTTCCTTTTGTGTCTTCATCCACAGGGTTGCCTTCGAAGAGGTGTCCGGGCATCGTGTTCTTATGAAGAGCAGCCTGGGAAATCTGGGTCGTTCAGCATTTGGCACCACCCACGTGGCTAGTCTCGAATTTCCTCATGAAACCGGCCTCATCCTGAGGTGTGCCGCGAAGGTCATGAAACCCTTCCAGACAAAGCAGAGGAATCGACCCTCCTGTGGCGATCAGGAGGGGAGAAGTGGCTCAGATGTTGTGCTGCTGGGAACCTCGGTGTTTCCCTCAAGTGAGACAGGTATGTCGGGTAACTTTTGGGGTCGCATAACACGTTCCAAGTACCGTTTCGCTCTTCAAATTGGAACGTGGGACTTCTCTTGGGGTGCTCCAGCGGGCAAGGGCCTCATCTTGGAATGACTGGGGAACCACTTGGTTTTTCTCTAGTTGCGGTGGGATATTTGAGTTACCACAGGGAATTCATGCTTCCTCTTGTGTTGGCCCACAAAAGTCTTATCTTCCATTCGAGATTCGAGGAAGAGCTGGAGGTGCGCTCTAGTCACTGAAGGCAAAAGAGACCCCACCAAGGCTTGTGTGCAGGACCTAATGTTCCTGTCAAGGGGCGACAGGAATCTCGGGGTTGCATTCCAGACTCACCCTGGAGTCAGGCCTCGTCTCGAGGGGAAGCAAAGGACTCTGCTCTCCTCTCGAGTCGGACGGGTATGTCTTGGAGCCCACTGAGTGGCTTAAAGGGAGTCAAACCTCCTCTGGTGTTTGGAGGGAGGACACGGGATTGCTCTCCAGGCAATGCAGGAAATGAAGGCCCTCATCTCGAGATGACGGTGGCGTCTCGTGGGTTTTCTCGAGCTGCGGCGCCAGTGTGGGGTGTCTCATGAAGTACCACGGGGATCTCAGGGAGCCTCTTGTATGGCGCCAGGAAAATCCAGTATTCCATTCGAGTTGCAAGTTAGAACTGGGGATTGCTCTCCAGTCACTGCAGGGCAAAATAGACCTCATCTACGCTTGTGTCCAGGACCTAGTGCTTCACTACTGGGCCAACAGGGATCTCAGGGTTGCATTCTCGACTCACCCGGAGAGTCAGGCCTCGTCTTGAGGGGAAAAAAAGGACTCCGCTCTCCTGTCGAGTCGCGACGGGTATCTCTTGGAGCCCACTGCGTGGCGTAAAGGGAGTGAAGCCTCCTATGGAGTTTGGAGATGACTCGGGATTGTTTTCCTGGCCATGCAGGAAAAAAGGCCCTCATCTCGCGATGACGGGGGCATCTCGTGGGTTTTCTCCAGCTGCGGCGCCAGTATCAGATTTCTCACGAGGTACAACGGGGAGCTCAGAGAGCCTCTCGTGTGGTGCTAGGGACGTCAGGTCTCCGTTCGTGTGGTGAAAGGGAGTGCGTGATTGCGCTCGAGTCATAGTAGGCGAATCGGGCCTCAAGACGCATTGAAGAAGGACTCTTGAGGTCTTTCTCGGGTTGCGGCAGAGAACCCTGGGTTCCCTTGATTTGTGTCGGTGACCTCAGGCAACTTCTAAGGGTGCCTCTGAGAAGTCAGGCACACTGTGGATTTGGGAGGGGCCTTTCGTTACTCAACTGGGTTTGGTGCAATCGAAGAGGGCCTCATCTCGAATGGAGGCAGGAACCTCAGGGGTCCTCTCCATATGTGACTCGGGTCGCAGGGTACCTGCAGAGTATGGACAAGAGAGTCACGCCTCGTCTTCTGTGGAGGAATGGATTTCCCCTTGCCTTTCGAGTTGTTCACGGAGTGACAGGCCACTTGTTGAGCTGAGTGTGGAACCTGCGGGTTTTTCCGGACGATGCATGGGGGTGTCAGTGCCCCTTCGTGTTGTGCCTTCCCCCACAGGGTTTCCTTCAAAGAGGTGTCCGGGCATCGGGTTCATTTCAAGAGCGGACCGGGAAATCGGGGTCATTCGGCATGTGGCACCACCCACGTGGCTCATCTCGAATTTCCTCGTGAGACCAGCATCATCCTGAGGTGCGCCGGGAAGGCCGGGAACCCCTTCCACACAAAGTAGGGGAATCGATTCTCCTGTCGCGATCAGGAGGGGAGATGGGGCTCAGATGAAGTGGTGCCGGGACCCTCGGTGTTCCACTCGAGGGAACCCGGCGTTTCAGAGAACTTTAGGGGTCGCATCAAGGGAGCCAAGTACCGTTTCCCACTTCAGGATGGAACATGGGACTTCCCTGGAGACGCTGTAGCGGGCAAGGGCCTCATCCTGTGAAGACGTTGGAACCACGTCGTTTTTCTCGAGTTGCATCGGGATTCTCGAAAACGACAGGAATTTCAGGCTTCCTCTTGGGTTGGCCCTGGGAAGCCCAATCTTCAATTCGAGTTGCGATGGAAAGCTGGGGGTTCTGCTCGAGTCACTACAGGGCCAAAGAGACCTCATCGAAGCGTGTGTCCAGGACCTAATATTCCTCTCAAGGGAAGACAGGGATCACGGGTTTCCATTCCAGACTCCCCCGGGGGGTCAGGACTCACCTGGAGGGGAAGCAAAGGACTCCGCTTTCCTCTCAAGTCACGACACGGATCTCTTGGAGCCCACTGAGTGGACTCAAGGGTGTCGAGCCTCCTCTTCAGTTTGGAGAGAGGACTCGGGATTGCTCTCCAGGCCAGGCAGGAAAAGAAGGCCCTCATCTCGCGATGACGGGGGCGTCTCATGGGTTTCCTCAGGCTGCTGCGCCCATGGGAGTTTTCTCACGAGGCACGACGAGGACCTCAGGGAGCCTCTCTTGCGGCGCCAGGGAAGTCAGGTCTCCATGCGCATGGCGAGGGGGAGCTGGTCATCACTCTCGAGTCATGGGAAGCGGCTAGGTCCTCAAGAGGCGTTGAAGAAGGACTCTCGAGGTCTTTCTCGGGTTGCGGCGGGAAACCCTCGTTTCCCTCGACTTCTGCAGGGGACCTTAGTGAACTTCCCACGGTGCCTCTGAGAGGTGAGGGATGCTGTGTAGTTGGCAGGGCCTCTCGGGACTCTGCTGGGTTCGGCGCAATGGAAGAGGGCCTCATCTCGAGGGGAGGCAGGAACCTCAGGCCTCCTCTCGGTTTCGGACTCCGACTGCACGGTCCCTGCAGGGTTGGAACAGGAGAGTCATGCCTCGTCTTGTCTGAGGAATGGAATTCTGGTTGCCTCTCGAGTTGTTCCGGGAGTCTCAGGCCCCTTGTCGAGCTGTGTGTAGACCCTGCGGGTTTTTCCGGATGATGCACGGGGGTGTCAGTGCCCCTTCGTGTTGTGCCTTCACCCACAGGGTTGCCTTCGAAGACGTGTCCGGGCATCGGGTTCTTATCAAGAGCGGACCGGAAAATCGGAGTCGTTTGGCACGTGGCACCTCACACGTGGCTAGTCTCGAATTTCCTACTGAGACCGGCCTCATCCTGAGGTGCGCCAGGAAGGCCGGGAACCCCTTCCAGACAAAGCAGGGGAATCGACTCTCCTGTCGCGATCAGGAGGGGAGAAGGGGCTCAGATGAAGTGGTGCAGGGACCCTCGGTGTTCCCCTCGAGGGAACCCAGCGTGTCGGGGAACTTTTGCGGTCGCATCAAGGGTGTCAAGTACCGTTTCGCCCTTCAGGGCGGAACATGGGACTTCCCTGGAGACACCGGGAACTTCGGTGTTCCCCTGGAGTGAGACCGGTATGTTGGGGAACTTTGGGGTCGCATCAAGGGTGCCAAGTAGCATTTCGAACTTTAAGATGGAACGTGGGACTTCTCTTGAGACTCTAGCTGGCAAGGGCCTCATATTGCGATGAAGGGGAAACCACATGGTTTTTAAGACTTGAGGCTGAATTCTCGAATTACGATGGGAAATTCAGACTTCCTCTTGTGTTGACCGTGGGAAGACCAATCTTCCATTCAAATTGTGAGGGAGAGATGGAGGTTGCTCTCGAGTCACTGTAGGGCAAAATAGACCTCATCTAGGCTTGTGTCTAGGACATAATGTTCCACTCCAGGGGTGACATGGATCTCGGGGTTGCATTCCAAACTCACCCGGGGAGTCAGGCCTCGTCTCCAGGGAAGCAAAGGACTCCGCTCTCCTCTCGAGTCGCACCGGGTATTTCTTGGACCCAACTGAGTGGCCTAAAGGGAGTCAATACTCCTGTGAAGTTTGGAGAGAGGACCAGGAATTGCTCTCCAGGTCAGGCAGGAAAAGAAGGCCCCAATCTCTCCTTGACGGGGGCATCTTGTGGTTTTTCTCGAACTGCGGCGCCAGTGTGGGTTTTCTCACGAGGTACGATGGAGTACTCAGGGAGCCTCTTGTGTGGTACTAGGGAAGTCAGTTTTCCTGCTTGTGGCGAGGGGAGCGCGTCCTTGCTCTGGAGTCATGGTAGGGGAATCGGGCATCAAGAGACGTTGAAAAAGGACTCTCCAAGTCTTTTTCAGGTTACTTCAGGAAACTCTGGGTTCCCTCGACTTGTGCCAGTGACCTCAGGTAGCTTCTCAGGGAGCCTCTGAGAATTCAGGGATACTGTGGTGTTGGGAGGGGCCTCTCGGGACACCACTGAGTTTGGTTCAATGGAAGAGGGCCTCTTCTCTAGTTGAGGCAGGAACCTCAGGGTTCCTCTCCATTTCTGACTCCAATTGCAGGGTCCCTGAAGAGTTGGGACAGGAGAGTAAGGCCTCGTCATGTGTGAAGGAATGCAACTTCACTTGCCTCTCGAGTTGTTCACGGGGTGACAGTCCACATTTGGAGCTGTGAGTGGAATCGGCGGGTTTTTCCAGATGATGCATGGGGATGTCAGTGTCCCTTCGTGTTGTGCCTTCATCCACAGGGTTGCCTTCGAAGAGATGTCCGGGCGTCAGGTTCTTATCTAGAGTGGACCGGGAATTCGGGATCTTTCAGCATATGGCACCAACCATGAGGCTACTTTTCGAATTTCCTCATGAGACCGGCCTCATCCGGAGGTTCGCGGGGAACGTCGGGAACCCCTTGCAGACAAAGCATGGGAATCGACCCTTCTGTCGCGATCAGGAGGGGTGAAGGGGCTCACAGGAAGTGCTGCCGTGAACTTTGGTGTTTCCCTCGAGTGAGACCGGTATGTCAGGGAACTTTGGGGGTCGCATCAAGGGTGCCAAGTACCGTTTTGTACTTCAGGATGGAACGTGGGACTTCTCTTGATACGCTGTAGCGGCCAAGGGCCTCATCTTGCGATGACGGGGGAGCCACGTGGTTTTTCTCGAGTTGCGGCGGGATTCTCGAGTTAGGACGGGGATTTCAGGCTTCCTCTTGTGTTGGGCCAGGGAAGTCCAATCATCCATTCGAGTTGCGAGGGAGAGCTGGGGGTTGCGCTCGAGTCACGTCAGGGCAAAGGAGACCTCATCTAGGCTTGTGTCCAGGACCTAATGTTCCTCTCCAAGGGCAACAGGGATCTCAGGTTTGCATTCCAGACTCACCCAGGGAGTCAGGCCTCATGTCGAAGGGAAGCAAAGGACTCCGCTCTCCTTTCGAGTCGCAACGGGCACCTCTTGGAGCCCACATTGTGGCCTAAAGGGAGACAAGCCTCCTGTGAAGTTTGGAGAGAGGACTTGGGACTGCTCTCCAGGCCATGCAGGAAAAGATGGCCCTCATCTCGCGATGACGGAGGGATCTTGTGGGTTTTCTCGAGCTGCGGCGCCAGTGTGGGGTTTCACACGAGGTACGACGGGGAGCTCAGGGAGCATCTCGTGTGGCGCCAGGGAAGTCAGGTCTCCATGCTCGTGGAAAGGGGGAGCGCGTCATGGTTCTCGAGTCACGGGAGGGGACTAGGGACTCAAGACACATTGAAGAAGGACTCTCGAGGTCTTTCTCGGGGGCGGCGGGAAACCCTCGTTTCCCTCGCCTTCTGCCGGGGACCTTAGGGAACTTCCCAGGGTGCCTCTGAGAGGCGAGGGATCCTGTGGACGTGGCGGGGCCCCTCGGGACTCCGCTGGGTCTGGCGCAACGGAAAAGGGCCTCACCTCGAGGGGAGGCAGGAACCTCAGGCTTCCTCTCCGTTTCGGACTCCGACCGCAGGGTCCCTGCAGAGTTGGGACAGGAGAGTCAGGCCTCGTCTTGTCTGAGGAAGGGAACCCCGCTGGCCTCTCGAGTTGCTCAGGGGGTCTCAGGCCCCTCGTCGAGCTGTGTGTGGAACCCGCGGGTCTTTGCGGACGATGCACGGGGGTGGCAGTGCCCCTTCGTGTTGTGCTTTCATCCACAGGTTTTCCTTCGTAAAGGTGTCAGGGCATCACGTTCTTATCAAGAGCAGACCGGGAAATCGGGGTCTTTCGGCTTGTGGCACCACCCACGAGGCTATGTCTCGAATTTCCTCGTGAGACCTGCCTCATCCTTAGGCGCGCTGGAAAGGTCGGGAACCCCTTCCAGACATAGCAGGGGAATCGACACTCCTGTCGCGATCACGAGGGCAGAAGGAGCTCAAATGAAGTGGTTCCGGGAACCTCGGTGTTCCTTTCGAGTGAGACCGGTATGTCGGGGAATTTTGAGATTGCATCAAGGGTGCCAAGTACCGTTTCGCACTTCAAGACAGAAAGTGGGACTTCTCTTGAGTCGCTGTAGCGGGCAAGGGCCTCATCTAGCGCTGATGGGGGAACCACGTGGATTTTCTCGAGTTTCGGCGGGATTCTCGAGTTACGATGTCGAATTCAGGCTTCCAATTGTATTGGCCCAGAGAAGTCCAATCTTCAATTCGATTTGCGGGGGAGAGCTGGCGATTGCTCTCTAGTAACTGCAGTGCAAAATAGACCTCATCTAGGCTTGTGTCCAGGACCGAGTTTTCCTCTCCAGGTGTGACAGGAACTCGGGGTTGCATTCCAGACTCACACGGGGAGTCAGGCCCCGTCTCGAGGGGAAGCAAAGGGCTCTGCTCTCCCTTCAGGTCCTGACAGGTATCTCTTGGAGCCAACTGAGAGGCCTAAAGAGAGTCAAGCCTCCTGTGGAGTCTGGAGAGAGGACTCGGTTTTGCTCTCCATGCCAGGCAGGAAACAAGTCCCTCATCTCGTGATGACGGGGGCGTATCGTGGGTTTTCTCGAGCTGCGGTGCCTGAATGGGGTTTCCGAAGAGGTACGACGGGGAGCTCAGGGAGACTCTCTTCAGGAGTCAGGGAAGTCAGGTCTCCATGCGCATGGCGATGGGGAGCGGGTCTTTGCTCTCGAGTCATGGTAGGGGAATCGGGCCTCAAGACGCGCCGAAGGACTCTCAAGGTCTTTCTCGGGTCGCAGCAGGAAACCCTGGGTTCCCTGGACTTGTGCCGGTGACCTCAGGTAGATTCTCAAGGTGCCTCTGAGAATTCAAGGATACTGTGGAGTTGGGAGGGGCCTCTCGCGACTCATCTGGGTTTTGTGCAATGGAAGAGGGCCTCACCTCGAGGGGAGACAGGAACCTCAGGATTCCTCTACGTTTCGGACTCTGACCGCAGGGTCCCTGCAGAGTTGGGACAGGAGAGTCAGGCCTCGTCTTGTCTGAGGAAGGGAAACCCGCTTGCCTCTCGAGTTGCTCAGGGGGTCTCAGGCCCCTCGAGCTGTGTGTGGAACCCGCGGGTCTTTGCGGACGATGCCCGGGGGTGGCAGTGCCCCTTCGTGTTGTGCCTTCACCCACAGGGTTGCCTTCGTAGAGGGGTCCGGGCCTCGGTTCCTTCTCAAGGGCGGACCGGGGAATCGGGGGGGTTCGGCATGTGGCACCACCCACGTGGCTCCTCTCGAATTTCCTCGTGAGACCGGCCTCATCCTGAGGTGCGCCGGGAAGGCCGGGAACCCCTTCCAGACCACGCAGGGGAATCGCATCTCCTGTCGCGAACAGGAGGGGAGAAGGGGCTCAGAGGAAGCGGTGCCGGGAACCTCAGTGTTCCCCTCGAGGGAACCCGGCGTGTCGGGGGACTCTTGGGGGTCGCAGGAAGGCTGTCAGGGACCGTTTCGCCCTTCAGGGCGTGGCAGGGGACTTCCCTTGAGACGCCGTCGCAGGCAAGGGCCTCATCTTGCCAAGAGGTGGGAACCACGTGGTTTTTCTCGAGTTGCGGCGGGATTCTCGAGTTACGACGGGGATCTCAGCCTTCCCCTTGGGTTGGCCCTGGGAAGCCCAATCTTCCCCTCGGGTTGCGAGGGAAAGCTGGGGGTTGCACTCGAGTCACTGCAGGGCCGAAGAGACCTCACCTAGGCGTGTGTCCGGGACCTAATATTCCTCTCCAGGGAAGGCAGGGATCTCGGGGTTGCATTCCAGGCTCCCCCGGGGAGTCAGGCCTCGTCTCGAGGGGAAGCCAAGGACTCCGCTCTCCTCTCGAGTCGCGACGCGGGTCTCTTGGAGCCCCCTGAGCGGCCTCAAGGGAGTCCAGCCTCCTCTTCCGTTTGGAGAGAGGACCCGGGATTGCTCTCCAGGCCCTGCAAGAAAAGAAGGCCCTCAGCTCGCGGGGACGGGGGCGTCTCAGGGGTTTCCTCGAGCTGCGGCGCCCGTGGGGGTTTTCTCCCGAGGCACGACGAGGATCTCAGGGAGCCTCTCGTGCGGCGCCAGGGAAGTCAGGTCTCCATGCGCGTGGCGAGGGGGAGCGCGTCCTGGCTCTCGAGTCACGGGAGGGGACTAGGGCCTCGAGACGCGTTGAAGAAGGACTCTCGAGGTCTTTCTCGGGGGGCGGCGGGAAACCCTCGTTTCCCTCGCCTTCTGCCGGGGACCTTAGGGAACTTGCCAGGGTGCCTCTGAGAGGCGAGGGATCCTGTGGAGGTGGCGGGGCCCCTCGGGACTCCGCTGGGTCTGGCACAACGGAAGAAGGCCTCACCTCGAGGGGAGGCAGGAACCTCAGGCTTCCTCTCCATTTCGGACTCCGACCGCAGGGTCCCTGCAGAGTTGGACAAGAGAGTCAGGCCTCGTCTTGTCTGAGGAAGGGAACCCCGCTGGCCTCTCGAGTTGCTCAGGGGGTCTCAGGCCCCTCGTCGACCTGTGTGTGGAACCCGCGGGTCTTTGCGGACGATGCACGGGGGTGGCAGTGCCCCTTCGTGTTGTGCCTTCACCCACAGGGTTGCCTTCGAAGAGGGGTCCGGGCCTCGGGTCCTTCTCAAGAGCGGACCGGGGAATCGGGGGCGTTCGGCATGTGGCCCCACCCACGTGGCTCGTCTCGAATTTCCTTGTGAGACCGGCCTCATCCTGAGGTGCGCCGGGAAGCTCGGGAACCCCTTCCAGACCACGCAGGGGAATCGCCTCTCCTGTCGCGATCAGGAGGGGAGAAGGGACTCAGAGGAAGCGGTGCCGGGACCTTCGGTGTTCCCCTCGGGGGACCCCGGCGTGTCGGGCGACATTTGTGGGTCGCAGGAAGGCTGTCAGGGACCGTTTCGCCCTTCAGGGCGGAACAGGGCACTTCCCTTGTGACGCCGTCGCGGGCAAGGGCCTCATCTTGCCAAGAGGTGGTAACCACGTGGTTTTTCTCGAGTTGCGGCGGCATTCTCGAGTTACGACGGGGATCTCAGCCTTCCCCTTGGGTTGGCCCTGGGAAGCCCAATCTTCCCCTCGGGTTGCGAGGGAAAGCTGGGGGTTGTGCTCGAGTCACTGCAGGGCGGAAGAGACCTCACCTAGGCGTGTGTCCGGGACCTAATATTCCTCTCCAGGGAAGGCAGGGATCTCGGGGTTGCATTCCAGGCTCCCCCGGGGAGTCAGGCCTCGTCTCGAGGGGAAGCCAAGGACTCCGCTCTCCTCTCGAGTCGCGACGCGGGTCTTTTGGAGCCGCCTGAGCGGCCTCAAGGGAGTCCAGCCTCCTCTTCCGTTTGGAGAGAGGACCCGGGATTGCTGTCCAGGCCATGCAGGAAAAGAAGGCCCTCAGCTCGCGAGGACGGGGGCGTCTCAGTGGTTTCCTAGAGCGGCGGTGCCCGTGGGGGTTTTCTCCCGAGGCACGACGAGGATATCAGGGAGCCTCTTGAGCGGCGCCAGGGAAGACAGGTCTCCATGCGTGTGGCGAGGGGGAGCGCGTCCTGGCTCTCGAGTCACGGGAGGGGACTAGGGCCTCGAGACGCGTTGAAGAAGGACTCTCGAGGTCTTTCTTGGGTGGCGGCGGGAAACCCTCGTTTCCCTCGCCTTCTCCCGGGGACTTTAGGGAACTTCCCAGGGTGCCTCTGAGAGGCGAGGGATCCTGTGGAGGTGGCGGGGCCCCTCGGGACTCCACTGGGTCTGGCGCAACGGAAGAGGGCCTCACCTCGAGGGGAGGCAGGAACGTCAGGCTTCCTCTCCGTTTAGGACTCCGACCGCAGGGTCCCTGCAGAGTTGGGACAGGAGAGTCAGGCCTCGTCTTGTCTGAGGAAGGGAACCCCGCTGGCCTCTCGAGTTGCTCAGGGGGTCTCAGGCCCCCCGTCGAGCTGTGTGTGGAACCCGCGGGTCTTTGCGGTCGATGCACGGGGGTGGCAGTGCCCCTTCGTGTTGTGCCTTCACCCACAGGGTTGCCTTCGAAGAGGGGTCCGGGCTTCGGGTCCTTCTCAAGGGCGGACGGGGGAATCGGGGGCGTTCGGCATGTGGCCCCACCCACGTGGCTCGTCTCGAATTTCCTCGTGAAGACCGGCCTCATCCTGAGGTGCGCCGGGAAGGCCGGGAACCCCTTCCAGACCACGCAGGGGAATCGCCTCTCCTGTCGCGATCAGGCTCAGATGAAGTGCTGCTGATAACCTCGGTGTTTCCCTCAAGTGAGACAGGTATGTCGGGTAACTTTTGGGGTCGCATAACGCGTTCCAAGTACCGTTTCGCTCTTCAAATTGGAACGTGGGACTTCTCTTGGGGTGCTCCAGCGGGCAAGGGCCTCATCTTGGAATGACTGGGGAACCACTTGGTTTTTCTCTAGTTGCGGTGGGATATTTGAGTTACCACAGGGAATTCATGCTTCCTCTTGTGTTGGCCCACAAAAGTCTTATCTTCCATTCGAGATTCGAGGAAGAGCTGGAGGTGCGCTCTAGTCACTGAAGGCATAAGAGACCCCACCAAGGCTTGTGTGCAGGACCTAATGTTCATGTCAAGGGGCGACAGGAATCTCGGGGTTGCATTCCAGACTCACCCTGGAGTCAGGCCTCGTCTCGAGGGGAAGCAAAGGACTCTGCTCTCCTCTCGAGTCGGACGGGTATGTCTTGGAGCCCACTGAGTGGCTTAAAGGGAGTCAAACCTCCTCTGGTGTTTGGAGGGAGGACACGGGATTGCTCTCCAGGCAATGCAGGAAATGAAGGCCCTCATCTCCCGATGACTGGGGCGTCTCGTAGGTTTTCTCGAGCTGTGGCGCTAGTGTGGGGTTTCTCACGAAGTAAGACTGGGAGCTCAGTGAGCCTCTCATGTGGTGCCAGGGCAGTCAGGTCTCTATGCACGTGGTGAGAGGGAGCCCGTCATTGTTATCGAGTCATGGTAGGGCAATTGGGCCTGAAAACGTGTTAAAGAAGGACTCTCGAGGTCTTTCTTGGGTTGCAGCAGGAAACCCTGGGTTCCATCGACTTGTGCCAGTGACCTCAGGAAGCTTCTCAGCGTGCCTCTGAGAAGTCAGGGTCACTGTGGAGTTGGGAGGGGCCTCTCGGAACTCCACTGGGTTTGGTGCAATGGAAGAGGGCCTCATGACAAGTTGAGGCAGGAACCACAGGGTTCCTCTCCTGGCTTCGAATGCGCCGGATCTGACTCGGATCGCAGAGTCCCTGCAGAGTTGGGACAGGAGAGTCAGGCCTCGTCTTGTGTGGAGGAATGGAACTCCGCTTGACTCTCGCGTTGTTCATGGGGTGACAGGCCACTTGTCGATTTGTATGTGGAACTTGCGGGTTTTTCTGGACGATGCACTGGGGTGTCACTGCCCCTTCGTGTTCTGCCTTGTTCCACAGGATTGCCTTCGAGTTGGGTTCTGCCATCGGGTTCTTATCAAGAGCGGACCAGGGAATCGGGGTCTTTTGGCATGCCGCACCACCCACGAGGCTATGTCTCGAATTTCCTCATGAGACTGGCCTCATCTTGATGTGCGCCGGGAAGGTCGGGAATGCCTTCCAGACAAAGCAGGGGAATCGAACCTCCTGTCGCGATCAAGAGGGGAGAAGAGTCTCAGATGAAGTGGTGCCGGGAACCTCGGTGTTCTCCTCAAGTGAGACTGGTATGTCGGGGAACTTTTGGGGTCGCATCAAGGGTTCCAAGTAACTTTTCGCTCTTCAATACGGAACGTGGGACTTCTCTTGAGACGCTGTAGCGGGCAAGGGCCTCATCTTTCGATGACGGGGGAACCACGTGGTTTTTCTTGAGTTGGGGCGGGATTCTCGAGTTACAACCGGGAATTCAGGCTTCCTCTTCAACTGGCCCTGGGAAGTCCAGTTTTCATTCGAATTGTGAGTTAGAACTGGGGATTGCTCTCCAGTCACTGCAGGGCAAAATAGACCTCATCTACGCTTGTGTCCAGGACCTAGTGTTCCACTACTGGGCCGACAGGGATCTCGGGGTTGCATTCTCGACTCACCCGGAGAGTCAGGCCTCGTCTTGAGGGGCAAAAAAGGACTCCGCTCTCCTGTCGAGTCGCGACGGGTATTTCTTGGAGCCCACTGCGTGGCGTAAAGGGAGTGAAGCCTCCTATGGAGTTTAGAGAGATGACTCGGGATTGTTTTCCTGGCCATGCAGGAAAAAAGGCCCTCATCTCGCGATGACGGGGGCGTCTCGTGGGTTTTCTCCAGCTGCGGCGCCAGTATCAGATTTCTCACGAGGTACGACGGGGAGCTCAGAGAGCCTCTCGTGTGGTGCTAGGGACGTCAGGTCTCCGTGCGTGTGGTGAAGGGGAGTGCGTGATTGCTCTCGAGTCATAGTAGGCGAATCGGGCCTCAAGACGCATTGAAGAAGGACTCTCGAGGTCTTTCTCGGGTTGCGGCAGGGAACCCTGGGTTCCCTCGACTTGTGTCGGTGACCTCAGGCAACTTCTCAGGGTGCCTCTGAGAAGTCAGGGACACTGTGGATTTGGGAGGGGCCTTTCGTTACTCAACTGGGTTTGGTGCAATCGAAGAGGGCCTCATCTCGAATGGAGGTAGGAACCTCAGGGGTCCTCTCCATTTTTGACTCGGGTCGCAGGGTACCTGCCGAGTACGGACAAGAGAGTCACGCCTCGTCTTCCGTGGAGGAATGGATCTCCGCTTGCCTTTCGAGTTGTTCAAGGAGTGACAGGCCACTTGTTGAGCTGTGTGTGGAACCTGCGGGTTTTTCCGGACGATGCACAGGGGTGTCAGTGCCCCTTCGTGTTGTGCCTTCATCCACAGGGTTGCCTTCAAAGAGGTGTCCGGGCATCGGGTTCTTTTCAAGAGCGTACCAGAAAATTGGGGTCTTTCAGCATGTGGTACCACCCACGAGGCTACGTCTCGAATTTCCTCGGGAGACCGGCCTCATCCTGAGGTTCGCCGGGAAGGTAGGGAACCCTTGCAGACAAAGCAGGGGAATCTACACACCGGTCGCAATCAGAAGGGGAGAAGGGGCTCAGATGAAGTGGTGCCGGGAACCTCGGTGGTCCCCTCGAATGAGACCGGTATGTCACGGCACTTTTGAGGTCGCATCAAGGGTGCCAAGTACAGTTTCGCACTTCAAGACGGAACGTGGGAATTCTCTGGAGATGCTCTAGCGGGCAAGGGCCTCATATTGTGATGACGAGGGAAACACGTGGTTTTTCTCGAGTTGAGGCGGGATTCTCGAGTTACGACGGGGAATTCAGGCTTCCTCTTGTGTTGCCCCAGGAAGTCCAATCTTCCATTCAACTTGTCGGAGAGAGGTGTGGGTTGCTCTCGAGTCACTTCAGGGCAAAGAGTCCTCATCTAGGCTTGGGTCCAGTACGTAGTGTTCCTCTCCAGGGGCAACAGGGATATCGGGGTCGCATTCCAGTCTCACCCGGTGGGTCACGCCTCGTCTCGAGTGGAAGCAAAGGACTCCACTATCCTCTCGAGTCGTGACGTGTAACTCTTGGAGCCCAATGAGTGGCCTAAAGGGAGTCAAGCGTCCTGTGTAGCTTGGACAGAAGGTTCACGCTTGATCTGCATACCATGCAGTTAAAGATGGCCCTCCTCTCGTGATGACGGGAGAGTCTCATGGGTTTTCTCGAGCTGCGGCGCCAGTGTGGGGTTTCTCACGAGATATGATGGGGAGCTCAGGGAGCCTCTCGTGCGGCGCCAGAGAAGCCTGACTCCATGCGTGTGGCCAGGCAGATCGCGTCATTGCTCTGGAGTCATGGGAGGGACTAGGGCCTCAAGACGCATTTAAGAAGGACTCTCGAGGTCTTTCTTGGTTTGGGGCGGGAAACACTCGTTTCCCTCGACCTCTACCGGGGACCTTAGGGAACTTCCCAGGTGCCTCTGAGAGGTGAGGGATACTGAGGAGTTAGAGGGGCCTCTCGGGACTCCACTAGGTTTGACGAAATGAAAGAGGGCCTCATCTCGATTGGAGGCAGGAACCTCACGCTTCCTCTCCATTTCTGACTCCGACCGCAGTGTCCCTGCAGGGTTGGGACAGGAGAGTCAGGCCTCGTCTTGTCTGAGTAATGGAACTCTGCTTGCCTCTCGAGTCGTTCAGTGGTCTCAGGCCCCTTGTCGAGCTGTGTGTGGAACCTGCGGGTGTTTCCAGAAGATGCACGGGGGTGTCATTGCCCCTTCGTTTTGTGCCTTCCCCCACAGGGTTGCCATCAAAGAGGTGTCCGGGCATCAGGTTCATTTCAAGAGCAGACCGGGAAATCGGGGTCGTTCGACATGTGGCACCACCCACGTGGCTCATCTCGAATTTCCTCGTGAGACCAGCATCATCCTGAGTTGCGCCGGGAAGGCCGGGAACACCTTCCACACAAAGAAGGGGAATCGACTCTCCTGTCGCGATCAGGAGGGGAGATGGGGCTCAGATGAAGTGGGGCCGGGACTCTAGGTGTTCCACTCGAGGGAACCCGGCGTTTCAGGGAACTTTAGGGGTCGCATCAAGGGAGCCAAGTACCGTTTCCCACTTCAGGACGGAACATGGGACTTCCCTGGAGATGCTGTAGCGGGCAAGGGCCGCATCCTGTGAAGACGTTGGAACCACGTCGTTTTTCTCGAGTTGCGTCTGGATTCTCGAAAACGACGGGGATTTCAGGCTTCCTCTTGGGTTGGCCCTGGGAAGCCCAATCTTCCCCTCGGGTTGCGAGGGAAAGCTGGGGGTTCTGCTCGAGTCACTACAGGGCCAAAGAGACCTCATCGAGGCGTGTGTCCAGGACCTAATATTCCTCTCAAGGGAAGACAGAGATCTCGGGTTTCCATTCCAGACTCCCCCGGGGAGTCAGGCCTCGCCTCGACGGGAAGCAGAGGACTCCACTTTCCTCTCAAGTCGCGACACGGATCTCTTGGAGCCCAATGAGTGGACTCAAGGGTGTCGAGCCTCCTCTTCAGTTTGGAGAGAGGACTCGGGATTGCTCTCCAGGTCAGGCAGGAAAAGAAGGCCCTCATCTCGCGATGACGGGGGCATCTCATGGGTCTCCTCGAGCTGCGGCGCCCGTGGGGGTTTTCTCACGAGGCACGACGAGGACCTCAGGGAGCCTCTCGTGCGGCGCCAGGGAACTCATGTCTCCATGCGCATGGCGAGGAGGAGCTGGTCATCACTCTCGAGTCATGGGAAGTGGCTAGGGCCTCAAGACGCATTGAAGAAGGACTCTCGAGGTCTTTCTCGGGTGGCGGCGGGAAACCCTCGTTTCCCTCGACTTCTGCAGGGGACTATAGGGAACTTACCAGGGTGCCTCTGAGATGTGAGGAATGCTATGGAGTTGGCAGGGCCTCTCGGGACTCTGCTGGGTTCGGCCCAATGGAAGAGGGCCTCATCTCGAGGGGAGGCAGGAACCTCAGGCTTCCTCTCCGATTCTGACTCCGACTGCACGGTCCCTGCAGTGTTGGGACAGGAGAGTCATGCCTCGTCTTGTCTGAGGAATGGAATTCTGGTTGCCTCTCGAGTTGTTCCGGGAGTCTCAGGCCCCTTGTCGAGCTGTGTGTAGACCCTGCGGGTTTTTCCGGATGATGCACGGGGGTGTCAGTGCCCCTTCGTGTTGTGCCTTCACTCACAGGGTTGCCTTCGTAGAGGGGTCCGGGCATCGGGTTCTTATCAAGAGCGGACCGGAAAATCGGTGTCGTTCGGCACGTGGCACCTCACACATGGCTAGTCTCGAATTTACTCCTGAGACCGGCCTCATCCTGAGGTGCAAAGGGAAGGCCGGGAACCCCTTCCAGAGAAAGCAGGGGAATCGACTCTCCTGTCGCGATCAGGAGGGGAGAAGGGGCTCAGATGAAGTGGTGCCGGGACCCTTGGTGTTCCCCTCGAGGGAACCCAGCGTGTCGGGGAACTTTTGCGGTCGCATCAAGGGTGTCAAGTACCGTTTCGCACTTAACAACGGAACATGGGACTTCCCTGGAGACACCGGGAACTTCGGTGTTCCCCTGGAGTGAGACCGGTATGTTGGGGAACTTTGGGGTCGCATCAAGGGTGCCAAGTAGCATTTCGAACTTTAAGATGGAACGTGGGACTTCTCTTGAGACTCTAGCTGGCAAGGGCCTCATATTGTGATGAAGGGGGAACCACATGGTTTTTAAGACTTGAGGCTGAATTCTCGAATTACGATGGGAAATTCAGACTTCCTCTTGTGTTGACCGTGGGAAGACCAATCTTCCATTCAAATTGTGAGGGAGAGATGGAGGTTGCTCTCGATCACTGTAGGGCAAAATAGACCTCATCTAGGCTTGTGTCTAGGACATAATGTTCCACTCCAGGGGCGACAGGGATCTCGGGGTTGCATTCCAAACTCACCCGGGGAGTCAGGCCTCGTCTCGAGGGAAGCAAAGGACTCCGCTCTCCTCTCGAGTCGCACCGGGTATTTCTTGGACCCAACTGAGTGGCCTAAAGGGAGTCAATACTCCTGTGAAGTTTGGAGAGAGGACCAGGGATTGCTCTCCAGGTCAGGCAGGAAAAGAAGGCCCCCGTCTCTCCTTGACGGGGGCATCTTGTGGTTTTTCTTGAACTGCGGCGCCACTGTGGGTTTTCTCACGAGGTACAATGGGGTACTCAGGGAGCCTCTTGTGTGGTACTAGGGAAGTCAGTTTTCCTGCTTGTGGCGAGGGGAGCGCGTCCTTGCTCTGGAGTCATGGTAGGGGAATCGGGCATCAAGAGACGTTGAAAAAGGACTCTCCAAGTCTTTCTCGGGTTACTTCAGGAAACTCTGGGTTCCCTCGACTTGTGCCAGTGACCTCAGGTAGCTTCTCAGGGAGCCTCTGAGAATTCAGGGATACTGTGGTGTTGGGAGGGGCCTCTCGGGACACCACTGAGTTTGGTTCAATGGAAGAGGGCCTCTTCTCTAGTTGAGGCAGGAACCTCAGGGTTCCTCTCCATTTCTGACTCCGATCGCAGGGTCCCTGAAGAGTTGGGCCAGGAGGGTAAGGCCTCGTCTTGTGTGAAGGAATGCAACTTCACTTGCCTCTCGAGTTGTTCACGGGGTGACAGTCCACATTTGGAGCTGTGAGTGGAATCGGCGGGTTTTTCCAGATGATGCATGGGGATGTCAGTGTCCCTTCGTGTTGTGCCTTCATCCACAGGGGTGCCTTCGAAGAGATGTCCGGGCGTCAGGTTCTTTTCTAGAGTGGACCGGGAATTCGGGATCTTTCAACATGTGGCACCAACCATGAGGCTACTTTTTGAATTTCCTCATGAGACCGGCCTCATCCGGAGGTTCGCGGGGAACGTCGGGAACCCCTTGCAGACAAAGCATGGGAGTCGACCCTCCTGTCGCGATCAGGAGGGGTGAAGGGGCTCACAGGAAGTGGTGCCATGAACTTTGGTGTTTCCCTCGAGTGAGACCGGTATGTCAGGGAACTTTGGGGGTCGCATCAAGGGTGTCAAGTACCGTTTTGTACTTCAGGATGGAACGTGGGACTTCTCTTGATATGCTGTAGCGGCCAAGGGCCTCATCTTGCAATGACGGGGGAGCCACGTGGTTTTTCTCGAGTTGCGGCGGGATTCTCGAGTTACGACGGGGATTTCAGGCTTCCTCTTGTGTTGGGCCAGGGAAGTCCAATCATCCATTCGAGTTGCGAGGGAGAGCTGGGGGTTGCGCTCGAGTCACATCAGGGCAAAGGAGACCTCATCTAGGCTTGTGTCCAGGACCTAATGTTCCTCTCCAAGGGCCACAGGGATCTCAGGTTTGCATTCCAGACTCACCCAGGGAGTCAGGCCTCATGTCGAAGGGAAGCAAAGGACTCCGCTCTCCTTTCGAGTCGCGACGGGCACCTCTTGGAGCCCACTTTGTGGCCTAAAGGGAGTCAAGCCTCCTGTGAAGTTTGGAGAGAGGACTTGGGACTGCTCTCCAGGCCATGCAGGAAAAGATGGCCCTCATCTCGCGATGACGGAGGGATCTTGTGGGTTTTCTCGAGCTGCGGCTCCAGTGTGGGGTTTCACACAAGGTACGACGGGGAGCTCAGGGAGCGTCTCGTGTGGCGCCACGGAAGTCAGGTCTCCATGAGCGTGGCGAGGGGGAGCGCGTCCTGGCTCTCGAGTCACGGGAGGGGACTAGGGCCTCGAGACGCGTTGAAGAAGGACTCTCGAGGTTTTTCTCGGGGGGCGGCGGGAAACCCTCGTTTCCCTCGCCTTCTGCCAGGGACCTTAGGGAACTTCCCAGCGTGCCTCTGAGAAGCGAGGGATCCTGTGGAGGTGGCGTTGCCCCTCGGGACTCCGCTGGATCTGGCGCAACGGAAGAGGACCTCACCTCGAGGGGAGGCAGGAACCTCAGGCTTCCTCTCCGTTTCGGACTCCGACCGCAGGGTCCCTGCAGAGTTGAGACAGGAGAGTCAGGCCTCGTCTTGTCTGAGGAAGGGAACCCCGCTGGCCTCTCGAGTTGCTCAGGGGGTCTCAGGCCCCTCGTCGAGCTGTGTGTGGAACCCGCGAGTCTTTGCGGACGATGCACGGGGGTGGCAGTGCCCCTTCGTGTTGTGCCTTCCCCCACAGGGTTGCCTTCGAAGAGGGGTCCGGGCCTCGGGTCCTTCTCAAGAGCGGACCGGGGAATCGGGGGCGTTCGGCATGTGGCACCACCCACGTGGCTCGTCTCGAATTTCCTCGTGAGACCGGCCTCATCCTGAGGTGCGCCGGGAACCCCGGGAACCCTTTCCAGACCACGCAGGTGATTCGCCTCTCCTGTCGCGATCAGGAGGGGAGAAGGGGCTCAGAGGAAGCGGTGCCGGGACCCTCGGTGTTCCCCTTGGGGGAACCCGGCGTTTCGGGGGACTTTTGGGGGTCGCAGGAAGGCTGTCAGGGACCGTTTCGCCCTTCAGGGCGGAACAGGGGACTTCCCTTGAGACGCCGTGGCGGGCAAGGGCCTCATCTTGCCAAGAGGTGGGAACCACGTGGTTTTTCTCGAGTTGCGGCGGGATTCTCGAGTTACGACGGGGATCTCAGCCTTCCCCATGGGTTGGCCCTGGGAAGCCCAATCTTCCCCTCGGGTTGCGAGGGAAAGCTGGGGGTTGCGCTCGAGTCACTGCAGGGCCGAAGAGACCTCACCTAGGCGTGTGTCCGGGACCTAATATTCCTCTCCAGGGAAGGCAGGGATCTCGGGGTTGCATTCCAGGCTCCCCCGGGGAGTCAGGCCTCGTCTCGAGGGGAAGCCAAGGACTCTGCTCTCCTCTCGAGTTCAACGGGTATCTCTTTTAGCCCACAGAGTGGCCTAAAGGGAGTCAGGCCTCCTGTGGAGTTTGAAGAGAGGCCTCGAGATTGCTCTCCAGGCCATGCAGGAAAAGAAGGCCTTCATCTCGCGATGACGGAGGCATCTCGTGGGTTTTCTGGAGCTGGGGAGCCAGTGTGGGATTTCTCACGAGGTATGACGGGGAGCTCAGGGAGCCTCTCATGTGGCGCCAGGGAAGTCAAGTCTCCATGCGAGTGGCGAGGGGGAACGCGTCATTGCTCTCGAGTCATGGTAGGGGAATCGGGATTCAAGATGCGTTGAAGGAGGATTTTCGAGGTCTTTCTCGGGTTGCGTCAGGAAACCCTGTGTTCCCTCGACTTGTGCCAGTGACCTCAGGGAGCTTCTAAGGGTGCCTCTGAGAAGTCGCGATACTGTGGATTTGGGAGGGGCCTCTCGGGCCTCCACTGTTTTTGGTGTAATGGAAGAGGGCCTCATCTCGAGTGGAGTCAGGAACCTCAGGGTTCCTCTCCATTTCGGACTCCGATCACAGGGTCCCTTCAGAGTTGGGACCGGAGAGTCAGGCCTCGTCTTGAGTGCAGGAATGGAACTCTGCTTGCCTCTCGAGTTGTTCATGGGATGACAGGCCTCTTATCGAGCTGTGTGTGGATCCTGCGGCTTTTACCGAATGATGCACGGGAGTGTCAGTGTCCCTTCGTTTTGTGCCTTCGTCCACAGGGTTGCCTTCGAATAGGTGTCCGGGCATCGGGTTCTTCTCAAGAGTGGGCCGGGAAATCGGGGTATTTCGGCCTGTGACACCACCCACGACGCTATGTCTCAAATTTACTCGTGAGACCGGCCTCATCCTGAGGTGCGCCGGGAATGTGGAGAACCCCTTCTAAACAAAGCAGGGGAATAGACCCTCCTGTCTCGAACAGGAGGGGAGAAGGTGCTCAGATGAAGTGGTGCGGGAACCTCGGTGTTCCTGTCGAGTGAGACCGGCGTGTCCGGGAACATTTGGTGTCGCATCAAGGTTACAAAGTACCGTTTCGCACTTCAAGACGGAACGTGGTTCTTTTCTTGAGACGCCATAGCAGCAAGGGCCTCATCTTGGGATGACGTTGGAAACACGTGGTTTTTCTCGAGTTGCGGCGGGATTCTCGAGTTACGAAGGGGATTTCTGGCTTCCTCTTGTGTTGGCCCAGGGAAGCCCAATCTTCCATTCGAGTTGCGAGGGAGAGCTGGGGGTTGCGCTCGAGTCACTGCAGGGCAAAAGAGACCTCATCCAGGCTTGTGTCTAGGACCTAATGTTCCTCTCAAGGGATGACTGGGATCTTGGGGTTGCATTCTAGACTCACCCAGGAGTCAGGCGTCCTCTCGAGGGGAAACAAAGGACTTCTCTCTCTTCTCGAGTCGCGACGGGTATTTCTTGGAGCCCACTGAGTGGACTAAAGGGAGTCAAGCCTCCTCTGGAGTTTGGAGAGAGGACTCGGGATTACACTCCAGGACATGCAGGAAAAGAAGGCCCTCATCTCACGATGTCGGGGGGGGGGGGTCTCGGTGGTTTTACCGAGCTGCAGCGCCTGTGTTGGTTTCTCAGGAGGTACGACGGGGAGCTCAGTGAGCCTCTTGTGTGGCGCCAGGGAAGTTAGGTCTCGATGCGTGTGGCGAGGGGGAGCGCGTCATTGCTCTCGAGTCATGGTAGGGGAAT
The DNA here is from genome assembly GCF_029407905.1 of Bubalus kerabau. Taxonomy (NCBI): domain Eukaryota; kingdom Metazoa; phylum Chordata; class Mammalia; order Artiodactyla; family Bovidae; genus Bubalus; species Bubalus kerabau. The sequence goes on along the minus strand of NC_073644.1, from coordinate 944,138 downwards.
CAGGCCTCTAGATGCGTTGAAGGACTCTCAAGATCTCTCTCGGGTCTTGGCAAGAATACCTGGGTTCCCTCGACTTGTGCCGGTGACCTCAGGGAGATTCTCCGGGTGCCTCTGAGAAGTCAGGGATACTGTGGAGTTGGGAAAGACCTCTCGGGACTCCACTGGGTTTGGTGAAATGGAAGGGGGCCTCATCTCGAGGGGAGGCAGGAACCTCAGGGTTCCTCTCCATTTCTGATTCCGATCGCAGCCCCCTGCATAGTTGGGAGAGGTGAGTCAGGCCTTGTCTTGTGTGCAGGAATGGACCTCCGCTTGCCTCTCGAGTTGTTCACTGGGTGACAGGCACTTGTTGAGCTGTATGAGTAACCTGCGGTCTTTTCCGGACGATGCACGGGGGTGTCAGTGCCCCTTCGTGTTGTGCCTTCATCCACACTATCTTCGAATAGGTGTCTGGGCATCGCGTTCTTATCAAGAGTGGATCGGGAAATCGCGGTCTTTCGGCATGTGGCACCACCATCGAGGCTACGTCTCGAATTTCCTCGTGAGACAGCCTCATCTGAGGTGCGTGGAGAAGGTCGGGAACCCCTTGCAGACAAAGCAGGGGAATTGACCCTCCTTTCGCGATCAGGAGGGGAGAAGGGGCTCAGATGATGTGGTGCCAGGAACCTCGGTGTTCCCCTCTAGTGCGACCCGTATGTCGGGGAACTTTTGGGGTAGCATTAAGGGTGCCAAATATCATTTCGCACTTGAAGACAGAACGTGGGACTACTCTTGAGACGCTGGAGCGGGCAAGGGCCTCATCTTGCAATGACGGGGGAACCACGTGGTTTTTCTCAAGTTGAGGCGGAATTCTCGAATTACTCCTGGGAATTCAGGCTTCCTCTTGTGTTGGGCCAGGGAGGTCCAATCTTCCATTCGGGTTGCGAGGGAAAGCTGGGGAGTGCTCTCGAGTTACTGCAGGGCAAAAGCGACCTCATCTAGCCTTGTGTTCAGGACCCAATGATCCTCTCCAAGGGCGACAGGGATCTCGGGTTTGCATTACAGACTCACCCGGGGAGTTAGGCCTCGTCTCGAGGGGAAGCAAAGGACTCGGCTATCCTCTCGAGTTGCGACGCGTATCTCTTGGAGCCCACTGAGTGGTCTAAAGGGAGTCAACCCTCCTCTTCAGTTTGGAGAGAGGACTCGGGATTGCTCTCCAGGCCATGCAGGAAAAGAAGGCCCACATCTCGAGATGACGGGGGCGTCTCGTGGGTTTTCTCGAGCTGCGGCGCCAGTGTGGGGTTTCTCACGAGGTACGACGGGGAGTTCAGGTAGCCTCTCGTGTGGCAACAGGGAAGTCAGGTCTCCATGGGCGGGGCAAGGGGGAGCGCGTCATTGCTCTCAAGTCAGGGTAGGGGAATCGGGCCTCATGACGGGTTGAAAAAGGACTCTCGATGTCTTTCTAGGGTTGCGGCAGGAAACCCTGGGTTCCCTTGACTTGTGCCGGTGACCTCAGGGAGCGTCTCAGGGTGCCTCTGAGAAGTCAGGGATACTGTGGATTTGGGAGAGGCCTCTCGGGCCTCCTCTGGGTTTGGTGCAATGGAAGTGGGCCTCATCTCGAGTTGAGGCAGGAACTTCAGGGTTCTGCTCCTGACTTCCTGGAGGCCGGATCTGACTCAGATCGCAGGGTCCCTGTTGAGTTTGCTCAGGAGTGTCAGGTCTCGTGTTCTGCGGAGGAATGGAACTCCGCTTACATCTCAAGTTGTTCAAGGATAACACCACTTTTCGTGATGTGTGTGGAACCTGCGGGTTTTTCGGAGATGCACGGGGGCGTCAGTGCTCCTTCCTGTTGTGCCTTCATCCACAGGGTTGCCTTCGAAGAGGTGTCCGGGCATCGTGTTCTCCTCAAGTGCGGACCGGGAAATTGGGGTCTTTCAGCATGTTGCACCACCCTCTAGGCTACGTCTCGAATTTTCTCGTGAGACCGGCCTCATCCTGAGGCGCGCAGGAAAGTCCGGGAACCCTTTCCAAACAAAGCAGGGGAATTGACCCTACTTTCGGGATCAGGAGGAGAGAAAGGGCTCAGATGAAGTAGTGCCGGGAACCTCGGTGCTCTCCTTGAGTGAAAGTCGGGTAACTTTTCTGGTTGCATCAAGGGTGCCAAGTACCGTTTCGCACTTCAAGACGGAACCTGGGACTTCTCTTGAGATGCTGTAGTGGGCAAGGGCCTCATCTAGCGCTGACGGGGGACCCACGTGTTTTTTCTCGAGTTGCGGCAGGATTCTTGAGTTACGATGGGGAATACAGGTTTCCTCTTGTGTTGGCCCAGGGAAGTCCAATCTTCCATTCGAGTTGCAAGTGAGAGCTGGAGATTGCTCTCGAGTCACTGCAGGGCAAAATAGAGCTCATCTAGGTTTGTGTCCAGGACCGAGTTTTTCTCTCCGGGGCAACAGGGATCTCGGGGTTGCATTCCAGACTCACCCGGGGAGTCAGGCCTCGTCTCGAAGGGAATGAATGGACTCCGCTCTCCTCTCGAGTCGCGACGGGTATCCCTTGGAGCCCAAGAGTGGCCTAAATGGAGTTAAGCCTCCTGTGGAGTTTGGAGAGAGGACTCGGGATTGCTCTCTAGGCCATGCAGGAAAAGAAGGCCCTCATCTCGCGATGACGGGGGCATCTCGTGGGTTTTCTCAAGGTGCAGTGCCTGGTTAGGGTTTCTCACGAGATAGGACGGGGAGCTCAGGGAGACTCCTGTGGTGCCACGGAAGTCAGGTCTCCATGGACGTGGCGTGGGGGAGCGCCTCATTGCTCTCGAGTCATGGTAGGGGAATCAAGCCTCAAGACGCTTCGAAGAAGAACTCTCGAGGTCTTTCTCGGGGTGTGGCAGGAAACCCTGGGTTCCCTCGACTTGTGCCCATGACCTCAGGGAGCTTAGCGGGGTTCCTCTGAGAAGTCAGGGATACTGTGGAGTTGAGAGGGGCTTCTCGGGACATCACAGGGACTGGTGCAATTGAAGAGGACCTAATCTCGGATTGAGGCAGTAACGTCAGGGTTCCTCTCCATTTCTGACTCGGATAGCAGGGTCCCTGCAGAGTTGGGACAGGAGAGTCAGACCTCGTCTTGTGTGGAGTAATGGAACTCCGCTTGCCTCTCGAGTTGTTCACGGGATGACAGGCCACCTGTCGAGTTGTATGTGGAACCTGCGGTTTTGGGGGACGATGCACAGGGGTGTCAGTGCCCCTTCGTGTTGTGCCTTCATCCACAGGGTTACCTTCGAAGAGGTGACCGGGCATCGGGATCTTATCAATAGTGGACCAGGAAATCGGGGTCTTTCGGCATGTGGCACAACCCACGAGGCTACGTCTCGACTTCCCTCGTGAGACTGGCCTCATCCTGAGGTTCGCCGGGAAGTCTGGGAACCCCTTCCAGACAAAGCAGGGGAATCGACCCTCCTGTCGCCATCAGGAGGGGAGAAGAGGCTCAGCTGAAGCGGTGCTGGGAACCTCCATGTTCTCCTCGAGTGAGACCGGGGTGTCAGGGAAATTTGGGGGTCGCATCAAGGGTGCCAAGTACCGTTTCACACTTCAAGACGGAACATGGGACTTCCCTGGAGACGCTATAGCTGACAGGGGCCTCATATTTCGATGACGGAGGAGCCACGTTGTTTGTCTCCAGTTGCCGCGGGATTCTCGAATTACAATGGGGAATACAGGCTTCCTCTTGTGTTGGCCCAGGGAAGTCCAATCATCCATTCGAGTTGCGAGGGAGAGCTGGGGATTGCACTTGAGTCAATGCAGGACAAAAAAGACCTCATTTAGGCTTGTGTCCAGGACCGAGTTTTCCTCTACAGGGGCAACACGGATCTCGGGATCCCATTCCAGACTCACCCAAGTAGTCAGGCCTCGGCTCGACGGGAAGCAACGGACTCTGCTCTCCTCTAGAGTAGCGACGTGTATCTCTTGGAGGCTACTGAGTGGCCTAAAGGGAGTCAGGCCTCCAGTGGAGTTTGGAGAGTGGACTCGGGATTGCTCTCTAGGTCATGTAGGAAAAGAAGGCCCTCATCTTACGATGATGGGGGCGTCTCGTGAGTTTTCTCGAGCGGCGGTGCCAGTGTGGGGTTTTCATGAGGTAGGACGGGGAGCGCAGGGAGCCTCTCGTGTGGCGCCAGGGAAGTTAGGTTTCAATGGGCGTGGCGAGGGGAATGCGTCATTGCTCTCCAGTCATGGTAGGGTATCGGGCCTCAAGACGCGGTAAAGAAGGACTCTCGAGGTCTTTCTCAGAATGCAGCAGGAAACCCTGGGTTCACTCGACTTGTGCCAGTGACCGCAGAGAGCTTCTGAGGGTGCCTCTGAGAATCAGGGATACTGTGGAGTTTTAGGGGCCTCTCGGGACTCCACTGGGTATGGCGCAATGGAAGAGGGCCTCATTTCGAGTTGATGCAGGAACGTCAGGTTTCATCTACATTTCTGACTCCGATCGCACGGTCCCTGCAGAGTTGGGAAAGGAGAGTCAGGCCTTCTCTTGTGTGGAGGAACGGAACTCCGCATGCCTCTCTAGTTCTTCAAGGGATGACAGGACACTTGTCGATCTGTGTTTGGAATCTGCGTGTTTTTCCGAACTATGCATGGGGATGTCAGTACCCCTTCGTGTTGTGCATTCATCCACAGGTTTGCTTTCGAAGAGGTGTCCTGGCATCGGGTTCTTGTTAAGAGTGGACTGGGAAATCGGGGTCTTTCCGCATGTGGCACCACCCACCAGGCTACGTCTCGAATTTCCTAGTGAGACCGGCCTCATCCTGAGGTGCGCCGGGAAGGTCGGAACCCCTTGCAGACAAAGCAGGGGAATCGACCCTCCTTTCTCGATCAGGAGGGGAGAAGGGGCACAGATGAGGTGATGCCGGGAACCTCGGTGTTCCCCTCCAGTGAGACCAGTGTGTTGGGGAACTTTTGGGGTCGCATCAAAGGTGCCAAGTACCGTATCGCACTTCAAGATGGAACGTAAGACTTCTTTTGAGACGCTGTAGCGGCAATGGCCGCATCTTGCGATGAAGAGGGAACGACGTGGTTTTTCTCGAGTTGTGGCGGGATTCTTGAGTTACAACGGGAAATTCAGGCTTCCTCTTCTGTTGGCCCAGGGAAGTCCAGTCTTCCATTCGAGTTGCGAGGGAGAGTTGGGGATTGCTCTCGAGTCACTGCAGGAAAAAAGAGACCTCATCTAGGCTTGTGTCCAGGACCTAATGTTTCTCTCCAGGGGCGACAGGGATCTCCGGTTCACATATCAGACACACCCGAGGAGTCAGGCCTCGCCTCGAGGGGAAGGAAAAGACTCCGCTCTCCTCTCGAGTCGCGACGGGTATGTCTTGGAGTCCACTGAGTGACCAAAAGGGAGTCAAGCCTACTGTGGAGTTTGGAGAGAGGACTCGGGATTGCTCTCCAGGCCATGCTAGAAAAGAAGGCCGTCATGTCGCGAAAATGGGGGCGTCTCGTGGGTTTTCTCTATCTGTGGCGCCAGTGTTTGGTTTCTCACGAGGTATGACGGGGAGCTCAGGGAGCCTCTCGTGTGGTGCCAGGGAAGTCAGGGCTTCATGAGTGTAGCAGAGGGAGCGCGTCATTGCCCTCGAGTCATGGTAGGGGAATCAGGCCTCAAAATGTGTTGAAGAAGGACTCTTGAGTTCTTTCTATGGTGGCGGCAGTAAACCCTGGGTTTACTCGAATTGTGCTGGTGCCTCAGGGAGCTTCTCAGGGTGCCTCTGAGAAGTCAGGGATACTGTGGAGCTGGGACGCGTCTCTCGGGACTCCACTGGGTTTCGTGCAATGGAAGAGGTCCTAATCTCGAGTGGAGGCAGGAACCTCAGTGTTCCTCTCGTGACTTCACTGGCGCTGGTCTGATTCGGATCGCAAAGCCCCTGCAGAGTTGGGACAGGAGAGTCAGGCATCGTCTTGTGTAGAGGAATGAAACCCCACTTGCCTCTCGAGTTCTTCAGGGGTGACAAGCCACTTGTTGAGCTGTATGTGGAACCTTCGGGTTTTTCTGGACGATGCACGAGGGTGTCAGTGCCCCTTTGTGTTGTGCCTTCATCCACAGGGTTGCCTTCGAAGAGGTGTCCAGGCATCGGGTTCTTATCAAGAGCGTACCGGGAAATCATAGTCTTTTGGCATGTGGTACCACCCACGAGCTACGTCTCGAATTTCCTCGTGAGACTGGCCTCATCCTGAAGTGCCCCGTGAAGGTCGGGAACCCCTTACAAACAAAGCAGGGGAAGTGACCCTGCTATCACGAACAGGAGGGGAGAAGGGGCTCAGATAAACTGGTGCCGGGAACCTCGGTGTTCACCTCGAGTGAGACCGATATTTCGGGGAACTTTTGGGGTCACATCAAGGGTGTCAAGTATCGTTTTGCACTTCAAGACGGAACGTGGGACTTTTCTTGAGAAGCTGTAGCGGGCAAGGGCCTCATCTTGTGATGACGAGGGAACCAAGTGCTTTTTCTCGATTTGCGGCGGGATTCTCGAGTAACAAGGGGAATTCAGGCTTCCTCTTGTGTTGGCCCAGGGAAGTCCAATCTTCCATTCGAGTTGTCAGGGAGAGAGGGGGATTGCTCTCGAGTTACAGAAGGGCAAAAGAGACCTCATCTAGGCTTGTTTCCAGGACCTAATGTTCCTCTCCAGGGGAGACAGGGATCTCGGGGTTGCATTCCAGACCCACCTGGTGAGTCAGGCCTTGTCTCGAGGGGAAGCAAAGGACTCCATTCTCCTCTCGAGTCGCGACGGGTATCTCTTGGAGCCCACTAAGTGGCCTAAAGGGAGTCAAGCCTCCTGTGGAGTTTGGAAAGAGGATTCGGGATTCCTCTCCAGGCCATGCAGGCAAAGAAGGCCCTCATCTCGCGATGACAGGGGCGTATGGTGAGTTTTCTCAAGCTGCGGCGTCAGTGTGGGGTTTCTCACGAGGTACGACAGGGAGCTCAGGGAGCCTCTCTTATGGCGCCAGGGAAGTCAGGTCTCCATGTGCGTGGCGAGGGGGTGCGTGTCATTTCTATAGAGCCATGGAAGCAGATTCGGGCTTCAAGACACGTTGAAGTAGGACTCTCGAGGTCTTTTTCCCATTGTGGCAGGAAACCCTGGGTTCCCTCGACATGTGCCGGTGACCTCATGGAGCTTCTCCGGGTGCCTCTGAGAAGTCAGGGGTACTGTGGAGTTGGGAGGGGCCTCTCTGGACTCCACTGGGTTTGGTGCAATGGATGAGAGCCTCATCTCGAGTGGAGGCAGGAACCTCATGTTTCCTCTCCTGGGTTTCCTGTCGCTGGTACTGACTCGGATCGCAGTTTCCCTGCAGAGTTGGTACAGAAAATCAGGTCTCGTCTTGTGTGGAGGAATGGAACTCCACTTGCCTGTCGAGTTGTTCACGGGGTGACAGACCACTTGTTGAACTGTGTTTGTAACCTGCGGGTTTTTCTGGACGATGCACGGGGGTGTCAGTGCCCCTTCGTGTTGTGCTTTCATCCACAGGTTTTCCTTCGTAAAGGTGTCAGGGCATCACGTTCTTATCAAGAGCAGACCGGGAAATCGGGGTCTTTCGGCTTGTGGCACCACCCACGAGGCTATGTCTCGAATTTCCTCGTGAGACCTGCCTCATCCTTAGGCGCGCTGGAAAGGTCGGGAACCCCTTCCAGACATAGCAGGGGAATCGACACTCCTGTCGCGATCACGAGGGGAGAAGGAGCTCAAATGAAGTGGTTCCGGGAACCTCGGTGTTCCTTTCGAGTGAGACCGGTATGTCGGGGAATTTTGAGATTGCATCAAGGGTGCCAAGTACCGTTTCGCACTTCAAGACAGAAAGTGGGACTTCTCTTGAGTCGCTGTAGCGGGCAAGGGCCTCATCTAGCGCTGATGGGGGAACCACGTGGATTTTCTCGAGTTTCGGCGGGATTCTCGAGTTACGATGTCGAATTCAGGCTTCCAATTGTATTGGCCCAGGGAAGTCCAATCTTCAATTCGATTTGCGAGGGAGAGCTGGCGATTGCTCTCTAGTAACTGCAGTGCAAAATAGACCTCATCTAGGCTTGTGTCCAGGACCGAGTTTTCCTCTCCAGGTGTGACAGGAACTCGGGGTTGCATTCCAGACTCACACGGGGAGTCAGGCCTCGTCTCAAGGGGAAGCAAAGGACTCTGCTCTCCCTTCAGGTCCTGACAGGTATCTCTTGGAGCCAACTGAGAGGCCTAAAGAGAGTCAAGCCTCCTGTGGAGTCTGGAGAGAGGACTCGGTTTTGCTCTCCATGCCAGGCAGGAAACAAGTCCCTCATCTCGTGATGACGGGGGCATATCGTGGGTTTTCTCGAGCTGCGGTGCCTGAATGGGGTTTCCGAAGAGGTACGATGGGGAGCTCAGGGAGACTCTCTTCAGGAGTCAGGGAAGTCAGGTATCCATGCGCATGGCGATGGGGAGCGGGTCTTTGCTCTAGAGTCATGGTAGGGGAATCGGGCCTCAAGACGCGCCGAAGGACTCTCAAGGTCTTTCTCGGGTCGCAGCAGGAAACCCTGGGTTCCCTGGACTTGAGCCGGTGACCTCAGGTAGATTCTCAAGGTGCCTCTGAGAATTCAAGGATACTGCGGAGTTGGGAGGGGCCTCTCGCGACTCATCTGGGTTTGGTGCAATGGAAGAGGGCCTCACCTCGAGGGGAGACAGGAACCTCAGGATTCCTCTCCGTTTCGGACTCCGACCGCAGGGTCCCTGCAGAGTTGGGACAGGAAAGTCAGGCCTCGTCTTGTCTGAGGAAGGGAACACCACTGGCCTCTCGAGTGGCTCAGGGGGTCTCAGGCCACTCGTCGAGCTCTGTGTGGAACCCGCGGGTCTTTGCGGACGATGCCCGGTGGTGGCAGTGCCCCTTCGTGTTGTGCCTTCACCCACAGGGTTGCCTTCGAAGAGGGGTCCGGGCCTCGGGTCCTTCTCAAGGGCGGAGCGGGGAATCGGGGGCGTTCGGCATGTGGCACCACCCACGTGGCTCGTCTCGAATTTCCTCGTGAGACCGGCCTCATCCTGAGGTGCACCGGGAAGGCCGGGAACCCCTTCCAGACCACGCAGGGGAATCGCCTCTCCTGTCGCGATCAGGAGGGGAGAAGGGGCTCAGAGGAAGCGGTGCCGGGACCCTCGGTGTTCCCCTCGGGGCAACCCGGCGTGTCGGGGGACACTTGGGGGTAGCAGGAAGGCTGTCAGGGACCGTTTCGCCCTTCAGGGCGGAACAGGGGACTTCCCTTGAGACGTCGTGGCGGGCAAGGGCCTCATCTTGCCAAGAGGTGGGAACCACGTGGTTTTTCTCGAGTTGCGGGGGCATTCTCGAGTTACGACGGGGATCTCAGCCTTCTCCTTGGGTTGGCCCTGGGAAGCCCAATCTTCCCCTCGGGTTGCGAGGGAAAGCTGGGGGTTGCGCTCGAGTCACTGCAGGGCCGAAGAGACCTCACCTAGGCGTGTGTCCGGCACCTAATATTCCTCTCCAGGGAAGGCAGGGATCTCGGGGTTGCATTCCAGGCTCCCCCGGGGAGTCAGGCCTCGTCTCGAGGGGAAGCCAAGGACTCCGCTCTCCTCTCGAGTCGCCACGTGGGTCTCTTGGAGCCCCCTGAGCGGCCTCAAGGGAGTCCAGCCTCCTCTTCCGTTTGGAGAGAGGACCCGGGATTGCTCTCCAGGCCATGCAGGAAAAGAAGGCCCTCAGCTCGCGAGGACGGGGGCGTCTCCGGGGTTTCCTCGAGCTGCGGCGCCCGTGGGGATTTTCTCCCGAGGCACGACGAGGATCTCAGGGAGCCTCTCGTGCGGCGCCAGGGAAGTCAGGTCTCCATGCGCGTGGCGAAGGGGAGCGCGTCCTGGCTCTCGAGTCACGGGAGGGGACTAGGGCCTCGAGACGCGTTGAAGAAGGACTCTCGATGTCTTTCTCGGGGGGCGGTGGGAAACCCTTGTTTCCCTGGCCTTCTGCCGGGGACCTTAGGGAACTTCCCAGGGTGCCTCTGAGAGGCGAGGGATCCAGTGGAGGTGGCGGGGCCCCTCGGGACTCCGCTGGGTCTGGCGCAACGGAAGAGGGCCTCACCTCGAGGGGAGGCAGGCACCTCAGGCTTCCTCTCCGTTTCGGACTCCGACCGCAGGGACCCTGCAGAGTTGCGACAGGAGAGTCAGGCCTCGTCTTGTCTGAGGAAGGGAAATCCGCTGGCCTCTCGAGTTGCTCAGGGGGTCTAAGGCCCCTCGGCGAGCTGTGTGTGGAACCCGCGGGTCTTTGCGTACGAGGCACGGGGGTGGCAGTGCCCCTTCGTGTTGTGCCTTCACCCACAGGGTTGCCTTCGAAGAGGTGTCCGGGCCTCGGGTCCTTCTCAAGAGTTGACCGGGGAATCGGGGGCGTTCGGCATGTGGCCCCACCCACGTGGCTCGTCTCGAATTTCCTCGTGAGACCGGCCTCATCCTGAGGTGCGCCGGGAAGGCCGGGAACCCCTTCCAGACCACGCAGGGGAATCGCCTCTCCTGTCGCGATCAGGAGGGGAGAAGGGGCTCAGAGGAAGCGGTGCCGGGACCCTCGGTGTACGCCTCGGGGGACTCCGGCGTGTCGGGGGACTTTTGGGGGTCGCAGGAAGGCTGTCAGGGACCGTTTCGCCCTTCAGGGCGGAACGGGGGACTTCCCTTGAGACGCCGTCGCGGGCAAGGGCCTCATCTTGCCAAGAGGTGGGAACCACGTGGTTTTTCTCGAGTTGCGGCGGCATTCTCGAGTTATGACGGGGATCTCAGCCTTCCCTTTGGGTTGGCCCTGGGAAGCCCAATCTTCCCCTCGGGTTGCGAGGGAAAGCTGGGGGTTGCGCTCGAGTCACTGCAGGGCCGAAGAGACCTCACCTAGGCGTGTGTCCGGGACCTACTCTTCCTCTCCAGGGAAGGCAGGTATCTCGGGGTTGCATTCCAGGCTCCCCCGGGGAGTCAGGCCTCGTCTCGAGGGGAAGCCAAGGACTCCGCTCTCCTCTCGAGTCGCGACGCGGTTCTCTTGGAGCCCCCTGAGCGGCCTCAAGGGAGTCCAGCCTCCTCTTCCGTTTGGAGAGAGGACCCGGGATTGCTCTCCAGGCCATGCAGGAAAAGAAGGCCCTCAGCTCGCGAGGACTGGGGCGTCTCCGGGGTTTCCTCGAGCTGCGGCGCCCGTGGGGGTTTTCTCCCGAGGCACGACGAGGATCTCAGGGAGCCTCTCGTGCGGCGCCAGGGAAGTCAGGTCTCCATGCGCGTGGCGAGGGGGAGCGCGTCCTGGCTCTCGAGTCACGGGAGGGGACTAGGGCCTTGAGACGCGTTGAAGAAGGACTCTCGAGGTGTTTCTCGGGGGGCGGTGGGAAACCCTCGTGTCCCTCGCCTTCTGCCGGGGACCTTAGGGAACTTGCCAGGGTGCCTCTGAGAGGCGAGGGATCCTGTGGAGGTGGCGGGGCCCCTCGGGACTGCGCTGGATCTGGCACAACGGAAGAGGGCCTCACCTCGAGGGGAGGCAGGAACCTCAGGCTTCCTCTCCGTTTCGGACTCCGACCGCAGGGTCCCTGCAGAGTTTTGACAGGAGAGTCAGGCCTCGTCTTGTCTGAGGAAGGGAACCCCGCTGGCCTCTCGAGTTGCTCAGGGGGTCTCAGGCCCCTCGTCGAGCTGTGTGTGGAACCCGCGGGTCTTTGCGGACGATGCACGGGGGTGGCAGTGCCCCTTCGTGTTGTGCCTTCCCCCACAGGGTTGCCTTCGAAGAGGGGTCCGGGCCTCGGGTCCTTCTCAAGGGCGGACCGGGGAATCGGGGGCGTTCGGCATGTGGCCCCACCCACGTGGCTCGTCTCGAATTTCCTCGTGAGACCGGCCTCATCCTGAGGTGCGCCGGGAAGGCCGGGAACCCCTTCCAGACCACGCAGGGGAATCGCCTCTCCTGTCGCGATCAGGAGGGGAGAAGGGGCTCAGAGGAAGCGTTGCCGGGACCCTCGGTGTTCCCCTCGAGGGAACCCGGCGTGTCGGGGGGCTTTTGGGGGTCGCAGGAAGGCTGTCAGGGACCGTTTCGCCCTTCAGGGCGGAACAGGGGACTTCCCTTGAGACGCCGTGGCGGGCAAGGGCCTCATCTTGCCAAGCGGTGGGAACCACGTGGTTTTTCTCGAGTTGCGGCGGGATTCTCGAGTTACGACGGGGATCTCAGCCTTCCCCTTGGGTTGGCCCTGGGAAGCCCAATCTTCCCCTCGGGTTGCGAGGGAAAGCTGGGGGTTGCGCTCGAGTCACCGCAGGGCCGAAGAGACCTCACCTAGGCGTGTGTCCGGGACCTAATATTCCTCTCCAGGGAAGGCAGGGATCTCGGGGTTGCATTCCAGGCTCCCCCGGGGAGTCAGGCCTCGTCTCGAGGGGAAGCCAAGGACTCCGCTCTCCTCTCGAGTCGCCACGCGGGTCTCTTGGAGCCCCCTGAGCGGCCTCAAGGGAGTCCAGCCTCCTCTTCCGTTTGGAGAGAGGACCCGGGATTTCTCTCCAGGCCATGCAGGAAAAGAAGGCCCTCAGCTCGCGAGGACGGGGGCGTCTCAGGGGTTTCCTCGAGCTGCGGCGCCCGTGGGGGTTTTCTCCTGAGGCACGACGAGGATCTCAGGGAGCCTCTCGGGCGGCGCCAGGGAAGTCAGGTCTCCATGCGCGTGGCGAGGGGGAGCGCGTCCTGGCTCTCGAGTCACGGGAGGGGACTAGGGCCTCGAGACGCGTTGAAGAAGGACTCTCGAGGTCTTTGTCGGGGGGCGGCGGGAAACCCTCGTTTCCCTCGCCTTCTGCCGGGGACCTTAGGGAACTTCCCACGGTGCCTCTGAGAGGTGAGGGATGCTGTGTAGTTGGCAGGGCCTCTCGGGACTCTGCTGGGTTCGGCACAATGGAAGAGGGCCTCATCTCGAGGGGAGGCAGGAACCTCAGGCTTCCTCTCGGATTCGGACTCCGACTGCACGGTCCCTGCAGTGTTGGGACAGGAGAGTCATGCCTCGTCTTGTCTGAGGAATGGAATTCTGGTTGCCTCTCGAGTTGTTCCGGGAGTCTCAGGCCCCTTGTCGAGCTGTGTGTAGACCCTGCGGGTTTTTCCGGATGATGCACGGGGGTGTCAGTGCCCCTTCGTGTTGTGCCTTCACCCACAGGGTTGCCTTCGAAGAGGTGTCCGGGCATCGGTTTCTTATCAAGAGCGGACCGGAAAATCGGAGTCGTTCGGCACGTGGCACCTCACATGTGGCTACTCTCGAATTTCCTCCTGAGACCGGCCTCATCCTGAGGTGCGCCAGGAAGGCCGGGAACCCCTTCCAGACCACGCAGGGGAATCGACTCTCCTGTCGTGATCAGGAGGGGAGAAGGGGCTCAGATGAAGTGGTGCCGGGACCCTCGGTGTTCCCCTCGAGGGAACCCAGCGTGTCGGGGAACTTTTGCGGTCGCATCAAGGGTGTCAAGTACCGTGTCGCCCTTCAGGGCGGAACATGGGACTTCCCTGGAGACACCGGGAACTTCGGTGTTCCCCTGGAGTGAGACCGGTATGTTGGGCAACTTTGGGGTCACATCAAGTGTGCCAAGTAGCATTTCGAACTTTAAGATGGAACGTGGGACTTCTCTTGAGACTCTAGCTGGCAAGGGCCTCATATTGCGATGAAGGGGGAACCACATGGTTTTTAAGACTTGAGGCTGAATTCTCGAATTACGATGGGAAATTCAGACTTCCTCTTGTGTTGACCGTGGGAAGACCAATCTTCCATTCAAATTGTGAGGGAGAGATGGAGGTTGCTCTCGAGTCACTGTAGGGCAAAATAGACCTCATCTAGGCTTGTGTCTAGGACAAAATGTTCCACTCCAGGGGTGACATGGATCTCGGGGTTGCATTCCAAACTCACCCGGGGAGTCAGGCCTCGTCTCCAGGGAAGCAAAGGACTCCGCTCTCCTCTCGAGTCGCACCGGGTATTTCTTGGACCCAACTGAGTGGCCTAAAGGGAGTCAATACTCCTGTGAAGTTTGGAGAGAGGACCAGGAATTGCTCTCCAGGTCAGGCAGGAAAAGAAGGCCCCCATCTCTCCTTGACGGGGGCATCTTGTGGTTTTTCTCGAACTGCGGCGCCAGTGTGGGTTTTCTCACGAGGTACGATGGGGTACTCAGGGAGCCTCTTGTGTGGTACTAGGGAAGTCAGTTTTCCTGCTTGTGGCGAGGGGAGCGCGTCCTTGCTCTGGAGTCATGGTAGGGGAATCGGGCATCAAGAGACGTTGAAAAAGGACTCTCCAAGTCTTTCTCGGGTTACTTCAGGAAACTCTGGGTTCCCTCGACTTGTGCCAGTGACCTCAGGTAGCTTCTCACGGAGCCTCTGAGAATTCAGGGATACTGTGGTGTTGGGAGGGGCCTCTCGGGACACCACTGAGTTTGGTTCAATGGAAGAGGGCCTCTTCTCTAGTTGAGGCAGGAACCTCAGGGTTCCTCTCCATTTCTGACTCCAATTGCAGGGTCCCTGAAGAGTTGGGACAGGAGAGTAAGGCCTCGTCTTGTGTGAAGGAATGCAACTTCACTTGCCTCTCGAGTTGTTCACGAGGTGACAGTCCACATTTGGAGCTGTGAGTGGAATCTGCGGGTTTTTCCAGACGATGCATGGGGATGTCAGTGTCCCTTCGTGTTATGCCTTCATCCACAGGGTTGCCTTCGAAGAGGTGTCCTTGCATCGCGTTCCTATTAAGAGCGGACTGGGAAATCGGGGTCTTTCCGCATTTGGCACCACCCACCAGGCTACGTCTCGAATTTCCTAGTGAGACCGGCCTCATCCTGAGGTGCGCCGGGAAGGTCGGAAGCCCTTGCAGACAAAGCAGGGGAATCGACCCTCCTGTCTCGATCAGGAGGGGAGAAGGGGCACAGATGAGGTGATGCCGGGAACCTCGGTGTTCCCCTCCAGTGAGACCAGTGTGTTGGGGAACTTTTGGGGTCGCATCAAAGGTGCCAAGTACCGTATCGCACTTCAAGATGGAACGTAAGACTTCTTTTGAGACGCTGTAGCGGCAATGGCCGCATCTTGCGATGAAGAGGGAACGACGTGGTTTTTCTCGAGTTGTGGCGGGATTCTTGAGTTACAACGGGAAATTCAGGCTTCCTCTTCTGTTGGCCCAGGGAAGTCCAGTCTTCCATTCGAGTTGCGAGGGAGAGTTGGGGATTGCTCTAGAGTCACTGCAGGAAAAAAGAGACCTCATCTAGGCTTGTGTCCAGGACCTAATGTTTCTCTCCAGGGGCGACAGGGATCTCCGGTTCACATATCAGACACACCCGAGGAGTCAGGCCTCGCCTCGAGGGGAAGGAAAAGACTCCGCTCTCCTCTCGAGTCGCGACGGGTGTGTCTTGGAGTCCACTGAGTGACCAAAAGGGAGTCAAGCCTACTGTGGAGTTTGGAGAGAGGACTCGGGATTGCTCTCCAGGCCATGCTAGAAAAGAAGGCCGTCATGTCGCGAAAATGGGGGCGTCTCGTGGGTTTTCTCTATCTGTGGCGCCAGTGTTTGGTTTCTCACGAGGTATGACGGGGAGCTCAGGGAGCCTCTCGTGTGGCGCCAGGGAAGTCAGGGCTTCATGAGTGTAGCAGAGGGAGCGTGTCATTGCCCTCGAGTCATGGTAGGGGAATCAGGCCTCAAAATGCGTTGAAGAAGGACTCTTGAGTTCTTTCTATGGTGGCGGCAGTAAACCCTGGGTTCACTCGAATTGTGCTGGTGACCTCAGGGAGCTTCTCAGGGTGCCTCTGAGAAGTCAGGGATACTGTGGAGCTGGGACGCGTCTCTCGGGACTCCACTGGGTTTCGTGAAATGGAAGAGGTCCTAATCTTGAGTGGAGGCAGGAACCTCAGCGTTCCTCTCGTGACTTCACTGGCGCTGGTCTGATTCGGATCGCAAAGTCCCTGCAGAGTTGGAACAGGAGAGTCAGGCATCGTCTTGTGTAGAGGAATGAAACCCCACTTGCCTCTCGAGTTCTTCAGGGGTGACAAGCCACTTGTTGAGCTGTATGTGGAACCTGCGGGTTTTTCCGGACGATGCACGAGGGTGTCAGTGCCCCTTTGTGTTGTGCCTTCATCCACAGGGTTGCCTTCAAAGAGGTGTCCAGGCATCGGGTTCTTATCAAGAGCGTACCGGGAAATCATAGTCTTTTGGCATGTGGTACCACCCGCGAGCTACGTCTCGAATTTCCTCGTGAGACTGGCCTCATCCTGAAGTGCCCCGTGAAGGTCGGGAACCCCTTACAAACAAAGCAGGGGAAGTTACCCTGCTATCACGAACAGGAGGGGAGAAGGGGCTCAGATAAACTGGTGCCGGGAACCTCGGTGTTCACCTCGAGTGAGACCGATATTTCGGGGAACTTTTGGGGTCACATCAAGGGTGTCAAGTATCGTTTTGCACTTCAAGACGGAACGTGGGACTTTTCTTGAGAAGCTGTAGCGGGCAAGGGCCTCATCTTGTGATGACGAGGGAACCAAGTGCTTTTTCTCGAGTTGCGGCGGGATTCTCGAGTTACGAAGGGGAATTCAGGCTTCCTCTTGTGTTGGCCCAGGGAAGTCCAATCTTCCATTCGAGTTGTCAGGGAGAGCGGGGGATTGCTCTCGAGTTACAGAAGGGCAAAAGAGACCTCATCTAGGCTTGTTTCCAGGACCTAATGTTCCTCTCCAGGGGAGACAGGGATCTCGGGGTTGCATTCCAGACCCACCTGGTGAGTCAGGCCTTGTCTCGAAGGGAAGCAAAGGACTCAATTCTCCTCTCGAGTCGCGACGGGTATCTCTTGGAGCCCACTAAGTGGCCTAAAGGGAGTCAAGCCTCCTGTGGAGTTTGGAAAGAGGATTCGGGATTCCTCTCCAGGCCATGCAGGCAAAGAAGGCCCTCATCTCGCGATGACAGGGGCGTATGGTGAGTTTTCTCAAGCTGCGGCGTCAGTGTGGGGTTTCTCACGAGGTACGACAGGGAGCTCAGGGAGCCTCTCTTATGGCGCCAGGGAAGTCAGGTCTCCATATGCGTGGCGAGGGGGTGCGTGTCATTTCTATAGAGCCATGGAAGCAGATTCGGGCTTCAAGACACGTTGAAGTAGGACTCTCGAGGTCTTTTTCCCATTGTGGCAGGAAACCCTGGGTTCCCTCGACATGTGCCGGTGACCTCATGGAGCTTCTCCGGGTGCCTCTGAGAAGTCAAGGGTACTGTGGAGTTGGGAGGGGCCTCTCTGGACTCCACTGGGTTTGGTGCAATGGATGAGAGCCTCATCTCGAGTGGAGGCAGGTACCTCATGTTTCCTCTCCTGGGTTTCCTGTCGCTGGTACTGACTCGGATCGCAGTTTCCCTGCAGAGTTGGTACAGAAAATCAGGTCTCGTCTTGTGTGGAGGAATGGAACTCCACTTGCCTCTCGAGTTGTTCACGGGCTGACAGACCACTTGTCGAACTGTGTTTGTAACCTGCGGGTTTTTCTGGACGATGCACGGTGTCAGTGCCCCTTCGTGTTGTGCTTTCATCCACAGGTTTTCCTTCGTAAAGGTGTCAGGGCATCACGTTCTTATCAAGAGCAGACCGGGAAATCGGGGTCTTTCGGCTTGTGGCACCACCCACGAGGCTATGTTTCGAATTTCCTCGTGAGACCTGCCTCATCCTTAGGCGCGCTGGAAAGGTCGGGAACCCCTTCCAGACATAGCAGGGGAATCGACACTCCTGTCGCGATCACGAGGGGAGAAGGAGCTCAAATGATGTGGTTCCGGGAACCTCGGTGTTCCTTTCGAGTGAGACCGGTATGTCAGGGAATTTTGAGATTGCATCAAGGGTGCCAAGTACCGTTTCACACTTCAAGACAGAAAGTGGGACTTCTCTTGAGTCGCTGTAGCGGGCAAGGGCCTCATCTAGCGCTGATGGGGGAACCACGTGGATTTTCTCGAGTTTCGGCGGGATTCTCGAGTTACGATGTCGAATTCAGGCTTCCAATTGTATTGGCCCAGGGAAGTCCAATCTTCAATTCGATTTGCGAGGGAGAGCTGGCGATTGCGCTCTAGTAACTGCAGTGCAAAATAGACCTCATCTAGGCTTGTGTCCAGGACCGAGTTTTCCTCTCCAGGTGTGACAGGAACTCGGGGTTGCATTCCAGACTCACACGGGCAGTCAGGCCTCGTCTCGAGGGGAAGCAAAGGACTCTGCTCTCCCTTCAGGTCCTGACAGGTATCTCTTGGAGCCAACTGAGAGGCCTAAAGAGAGTCAAGCCTCCTGTGGAGTCTGGAGAGAGGACTCGGTTTTGCTCTCCATGCCAGGCAGGAAACAAGTCCCTCATCTCGTGATGACGGGGGCGTATCGTGGTTTTCTCGAGCTGCGGTGCCTGAATGGGGTTTCCGAAAAGGTACGACGGGGAGCTCAGGGAGACTCTCTTCAGGAGTCAGGGAAGTCAGGTCTCCATGAGCATGGCGATGGGGAGCGGGTCTTTGCTCTCGAGTCATGGTAGGGGAATCGGGCCTCAAGACGCGCCGAAGGACTCTCAAGGTCTTTCTCGGGTCGCAGCAGGAAACCCTGGGTTCCCTGGACTTGAGCCGGTGACCTCAGGTAGATTCTCAAGGTGCCTCTGAGAATTCAGGGATACTGTGGAGTTGGGAGGGGCCTCTCGCGACTCATCTGGGTTTGGTGCAATGGAAGACGGCCTCACCTCGAGGGGAGACAGGAACCTCAGGATTCCTCTCCGTTTCGGACTCCGACGGCAGGGTTCCTGCAGAGTTGGGACAGGAGAGTCAGTCCTCGTCTTGTCTGAGGAAGGGAAGCCCGCTGGACTCTCGAGTTGCTCAGGGGATCTCAGGCCCCTCGTCGAGCTGTGTGTGGAACCCGCGGGTCTTTGCGGACGATGCACGGGGGTGTCAGTGCCCCTTCGTGTTGTGCCTTCCCCCACAGGGTTGCCTTCGAAGAGGGGTCCGGGCTTTGGCTCCTTCTCAAGAGCGGACCAGGGAATCGGGGGCGTTCGGCATGTGGCCCCACCCACGTGGCTCGTCTCGAATTTCCTCGTGAGTCCGGCCTCATCCTGAGGTGCGCCGGGAAGGCCGGGAACCCCTTCCAGACCACGCAGGGGAATCGCTTCCCCTGTTGCGATCAGGAGGGGAGAAGGGGCTCAGAGGAAGCGGTGCCGGGACACTAGGTGTTCCCCTCAGGGGAACCCGGCGTGTCGGGGGACTCTTGGGGGTCGCAGGAAGGCTGTCAGGGACCGTTTCGCCCTTCAGGGCGGAACAGGGGACTTCCCTTGAGACGCCGTGGCGGGCAAGGGCCTCATCTTGCCAAGAGGTGGGAACCACGTGGTTTTTCTCGAGTTGCGGCTGCATTCTCGAGTTACGACGTGGATCTCAGCCTTCCCCTGGGGTTGGCCCTGGGAAGCCCAATCTTCCCCTCGGGTTGCGAGGGAAAGCTGGGGGTTGCGCTCGAGTCACTGCAGGGCCGAAGAGACCTCACCTAGGCGTGTGTCCGGGACCTACTCTTCCTCTCCAGGGAAGGCAGGGATCTCGGGGTTGCAATCCAGGCTCCTCCGGGGAGTCAGGCCTCGTCTCGAGGGGAAGCCAAGGACTCCACTCTCCTCTCGAGTCGCGACGCGGGTCTCTTGGAGCCCCCTGAGCGGCCTCAAGGGAGTCCAGCCTCCTCTTCCGTTTGGAGAGAGGACCCGGGATTGCTCTCCAGGCCATGCAGGAAAAGAAGGCCCTCAGCTCGCGAGGACGGGGGCGTCTCCGTGGTTTCCTCGAGCTGCGGCGCCCGTGGGGGTTTTCTCCCGAGGCACGACGAGGATCTCAGGGAGCCTCTCGTGCGGCGCCAGGGAAGTCAGGTCTCCATGCGCGTGGCGAGGGGGAGCGCGTCCTGGCTCTCGAGTCACGGGAGGGGACTAGGGCCTCGAGACGCGTTGAAGAAGGACTCTCGAGGTCTTTCTCGGGGGGCGGCGGGAAACCCTCGTGTCCCTCGCCTTCTGCCGGGGACCTTAGGGAACTTCCCAGGGTGCCTCTGAGAGGCGAGGGATCCTGTGGAGGTGGCGGGGCCCCTCGGGACTCCGCTGGGTCTGGCGCAACGGAAGAGGGCCTCACCTCGAGGGGAGGCAGGAACCTCAGGCTTCCTCTCCGTTTCGGACTCCGACCGCAGGGTCCCTGCAGAGTTTTGACAGGAGAGTCAGGCCTCGTCTTGTCTGAGGAAGGGAACCCCGCTGGCCTCTCGAGTTGCTCAGGGGGTCTCAGGCCCCTCGTCGAGCTGTGTGTGCAACCCGCGGGTCTTTGCGGACGATGCACGGGGGTGGCAGTGCCCCTTCGTGTTGTGCCTTCCCCCACAGGGTTGCCTTCGAAGAGGGGTCCGGGCCTCGGGTCCTTCTCAAGGGCGGACCGGGGAATCGGGGGCGTTCGGCATGTGGCCCCACCCACGTGGCTCGTCTCGAATTTCCTCGTGAGACCGGCCTCATCCTGAGGTGCGCCGGGAAGGCCGGGAACCCCTTCCAGACCACGCAGGGGAATCGCCTCTCCTGTCGCGATCAGGAGGGGAGAAGGGGCTCAGAGGAAGCGTTGCCGGGACCCTCGGTGTTCCCCTCGAGGGAACCCGGCGTGTCGGGGGGCTTTTGGGGGTCGCAGGAAGGCTGTCAGGGACCGTTTCGCCCTTCAGGGCGGAACAGGGGACTTCCCTTGAGACGCCGTGGCGGGCAAGGGCCTCATCTTGCCAAGCGGTGGGAACCACGTGGTTTTTCTCGAGTTGCGGCGGGATTCTCGAGTTACGACGGGGATCTCAGCCTTCCCCTTGGGTTGGCCCTGGGAAGCCCAATCTTCCCCTCGGGTTGCGAGGGAAAGCTGGGGGTTGCGCTCGAGTCACCGCAGGGCCGAAGAGACCTCACCTAGGCGTGTGTCCGGGACCTAATATTCCTCTCCAGGGAAGGCAGGGATCTCGGGGTTGCATTCCAGGCTCCCCCGGGGAGTCAGGCCTCGTCTCGAGGGGAAGCCAAGGACTCCGCTCTCCTCTCGAGTCGCCACGCGGGTCTCTTGGAGCCCCCTGAGCGGCCTCAAGGGAGTCCAGCCTCCTCTTCCGTTTGGAGAGAGGACCCGGGATTTCTCTCCAGGCCATGCAGGAAAAGAAGGCCCTCAGCTCGCGAGGACGGGGGCGTCTCAGGGGTTTCCTCGAGCTGCGGCGCCCGTGGGGGTTTTCTCCTGAGGCACGACGAGGATCTCAGGGAGCCTCTCGGGCGGCGCCAGGGAAGTCAGGTCTCCATGCGCGTGGCGAGGGGGAGCGCGTCCTGGCTCTCGAGTCACGGGAGGGGACTAGGGCCTCGAGACGCGTTGAAGAAGGACTCTCGAGGTCTTTGTCGGGGGGCGGCGGGAAACCCTCGTTTCCCTCGCCTTCTGCCGGGGACCTTAGGGAACTTCCCACGGTGCCTCTGAGAGGTGAGGGATGCTGTGTAGTTGGCAGGGCCTCTCGGGACTCTGCTGGGTTCGGCACAATGGAAGAGGGCCTCATCTCGAGGGGAGGCAGGAACCTCAGGCTTCCTCTCGGATTCGGACTCCGACTGCACGGTCCCTGCAGTGTTGGGACAGGAGAGTCATGCCTCGTCTTGTCTGAGGAATGGAATTCTGGTTGCCTCTCGAGTTGTTCCGGGAGTCTCAGGCCCCTTGTCGAGCTGTGTGTAGACCCTGCGGGTTTTTCCGGATGATGCACGGGGGTGTCAGTGCCCCTTCGTGTTGTGCCTTCACCCACAGGGTTGCCTTCGAAGAGGTGTCCGGGCATCGGTTTCTTATCAAGAGCGGACCGGAAAATCGGAGTCGTTCGGCACGTGGCACCTCACATGTGGCTACTCTCGAATTTCCTCCTGAGACCGGCCTCATCCTGAGGTGCGCCAGGAAGGCCGGGAACCCCTTCCAGACCACGCAGGGGAATCGACTCTCCTGTCGTGATCAGGAGGGGAGAAGGGGCTCAGATGAAGTGGTGCCGGGACCCTCGGTGTTCCCCTCGAGGGAACCCAGCGTGTCGGGGAACTTTTGCGGTCGCATCAAGGGTGTCAAGTACCGTGTCGCCCTTCAGGGCGGAACATGGGACTTCCCTGGAGACACCGGGAACTTCGGTGTTCCCCTGGAGTGAGACCGGTATGTTGGGGAACTTTGGGGTCACATCAAGTGTGCCAAGTAGCATTTCGAACTTTAAGATGGAACGTGGGACTTCTCTTGAGACTCTAGCTGGCAAGGGCCTCATATTGCGATGAAGGGGGAACCACATGGTTTTTAAGACTTGAGGCTGAATTCTCGAATTACGATGGGAAATTCAGACTTCCTCTTGTGTTGACCGTGGGAAGACCAATCTTCCATTCAAATTGTGAGGGAGAGATGGAGGTTGCTCTCGAGTCACTGTAGGGCAAAATAGACCTCATCTAGGCTTGTGTCTAGGACATAATGTTCCACTCCAGGGGTGACATGGATCTCGGGGTTGCATTCCAAACTCACCCGGGGAGTCAGGCCTCGTCTCCAGGGAAGCAAAGGACTCCGCTCTCCTCTCGAGTCGCACCGGGTATTTCTTGGACCCAACTGAGTGGCCTAAAGGGAGTCAATACTCCTGTGAAGTTTGGAGAGAGGACCAGGAATTGCTCTCCAGGTCAGGCAGGAAAAGAAGGCCCCCATCTCTCCTTGACGGGGGCATCTTGTGGTTTTTCTCGAACTGCGGCGCCAGTGTGGGTTTTCTCACGAGGTACGATGGGGTACTCAGGGAGCCTCTTGTGTGGTACTAGGGAAGTCAGTTTTCCTGCTTGTGGCGAGGGGAGCGCGTCCTTGCTCTGGAGTCATGGTAGGGGAATCGGGCATCAAGAGACGTTGAAAAAGGACTCTCCAAGTCTTTCTCGGGTTACTTCAGGAAACTCTGGGTTCCCTCGACTTGTGCCAGTGACCTCAGGTAGCTTCTCACGGAGCCTCTGAGAATTCAGGGATACTGTGGTGTTGGGAGGGGCCTCTCGGGACACCACTGAGTTTGGTTCAATGGAAGAGGGCCTCTTCTCTAGTTGAGGCAGGAACCTCAGGGTTCCTCTCCATTTCTGACTCCAATTGCAGGGTCCCTGAAGAGTTGGGACAGGAGAGTAAGGCCTCGTCTTGTGTGAAGGAATGCAACTTCACTTGCCTCTCGAGTTGTTCACGAGGTGACAGTCCACATTTGGAGCTGTGAGTGGAATCTGCGGGTTTTTCCAGACGATGCATGGGGATGTCAGTGTCCCTTCGTGTTGTGCCTTCATCCACAGGGTTGCCTTCGAAGAGGTGTCCTTGCATCGCGTTCCTATTAAGAGCGGACTGGGAAATCGGGGTCTTTCCGCATTTGGCACCACCCACCAGGCTACGTCTAGAATTTCCTAGTGAGACCGGCCTCATCCTGAGGTGCGCCGGGAAGGTCGGAAGCCCTTGCAGACAAAGCAGGGGAATCGACCCTCCTGTCTCGATCAGGAGGGGAGAAGGGGCACAGATGAGGTGATGCCGGGAACCTCGGTGTTCCCCTCCAGTGAGACCAGTGTGTTGGGGAACTTTTGGGGTCGCATCAAAGGTGCCAAGTACCGTATCGCACTTCAAGATGGAACGTAAGACTTCTTTTGAGACGCTGTAGCGGCAATGGCCGCATCTTGCGATGAAGAGGGAACGACGTGGTTTTTCTCGAGTTGTGGCGGGATTCTTGAGTTACAACGGGAAATTCAGGCTTCCTCTTCTGTTGGCCCAGGGAAGTCCAGTCTTCCATTCGAGTTGCGAGGGAGAGTTGGGGATTGCTCTAGAGTCACTGCAGGAAAAAAGAGACCTCATCTAGGCTTGTGTCCAGGACCTAATGTTTCTCTCCAGGGGCGACAGGGATCTCCGGTTCACATATCAGACACACCCGAGGAGTCAGGCCTCGCCTCGAGGGGAAGGAAAAGACTCCGCTCTCCTCTCGAGTCGCGACGGGTGTGTCTTGGAGTCCACTGAGTGACCAAAAGGGAGTCAAGCCTACTGTGGAGTTTGGAGAGAGGACTCGGGATTGCTCTCCAGGCCATGCTAGAAAAGAAGGCCGTCATGTCGCGAAAATGGGGGCGTCTCGTGGGTTTTCTCTATCTGTGGCGCCAGTGTTTGGTTTCTCACGAGGTATGACGGGGAGCTCAGGGAGCCTCTCGTGTGGCGCCAGGGAAGTCAGGGCTTCATGAGTGTAGCAGAGGGAGCGTGTCATTGCCCTCGAGTCATGGTAGGGGAATCAGGCCTCAAAATGCGTTGAAGAAGGACTCTTGAGTTCTTTCTATGGTGGCGGCAGTAAACCCTGGGTTCACTCGAATTGTGCTGGTGACCTCAGGGAGCTTCTCAGGGTGCCTCTGAGAAGTCAGGGATACTGTGGAGCTGGGACGCGTCTCTCGGGACTCCACTGGGTTTCGTGAAATGGAAGAGGTCCTAATCTTGAGTGGAGGCAGGAACCTCAGCGTTCCTCTCGTGACTTCACTGGCGCTGGTCTGATTCGGATCGCAAAGTCCCTGCAGAGTTGGAACAGGAGAGTCAGGCATCGTCTTGTGTAGAGGAATGAAACCCCACTTGCCTCTCGAGTTCTTCAGGGGTGACAAGCCACTTGTTGAGCTGTATGTGGAACCTGCGGGTTTTTCCGGACGATGCACGAGGGTGTCAGTGCCCCTTTGTGTTGTGCCTTCATCCACAGGGTTGCCTTCAAAGAGGTGTCCAGGCATCGGGTTCTTATCAAGAGCGTACCGGGAAATCATAGTCTTTTGGCATGTGGTACCACCCGCGAGCTACGTCTCGAATTTCCTCGTGAGACTGGCCTCATCCTGAAGTGCCCCGTGAAGGTCGGGAACCCCTTACAAACAAAGCAGGGGAAGTGACCCTGCTATCACGAACAGGAGGGGAGAAGGGGCTCAGATAAACTGGTGCCGGGAACCTCGGTGTTCACCTCGAGTGAGACCGATATTTCGGGGAACTTTTGGGGTCACATCAAGGGTGTCAAGTATCGTTTTGCACTTCAAGACGGAACGTGGGACTTTTCTTGAGAAGCTGTAGCGGGCAAGGGCCTCATCTTGTGATGACGAGGGAACCAAGTGCTTTTTCTCGAGTTGCGGCGGGATTCTCGAGTTACGAAGGGGAATTCAGGCTTCCTCTTGTGTTGGCCCAGGGAAGTCCAATCTTCCATTCGAGTTGTCAGGGAGAGCGGGGGATTGCTCTCGAGTTACAGAAGGGCAAAAGAGACCTCATCTAGGCTTGTTTCCAGGACCTAATGTTCCTCTCCAGGGGAGACAGGGATCTCGGGGTTGCATTCCAGACCCACCTGGTGAGTCAGGCCTTGTCTCGAAGGGAAGCAAAGGACTCAATTCTCCTCTCGAGTCGCGACGGGTATCTCTTGGAGCCCACTAAGTGGCCTAAAGGGAGTCAAGCCTCCTGTGGAGTTTGGAAAGAGGATTCGGGATTCCTCTCCAGGCCATGCAGGCAAAGAAGGCCCTCATCTCGCGATGACAGGGGCGTATGGTGAGTTTTCTCAAGCTGCGGCGTCAGTGTGGGGTTTCTCACGAGGTACGACAGGGAGCTCAGGGAGCCTCTCTTATGGCGCCAGGGAAGTCAGGTCTCCATATGCGTGGCGAGGGGGTGCGTGTCATTTCTATAGAGCCATGGAAGCAGATTCGGGCTTCAAGACACGTTGAAGTAGGACTCTCGAGGTCTTTTTCCCATTGTGGCAGGAAACCCTGGGTTCCCTCGACATGTGCCGGTGACCTCATGGAGCTTCTCCGGGTGCCTCTGAGAAGTCAAGGGTACTGTGGAGTTGGGAGGGGCCTCTCTGGACTCCACTGGGTTTGGTGCAATGGATGAGAGCCTCATCTCGAGTGGAGGCAGGTACCTCATGTTTCCTCTCCTGGGTTTCCTGTCGCTGGTACTGACTCGGATCGCAGTTTCCCTGCAGAGTTGGTACAGAAAATCAGGTCTCGTCTTGTGTGGAGGAATGGAACTCCACTTGCCTCTCGAGTTGTTCACGGGCTGACAGACCACTTGTCGAACTGTGTTTGTAACCTGCGGGTTTTTCTGGACGATGCACGGTGTCAGTGCCCCTTCGTGTTGTGCTTTCATCCACAGGTTTTCCTTCGTAAAGGTGTCAGGGCATCACGTTCTTATCAAGAGCAGACCGGGAAATCGGGGTCTTTCGGCTTGTGGCACCACCCACGAGGCTATGTTTCGAATTTCCTCGTGAGACCTGCCTCATCCTTAGGCGCGCTGGAAAGGTCGGGAACCCCTTCCAGACATAGCAGGGGAATCGACACTCCTGTCGCGATCACGAGGGGAGAAGGAGCTCAAATGATGTGGTTCCGGGAACCTCGGTGTTCCTTTCGAGTGAGACCGGTATGTCAGGGAATTTTGAGATTGCATCAAGGGTGCCAAGTACCGTTTCGCACTTCAAGACAGAAAGTGGGACTTCTCTTGAGTCGCTGTAGCGGGCAAGGGCCTCATCTAGCGCTGATGGGGGAACCACGTGGATTTTCTCGAGTTTCGGCGGGATTCTCGAGTTACGATGTCGAATTCAGGCTTCCAATTGTATTGGCCCAGGGAAGTCCAATCTTCAATTCGATTTGCGAGGGAGAGCTGGCGATTGCGCTCTAGTAACTGCAGTGCAAAATAGACCTCATCTAGGCTTGTGTCCAGGACCGAGTTTTCCTCTCCAGGTGTGACAGGAACTCGGGGTTGCATTCCAGACTCACACGGGCAGTCAGGCCTCGTCTCGAGGGGAAGCAAAGGACTCTGCTCTCCCTTCAGGTCCTGACAGGTATCTCTTGGAGCCAACTGAGAGGCCTAAAGAGAGTCAAGCCTCCTGTGGAGTCTGGAGAGAGGACTCGGTTTTGCTCTCCATGCCAGGCAGGAAACAAGTCCCTCATCTCGTGATGACGGGGGCGTATCGTGGTTTTCTCGAGCTGCGGTGCCTGAATGGGGTTTCCGAAAAGGTACGACGGGGAGCTCAGGGAGACTCTCTTCAGGAGTCAGGGAAGTCAGGTCTCCATGAGCATGGCGATGGGGAGCGGGTCTTTGCTCTCGAGTCATGGTAGGGGAATCGGGCCTCAAGACGCGCCGAAGGACTCTCAAGGTCTTTCTCGGGTCGCAGCAGGAAACCCTGGGTTCCCTGGACTTGAGCCGGTGACCTCAGGTAGATTCTCAAGGTGCCTCTGAGAATTCAGGGATACTGTGGAGTTGGGAGGGGCCTCTCGCGACTCATCTGGGTTTGATGCAATGGAAGACGGCCTCACCTCGAGGGGAGACAGGAACCTCAGGATTCCTCTCCGTTTCGGACTCCGACGGCAGGGTTCCTGCAGAGTTGGGACAGGAGAGTCAGTCCTCGTCTTGTCTGAGGAAGGGAAGCCCGCTGGACTCTCGAGTTGCTCAGGGGATCTCAGGCCCCTCGTCGAGCTGTGTGTGGAACCCGCGGGTCTTTGCGGACGATGCACGGGGGTGTCAGTGCCCCTTCGTGTTGTGCCTTCCCCCACAGGGTTGCCTTCGAAGAGGGGTCCGGGCTTTGGCTCCTTCTCAAGAGCGGACCAGGGAATCGGGGGCGTTCGGCATGTGGCCCCACCCACGTGGCTCGTCTCGAATTTCCTCGTGAGTCCGGCCTCATCCTGAGGTGCGCCGGGAAGGCCGGGAACCCCTTCCAGACCACGCAGGGGAATCGCTTCCCCTGTTGCGATCAGGAGGGGAGAAGGGGCTCAGAGGAAGCGGTGCCGGGACACTAGGTGTTCCCCTCAGGGGAACCCGGCGTGTCGGGGGACTCTTGGGGGTCGCAGGAAGGCTGTCAGGGACCGTTTCGCCCTTCAGGGCGGAACAGGGGACTTCCCTTGAGACGCCGTGGCGGGCAAGGGCCTCATCTTGCCAAGAGGTGGGAACCACGTGGTTTTTCTCGAGTTGCGGCTGCATTCTCGAGTTACGACGTGGATCTCAGCCTTCCCCTGGGGTTGGCCCTGGGAAGCCCAATCTTCCCCTCGGGTTGCGAGGGAAAGCTGGGGGTTGCGCTCGAGTCACTGCAGGGCCGAAGAGACCTCACCTAGGCGTGTGTCCGGGACCTACTCTTCCTCTCCAGGGAAGGCAGGGATCTCGGGGTTGCAATCCAGGCTCCTCCGGGGAGTCAGGCCTCGTCTCGAGGGGAAGCCAAGGACTCCACTCTCCTCTCGAGTCGCGACGCGGGTCTCTTGGAGCCCCCTGAGCGGCCTCAAGGGAGTCCAGCCTCCTCTTCCGTTTGGAGAGAGGACCCGGGATTGCTCTCCAGGCCATGCAGGAAAAGAAGGCCCTCAGCTCGCGAGGACGGGGGCGTCTCAGGGGTTTCCTCGAGCTGCGGCGCCCGTGGGGGTTTTCTCCCGAGGCACGACGAGGATCTCAGGGAGCCTCTCGGGCGGCGCCAGGGAAGTCAGGTCTCCATGCGCGTGGCGAGGGGGAGCGCGTCCTGGCTCTCGAGTCACGGGAGGGGACTAGGGCCTCGAGACGCGTTGAAGAAGGACTCTCGAGGTCTTTCTCGGGGGGCGGCGGGAAACCCTCGTGTCCCTCGCCTTCTGCCGGGGACCTTAGGGAACTTGCCAGGGTGCCTCTGAGAGGCGAGGGATCCTGTGGAGGTGGCGGGGCCCCTCGGGACTCCGCTGGGTCTGGCGCAACGGAAGAGGGCCTCACCTCGAGGGGAGGCAGGAACCTCAGGCTTCCTCTCCGTTTCGGACTCCGACCGCAGGGTCCCTGCAGAGTTTTGACAGGAGAGTCAGGCCTCGTCTTGTCTGAGGAAGGGAACCCCGCTGGCCTCTCGAGTTGCTCAGGGGGTCTCAGGCCCCTCGTCGAGCTGTGTGTGGAACCCGCGGGTCTTTGCGGACGATGCACGGGGGTGGCAGTGCCCCTTCGTGTTGTGCCTTCCCCCACAGGGTTGCCTTCGAAGAGGGGTCCGGGCCTCGGGTCCTTCTCAAGGGCGGACCGGGGAATCGGGGGCGTTCGGCATGTGGCCCCACCCACGTGGCTCGTCTCGAATTTCCTCGTGAGACCGGCCTCATCCTGAGGTGCGCCGGGAAGGCCGGGAACCCCTTCCAGACCACGCAGGGGAATCGCCTCTCCTGTCGCGATCAGGAGGGGAGAAGGGGCTCAGAGGAAGCGTTGCCGGGACCCTCGGTGTTCCCCTCGAGGGAACCCGGCGTGTCGGGGGGCTTTTGGGGGTCGCAGGAAGGCTGTCAGGGACCGTTTCGCCCTTCAGGGCGGAACAGGGGACTTCCCTTGAGACGCCGTGGCGGGCAAGGGCCTCATCTTGCCAAGCGGTGGGAACCACGTGGTTTTTCTCGAGTTGCGGCGGGATTCTCGAGTTACGACGGGGATCTCAGCCTTCCCCTTGGGTTGGCCCTGGGAAGCCCAATCTTCCCCTCGGGTTGCGAGGGAAAGCTGGGGGTTGCGCTCGAGTCACCGCAGGGCCGAAGAGACCTCACCTAGGCGTGTGTCCGGGACCTAATATTCCTCTCCAGGGAAGGCAGGGATCTCGGGGTTGCATTCCAGCCTCCCCCGGGGAGTCAGGCCTCGTCTCGAGGGGAAGCCAAGGACTCCGCTCTCCTCTCGAGTCGCGACGCGGGTCTCTTGGAGCCCCCTGAGCGGCCTCAAGGGAGTCCAGCCTCCTCTTCCGTTTGGAGAGAGGACCCGGGATTTCTCTCCAGGCCATGCAGGAAAAGAAGGCCCTCAGCTCGCGAGGACGGGGGCGTCTCAGGGGTTTCCTCGAGCTGCGGCGCCCGTGGGGGTTTTCTCCTGAGGCACGACGAGGATCTCAGGGAGCCTCTCGGGCGGCGCCAGGGAAGTCAGGTCTCCATGCGCGTGGCGAGGGGGAGCGCGTCCTGGCTCTCGAGTCACGGGAGGGGACTAGGGCCTCGAGACGCGTTGAAGAAGGACTCTCGAGGTCTTTGTCGGGGGGCGGCGGGAAACCCTCGTTTCCCTCGCCTTCTGCCGGGGACCTTAGGGAACTTCCCACGGTGCCTCTGAGAGGTGAGGGATGCTGTGTAGTTGGCAGGGCCTCTCGGGACTCTGCTGGGTTCGGCACAATGGAAGAGGGCCTCATCTCGAGGGGAGGCAGGAACCTCAGGCTTCCTCTCGGATTCGGACTCCGACTGCACGGTCCCTGCAGTGTTGGGACAGGAGAGTCATGCCTCGTCTTGTCTGAGGAATGGAATTCTGGTTGCCTCTCGAGTTGTTCCGGGAGTCTCAGGCCCCTTGTCGAGCTGTGTGTAGACCCTGCGGGTTTTTCCGGATGATGCACGGGGGTGTCAGTGCCCCTTCGTGTTGTGCCTTCACCCACAGGGTTGCCTTCGAAGAGGTGTCCGGGCATCGGTTTCTTATCAAGAGCGGACCGGAAAATCGGAGTCGTTCGGCACGTGGCACCTCACATGTGGCTACTCTCGAATTTCCTCCTGAGACCGGCCTCATCCTGAGGTGCGCCAGGAAGGCCGGGAACCCCTTCCAGACCACGCAGGGGAATCGACTCTCCTGTCGTGATCAGGAGGGGAGAAGGGGCTCAGATGAAGTGGTGCCGGGACCCTCGGTGTTCCCCTCGAGGGAACCCAGCGTGTCGGGGAACTTTTGCGGTCGCATCAAGGGTGTCAAGTACCGTGTCGCCCTTCAGGGCGGAACATGGGACTTCCCTGGAGACACCGGGAACTTCGGTGTTCCCCTGGAGTGAGACCGGTATGTTGGGCAACTTTGGGGTCACATCAAGTGTGCCAAGTAGCATTTCGAACTTTAAGATGGAACGTGGGACTTCTCTTGAGACTCTAGCTGGCAAGGGCCTCATATTGCGATGAAGGGGGAACCACATGGTTTTTAAGACTTGAGGCTGAATTCTCGAATTACGATGGGAAATTCAGACTTCCTCTTGTGTTGACCGTGGGAAGACCAATCTTCCATTCAAATTGTGAGGGAGAGATGGAGGTTGCTCTCGAGTCACTGTAGGGCAAAATAGACCTCATCTAGGCTTGTGTCTAGGACAAAATGTTCCACTCCAGGGGTGACATGGATCTCGGGGTTGCATTCCAAACTCACCCGGGGAGTCAGGCCTCGTCTCCAGGGAAGCAAAGGACTCCGCTCTCCTCTCGAGTCGCACCGGGTATTTCTTGGACCCAACTGAGTGGCCTAAAGGGAGTCAATACTCCTGTGAAGTTTGGAGAGAGGACCAGGAATTGCTCTCCAGGTCAGGCAGGAAAAGAAGGCCCCCATCTCTCCTTGACGGGGGCATCTTGTGGTTTTTCTCGAACTGCGGCGCCAGTGTGGGTTTTCTCACGAGGTACGATGGGGTACTCAGGGAGCCTCTTGTGTGGTACTAGGGAAGTCAGTTTTCCTGCTTGTGGCGAGGGGAGCGCGTCCTTGCTCTGGAGTCATGGTAGGGGAATCGGGCATCAAGAGACGTTGAAAAAGGACTCTCCAAGTCTTTCTCGGGTTACTTCAGGAAACTCTGGGTTCCCTCGACTTGTGCCAGTGACCTCAGGTAGCTTCTCACGGAGCCTCTGAGAATTCAGGGATACTGTGGTGTTGGGAGGGGCCTCTCGGGACACCACTGAGTTTGGTTCAATGGAAGAGGGCCTCTTCTCTAGTTGAGGCAGGAACCTCAGGGTTCCTCTCCATTTCTGACTCCAATTGCAGGGTCCCTGAAGAGTTGGGACAGGAGAGTAAGGCCTCGTCTTGTGTGAAGGAATGCAACTTCACTTGCCTCTCGAGTTGTTCACGAGGTGACAGTCCACATTTGGAGCTGTGAGTGGAATCTGCGGGTTTTTCCAGACGATGCATGGGGATGTCAGTGTCCCTTCGTGTTATGCCTTCATCCACAGGGTTGCCTTCGAAGAGGTGTCCTTGCATCGCGTTCCTATTAAGAGCGGACTGGGAAATCGGGGTCTTTCCGCATTTGGCACCACCCACCAGGCTACGTCTCGAATTTCCTAGTGAGACCGGCCTCATCCTGAGGTGCGCCGGGAAGGTCGGAAGCCCTTGCAGACAAAGCAGGGGAATCGACCCTCCTGTCTCGATCAGGAGGGGAGAAGGGGCACAGATGAGGTGATGCCGGGAACCTCGGTGTTCCCCTCCAGTGAGACCAGTGTGTTGGGGAACTTTTGGGGTCGCATCAAAGGTGCCAAGTACCGTATCGCACTTCAAGATGGAACGTAAGACTTCTTTTGAGACGCTGTAGCGGCAATGGCCGCATCTTGCGATGAAGAGGGAACGACGTGGTTTTTCTCGAGTTGTGGCGGGATTCTTGAGTTACAACGGGAAATTCAGGCTTCCTCTTCTGTTGGCCCAGGGAAGTCCAGTCTTCCATTCGAGTTGCGAGGGAGAGTTGGGGATTGCTCTAGAGTCACTGCAGGAAAAAAGAGACCTCATCTAGGCTTGTGTCCAGGACCTAATGTTTCTCTCCAGGGGCGACAGGGATCTCCGGTTCACATATCAGACACACCCGAGGAGTCAGGCCTCGCCTCGAGGGGAAGGAAAAGACTCCGCTCTCCTCTCGAGTCGCGACGGGTGTGTCTTGGAGTCCACTGAGTGACCAAAAGGGAGTCAAGCCTACTGTGGAGTTTGGAGAGAGGACTCGGGATTGCTCTCCAGGCCATGCTAGAAAAGAAGGCCGTCATGTCGCGAAAATGGGGGCGTCTCGTGGGTTTTCTCTATCTGTGGCGCCAGTGTTTGGTTTCTCACGAGGTATGACGGGGAGCTCAGGGAGCCTCTCGTGTGGCGCCAGGGAAGTCAGGGCTTCATGAGTGTAGCAGAGGGAGCGTGTCATTGCCCTCGAGTCATGGTAGGGGAATCAGGCCTCAAAATGCGTTGAAGAAGGACTCTTGAGTTCTTTCTATGGTGGCGGCAGTAAACCCTGGGTTCACTCGAATTGTGCTGGTGACCTCAGGGAGCTTCTCAGGGTGCCTCTGAGAAGTCAGGGATACTGTGGAGCTGGGACGCGTCTCTCGGGACTCCACTGGGTTTCGTGAAATGGAAGAGGTCCTAATCTTGAGTGGAGGCAGGAACCTCAGCGTTCCTCTCGTGACTTCACTGGCGCTGGTCTGATTCGGATCGCAAAGTCCCTGCAGAGTTGGAACAGGAGAGTCAGGCATCGTCTTGTGTAGAGGAATGAAACCCCACTTGCCTCTCGAGTTCTTCAGGGGTGACAAGCCACTTGTTGAGCTGTATGTGGAACCTGCGGGTTTTTCCGGACGATGCACGAGGGTGTCAGTGCCCCTTTGTGTTGTGCCTTCATCCACAGGGTTGCCTTCAAAGAGGTGTCCAGGCATCGGGTTCTTATCAAGAGCGTACCGGGAAATCATAGTCTTTTGGCATGTGGTACCACCCGCGAGCTACGTCTCGAATTTCCTCGTGAGACTGGCCTCATCCTGAAGTGCCCCGTGAAGGTCGGGAACCCCTTACAAACAAAGCAGGGGAAGTGACCCTGCTATCACGAACAGGAGGGGAGAAGGGGCTCAGATAAACTGGTGCCGGGAACCTCGGTGTTCACCTCGAGTGAGACCGATATTTCGGGGAACTTTTGGGGTCACATCAAGGGTGTCAAGTATCGTTTTGCACTTCAAGACGGAACGTGGGACTTTTCTTGAGAAGCTGTAGCGGGCAAGGGCCTCATCTTGTGATGACGAGGGAACCAAGTGCTTTTTCTCGAGTTGCGGCGGGATTCTCGAGTTACGAAGGGGAATTCAGGCTTCCTCTTGTGTTGGCCCAGGGAAGTCCAATCTTCCATTCGAGTTGTCAGGGAGAGCGGGGGATTGCTCTCGAGTTACAGAAGGGCAAAAGAGACCTCATCTAGGCTTGTTTCCAGGACCTAATGTTCCTCTCCAGGGGAGACAGGGATCTCGGGGTTGCATTCCAGACCCACCTGGTGAGTCAGGCCTTGTCTCGAAGGGAAGCAAAGGACTCAATTCTCCTCTCGAGTCGCGACGGGTATCTCTTGGAGCCCACTAAGTGGCCTAAAGGGAGTCAAGCCTCCTGTGGAGTTTGGAAAGAGGATTCGGGATTCCTCTCCAGGCCATGCAGGCAAAGAAGGCCCTCATCTCGCGATGACAGGGGCGTATGGTGAGTTTTCTCAAGCTGCGGCGTCAGTGTGGGGTTTCTCACGAGGTACGACAGGGAGCTCAGGGAGCCTCTCTTATGGCGCCAGGGAAGTCAGGTCTCCATATGCGTGGCGAGGGGGTGCGTGTCATTTCTATAGAGCCATGGAAGCAGATTCGGGCTTCAAGACACGTTGAAGTAGGACTCTCGAGGTCTTTTTCCCATTGTGGCAGGAAACCCTGGGTTCCCTCGACATGTGCCGGTGACCTCATGGAGCTTCTCCGGGTGCCTCTGAGAAGTCAAGGGTACTGTGGAGTTGGGAGGGGCCTCTCTGGACTCCACTGGGTTTGGTGCAATGGATGAGAGCCTCATCTCGAGTGGAGGCAGGTACCTCATGTTTCCTCTCCTGGGTTTCCTGTCGCTGGTACTGACTCGGATCGCAGTTTCCCTGCAGAGTTGGTACAGAAAATCAGGTCTCGTCTTGTGTGGAGGAATGGAACTCCACTTGCCTCTCGAGTTGTTCACGGGCTGACAGACCACTTGTCGAACTGTGTTTGTAACCTGCGGGTTTTTCTGGACGATGCACGGTGTCAGTGCCCCTTCGTGTTGTGCTTTCATCCACAGGTTTTCCTTCGTAAAGGTGTCAGGGCATCACGTTCTTATCAAGAGCAGACCGGGAAATCGGGGTCTTTCGGCTTGTGGCACCACCCACGAGGCTATGTTTCGAATTTCCTCGTGAGACCTGCCTCATCCTTAGGCGCGCTGGAAAGGTCGGGAACCCCTTCCAGACATAGCAGGGGAATCGACACTCCTGTCGCGATCACGAGGGGAGAAGGAGCTCAAATGATGTGGTTCCGGGAACCTCGGTGTTCCTTTCGAGTGAGACCGGTATGTCAGGGAATTTTGAGATTGCATCAAGGGTGCCAAGTACCGTTTCGCACTTCAAGACAGAAAGTGGGACTTCTCTTGAGTCGCTGTAGCGGGCAAGGGCCTCATCTAGCGCTGATGGGGGAACCACGTGGATTTTCTCGAGTTTCGGCGGGATTCTCGAGTTACGATGTCGAATTCAGGCTTCCAATTGTATTGGCCCAGGGAAGTCCAATCTTCAATTCGATTTGCGAGGGAGAGCTGGCGATTGCGCTCTAGTAACTGCAGTGCAAAATAGACCTCATCTAGGCTTGTGTCCAGGACCGAGTTTTCCTCTCCAGGTGTGACAGGAACTCGGGGTTGCATTCCAGACTCACACGGGCAGTCAGGCCTCGTCTCGAGGGGAAGCAAAGGACTCTGCTCTCCCTTCAGGTCCTGACAGGTATCTCTTGGAGCCAACTGAGAGGCCTAAAGAGAGTCAAGCCTCCTGTGGAGTCTGGAGAGAGGACTCGGTTTTGCTCTCCATGCCAGGCAGGAAACAAGTCCCTCATCTCGTGATGACGGGGGCGTATCGTGGTTTTCTCGAGCTGCGGTGCCTGAATGGGGTTTCCGAAAAGGTACGACGGGGAGCTCAGGGAGACTCTCTTCAGGAGTCAGGGAAGTCAGGTCTCCATGAGCATGGCGATGGGGAGCGGGTCTTTGCTCTCGAGTCATGGTAGGGGAATCGGGCCTCAAGACGCGCCGAAGGACTCTCAAGGTCTTTCTCGGGTCGCAGCAGGAAACCCTGGGTTCCCTGGACTTGAGCCGGTGACCTCAGGTAGATTCTCAAGGTGCCTCTGAGAATTCAGGGATACTGTGGAGTTGGGAGGGGCCTCTCGCGACTCATCTGGGTTTGGTGCAATGGAAGACGGCCTCACCTCGAGGGGAGACAGGAACCTCAGGATTCCTCTCCGTTTCGGACTCCGACGGCAGGGTTCCTGCAGAGTTGGGACAGGAGAGTCAGTCCTCGTCTTGTCTGAGGAAGGGAAGCCCGCTGGACTCTCGAGTTGCTCAGGGGATCTCAGGCCCCTCGTCGAGCTGTGTGTGGAACCCGCGGGTCTTTGCGGACGATGCACGGGGGTGTCAGTGCCCCTTCGTGTTGTGCCTTCCCCCACAGGGTTGCCTTCGAAGAGGGGTCCGGGCTTTGGCTCCTTCTCAAGAGCGGACCAGGGAATCGGGGGCGTTCGGCATGTGGCCCCACCCACGTGGCTCGTCTCGAATTTCCTCGTGAGTCCGGCCTCATCCTGAGGTGCGCCGGGAAGGCCGGGAACCCCTTCCAGACCACGCAGGGGAATCGCTTCCCCTGTTGCGATCAGGAGGGGAGAAGGGGCTCAGAGGAAGCGGTGCCGGGACACTAGGTGTTCCCCTCAGGGGAACCCGGCGTGTCGGGGGACTCTTGGGGGTCGCAGGAAGGCTGTCAGGGACCGTTTCGCCCTTCAGGGCGGAACAGGGGACTTCCCTTGAGACGCCGTGGCGGGCAAGGGCCTCATCTTGCCAAGAGGTGGGAACCACGTGGTTTTTCTCGAGTTGCGGCTGCATTCTCGAGTTACGACGTGGATCTCAGCCTTCCCCTGGGGTTGGCCCTGGGAAGCCCAATCTTCCCCTCGGGTTGCGAGGGAAAGCTGGGGGTTGCGCTCGAGTCACTGCAGGGCCGAAGAGACCTCACCTAGGCGTGTGTCCGGGACCTACTCTTCCTCTCCAGGGAAGGCAGGGATCTCGGGGTTGCAATCCAGGCTCCTCCGGGGAGTCAGGCCTCGTCTCGAGGGGAAGCCAAGGACTCCACTCTCCTCTCGAGTCGCGACGCGGGTCTCTTGGAGCCCCCTGAGCGGCCTCAAGGGAGTCCAGCCTCCTCTTCCGTTTGGAGAGAGGACCCGGGATTGCTCTCCAGGCCATGCAGGAAAAGAAGGCCCTCAGCTCGCGAGGACGGGGGCGTCTCAGGGGTTTCCTCGAGCTGCGGCGCCCGTGGGGGTTTTCTCCCGAGGCACGACGAGGATCTCAGGGAGCCTCTCGTGCGGCGCCAGGGAAGTCAGGTCTCCATGCGCGTGGCGAGGGGGAGCGCGTCCTGGCTCTCGAGTCACGGGAGGGGACTAGGGCCTCGAGACGCGTTGAAGAAGGACTCTCGAGGTCTTTCTCGGGGGGCGGCGGGAAACCCTCGTGTCCCTCGCCTTCTGCCGGGGACCTTAGGGAACTTCCCAGGGTGCCTCTGAGAGGCGAGGGATCCTGTGGAGGTGGCGGGGCCCCTCGGGACTCCGCTGGGTCTGGCGCAACGGAAGAGGGCCTCACCTCGAGGGGAGGCAGGAACCTCAGGCTTCCTCTCCGTTTCGGACTCCGACCGCAGGGTCCCTGCAGAGTTTTGACAGGAGAGTCAGGCCTCGTCTTGTCTGAGGAAGGGAACCCCGCTGGCCTCTCGAGTTGCTCAGGGGGTCTCAGGCCCCTCGTCGAGCTGTGTGTGCAACCCGCGGGTCTTTGCGGACGATGCACGGGGGTGGCAGTGCCCCTTCGTGTTGTGCCTTCCCCCACAGGGTTGCCTTCGAAGAGGGGTCCGGGCCTCGGGTCCTTCTCAAGGGCGGACCGGGGAATCGGGGGCGTTCGGCATGTGGCCCCACCCACGTGGCTCGTCTCGAATTTCCTCGTGAGACCGGCCTCATCCTGAGGTGCGCCGGGAAGGCCGGGAACCCCTTCCAGACCACGCAGGGGAATCGCCTCTCCTGTCGCGATCAGGAGGGGAGAAGGGGCTCAGAGGAAGCGTTGCCGGGACCCTCGGTGTTCCCCTCGAGGGAACCCGGCGTGTCGGGGGGCTTTTGGGGGTCGCAGGAAGGCTGTCAGGGACCGTTTCGCCCTTCAGGGCGGAACAGGGGACTTCCCTTGAGACGCCGTGGCGGGCAAGGGCCTCATCTTGCCAAGCGGTGGGAACCACGTGGTTTTTCTCGAGTTGCGGCGGGATTCTCGAGTTACGACGGGGATCTCAGCCTTCCCCTTGGGTTGGCCCTGGGAAGCCCAATCTTCCCCTCGGGTTGCGAGGGAAAGCTGGGGGTTGCGCTCGAGTCACCGCAGGGCCGAAGAGACCTCACCTAGGCGTGTGTCCGGGACCTAATATTCCTCTCCAGGGAAGGCAGGGATCTCGGGGTTGCATTCCAGCCTCCCCCGGGGAGTCAGGCCTCGTCTCGAGGGGAAGCCAAGGACTCCGCTCTCCTCTCGAGTCGCGACGCGGGTCTCTTGGAGCCCCCTGAGCGGCCTCAAGGGAGTCCAGCCTCCTCTTCCGTTTGGAGAGAGGACCCGGGATTTCTCTCCAGGCCATGCAGGAAAAGAAGGCCCTCAGCTCGCGAGGACGGGGGCGTCTCAGGGGTTTCCTCGAGCTGCGGCGCCCGTGGGGGTTTTCTCCTGAGGCACGACGAGGATCTCAGGGAGCCTCTCGGGCGGCGCCAGGGAAGTCAGGTCTCCATGCGCGTGGCGAGGGGGAGCGCGTCCTGGCTCTCGAGTCACGGGAGGGGACTAGGGCCTCGAGACGCGTTGAAGAAGGACTCTCGAGGTCTTTGTCGGGGGGCGGCGGGAAACCCTCGTTTCCCTCGCCTTCTGCCGGGGACCTTAGGGAACTTCCCACGGTGCCTCTGAGAGGTGAGGGATGCTGTGTAGTTGGCAGGGCCTCTCGGGACTCTGCTGGGTTCGGCACAATGGAAGAGGGCCTCATCTCGAGGGGAGGCAGGAACCTCAGGCTTCCTCTCGGATTCGGACTCCGACTGCACGGTCCCTGCAGTGTTGGGACAGGAGAGTCATGCCTCGTCTTGTCTGAGGAATGGAATTCTGGTTGCCTCTCGAGTTGTTCCGGGAGTCTCAGGCCCCTTGTCGAGCTGTGTGTAGACCCTGCGGGTTTTTCCGGATGATGCACGGGGGTGTCAGTGCCCCTTCGTGTTGTGCCTTCACCCACAGGGTTGCCTTCGAAGAGGTGTCCGGGCATCGGTTTCTTATCAAGAGCGGACCGGAAAATCGGAGTCGTTCGGCACGTGGCACCTCACATGTGGCTACTCTCGAATTTCCTCCTGAGACCGGCCTCATCCTGAGGTGCGCCAGGAAGGCCGGGAACCCCTTCCAGACCACGCAGGGGAATCGACTCTCCTGTCGTGATCAGGAGGGGAGAAGGGGCTCAGATGAAGTGGTGCCGGGACCCTCGGTGTTCCCCTCGAGGGAACCCAGCGTGTCGGGGAACTTTTGCGGTCGCATCAAGGGTGTCAAGTACCGTGTCGCCCTTCAGGGCGGAACATGGGACTTCCCTGGAGACACCGGGAACTTCGGTGTTCCCCTGGAGTGAGACCGGTATGTTGGGCAACTTTGGGGTCACATCAAGTGTGCCAAGTAGCATTTCGAACTTTAAGATGGAACGTGGGACTTCTCTTGAGACTCTAGCTGGCAAGGGCCTCATATTGCGATGAAGGGGGAACCACATGGTTTTTAAGACTTGAGGCTGAATTCTCGAATTACGATGGGAAATTCAGACTTCCTCTTGTGTTGACCGTGGGAAGACCAATCTTCCATTCAAATTGTGAGGGAGAGATGGAGGTTGCTCTCGAGTCACTGTAGGGCAAAATAGACCTCATCTAGGCTTGTGTCTAGGACAAAATGTTCCACTCCAGGGGTGACATGGATCTCGGGGTTGCATTCCAAACTCACCCGGGGAGTCAGGCCTCGTCTCCAGGGAAGCAAAGGACTCCGCTCTCCTCTCGAGTCGCACCGGGTATTTCTTGGACCCAACTGAGTGGCCTAAAGGGAGTCAATACTCCTGTGAAGTTTGGAGAGAGGACCAGGAATTGCTCTCCAGGTCAGGCAGGAAAAGAAGGCCCCCATCTCTCCTTGACGGGGGCATCTTGTGGTTTTTCTCGAACTGCGGCGCCAGTGTGGGTTTTCTCACGAGGTACGATGGGGTACTCAGGGAGCCTCTTGTGTGGTAC
The DNA here is from genome assembly GCF_029407905.1 of Bubalus kerabau. NCBI lineage: Eukaryota > Metazoa > Chordata > Mammalia > Artiodactyla > Bovidae > Bubalus > Bubalus kerabau. The sequence goes on along the minus strand of NC_073644.1, from coordinate 904,335 downwards.
TAGGGAAGTCAGTTTTCCTGCTTGTGGCGAGGGGAGCGCGTCCTTGCTCTGGAGTCATGGTAGGGGAATCGGGCATCAAGAGACGTTGAAAAAGGACTCTCCAAGTCTTTCTCGGGTTACTTCAGGAAACTCTGGGTTCCCTCGACTTGTGCCAGTGACCTCAGGTAGCTTCTCACGGAGCCTCTGAGAATTCAGGGATACTGTGGTGTTGGGAGGGGCCTCTCGGGACACCACTGAGTTTGGTTCAATGGAAGAGGGCCTCTTCTCTAGTTGAGGCAGGAACCTCAGGGTTCCTCTCCATTTCTGACTCCAATTGCAGGGTCCCTGAAGAGTTGGGACAGGAGAGTAAGGCCTCGTCTTGTGTGAAGGAATGCAACTTCACTTGCCTCTCGAGTTGTTCACGAGGTGACAGTCCACATTTGGAGCTGTGAGTGGAATCTGCGGGTTTTTCCAGACGATGCATGGGGATGTCAGTGTCCCTTCGTGTTATGCCTTCATCCACAGGGTTGCCTTCGAAGAGGTGTCCTTGCATCGCGTTCCTATTAAGAGCGGACTGGGAAATCGGGGTCTTTCCGCATTTGGCACCACCCACCAGGCTACGTCTCGAATTTCCTAGTGAGACCGGCCTCATCCTGAGGTGCGCCGGGAAGGTCGGAAGCCCTTGCAGACAAAGCAGGGGAATCGACCCTCCTGTCTCGATCAGGAGGGGAGAAGGGGCACAGATGAGGTGATGCCGGGAACCTCGGTGTTCCCCTCCAGTGAGACCAGTGTGTTGGGGAACTTTTGGGGTCGCATCAAAGGTGCCAAGTACCGTATCGCACTTCAAGATGGAACGTAAGACTTCTTTTGAGACGCTGTAGCGGCAATGGCCGCATCTTGCGATGAAGAGGGAACGACGTGGTTTTTCTCGAGTTGTGGCGGGATTCTTGAGTTACAACGGGAAATTCAGGCTTCCTCTTCTGTTGGCCCAGGGAAGTCCAGTCTTCCATTCGAGTTGCGAGGGAGAGTTGGGGATTGCTCTAGAGTCACTGCAGGAAAAAAGAGACCTCATCTAGGCTTGTGTCCAGGACCTAATGTTTCTCTCCAGGGGCGACAGGGATCTCCGGTTCACATATCAGACACACCCGAGGAGTCAGGCCTCGCCTCGAGGGGAAGGAAAAGACTCCGCTCTCCTCTCGAGTCGCGACGGGTGTGTCTTGGAGTCCACTGAGTGACCAAAAGGGAGTCAAGCCTACTGTGGAGTTTGGAGAGAGGACTCGGGATTGCTCTCCAGGCCATGCTAGAAAAGAAGGCCGTCATGTCGCGAAAATGGGGGCGTCTCGTGGGTTTTCTCTATCTGTGGCGCCAGTGTTTGGTTTCTCACGAGGTATGACGGGGAGCTCAGGGAGCCTCTCGTGTGGCGCCAGGGAAGTCAGGGCTTCATGAGTGTAGCAGAGGGAGCGTGTCATTGCCCTCGAGTCATGGTAGGGGAATCAGGCCTCAAAATGCGTTGAAGAAGGACTCTTGAGTTCTTTCTATGGTGGCGGCAGTAAACCCTGGGTTCACTCGAATTGTGCTGGTGACCTCAGGGAGCTTCTCAGGGTGCCTCTGAGAAGTCAGGGATACTGTGGAGCTGGGACGCGTCTCTCGGGACTCCACTGGGTTTCGTGAAATGGAAGAGGTCCTAATCTTGAGTGGAGGCAGGAACCTCAGCGTTCCTCTCGTGACTTCACTGGCGCTGGTCTGATTCGGATCGCAAAGTCCCTGCAGAGTTGGAACAGGAGAGTCAGGCATCGTCTTGTGTAGAGGAATGAAACCCCACTTGCCTCTCGAGTTCTTCAGGGGTGACAAGCCACTTGTTGAGCTGTATGTGGAACCTGCGGGTTTTTCCGGACGATGCACGAGGGTGTCAGTGCCCCTTTGTGTTGTGCCTTCATCCACAGGGTTGCCTTCAAAGAGGTGTCCAGGCATCGGGTTCTTATCAAGAGCGTACCGGGAAATCATAGTCTTTTGGCATGTGGTACCACCCGCGAGCTACGTCTCGAATTTCCTCGTGAGACTGGCCTCATCCTGAAGTGCACCGTGAAGGTCGGGAACCCCTTACAAACAAAGCAGGGGAAGTGACCCTGCTATCACGAACAGGAGGGGAGAAGGGGCTCAGATAAACTGGTGCCGGGAACCTCGGTGTTCACCTCGAGTGAGACCGATATTTCGGGGAACTTTTGGGGTCACATCAAGGGTGTCAAGTATCGTTTTGCACTTCAAGACGGAACGTGGGACTTTTCTTGAGAAGCTGTAGCGGGCAAGGGCCTCATCTTGTGATGACGAGGGAACCAAGTGCTTTTTCTCGAGTTGCGGCGGGATTCTCGAGTTACGAAGGGGAATTCAGGCTTCCTCTTGTGTTGGCCCAGGGAAGTCCAATCTTCCATTCGAGTTGTCAGGGAGAGCGGGGGATTGCTCTCGAGTTACAGAAGGGCAAAAGAGACCTCATCTAGGCTTGTTTCCAGGACCTAATGTTCCTCTCCAGGGGAGACAGGGATCTCGGGGTTGCATTCCAGACCCACCTGGTGAGTCAGGCCTTGTCTCGAAGGGAAGCAAAGGACTCAATTCTCCTCTCGAGTCGCGACGGGTATCTCTTGGAGCCCACTAAGTGGCCTAAAGGGAGTCAAGCCTCCTGTGGAGTTTGGAAAGAGGATTCGGGATTCCTCTCCAGGCCATGCAGGCAAAGAAGGCCCTCATCTCGCGATGACAGGGGCGTATGGTGAGTTTTCTCAAGCTGCGGCGTCAGTGTGGGGTTTCTCACGAGGTACGACAGGGAGCTCAGGGAGCCTCTCTTATGGCGCCAGGGAAGTCAGGTCTCCATATGCGTGGCGAGGGGGTGCGTGTCATTTCTATAGAGCCATGGAAGCAGATTCGGGCTTCAAGACACGTTGAAGTAGGACTCTCGAGGTCTTTTTCCCATTGTGGCAGGAAACCCTGGGTTCCCTCAACATGTGCCGGTGACCTCATGGAGCTTCTCCGGGTGCATCTGAGAAGTCAGGGGTACTGTGGAGTTGGGAGGGGCCTCTCTGGACTCCACTGGGTTTGGTGCAATGGATGAGAGCCTCATCTCGAGTGGAGGCAGGTACCTCATGTTTCCTCTCCTGGGTTTCCTGTCGCTGGTACTGACTCGGATCGCAGTTTCCCTGCAGAGTTGGTACAGAAAATCAGGTCTCGTCTTGTGTGGAGGAATGGAGCTCCACTTGCCTCTCGAGTTGTTCACGGGCTGACAGACCACTTGTCGAACTGTGTTTGTAACCTGCGGGTTTTTCTGGACGATGCACGGTGTCAGTGCCCCTTCGTGTTGTGCTTTCATCCACAGGTTTTCCTTCGTAAAGGTGTCACGGCATCACGTTCTTATCAAGAGCAGACCGGGAAATCGGGGTCTTTCGGCTTGTGGCACCACCCACGAGGCTATGTTTCGAATTTCCTCGTGAGACCTGCCTCATCCTTAGGCGCGCTGGAAAGGTCGGGAACCCCTTCCAGACATAGCAGGGGAATCGACACTCCTGTCGCGATCACGAGGGGAGAAGGAGCTCAAATGATGTGGTTCCGGGAACCTCGGTGTTCCTTTCGAGTGAGACCGGTATGTCGGGGAATTTTGAGATTGCATCAAGGGTGCCAAGTACCGTTTCGCACTTCAAGACAGAACGTGAGACTTCTCTTGAGTCGCTGTAGCGGGCAAGGGCCTCATCTAGCGCTGATGGGGGAACCACGTGGATTTTCTCGAGTTTCGGCGGGATTCTCGAGTTACGATGTCGAATTCAGGCTTCCAATTGTATTGGCCCAGGGAAGTCCAATCTTCAATTCGATTTGCGAGGGAGAGCTGGCGATTGCGCTCTAGTAACTGCAGTGCAAAATAGACCTCATCTAGGCTTGTGTCCAGGACCGAGTTTTCCTCTCCAGGTGTGACAGGAACTCGGGGTTGCATTCCAGACTCACACGGGGAGTCAGGCCTCGTCTCGAGGGGAAGCAAAGGACTCTGCTCTCCCTTCAGGTCCTGACAGGTATCTCTTGGAGCCAACTGAGAGGCCTAAAGAGAGTCAAGCCTCCTGTGGAGTCTGGAGAGAGGACTCGGTTTTGCTCTCCATGCCAGGCAGGAAACAAGTCCCTCATCTCGTGATGACGGGGGCGTATCGTGGGTTTTCTCGAGCTGCGGTGCCTGAATGGGGTTTCCGAAGAGGTACGATGGGGAGCTCAGGGAGACTCTCTTCAGGAGTCAGGGAAGTCAGGTCTCCATGAGCATGGCGATGGGGAGCGGGTCTTTGCTCTCGAGTCATGGTAGGGGAATCGGGCCTCAAGACGCGCTGAAGGACTCTCAAGGTCTTTCTCGGGTCGCAGCAGGAAACCCTGGGTACCCTGGACTTGAGCCGGTGACCTCAGGTAGATTCTCAAGATGCCTCTGAGAATTCTGGGATACTGTGGAGTTGGGAGGGGCCTCTCGCGACTCATCTGGGTTTGGTGCAATGGAAGAGGGCCTCACCTCGAGGGGAGACAGGAACCTCAGGATTCCTCTCCGTTTCGGACTCCGACCGCAGGGTTCCTGCAGAGTTGGGACAGGAGAGTCAGTCCTCGTCTTGTCTGAGGAAGGGAAGCCCGCTGGACTCTCGAGTTGCTCAGGGGGTCTCAGGCCCCTCGTCGAGCTGTGTGTGGAACCCGCGGGTCGTTGCGGACGCTGCACGGGGGTGGCAGTGCCCCTTCGTGTTGTGCCTTCACCCACAGGGTTGCCTTCGAAGAGGGGTCCGGGCCTCGGGTCCTTCTCAAGGGCGGACCGGGGAATCGGGGGCGTTCGGCATGTGGCCCCACCCACGTGGCTCATCTCGAATTTCTTCGTGAGACCGGCCTCATGCTGAGGTGCGCCGGGAAGGCCGGGAACCCCTTCCAGACCATGCGGGGGAATCGACTCTCCTGTCGCGATCAGGAGGGGAGAAGGGGCTCAGAGGAAGCGGTGCCGGGACCCTCGGTATTCCCCTCGGGGGACCCCGGCGTGTCGGGGGACTTTTGGGGGTGGCAGGAAGGCTGTCAGGGACCGTTTCGCCCTTCAGGGCGGAACAGGGGACTTCCCTTGAGACGCCGTGGCGGGCAAGGGCCTCATCTTGCCAAGAGGTGGGAACCACGTGGTTTTTCTCGAGTTGCGGCGGGATTCTCGAGTTACGACGGGGATCTCAGCCTTCGCCTTGGCTTGGCCCTGGGTAGCCCAATCTTCCCCTCGGGTGGCGAGGGAAAGCTGGGGGTTGCGCTCGAGTCACCGCAGGGCCGAAGAGACCTCACCTAGGCGTGTGTCCGGGACCTAATATTCCTCTCCAGGGAAGGCAGGGATCTCGGGGTTGCATTCCAGGCTCCCCCGGGGAGTCAGGCCTCGTCTCGAGGAGAAGCCAAGGACTCCGCTCTCCTCTCGAGTCGCGACGCGGGTCTCTTGGAGCCCCCTGAGCGGCCTCAAAGGAGTCCAGCCTCCTCTTCCGTTTGGAGAGAGGACCCGGGATTGCTCTCCAGGCCATGCAGGAAAAGAAGGCCCTCAGCTCGCGAGGACGGGGGCGTCTCAGGGGTTTCCTCGAGCTGCGGCGCCCGTGGGGGTTTTCTCCCGAGGCACGACGAGGATCTCAGGGAGCCTCTCGTGCGGCGCCAGGGAAGTCAGGTCTCCATGCGCGTGGTGAGGGGGAGCGCGTCCTGGCTTTCGAGTCACGGGAGGGGACTAGGGCCTCGAGACGCGTTGAAGAAGGACTCTCGAGGTCTTTCTGGGGGGCGGCGGGAAACCCTCGTTTCCCTCGCCTTCTGCCGGGGACCTTAGGGAACTTGCCAGTGTGCCTCTGAGAGGCGAGCGATCCTGTGGAGGTGGCGGGGCCCCACGGGACTCCGCTGGGTCTGGCGCAACGGAAGAGGGCCTCACCTCGAGGGGAGGCAGGAACCTCAGGCTTCCTCTGCGTTTCGGACTCCGACCGCAGGGTCCCTGCAGAGTTGGGACAGGAGAGTCAGGCCTCGTCTTGTCTGAGGAAGGGAACCCCGCTGGCCTCTCGAGTTGCTCAGGGGAACTCAGGCCCCTCGTCGAGCTGTGTGTGGAACCCGCGGGTCTTTGCGGACGATGCACGGGGGTGGCAGTGCCCCTTCGTGTTGTGCCTTCACCCACAGGGTTGCCTTCGAAGAGGGGTCCGGGCTTCGGCTCCTTCTCAAGAGCGGACCGGGGAATCGGGGGCGTTCGGCATGTGGCCCCACCCACGTGGCTCGTCTCGAATTTCCTCGTGAGTCCGGCCTCATCCTGAGGTGCGCCGGGAAGGCCGGGAACCCCTTCCAGACCACGCAGGGGAATCGCCTCTCCTGTCGCGATCAGGAGGGGAGAAGGGGCTCAGAGGAAGCGGTGCCGGGACCCTAGGTGTTCCCCTCAGGGGAACCCGGCGTGTCGGGGGACTCTTGGGGGTCGCAGGAAGGCTGTCAGGGACCGTTTCGCCCTTCAGGGCGGAACAGGGGACTTCCCTTGAGACGCCGTGGCGGGCAAGGGCCTCATCTTGCCAAGAGGTGGGAACCACGTGCTTTTTCTCGAGTTGCGGCGGCATTCTCGAGTTACGACGGGGATCTCAGCCTTCGCCTTGGCTTGGCCCTGGGATGCCCAATCTTCCCCTCGGGTTGCGAGGGAAAGCTGGGGGTTGCGCTCGAGTCACTGCAGGGCCGAAGAGACCTCACCTAAGCGTGTGTCCGGGACCTACTATTCCTCTCCAGGGAAGGCAGGGATCTCGGGGTTGCATTCCAGGTTCCCCCGGGGAGTCAGGCCTCGTCTCGAGGGGAAGCCAAGGACTCCGCTCTCCTCTCGAGTCGCGACGCGGGTCTCTTGGAGCCCCCTGAGCGGCCTCAAGGGAGTCCAGCCTCCTCTTCCGTTTGGAGAGAGGACCCGGGATTGCTCTCCAGGCCATGCATGAAAAGAAGGCCCTCAGCTCGCGAGGACGGGGGCGTCTCAGGGGTTTCCTCGAGCTGCGGCGCCCGTGGGGGTTTTCTCCCGAGGCACGACGAGGATCTCAGGGAGCCTCTCGTGCGGCGCCAGGGAAGTCAGGTCTCCATGCGCGTGGCGAGGGGGAGCGCGTCCTGGCTCTTGAGTCACGGGAGGGGACTAGGGCCTTGAGACGCGTTGAAGAAGGACTCTCGAGGTCTTTCAGGGGGGGCGGCGGGAAACCCTCGTGTCCCTCGCCTTCTGCCGGGGACCTTAGGGAACTTGCCAGGGTGCCTCTGAGAGGCGAGGGATCCTGTGGAGGTGGCGGGGCCCCTCGGGACTCCGCTGGGTCTGGCGCAAAGGAAGAGGGCCTCACCTCGAGGGGAGACAGGAACCTCAGGATTCCTCTCCGTTTCGGACTCCGACCGCAGGGTCCCTGCAGAGTTGGGACAGGAGAGTCAGGCTATGTCTTTTCTGAGGAATGGAACTCCGCTTGCCTCTCGAGTTGTTCATGGGGTTTCAGGCCCCTTGTCAAACTGTGTGTGGAATCTGCAGGTTTTTCCAGACGATGCATGGGGGTGTCAGTGACCCTTCGTTTTGTGTCTTCATCCACAGGGTTGCCTTCGAAGAGGTGTCCGGGCATCGTGTTCTTATGAAGAGCGGACTGGGAAATCGGGGTCGTTTAGCATTTGGCACCACCCACGTGGCTAGTCTCGAATTTCCTCATGAAACCGGCCTCATCCTGAGGTGTGCCGCGAAGGTCATGAAACCCTTCCAGACAAAGCAGGGGAATCGACCCTCCTGTGGCGATCAGGAGGGGAGAAGTGGCTCAGATGAAGTGCTGCTGGGAACCTCGGTGTTTCCCTTAAGTGAGACAGGTATGTCGGGTAACTTTTGGGGTCGCATAACGCGTTTCAAGTACCGTTTTGCTCTTCAAATTGGAACGTGGGACTTCTCTTGGGGTACTCCAGCGGGCAAGGGCCTCATCTTGGAATGACTGGGGAACCACTTGGTTTTTCTCCAGTTGCGGTGGGATATTTGAGTTACCACAGGGAATTCATGCTTCCTCTTGTGTTGGCCCACAAAAGTCTTATCTTCCATTCAAGATTCGAGGAAGAGCTGGAGGTGCGCTCTAGTCACTGAAGGCAAAAGAGACCCCACCAAGGCTTGTGTGCAGGACCTAATGTTCATGTCAAGGGGCGACAGGAATCTCGGGATTGCATTCCAGACTCACCCTGGAGTCAGGCCTCGTCTCGAGGGGAAGCAAAGGACTCTGCTCTCCTCTCGAGTCGGACGGGTATGTCTTGGAGCCCACTGAGTGGCTTAAAGGGAGTCAAACCTCCTCTGGTGTTTGGAGGGAGGACACGGGATTGCTCTCCAGGCAATGCAGGAAATGAAGGCCCTCATCTCCCGATGACTGGGGCGTCTCGTAGGTTTTCTCGAGCTGTGGCGCTAGTGTGGGGTTTCTCACGAAGTAAGACTGGGAGCTCAGTGAGCCTCTCATGTGGTGCCAGGGCAGTCAGGTCTCTATGCACGTGGTGAGAGGGAGCCCGTCATTGTTCTCGAGTCATGGTAGGGGAATTGGGCCTGAAGACGTGTTAAAGAAGGACTCTCGAGGTCTTTCTTGGGTTGCAGCAGGAAACCCTGGGTTCCATCGACTTGTGCCAGTGACCTCAGGAAGCTTCTCAGCGTGCCTCTGAGAAGTCAGGGTCACTGTGGAGTTGGGAGGGGCCTCTCGGAACTCCACTGGGTTTGGTGCAATGGAAGAGGGCCTCATGACAAGTTGAGGCAGGAACCACAGTGTTCCTCTCCTGGCTTCGAATGCGCCGGATCTGACTCGGATCCCAGAGTCCCTGCAGAGTTGGGACAGGAGAGTCAGGCCTCGTCTTGTGTGGAGGAATGGAACTCCACTTGACTCTCGCGTTGTTCATGGGGTGACAGGCCACTTGTCGATTTGTATGTGGAACTTGCGGGTTTTTCTGGACGATGCACCGTGGTGTCTCTGCCCCTTCGTGTTGTGCCTTGTTCCACAGGATTGCCTTCGAGTTGGGTTCTGCCATCGGGTTCTTATCAAGAGCGGACCAGGGAATCGGGGTCTTTTGGCATGCCGCACCACCCACGAGGCTATGTCTCGAATTTCGTCGTGAGACTGGCCTCATCTTGATGTGCACCAGGAAGGTCGGGAACACCTTCCAGACAAAGCAGGGGAATCGAACCTCCTGTCGCGATCAAGAGGGGAGAAGAGTCTCAGATGAAGTGGTGCCGGGAACCTCGGTGTTCTCCTCAAGTGAGACTGGTATGTCGGGGAACTTTTGGGGTCGCATCAAGGGTTCCAAGTAACTTTTCGCTCTTCAATACGGAACGTGGGACTTCTCTTGAGATGCTGTAGCGGGCAAGGGCCTCATCTTTCGATGACGGGGGAACCACGTGGTTTTTCTTGAGTTGGGGCGGGATTCTCGAGTTACAACCGGGAATTCAGGCTTCCTCTTCAACTGGCCCAGGGAAGTCCAGTTTTCATTCGAATTGTGAGTTAGAACTGGGGATTGCTCTCGAGACACTGCAGGGCCAAATAGACCTCATCTAGGCTTGTGTCCAGGACCTAATGTTCCTCTGCTGGGGCGAAAGCGATCTCAGCATTGCATTCTCGACTCACCCGGGGAGTCAGGCCTCGTCTCGAGGGGAAGCCAAGGACACCGCTCTCCTGTCAAGTCGCGACGGGTATATCTTGGAGCTCACTGTGTGGCCTAAAATGAGTCAAGCCTCCTGTGGAGTTTGGAGAGAGGACTCAGGATTGCTCTCCAGGCCATACAGCAAAAGAAGGCCCTCATCTCGTGAGGACTGGGGCGTCTCGTGGGTATTCTCGAGCTGCGGCTCCAGTGTGGTGTTGCTCACGAGGTATAATGGGGAGCTCAGGGAGCCTCTCCTGTGGCGCCAGGGAAGTCAGGTTTCTATGTGCGTGGCTAGGGGGAGCGCGTCATTGCTCTCGAGTCATGGTATGGGAATCGCACCTCAAGACGCGTTGAAGAAGGACTCTCGAGGTCTTTTACGGGTTGGGGCAGGAAACCCTTGGTTCCCTCGACTTGTGCCGGTGATCTCAGGAAGGTCTAAGGGTGACTCTGAGAAGTCAGGGATACTGTGCAGTTGGGAGGGGTCTCTCGGGACTCCACTGGGTTCGGTGCAATGGAAGAGGGCCTCATCTCGAGTGGAGGCAGGAAACTCATGTTTCCTCTCCTGACTTCCCCTGGGCCAGATCTGACTCGGATCACAGTTTCGCTGCAGAGTTCGAACAGGAGAGTCAGGCCTCGTCTTGTGTGGAGGAATGGAACTCTGCTTGCCTCTCCAGTTGTTCACGTGGTGACAGGTCACTTCTCGAGCTGTGTGTGGTACCTGCGGGTTTCTCCAGACGATACCCAGGGGTGTCAGTGCCCCTAAGTGTTGTGCCTTCATCAAAAGGGTTATCTTCAAAGAGGTGTCCGGGCATCAGGATCTTATCAAGAGCGGACCGGGAAATCGGGGTCTTTCGGCATGTGTCACCATCCAAGTGGCTATGTCTCGAATATCCTCGTGAGACCGGCCTCATCCTGAGATGCACCGGGAAAGGTGGGAACCCCTTCAAGACAAAACAGGGGAATCGACCCTCCTGTCGCGATCAGGAGGGGAGAAGGGGCCCAGATGTAGTGGTGCCGGGAACCTTGGTGTTCTCCTCGAGTCAGACTGGTGTGTCGAGGAACTTTTGAGGGCGCATCAAGGGTGCCAATACCGTTTCGCACTTCAAGACGGAACGTGGGACTTCTCTTGAGACGCTGTAGGGGGCAAGGGCCTCATCTTGGGATGACGGGGGAACCACGTGGCGTTTCTCGAGTTGTGGCGGGATTCTCGAGTTTCGACGGGGAATACAGTCTTCCTCATGTGTTGGGCCAGGGAAGTCCTATCTTCCATTCGAGTTTAAAGGGAGAGCTGGGGATTGCTCTCGAGTCACTGCAGGGCAAAATAGACCTCATCTAGGCTTGTGTCCAGGACTTAATGCTCGTCCCTAGGGGAGACAGGGATCTTGGGGTTGCATACCAGACTCACCCGGGGAATCAGGCCTCGTCTCGAGGGGAAGCAAAGAACTCCGCTGTCCTTTTGAGTCGCGATGGGTATCTCTTGGAGCCCACTGTGTGCCCTAAAGGGAGTCAAGCCTCCTGTGGTGTTTGGATAGAGGACTCGGGATTCCTCTCCAGGCCATGCAGGAAAAGAAGGCCCTCATTTCGCGATGATGGCGGCGTCTCGTGGGTTTTCTAGACTGCTGCGCTAGTGCCGGGTTTCTGACGAGGTACGAGAGGGAGCTCAGGGAGCCTCTCGTGTGGCGCCAGGGAAGTCAGGTCCCCATGAGATGGCTAGGGGGAGTTCGTCATTGCTCTCGAGTCATGGTAGGGTAATCGGGCCTCAAGACGGGTTGAAGAAGGACTCTCGAGGTCTTTCTCGGGTCACTGCATAAAACCCAGGGTTCCCTTGACTTGTGCCTGCGACCTCAGGGAGCTTCTCAGAGTGCCTCTGAGAAGTCAGGGATACTGTGCAGTTTGGAGGGGCCTCTCGAGACTCCTCTGCATTTGGTGGAATGTAAGAGGGACTCATCTCGAGTTGAAGCAGGAACCTCAGTGTTCTCTCCATTTCTGACTCAGATCGCAAGGTCCCTGCATGTTGGTACAGGAGAGTCAGGCCTCGTCTTTTCTGGAGGATGGGACTCCTCTTGCCTCTCGAGTTGTTCTCGAGGTGACAGGCCACTTGTCGAGCTGTGTGTGTAACCTGCCCGTTTTTCCGGATGATGCACAGGTGTGTTAGTGCCCTTCGTGTTGTACCTTCATACTCAAGGCTGCTTTCCAAGAGGTGTCCGAGCATCGGATTCTTATCAAGAGCGGACCGGGAAATTGGAGTCTTTCAGCAAGTGGCACCACCCACAAAGCTACGTATCGAATTTCCCCATGAGACCGGCCTCATCCTGAGTTGTGCAGGGAAGGTCGGGCCCCCTTGCAGACAAAGCAGGGGAATCGACCCACGGGTCACGATCAGGAGGGGAGAAGGGGCTTAAATGAAGTGGTGCCGGGAACCTCGGTGTTCCCCTTGAGTGAGACCGGCGTATTGGGGGACTTTTGGGGTCGTATCAAGGGTGCCAAGTACCGTTTCGCATTTCAAGACGGAACCTGGGACATCTTTTGAAACGCTGTAGCGGGCAAGGGCCTCATCTTGCGATGACGGGAGAACCACGTGGTTTTGCTCGAGTTGCGGCGGGATTCTCGAGTTATGACCGGGAATTTAGGCTTCCTCTTGTTGGCCTTGAAATCCTATCTTCCATTCGGGTTGCGAGGGGGAGCTGGGGATTGCGCTAGAGTCACTGCAGGGCAAAAGAGACCTAATCTAGGCTTGTGTTTAGGATCTAACATTGCTCTCCAGGGGCGACAGGGATCTCGGGTTTGCATTCCAGACTCATCCGGGGAGTCAGTTCTCACCTCGAGGGTAAGCAAAGAATTCTGCTCTCGTCTCGAGTCGCGATGGGTATCTCTTGGAGCCCACTGTGTGTACTAAAGGGAGTCAAGCCTCCTGTGGAGTTTGGAGAGAGGACTCGGGATTGGACTCCAGGCCATGCAGGAAAAGAAGGCCCTCATCTCGAGATGACGGTGGCGTCTCGTGGGTTTTCTCGAGCTGCGGCGCCAGTGTGGGGTGTCTCATGAAGTACCACGGGGATCTCAGGGAGCCTCTTGTATGGCGCCAGGAAAATCCAGTATTCCATTCGAGTTGCAAGTTAGAACTGGGGATTGCTCTCCAGTCACTGCAGGGCAAAATAGACCTCATCTACGCTTGTGTCCAGGACCTAGTGTTCCACTACTGGGCCAACAGGGATCTCAGGGTTGCATTCTCGACTCACCCGGAGAGTCAGACCTCGTCTTGAGGGGAAAAAAAGGACTCCGCTCTCCTGTCGAGTCGCGACGGGTATCTCTTGGAGCCCACTGCGTGGCGTAAAGGGAGTGAAGCCTCCTATGGAGTTTGGAGATGACTCGGGATTGTTTTCCTGGCCATGCAGGAAAAAAGGCCCTCATCTCGCGATGACGGGGGCATCTCGTGGGTTTTCTCCAGCTGCGGCGCCAGTATCAGATTTCTCACGAGGTACAACGGGGAGCTCAGAGAGCCTCTCGTGTGGTGCTAGGGACGTCAGGTCTCCGTGCGTGTGGTGAAGGGGAGTGCGTGATTGCTCTCGAGTCATAGTAGGCGAATCGGGCCTCAAGACACATTGAAGAAGGACTCTTGAGGTCTTTCTCGGGTTGCGGCAGGGAACCCTGGGTTCCCTTGATTTGTGTCAGTGACCTCAGGCAACTTCTAAGGGTGCCTCTGAGAAGTCAGGGACACTGTGGATTTGGGAGGGGCCTTTCGTTACTCAACTGGGTTTGGTGCAATCGAAGAGGGCCTCATCTCGAATGGAGGCAGGAACCTCAGGGGTCCTCTCCATATCTGACTCGGGTCGCAGGGTACCTGCAGAGTATGGACAAGAGAGTCACGCCTCGTCTTCTGTGGAGGAATGGATTTCCCCTTGCCTTTCGAGTTGTTCACGGAGTGACAGGCCACTTGTTGAGCTGAGTGTGGAACCTGCGGGTTTTTCCGGACGATGCACGGGGGTGTCAGTGCCCCTTCGTGTTGTGCCTTCATCCACAGGGTTGCCTTCAAAGAGGTTTCCGGGCATCGGGTTCTTTTCAAGAGCGTACCGGAAAATTGGGGTCTTTCAGCATGTGGTACCACCCACGAGGCTACGTCTCGAATTTCCTCGGGAGACCGGCCTCATCCTGAGGTGCGCCGGGAAGGTCGGGAACCCCTTGCAGACAAAGCAGGGGAATCGACCCACCGCTCGCGATCAGAAGGGGAGAAGGGGCTCAGATGAAGTGGTGCTGGGAACCTCGGTGGTCCCCTCGAGTGTGACCGGTATGTCACGGCACTTTTGAGGTCGCATCAAGGGTGCCAAGTACAGTTTCGCACTTCAAGATGGAACGTGGGAATTCTCTGGAGATGCTGTAGCGGGCAAGGGCCTCATATTGCGATGACGAGGGAAACACGTGGTTTTTCTCGAGTTGAGGTGGGATTCTCGAGTTACAACGGGGAATTCAGGCTTCCTCTTGTGTTGGCCCAGGAAGTCCAATCTTCCATTCAACTTGTCAGAGAGAGCTGGGGGTTGCTCTCGAGTCACTTCAGGGCAAAGAGTCCTCATCTAGGCTTGGGTCCAGGACGTAATGTTCCTCTCCAGGGGCGACAGGGATATCGGGGTCGCATTCCAGTCTCACCCGGTGGGTCACACCTCGTCTCGAGTGGAAGGAAGCAAAGGACTCCACTATCCTCTCGAGTCGGGACGCGTAACTCTTGGAGCCCAATGAGTGGCCTAAGGGGAGTCAAGCGTCCTGTGTAGCTTGGACAGAAGGTTCACGCTTGATCTGCATACCATGCAGTTAAAGATGGCCCTCCTCTCGTGATGACGGGGGCGTCTCATGGGTTTTCTCGAGCTGCGGCGCCAGTGTGGGGTTTCTCACGAGATATGATGGGGAGTTCAGGGAGCCTCTCGTGCGGCGCCAGAGAAGCCTGACTCCATGCCTGTGGCCAGGCAGATCGCGTCATTGCTCTCGAGTCATGGGAGGGACTAGGGCCTCAAGAGGCATTTAAGAAGGACTCTCAAGGTCTTTCTTGGGTTGGGGCGGGAAACACTCGTTTCCATCGACCTCTACAGGGGACCTTAGGGAACTTCCCAGGTGCCTCTGAGAGGTGAGGGGTACTGAGGAGTTAGAGGGGCCTCTCGGGACTCCACTAGGTTTGACGAAATGAAAGAGGGCCTCATCTCGATTGGAGGCAGGAACCTCAGGCTTCCTCTCCATTTCTGACTCCGACCACAGGGTCCCTGCAGAGTTGGGACAGGAGAGTCAGGCCTCGTCTTGTCTGAGTAACGGAACTCTGCTTGCCCCTTGAGTCGTTCAGGGGGTCTCAGGGCCCTTGACAAGCTGTGTGTGGAACCTGCGGGTGTTTCCAGAAGATGCATGGGGGTGTCAGTGCCCCTTCGTTTTGTGCCTTCCCCCACAGGGTTTCCTTCAAAGAGGTGTCCGGGCATCGGGTTCATTTCAAGAGCGGACCGGGAAATCGGGGTCATTCGGCATGTGGCACCACCCACGTGGCTCATCTCGAATTTCCTCGTGAGACCAGCATCATCCTGAGGTGCGGCGGGAAGGCCGGGAACACCTTCCACACAAAGTAGGGGAATCGATTCTCCTGTCGCGATCAGGAGGGGAGATGGGGCTCAGATGAAGTGGTGCCGGGACCCTCGGTGTTCCACTCGAGGGAACCCGGCGTTTCAGGGAACTTTAGGGGTCGCATCAAGGGAGCCAAGTACCGTTTCCCACTTCAGGACGGAACATGGGACTTCCCTGGAGACGCTGTAGCGGGCAAGGGCCTCATCCTGTGAAGACGTTGGAACCACGTCGTTTTTCTCGAGTTGCATTGGGATTCTCAAAAACGACAGGAATTTCAGGCTTCCTCTTGGGTTGGCCCTGGGAAGCCCAATCTTCAATTCGAGTTGCGATGGAAAGCTGGGGGTTCTGCTCGAGTCACTACAGGGCCAAAGAGACCTCATCGAGGCGTGGGTCCAGGACCTAATATTCCTCTCAAGGGAAGACAGGGATCACGGGTTTCCATTCCAGACTCCCCCGGGGGGTCAGGACTCACCTGGAGGGGAAGCAAAGACTCCGCTTTCCTCTCAAGTCGCGACACGGATCTCTTGGAGCCCACTGAGTGGACTCAAGGGTGTCGAGCCTCCTCTTCAGTTTGGAGAGAGGACTCGGGATTGCTCTCCAGGCCAGGCAAGAAAGAAGGCCCTCATCTCGCGATGACGGGGGCGTCTCATGGGTTTCCTCAGGCTGCTGCGCCCATGGGGGTTTTCTCACGAGGCACGATGAGGACCTCAGGGAGCCTCTCGTGCGGCGCCAGGCAAGTCAGGTCTCCATGCGCATGGCGAGGGGGAGCTGGTCATCACTCTCGAGTCATGGGAAACGGCTAGGTCCTCAAGAGGCGTTGAAGAAGGACTCTTGAGGTCTTTCTCGGGTTGCGGCGGGAAACCCTTGTTTCCCTCGACTTCTGCAGGGGACCTTAGGGAACTTCCCACGGTGCTTCTGAGAGGTGAGGGATGCTGTGCAGTTGGCAGGGCCTCTCGTGACTCTGCTGGGTTCGGCGCAATGGAAGAGGGCCTCATCTCGAGGGGAGGCAGGAACCTCAGGCTTCCTCTCGGATTCGGACTCCGACTGCACGGTCCCTGCAGTGTTGGGACAGGAGAGTCATGCCTCGTCTTGTCTGAGGAATGGAATTCTGGTTGCCTCTCGAGTTGTTCCGGGAGTCTCAGGCCCCTTGTCGAGCTGTGTGTAGACCCTGCGTGTTTTTCCGGATGATGCACGGGGTTGTCAGTGCCCCTTCGTGTTGTGCCTTCACCCACAGGGTTGCCTTCGAAGAGGTGTCCGGGCATCGGGTTCTTATCAAGAGCGGACCGTAAAATCGGAGTCGTTCGGCACGTGGCACCTCACATGTGGCTAGTCTCGAATTTCCTCCTGAGACAGGCCTCATCCTGAGGTGCGCCAGGAAGGCCGGGAACCCCTTCCAGACAAAGCAGGGGAATCGACTCTCCTGTCGCGATCAGGAGGGGAGACGGGGCTCAGATGAAGTGGTGCCGGGACCCTCGGTGTTCCCCTCGAGGGAACCCAGCGTGTCGGGGAACTTTTGCGGTCGCATCAAGGGTGTCAAGTACCGTGTCGCCCTTCAGGGCGGAACATGGGACTTCCCTGGAGACACCGGGAACTTCGGTGTTCCCCTGGAGTGAGACCGGTATGTTGGGGAACTTTGGGGTCACATCAAGGGTGCCAAGTAGCATTTCGAACTTTAAGATGGAACGTGGGACTTCTCTTGAGACTCTAGCTGGCAAGGGCCTCATATTGCGATGAAGGGGGAACCACATGGTTTTTAAGACTTGAGGCTGAATTCTCGAATTACGATGGGAAATTCAGACTTCCTCTTGTGTTGACCGTGGGAAGACCAATCTTCCATTCAAATTGTGAGGGAGAGATGGAAGTTGCTCGAGTCACTGTAGGGCAAAATAGACCTCATCTAGGCTTGTGTCTAGGACATAATATTCCACTCCAGGGGCGACAGGGATCTCGAGGTTGCATTCCAAACTCACCCGGGGAGTCAGGCCTCGTCTCCAGGGAAGCAAAGGACTCCACTCTCCTCTCGAGTCGCACCGGGTTTTTCTTGGACCCAACTGAGTGGCCTAAAGGGAGTCAATACTCCTGTGAAGTTTGGAGAGAGGACCAGGAATTGCTCTCCAGGTCAGGCAGGAAAAGAAGGCCCCCATCTCTCCTTGACGGCGGCATCTTGTGGTTTTTCTCGAACTGCGGCGCCAGTGTGGGTTTTCTCACGAGGTACGATGGGGTACTCAGGGAGCCTCTTGTGTGGTACTAGGGAAGTCAGTTTTCCTGCTTGTGGCGAGGGGAGCGCGTCCTTGCTCTGGAGTCATGGTAGGGGAATCGGGCATCAAGAGACGTTGAAAAAGGACTCTCCAAGTCTTTCTCGGGTTACTTCAGGAAACTCTGGGTTCCCTCGACTTGTGCCAGTGACCTCAGGTAGCTTCTCAGGGAGCCTCTGAGAATTCAGGGATACTGTGGTGTTGGGAGGGGCCTCTCGGGACACCACTGAGTTTGGTTCAATGGAAGAGGGCCTCTTCTCTAGTTGAGGCAGGAACCTCAGGGTTCCTCTCCATTTCTGACTCCAATTGCAGGGTCCCTGAAGAGTTGGGACAGGAGAGTAAGGCCTCGTCATGTGTGAAGGAATGCAACTTCACTTGCCTCTCGAGTTGTTCACGGGGTGACAGTCCACATTTGGAGCTGTGAGTGGAATCTGCGGGTTTTTCCAGACGATGCATGGGGATGTCAGTGTCCCTTCGTGTTGTGCCTTCATCCACAGGGTTGCCTTCGAAGAGATGTCCGGGCGTCAGGTTCTTATCTAGAGTGGACCGGGAATTCGGGATCTTTCAGCATATGGCACCAACCATGAGGCTACTTTTCGAATTTCCTCATGAGACCGGCCTCATCCGGAGGTTCGCGGGGAACGTCAGGAACCCCTTGCAGACAAAACATGGGAACCGACCCTTCTGTCGCGATCAGGAGGGGTGAAGGGGCTCACAGGAAGTGGTGCCATGAACTTTGGTGTTTCCCTCGACTGAGACTGGTATGTCAGGGAACTTTGGGGGTCGCATCAAGGGTGCCAAGTACCGTTTTGTACTTCAGGATGGAACGTGGGACTTCTCTTGATATGCTGTAGCAGCCAAGGGCCTCATCTTGCGATGACGGGGGAGCCACGTGGTTTTTCTCGAGTTGCGGCGGGATTCTCGAGTTACGACGGGGATTTCAGGCTTCCTCTTGTGTTGGGCCAGGGAAGTCCAATCATCCATTCGAGTTGCGAGGGAGAGCTGGGGGTTGCGCTCGAGTCACTGCAGGGCAAAGGAGACCTCATCTAGGCTTGTGTCCAGGACCTAATGTTCCTCTCCAAGGGCCACAGGGATCTCAGGTTTGCATTCCAGACTCACCCAGGGAATCAGGCCTCATGTCGAAGGGAAGCAAAGGACTCCGCTCTCCTTTCGAGTCGCGACGGGCACCTCTTGGAGCCCACTTTGTGGCCTAAAGGGAGTCAAGCCTCCTGTGAAGTTTGGAGAGAGGACTTGGGAGTGCTCTCCAGGCCATGCAGGAAAAGATGGCCTCATCTCGCGATGACGGAGGGATCTTGTGGGTTTTCTCGAGCTGCGGCGCCAGTGTGGGGTTTCACACGAGGTACGACGGGGAGCTCAGGGAGCCTCTCGTGTGGCGCCAGGGAAGTCAGGTCTCCATGTGCGTGGCGAGGGGGAGCGCATTATTGCTCTCGAGCTATGGTAGGGGAATCTGACCTCAAGACACATTGAAGAAGGACTCTCGAGGTCTTTCTTCGGTTGTGGCAGGAAACCCTTATTTCCCTCGACTTTTGCCGGTGGCCTCAAGGAGCTTCTCAGAATGCCTATGAGAAGTCAGGGATACTGTGGAGATGGGAGGGGACTCTCGGGACTCCACTGGGTTTGTTTTAATGGAAGAGGGCCTCATCTCGGGTTGAGGCAGGAACCTCAGGTTTCCTCTCCATTTCTGACTCAGATCGAAGCGTGCCTGCAGAGTTGGGATTGGATACTCAGGCCTCGTCTTGTCTGAGGAAGGGGACTCCGCTTTCCTCTCTCATTGTTTAAGGGGTGACAGGCCAGTTGTGGAGCTGTATGTGGATCCTGCGGGGTTTTCCGGACGATGAACAGGGTTGCCAGTGCCCCCTCGTGTAGTGCCTTCATCCACAGGGTTGCCTTAGAAGAGGTGTCCGGGCATCGGGTTCTTATCAAGAGCAAGACCGAGAAATCGGGGTCTTTTGGCACGTGGCACCAACACGAGGCTACGTCTCGAATTTCTTCGTGAGACTGGCCTCATCCTGAGGTGCGCCATGAAGGTCGGGAACCCCTTCTAGACAAAGCAGGGGGATCGACCTTCCTGCCGTGATCAGGAGCGGAGAAGGGGCTCAAATGAAGTGGTGCCAGGAACTTCGGTGTTCCCTTGGAGTGAGACCGGTATATTGGGGAACTTTTGGGGTCGCATCAAGGGTGCCAAGTAGCATCTCGAACTTTATGACGAAACATGGGACTTCTCTTGAGACTCTGTAGCGGGCAAAGGCCTCATATTGCGATGAATGGGGAACCACGTGGTTTTTAAGAGTTGCGGTGGGATTCTCGAGTTACAACGGGAAATTCAGACTTCCTCTTGTGTTGGCCCAATGAAGACCAATCTTCCATTCGAATTGCGAGGGAGAGATGGGTGTTGCTCTCGAGTCACTGTAGGGCAAAATAGACCTCATCTAGGCTTTTGTCCAGGACATAATGTTCCTCTCCAGGGGCAACAGGGATCTCGGGGTTGCATTCCAGACTCACCCGAGGTAAGGCCTCGTCTCGAGGGGAAACAAAGTACTCTGCTCTCCTCTCAAGTCGCGACAGGTATCTCTTGGAGCCCATTGAGTGGCCTAAAGGGAGTAAAGCCTCCTGTGAAGTTTGGAGAAAGGACCAGGGATTGCTCTCCAGGTCAGGCAGGAAAAGAAGTCCCCAATCTCGCGATGACGGTGGGTTTTCCCGAGCTGCGGCGCCAGTGTGGGGTTTCTCACGAGGTATGACGGGGAGCTCAGGGAGCCTCTCATGTGGCGCCAGGGAAGTCAGGTGTCCATGCGCATGGCGAAGGGGAGCGTGTCATTGCTCTCGAGTCATGGTAGGGGAATCCGTCCTCAAGACGCGTTGAAGAAGGACTCTTGAGGTCTTTCTCGGGTTGCGGCAGGATACCCTGTGTTCCCTCGACTTGTGCCGGTGACCTCAGGGAGTTGCTCAGGGTGCCTCTGAGAAGACACTGATACTGTGGAGTTGGGAGGGGCCTCTCGGGACTCCACTGGGTGTGGTATAATACAAGAGGGCCTCATCTCGTGTTGAGGAAGGAACCTCAGGGTTCCTCTCCATTTCAGACTCCGATCTCAGGATTCCTGCAGAGTTGGGACAGGAGAGTCAGGCCTCGTATTCTGTGGAGAAATGAAACTTAGCTTGCCTCTCGAGTTGTTCACGAGGTAACAGGTCACTTGTCGAGCTGTATGTGGAACCTGCAGAATTTTCCAAAAGATGCATGGGTGTTCAGGGTCCCTCCTTGTTGTGCCTTCATCCTACGGGATGCATTCCAAGACGTGTACGGGCATCGGGTTCTTATTAATAGCTGACCGGGAAATGGGGTCTTTCCGCATGTGGCACCACCCACGAGGCTACATCTCCAATTTCCTCGTGAGACAGGCCTCATCCTGATGTGCGCTGGGAAGATCGGTAACCCCTTCCACACAAAGCAGGAGAAAAGACACTCCTGTTGCAATCAGGAGGGGAGAAGGGGCTCAAATGATGTGGTGCGGGGAACATGGGTGTTACCCTCGAGTGAGGCCTGTATGTTGGGGAACTTTGGGGGTGCCATCATGGGTGCCAAGTACCGTTTTGCACTTCAGTAGGAACGTGGGACTTCTTTTGAGACGCTGTGGCGGGCAAGGGCCTCATGCTGCGAAGACGATGGAACCACGTGGTTTTTCTCGAGTTGCGGCGGGATTCTCGAGTTACGACGTGGATTTCAGGCTTCCTCTTGTGTTGGCCCTGGGAAGCCCAAACTTCCCTTCGAGTTGCGAGGGAAAGCTGGATGTTGTGCTCGAACCACTGCAAGGCCAAAGAGACCTCATCTAGGCGTGTGTCCAGGACCTAATAGTCCTCTCAAGGGAAGACAAGGATCTCGGGATTGCACTCCAGACTCCCCCGGGGAGTCAGGCCTCGCCTCGAGGGGAAGCAAAGGACTGCGCTCTCCTCTAGAGCCCCAACGCGGATCTCTTGGAGCCCACTGAGTCGCCTCAAGGGAATCCATCCTACTCTTCAGTTTGGAGAGAGGACTCGGGATTGCACTCCAGGCCAGGCAGGAAAAGAAGGCCCTCAGCTAGCGAGGAAGGGGGCGTCTCAGGGGTTTCCTCGAGCTGCGGTGCCTATGGGGGTTTTCTCCCGAGGCACGACGAGTATCTTAGGGAGCCTCTCGTGCGGCGCCAGGGAAGCCAGGTCTGCATGCGCGAGGCGAGGGGGAGCGCATCATTGCTCTCTAGTCCAGAGAGGGGACAAGGGCCTCAAGACACTTTGAAGAAGGACTATCGAGGTCTTTCTCGAGTGGCGGCGGGAAACCCTTATTTCCCTCGACTTCTGCTGGGGACCTGAGGGAACTTCCAAGGGTGCCTCTGAGAGGTGAGGGATGCTGTGGAGTTAGCGGGGTCTCTCGGGACTCCGCTGGGGTTTGCGCAATGGAAGAGGGACTCATCTCGAGGGGAGGCAGGAACATCAGGCTTCCTCTCTGTTTCTGACTCCGACGCTCCGACTTCAGGGTCCCTGCAGAGTTGGGAGCGGAGAGTCAGGCCTCGTCTTGTCTGAGGAAGGGAACCCCGCTGGCCTCTCGAGTTGCTCAGGGGGTCTCAGGCCCCTCGTCGAGCTGTGTGTGGAACCCGCGGGTTTTTGCGGACGATGCACGGGGGTGGCAGTGCCCCTTCGTGTTGTGCCTTCACCCACAGGGTTGCCTTCAAAGAGGGGTCCGGGCCTCGGGTCGTTCTCAAGGGCGGACCGGGGAATCGGGGGCGTTCGGCATGTGTCACCACCCACGTGGCTCGTCCCGAATTTCCTCGTGAGACCGGCCTCATCCTGATGTGCGCCGGGAAGGCCGGGAACCCCATCCAGACCACGCAGGGGAATCGCCTCTCCTGTCGCGATCAGGAGGGGAGAAGGGGCTCAGAGGAAGCGGTGCCGGGACCCTAGGTGTTCCCCTCGAGGGAACCCGGCGTGTCGGGGGACTTTTGGGGGTCGCAGGAAGGCTGTCAGGGACCGTTTCGCCCTTCAGGGCGGAACACGGGACTTCCCTTGAGACGCCATCGCGGGCAAGGGCCTCATCTGGCCAAGAGGTGGGAACCACGTGGGTTTTCTCGAGTTGCGGCGGGATTCTCGAGTTACGACGGGGATCTCAGCCTTCCCCTTGGGTTGGCCCTGGGAAGCCCAATCTTCCCCTCGGGTTGCGAGGGAAAGCTGGGGGTTGCGCTCGAGTCACTGCAGGGCCGAAGAGACCTCACATAGGCGTGTGTCCGGGACCTAATATTCCTCTCCAGGGAAGGCAGGGATCTCGGGGTTGCATTCCAGGCTCCCCCGGGGAGTCAGGCCTCGTCTCGAGGGGAAGCCAAGGACTCCGCTCTCCTCTCGAGTCGCGACGCGGGTCTCTTGGAGCCCCCTGAGCGGCCTCAAGGGAGTCCAGCCTCCTCTTCCGTTTGGAGAGAGGACCTGGGATTGCTCTGTAGGCCATGCAGGAAAAGAAGGACCTCAGCTCGCGAGGACGGGGGCGTCTCCGGGGTTTCCTCGAGCTGCGGCGCCCGTGGGGGTTTTCTCCCGAGGCACGACGAGGATCTCAGGGAGCCTCTCGTGCGGCGCCAGGGAAGTCAGGTCTCCATGCGCGTGGCGAGGGGGAGCGCGTCCTGGCTCTCGAGTCACGGGAGGGGACTAGGGCCTCGAGACGCGTTTAAGAAGGACTCTCGAGGTCTTCCTCGGGGGGCTGCGGGAAACCCTCGTGTCCCTCGCCTTCTGCCGGGGACCTTAGGGAACTTCCCAGGGTGTCTCTGAGAGGCGAGGGGCCCTGTGGAGGTGGCGGGGCCCGTCGGGACTCCGCTGGGTCTGGCGCAACGGAAGAGGGCCTCACCTCGAGGGGAGGCAGGAACCTCAGGCTTCCTCTCCGTTTCGGACTCCGACCGCAGGGTCCCTGCAGAGTTGGGACAGGAGAGTCAGGCCTCGTCTTGTCTGAGGAAGGGAACCCCGCTGGCCTCTCGAGTTGCTCAGGGGGTCTCAGGCCCCTCGTCGAGCTGTGTGTGGCACCCGCGGGTCTTTGCGGACGACGCACGGGGGTGGCAGTGCCCCTTCGTGTTGTGCCTTCACCCACAGGGTTGCCTTCGAAGAGGGGTCCGGGCCTCGGGTCCTTCTCAAGGGCGGACCGGGGAATCGGGGGCGTTCGGCATGTGGCCCCACCCACGTGGCTCGTCTCGAATTTCCTCGTGAGACCGGCCTCATCCTGAGGTGCGCCGGGAAGGCCGGGAACCCCTTCCAGACCACGCAGGGGAATCGCCTCTCCTGTCGCGATCAGGAGGGGAGAAGGGGCTCAGAGGAAGCGGTGCCGGGACCCTCGGTGTTCCCCTCGAGGGAACCCGGCGTGTCGGGGGACTTTTGGGGGTCGCAGGAAGGCTGTCAGGGACCGTTTCGCCCTTCAGGGCGGAACAGGGGACTTCCCTTGAGACGCCGTGGCGGGCAAGGGCCTCATCTTGCCAAGAGGTGGGAACCACGTGGTTTTTCTCGAGTTGCGGCGGGATTCTCGAGTTACGACGGGGATCTCAGCCTTCCCCTTGGGTTGGCCCTGGGAAGCCCAATCTTCCCCTCGGGTTGCGAGGGAAAGCTGGGGGTTGCGCTCGAGTCACTGCAGGGCCGAAGAGACCTCACCTAAGCGTGTGTCCGGGACCTAATATTCCTCTCCAGGGAAGGCAGGGATCTCGGGGTTGCATTCCAGGCTCCCCCGGGGAGTCAGGCCTCGGCTCGAGGGGAAGCCAAGGACTCCGCTCTCCTCTCGAGTCGCGACGCGGGTCACTTGGAGCCCCCTGAGCGGCCTCAAGGGTGTCCAGCCTCCTCTTCCGTTTGGAGAGAGGACCCGGGATTGCTCTCCAGGCCATGCAGGAAAAGAAGGCCCTCAGCTCGCGAGGACGGGGGCGTCTCAGGGGTTTCCTCGAGCTGCGGCGCCCGTGGGGGTTTTCTCCCGAGGCACGACGAGGATCTCAGGGAGCCTCTCGTGCGGCGCCAGGGAAGTCAGGTCTCCATGCGCGTGGTGAGGGGGAGCGCGTCCTGGCTCTCGAGTCACGGGAGGGGACTAGGGCCTCGAGACGCGTTGAAGAAGGACTCTCGAGGTCTTCCTCGGGGGGCGGCGGGAAACCCTCGTGTCCCTCGCCTTCTGCCGGGGACCTTAGGGAACTTCCCAGGGTGCCTCTGAGAGGCGAGGGATCCTGTGGAGGTGGCGGGGCCCCTCGGGACTCCGCTGGGTCTGGCTCAACGGAAGAGGGCCTCACCTCGAGGGGAGGCAGGAACCTCAGGCTTCCTCTCTGTTTCGGACTCCGACCTCAGGGTCCCTGCAGAGTTGGGACAGGAGAGTCAGGCCTCGTCTTGTCTGAGGAAGGGAGCCCCGCTGGCCTCTCGAGTTGCTCAGGGGGTCTCAGGCCCCTCGTCGAGCTGTGTGTGGAACCCGCGGGTCTTTGCGGACGATGCACGGTGGTGGCAGTGCCCCTTCGTGTTGTGCCTTCACCCACAGGGTTGCCTTCGAAGAGGGGTCCGGGCCTCGGGTCCTTCTCAAGGGCGGACCAGGGAATCGGGGGCGTTCGGCATGTGGCCCCACCCACGTGGCTCGTCTCGAATTTCCTCGTGAGACCGGCCTCATCCTGAGGTGCGCCGGGAAGGCCGGGAACCCCTTCCAGACCACGCAGGGGAATCGCCTCTCCTGTCGCGATCAGGAGGGGAGAAGGGGCTCAGAGGAAGCGGTGCCGGGACCCTCGGTGTTCCCCTCGAGGGAACCCGGCGTGTCGAGGGACTTTTGGGGGTCGCAGGAAGGCTGTCAGGGACCGTTTCGCCCTTCAGGGCAGAACAGGGGACTTCCCTTGAGACGCCGTGGCGGGCAAGGGCCTCATCTTGCCAAGAGGTGGGAACCACGTGGGTTTTCTCGAGTTGCGGCGGGATTCTCGAGTTATGACGGGGATCTCAGCCTTCCCCTTGGGTTGGCCCTGGGAAGCCCAATCTTCCCCTCGGGTTGCGAGGGAAAGCTGGGGGTTGCGCTCGAGTCACTGCAGGGCCGAAGAGACCTCACCTAGGCGTGTGTCCGGGACCTAATATTCCTCTCCAGGGAAGGCAGGGATCTCGGGGTTGCATTCCAGGCTCCCCCGGGGAGTCAGGCCTCGTCTCGAGGGGAAGCCAAGGACTCCGCTCTCCTCTCGAGTCGCGACGCGGGTCTCTTGGAGCCCCCTGAGCGGCCTCAAGGGAGTCCAGCCTCCTCTTCCGTTTGGAGAGAGGACCCGGGATTGCTCTCCAGGCGATGCAGGAAAAGAAGGTCCTCAGCTCGCGAGGACGGGGGCGTCTCAGGGGTTTCCTCGAGCTGCGGCGCCCGTGGGGGTTTTCTCCCGAGGCACGACGAGGATCTCAGGGAGCCTCTCGTGCGGCGCCAGGGAAGTCAGGTCTCCATGCGCGTGGCGAGGGGGAGCGCGTCCTGGCTCTCGAGTCACGGGAGGGGACTAGGGCCTCGAGACGCGTTGAAGAAGGACTCTCGAGGTCTTTCTCGGGGGGCAGCGGGAAACCCTCGTGTCCCTCGCCTTCTGCCAGGGACCTTAGGGAACGTCCCAGGGTGCCTCTGAGAGGCGAGGGATCCTGTGGAGGTGGCGGGGCCCCTCGGGACTCCGCTGGGTCTGGCGCAACGGAAGAGGGCCTCACCTCGAGGGGAGGCAGTCACCTCAGGCTTCCTCTCCGTTTCGGACTCCGACCGCAGGGTCCCTGCAGAGTTGGGACAGGAGAGTCAGGCCTCGTCTTATCTGAGGAAGGGAACCCCGCTGGCCTCTCGAGTTGCTCAGGAGGTCTCAGGCCCCTCGTCGAGCTGTGTGTGGAACCCGCGGGTCTTTGCGGACGATGCACGAGGGTGGCAGTGCCCCTTCGTGTTCTGCCTTCACCCACAGGGTTGCCTTCGAAGAGGGGTCCGGGCCTCGGGTCCTTCTCAAGGGCGGACCGGGGAATCGGGGGCGTTCGGCATGTGGCCCCACCCACGTGGCTCGTCTCGAATTTCCTCGTGAGACCGGCCTCATCCTGAGGTGCGCCGGGAAGGCCGGGAACCCCTTCCAGACCACGCAGGGGAATCGCCTCTCCTGTCGCGATCAGGAGGGGAGAAGGGGCTCAGAGGAAGTGGTGCCGGGACCCTCGGTGTTCCCCTCGAGGGAACCCGGCGTGTCGGGGGACTTTTGGGGGTCGCAGGAAGGCTGTCAGGGACCGTTTCGCCCTTCAGGGCGGAACAGGGGACTTCCCTTGAGACGCCGTGGCGGGCAAGGG
The DNA here is from genome assembly GCF_029407905.1 of Bubalus kerabau. Lineage (NCBI taxonomy): Eukaryota > Metazoa > Chordata > Mammalia > Artiodactyla > Bovidae > Bubalus > Bubalus kerabau. The sequence continues at coordinate 877,600 of NC_073644.1, read as the reverse complement.
CCTCATCTTGCCAAGAGGTGGGAACCACGTGGGTTTTCTCGAGTTGCGGCGGGATTCTCGAGTTATGACGGGGATCTCAGCCTTCCCCTTGGGTTGGCCCTGGGAAGCCCAATCTTCCCCTCGGGTTGCGAGGGAAAGCTGGGGGTTGCGCTCGAGTCACTGCAGGGCCGAAGAGACCTCACCTAGGCGTGTGTCCGGGACCTAATATTCCTCTCCAGGGAAGGCAGGGATCTCGGGGTTGCATTCCAGGCTCCCCCGGGGAGTCAGGCCTCGTCTCGTGGGGAGGCCAAGGACTCCGCTCTCCTCTCGAGTCGCGACGCGGGTCTCTTGGAGCCCCCTGAGCGGCCTCAAGGGAGTCCAGCCTCCTCTTCCGTTTGGAGAGAGGACCCGGGATTGCTCTCCAGGCCATGCAGGAAAAGAAGGCCCTCAGCTCGCGAGGACGGGGGCGTCTCAGGGGTTTCCTCGAGCTGCGGCGCCCGTGGGGGTTTTCTCCCGAGGCACGACGAGGATCTCAGGGAGCCTCTCGTGCGGCGCCAGGGAAGTCAGGTCTCCATGCGCGTGGCGAGGGGGAGCGCGTCCTGGCTCTCGAGTCACGGGAGGGGACTAGGGCCTCGAGACGCGTTGAAGAAGGACTCTCGAGGTCTTTCTCGGGGGGCAGCGGGAAACCCTCGTGTCCCTCGCCTTCTGCCGGGGACCTTAGGGAACGTCCCAGGGTGCCTCTGAGAGGCGAGGGATCCTGTGGAAGTGGCGGGGCCCCTCGGGACTCCGCTGGGTCTGGCGCAACGGAAGAGGGCCTCACCTCGAGGGGAGGCAGGCACCTCAGGCTTCCTCTCCGTTTCGGACTCCGACCGCAGGGTCACTGCAGAGTTGGGACAGGAGAGTCAGGCCTCGTCTTGTCTGAGGAAGGGAACCCCGCTGGCCTCTCGAGTTGCTCAGGAGGTCTCAGGCCCCTCGTCGAGCTGTGTGTGGAACCCGCGGGTCTTTGCGGACGATGCACGAGGGTGGCAGTGCCCCTTCGTGTTCTGCCTTCACCCACAGGGTTGCCTTCGAAGAGGGGTCCGGGCCTCGGGTCCTTTCAAGGGCGGACCGGGGAATCGGGGGCGTTCGGCATGTGGCCCCACCCACGTGGCTCGTCTCGAATTTCCTCGTGAGACCGGCCTCATCCTGAGGTGCGCCGGGAAGGCCGGGAACCCCTTCCAGACCACGCAGGGGAATCGCCTCTCCTGTCGCGATCAGGAGGGTAGAAGGGGCTCAGAGGAAGCGGTGCCGGGACCCTCGGTGTTCCCCTCGAGGGAACCCGGCGTGTCGGGGGACTTTTGGGGGTCGCAGGAAGGCTGTCAGGGACCGTTTCGCCCTTCAGGTCGGAACAGGGGACTTCCCTTGAGAGGCCGTGGCGGGCAAGGGCCTCATCTTGCCAAGAGGTGGGAACCACGTGGTTCTTCTCGAGTTGCGGCGGGATTCTCGAGTTACGACGGGGATCTCAGCCTTCCCCTTGGCTTAGCCCTGGGAAGCCCAATCTTCCCCTCGTGTTGCGAGGGAAAGCTGGGGGTTGCGCTCGAGTCACCGCAGGGCCGAAGAGACCTCACCTAGGCGTGTGTCCGGGACCTAATATTCCTCTCCAGGGAAGGCAGGGATCTCGGGGTTGCATTCCAGGCTCCCCCGGGGAGTCAGGCCTCGTCTCGAGGGGAAGCCAAGGACTCCGCTCTCCTCTCGAGTCGCGACGCGGGTCTCTTGGAGCCCCCTGAGCGGCCTCAAGGGAGTCCAGCCTCCTCTTCCGTTTGGAGAGAGGACCCGGGATTGCTCTCCAGGCCATGCAGGAAAAGAAGGCCCTCAGCTCGCGATGACGGGGGCGTCTCAGGGCTTTCCTCGAGCTGCGGCGCCCGTGGGGGTTTTCTCCCGAGGCACGACGAGGATCTCAGGGAGCCTCTCGTGCGGCGCCAGGGAAGTCAGGTCTCCATGCGCGTGGCGAGGGGGAGCGCGTCCTGGCTCTCGAGTCACGGGAGGGGACTAAGGCCTCGAGACGCGTTGAAGAAGGACTCTCGAGGTCTTTGTCGGGGGGCGGCGGGAAACCCTCGTGTCCCTCGCCTTCTGCCGGGGACCTTAGGGAACTTTCCAGGGTGCCTCTGAGAGGCGAGGGATCCTGTGGAGGTGGCGGGGCCCCTCGGGACTCCGCTGGGTCTGGCGCAACGGAAGAGGGCCTCACCTCGAGGGGAGGCAGGCACCTCAGGCTTCCTCTCCGTTTCGGACTCCGACCGCAGGGTCCCTGCAGAGTTGGGACAGGAGAGTCAGGCCTCGTCTTGTCTGAGGAAGGGAACCCCGCTGGCCTCTCGAGTTGCTCAGGGGGTCTCAGGCCCCTCGTCGAGCTGTGTGTGGAACCCGCGGGTCTTTGCGGACGATGCACGGGGGTGGCAGTGCCCCTTCGTGTTGTGCCTTCACCCACAGGGTTGCCTTCGAAGAGGGGTCCTGGCCTCGGGTCCTTCTCAAGGGCGGACCGGGGAATCGGGGGCGTTCGGCATGTGGCCCCACCCACGTGGCTCGTCTCGAATTTCCTCGTGAGACCGGCCTCATCCTGAGGTGCGCCGGGAATGCCGGGAACCCCTTCCAGACCACGCAGGGGTATCGCCACTCCTGTCGCGATCAGGAGGGGAGAAGGGGCTCAGAGGAAGCGGTGCCGGGACCCTCGGTGTTCCCCTCGAGGGAACCCGGCGTGTCGGGGGGCTTTTGGGGGTCGCAGGAAGGCTGTCAGGGACCGTTTCGCCCTTCAGGTCGGAACAGGGGACTTCCCTTGAGAGGCCGTGGCGGGCAAGGGCCTCATCTTGCCAAGAGGTGGGAACCACGTGGTTCTTCTCGAGTTGCGGCGGGATTCTCGAGTTACGACGGGGATCTCAGCCTTCCCCTTGGCTTGGCCCTGGGAAGCCCAATCTTCCCCTCGGGTTGCGAGGGAAAGCTGGGGGTTGCGCTCGAGTCACCGCAGGGCCGAAGAGACCTCACCTAGGCGTGTGTCCGGGACCTAATATTCCTCTCCAGGGAAGGCAGGGATCTCGGGGTTGCATTCCAGGCTCCCCCGGGGAGTCAGGCCTCGTCTCGAGGGGAAGCCAAGGACTCCGCTCTCCTCTCGAGTCGCGACGCGGGTCTCTTGGAGCCCCCTGAGCGGCCTCAAGGGAGTCCAGCCTCCTCTTCCGTTTGGAGAGAGGACCCGGGATTGCTCTCCAGGCGATGCAGGAAAAGAAGGTCCTCAGCTCGCGAGGACGGGGGCGTCTCAGGGGTTTCCTCCAGCTGCGGCGCCCGTGGGGGTTTTCTCCCGAGGCACGACGAGGATCTCAGGGAGCCTCTCGTGCGGCGCCAGGGAAGTCAGGTCTCCATGCGCGTGGCGAGGGGGAGCGCGTCCTGGCTCTCGAGTCACGGGAGGGGACTAGGGCCTCGAGACGCGTTGAAGAAGGACTCTCGAGGTCTTTGTCGCGGGGCGGCGGGAAACCCTCGTGTCCCTCGCCTTCTGCCGGGGACCTTAGGGAACTTTCCAGGGTGCCTCTGAGAGGCGAGGGATCCTGTGGAGGTGGCGGGGCCCCTCGGGACTCCGCTGGGTCTGGCGCAACGGAAGAGGGCCTCACCTCGAGGGGAGGCAGGCACCTCAGGCTTCCTCTCCGTTTCGGACTCCGACCGCAGGGTCCCTGCAGAGTTGGGACAGGAGAGTCAGGCCTCGTCTTGTCTGAGGAAGGGAACCCCGCTGGCCTCTCGAGTTGCTCAGGGGGTCTCAGGCCCCTCGTCGAGCTGTGTGTGGAACCCGCGGGTCTTTGCGGACGATGCACGGGGGTGGCAGTGCCCCTTCGTGTTGTGCCTTCACCCACAGGGTTGCCTTCGAAGAGGGGTCCGGGCCTCGGGTGCTTCTCAAGGGCGGACCGGGGAATCGGGGGCGTTCGGCATGTGGCCCCACCCACGTGGCTCGTCTCGAATTTCCTCGTGAGACCGGCCTCATCCTGAGGTGCGCCGGGAATGCCGGGAACCCCTTCCAGACCACGCAGGGGTATCGCCACTCCTGTCGCGATCAGGAGGGGAGAAGGGGCTCAGAGGAAGCGGTGCCGGGACCCTCGGTGTTCCCCTCGAGGGAACCCGGCGTGTCGGGGGGCTTTTGGGGGTCGCAGGAAGGCTGTCAGGGACCGTTTCGCCCTTCAGGTCGGAACAGGGGACTTCCCTTGAGAGGCCGTGGCGGGCAAGGGCCTCATCTTGCCAAGAGGTGGGAACCACGTGGTTCTTCTCGAGTTGCGGCGGGATTCTCGAGTTACGACGGGGATCTCAGCCTTCCCCTTGGCTTGGCCCTGGGAAGCCCAATCTTCCCCTCGGGTTGCGAGGGAAAGCTGGGGGTTGCGCTCGAGTCACCGCAGGGCCGAAGAGACCTCACCTAGGCGTGTGTCCGGGACCTAATATTCCTCTCCAGGGAAGGCAGGGATCTCGGGGTTGCATTCCAGGCTCCCCCGGGGAGTCAGGCCTCGTCTCGAGGGGAAGCCAAGGACTCCGCTCTCCTCTCGAGTCGCGACGCGGGTCTCTTGGAGCCCCCTGAGCGGCCTCAAGGGAGTCCAGCCTCCTCTTCCGTTTGGAGAGAGGACCCGGGATTGCTCTCCAGGCGATGCAGGAAAAGAAGGTCCTCAGCTCGCGAGGACGGGGGCGTCTCAGGGGTTTCCTCCAGCTGCGGCGCCCGTGGGGGTTTTCTCCCGAGGCACGACGAGGATCTCAGGGAGCCTCTCGTGCGGCGCCAGGGAAGTCAGGTCTCCATGCGCGTGGCGAGGGGGAGCGCGTCCTGGCTCTCGAGTCACGGGAGGGGACTAGGGCCTCGAGACGCGTTGAAGAAGGACTCTCGAGGTCTTTGTCGCGGGGCGGCGGGAAACCCTCGTGTCCCTCGCCTTCTGCCGGGGACCTTAGGGAACTTGCCAGGGTGCCTCTGAGAGGCGAGGGATCCTGTGGAGGTGGCGGGGCCCCTCGGGACTCCGCTGGGTCTGGCGCAACGGAAGAGGGCCTCACCTCGAGGGGAGGCAGGCACCTCAGGCTTCCTCTCCGTTTCGGACTCCGACCGCAGGGTCCCTGCAGAGTTGGGACAGGAGAGTCAGGCCTCGTCTTGTCTGAGGAAGGGAACCCCGCTGGCCTCTCGAGTTGCTCAGGGGGTCTCAGGCCCCTCGTCGAGCTGTGTGTGGAACCCGCGGGTCTTTGCGGACGATGCACGGGGGTCGCAGTGCCCCTTCGTGTTGTGCCTTCACCCACAGGGTTGCCTTCGAAGAGGGGTCCGGGCCTCGGGTGCTTCTCAAGGGCGGACCGGGGAATCGGGGGCGTTCGGCATGTGGCCCCACCCACGTGGCTCGTCTCGAATTTCCTCATGAGACCGGCCTCATCCTGAGGTGCGCCGGGAAGGCCGGGAACCCCTTCCAGACCACGCAGGGGAATCGCCTCTCCTGTCGCGATCAGGAGGGTAGAAGGGGCTCAGAGGAAGCGGTGCCGGGACCCTCGGTGTTCCCCTCGAGGGAACCCGGCGTGTCGGGGGACTTTTGGGGGTCGCAGGAAGGCTGTCAGGGACCGTTTCGCCCTTCAGGGCGGAACAGGGGACTTCCCTTGAGACGCCGTGGCGGGCAAGGGCCTCATCTTGCCAAGAGGTGGGAACCACGTGGTTTTTCTCGAGTTGCGGCGGGATTCTCGAGTTACGACGGGGATCTCAGCCTTCCCCTTGGGTTGGCCCTGGGAAGCCCAATCTTCCCCTCGGGTTGGGAGGGAAAGCTGAGGGTTGCGCTCGAGTCACTGCAGGGCCGAAGAGACCTCACCTAGGCGTGTTTCCGGGACCTAATTTTCCTCTCAAGGGAAGGCAGGGATCTCGGGGTTGCATTCCAGGCTCCCCCGGGGAGTCAGGCCTCGTCTCGGGGGGAAGCCAAGGACTCCGCTCTCCTCTCGAGTCGCGACGCCGGTCGCTTGGAGCCCCCTGAGCGGCCTCAAGGGAGTCCAGCCTCCTCTTCCGTTTGGAGAGAGGACCCGGGATTGCTCTCCAGGCCATGCAGGAAATGAAGGCCCTCAGCTCGCGAGGACGGCGGCGTCTCAGGGGTTTCCTCGAGCTGCGGCTCCCGTTTGGATTTTCTCCCGAGGCACGACGAGGATCTCAGGGAGCCTCTCGTGCGGCGCGAGGGAAGTCAGGTCTCCATGCGCGTGGCGAGGGGGAGTGCGTCATGGCTCTCGAGTCACGGGAGGGGATTAGGGCCTCGAGACGCGTTGAAGAAGGACTCTCGTGGTCTTTCTCGGGGGGCGGCAGGAAACCCTCGTTTCCCTCGCCTTCTGCCGGGGACCTTAGGGAACTTCCCAGGGTGCCTCTGAGAGGCGAGGGATCCTGTGGAGGTGGCGGGGCCCCTCGGGACTCCGCTGGGTCTGGCGCAACGGAAGAGGGCCTCACCTCGAGGGGAGGCAGGAACCTCAGGCTTCCTCTCCGTTTCGGACTCCGACCGCAGGGTCCCTGCAGATTTGGGACAGGAGAGTCAGGCCTCGTCTTGTCTGAGGAAGGGAACCCCGCTGGCCTCTCGAGTTGCTCAGGGGGTCTCAGGCCCCTCGTCGAGCTGTGTGTGGAACCCGAGGGTCTTTGCGGACGAAGCACGGGGTTGGCAGTGCCCCTTCGTGTTGTGCCTTCACCCACAGGGTTGCCTTCGAAGAGGGATCCGGGCCTCGGGTCCTTCTCAAGAGCGGACTGGGGAATCGGGGGCGTTCGGCATGTGGCCCCACACACGTGGCTCGTCTCGAATTTCCTCGTGAGACCGGCCTCATCCTGAGGTGCGCCGGGAAGGCCGGGAACCCCTTCCAGACCACGCAGGGGAATCGCCTCTCCTGTCGCGATCAGGAGGGGAGAAGGGGCTCAGAGGAAGCGGTTCCAGGACCCTTGGTGTTCCGCTCGGGGGAACCCGGCGTGTCGGGGGACTTTTGGGGGTCGCAGGAAGGCTGTCAGGGACCGTTTCGCCCTTCAGGGCGGAACAGGGGACTTCCCTTGAGACGCCATGGCGGGCAAGGGCCTCATCTTGCCAAGAGGTGGGAACCACGTGGTTTTTCTCGAGTTGCGGCGGGATTCTCGAGTTACGACGGGGATCTCAGCCTTCCCCTTGGGTTGACCCTGGGAAGCCCAATCTTCCCCTCGGGTTGCCAGGGAAAGCTGGGGGTTGCGCTCGAGTCACTGCAGGGCCGAAGAGACCTCACCTAGGCGTGTGTCCGGGACCTAATTTTCCTCTCAAGGGAAGGCAGGGATCTCGGGGTTGCATTCAAGGCTTCCCCGAGGAGTCAGGCCTCGTCTCGAGGGGAAGCTAAGGACTCCGCTCTCCTCTCGAGTCGCGACGCCGGTCGCTTGGAGCCCCCTGAGCGGCCTCAAGGGAGTCCAGCCTCCTCTTCCGTTTGGAGAGAGGACCCGGGATTGCTCTCCAGGCCATGCAGGAAAAGAAGGCCCTCAGCTCGCGAGGACGGCGGCGTCTCAGGGGTTTCCTCGAGCTGCGGCTCCCGTTTGGATTTTCTCCCGAGGCACGACGAGGATCTCAGGGAGCCTCTCGTGCGGCGCCAGGGAAGTCAGGTCTCCATGCGCGTGGCGAGGGGGAGCGCGTCATGGCTCTCGAGTCACGGGAGGGGACTAAGGCCTCGAGACGCGTTGAAGAAGGACTCTCGAGGTCTTTCTCGGCGGCGGCGGAAAAACCTCGTGTCCCTCGCCTTCTGCCGGGGACCTTAGGGAACTTCCCAGGGTGCCTCTGAGAGGCGAGGTATCCTGTGGAGGTGGCGGGGCCCCTCGGGACTCCGCTGGGTCTGGCGCAACGGAAGAGGGCCTCACCTCGAGGGGAGGCAGGAACCTCAGGCTTCCTCTCCGTTTCGGACTCCTACCACAGGTCCCTGCAGAGTTGGGACAGGAGAGTCAGGCCTCGTCTTGTCTGAGGAAGGGAACCTCGCTTGCCTCTCGAGTTGCTCAGGGTGTCTCAGGCCCATCGTCGAGCTCTGTGTGGAACCCACGGGTCTTTGAGGATGATGCACGGGGGTGGCAGTGCCCGTTCTTGTTGTGCCTTCACCCACAGGGTTGCCTTCGAAGAGGGGTCCGGGCCGCGGGTCCTTCTCAAGAGCGGACCGGGGAATCGGGGTCGTTCGGCATGTGGCCCCACCCACGTGGCTCGTCTCGAATTTCCTCGTGAGACCGGCCTCATCCTTAGGTGCCCCGGGAAGGCCTGGAACCCCTTCCAGACCACGCAGGGGAATCGACTCTCCTGTCGCGATCAGGAGCGGAGAAGGGGCTCAGAGGAAGCGGTTGCGGGACCCTCGGTGTTCCCCTCGAGGGAACCCGGCGTGTCAGGGAACTTTTGGTGGTCGCATGAAGGCTGGCAGGATCCTTTCCGCCCTTCAGGGCGGAAGAGGGGACTTCCCTTGAGACGCCGTCGCGGGCAAGGGTCTCATCTTGCCAAGAGTTTGGAACCACGTGGTTTTTCTCGAGTTGCGGCGGGATTCTCGAGTTACAATGGGGATCTCAGCCTTCCTCTTGGGTTGGCCCTGGGAAGCCCAATCTTCCCCTCGAGTTGCAAGGGAAATCTGGGGGTTGCGCTCGAGTCACTGCAGGGCCGACGAGACCTCACCTAGGCGTGTGTCCAGGACCTACTATTCCTCTCCAGGGAAAGCAGGCATCTCGGGGTTGCATTCCAGGCTGCCCCAGGGAGTCAGACCTCGTCTCGAGGGGAAGCCAAGGACTCCGCTCTCCTCTCGAGTCGCGACAAGGATCTGTTGGAGCCCCCTGAGCGGCCTCAACGGAGTCCAGCCTGCTCTTCAGTTTGGAGAGAGGACTCGTGATTGGTCTCCAGGCCATGCAGGAATATAAGGCCCTCATCTCGCGATGACCGGGGTGTCTCATGTGTTTCCTCGAGCTGCCGCGGCAGTGTGGGTTTCCTCACGAGGTACGATGAGGATCTCAGGGAGCCTCTCGTGCAGTGCCAGGTTAGTCAGGTCTCCATGCGCGTGAAGAGGGGGCGCGTGTCATGGCTCTCGAGTCATGGTAGGGGAATCGCGACTCAACACATTTTGAAGCACTCTCGAGGTCTTTCTCGAGTCATGGCAGAAAACCCAGGGTTCCCTCGACTTGTGCCTGTGACCTCAGGGAGCTTCTCATTGTGCCTCTGAGAACTCAGGGATACTGTGGAGTTGGTAGGGGCCTCTCGGGACTCCACTGGGTGTGGTGCAATGGAAGAGGGCCTCATCTCGAGTGGACGCAGGAACCTCAGGCTTCCTCTCCGTTTCTGACTCGGATCCCATGGTCCCTGCAGAGTAGGGACAAGAGAGTCACACCTAGTCTTCTGTTGAGGAATGGACCTTCGTTTGCCTTTCGAGTTGTTTACAGGGTGACAGGCCACTTGTCGAAATGTCTGTGGGACCTGTGGGTTTTTCTGGACGATGCACGCGGGTGTCAGTGCCCCTTCGTGTTGTGCCTTCATCCACAGGTTTTCCTTCAAAGAGGTGTGCTGGCATCGGGTTCTTTTCAAGAGTGGACCGTGAAATTGGGGTCTTTCGGCATGTGGCACCACCCACGAGGCTACGTCTCGAACTTCCTCATGAGACCGGCCTCATCCTGAGGTGCGCCCGGAAGGTCGGGAACCCCTTGCAGACAGAGAAGGGGAGTCGACCCTCCTGTCGCAATCAGGAGAGGAGAAGGGGTCAGATGAAGTGGTGCCGGGAACCTCGGTGTTCCCCTTGAGTGAGTCTGGTATGTCGCGGAACTTTTGGGGTCGCATCAAGGGTGCCAAGTACCGTTTCGCACTTCAGGATGGAACGTGGGACTTCTCTTGAGATGCTGTAGCGGACAAAGGGCCTCATCTTGCGATGACGAGGGAAGCACGTGGATTTTCTCAAGTTTCGGTGGGATTCTCGAGTTACGACGGGGAATTCAGGCTTCCTCTTGTGTTGGCCCAGGAAGTCTAATCTTCCATTCGAGTTGCCAGGGAGAGCTGTGGATTGGGCTCCATTCACTGAAGGGCAAACTAGACCTCATCTAGGCTTGTATCCAGGACTTAATGTTCCTCTCCATAGGCGACAGGGATTTGGGGTTGCATTCCATACTCACCCGGGGAGTCAGGCCTCATCTCGAGGGGAAGCAAAGGACTCCACTCTCTTCTCGAGCCGCGACAGGTATCTCTTGGAGCCCACTGAGTGGTCTTTGCTCTGTAGGAGAGCTCTAGTGTACATAAGCCTGTACATAAGTGAACACAGACATTCTGTGTGCATGTTGCTGCGTACCCAAAATAGGGCCACAAGGAGCCTCATGCTCTCCATGCAGCGCGGAAGCTGTGCAGCCACGCAGCAGCTGAAGAATCCAACCAATTGCTCTTTGCTTACCTCTGACAGAGCTCGCATTGCCGTAGCCCTTGGCAGTTTGGAAACACTGGACCCTAACCCCTCTCAAAGTAGGCCTGGGTTCTAGTTCGAATAGAAAGTCAATAGCGGAGCTGAGGACAGGAACGCGGCAGTCATTTATCACACGCTCCTGCAGCCTGCTACTACAGGGACACTAACGCTAGAAGCTAGGAATGTCTTTGCAAGGTGCGCAAAGGACAAGGGAGAACCTCGACCCTGACTCTAGTATTTCAGCCCCCTGAGCAGATCTGAGGTTCTCCCGCTGTAGAAGCTAACCCATTCCTTTCAAATACAGGCTTCCTAACACAGGGCCAGTTGGCTGCTTGCTCTTCCACGAAGCAGGCTTCCTTAACTTGCAAACTGGGAATTCCGCTTAACAGCCTGGAGGAAAAATCGCTTCTTGGAAGATTTTTTTCAGAGGCTGTATCCCCGGAGCTGGGGCCAAGCTAGGGGACCCATACTGGCAAGGGAAGGCAAAACCACATCCAATGTCTTTGCTCTGGAGGACAGCTTTGGTGAGCCTAAGTCTTTCAGGAATATTTCTGGCTCCAACAGAGTCAAATTCTGTGTGTGAAGCTGCACAGCCAAAATAGGGGAACAGAGAGCCTGATTCTCTCTGTGTAGCTTTGAAGCTGTCATTCAAACAACAGCTTGAGAATCCATACAATGCTCTCCCTTACTGCTAAGAGAATTCTCATTGCTGTCGTCCTTGACAGTTTGTAGAAATCCGCACCCTAACCCTTCTCCAAGTAGGCCTGGGTCCTAGCTCGGAACAACAGGCAACGGCGGAGCTGAGGCCAGTAAGGCACAAGTGAGGTCTCACACACTCTTGCAGCCTGATCGTCCAGGAGCAGTAAGGCCTCTTTTTCCCTGCAGGAGGCTCGCTTGCCTTGCCTCCTGTGAACTGCATTTCCCAGCCTGGGCGCAAAGCTGTTCCTGGAGATTTTTTCTCAGGGGCTGTTTCCCTGGAGCTGGGTCGGACCTCGGGGGCCCAACTCACAGGGGAAGACAAAACCACATGGACAGGTCTATGCTCTGTAGGAGAGCTCTAGTGAACCTCATCTCTCAGGAACATTCTTGGCTTCTACAGAGACACCTCTGTGCATGAAGCTACACACCCAACATAGTGGCAAAGGGAGTCTGATTCTCTCCGTGGGTGCTGATGCTTTGTGGCAAAGCACCTGCTAAGAATCCATCCGCATAGGCTTCCCTCACCTTGACAGAGGTCTCATTGCTGTAGTCCTTGGCAGTTTGGAAAGAAGCAGACCCTTACCCTTCACCAAGTAGGCCCTTGTCCTTGTTTGAATGGAAAGGCAGTAGCTGAGCTGAGGCCAATAAGGCGCCAGTCAAGTCTGACATATTCCCGATGCCTGCTCCTTCATGGAAAATAACGTTAGAATCTGGGAATGTCTTTGCAAGGCTGGCAAAGGGCAGTCAGGAACCTCGACCCTGCCTCTGGAATTTCTATCTTCTCAGCACATCCGGAGGTCTCGGTCAGGAGAAACTAACCCATTCCTTGCAAATATAGGCTTCCAAACACAGGCCGGTTGGCTGTCTCTTCTTGCCGAAGGAAGCTTGCTTATCCCTCCTCCTGCGAACTCCGCTTCCCAGCCTGGGGGATAAGAGGTTCTTGGAGATCTTTTCTCAGAGGCTGTTTCCACGGAGCAGGGGCTGATCCCGGAGCCCACACGCACAGGGGAAGGGAAAACCGCATGGATAAGTCTTTGCTCTCTAGGAGTGCTCTAGTGAACCTCAGTCTATGCGGAATGTTCTTGGCTCCAACGGGGACATCTCTGTGTGGGAAGCTGCATAGCCAACATAGAGACACAGAGACCTGATTCTCTCTGTGCAACTTTGACGCTGTCGTTCAAACAACAAATTGAGAATCCACACAATGCTCTCCCTTACCACTGAGAGAGTTATCATTGCTGTAGCCCTTCGCAGTTTCTGGAAATCGGCACACAAACACTTCTCCAAGTAGGCCTGGGTTCAAGTTCAGATGAACATGCAATAGCGGAGCTGAGGCCAGTAAGGCACCAGTCAGGTGTCACACACTCTGGCAGCCTGCTCCTCCAGGGACAGTAAGGCCTCTATTTCCCTTCAGGAGGCTCGCTTGCCTTACTTCCTGTGAACAGCGTTTCCCAGCCTGGGCGGAAAGCAGTTCCTGGAGATCTTTTCTCAGGGGCTGTTTCCCCGGAGTTGGGGCGGACCTCGGGGACCCAACTCACAGGGGAAGGCAAAACCAAATGGACAGGTCTATGCTCTGTAGGAGATCTCTAGTGAACTGCCGGGGTCCAGCCCCAGCTGATCCAGGGTATTCGAAGCAGAGACGGCGTAGGCGAGGGTCAGGGAACAACTGCTTAATTAAACGTTAATTAAGGATATAAAGAGTAATAAAATGAGGATAGCTCAGTAGGAAAATTCATTGGAGAAAAGAGGCTGAGTAGCTTGGTTTACGCGGGGGACCAATAAAACTTCAAGACAAGAAGCTTGCACCACTTACGTAGGCCGCAGGCGTCCTTCCATTCTCCCGAAGAAGAGGAGACACTGAGGCCTCCCCGGTCGGATCTTAGAAGCCCAGGCAAAATTAGTAAGCTTGGTGGGTTCCGCGCTCCAGATGGAGACTCAACCAGAGTGAGAGAGAGAGAGAGAGACATGGGGAGACCAGTATTTCGAGAAACTGATCCCAATTCTTTATTTTCCATGGTCTACTTTTATACACTGAGATGTTATGCAAAAGTCACGTGGGGTCAGCAGTCCTGACTTTTATCAAAGTCAGGTGCTTCATACAAAAGTATACAGAGGTCTTAGGGGTGTTACATCATCTTCTGGCCGGGGGGCCTGCTGACAATTTACGACCCTCTCCTTGTGACAGCGGTCAGTCAACCAGGACACTTATTTCTCCAGGGGTGATTATTCTTAAAACAGACGCCACCCAAATAAAGTTACATTCCTATAGGGTGAGGGTGTAGTGGGTTTTAGTTAAGGAAAGAATTTACTTAGCCTAAGGTCTAACGTGATTTATATCAAAGGTTAATACTTATTTCTTCTATATATTCATTAATGTGTATAAGGGCAGGGGATGTGGAGACTTAGCAGTAAACATCAGCTCAACAAATGAAAAACCCTTCACCAATATGATTTCTAATCAGCCCATTATACTTATACTAATAATTTTCTAACTTTTCTAAGGAACCTGTTTTTAGAAGGTTTAAAGCATCTCGTGCCTCTCATGGTTGGGAGGCTGTGAGCAATCACATGTGGCCGGACAAGCCTGTCAGGCAGGCTAGAGAACCTTCAGAGGAGTTTGTAGGTTAAAACACTCTTGTCACACCCAGGGGTTTTTATCAACTGGAGCTCTAGGTTAACTCCTTCTCCGAAAGAGGTGGTGGGGGACAGCCCCCCATAAAGTCAGAGGTGTAGGTGAGAGCACAAAGTAGTAAGGTAGGCAGGCTCTGGTTATGGGGGTAGATGCTCGAGGATTTCCAGGGGGACTCCTGAGGCTCGATCCCGCCTTTGCGTATGTCGAGCCTCCTTCCTCATGACCTTTGCCATGGGCGGAGTGCCTCACTCTGGCCCCCAACAGTGAACCTCCTCTCTCAGGAACATTCTTGGCTCCTATCGAGACACCTCTGTGTGTAGCTACACACGCAACGTAGGGGCAAAGGGAGCCAGATTCTTTCCGTGGGGTGCTGATGCTTTTTGGCAAAGCACCTGCTTGAAAATCCATCAGCTTACGCTTCCCTCGCCTTGACAGAGGTCTCATTGCTGTAGCCCTTGGCAGTTTGGAAAGAAGAGGACCCTTACCTCTCATAAAGTGGGCCCTTGTCCTAGTTTGAAAGGAAAGGCAAGAGCTGAGCTGAGGCCAATAAGGCGCCAGTCAAGTCTGACATATTCCCGAAGCCTGCTCCTTCATGGAAAATAACGCTGTAATCTAGGAATGTCTCTGCAAGGCTGGCAAAGGGCAGTCAGGAGCCTGCACCCTGCCTCTGGATTTACCGACTTCTGAACAGATCTGGAGGTCTCCCTTAGGGGAAGCTAACCCATTCTTCCAAATAGAGGCTTCCAAACGCAGGCCGCTTGGCTGCCTCTTGCTCTCTGAAGGAGGCCTGCTTTTCCCGCCTCCTATGAATCCCACATCCCAGCCTCTGGGAAAAGCGGATCTTGAAGATCTTTTCTCAGGGGTTGTTTCCACGGAGCTGGGGCTAAGCCTGGAGCCCCAAACGCACAGGGGAAGAAAAACCACATGTACAAGTCTTTGCTCTCTAGGAGAGCTCTAGTGAACTTCACTCTGTCACGAACATTCTTGATTCATATGGAGACACCCCTGTGTGCGAAGCTGCGTACCCAACATGGGGGCACAGAGAGCCTGATTCTCTCTGTGTAGCTTTAAAGATGTCGTTCAAAAAACACCTTGAAAATCCATACAATGCTCTTCCTTACCCGTGACAGAGTTCTCATTGCTGTAGCCCTTGGCAGTTTTTAGAAATCCGCACCCAAACCCTTCTCCAAGTAGTCCTGGGTCCTAGTTCGGAGGAACATGCAATGGCGGAGCTGAGGCCAGTAAGGCACCAGTCAGGTCTCACACACTCTGCAGCCTGATCGTCCAGGGACAGTAAGCCCTCTTTTTCCCTGCAGGAGTCTCACTTGACTTCCCTCCTGTGAGCTGCATTTCCCAGCCTGGGGGAAAAGAGGTCCCTGGAGATCTTTTCTCAGGGGCTCCTTCCCCGGAGCTGGGGAGGACCTCGAGGACCCAACTCACAGGGGAAGGCAAAAGCATATGGACAGGTCTATGCTCTGTAGGAGAGCTCTAGTGAACCTCATCTCTCAGGAACATTCTGGCCTCCTATAGAGACACCTCTGTATGTGAAGCTACACACCCAACATAGGGGCAAATGGAGCCTGATTCTCCCCGTGGGGTGCTGATGCTTTGTGGCAAAGCACCTGCTTGATGATCCATCCACTTAGGCTTCCCTCGCCTTGACAGAGGTCCCATTGCTGTAGCCCTTGGCAGTTTGGAAAGAAGAAGACCCTTACCCTTCATAAAGTAGGCCTTTGTCCTAGTTTGAATGGAAAGGTAATAGCTGAGCTGAGGCCAATAAGGTGCCTGCCAAGTCTGACATACTCCCGTAGCCTTCACCTTCATGGAAAATAACTCTAGAATCTGGGAATGTCTTTGCAAGGCTGGCAAAGGGCAGTCAGGAACCAGCACCCTGCCTCTGGAATTACCGACTTCTGAGCAGATCTGGAGGTCTCCTTTAGGAGAAGCTAACCCATTCTTTGCAAATAGAGGCTTCCAAACAGGCCAGTTGGCTGCCTTTTCGCGCCCGAAGGAGGCCTGCTTTTCTCGCATCCTATGAAGCCCTGTTCCCAGCCTCTGGGAAAAGCGGATCTTGAAGATATTTTCTCAGGGGTTGTTTCCATGGAGCTGGGGCCGAGACCAGAGACCCAATCGCACAGGGGAAGGAAAACCACATGGACAAGTCTTTGCTCTCCAGGAGACCTCTAAGTGAAACTTACTGTGTCAGGAACGTTCTTGACTCCTATGGAGAGACCCCTGTGTGTGAAGCTGTGTACCCAACAAGGGGGCACACAGGGCCTGATTCTCTCTTTGCAGCTTTGAAGCTGTCGTTCAAACAACAGCTTGAGAATCCATACAATGCTCTCCCTTACATCTGAGAGACTTCTCATTGCTGTAGCCTTTGGCAGTTTTTACAAATCCGCACCCAAACCCTTCTCCAAGTAGGCCTGGGTCCTGGTTTGGATGGCCATGCAATGGCGGAGCTGAGGTCAGTAAGGCACCAGTCAGGTGTCACACACTCTGGCAGCCTGCTCCTCCAGGGACAGTAAGGCCTATTTTTCCCTGCAGGAGGCTCGCTTGCCTTGCCTCCTGTGAACTGCGTTTCCCAGCCTGGGCAAAAAGCGGTTCCTGGAGATCTTTTCTCAGGGGCTCTATCCCCAGAGCTGGGGTGGACCTCGGGGACCCATCTCACAGGGGAAGGAAAAACCACATGGACAGGTCTATGCTCTGTAGGAGACGTCAGTGTGTTTCATCTCTTAGGAACATTCTTGGCTCGTACAGAGACACCTCTGTGTGTAAAGCTACACACCGAACATAGGGGCACAGGGAGCCTGATTCTCTCCGTGGGGTGCTGATGCTTTGTGGCAAAGCACCTGTTTGAGAATCCATCTGCTTACGCTTCCCTCGCCTTGACAGAGGTCTCATTGCTGTGTCTCTTGGCAGTTGGGAAAGAAGTAGACCCTTACCCTTCACCAAGTAGGCCCTGATCCTAGTTTGAAAGGAAAGGCAATAGCTGAGCTGAGGCCAGTAAGGCACCCGTCAACTCTGACATATTCCCGATGCCTGCTCCTTCATGGAAAATATTGCTAGAATCTAGGAATGTCTTTGCAAGGCTGGCAAAGGGCAGTCAGGAACCTCGACCCTGCCTCTGGAATATCTATCTTCTGAGCAGATCTGGAGGTCTCCTTCTGGAGAAACTAACCCATTCCTTGCAAATAGAGGCTTCCAAACACAGGCTAGTTGGCTGCCTCTTCTTGCCTGAAGGAGGCTTGCTTTTCCTGCCTCCTATGATCCCTGGTTTCCAGCATGGGGGAAAAGCAGATCTTGGAGATCTTTGCTCAGGGGTTGTTTCCACGGAGCTGGGGTTGTGCCCAGAGACCCACACATACAGGGGAAGGCAAAACCACATGAACAAGTCTTTGCTCTCTAAGAGAGCTCTAGTGAACCTCAGTCTTTGACGAACGTTCTTGGCTCCTATGCGGACACCTCTGTGTGTGAAACTGCGTACCCAACATGGCGGCAAAGAGCCTGATTCTCTCTGTGCAGGTTTAATGCTGTCGTTCAGAAAACAGCTTGAGAATCCATACAATTCTCGCCCTTACCTCTGAGAGAGTTCTCATTGCAGTAGCCCTTGGCAGTTTGTAGAAATCTGCACCTAAACCCTTCTCCAAGTAGGCCTGAGTCCCAGTTCGGAGGAACAAGCAATGGCGGAGCTAAGACCAGTATGGCACCAGTCAGTTTTCACACACTCTGGCAGCCTGCTCCTCCAGGGACAGTAAGGCTTCTTTTTCTCTGCAGGAGGCTCACTTGCCTTACTTCCTGTGAACAGCTTTTCCCAGCCTGGGCGAAAAGCGGTTCCTGGAGATCTTTTCTCAGAGGCTGTTTTCTCGGAGCTGGGGTGGACCTCGGGCACCCAACTCACAGGGGAAGGCGAAACCACATGTACAGGTGAGCACTCTGTAGGAGAGCCCTTGTGAGCCTCATCTCTCAGGAACATTCTTGGCTCCTGTAGAGACACCACTGTGTGTGAATCTACACACCCCACATAGGGGCAAAGGGAGCCTGATTCTCTCCGTGGGGTGCTGATGCTTGGTGGCAAAGAACCTTCCTGATAATCCATCCGCTTATGCTTCCCTCGCATTTACGGAGGTCTCATTGCTGTAGCCCTCGGCAGTTTGGAAAGAAGAAGACCCTTACCCTTCATAAAGTAGGGCCTTGTCCTACTTTGAATGGAAAGGCAATAGCTGAGCTGAGGCCAATAAGGCGCCAGTCAAGTCTGACATATTCCCAAAGCCTGCTTCTTCAGGAAGATAACTGTAGAATCTAGGAATGTCTTTGCAAGGCTGGCAAAGGGCAGTCAGGACCCTGCACACTGCCTCTGGAATTACCGACTTCTGAACAGATCTGGAGGTCTCCCTTAGGGGAAGCTAACCCATTCTTCCAAATAGAGGCTTCCAAACGCAGGCCGCTTGGCTGCCTCTTGCTCTCTGAAGGAGGCCTGCTTTTCCCGCCTCCTATGAACCCCACATCCCAGCCTCTGGGAAAAGCGGATCTTGAAGATCTTTTCTCAGAGGTTGTTTCCACGGAGCTGGGGCCGAGCCTGGAGCCCCAAACGCACAGGGGAAGAAAAACCACATGGACAAGTCTTTGCTCTCTAGGAGAGCTCTAGTGAACCTCACTCTGTCAGGAACGTTCTTGTTTCCTATGGAGACACCCCTGTCTGTGAAGCTGTGTACCGAACATGGAGACACAGAGTCTGATCCTCTCTGTGCATCTTTGAAGCTGTCGTTCAAACAACAGCTTGAAAATCCATACAATGCTCTTCCTTACCCGTGACACAGTTCTCATTGCTATACCCCTTGGCAGTATTTAGAAATCCATACCCAAACCCTTCTCCTAGTAGGCCTGGGTCCTAGTTCAGAGGAACATGCAATGGCGGAGCTGAGGCCAGTAAGGCACCAGTCAGGTCTCACACACTCTGGCAGCCTGATCGTCCAGGGACACTAAGGCCTGTTGTGCCTTGCAGGAGGCTCGCTTGCGTTACCTCCTGTGAACTGCGTTTGCCAGCCTGGGGGAATAGCGGTCCCTGGAGATCTTTTCTCAGGGGCTCCTTCCCCTGAGCTGGGGCGGACCTCAGGGACCCAACTCACAGGGCAAGGCAAAACCATATGGACAGGTCTATGCTCTGTAGCAGACTTCTAGTGAACCTCATCTCTCAGGAACATTCTTGGCTCCTATAGAGACACTTCTGTGTGTGAAGCTGCGTACCTAACATAGGGGCACAGAGAGCCTGATTCTCTCAGTTCATTTTGACCCTGTCGTTCAGAAAACAGCTTGAGAATCCATAAAATGCTCTCCCTGACCGCTGAGAGAATTCTCACTGCTGTAGCCCTTGGCACTTTGTAGAAATCCACAGCCAAACGCTTCTCCAAATAGGCCTGGGTCCTAGTTCAGAGGAACAGGCAATGGTGGAACTGAGGCCAGCAAGGCAACAGTCAGGTTTCACACACTCTGGCAGCCTGCTCCTCCAGGGACAGTAAGGCCTCTTTTTCTCTGCAGGAGATTCGCTTGCCTTACTTCCTGTGAACAGCGTTTCCCAGCCTCAGCGAAGCCGTTCCTGGAGATCTTTTCTCAGGGACAGTTTCCCCGGAGGTGTGGTGGACCTCGAGGACCCAACTCACAGGGGAAGGAAAAACCACATGGACAGGTCTATGCTCTGTAGGAGAGGTTTAGTGAACCTAATCTATCAGGAACATTCTTGGCTCCTATAGAGACAACTCTGTGTGTGAAGCTACACTCCCAACATTGGGGAACAGGGATCTTGGTTCTCTCCGTGGGGTGCTGATGCTTTGTAGCAAAGCACCTGCTTGAGAATCCGTCCTCTTAGGCTTTTCTCGCCTTGACAGAAGTCTCATTGCTGTAGCCCTTGGCAGTTTCAAAGAAGAAGACCCTTACACTTCATAAACTAGGCCCTTGTCCTAGTTTGAATGGAAAGGCAATAGCTGAGCTGAGGCCAATAAGGAGCCAGTCCCCTCTGACACATTCCCGAAGCCTGCTCCTTCATGGAATATAACTCTAGAATCTTGGAATGTCTTTGCAAGGCTGGCAAAGGGCAGTCAGGAACCAGCACCCTGCCTCTGGAATTACCGACTTCTGAGCAGATCTGGAGGTCTCCTTTAGGAGAAGCTAACCCATTCCTTCCAAATAGAGGCTTCAAAACACAGGCAGGTTGGCTGCATTTCGTGCCCGAAGGAGGCTTGCTTTTCTCTCCTCCTATGAACTCCAGTTCCCAGCCTCTGGGAAAAGCGTATCTTGAAGATATTTTCTCAGGGCTTGTTTCCACGGAGCTGGGGCCGAGCCCGGGGCCCAAAGGCACAGGGGAAGGCAAGACCACATGGACAGGTCTATGCTCTGCAGCAGACCTCTTGTGAACGTCATCTCTCAGGAGCATTCTTGGCTCCTATAGAGACACCTCTGTGTGTGAAGCTGCGTACCTAACATAGGGGCACAGAGAGCCTGATTCTCTCTGTTCATTTTGACGCTGTCATTCAGAAAACAGCTTGAGAATCCATAAAATGCTCTCCCTTACCACCGAGAGAATTCTCACTGCTGTAGCCCTTGGCACTTTGTAGAAATCTGCACCCAAATGCTTTTCCAAGTAGGCCTGGGTGCTAGCTCGGATGAACAGGCAATGGCGGAGCTGAGGCCAGTAAGGCAACAGTCAGGTTTCACACACTCTGGCAGCCTGCTCCTCCAGGGACTGTAAGGCCTCTTTTACTCTGCAGGAGATTCGCTTGCCTTACTTCCTGTGAACAGCATTTCCCAGCCTCGGCGAAGCGGTTCCTGGAGATCTTTTCTCAGGGACAGTTTCCCCGGAGGTGTGGCGGACCTCGAGGACCCAACTCACAGGGGAAGGCAAAACCACATTGACAGGTCTATGCTCTGTAGGAGAGGTTTAGTGAACCTAATCTCTCAGGAACATTCTTGGCTCCTATAGAGACAACTCTGTGTGTGAAGCTACACTCCCAACATTGGTGCACAGGGAGCTTGATTCTCTCCGTGGGGTGCTGATGCTTTGTGGCAAAGCACCTGCTTGAGAATCCATCCTCTTAGGCTTCCCTCACCTTGACAGAGGTCTCATTGCTGTAGCCCTTGGCAGTTTGCAAAGAAGAAGACCCTTACCCTTCATAAAGTAGGGCCTTGCCCTAGTTTGAATGGAAAGGCAATAGCTGAGCTGAGGTCAATAAGGAGCCAGTCCCGTCTGACACATTCCCGAAGCCTGCTTCTTCATGGAAAATAACTCTAGAATCTAGGAATATCTTTGCAAGGCTAGCAAAGGGCAGTCAGGAACCAGTACCCTGCCTCTGGAATTAACAACTTCTGAGCAGATCTGGAGGTCTCCTTTAGGAGAAGCTAACCCATTCCTTCCAAATAGAGGCTTCAAAACACAGGCAGGTGGGCTGCATTTTTGTTCCCGATGGAGGCGTGCTTTTCTCTCCTCCTACGAACCCCGGTTCCCAGACACTGGGAAAAGTGGATCTTGAAGATATTTTCTCAGGGGTTGTTTCCACGGAGCTGGGGCCGAGCCTGGAGACCCAAAGGCACAGGGGAAGGCAAGACCACATGGACAAGCCTTTGCTCTTTAGTATAGCTCTAATGAACCTCACCCTGTCAGGATCTTTCTTGATTCCTACGGAGACACACCTGTGTGTGAAGCTGCGGCTACAGAGAGCCTGATTCCCTCCGTTTACCGCTGAGTCTGCATTGCCAAGCAACAGCTTGGGAACGCAGCCTGGGGCACTTCCCTTCCCTCGGACAGAGCTCTCCTTGCGGTAGGCCTTGGTAGTTTGCATACAATGGGGCCCTAAGCCCTCTGCAAGTTGGCCTGGCTCCTAGGTCCAAAGGGCAGGCCAGAGCGGAGCTGAGGCTGTCAGGCTCCAGACACATCTCCCATACTCCTACATCCTGCTCCTACCCGGGCGTGAACGCTAGAAGCTGGGAAGGTACCTGGACCGTGCAGGGGCGGGGCGAACGCGGGCGGCGTGGGGCGGGGGTCGGCTTCTGGCGGGGGTGGGGGCGGGCTTCCCAGTTGTGCTCTCAGAGGTGGACACTGAGGCTGAAAACTCGCAGGGAGCGCACCCGGGACAGGTAAACCCGGGCTGCGGGGGTCGAGATTCAGATGGCTTTGGGTGGGGGTCGGTCCCAGTTGTGCTCCCAGGGTCGCCACTGCGGCTGGGAACGCGCAGGGAGCGCGGCAGGGGCGGGGCTAACCCTGGCGGAGCGGGGCGGGGTCGGCTCACGGGGGGGATGGGGAGGGGTTCCCAGTTGCGCTCTCGGGGGTTGCAACTGCGGCTGGGAACGCCCATTTCGTCCGCTCCTGGGTCCCCAAGGATCGCCATCCCGTGGGTGCAGCGGAGGGCTGCAGACCACAGGTAAGGGAACTGGGACTGCATGGAGCAGGGAACCAAGTATTCCGCCGTCTGTTGACACATTCTCGGAGCTCCCCAACCTGGCGGTCGCAGAAAGGCCTTGCCTTTGGGGTCAAGGCCTTTACCGCTCCACCCCTCTGCTGAAAAATCTCAGAGTCTGCGCGGTTTTTCCAAGCAGCCTAGTGTCCGCTGGAAGTCCAAGGGACAGAACACTGAACTCTGGCCGGCTGGCCCAGCCCTCTTCTGGCACTTTGTAAGCCAGCGGGCCCTTGAGCACCTGCTGGGATGGGAAAGGGAAGGGTCCATGGATTGCACCCTAGAAACTTAGTAGGGTGCATGGATTTCAAACCCTGGTGGCCGCCCAGGCAGCAAAGAAGTGGGGAGGGCACCTTGCTGCCCTTTCATGGCAGAATCTGTGGTTGTCCAGCTGCGTGGGCCTTTTCATGAGGACCCTGTGCAATAAAAGTTTGGTGTTTTGGAACTGAATAATTACAACGTGTAAAAGCTTTAAATTATGTGGTGGTGTAATTAAAAAACAAAACAAAACAAAACCAAGCTCCAAGTGTTTTGCAAATGGAGGTTTAAATATTGAAGGACTGTATTCCTTGCACTGTGGCATTCTATCAAGAAGTGTGCAGGATTTTTTTTTTTAAGAAAAGTGTTCGAAGTGAGGGAAACAGGAAACCCAGAGGTGCCCCTGTATTTTGGGGAAGGCCTTAGGAGGTCACTTGGAAATGCTGCTGGCTGTGCGGGAGGGGGGCAGATGGGCTGTGCAGGCTTGTCCTTTGCATTCATGTTCTTGTGTGTGGAAACCCAGCTCGGAGCCATCTCCTGATGTGTAAGAATTTCGCAGACAAACCTTGAGCTAAGCAATGCATTTTTTCCTAAGAAAATGTTTGTCTTAAGCGATGTAAATATCCTATGTATTTCCGCTAGACTCTGGCTTCAGGTCGGTTCCCCCAAAAGGCTCAGAAGCGATTTGAACAAAACAGCATGTTTTCCTCCTAGCTTGTTCTCCTTATCTATGTTAAGGAAATAATATATTTGCCTGGAATACTGCCTTTCTTCAAGATTCATATCAATCAAGTTTTGGCCCGGGATGACTCACCTGCTGCCAATATTATCTCAATGCATGTCGTGGGGGAGGGGCCTGGTGCCATTCCCTGAAACAGTTCCTTTCTTTCCTTAGCTGACTGCTAGTGCCTGTAGAATATCTGGCTAAAGACCAGCAGGGGGTACTCTTACTACCCCCCCCACCCCGCCTCGAGTCTAAGTCAGCAGCTTTCTCTATCTCTTTAATACTTTAATAACACTTGATGACACAAAAGCTCTGAGCGATCAAATCATATCAAATCTTCATTTCAGATTGAAGATGCATTCCATGGTATTGCCATCTTAAGTCTTTCCATCGTTATGGAATATCTGTCCATGTATTCAGGATAGTTTTCAGCCAGGGTGTATAATTTCCAGTGTGCCAGTCTTGTCATCCTCGTTACATCCATGGCAAAGTGTTTTATTCATGTTGATATTATTGAAAGGGAATTTTTTAAAATTCCTTTTCAGATTATTATCTGCTAATGTATACAGATAAAACTGTGTAATCATTCATTTTTATCAGTTTGGACAGCTTGATAGTTGTCTTTAATTTCTTTACTTTCTGACACTTTAAGATTATCCTGGGACACATATGTAATGCCTCACCCCTAAATTCAGACATGTGTTCAAAGAACTTCTGTACTTTTATTTATTTATTTATTTATTTATTCTTTAACATTGAAATCGTTTTGACTATGCTGGGTGTTTGTTGCTAGATGGAAGTAGCTAGGACCTCTGGACTGCAGTCTCTCATCTCTTGCTGACCTCTTGTTGACCTCTGCAGAATCCTGGTAGGTGGGAGCTTGTTAGTTCCTTGTTCCTTATCAGAACCTCCTGTGGTAAGTGTTTTTCTCTTCTCTGTTGCCTGGTAAGGGTGGGTGGTCATGGGCATCCCAAAGTTGGCTAGAAGTCAATTATTTAGGCAGGCTTGTGCACAGATATGGGAGAAGGCAATGGCACCCCACTCCTGGAAAATCCCAAGGATGGAGGAGCCTGGTAGGCTGCAGTCCATGGGGTGGCTAAGAGTCGGACACCACTGAGTGACTTCGTTTTCACTTTTCACTTTCATGCATAGGAGGAGGAAATGGCAACCCACTCCAGTGTTCTTGCCTAGAGAACCCCAGAGACTGCGGGGCCTGGTGGGCTGCCATCTATGGCGTGGCACAGGGTCGGCCTCAACTGAACCACTTAGCAGCTGCAGCAGCAGCAGCAGCAGTGCATAGATATCAATGGGGATGAGAACAGTCAGGTAGGATCACATATGTCATCGTGAAACAATACTTCTCCTCTTAGCCAAAGCTAACGAAAGATTTCTGTTCTAGGTCAACCTAGAAGAGATCACTTAAGAGGTAAAGAAACTTAAACTCCATTAGCAAAGGCAGTTCAACATCTCAAGAAAACTTGTGCTAGGCACAAAACTCTTTTCTGGGGGCCTACTTTCCCTACAACCTCCTTATCCCATTCTGTACCCATTCCTTTGCTTCTCCCGTCCTGAAAATGCCACCTCTAAGACAGAACTACTTCGTTTTCCTTCTTAAAGTGTGATTGCATTCCATACATTCTTGTAATAACAAGTCATACATTTCCCTTCAGCAACCAAGAACTGACTCTTATATTGGCATTTGATAGATTGGTGAGCATACCTATCAGTGATAATAGCGCCCACCCCGCTTCCTGCAAGAACAGAACAGAACAAAACAAAACAAAAAAATTGCTTTCTTACATTTAATATGTTCGGATGGTGCCAGTCACTATTAATGCAGAGTCAAAAATCTCTTTTGTTTCTGTGTAAAAGGGAGGTCCTTTCAAGTCGTGAATGTTTAAGAAGTTTCATTTATTTGGAAGTGACCTAGCTATTCAATACACTGTCGTCACTTAGTTTAGCACCAGGATAGAAACTCAGGTAACCAAAACACCTGGAGGAACGATTGTAAGTTCAGTTCAGTTCAGTTGCTCAGTCGAGTCTGACTCTTTGTGACCCCGTGGCCTGCAGGACGCCAGGCTTCCGTGTCCATCACCAACTCCAGGGGCTTGCTCAAACTCATGTCCATCGAGTCAGTGATGCCATCCAACCATCTTATCCTCTGTCATCCCCTTCTCCTCTGCCTTCAATCAAGACTATGAGAGGCAGATATTTTAGAGTATAATTATTGTTAAGAGTTTATCTAAAAGCTCATATCACATTTACATATTTTACATTGGTTGTTGCTGTTTCCAGGTACTTTCTTGCTGACAAGCTTGTGACACATATAACAATAGAGCAATTTTTACCTCAAAAGAAACCTAGGCACTATGTACATGTTGTGCTTAATGTTGTTGACTCTTAGACATGTCTATAGTGGAGGAGCAAAACCAAAAATACTAGATATTTAATATTGACTAGTTCCCAGTTCACGGGACTCTGACATTCATTTAGGTCAATGTTTTCTTGTATTTCCAGCAGTTTGATTTGGAAGGGCTGCCTTGTCTTGAGACCATTGAAATCAGAACTCAGAACTTGAGCAATATTATCAAAAAACACAAGGCTCACACTGACATATACCTTAATCCAGACAGACAGACAAGACATCTTCCAGTTTTCCGCCTGAGATTTAAAATATTTCTTTGAGCCGTTTTCCTGGGAAGTGGGGGGGGGGGAGTGGGGGTGGCAGCGAGGCAGGCTTGGGTAACAAGCTAATTGTTGGTCATTGCATATGCAAAGAACCAGCTTTCCGGGTTCCAAGGAAAAAAGCTTCCTTGGTACCCAATTTTGTTTGGATCTATAGACTCTCATGGCCCTCCTAGGTCAGGACATCTTTCCTTTCTGTAGTCCTCGTTTGAACCCTAAATCATAGACAGCTTGGATTGTCTCTGTGGGGTGGATGTATTGTCCTCGTGTTTGACCTGGCGGCAGTAGCGAGGTCCGAGAGCCTCTCCTGGAACCGGGCGTGGGGACAGGGCTCACCGGGAGCCCCTGGTGGAAGTGGGCAATGCGCCGGGAGCGCGCCAGGGGCGGGGCGATCCCAGGCGGCGCGGGTCGGGGTTCCGGTCGGGAGGGGGTGGGGGGTGGTAACAGTTGTGCTCTCGGGGGTCCCCACTGCAGCTGGAAACGCGCTGGGAGTGCGGCAGGGGCGGGGTAAACCTGGGCTGCGCGGGTCGAGATTTAGATGGCTGTGGGTGGGGGTTCGGTCCCAGTTGTGCTCTCCGGGGTCGCCACTGCGGCTAGGAACGCCCATTTCCTATGCTAATGTGTCCCCAAGGATCCACATCTAGTGGGTGCAGCGGAGGGCTGCGGGCCACAGGTCAGAGAACTGGGACTGCTTGGAGCAGGGAACCACGTATTCCGCCCTCTGTTGGCACATTCTCGGAGCTCCCCAACCTGGCGGTTGCAGAAAGGCCTCGCCCTTGGTGTCAAGGCCTTTACCGATCCACCCCTTTGCTGAAAAATCTCAGTCTGCACGGTTTTCCCAAGTAGCCTAGTGTCCCCTGGAACTCCAAGGGACAGAACCCTGAACTCTGGCCGGCTGGCCCAGCCCTGCTTCTGGCACTTTGTAGGCCAGCGGGCCCTGGAGCACCTGCTAGGATGAGAAAGGGAAGGGTCCGCGAATTGCACCCTAGAAAGTTAGTAGGGTGCATGGATTTCAAACCCTGGTGGCCGCCCAGGCAGCAAAGAAGTGGGGAGGGCACCTTGCTGCCCTTTCATGGCAGAATCTGTGGCTGTCCTGATGCGTGGGCCTTTTCATGGGGACCTTGTGCAATAAAAGTTTGGTGTTTTGGTACTGAATAATTAGAAATTGTAAAAAGTTTAAATTATGTGGTGGTGTAATTAAAAAACAAAACAAAACAAAACCAAGCCCCAAGTGTTTGGCACAGGGAGGTTTAAGTATTGAAGGCCTGTTTTCCTTGCACTGTGGCATTCTATCAAGAAGTGTGCAGGATTTTTTTTTTTTAAGAAAAGTGTTCGAAGAGCTTGAAACAGGAAACCCAGAGGTGCCCCTGTATTTTGGGGAAGGCCTTAGGAGGTCACTTGGAAATGCTGCTAGCTGTGGGGGAGGGGTCAGATGGGCTGTGCAGGCTTGTCCTTTGCATTCATGTTCTTGTGTGTAGAAACCCAGCTCGGAGCCATCTACTGATGTGTAAGAATTTCGCAGACAAACCTTGAGCTAAGCAATGCATTTGTTCCTGAGGAAATGTTTGTCTTAAGCGATGTAAATATCCTATGTATATCTGCTGGACTCTGGCTTCAGGTCGGTTCCCCCAATAGGCTCAGAAGCGACTTGAACAAAACAGTATGTTTTCCTCGTACCTTGTTCTCCTAATCTATGTTAAGGAAATGATATATTTGCCTGGAATACTGCCTTTCTTCAAGATTCATGTCAATCAGTTTTTGGCCCAGGATGACTCACCTGCTGCCAATGTGACCTCAAGGCATGTCGTGGGGGAGGGGCCTGGTGCCATTCCCTGAGACAGTGCCTTTCTTTCCTTAGCTGACTGCTAGTGCCTGTAGAATATCTGGCTAGAGACCAGCAGGGCGTACACCCCGCCTCAAGTCTAAGTCAGCAGCTTTCTCTATCTCATTTATACTTTAATAACAATTGATGACACAAAAGCTCTGAGCGATCAAATCATATCAAATCTTCATTTCAGATTGAAGATGCATTCCATGGTATTGCCATCTTAAGTCTTTCCATTGTTATGGAATATCTGTCCATGTATTCAGGATAGTTTTCAGCCAGGGTGTATAATTTCCAGTGTGCCAGTCTTGTCATCCTCGTTACATCCATGGCAAAGTGTTGTATTCATGTTGACATTATTGAAAGGGAATTTTTTTTAATTCCTTTTCAGATTATTATCTGCTAATATATACAGAAAAAACTGTGTAATCTTTCGTTTTTATCAGTTCGGACAGCTTGATAGTTGTCTTTAAATTCTTTCCTTTCTCATACTTTAAGATTTTCCGGGCACCGTACATGTACTGCCTCACCCCTAATCTCAGTCATGTGTTCAAAGGACTTCTGTCCTTTATTTGTTTACTTATTTTTTGCAACATTGAATTCGTTTTGACTATGCTGGGTCTCTGCTGCAAGATGGAAGTTGCTAGGACCTCTGGACTGCAGTCTTCCATCTCTTACTGACCTCTTGTTGACCTCTGCAGAATCCTGGTTGGCGGGAGCTTGTTAGTTCCTTGTTCCTTACCAGGACCTCCTGTGGTAAGTGTTTTTCTCTTCTCTGTTGCCTGGTAAGGGTGGATGGTCATTGGCATCCCAAAGCTAGCTAGAAGTCAATTATTTAGGCAGGCTTGTGCATAGATATGGGAGAAGGCAATGGCACCCCACTCCAGTACTCTTGCGTGGAAAATCCCATGGATGGAGGAGCCTGGTAGGCTGCAGTCCATGGGGTGGTTAAGAGTCGGACACCACTGAGCGACTTCACGTTCACTTTTCACTTTCATGCATGGGAGGAGGAAATGGCAACCCACTCCAGTGTTCTTGCCTAGAGAACCCCAGGGACTGCGGGGCCTGGTGGGCTGCCGTCTATGGGGTCGCACAGAGTCGGACACGACTGAAACGACTTAGCAGCAGCGGCGGCGGCAGCAGCAGCAGAAGCAAGGCATCGATATCAAAAGGGCTGCAAACAGTCAGGAAGGATCACATATGTCACCGTGAAACACTACTTCTCCACTTAGCCAAAGCTAACCAAAGATTTCTGTTCTAGGTCAACCTAGAAGAGATCACTTAAGAGGTAAAGAAACTTAAACTCCATTAGCAAAGGCAGTTCGACATCTCAAGAAAACTTGTGCTAGGCACAGAACTCTTTTCTGGGGGTCCACTTTCCCTACAACCTCCTTATCCCATTCTGTACCCATTCCTTTGCTTCTCCCATCCTGAAACGGCCACCTGTAAGACAGAACTACTTCGTTTTCCTACCTCAAGTGCCATTGCATTCCACATACTTTCTTGATATAACAAGTCATACATTTCCCTTCAGCAACCAAGAACTGACTTTTATATTGGCATTGGCTATAGCCCGCCCCCCTCCCCCCACCCCCAAGAACAGAACAAAACAAAACAAAACAATTGCTTTCTTACATTTAACATGTCAGGATGGTGCCAGACACTATTCATGGAGAGTCAAAAATCTCTTTTGTTTCTGTGTAAAAGGGAGGTCCTTTCAAGTCGTGAATGTTTCAGAACTTTCATTTATTTGGAAATGACCTAGCTATTCAATACACTGTCGTCACAAGGATAGAAACTCGGGTAACCAAAACACCTGGAGAAACGTTTGTTAGTTCAGTTCAGTTCAGTTGCTCAGTCATGTCTGACTCTTTGGGACCCCGTGGCCTGAAGGACGCCAGGCTTCCGTGTCCGTCACCAGCTCCAGGGGCTTGCTCAAACTCATGTCCATCGAGTCAGTGATGCCATCCAACCATCGTACCCTTGTCATCCCCTTCTCCTCTGCCTTCAATCAAGACTATGAGAGGCAGATATTTTAGAGTATAATTATTGTAAAGAGTTTGTCTAAAAGCTCATATCACATTTACATTTTTTACTTTTGTTGTTGTCGTTTCCAGGTAGTTTCTTGCTGACAAGCTTGTGACAGATATAACAATAGAGCAATTTTTACCTCAAAAGAAACCTAGGCACTATGAACATGTTGTGCTTAATGTTGTTGACTCTTAGACATGTCTATAGTGGAGGAGCAAAACCAAAAATACTAGATATTTAATATTGACTAGTTCCCAGTTCACGGGACTCTGACATTCATTTAGGTCAATGTTTTCTTGTATTTCCAGCAGTTTGATTTGGAAGGGCTGCCTTGTCTTGAGACCATTGAAATCAGAACACAGAACTTGAGCAATATTATCAAAAAACACAAGGCTCACACTGACACATACCTTAATCCAAACAGACAGACAAGACATCTTCCAGGTTTCTGCCTGAGATTTAAAATATTTCTTTGAGCCAGTCTTCTGGGGAGTGGGGGGATGGGGGTGGCAGTAAGGCAGGCTTGGGTAACAAGCTAATTGTTGGTCATTGCATATGCAAAGAACCAGCTTTCCGGGTTCCAAGGAAAAAAGTTTCCTTGGTAACCAACTTTGTCTGGTTCTATAGAATATCATGGCCCTCCTAGGTCAGGTCATCTTGCCTTTCTGTAGTCCTCGTTTTATCCCTAAATCATAGACAGCTTGGATTGTCTCTGTGGGGTGTATGTATTGTCCTCATGTTTGACCTGGCGGCAGCAGCGAGGTCCGAGAGCCTCTCCTGGAACCGGGCGTGGGGACGGGTCTCACCGAGAGCCGCTGGTGAAGGTGGGCAGCGCCTCAGGAGCGCGGCAGGGGTGGGGCGCCCCGGGCGGCGCAGGGCGGGTGTCGGCTCCTGGCGGGGGTAGGGGAGGGCTTCCCAGTTGTGCTCTCGGAGATGGCCACTGCAGCTGGAAATGTGCCGGGAGCGCAGCCAGGGTGGGGTAAACCTGGGCTGCACAGGTCGAGATTCCGCTCGCTGTGGGTGGGGGGTCGGTCCCTGTTGTGCTCCCGGGGGTCGCCAATATGGCTGGGAACCCGCCGGGAGCCCGGCAGGGCCGGGACGAAACCTGGCGGCGCGGGGCGGGGTGGGGGTGGGTTCGCAGCGGGGGTTGGCTCCTGGCAGGGGTGGGGGAGGGCTTTCCAGATGTGCTGTTGGGGGTCGCCATTGCGGCTGGGAATGCCCATTTCGTGAACTCCTGGATCCCCAAGGATCGGCATCCATCGGCCACAGCGGAGGGGTGTGGAACACAGGTAAGGGAACGGGGACTGCGTGGAGCAGGGAACCATGTATTCCGCCCTGTGTTGGCACAGTCTCAGAGCTCCCCAACCTGGC
This sequence comes from Bubalus kerabau, assembly GCF_029407905.1. Classification (NCBI taxonomy): domain Eukaryota; kingdom Metazoa; phylum Chordata; class Mammalia; order Artiodactyla; family Bovidae; genus Bubalus; species Bubalus kerabau. The sequence continues at coordinate 846,566 of NC_073644.1, read as the reverse complement.
GGTCGCAGGAACGCCTCGTCTTTGGGGTCAAGGCCTTTACCACTCCACCCCTCTGCTGAAAATCCTCATAGTCTGCGCGGTTTTCCCAAGCAGCCTAGTGTCCGCTGGAAGTCCACGGGACAGAACCCTGAATTCTGGCCGGCTGGCCCAGCCCTGCTTCTGGCACTTTGTAGGCCAGCGGGCCCTGGAGCACCTGCTAGGATGGGAAAGGGAAGGGTATGCGAATTGCACCCTGGTGGCCGCCGAGGCAGCAAAGAAGAGGGGAGGGCACCTTACTGCCCTTTAATGGCAGACAGAATCTGTGGCTGTCCTGCTGCGTGGGCCTTTTCATGGGGACCTTGTGCAATAAAAGTTTACCGGTGAACTTAGGGAACTTCCCAGTGTGCTTCTGACAGATGAGGGATGCTGTGGAGTTGGCGGGGCCTCTCAGGACTCTGCTGGGTTTGGCACAATGGAAGAGGGCCTCATCTCCAGGGAAGGCAGGAACCTCAGGCTTCCTCTCCGTTTCGGACTCCGACCGCAGGGTACCTGCAGAGTTGGGACAGGAGAGTCAGGAATCGTCTTGTCTGAGGAAGGGAACTCCGCTTGCCTCTCGAGGTGCTCAGGGGGTCTCAGGCCCCTTGTTGAGCTGTGTGTGGAACCTGCGGGTATTTCCGGAAATGCACGACGGTGACAGTGCCCCTTCGTGTTGTGCCTTCACCCACTGGGTTGCCTTCGAAGAGGTGTCTGGGCCTCGGGTTCTTTTTAAGAGCGGACCGGGAAATCGGGGTCTTTCGGCCTGTGGGACCACCCACGGGGCTAGTCTCAAATTTCCTAGTGAGGCCGGCTTCATCCTGACGTGTGCCAGGAAGGCCGGGGAACCTTCCAGACAACGCAGGGGGATCGACTCTCCTGTCGCCATCAGGAGGGGAGAAGGGGCTCAGATGAAGTGGGGCCGGAACCCTCGGTGTTACCCTCGAGGGAAACCGGCGTGTGGGGGACTTTTGGGGGTTGCATGAAAGGAGTCAGGTACCATTTCGCACTTCAGGACAGAACCTGGGACTTCCCTTGAGACGCCGTAGCGGGCAAGGGCCTCATCTTGCGAAGACGTTGGAACCATGTGGATTTTCTCGAGTTGCGGCGGGATTCTAGAGTTACGATGGGGATTTCAGGCTTCCTCTTGTGTTGGCCCCGGGAAGCCTAATCTTCCATTCGAGTTGCGAGGGAAAGCTTGGGGTTGCACTCGAGTCACTGCAGGGCCAAAGAGACCTCATCTAGGCCTGTGTCCCGGACTTAACGTTCCTCTCAAGGGAAGACAGGGATCTCAGGGTGGCGTTCCAGACTCCCCCGGGGAGTCAGGCCTAGCCTCGAGGGCAAGCAAAGGATGCCGCTCTCCTCTCAAGTCGCGACGCAGATCTCTTGGAGCCCACTGAGTGGCCTCAAGGGTGTCAGGCCTTCTCTTCAGTTTGGAGAGAGGACTCAGGATTGCGGTCTGGGTCAGGCAGGAAAAGAAGGCCCTCACCTCGCGAGGATGGGGGCTTCTCAGGGGTTTCCTCGAGCTGCGGCGCCCGTGGGGGTTTTTCACGAGGCAAGACGAGGAACTCAGGGAGCCTCTCGTGCGGTGCCAGGGAAGTCAGGTCTCTGTGCGGGTGGCGAGGGGGAGCGCGTCATGGCTCTCGAGTCATGGGAGAGGACTAGGGCCTCCAGACGCGTTGAAGAAGGACTCTCGAGGTCTTTCTGGGGTTGCGGCGGGAAAGCCTCATTTCCCTCGACTTCTGCCAGGGACCTGAGGGAACTTCCCATGGTGCCTCTGATAGGTGAGGGATGCTGTGGAGTTGGCGGGGCCTCTCGGGACTCCGCTGGGCTTGGCGCAATGGAAGAGGGCCTCATCTCGAGGGGAGACAGGAAACTTAGGCTTCCTCTCCTTTTCGGACTCCAACCACAGGGTCCCTGCAGAGTTGGGACAGGAGAGTCAGGCCTCGTCTTGTCTGAGGAAGGGAACCCCGCTTGCCTCTCGAATTGCTCAGGGTGTCTCACGCACCTCGTCGAGCTGTGTGTGGAAACCGCGGCTTTTTCCGGACGACTCACGGGGGTGTCAGTGCCCCTTCGAGTGGTACCTTCACCCACAGGGTTGCCTTCGAAGAGAGGTCCGGGCCTCGAGTCCTTCTCAAGAGCGGACCGGGGAATCGGGGGCGTTCGGCATGTGTCACAACCCACGTGGCTCGTCTCGAATTTCCCCGTGAGACCGGCCTCATCCTGAGGTGCGCCGGGAAGGCCGGGAACCCCTTCTGGACCACGCAGGGGAATCGCCTCTCCTGTCGCGATCAGGAGGGGAGAAGGGGCTCAGAGGAAGCTGTGCCGGGACTCTCGGTGTTCCCCTTGAGGGAACCCGGCGTGTCGGGGAACTTTTGGGTGTCGTACGAAGGGTGTCAGGTACCGTTTCGCACTTCAGGGCGGATCATGGGACTTCCCTTGAGACGCCGTAGTGGGCAAGGGCCTCATCTTGCGAAGACGTTAGAACCACGTGTTTTTTCTCGATTTGCGGTGGGATTCTCGAGTGACGACGGGGATTACAGGCTTCCTCCTCTGTTGGCCCTGTGAAGCCCCGTCTTCCATTCGAGTGGCGAGGGAAAGCTGGGGGCTGCCTTGAGTCACTGCAGGGCCAAAGAGACCTCATCTAGGCTTGTGTACAGGACCTAATGTTCCTATCCAGGGAAGGCAGGGATCTCGGGGTTGCATTCCAGGATCCCCCGGGGTGCCAGGCCTCGTCTCGAGGGGAAGCCAAGGACTCCGCTGTCCTCCCGAGTCGCGACGCGGATCTCTTGGAGCCCCCTAGTGGCCTCAGTGGAGTCAAGCCTCCTCTTCATTTTGGAGAGAGGGCTCGGGATTGTTCTCCAGGCCATGTAGGAAAAGAAGGCCCTTCACCTCGTGAGGACGGGGGCGTCTCAGGGCTTTCCTCGAGCTGCGGCGCCCTTGGGGGTTTTCTCGCGAGGCACGACGAGGATCTCAGGGAGCCTCTCGTGCGGCGCCAGGGAAGTCAGGTCTCCCTGCGCGTGGCGAGGGGGAGCGCGTCATGGCTCTCGAGTCACGGGAGGGGACTAGGGCCTCGAGACGCGTTGAAGAGGGACTATCGAGGTCTTTCTCGGGTTGTGTCGGGAAAAGTCATTTCCCTCGACTTCTGCCGGGGACCTTAGGGAACTTCCCAGGGTGTCTCTGAGAGTTGATGGATACTGTGGAGTGGGCGGGGCCTCTCGGGACTCCGCTGGGTTTGTCGCAATGGAAGAGGGCCTCATCTCGAGGGGAGGCAGGAACCTCAGACTTCCTCTCTGTTTCGGACTCAGACCGCAGGGTCCCTGCAGAGTTGGGACAGGAGAGTCAGGCTACGTCTTTTCTGAGGAATGGAACTCCGCTTGCCTCTCGAGTTGTTCTTCGGGTTTCAGGCCCCTTGTCAAACTGTGTGTGGAATCTGCAGGTTTTTCCAGACGATGCACGGGGGTGTCAGTGATCCTTCAATTTGTGCCTTCATCCACAGGGTTGCCTTCGAAGAGGTGTCCCGGCATCGGGTTCTTATGAAGAGCGGACTGGGAAATCGGGGTCGTTCAGCATTTGGCAGCACCCACGTGGGTTGTCTCGAATTTCCTCATGAAACCGGCCTCATCCTGAGGTGTGCCGCGAAGGTCATGAAACTCTTCCAGACAAAGCAGAGGAATCGACCCTCCTTTGGCGATCAGGAGGGGAGAAGTGGCTCAGATGAAGTGCTGCTGGGAACCTCGGTGTTTCCCTCAAGTGAGACAGGTATGTCGGGTAACTTTTGGGGTTGCATAAAGCGTTCCAAGTACCATTTCACTCTTCAAAATGGAACGTTGGACTTCTCTTGGGGTGCTCCAGCGGGCAAGGGCCTCATCTTGGAATGACTGCGGAACCACTTGGTTTTTCTCGAGTTGCGGTGGGATATTTGAGTTACCACAGGGAATTCATGCTTCCTCTTGTGTTGGCCCACAAAAGTCTTATCTTCCATTCGAGATTCGAGGAAGAGCTGGAGGTGCGCTCTAGTCACTGAAGGCAAAAGAGACCCCACCAAGGCTTGTGTGCAGGACCTAATGTTCATCTCAAGACTCGACAGAAATCTCGGGGTTGCATTCCAGACTCACCTTGGAGTCAGGCCTCGTCTCGAGGGGAAGCAAAGGACTCTGCTCTCCTCTCGAGTCGGACGGGTATGTCTTGGAGCCCACTGAGTGGCTTAAAGGGAGTCAAACCTCCTCTGGTGTTTGGAGGGAGGACACGGGATTGCTCTCCAGGCAATGCATGAAATGAAGGCCCTCATCTCCCAATGACTGGGGCGTCTCGTAGGTTTTCTCGAGCTGTGGCGCTATGTGGGGTTTCTCACGAAGTAAGACTGGGAGCTCAGTGAGCCTCTCACGTGGTGCCAGGGCAGTCAGGTCTCTATGCACGTGGTGAGAGGGAGCCCGTCATTGTTCTCGAGTCATGGTAGTGGAATTGGGCCTGAAGACGTGTTAAAGAAGGACTCTCGAGGTCTTTCTTGGGTTGCAGCAGGAAACCCTGGGTTCCATCGACTTGTGCCAGTGACCTCAGGAAGCTTCTCAGCGTGCCTCTGAGAAGTCAGGGTCACTGTGGAGTTGGGAGGGGCCTCTCGGAACTCCACTGGGTTTGGTGCAATGGAAGAGGGCCTCATGAGAAGTTGAGGCAGGAACCTCAGGGTTCCTCTCCTGGCTTTGAATGCGCCGGATCTGACTCGGATCCCAGAGTCCCTGCAGAGTTGGGACAGGAGAGTCAGGCCTCGTCTTGTGTGGAGGAATGGAACTCCGCTTGACTCTCGCGTTGTTCATGGGGTGACAGGCCACTTGTCGATTTGTATGTGGAACTTGCGGGTTTTTCTGGACGATGCACCGGGGTGTCACTGCCCCTTCGTGTTGTGCCTTGATCCACAGGATTGCCTTCGAGTTGGGTTCTGCCATCGGGTTCTTATCAAGAGCGGACCAGGGAATCGGGGTCTTTTGGCATGTCGCACCACCCATGAGGCTATGTCTCGAATTTCCTCGTGAGACTGGCCTCATCTTGATGTGCGCCAGGAAGGTCGGGAACGCCTTCCAGACAAAGCAGGGGAATCGAACCTCCTGTCGCGATCAAGAGGGGAGAAGAGTCTCAGATGAAGTGGTGCCGGGAACCTCGGTGTTCTCCTCAAGTGAGACTGGTATGTCGGGGAACTTTTGGGGTCGCATCAAGGGTTCCAAGTAACTTTTCGCTCTTCAATACGGAACGTGGGACTTCTCTTGAGACGCTGTAGTGGGCAAGGGCCTCATCTTTCGATGACGGGGGAACCACGTGGTTTTTCTTGAGTTGTGGCGGGTTTCTCGAGTTACGACGGGGAATTCAGGCTTCCTCTTCAACTGGCCCAGGGAAGTCCAGTTTTCATTCGAATTGCGAGTTAGAACTGGGGATTGCTCTCGAGACACTGCAGGGCCAAATAGACCTCATCTAGGCTTGTGTCCAGGACCTAATGTTCCTCTGCTGGGGCGACAGCAATCTCGGCATTGCATTCTCGACTCACCCTGGGAATCAGGCCTCGTCTCGAGGGGAAGCCAAGGACACCGCTCTCCTCTCGAGTCGCGACGGGTATATCTTGGAGCTCACTGTGTGGCCTAAAATGAGTCAAGCCTCCTGTGGAGTTTGGAGAGAGGACTCAGGATTGCTCTCCAGGCCATACAGCAAAAGAAGGCCCTCATCTCGTGAGGACTGGGGCGTCTCGTGGGTATTCTCGAGCTGCGGCTCCAGTGTGGTGTTGCTCACGAGGTATAATGGGGAGCTCAGGGAGCCTCTCCTGTGGCGCCAGGGAAGTCAGGTTTCTACGCGCGTGGCTAGGGGGAGCGCGTCATTGCTCTCGAGTCATGGTAGGGGAATCGCACCTCAAGACGCGTTGAAGAAGGACTCTCGAGGTCTTTTACGGGTTGGGGCAGGAAACCCTTGGTTCCCTCGACTTGTGCCGGTGATCTCAGGAAGGTCTAAGGGTGCCTCTGAGAAGTCAGGGATACTGTGCAGTTGGGAGGGGCCTCTCGGGACTCCACTGGGTTCGGTGCAATGGAAGAGGGCCTCATCTCAAGTGGAGGCAGGAAACTCATGTTTCCTCTCCTGACTTCCCCTGGGCCAGATCTGACTCGGATCGCAGTTTCGCTGCAGAGTTCGAACAGGAGAGTCAGGCCTCCTCTTGTGTGGAGGAATGGAACTCTGCTTGCCTCTCCAGTTGTTCACGGGGTGACAGGTCACTTCTCGAGCTGTGTGTGGTACCTGAGGGTTTCTCCGGACGATACCCAGGGGTGTCAGTGCCCCTAAGTGTTGTGCCTTCATCAAAAGGGTTATCTTCAAAGAGGTGTCCGGGCATCAGGATCTTATCAAGAGCGGACCGGGAAATCGGGGTCGTTCGGCATGTGGCAGCACCCACGTGGCTCATCTCGAATTTCCTGGTGAGACCAGCATCATCCTGAGGTGCGCCGGGAAGGCCGGGAACACCTTCCACACAAAGAAGGGGAATCGACTCTCCTGTCATGATCAGGTGGGGAGATGGGGCTCAGATGAAGTGGGGCCGGGACTCTAGGTGTTCCACTCGAGGGAACCCGGCATTTCAGGGAACTTTAGGGGTCGCAACAAGGGAGCCAAGTACCGTTTCCCACTTCAGGACGGAACATGTGACTTCCCTGGGGACGCTGTAGCGGGCAAGGGCCTCATTCTGTGAAGACGTTGGAACCACGTCGTTTTTCTCGAGTTGAGTCTGGATTCTCGAAAACGACGGGGATTTCAGGCTTCCTCTTGGGTTGGCCCTGGGAAGCCCAATCTTCCCCTGGAGTTGCGAGGGAAAGCTGGGGGTTCTGCTCGAGTCACTACAGGGCCAAAGAGACCTCATCGAGGCGTGTGTCCAGGACCTAATATTCCTCTCAAGGGAAGACAGGGATCTCGGGTTTGCATTCCAGACTCCCCCGGGGAGTCAGGCCTCGCCTCGAGGGGAAGCAGAGGACTCCGCTTTCCTCTCAAGTCGCGACACGGATCTCTTGGAGCCCAATGAGTGGACTCAAGGGTGTCGAGCCTCCTCTTCAGTTTGGAGAGAGGACTCGGGATTGCTCTCCAGGCCAGGCAGGAAAAGAAGGCCCTCATCTAGCGATGACGGGGGCGTCTCATGTGTTTCCTCAGGCTGCGGCGCCCATGGGGGTTTTCTCACGAGGCACGACGAGGACCTCAGGGAGCCTCTCGTGCGGTGCCAGGGAACTCATGTCTCCATGCGCATGGCAAGGGGGAGCTGGTCATCACTCTCGAGTCATGGGAAGTGACTAGGGCCTCAAGACGCGTTGAAGAAGGACTCTCGAGGTCTTTCTCGGGTGGCGGCGGGAAACCCTCGTTTCCCTCGACTTCTGCAGGGGACTATAGGGAACTTCCCATGGTGACTCTGAGAGGTGAGGGATGCTGTGGAGTTGGCAGGGCCTCTCGGGACTCTGCTGGGTTCGGCGCAATGGAAGAGGGCCTCATCTCGAGGGGAGGCAGGAACCTCAGGCTTCCTCTCCGATTCTGACTCCGACTGCACGGTCCCTGCAGTGTTGGGACAGGAGAGTCATGCCTCGTCTTGTCTGAGGAATGGAATTCTGGTTGCCTCTCGAGTTGTTCCGGGAGTCTCAGGCCCCTTGTCGAGCTGTGTGTAGACCCTGCGGGTTTTTCCGGATGATGCACGGGGGTGTCAGTGCCCCTTCGTGTTGTGCCTTCACTCACAGGGTTGCCTTCGAAGAGGTGTCCGGGCATCGGGTTCTTATCAAGAGCGGACCGGATAATCGGGGTCGTTCGGCACGTGGCACCTCACACATGGCTAGTCTCGAATTTCCTCCTGAGACCGGCCTCATCCTGAGGTGCACCAGGAAGGCCGGGAACCCCTTCCAGAGAAAGCAGGGGAATCGACTCTCCTGTCGCGATCAGGAGGGGAGAAGGGGCTCAGATGAAGTGGTGCCGGGACCCTCGGTGTTCCCCTCGAGGCACCCAGCGTGTCGGCGAACTTTTGCGGTCTCATCAAGGGTGTCAAGTACCGTTTCACACTTAAGGACGGAACATGGGACTTCCCTGGAGACGCCGGGAATTTCGGTCTTCCCCTGGAGTGAGACCGGTATGTTGGGGAACTTTGGGGTCGCATCAAGGGTGCCAAGTAGCATTTCGAACTTTAAGATGGAACGTGGGACTTCTCTTGAGACTCTAGCTGGCAAGGGCCCCATATTGCAATGAAGGGGGAACCACATGGTTTTTAAGACTTGAGGCTGAATTCTCGAATTACGATGGGAAATTCAGACTTCCTCTTGTGTTGACCGTGGGAAGACCAATCTTCCATTCAAATTGTGAGGGAGAGATGGAGGTTGCTCTCGAGTCACTGTAGGGCAAAATAGACCTCATCTAGGCTTGTGTCTAGGACATAATATTCCACTCCAGGGGCGACAGGGATCTCGGGGTTGCATTCCAAACTCACCCGGGGAGTCAGGCCTCGTCTCCAGGGAAGCAAAGGACTCCGCTCTCCTCTCGAGTCGCACCGGGTATTTCTTGGACCCAACTGAGTGGCCTAAAGGGAGTCAATCCTCCTGTGAAGTTTGGAGAGAGGACCAGGGATTGCTCTCCAGGTCAGGCAGGAAAAGAAGGCCCCCATCTCTCCTTGACGGGGGCATCTTGTGGTTTTTCTCGAACTGCGGCGCCAGTGTGGGTTTTCTCACGAGGTACGATGGGGTACTCAGGGAGCCTCTTGTGTGGTACTAGGGAAGTATGTTTTCCTGCTTGTGGCAAGGGGAGCGCGTCCTTGGTCTGGAGTCATGGTAGGGGAATCGGGCATCAAGAGACGTTGAAAAAGGACTCTCCAAGTCTTTCTCGGGTTACTTCAGGAAACTCTGGGTTCCCTCGACTTGTGCCAGTGACCTCAAGTAGCTTCTCAGGGAGCCTCTGAGAATTCAGGGATACTGTGGTGTTGGGAGGGGCCTCTCGGGACACCACTGAGTTTGGTTCAATGGAAGAGGGCCTCTTCTCTAGTTGAGGCAGGAACCTCAGGGTTCCTCTCCATTTCTGACTCCGATCGCAGGGTCCCTGAAGAGTTGGGCCAGGAGGGTAAGGCCTCGTCTTGTGTGAAGGAATGCAACTTCACTTGCCTCTCGAGTTGTTCACGGGGTGACAGTCCACATTTGGAGCTGTGAGTGGAATCGGCGGGTTTTTCCAGACGATGCATGGGGATGTCAGTGTCCCTTCGTGTTGTGCGTTCATCCACAGGGTTGCCTTCGAAGAGATGTCCGGGTGTCAGGTTCTTATCTAGAGTGGACCGGGAATTCGGGATCTTTCAGCATGTGGCACCAACCATGAGGCTACTTTTCGAATTTCCTCATGAGACCGGCCTCATCCAGAGGTTCGCGGGGAACGTCGGGAACCCCTTGCAGACAAAGCATGGGAGTCGACCCTCCTGTTGCGATCAGGAGGGGTGAAGGGGCTCACAGGAAGTGGTGCCGTGAACTTTGGTGTTTCCCTCGAGTGAGACCGGTATGTCAGGGAACTTTGGGGGTCGCATCAAGGGTGACAAGTACCGTTTTGTACTTCAGGATGGAACGTGGGACTTCTCTTGATACGCTGTAGCGGCCAAGGGCCTCATCTTGCGATGACGGGGGAGCCACGTGGTTTTTCTCGAGTTGCGGTGGGATTCTCGAGTTACGACGGGGATTTCAGGCTTCCTCTTGTGTTGGGCCAGGGAAGTCCAATCATCCATTCGAGTTGCGAGGGAGAGCTGGGGGTTGCGCTCGAGTCACTGCAGGGCAAAGGAGACCTCATCTAGGCTTGTGTCCAGGACCTAATGTTCCTCTCCAAGGGCCACAGGGATCTCAGGTTTGCATTCCAGACTCACCCAGGGAGTCAGGCCTCGTGTCGAAGGGAAGCAAAGGACTCCGCTCTCCTTTCGAGTCGCGACGGGCACCTCTTGGAGCCCACTTTGTGGCCTAAAGGGAGTCAAGCCTCCTGTGAAGTTTGGAGAGAGGACTTGGGACTGCTCTCCAGGCCATGCAGGAAAAGATGGCCCTCATCTCGCGATGACGGAGGGGTCTTGTGGGTTTTCTCGAGCTGCGGCGCCAGTGTGGGGTTTCACACGAGGTACGTCAGGGAGCTCAGGGAGCCTCTCATGTGGCGCCAGGGAAGTCAGGTCTCCATGTGCGTGGCGAGGGGGAGCGCGTTATTGCTCTCGAGCCATGGTAGGGGAATCTGACCTCAAGACGCATTGAAGAAGGACTCTCGAGGTCTTTCTTCGGTTGTGGCAGGAAACCCTTATTTCCCTCGACGTTTGCCGGTGGCCTCAAGGAGCTTCTCAGAATGCCTATGAGAAGTCAGGGATACTGTGGAGATGGGAGTGGCCTCTCGGGACTCCACTGGGTTTGTTTTAATGGAAGAGGGCCTCATCTCGGGTTGAGGCAGGAACCTCAGGTTTCCTCTCCATTTCTGACTCAGATCGAAGCGTGCCTGCAGAGTTGGGATTGGATACTCAGGCCTCGTCTTGTCTGAGGAAGGGAACTCCGCTTTCCTCTCTCATTGTTTAAGGGGTGACAGGCCAGTTGTGGAGCTGTATGTGGATCCTGCGGGGTTTTCCGGACGATGAACAGGGTTGCCAGTGCCCCCTCGTGTAGTGCCTTCATCCACAGGGTTGCCTTAGAAGAGGTGTCCGGGCATCGGGTTCTTATCAAGAGCAAGACCGAGAAATCGGGGTCTTTTGGCACGTGGCACCAACACGAGGCTACGTCTCGAATTTCTTCGTGAGACTGGCCTCATCCTGAGGTACGCCATGAAGGTCGGGAACCCCTTCTAGACAAAGCAGGGGAATCGACCTTCCTGCCGTGATCAGGAGCGGAGAAGGGGCTCAAATGAAGTGGTGCCAGGAACTTCGGTGTTCCCTTGGAGTGAGACCGGTATATTGGGGAACTTTTGGGGTCGCATCAAGGGTGCCAAGTAGCATTTCGAACTTTATGACGAAACATGGGACTTCTCTTGAGACTCTGTAGCGGGCAAAGGCCTCATATTGCGATGAATGGGGAACCACGTGGTTTTTAAGAGTTGCGGCGGGATTCTCGAGTTACAACGGGAAATTCAGACTTCCTCTTGTGTTTGCCCAGTGAAGACCAATCTTCCATTCGAATTGCGAGGGAGAGATGGGTGTTGCTCTCGAGTCACTGTAGTGCAAAATAGACCTCATCTAGGCTTTTGTCCAGGACATAATGTTCCTCTCCAGGGGCAACAGGGATCTCGGGGTTGCATTCCAGACTCACCCGAGGTAAGGCCTCATCTCGAGGGGAAACAAAGTACTCTGCTCTCCTCTCAAGTCGCGACAGGTATCTCTTGGAGCCCATTGAGTGGCCTAAAGGGAATAAAGCCCCCTGTGAAGTTTGGAGAAAGGACCAGGGATTTCTCTCCAGGTCAGGCAGGAAAAGAAGTCCCCAATCTCGCGATGACGGTGGCATCTCGTGGGTTTTCCCGAGCTGCGGCGCCAGTGTGGGGTTTCTCACGAGGTATGACGGGGAGCTCAGGGAGCCTCTCATGTGGCGCCAGTGAAGTCAGGTGTCCATGCGCATGGCGAGGGGGAGCGTGTCATTGCTCTCGAGTCATGGTAGGGGAATCCGGCCTCAAGACGCGTTGAAGACGGACTCTTGAGGTCTTTCTCGGGTTGCGGCAGGAGACCCTGTGTTCCCTCGACTTGTGCCGGTGACCTCAGGGAGTTGCTCAGGGTGCCTCTGAGAAGACACTGATACAGTGGTGTTGGGAGGGGCCTCTCGGGACTCCACTGCGTTTGGTGCAATGGAAGATTGCCGGGAGCCAGCGAGAGACATTCCACTCGTGACAAATGTCATGAGGAAAGAGTCTCGGCATACGCAAAGGCGGGATCGAGCCTCCGGGAGTTCCCCCGTATATTCTTGAGCATCTACCCCCAAAAACCAAAGTCTGCCTTTTTTATGGCTTTGTTCTCTCACCTCTGACATTACTGGGGATGTCCCCTACCACCATCTCACTCTCTCTGTCAAAGAGCTAACTTACAGCTCCAACTAATAATGTTCCTGGGCAATTAGTAGTGTTTAAATCCAAACCCCTCAGATGGTTTTCTAACTCGCCTGACAAGTTTACCCGGTCTCCTACAGCTATGCATACGATTGTGTACAGTCTCCCAGCCTCGAGACGCACGGGAAGTTTAAGATATTCAAATAGCTTAGAGCCTCTCAGAGAGTTAGAAACTGTCAGAATAAAACTAGTAAAAGATTTCATTGATGAACCAATCCTTTTTGCCAAGTTTCCACATCCCCTGAATTGTATCCTTGAATGTGTGTTAATTAATATAGTTGGTATGTAGAAAAAATAAGTACTGGCCTTGATGTTAGTAACTTTAGACCCTTAAGGTAATAAATTATTTTCTTTGTTGTAAACCCATTACACATCCTCCCTATAGGAATGCAATTTTATCTTCGAAAGATTGCGCCAAACCTTAAACAATTACTCTTAGAGAAAATAACTCTTATGGTTGATAAGTCTTTGTCAAGAGTCATAAAATGTTAATAGGTCTTCTGGCCAGAAGATGATGTAAATCATCTAAACCATTTTTATACGATAAATCTGCAGAAAAGAAACCCTGGTTTTTGATAAGGATTAAAGACTGCTGACTTTGCATCCCCTATTATCCTCTATGTGTAACTTAGGGTATTAAAACCTGTGTTGAAAATAAAGTTACGGGCCTTGCTCGCCAACGCTTGGTCTCCCCATGTCATTATTCCCCTCAATTTTCAGATGAGTGTCCATCTGGAGCGCGGATATCCTCTGCGACCATTTATTTGCCTGGGCTTCGAAGACCTACTCGATAAGGTGTCTAAGGTGGGGCAACTTCCTCTATTCTAGAGGGCACTTGCAGCCTCCATGGTCAGAGCTAACCTGGTGTCATGGGTTATATTGATTTTCCGCATAAACCAAGCTACTCAGCTGCTTTTCTCCACTGAATTTTCCTACTGAGCTATCCTCATTCTATTACTCTGTATATCTTTGATGAATAAATAAATATATAAATAGGTCGCCTACTCCATCTTCCCTTCAAATACCCTGGATCAGCTGGGGCTGGACCTCTGCAGGTGGCGCCCGAGACAGGCATTTCGAAGGTAAATCCCCAACCCCATTCCCCCAGTGTTCAGTTTTGGGGACAGATAGGATCCCACTTAGGGGGCTGCAGATCCCCCTGTAGAATAGACAGGGCGAGAGGAGTGGGAAGTGTTGAAGAGTTAGAGAGAAAAAACGGTTTCTAAAAAGGCTGACAAAAAGGGCCTAATCTTTAGATAGCTAAAAGCAAAATCTTTTACTATCCTTAATTTTCTGACATGGGCAACACTGAATCAAATGAAAGACAGCTCTTTATAGGAGTAATTTTACAGTTATTAAGTAAAAGAAGAATCAAGGTTAAAACATCTTCCATTCAATCATTTTTTACATTTGTACAAGACCACTGCCCTTGGTTTCTACAACAAGGCACTGTTAACCTAGATATCTTGAAAAAACTAGGAAAACAGCTAAGAGCTTATTGTGCTCAGCAAGGTTTGGAAAAAATCCCTACTTACACCTTTCCTCTGTGGAATATGACTAGAGATGTTTTAGATCCAGCTCATGAATTTGAAAAGGTACCTGTTAAAGTGGAAAGTAAAGTTGGAAAAGTACCTGTTAAACAAAAAAGCAAATCTGAAAAGGTACCTGTTATAAAGAAAAGTGAAAATGAAGAGGCTATACCTAGCTATCGACAGCTAAATGAATGGCTAGCCGCTATGACTGCCAATGAGCATGTAAAAGATAGGGATGAAAAGAAAGATCAGCTCTCCCCTCAATTTGAAAAAGGTTTAGAGGAAACAGCAGCTCGATGCCATTCTGATGAGGATTTTTTTTTTTTTTTTTTTAGCTAAAGATGCTCCTAAAAGTTTAAGAAAACATCCCTAATCAGACCATCCGCTCCTAGGAGGTTGAGGGAAACATCCCCGATCAGACAGTTCGTAAGATTTAGTTACCAAACAGTTAAAGGATCTCCGGAACAGAAGAGGAAAACTTCGGGACGCTCCCATCCCCCTATGCCTCCTCCTCCATGTCGGGGTAAAGGGCCACCGCTAGGAGTTTCCCGGAGAAGGATTTTCTCTAGTCCCAAGGATGAACTCGATCCTCACCTTGAGGCTTCTTTTCTAGTCCCCTCTGCAGTTTAGCCAGGGTAAAGAGGTTACAAAATAAATAAAAATATTCTCTAAAATTAAAAAAAAATTAAAAATGGATTTCTCTGCATCTAAGAATAGACAAATATTTATTGACTGTGGAATATGATTAGAAATGTCCTGGACCTCCGTCACGAGGCTGTTAAATAGCCTATGGGGGAGGCTATAGAGGTGGATGGTGGTGAGTCTCCATTTACTGCACAGATCATATTTTCTGCCATTGAAAAAAAAAAAAGGAGGGAGAAAGTGGTCTACCTCCCGAGGAAGGAGAGGGCTTACAGGACGCTGCGGCCGAGAGCCCTGGCGAGCTCCCTCCCCCTCTGCACAAACCTTTAAAAAACTTATCCACCACTTTCTGATTTAAGGGGACCACCAACGCCTTCGATTGTGCCTCCCAGGACCCAGGAGTTCCCCACTTTGCCCCCAAAGCCTCCCAAAGTGTTGCCTAAGACTGAGGAAGATAAAAAGTTTTTTAAACAAAGGAGCTTTTAGTACACAATATTCAGAGCGTGCTCCTTGGAGAAAACTCCCTCAGGGGGGTCTCACCCAGGCTAGGAGAAAAGCGAAAAGGCAAGGAGATTTAATAACAATATTAACCCCTGATGTGCCGCTTACTCCAATTCCAACCGGAGTGGCTGGCCCCCTATCTGAGGACATTGTAAGATTTGTCCTGGGGCGTAGCTCGCTTTCTTTTAAAAAATAATTAAATAAAAAAAAAAGAAAGAAAAGAAATTTCGCTGGTGCATGGTGTAGTAGATTCTGATGATATTGAGAAATTAAAGTCTTGATCTCACTGCCTATCAAAACTGTACAAATTAATAAAGGTCAAAGAGTAACACAGCTTTTACTTTTACCTTACTATCAGACAAGGAAAAACTTGACTTCTCAAGCTAAGAGCCACAAAACATTTGGATCTAGTGATCTAGCCTTTTGGGTGCAGGAAATTACAGTTCCAAGGCCTTTAAAAGATCTTTTAATTCAAGAGAATAAAACGCCAGGGCTATTAGACACAGGAACAGACGTCTCTTAACATTGCTGGGAAAGACTGGCCCAGCTCCTGGCCAACACATAATACTGAAAATGAGTTGGTGGGATTAGAGAAAGTGGTATGTGGGGTGGAGATGCTGTACAGGTGGTACATTTAACAATACTTTATATATTGTTATAAATACATAATATAAATGTATTTGCCTAATTACAGTTTGCCTAATTAGGTATGGGTATAAATAAAATATAATAAAGGTATACCTAATTCTATTTATAGATCTATACTTAATTAATTTGTATATAAATTAATATGTATACTATATACACACACATATATATATATACTGTATAATTAAATATATATGGCAGAATATAATGTGTGTGTGGCTGATATTAATTGGTATGGATTGATGTGCTGTGATGATAAATGTTCTATATACTGTATAATTATAAATGTGTGACATGTATTATTACAGTATATTGGTTTGTGTTGGTTGGTATTAGCTGTGTATGTGTTGTATTGTTGTAATATATATTAATTAATATATTAATTATAAAGATTAATTCAAGTATATTGATTTATATATATTATATGTCAATAACTTTATACTTGTTGCCATATATAAATACATATATAAAAGCATTTTGCATTTAGGTATATCTGTATACCTGTATACCAAAATGAGATAAGGAGGTTATACATTTATTACTTAAATTTATACAGAGACCTAAACTAAACATTAGACCTAAATTAACATATCCATAGGGAAACAGCTAGACAAATAGTGAAGTTATGTTCCAATTGTAATTAATCACTTAAACGTAAACACACAGGGGCAGACTACAATGATGAGACACTAGATGCCTGAATTACAGGCTACGACTCGGCCCCTGGTCAAGTAAAAAGGCCTCCTTACGGGAGAGTGAAAAAGGCCAGATGTGTTGCTAACTTGTGGGAGAGGGTATGCTTGTATATTTCTACAGAATGCAGATTCTCCGGTTTGGATCTCAGACAAATTCGTCATGTCACATTCCCCAAAGACCAGGTTCGCGGCGCGCGCACTCGCTCGCTCCCCCTCCCCCAGCCAGCTCTCGCCTCCGCGCCACCAGCAGCGCCTCGCACCCACCTCTCTGCACCCCGTGACCTAGAGCAAAGAAGTCTGTGCAGCGAGTGAGGGCCAGAGAGGAAAGCGCACCCGCGGAGTGCTGTCCAGACCAGCGTGGCCCCACCGGCGAGAGGGGACAGCCCTGAGCCCAAGCGGTGGTGGCTAGCCCTAAACCACGAACCCTGCCCCTCCGCCCACCATAGGCGCCTTGGCCCACAGCCTGCCGCTCGCGTTCTGCCTCCTGATGCTGGGGACACTGCTCCCCCGGGCTGACACCTACAGCTGCTCCCTGGTTCATCTTGTTTAAACCCTCAATATAATGTTTGCTCCTTTGTAATGCTACAACATCCACCTTATCTTATGATGTAACCACTTATTGAATTATGGTCTTGCTGTATTACAACAACTACAGGATTTAATGCAAACACGACGGTTTGTGGGCTTAATTATCTTGGGAACAGCAGCTTTGATAAGTGCAATCACTTCTGTTACTGTGGCAGAAATATCATTGATTCAACAAGTACATACTGCTCAATATGTTGATTCTATGTCCAAAAATGTTTCTTTAACATTGGCAACACAGGAAGCTATAGAGAGAAAATTAGAAATGAGGGTAGACGCCCTAGAGGAAGCAGTAATACATATTGGGACTGAATTGCAGGCTTTAAAGGTGAAAATGGCATTGTCTTGTCATGCTGACTATCGGTGGATATGTGGAACACCCCTGAAAGTAAATGAGACAGATTTTGAATGGGAAAAGATTAAAAACCATATTTCAGGTATCTGGAACAGCTCTGACATTGGTTGAGACGTAGGGAAACTTCACTATCAAATAGCAACCATGGAGCACTCCTGATTAGATTTTACTGCTGCTGGAACAGCAAATGATTTCTTCCATACTTTCCCTAACTACATCTCAGGAAAGAATATTCTGTCTAATGTCTTTAGCTATGCTGCGGTGGCTGCTTTAATTGTGCTTCTCATAATCATTCTTCCTTGTATTGTCAGGATTCTTTGGCAGAGTATTCAGAGGCTCGCGACTGAGCTACATCTGGCTGTTTTAAGAAATAAAAAACGGGGAGATGCCGGGAGCTGGCGAGAGACATTCCACTCGTGACAAAGGTCATGAGGAAGGAGGCTGGGCATACACAAAGGCGGGATCGAGCCTCGGGAGTCCTCCCGGATATTCTTGAGCATCTACCCCCCAAAACCAGTGTCTGCCTACTTTATTGCTTTGTGCTCTCACCTCTGACTTTACTGGGGGCTGTCCCCCACCACCATCTCATTCTTTCTGTCAAAGAGCTAACTTACAGCTCCAATTAATAAAGTTCCTGGGCAATTAGGAGTGTTTAAATCCAAACACGTCAGATGGCTCTCTAACTCGCCTGACAAGTTTACCCGGACTCCTACAGCAATGCATACAATTGTTTACAGTCTCCAAGCCTCGAGAGGCACGGGAAGTTTAAGATATTCAAATAGCTTAGAGCCTCTCAGAGAGTTAGAAACTGTCAGAATAAAACTAGTAAAAGATTTCATTGATGAACCAATGCTTGTTGCCAAGTTTCCACATCCCCTGAATTGTATAATTGAATGTGTATTAATTAATATAGTTGGTATGTAGAAGAAATAAGTAGTGGCCTTGGTGTTACTAACTTTAGACCCTTAAGGTAATAAATTCTTTCCTTTGTTGTAAACCCATTACATATCTGCCCTATAGGAATGCAATTTTATCTTCGAAAGATGGGGCCAAACCTTAAAATAATTACTCTTAGAGAAAATAAGTCTTACGGTTGATAAGTCTTTGTCAAGAGTCATAAAATGTTAATAGGTCTTCTGGCTAGAAGATGATGTAAATCACCTAAACCATTTGTATATGATACATTTGCAGGAAAGAAACCCTGGTTTTTGATAAGGATCAAAGGCTGCTGACTTTGCATCCCCATTATCCTCTATGTGTAACTTAGGGTATAAAAACCTCTGTTGAAACTAAAGCTACGGGCCTTGATTGCCAACGCTTAGTCTCCTAATGTCATTCTTCCCCTCAATTTTCAGATGAGTGTCCATCTGGAGCGCGGATATCCTCTGCGACCATTTATTTGCCTGGGCTTCGAAGACCACTTGAGAAGGTGTCTAAGGTGGGGCACTTTTCGCTATTCAAGAGGGAGACTGCGGCCTCCGTGGTAAGAGCTAACCTGGTGTCATGGGTTATACTGATTTTCCGCATAAACCAAGCTACTCAGCTTCTTTTCTCCACTAAATTTTCCTACTGAGCTATCCTCATTCTATTACTCTTTATATCTTTGATAAATAAATCAATAGGTCGCCTACTCTGTCTCCCCTTCGAAAACCCTGGACCAGCCGAGGCTGGACCTTGTCAGAAGAGGGCCTCATCTCGATTTGAAGCAGGAACCTCAGGGTTGCTCTCCATTTCTGACTCTGAACACAGAGTCCCTACAGAGTTAGGACAGGAGAGTCAGGCCTCGTCTTGTGTGGAGGAATGGAACTCCACTGGACTCTCGAGTTGTTCACCGGATAACAGGCCACTTGTCGAGCTGTGTGTGGAACCTGCGGTTTTATCCGGACGATGCATGGGGGTGTCAGTTCCCCTTTGTTTTTTGCCTTCATACACAGGGTTGCCTTCGAAGAGGTATCCAGCCTTCAGGTTCTTATCAAGAGCAGACCAGGAAATCAGGGTCTTTCGGCATGTGGCACCACCCACAAGCCTACGTCTCGAATTTCTTCTTGAGACGGACCTCAACCTGAGGTGCACCAGGAAGGTCGGTAACCCTTTCAGACAAAGCAAGTGAATCGACCCTCTTGTCCCAATCAGGAGGGGAGAAGGGGCTCAGATGAAGTGGTGCCGGGAACCTCGATGTTCCCCTCGAGTAAAACTGGGATGTCGGGGAACTTTTGGAGTCACATCAAAGGTTCTAAGTACCGTTTCAAACTTCAAGACGGAACGTGAGACTTCTCTTGAGACGCTGTAGCTGGCAAGGGCCTCATCTTGTGGTGACGGGTTAACCACGTCGTTTTTCTCGAGTTGTGGCGGGATTCTCGAGTTAGGTCAGGAAATTCAGGCTTCCTCTTGTGTTGGCCCAGGGAAGTCCAGTCTTCCATTCGAGTTGCGAGGGAGAGCTAGGGATTGCGCTTGAGTTACTGCAGGGCAAAAGAGACCTTATCTAGGCTTGTGTCCAGGACATAATGTTCGTCTCCAGGGGGGACAGGGATCTCGGGGTTGCTTTCCTGATGCACCCGGGGAGTCAGTCCTTGTCTCGAGGGGAAGCGAAGGACTCCGCTCTCCTCTCGAGTTGCGACGGGTATCTCTTGGAGCCCACTGAGTGGCCTAAAGGGAGTCAAGCCTCCTGTGGAGTTTGGAGAGAGGACTCAGGATTGCTCTCCAGGCCATGCAGGAAAAGAAGGCCATCATCTCGCGATGAAGGGGGCGTCTCGTGGGTTTTCTCGAGCTGCAGCGCCAGTGTGGGGTTTCTCATGAGGTACTACGGGGAGCTCAGGGAGCCTCTCATGTGGCGCTTGGGAAGTCAGGTCTCCATGCGCATTGCGAGGGGGAGCGCGTCATTGCTCTAGAGTCATGGAAGGTGTATTGGGCCTCAAGAACCGTTAAAGAAGGACTTTCAAGGTGTTTCTTGGGTCACGGCAGTAAACCCTGGGTTCCCTCGACTAGTGCCGGTGGCCTCAGGGAGCTTCTCAGTGTGCCTCTGAGAAGTCAGGGATACCCTGGAGTTGGGAGGGCCCTCTCGGGACTCCACTGGGTTTGGTGCAATAGAAGAGGGCCTCATCTCGAGTGGAGGCAGGAACCTCAAGGTTCATCTCCATTTCTGACTCTGATCGCAGGGTCCCTGCAGAGTTAGGACAGGAGAGTCATGCCTCGTCTTGTAAGGAGGAATGGAACTCCGCTTGCCTCTCGAGTTATTCATGGGGTGACAGGCAACTTGTCGAACTGTGTTTGGAATCTGCGGGTTTTTCCGGACGATGCACGAGGGTGTCAGTGCCCCTTCGTGTTGTGCCTTCTTCCACAGGGTTGCCTTTGAAGAGGTGTCCGGGCATCGGGTTCTTATCAAGAGCGGACCGGGGAATCGGGGTCTTTCAGCATGTGTTACCACCCATGAAGCTACGTCTCAAATATTCTCGTTAGACCGGCCTCATCCTGAGGTGCGCCGGGAAGGTTGGGAACCCCTTCCAGACAAAACACGGGAGTCGACCCTCCAGTCGCAATCAGGAGGGGAGAAGTGGCTCAGATGAAGTCGTACCGGGAACCTCGGTGTTCCCCTCGAGAGATACCAGGGTGTTGGGGAACTTTTGGAATCGCATCAAGGGTGCCAAGTTTTCACACTTGAAGTGTGAAAACACTTCAAGAAGAAACCTGGGACTTCTCTTTAGACGCTGTAGCGGGCAAGGGCCTCATCTTGCGATGACGGGGTAACCATGTGGTTTTTCTCGAGTTTCGGCGGGATTCTCGAGTTATGATGGGGAATTCAGGCTTCCTCTTGTGTTGGCCCAGGGAAGTCCAATCTTCCATTAGAGTTGCGAGAGAGAGCTAGGGATTGCTCTCGAGTCACTTCAGGGCAAAAGAGACCTCATCTAAGCTTGTGTCCGGGACCTAATGTTCCTCTCCATGGGCGACAGAGATCTCGGGGTTGCATTTTAGACGCACCCGAGGAGTCAGGCCTTATCTCGAGAGGAAGGAAAAGACTCTGCTCTGCTCTCGAGTCCCGACGGGTATTTCTTGGAGACCACTGAGTGGCCTAAAGGGAGTCAAGCCTCTTGTGGATTTTTTTTTTAATTTTATTTTATTTTTAAACTTTACATAATTGTGTTAGTTTTTCCAAATATCAAAATGAATCCGCCTCAGGTATACATGTGCTCCCCATCCTGAACCCTCCTCCCTCTTCCCCCCCATAGCATCCCTCTGGGTCGTCCCAGAGCACTAGCCCCAAGCATCCAGTGTCATGCATCAAACCTGGACTGGCAACTCTTTTCATACATGATATTTTACATATTTCAATGCCATTCTCCCAAATCTTCCCACCTTCTCCCTCTCCCACAGAGTCCATAAGACTCTTCTATACTTCAGTGTCTCTTTTGCTGTCTCATACTCAGGGTTATTGTTACCGTCTTTCAAAGTTCCATATATATGCGTTAGTATACTGTATTGGTGTTTTTCTTTCTGGCTTACTTCACTCTGTATAATAGGCTGCAGTTTCATCCACCTCATTAGAACTGATTCATTCTATTCTTTTTAATGGCGGAGTAATACTCCATTGTGTATATGTACCACAGCTTTCTTATCCATTCATCTGCTGATGGACATCTAGGTTGCTTCCATGTCCTGGCTATTAGAAACAGTGCTGCGATGAACATTGGGGTACACGTGTCTCTTTCCCTTCTGGTTTCCTCAGTGTGTATGCCCAGCAGTGGGATTGCTGGATCATAAGGCAGTTCTATTTCCAGTTGTTTAAGGAATCTCCACACTGTTCTCTATAGTGGCTGTACTAGTTTGCATTCCCACCAACAGTGTAAGAGGGTTCCCTTTTCTCCACACCCTCTCCAGCATTTATTATTTGTAGACTTTTGGATTGCAGCCATTCTGACTGGCGTGAAATGGTACCTCATAGTGGTTTTGATTTGCATTTCTATGATAATGAGTGATTTTGAGCATCTTTTCATGTGTTTGTTAGCCATCTGTATGTCTTCTTTGGAGAAATGTCTATTTAGTTCTTTGGCCCATTTTTTGATTGGGTCATTTATTTTTCTGGAGTTGAGCTGTAGGTGTTGCTTGTATATTTTTGAGATTAGTTGTTTGTCAGTTGCTTCATTTCCTATTATTTTCTCCCATTCCGAAGGCTGTCTTTTCACCTTGCTAATAGTTTGCTTTGATGTGCAGAAGCTTTTAAGGTTAATTAGGCCCCATTTGTTTATTTTTGTTTTTATTTCCAATATTCTGGGAGGTGGGTCATAGAGGATCCTGCTGTGATGTATTTCAGAGAGTGTTTTGCCTATGTTCTCCTCTAGGAGTTTTATAGTTTCTGGTCTTACGTTTAGATCTTTAATCCATTTTGAGTTTATTTTTGTGTATTGTGTTAGAAAGTGTTCTAGTTTCATTCTTTTACAAGTGGTTGACCAGATTTCCCAGCACCACTTGTTAAAGAGATTGTCTTTAATCCATTGTATATTTTTGCCTCCTTTGTCAAAGATAAGGTGTCCATATGTGTGTGGATTTATCTCTGGGCTTTCTATTTCGTTCCACTAATCTATATTTCTGTCTTTGTGCCAGTACCATACTGTCTTGATAACTGTGGCTTTGTAGCGGAGCCTGAAATCAGGTAGGTTGATTCCTCCAGTTCCATTCTTCTTTCTCAAGATCGCTTTGGCTATTCGAGGTTTTTTGTATTTCCATACAAATTGTGAAATTATTTGTTCTAGCTCTGTGAAGAATACTGTTGGTAGCTTGATAGGGATTGCGTTGAATCTATAAATTGCCTTGGGTAGTATACTCATTTTCACTATATTGATTCTTCCAATCCATGAACATGGTATATTTCTCCACCTATTAGTGTCCTCTTTGATTTCTTTCACCAGTGTTTTATAGTTTTCTATATATAGGTCTTTAGTTTCTTTAGGTAGGTATATTCCTAAGTATTTTATTCTTTCCGTTGCAATGGTGAATGAAATTGTTTCCTTAATTTCTCTTTCTGTTTTCTCATTATTAGTGTATAGGAATTCAAGGGATTTCTGTGTGTTGATTTTATATCCTGCAACTTTACTATAGTCATTGGCTAGTTCTAGTAATTTTCTGGTGGAGTCTTTAGGGTTTTCTATGTAGAGGATCATGTCATCTGCAAACAGTGAGAGTTTTACTTCTTCTTTTCCAATTTGGATTCCTTTTGTTTCTTTTTCTGCTCTGATTGCTGTGGCCAAAACTTCCAAAGCTATGTTGAATAGTAATGGTGAAAGTGGGCACCCTTGTCTTGTTCCTGACTTTAGAGGAAATGCTTTCAATTTTTCACCATTGAGGATAATGTTTGCTGTGGGTTTGTCATATATAGCTTTTATTATGTTGAGGTATGTTCCTTCTATTCCTGCTTTCTGGAGAGTTTTTATCATAAATGGATGTTGAATTTTGTCAAAGGCTTTCTCTGCATCTATTGAGAAAATCATATGGTTTTTATTTTTCAATTTGTTAAGGTGGTGTATTACATTGATTGATTTGCGGATATTGAAGAATCCTTGCATCCCTGGGATAAAGCCCACTTGGTCATGGTGTATGATCTTTTTAATGTGTTGTTGGATTCTGATTGCTAGAATTTTGTTAAGGATTTTTGCATCTATGTCATCAGTGATATTGGCCTGTAGTTTTCTTTTTTTGTGGGATCTTTGTCAGGTTTTGGTATTAGGCTGATGGTGGCCTCATAGAATGAGTTTGGAAGTTTACCTTCCTCTGCAATTTTCTGGAAGAGTTTGAGCAGGATAGGTGTTAGCTCTTCTCTAAATTTTTGGTAGAATTCAGCTGTGAAGCCGTCTGGACCTGGGCTTTTGTTGGCTGGAAGATTTTTGGTTACAGTTTCCATTTCCATGCTTGTGATGGGTCTGTTAAGATTTTCTATTTCTTCCCTGGTCCAGTTTTGGAAAGTTGTACTTTTCTAAGAATTTGTCCATTTCTTCCACGTTGTCCATTTTATTGGCATATAATTGTTGATAGTAGTCTCTTATGATCCTTTGTATTTCTGTGTTTTCTGTTGTGATCTCTCCATTTTCATTTCTAATTTTATTGATTTGATTTTTCTCCCTTTGTTTCTTGATGAGTCTGGCTAATGGTTTGTCAATTTTATTTATCGTTTCAAAGAACCAGCTTTTGATTTTGTTGATTTTTGCTATGGTCTCTTTTGTTTCTTTTGCATTTATTTCTGCTCTAATTTTTAAGATTTCTTTCCTTCTACTAACCCTGGGGTTCTTCATTTCTTCCTTTTCTAGTTGCTTTAGGTGTAGAGTTAGTTTATTTATTTGACTTTTTTCTTGTTTCTTGAGGTGTGCCTGTATTGCTATGAACTTTCCGCTTAGGACTGCTTTTACCGTGTCCCACAAGTTTTGGGTTGTTCTGTTTTCATTTTCATCCGTTTCTATGCAAATTTTGATTTCTTTTTTGATTTCTTCTGTGATTTGTTGGTTATTCAGCAGCGTGTTGTTCAGCCTCCATATGTTGGAATTTTTAATAGTTTTTCTCCTGTAATTGAGATCTAATCTTACTGCATTGTGGTCAGAAAAGATGCTTGGAATGATTTCTATTTTTTCGAATTTACCAATGCTAGCTTTATGGCCCAGGATGTGATCTATCCTGGAGAAGGTTCCATGTGCACTTTAGAAAAAGTTGAAATTCATTGTTTTGGGATGAATTGTCCTATAGATATCAATTAGGTCTAACTGGTCTATTGTATCATTTAAAGTTTGTGTTTCCTTGTTAAATTTCTGTTTAGTTGATCTATCCATAGGTGTGAGTGGGGTATTAAAATCTCCAACTATTATTGTGTTAGTGTTAATTTCTCCTTTCATACTTGTTAGCATTTGTCTTACATACTGTGGTGCTCCCACGTTGGGTGCATATATATTTATAATTGTTATATCTTCTTCTTGGATTGATCCTTTGATCATTATGTAGTGACATTCTTTGTCTCTTTTCACAGCCTTTGTTTTAAAGTCTATTTTATCTGACATGAGTATCGCTACTCCTGCTTTCTTTTGGTCCCTATTTGCATGGAAAATCTTTTTCCAGCCCTTCACTTTCAGTCTGTATGTATCCCCTGTTTTGAGGTGGGTCTCTTGTAGACAACATATGTAGGGGTCTTGTTTTTGTATCCATTCAGCCAGTCTTTGTCTTTTGGTTGGAGCATTCAACCCATTTACGTTTAAGGTAATTACTGATAAGTATGATCCCATTGCCATTTACTTTATCGTTTGGGGTTCGAATTTATACACCGTTTTTGTGTTTCCTGTTTAGTATTTGTTGGAGAGCTGGTTTGGTGGTGCAGAATTCTCTCAGCTTTTGCTTGTCTGAAAAGCTTTTGATTTCTCATTCATACTTGAATGAGATCCTTGCTGGGTACAATAATCTGGGCTGTAGGTTATTTTCTTTCATCATTTTAAGTATGTCTTGCCATTCCCTCCTTGCTTGAAGAGTTTCTATTGAAAGATCAGCTGTTATCCTTATGGCAATTCCCTTGTGTGTTATTTGTTGTTTTTCCCTTGCTGCTTTTCATATTTGTTCTTTGTGTTTGATTTTTGTTAATGTGATTAATATGTGTCTTGGGGGGTTTCGCCTTGGCTTTATCCTGTTTGGGACTCTCTGGGTTTCTTGGACTTGAGTGAGTATTTCCTTCCCCATTTTAGGGAAGTTTTCAACTATTATCTCCTCAAGTATTTTCTCACGGTCTTTCTTTTTGTCTTCTTCTTCTGGGACCCCTATGATTCGAATGTTGTAGCGTTTAATATTGTCCTGGAGGTCTCTGAGATTGTGCTCATTTCTTTTAATTCGTTTTTCATTTATCCTCTCTGATTCATTTATTTCTACCATTCTATCTTCGAATTCACTAATCCTATCTTCTGCCTCTGTTATTCTACTATTTGTTGCCTCCAGAGTGTTTTTAGTTTCATTTATTGCATTATTCATTATATATTGACTCTTTTTTTATTTCTTCTAGGTCCTTGTTAAACCTTTCTTGCATTTTCTCAATCCTTGTCTCCAGGCTATTTATCTGTGATTCCATTTTAATTTCAAGATTTTAGATCCATTTCACTATCCTTACTCGGAATTCTTTATCAGGTAGATTCCCTATCTCTTCCTCTTTTGTTTGGTTTGGTGGGCATTTATCCTGTTCCTTTATCTGCTGGGTATTCCTCTGTCTCATCTTGTTTAAATTGCTGAGTTTGGGGTGTCCTTTCTGTATTCTGGCAGTTTGTGGAGTTCTTTACTCTGGCATTTCCTCGTTGTGTGTGGGTTTGTACAGGTGTCTTGTCAAGGTTTCCTGGTTAGGGAAGCTTGTGTCCATGTTCTGGTGGGTGGAGCTGTATTTCTTCTCTCTGGAGTGCAATGAAGTGTCCAGTAATGAGTTATGAGATGTTTGTGGCTTTGGGGTGACTTTGGGCAGCCTGTATCTTGAAGCTCAGGGCTGCGTTCCTTTGTTGCTGCAGAATTTGCTTGGTATGTCTTGCCCTGGAACTTGTTGGCCCTTGTGTGGTGCTTGATTTCAGTGTCGGTATGGAGGCATTTGATGAGCTCCTGTCAATTAATGTTCCTTGGAGTCAGGAGTTCCCTGGAGGCAGGGTTTGGACTTAAGCCTCCTGCTTCCAGTTATCTGTCTTACTTTTACAGTAGTTTCAAAACTTCTCCTTCTATACTGCACGATTGATAAAACATCTACGTTAAAGAAGAAAAGTTTCTCTACTGTGAGGGTCACTCAGAAAGGTTCACAGCGTTACATGGAGAAGAGAAGAGGGAGGAGGGAGTTAGAGGTGACCCAAATGAGATGAGGTGGAATCAATAGTGGAGAGAGTGGGCTGGCCAGTAGTCACTTCCTTATGTGCACTCCACAACTGGACCGCTCAGAGATGTTCACAGAGTTATACAGAGACAAGAAGAAGGAGGAAGGAGACAGAGGTGGCCAGAAGGATAAAAGGGGGGAATGAAAAGGAGGGAGACAGATCCAGCCAGTAATCAGTTCCCTAAGTGTTCTCCACCGTCTGGAATACACAGAAATTCACAGAGTTGGGTAGAGTAGAGAGGGGTTAGGGAGGAGACACAGGCGACCTGGTGGAGAAAAAGGAGAGTCCAAAGGGAGAGAGAGCAGTCAAGCCAGTAATCTCGCTCCCTAGTGAAAAATGGGTACTGAAGATTGGGTTCTTAAAGGTACAAAATTGGTAACAAATACATAAAAGCAAAAATTAAAAATCTAGAGTAGAGTTTGGAATTTCAAAAATACAATGTTAAAAAAAAGGAAGAAGAAAACTAAAGAGAAAACAAACAAACAAAAGCAAGCAATGTCGCAAAAATTATAAAGAAACTACAGGTACAAAATTGATATCAAATATCAAAAAGCATAAATTAAAAATCTAGAGTACAGTTTGGAATTTCAAAAATACAATGTTAAAGAAAAGAAGAAAAAAAAAACAAAACAAAAAAACAAGGTCAAAAATTATTTTATATATATATATATAAATATATATATATGAAGTTTGCTGAAGAAGAAAAAAATAGGGTCTTTTTTTTGCAAAGTAATAGGTTATAAAAGTGAAAATTAAATGAACAATAGAGGACTTAAAATTAAAAAAATTAAAAAAAAGAAAGAATGATCATAAAAATATATCTAGGACTTTCTCTGGTTTTGTTGTGAGTATCGTGGGTTCGGTTCATTTTTGGCTAGTTCCTTGGTCCGACTTATATTTCTCAAGATCTATAGGCGCCTTCCTATGTAGTCCTAATAACCACAGGGTTTTAATCTATTGCCTGTAGCTTCCAAGGCGTTTCCCTCTGTTATAGCTTCTTTTGTTTGCTGGTCTCTTCAGTGTCTGGTTTACGCCCTGACACAAAGGGGACGGTGGAGGACACTTTTTTTTTTAGGCTCACTTGTTCAGTTGCGCTGTGGGGAGGGAGGGAGGGAGTGATGCTGCAAACAAATAACACTGGCGTGCATTCGCAGTGCCTCAGCCACACTGGGTCTGCCCCCGCTCACGGCGCGTGTAGCCTTCCTGCCCACACTGCTCGGGCTCTAGGTTGTTCCACCGGGAACAATCCGAGGCTGGCCCTGGGCTGCATGCACCTCCCAGGTCCAAGCCGCTCAGGTTCAGGCACTCGGGTAGTCCTCAGAGGCACAGACTCAGTTCGGCCTGCGTTTTGTGCTCTTCCCAGGTCCGAGCAGCTCAGGTGATGAGGTGTTTGGCGAGCGCCAATGTTGTGACTTATCGCCTCCCCACCACTCGGTTATCTGGGTGTAAAACAGGCGCACTTTCTCAGGCAGATGTTGACCGTCCAGATCCCCAAGAAGTTTTAGTTAGCAAAGAAGCCTGCTTACAGTTTTATAGATAATGTCTCTCTGGGGCTGCAATTGCCCCCTTCCGGCTCTGGCTGCCTGTCACCGGAGGGGGAAGGTCTGCAGCCGGCTATCTCTGTTCAGTCCTTTGTTCCGTGCGTGGGCCTGGCGGTGTCTTAGGTTAGGGCTGGCTTTTTGCGTGGTAGATATCCCAGAGTCTGGTTTGCTAGCCCAAGTTATTTCGTTCAGATAGCGCTCATGGTATTCAGGCCAGATTCTTACTCTAAGCGATGCAGCCCGCGCCGCGCCTCCCTGCCCAGCCCCTGCTTGCTAATGGTGTGAGCAGGCGTCTGCACTGCTTCGCGGCTGGGGGAGTTACCGTAGGGCTTGCAATCTGCGAGTTTTAATTGTTTATTTATTTTTATCCCCCTTATGTTGCCCTTTGTGCTTCCAAAGCTTGGCAAAGATTTGGCAGTGAAAAGCTTTCCTGGTGTTTGGAAACTTTTCTCTTTTTAAGACTATCTTCCCGGGACGGAAATCCCTCCCTCCCTCTTTTGTCTCTTTTTTTGTCTTTTATACTTTTTCCTACCTACTTTCCAAGAGTTGGGTTGCTTTTCTGGGTGCCTGATGTCCTCTGGCAGCATTCATAAGTTGTATTGTGGAATTTACTCGACGTTTAAATGCTCTTTTGATGAAATTGTTTGGGGAGGAAAAGAGTTCTCCCCGTCCTACTCCTCAGCAATCTTGGCTCCTCTCTTGTGGAGTTTGGAGAGAGCACGCGGGATTGCTCTCCAGGCCATGCAGGAAAAGAAGGCCCTCATCTCGCGATGTCGGGGGAGTCTCGTGGTTTTTCTGGCGCTGCGGTGCCAGTGTGGGGTTTCTCACAAGGTACGACCGGAAGCTCAGGGAGCCTCTCGTGTGGTGTCAGGGAAGTCAAGTCTCCATACGAGTGGCGAGGGGGCGCACGTCATTGCTCTCGAGTCATGGTAGAGGAATCAGGGCTCAACACAATGAAAAAGGACGCTCGAGGTCTTTCTCGGGTTGCGGCAGGAAACCCTGGGTTCCCTCGACTTGTGCCTGTGACCTCAGGTAGCTTCTCAGGGTGCCTCTGAGAAGTCAGGGATACTATGGAGCTGGGAGAGGCCTCTCGGGACTCCACTGGGTTTGCTGCAATGGAAGAGGGCCTAATCTTGAGATCAGGAAGGAACCTCAGGGTTCCTCTCCATTTCGGACTCAGATCGCAGGGTCCTTGTAGAGTTGGGACAGGAGAGTCAGGCCTCGTCTTGTGTGGAGGAATGGAACTCCGCTTGCCTCTCAAGTTGTTCAAGGAGTGACAGGCCACTTGTCGAGCTGTATGTGGAACCTGCGGTTTTTTTCAGACAATGCACGGCGGTGTCAGTGCCCCTTCGTGATGTGCTTTCATCCACAGGGTTGCCTTCGAAGTGGTGTGTGGGCATCAGGTTCTTATCAAGAGCGGACCAGGAAATCGGGGTCTTTTGGAATGCGGCACCACACACGAGGCTACGTCTCGAATTTCCTCATGAGACGGGCCTCATGCTGAGGTGCCCCTGGAAGGTGGGGAAAGCCTTCCAGACAAAGCAGGTTAATCGACCCTCCTGTCGCGATCAGGAGGGGAGAAGGGGCTCAGATGAAGTGGTGCCGGGAACCTCGGTGTTCCCCTGAGTGAGACTGGTATGTCAGGGAACTTTTGGGGTCTCATGAAGCTTGCCAAATACTGTTTCAAACTTCAAGACGAAACGTGGGACTTCTCTTGAGACGCTGTGGTGGGCAAGGGCCTCATCTTGTGATGAAGGGGAAACCACGTGGTTTTTTTCGAGTTGCGATGGGATTGTTGACTTACGACGGGGAATTCAGGCTTCCTCTTCTGTTGGCCCAGGGAAGTCCATTCTTCCATTCGAGTTGCCAGAGAGAGCTGGGTGGGAATTGCTCTCGAGTCACGGCAGGTCAAAATAGACCTCATCTAGGCTTGTGTCCAGGACCTAATGTTCCTCTCCAGGGGCGATAGGGATCACGGGGACGCATTCCAGACTCACCCAGTGAGTCAGGCCTCGGCTCGAGGGGAAGCAAAGGATTCTGATATCCTCCTGGGTCACGATAGGTATCTCTTGGAGCCCACTGAGTGGCCTCCAGGGAGTCAAGCCTCCTGTGGAGTTGGAGAGAGGACTCGGGATTGCTTTCCAGGCCATACAGGAAGAGAAGGCCCTCAGCTCGCAATGACGGGGGCGTCTTGTGGGTTTTCTCGAGTTGGGGCGCAAGTATGAATTTTCTCACGAGGTACAACGGGGATCTCAGGGAGCCTCTCATGTGGCGCCAGGAAAGTCAGGTGTCTATGCCTGTGATGAGGGGGACCCATAAATGCTCTCGAGTCATGGTAGGGAAATCGGGACTCAAGACGCGTTGAAGAAGGAGTCTCAAGGTCTTTCTCAGGTTGTGGCAGGAAACCCTGGGTTCCCTCGACTTGTACCGGTGACCTAGGGAGCTTCTCAGGGTGCCTCTGAGAAGTCAGGCATACTGTGGACTTGGGAGGGGCTCTCGGAACTCCACTGGGTTTGGTGCAATGGCAAAGGTTCTCATCTCGAGTTGAGGCAGGAACCTAAGGGTTCCTCTCCATTTAAAACTCCGACCACAGGGTCCCTGAAGAATTGGGACAGGAGAGTCAGGCCTCGTCTTGTGTGGACGAATGGAACTCCACTTGCCTCTCGAGTTGTTCACAGGATAACAGACCATTTGTCGAGCTGTGAGTGGAACCTTCGGTTTTTTCCGTAAGATGCATGAGGGGGTCAGTGCCCCTTCGTGTTGTGCCTTCATCCACAGGGTTGCCTTCAAAGAGGTGTCTGGACATCGGGTTCTTATCAATAGCGGAGCAGGAAATCGGGGTCTTTCAGAACGTGGCACCATCCATGAGGCTACGTCTCGAATTTCTTCGTTAGACTGGTGTCATCCTGAGGTGCGCCATGAAGATCGGGAACCCCTTCCAGACAAAGCAGGGGAATCGACCATCTTGTCGCAATCAGGAGGAGTGAAAGGGCTCAGTTGAAGTCGTGCCGGGAACCTCGGTGTTCCCCTCGAGTGGAACCGGTGTGTTGGGAAACTTTTGGGGTCGCTTCAAGGGTGCCAAGTACCGTTTTGCACTTCAATACGGACTTGGGGCTTCTCTTGACACGCTGTAGAGGGCAAGGGCCTCATCTTGGGATGACGGGGGAATCACGTGGTTTTTCTCAAGGTGCGGCGGGATTCTCGAGTTACGACAGGGAATTCAGGCTTCCTCTTGTGTTGGCCCAGGGAAGTCCAATCTTCCATTCGAGTTTCGAGGGAGAGCTGGGGTTTGCTCTTGAGTCACTGCAGGGCAAAAGAGACCTCATCTAGGCTTGTGTCCAGGACCTAATATTCCTCTCCAGGGCCGACAGCGATCTCGGGTTTGCATTCCAGACGCATCCTGGGAGTCCGAGCTCGACTCGAGGGGAAGCAAAGGACCCCGCTCTCCTCTCGAGTCGCCACAGGTGTCTCTTGGAGCCCACTGAGTGGCCTAAAGGGAGTCAAGCCCCCTGTGGAGTTTGGAGAGAAGACTCGGGATTGCTCTCCAGGCCATGCAGGAAAAGAAGATCCTCATCTCGCGATGACAGGGGCGTCTTGTTGGTTTTCTCGAGCTGTGGTGCCAGTGTGCGGTTTCTGACGAGGTGCGACGGGAAGCTCAGAGAGCCTTTCGTGTGGCGCCAGGGAAGTCAGGTCTCCATGCGCATGGCAAGGGGGAGCGCGTCATTGCTCTCGAGATATGGTACGGGAATCGGGCCTCAAGATACGTTAAAGCAGGACTCTCAAGGTCTTTCTCAGGTTGGGGCAGGAAACCCTGGGTTCCGTCGACTTCTGCCGGTGACCTTAGGGAGCTTCTCAGGGTGCCTCTGAGAAGTCAGGCATACTGTGGATTTGGGACGGGCCTCTCGGGACTCCTCTGGTTTTGCGGCAATGGAAAAGGCCTCGTCTTGAGTGGAGGCAGGAACCTCAGGCTTCCTCTCCATTTCTGACTCGGTGCGCAAGGTCCCTAGAGTTGTGACAGGAGAGTCAGGCATCGTCTTGTGTGGAGGAATGGAACTCCGCTTGCTTCTCGAGTTGTTCACGAGGTGACAGACCACTTGTGGAGCTGTGTGAGAACCTGCGGGTTTTTCCGGAAGATGCACGGGGTGTCAGTGCCCCTACGTGTTGTGCCTTCATCCACAGGCTTGCCTTCGAAGAGGTGTCCAGGAGTCTGGTTTTGATCAAAAGTGGACCATGGAATCGGGGTCTTTCGGCATGTAGTATGGCCCTCGAGGCTACGTCTCGAATTTCCTCGTGAGACCGGCCTCATCCTGAGGTGCGCCGGGAAGGTCGGGAACCCCTTCGAGACAAAGCAGTGGAATCGACCCTCCTATCGCGATCATGAGAGGAGAAAGGCCTCAGATGAAGTGGTGCCGGAAACATCAGTGTCCCCTCTAGTGAGATCGGTATATAGGGGAACTTTTGGGGTCACATCAAGGGTGCCAAGTACTGTTTTGCACTTCAAGACGGAATGTGAGACTTCTCTTGAGACGCTGTAGGGGGCAAGGGCCTCATCTTGCAATACAGGGAACCACGTGATTTTTCTCGAGTTGCGGCGGGTTTCTCAAATTACAACTGGAAATTCAGGCTTCCTCTTGTGTTGGCTCAGAAAGGCCAATCTTCCATTCGAGTTGCAAGGGAAAGCTAGGGGTTTTGCTTGAGTCACTGCAGGGCCAAAGAGACCTCCTCTAGGCTTTTGTCCAGGACCTAAGGTTCCTCTCCAGGGGCGACAGGGATCCAGGGTTGCATTCCAGACTCACCCTCGTAGTCAGACCTCATCTCGAGGGGAAGCAAAGGACACCGCTCTCCTCCTGAGTATCGACGCGTATCTCTTGGAGCCCACTGAGTGACCTAAAGGGAGTCAAGCCTCCTTTGGAGTTTGGAGAGAGGATTCGGGATTGCTCTTCAGGTCATGCAGGAAAGAAGGCCCTCATTTCACCATGACAGGGGCGTCTCGTGGGTTTTCTCGAGCTGCGGCGCCAGTGTGGGGTTTCTCACGAGGTACGATGGGGAGCTCAGGGAGACTCTCATGTGGTGCCGGGGAAGTCAGATCTTCATGCGCGTGGCGAGGGGGAGCGCGTCATTTTTCTCCAGTCATGGTAGGGGAATCGGGCCTCAAGACGCGTGAAGAAGGACTCTCGAGATTTTTCTCAGGTTACGGCAGGAAACCCTGGGTTCCCTCGACTTATGCCCGTGACCTCAGGGAGCTTCTCAGGGTGCCTCTGAGAAGTCAGGGATACTGTGCAGTTGGGAGGGGCCGCTCCGAACTCCACTGGGTTTGGTGCAGTAGAAGAGGGCCTTATCTCGAGTTGAGGCAGGAACCTCATGGTTCCTCTCCATTTCTGAATCGGATCTCAGTGTCCATGCAGAGTTGGGACAGGAGAGTCAGGCCTCGTCTTGTGTGGAGGAATTTAACTCCTCTTGCCTCTCGAGTTGTTCACGGGGTGACAGGCCACTTGTCGATGTGTATGTGGAACTTGCGGGCTTTTCCAACGATGCAGGAGGGTGTCAGACCCCTTCGTTTTGTGCCTTCGTCCACAGGATTGCCTTCGAAGAGGTGTCCTAGCATTGGGTTCTTATCAAGAGCAGACAGGGAAATCGGGGTCTTTCGGCGTGTGGCACCAACCACAAGGCTACGTCTCGAATTTCCTCGTGAGACCGGCCTCATCCTGAGGTGCGCCGGGAAGGTCCGGAACCCCTTCCAGACAAAGCAGGGTAATCGACCCTCCCATCGCGATCAGGAGGGGATAAGGGGCTCAGAACAAGCGGTGCACCGAACCTTGGTGTTCCCCTCGAGTGAGACCAGGGTGTCGGGGAACTTTTGTGGTAACATCAAGGTTGCCAATTATCGTTTTAAACTTCAAGATGGAACGTGGGGCTTCTCCTGAGATGCTGTAGCTGGCAAGGGCCTCATCTTGCGATGACGGGGGAACCACGTGGTTTTCCTCGAGTTGCGGTGGGATTTTCGAATTACGATGGGGAATTCAGGTTTCCTCTTGTGTTGTCCCAGGGAAGTCCATTCTTCCATTCGAGGTGCGAGGGACAGCAGGGGATTGCTCTCGAGTCACTTCAGGGCAAATGAGACCTCATCTATGCTTGTGTCTAGGACCTAATGTTCCTCTCCAGGGGCGACAGGGATCTCGGGGTTGCATTCCAGACTCACCTGAGGAGTCAGGCCTGGTATATAGGGGAAGCAAAGAATTCCGCTCTCCTCTCGAGTCCCAATGGGTATCTCTTGGAGCCCACAGAGTGGCCTAAAGGGAGTCAGGCCTCCTGTGGAGTTTGAAGAGAGGCCTCGAGATTGCTCTCCAGGCCATGCAGGAAAAGAAGGCCTTCATCTCGCGATGACGGAGGCGTCTCGTGGGTTTTCTCGAGCTGGGGAGCCAGTGTGGGATTTCTCACGAGGTATGACGGGGAGCTCAGGGAGCCTCTCGTGTGGCGCCAGGGAAGTCAAGTCTCCATGCGAGTTTCGAGGGGGAACGCGTCATTGCTCTCGAGTCATGGTAGGGGAATCGGGATTCAAGACGTGTGAAGGAGGATTTTCGAGGTCTTTCTCGGGTTGCGTCAGGAAACCCTGTGTTCCCTCGACTTGTGCCGGTGACCTCAGGGAGCTTCTAAGGGTGCCTCTGAGAAGTCGCGATACTGTGGATTTGGGAGGGGCCTCTCGGGCCTCCACTGTTTTTGGTGTAATGGAAGAGGGCCTCATCTCGAGTGGAGTCAGGAACCTCAGGGTTCCTCTCCATTTCGGACTCTGATCGCAGGGTCCCTTCAGAGTTGGGACCGGAGAGTCAGGCCTCGTCTTGAGTGGAGGAATGGAACTCTGCTTGCCTCTCGAGTTGTTCATGGGATGACAGGCCTCTTGTCGAGCTGTGTGTGGAACCTGCGGCTTTTACCGAATGATGCACGGGAGTGTCAGTGACCCTTCGTTTTGTGCCTTCGTCCACAGGGTTGCCTTCGAAGAGGTGTCCGGGCATCGGGTTCTTCTCAAGAGTGGGCCGGGAAATCGGGGTATTTCGGCATGTGACACCACCCCCGATGCTATGTCTCGAATTTCCTCGTGAGACCGGCCTCATCCTGAGGTGCACCGGGAATGTGGGGAACCCCTTCCAAACAAAGCAGGGGAATAGACCCTCCTGTCTCGAACAGGAGGGGAGAAGGTGCTCAGATGAAGTGGTGCGGGAACCTAGGTGTTCCTGTCGAGTGAGACCGGCGTGTCCAGGAACATTTGGTGTCGCATCAAGGGTGCAAAGTACCGTTTCGCACTTCAAGACGGAACGTGGTTCTTTTCTTGAGAGGCCATAGCAGCAAGGGCCTCATCTTGGGATGACGTTGGAAACACGTGGTTTTTCTCGAGTTTCGGCGGGATTCTCGAGTTACGAAGGGGATTTCTGGCTTCCTCTTGTGTTGGCCCAGGGAAGCCCAATCTTCCATTCGAGTTGCGAGGGAGAGCTGGGGGTTGCGCTCGAGTCACTGCAGGGCAAAAGAAACCTCATCCAGGCTTGTGTCTAGGACCTAATGTTCCTCTCAAGGGGTGACTGGGATCTTGGGGTTGCATTCCAGACTCACCCAGGAGTCAGGCGTCGTCTCGAGGGGAAACAAAGGACTTATCTCTCTTCTCGAGTTGCGACGCGTATTTCTTGGAGCCCACTGAGTGGACTAAAGGGAGTCAAGCCTCCTCTGGAGTTTGGAGAGAGGACTCGGGATTGCACTCCAGGACATGCAGGAAAAGAAGGCCCTCATCTCACGATGACGGGGGGGGGGGTCTCAGTGGTTTTACCGAGCTGCAGCACCTGTGTTGGTTTCTCAGGAGGTACGACGGGGAGCTCAGGGAGCCTCTTGTGTGGCGCCAGGGAAGTTAGGTCTCGATGCGTGTGGCAAGGGGGAGCGCGTCATTGCTCTCGAGTCATGGTAGGGGAATCAGGCCTCTAGATGCGTTGAAGAAGGACTCTCAAGATCTCTCTCGGGTCTTGGCAAGAATACCTGAGTTCCCTCGACTTGTGCCGGTGACCTCAGGGAGATTCTCCGGGTGCCTCTGAGAAGTCAGGGATACTGTGGAGTTGGGAAAGACCTCTCGGGACTCCACTGGGTTTGGTGAAATGGAAGGGGGCCTCATCTCGAGGGGAGGCAGGAACCTCAGGGTTCCTCTCCATTTCTGATTCCGATCGCAGCCCCCTGCATAGTTGGGAGAGGTGAGTCAGGCCTTGTCTTGTGTGCAGGAATGGACCTCCGCTTGCCTCTCGAGTTGTTCACTGGGTGACAGGCACTTGTTGAGCTGTATGAGTAACCTGCGGTCTTTTCCGGACGATGCACGGGGGTGTCAGTGCCCCTTCGTGTTGTGCCTTCATCCACACTATCTTCGAATAGGTGTCTGGGCATCGCGTTCTTATCAAGAGCGGATCGGGAAATCGCGGTCTTTCGGCATGTGGCACCACCATCGAGGCTATGTCTCGAATTTCCTCGTGAGACAGCCTCATCTGAGGTGCGTGGAGAAGGTCGGGAACCCCTTGCAGACAAAGCAGGGGAATTGACCCTCCTTTCGCGATCAGGAGGGGAGAAGGGGCTCAGATGAAGTGGTGCCAGGAACCTCGGTGTTCCCCTCTAGTGCGACCCGTATGTCGGGGAACTTTTGGGGTAGCATTAAGGGTGCCAAATATCATTTCGCACTTGAAGACAGAACGTGGGACTACTCTTGAGACGCTGGAGCGGGCAAGGGCCTCATCTTGCAATGACGGGGGAACCACGTGGTTTTTCTCAAGTTGAGGCGGAATTCTCGAATTACTACTGGGAATTCAGGCTTCCTCTTGTGTTGGCCCAGGGAGGTCCAATCTTCCATTCGGGTTGCGAGGGAAAGCTGGGGAGTGCTCTCAAGTTACTGCAGGGCAAAAGCGACCTCATCTAGCCTTGTGTTCAGGACCCAGTGATCCTCTCCAAGGGCGACAGGGATCTCGGGTTTGCATTACAGACTCACCCGGGGAGTTAGGCCTCGTCTCGAGGGGAAGCAAAGGACTCAGCTATCCTCTCGAGTTGCGACGCGTATCTCTTGGAGCCCACTGAGTGGTCTAAAGGGAGTCAACCCTCCTCTTCAGTTTGGAGAGAGGACTCGGGATTGCTCTCCAGGCCATGCAGGAAAAGAAGGCCCACATCTCGAGATGATGGGGGCGTCTCGTGGGTTTTCTCGAGCTGCGGCGCCAGTGTGGGGTTTCTCACGAGGTACGACAGGGAGTTCAGGTAGCCTCTCGTGTGGCAACAGGGAAGTCAGGTCTCCATGGGCGGGGCAAGAGGGAGCGCGTCATTGCTCTCAAGTCAGGGTAGGGGAATCGGGCCTCATGACGGGTTGAAAAAGGACTCTCGATGTCTTTCTAGGGTTGCGGCAGGAAACCCTGGGTTCCCTTGACTTGTGCCGGTGACCTCAGGGAGCGTCTCAGGGTGCCTCTGAGAAGTCAGGGATACTGTGGATTTGGGAGAGGCCTCTCGGGACTCCTTTGGGTTTGGTGCAATGGAAGTGGGCCTCATCTCGAGTTGAGGCAGGAACCTCAGGGTTCTGCTCCTGACTTCCTGGAGGCCGGATCTGACTCAGATCGCAGGGTCCCTGTTGAGTTTGCTCAGGAGTGTCAGGTCTCGTGTTCTGCGGAGGAATGGAACTCCGCTTACATCTCAAGTTGTTCAAGGATAACACCACTTTTCGTGATGTGTGTGGAACCTGCGGGTTTTTCGGAGATGCACGGGGGCGTCAGTGCTCCTTCCTGTTGTGCCTTCATCCACAAGGTTGCCTTCGAAGAGGTGTCCGGGTATCGTGTTCTCCTCAAGTGCGGACCGGGAAATTGGGGTCTTTCAGCATGTTGCACCACCCACTAGGCTACGTCTCGAATTTTCTCGTGAGACCGGCCTCATCCTGAGGCGCGCAGGAAAGTCCGGGAACCCTTTCCAAACAAAGCAGGGGAATCGACCCTCCTTTCGGGATCAGGAGGAGAGAAAGGGCTCAGATGAAGTAGTGCCGGGAACCTCGGTGCTCTCCTTGAGTGAAAGTCGGGTAACTTTTCTGGTTGCATCAAGGGTGCCAAGTACCGTTTCGCACTTCAAGACGGAACCTGGGACTTCTCTTGAGATGCTGTAGTGGGCAAGGGCCTCATCTAGCACTGACGGGGGACCCACGTGTTTTTTCTCGAGTTGCGGCAGGATTCTTGAGTTACGATGGGGAATACAGGTTTCCTCTTGTGTTGGCCCAGGGAAGTCCAATCTTCCATTCGAGTTGCAAGTGAGAGCTGGAGATTGCTCTCGAGTCACTGCAGGGCAAAATAGAGCTCATCTAGGTTTGTGTCCAGGACCGAGTTTTTCTCTCCAGGGGCGACAGGGATCTCGGGGTTGCATTCCAGACTCACCCGGGGAGTCAGGCCTCGTCTCGAAGGGAATGAATGGACTCCGCTCTCCTCTCGAGTCGCGACGGGTATCCCTTGGAGCCCAAGAGTGGCCTAAATGAAGTTAAGCCTCCTGTGGAGTTTGGAGAGAGGACTCGGGATTGCTCTCTAGGCCATGCAGGAAAAGAAGGCCCTCATCTCGCGATGACGGGGGCGTCTCGTGGGTTTTCTCAAGGTGCAGTGCCTGGTTGGGGTTTCTCACGAGATAGGACGGGGAGCTCAGGGAGACTCCTGTGGTGCCACGGAAGTCAGGTCTCCATGGACGTGGCGTGGGGGAGCGCCTCATTGCTCTCGAGTCATGGTAGGGGAATCAAGCCTCAGGACGCTTCGAAGAAGAACTCTCGAGGTCTTTCTCGGGGTGTGGCAGGAAACCCTGGGTTCCCTCGACTTGTGCCCATGACCTCAGGGAGCTTAGCGGGGTTCCTCTGAGAAGTCAGGGATACTGTGGAGTTGAGAGGGGCTTCTCGGGACATCACAGGGACTGGTGCAATTGAAGAGGACCTAATCTCGGATTGAGGCAGTAACGTCAGGGTTCCTCTCCATTTCTGACTCGGATAGCAGGGTCCCTGCAGAGTTGGGACAGGAGAGTCAGACCTCGTCCTGTGTGGAGTAATGGAACTCCGCTTGCCTCTCGAGTTGTTCACGGGATGACAGGCCACCTGTCGAGTTGTATGTGGAACCTGCGGTTTTGGGGGACGATGCACAGGGGTGTCAGTGCCCCTTCGTGTTGTGCCTTCATCCACAGGGTTACCTTCGAAGAGGTGACCGGGCATCGGGATCTTATCAATAGCGGACCAGGAAATCGGGGTCTTTCGGCATGTGGCACAACCCACGAGGCTACGCCTCGACTTCCCTCGTGAGACTGGCCTCATCCTGAGGTTCGCCGGGAAGTCTGGGAACCCCTTCCAGACAAAGCAGGGGAATCGACCCTCCTGTCGCCATCAGGAGGGGAGAAGAGGCTCAGCTGAAGCGGTGCTGGGAACCTCCATGTTCTCCTCGAGTGAGACCGGGTTGTCAGGGAAATTTGGGGGTCGCATCAAGGGTGCCAAGTACCGTTTCACACTTCAAGACGGAACATGGGACTTCCCTGGAGACGCTATAGCTGACAGGGGCCTCATATTTCGATGACGGAGGAGCCACGTTGTTTTTCTCCAGTTGCCGCGGGATTCTCGAATTACAATGGGGAATACAGGCTTCCTCTTGTGTTGGCCCAGGGAAGTCCAATCATCCATTCGAGTTGCGAGGGAGAGCTGGGGATTGCACTTGAGTCAATGCAGGACAAAAAAGACCTCATTTAGGCTTGTGTCCAGGACCGAGTTTTCCTCTACAGGGGCAACACGGATCTCGGGATCCCATTCCAGACTCACCCAAGTAGTCAGGCCTCGGCTCGAGGGGAAGCAACGGACTCTGCTCTCCTCTAGAGTAGCAACGTGTATCTCTTGGAGGCTACTGAGTGGCCTAAAGGGAGTCAGGCCTCCAGTGGAGTTTGGAGAGTGGACTCGGGATTGCTCTCTAGGTCATGTAGGAAAAGAAGGCCCTCATCTTACGATGATGGGGGCGTCTCGTGAGTTTTCTCGAGCGGCGGTGCCAGTGTGGGGTTTTCATGAGGTAGGACGGGGAGCG
This sequence comes from Bubalus kerabau, assembly GCF_029407905.1. Lineage (NCBI taxonomy): Eukaryota > Metazoa > Chordata > Mammalia > Artiodactyla > Bovidae > Bubalus > Bubalus kerabau. The sequence goes on along the minus strand of NC_073644.1, from coordinate 806,058 downwards.
CAGGGAGCCTCTCGTGTGGCGCCAGGGAAGTTAGGTTTCAATGGGCGTGGCGAGGGGAATGCGTCATTGCTCTCCAGTCATGGTAGGGTATCGGGCCTCAAGACGCGGTAAAGAAGGACTCTCAAGGTCTTTCTCAGAATGCAGCAGGAAACCCTGGGTTCACTCGACTTGTGCCAGTGACCGCAGAGAGCTTCTGAGGGTGCCTCTGAGAATCAGGGATACTGTGGAGTTTTAGGGGCCTCTCGGGACTCCACTGGGTATGGCGCAATGGAAGAGGGCCTCATTTCGAGTTGATGCAGGAACGTCAGGTTTCATCTACATTTCTGACTCCGATCACACGGTCCCTGCAGAGTTGGGAAAGGAGAGTCAGGCCTTCTCTTGTTTGGAGGAACGGAACTCCGCATGCCTCTCTAGTTCTTCAAGGGATGACAGGACACTTGTCGATCTGTGTTTGGAATCTGCGTGTTTTTCCGTACTATGCATGGGGATGTCAGTACCCCTTCGTGTTGTGCATTCATCCACAGGTTTGCTTTCGAAGAGGTGTCCTGGCATCGGGTTCCTATTAAGAGCGGACTGGGAAATCGGGGTCTTTCCGCATGTGGCACCACCCACCAGGCTACGTCTCGAATTTCCTAGTGAGACCGGCCTCATCCTGAGGTGCGCCGGGAAGGTCGGAACCCCTTGCAGACAAAGCAGGGGAATCGACCCTCCTGTCTCGATCAGGAGGGGAGAAGGGGCACAGATGAGGTGATGCCGGGAACCTCGGTGTTCCCCTCCAGTGAGACCAGTGTGTTGGGGAACTTTTGGGGTCGCATCAAAGGTGCCAAGTACCGTATCGCACTTCAAGATGGAACGTAAGACTTCTTTTGAGACGCTGTAGCGGCAATGGCCGCATCTTGCGATGAAGAGGGAACGACGTGGTTTTTCTCGAGTTGTGGCGGGATTCTTGAGTTACAACGGGAAATTCAGGCTTCCTCTTCTGTTGGCCCAGGGAAGTCCAGTCTTCCATTCGAGTTGCGAGGGAGAGTTGGGGATTGCTCTCGAGTCACTGCAGGAAAAAAGAGACCTCATCTAGGCTTGTGTCCAGGACCTAATGTTTCTCTCCAGGGGCGACAGGGATCTCCGGTTCACATATCAGACACACCCGAGGAGTCAGGCCTCGCCTCGAGGGGAAGGAAAAGACTCTGCTCTCCTCTCGAGTCGCGACGGGTGTGTCTTGGAGTCCACTGAGTGACCAAAAGGGAGTCAAGCCTATTGTGGAGTTTGGAGAGAGGACTCGGGATTGCTCTCCAGGCCATGCTAGAAAAGAAGGCCGTCATGTCGCGAAAATGGGGGCGTCTCGTGGGTTTTCTCTATCTGTGGCGCCAGTGTTTGGTTTCTCACGAGGTATGACGGGGAGCTCAGGGAGCCTCTCGTGTGGCGCCAGGGAAGTCAGGGCTTCATGAGTGTAGCAGAGGGAGCGTGTCATTGCCCTCGAGTCATGGTAGGGGAATCAGGCCTCAAAATGCGTTGAAGAAGGACTCTTGAGTTCTTTCTATGGTGGCGGCAGTAAACCCTGGGTTCACTCGAATTGTGCTGGTGACCTCAGGGAGCTTCTCAGGGTGCCTCTGAGAAGTCAGGGATACTGTGGAGCTGGGACGCGTCTCTCGGGACTCCACTGGGTTTCGTGAAATGGAAGAGGTCCTAATCTCGAGTGGAGGCAGGAACCTCAGCGTTCCTCTCGTGACTTCACTGGCGCTGGTCTGATTCGGATCGCAAAGTCCCTGCAGAGTTGGAACAGGAGAGTCAGGCATCGTCTTGTGTAGAGGAATGAAACCCCACTTGCCTCTCGAGTTCTTCAGGGGTGACAAGCCACTTGTTGAGCTGTATGTGGAACCTGCGGGTTTTTCCGGACGATGCACGAGGGTGTCAGTGCCCCTTTGTGTTGTGCCTTCATCCACAGGGTTGCCTTCAAAGAGGTGTCCAGGCATCGGGTTCTTATCAAGAGCGTACCGGGAAATCATAGTCTTTTGGCATGTGGTACCACCCGCGAGCTACGTCTCGAATTTCCTCGTGAGACCGGCCTCATCCTGAAGTGCCCCGTGAAGGTCGGGAACCCCTTACAAACAAAGCAGGGGAAGTTACCCTGCTATCACGAACAGGAGGGGAGAAGGGGCTCAGATAAACTGGTGCCGGGAACCTCGGTGTTCACCTCGAGTGAGACCGATATTTCGGGGAACTTTTGGGGTCACCTCAAGGGTGTCAAGTATCGTTTTGCACTTCAAGACGGAACGTGGGACTTTTCTTGAGAAGCTGTAGCGGGCAAGGGCCTCATCTTGTGATGACGAGGGAACCAAGTGCTTTTTCTCGATTTGCGGCGGGATTCTCGAGTTACGAAGGGGAATTCAGGCTTCCTCTTGTGTTGGCCCAGGGAAGTCCAATCTTCCATTCGAGTTGTCAGGGAGAGCGGGGGATTGCTCTCGAGGTACAGAAGGGCAAAAGAGACCTCATCTAGGCTTGTTTCCAGGACCTAATGTTCCTCTCCAGGGGAGACAGGGATCTCGGGGTTGCATTCCAGACCCACCTGGTGAGTCAGGCCTTGTCTCGAAGGGAAGCAAAGGACTCAATTCTCCTCTCGAGTCGCGACGGGTATCTCTTGGAGCCCACTAAGTGGCCTAAAGGGAGTCAAGCCTCCTGTGGAGTTTGGAAAGAGGATTCGGGATTCCTCTCCAGGCCATGCAGGAAAAGAAGGCCCTCATCTCGCGATGACAGGGGCATATGGTGAGTTTTCTCAAGCTGCGGCGTCAGTGTGGGGTTTCTCACGAGGTACGACAGGGAGCTCAGGGAGCCTCTCTTATGGCGCCAGGGAAGTCAGGTCTCCATATGCGTGGCGAGGGGGTGCGTGTCATTTCTATAGAGCCATGGAAGCAGATTCGGGCTTCAAGACACGTTGAAGTAGGACTCTCGAGGTCTTTTTCCCATTGTGGCAGGAAACCCTGGGTTCCCTCGACATGTGCCGGTGACCTCATGGAGCTTCTCCGGGTGCCTCTGAGAAGTCAGGGGTACTGTGGAGTTGGGAGGGGCCTCTCTGGACTCCACTGGGTTTGGTGCAATGGATGAGAGCCCCATCTCGAGTGGAGACAGGTACCTCATGTTTCCTCTCCTGGGTTTCCTGTCGCTGGTACTGACTCGGATCGCAGTTTCCCTGCAGAGTTGGTACAGAAAATCAGGTCTCGTCTTGTGTGGAGGAATGGAGCTCCACTTGCCTCTCGAGTTGTTCACGGGCTGACAGACCACTTGTCGAACTGTGTTTGTAACCTGCGGGTTTTTCTGGACGATGCACGGTGTCAGTGCCCCTTCGTGTTGTGCTTTCATCCACAGGTTTTCCTTCGTAAAGGTGTCACGGCATCACGTTCTTATCAAGAGCAGACCGGGAAATCGGGGTCTTTCGGCTTGTGGCACCACCCACGAGGCTATGTTTCGAATTTCCTCGTGAGACCTGCCTCATCCTTAGGCGCGCTGGAAAGGTCGGGAACCCCTTCCAGACATAGCAGGGGAATCGACACTCCTGTCGCGATCACGAGGGGAGAAGGAGCTCAAATGATGTGGTTCCGGGAACCTCGGTGTTCCTTTCGAGTGAGACCGGTATGTCGGGGAATTTTGAGATTGCATCAAGGGTGCCAAGTACCGTTTCGCACTTCAAGACAGAAAGTGGGACTTCTCTTGAGTCGCTGTAGCGGGCAAGGGCCTCATCTAGCGCTGATGGGGGAACCACGTGGATTTTCTCGAGTTTCGGCGGGATTCTCGAGTTACGATGTCGAATTCAGGCTTCCAATTGTATTGGCCCAGGGAAGTCCAATCTTCAATTCCATTTGCGAGGGAGAGCTGGCGATTGCGCTCTAGTAACTGCAGTGCAAAATAGACCTCATCTAGGCTTGTGTCCAGGACCGAGTTTTCCTCTCCAGGTGTGACAGGAACTCGGGGTTGCATTCCAGACTCACACGGGGAGTCAGGCCTCGTCTCGAGGGGAAGCAAAGGACTCTGCTCTCCCTTCAGGTCCTGACAGGTATCTCTTGGAGCCAACAGAGAGGCCTAAAGAGAGTCAAGCCTCCTGTGGAGTCTGGAGAGAGGACTCGGTTTTGCTCTCCATGCCAGGCAGGAAACAAGTCCCTCATCTCGTGATGACGGGGGCGTATCGTGGGTTTTCTCGAGCTGCGGTGCCTGAATGGGGTTTCCGAAAAGGTACGACGGGGAGCTCAGGGAGACTCTCTTCAGGAGTCAGGGAAGTCAGGTATCCATGCGCATGGCGATGGGGAGCGGGTCTTTGCTCTCGAGTCATGGTAGGGGAATCGGGCCTCAAGACGCGCCGAAGGACTCTCAAGGTCTTTCTCGGGTCGCAGCAGGAAACCCTGGGTTCCCTGGACTTGAGCCGGTGACCTCAGGTAGATTCTCAAGGTGCCTCTGAGAATTCAGGGATACTGTGGAGTTGGGAGGGGCCTCTCGCGACTCATCTGGGTTTGGTGCAATGGAAGACGGCCTCACCTCGAGGGGAGACAGGAACCTCAGGATTTCTCTCCGTTTCGGACTCCGACCGCAGGGTTCCTGCAGAGTTGGGACAGGAGAGTCAGTCCTCGTCTTGTCTGAGGAAGGGAAGCCCACTGGACTCTCGAGTTGCTCAGGGGGTCGCAGGCCCCTCGTCGAGCTGTGTGTGGAACCCGCGGGTCGTTGCGGACGATGCACGGGGGTGGCAGTGCCCCTTCGTGTTGTGCCTTCACCCACAGGGTTGCTTTGGAAGAGGGGTCCGGGCCTCGGGACCTTCTCAAGAGCGGACCGGGGAATCGGGGGCGTTGGGCATGTGGCACCACCCACGTGGCTCGTCTCGAATTTCTTCGTGAGACCGGCCTCATGCTGAGGTGCGCCGGGAAGGCCGGGAACCCCTTCCAGACCATGCGGGGGAATCGACTCTCCTGTCGCGATCAGGAGGGGAGAAGGGGCTCAGAGGAAGCGGTGCCGGGACCCTCGGTATTCCCCTCGGGGGACCCCGGCGTGTCGGGGGACTTTTGCGGGTGGCACGAAGGCTGTCAGGGACCGTTTCGCCCTTCAGGGCGGAACAGGGGACTTCCCTTGAGACGCCGTGGCGGGCAAGGGCCTCATCTTGCCAAGAGGTGGGAACCACGTGGTTTTTCTCGAGTTGCGGCGGGATTCTCGAGTTACGACGGGGATCTCAGCCTTCGCCTTGGCTTGGCCCTGGGAAGCCCAATCTTCCCCTCGGGTTGCGAGGGAAAGCTGGGGGTTGCGCTCGAGTCACTGCAGGGCCGAAGAGACCTCACCTAGGCGTGTGTCCGGGACCTAATATTCCTCTCCAGGGAAGGCAGGGATCTCGGGGTTGCATTCCAGGCTCCCCCGCGGAGTCAGGCCTCGTCTCGAGGGGAAGCCAAGGACTCCGCTCTCCTCTCGAGTCGCGACGCGGGTCTCTTGGAGCCCCCTGAGCGGCCTCAAGGGAGTCCAGCCTCCTCTTCCGTTTGGAGAGAGGACCCGGGATTGCTCTCCAGGCCATGAAGGAAAAGAAGGCCCTCAGCTCGCGAGGATGGGGGCGTCTCAGGGGTTTCCTCGAGCTGCGGCGCCCGTGGGGGTTTTCTCCCGAGGCACGACGAGGATCTCAGGGAGCCTCTCGTGCGGCGCCAGGGAAGTCAGGTCTCCATGCGCGTGGTGAGGGGGAGCGCGTCCTGGCTCTCGAGTCACGGGAGGGGACTTGGGCCTCGAGTCGCGTTGAAGAAGGACTCTCGAGGTGTTTCTCCGGGGGCGGCGGGAAACCCTCGTTTCCCTCGCCTTCGGCCGGGGACCTTAGGGAACTTGCCAGTGTGCCTCTGAGAGGCGAGGGATCCTGTGGAGGTGGCGGGGCCCCACGGGACTCCGCTGGGTCTGGCGCAACGGAAGAGGGCCTCACCTCGAGGGGAGGCAGGAACCTCAGGCTTCCTCTGCGTTTCGGACTCCGACCGCAGGGTCCCTGCAGAGTTGGGACAGGAGAGTCAGGCCCCGTCTTGTCTGAGGAAGGGAACCCCGCTGGCCTCTCGAGTTGCTCAGGGGATCTCAGGCCCCTCGTCGAGCTGTGTGTGGAACCCGCGGGTCTTTGCGGACGATGCACGGGGGTGGCAGTGCCCCTTCGTGTTGTGCCTTCACCCACAGGGTTGCCTTCGAAGAGGGGTCCGGGCTTCGGCTCCTTCTCAAGAGCGGACCAGGGAATCGGGGCGTTCGGCATGTGGCCCCACCCACGTGGCTCGTCTCGAATTTCCTCGTGAGTCCGGCCTCATCCTGAGGTGCGCCGGGAAGGCCGGGAACCCCTTCCAGACCACGCAGGGGAATCGCCTCTCCTGTTGCGATCAGGAGGGGAGAAGGGGCTCAGAGGAAGCGGTGCCGGGAACCTAGGTGTTCCCCTCAGGGGAACCCGGCGTGTCGGGGGACTCTTGGGGGTCGCAGGAAGGCTGTCAGGGACCGTTTCGCCCTTCAGGGCGGAACAGGGGACTTCCCTTGAGACGCCGTGGCGGGCAAGGGCCTCATCTTGCCAAGAGGTGGGAACCACGTGGTTTTTCTCGAGTTGCGGCGGCATTCTCGAGTTACGACGGGGATCTCAGCCTTCCCCTTGGGTTGGCCCTGGGAAGCCCAATCTTCCCCTCGGGTTGCGAGGGAAAGCTGGGGGTTGCGCTCGAGTCACTGCAGGGCCGAAGAGACCTCACCTAGGCGTGTGTCCGGGACCTAATATTCCTCTCCAGGGAAGGCAGGGATCTCGGGGTTGCATTCCAGGCTCCCCCGGGGAGTCAGGCCTCGTCTCGAGGGGAAGCCAAGGACTCCGCTCTCCTCTCGAGTCGCGACGCGGGTCTCTTGGAGCCCCCTGAGCGGCCTCAAGGGAGTCCAGCCTCCTCTTCCATTTGGAGAGAGGACCCGGGATTGCTCTCCAGGCCATGCAGGAAAAGAAGGCCCTCAGCTCGCGAGGACGGGGGCGTCTCAGGGGTTTCCTCGAGCTGCGGCGCCCGTGGGGGTTTTCTCCCGAGGCACGACGAGGATCTCAGGGAGCCTCTCGTGCGCGCCAGGGAAGTCAGGTCTCCATGCGCGTGGCGAGGGGGAGCGCGTCCTGGCTCTCGAGTCACGGGAGGGGACTAGGGCCTCGAGACGCGTTGAAGAAGGACTCTCGAGGTCTTTCTCGGGGGGCGGCGGGAAACCCTCGTGTCCCTCGCCTTCTGCCGGGGACCTTAGGGAACTTGCCAGGGTGCCTCTGAGAGGCGAGGGATCCTGTGGAGGTGGCGGGGCCCCTCGGGACTCCGCTGGGTCTGGCGCAACGGAAGAGGGCCTCACCTCGAGGGGAGGCAGGAACCTCAGGCTTCCTCTCCATTTCGGACTCCGACCGCAGGGTCCCTGCAGAGTTGGGACAGGAGAGTCAGGCCTCGTCTTGTCTGAGGAAGGGAACCCCGCTGGCTTCTCGAGTTGCTCAGGGGGTCTCAGGCCCCTCGTCGAGCTGTGTGTGGAACCCGCGGGTCTTTGCGGACGATGCACGGGGGTGGCAGTGCCCCTTCGTGTTGTGCCTTCACCCACAGTGTTGCCTTCGAAGAGGGGTCCGGGCCTCGGGTCCTTCTCAAGGGCGGACCGCGGAATCGGGGGCGTTCGGCATGTGGCCCCACACACGTGGCTCGTCTCGAATTTCCTCGTGAGACCGGCCTCCTCCTGAGGTGCGCCGGGAAGGCCGGGAACCCCTTCCAGACCACGCAGGGGAATCGCCTCACCTGTCGCGATCAGGAGGGGAGAAGGGGCTCAGAGGAAGCGGTGCCGGGACCCTCGGTGTTCCCCTCGGGGGACCCCGGCGTGTCGGGGGACTTTTGGGGGTCGCAGGAAGGCTGTCAGGGACCGTTTCGCCCTTCAGGGTGGAACAGGGGACTTCCCTTGAGACGCCGTGGCGGGCAAGGGCCTCATCTTGCCAAGAGGTGGGAACCACGTGGTTTTTCTCGAGGTGCGGCGGCATTCTCGAGTTACGACGGGGATCTCAGCCTTCCCCTTGGGTTGGCCCTGGGAAGCCCAATCTTCCCCTCGGGTTGCGAGGGAAAGCTGGGGGTTGCGCTCGAGTCACTGCAGGGCCGAAGAGACCTCACCTAGGCGTGTGTCCGGGACCTAATATTCCTCTCCAGGGAAGGCAGGGATCTCGGGGTTGCATTCCAGGCTCCCCCTGGGAGTCAGGCCTCGTCTCGAGGGGAAGCCAAGGACTCCGCTCTCCTCTCGAGTCGCGACGCGGGTCTCTTGGAGCCCCCTGAGCGGCCTCAAGGGAGTCCAGCCTCCTCTTCACTTTTGAGAGAGGACTCGTGATTACTCTCCAGGCCAGGCAGGAAAAGAAGGCCCTCATCTCGCGAGGACGGGGGCATCTCAGGGGTTTCCTCGAGCTGCGGCACCCGTGGGGGTTTTCTCCCGAGGCACGACGAGGATCTCAGGGAGCCTCTCGTGCGGCGCCAGGGAAGTCTTGTCTCCATGCACGTGACGAGAAGGAGCGCGTCATTGTTCTCGAGTCATGGGAGGGGACTAGGGCCTCAAGACGCGTTGAAGAAGGACTCTCGATGTCTTTCTCGGGTTGCAGCGGGAAACCCTCGTTTCCCCCGACTTCTGCCGGGGACCTGAGGAAACTTCCCAGGGTGCCTCTGAGAGGTGAGGGACGCTGTGGATTTGGCGGGGCCTCTCGGGACTCCACTGGGTTTGTCGCAATGGAAGAGGGCCTCATCTCGAGTGGAGGCAGGAACCTCAGGCTTCCTCTCCAATTCTGACTCTGATCGTAGTGTCCCTGCAGAGTTGGGACAGGAGAGTCAGGCTATGTCTTTTCTGAGGAATGGAACTCCGCTTGCCTCTCGATTTGTTCATGGGGTTTCAGGCCCCTTGTCAAACTGTGTGTGGAATCTGCAGTTTTTTCCAGACGATGCATGGGGGTGTCAGTGACCCTTCGTTTTCTGTCTTCATCCACAGGGTTGCCTTCGAAGAGGTGTCCGGGCATCGTGTTCTTATGAAGAGCAGCCTGGGAAATCGGGGTCGTTCAGCATTTGGCACCACCCACGTGGCTAGTCTCGAATTTCCTCATGAAACCGGCCTCATCCTGAGGTGTGCCGCGAAGGTCATGAAACCCTTCCAGACAAAGCAGAGGAATCGACCCTCCTGTGGCGATCAGGAGTGGAGAAGTGGCTCAGATGAAATGCTGCTGGGAACCTCGGTGTTTCCCTCAAGTGAGACAGGTATGTCGGGTAACTTTTGGGGTCGCATAACGCATTCCAAGTACCGTTTCGCTCTTCAAATTGGAACGTGGGACTTCTCTTGGGGTGCTCCAGCGGGCAAGGGCCTCATCTTGGAATGACTGGGGAACCACTTGGTTTTTCTCTAGTTGCGGTGGGATATTTGAGTTACCACAGGGAATTCATGCTTCCTCTTGTGTTGGCCCACAAAAGTCTTATCTTCCATTCGAGATTCGAGGAAGAGCTGGGGGTGCGCTCTAATCAATGAAGGCAAAAGAGACCCCACCAAGGCTTGTGTGCAGGACCTAATGTTCATGTCAAGGGGCGACAGGAATCTCGGGGTTGCATTCCAGACTCACCCTGGAGTCAGGCCTCGTCTGGAGGGGAAGCAAAGGACTCTGCTCTCCTCTCGAGTCGGACGGGTATGTCTTGGAGCCCACTGAGTGGCTTAAAGGGAGTCAAACCTCCTCTGGTGTTTGGAGGGAGGACACGGGATTGCTCTCCAGGCAATGCAGGAAATGAAGGCCCTCCTCTCGAGATGACGGTGGCGTCTCGTGGGTTTTCTCGAGCTGCGGCGCCAGTGTGGGGTGTCTCATGAAGTACCACGGGGATCTCAGGGAGCCTCTTGTAAAGCACCAGGAAAATCCAGTATTCCATTCGAGTTGCAAGTTAGAACTGGGGATTGCTCTCCAGTCACTGCAGGGCAAAATAGACCTCATCTACGCTTGTGTCCAGGACCTAGTGTTCCACTACTGGGCCAACAGGGATCTCAGGGTTGCATTCTCGACTCACCCGGAGAGTCAGGCCTCGTCTTGAGGGGAAAAAAAGGACTCCGCTCTCCTGTCGAGTCGCGACGGGTATCTCTTGGAGCCCACTGCGTGGCGTAAAGGGAGTGAAGCCTCCTATGGAGTTTGGAGATGACTCGGGATTGTTTTCCTGGCCATGCAGGAAAAAAGGCCCTCATCTCGCGATGACGGGGGCATCTCGTGGGTTTTCTCCAGCTGCGGCGCCAGTATCAGATTTCTCACGAGGTACAACGGGGAGCTCAGAGAGCCTCTCGTGTGGTGCTAGGGACGTCAGGTCTCCGTGCGTGTGGTGAAGGGGAGTGCGTGATTGCTCTCGAGTCATAGTAGGCGAATCGGGCCTCAAGACGCATTGAAGAAGGACTCTTGAGGTCTTTCTCGGGTTGCGGCAGGGAACCCTGGGATCCCTTGATTTGTGTCGGTGACCTCAGGCAACTTCTAAGGGTGCCTCTGAGAAGTCAGGGACACTGTGGATTTGGGAGGGGCCTTTCGTTACTCAACTGGGTTTGGTGCAATCGAAGAGGGCCTCATCTCGAATGGAGGCAGGAACCTCAGGGGTCCTCTCCATATGTGACTCGGGTCGCAGGGTACCTGCAGAGTATGGACAAGAGAGTCACGCCTCGTCTTCTGTGGAGGAATGGATTTCCCCTTGCCTTTCGAGTTGTTCACGGAGTGACAGGCCACTTGTTGAGCTGAGTGTGGAACCTGCGGGTTTTTCCGGACGATGCATGGGGGTGTCAGTGCCCCTTCGTGTTGTGCCTTCCCCCACAGGGTTTTCTTCAAAGAGGTGTCCGGGCATCAGGTTCATTTCAAGAGCGGACCGGGAAATCGGGGTCATTCGGCATGTGGCACCACCCACGTGGCTCATCTCGAATTTCCTCGTGAGACCAGCATCATCCTGAGGTGCGCCGGGAAGGCCGGGAACCCCTTCCACACAAAGTAGGGGAATCGATTCTCCTGTCGCGATCAGGAGGGGAGATGGGGCTCAGATGAAGTGGTGCCGGGACCCTCGGTGTTCCACTCGAGGGAACCCGGCGTTTCAGGGAACTTTAGGGGTCGCATCAAGGGAGCCAAGTACCGTTTCCCACTTCAGGATGGAACATGGGACTTCCCTGGAGACGCTGTAGCGGGCAAGGGCCTCATCCTGTGAAGACGTTGGAACCACGTCGTTTTTCTCGAGTTGCATCGGGATTCTCGAAAACGACAGGAATTTCAGGCTTCCTCTTGGGTTGGCCCTGGGAAGCCCAATCTTCAATTCGAGTTGCGATGGAAAGCTGGGGGTTCTGCTCGAGTCACTACAGGGCCAAAGAGACCTCATCGAAGCGTGTGTCCAGGACCTAATATTCCTCTCAAGGGAAGACAGGGATCACGGGTTTCCATTCCAGACTCCCCCGGGGGGTCAGGACTCGCCTGGAGGGGAAGCAAAGGACTCCGCTTTCCTCTCAAGTCGCGACACGGATCTCTTGCAGCCCACTGAGTGGACTCAAGGGTGTCGAGCCTCCTCTTCAGTTTGGAGAGAGGACTCGGGATTGCTCTCCAGGCCAGGCAGGAAAAGAAGGCCCTCATCTCGCGATGACGGGGGCGTCTCATGGGTTTCCTCAGGCTGCTGCGCCCATGGGAGTTTTCTCACGAGGCACGACGAGGACCTCAGGGAGCCTCTCGTGCGGCGCCAGGGAAGTCAGGTCTCCATGCGCATGGCGAGGGGGAGCTGGTCATCACTCTCGAGTCATGGGAAGCGGCTAGGTCCTCAAGAGGCGTTGAAGAAGGACTCTCGAGGTCTTTCTCGGGTTGCGGCGGGAAACCCTCGTTTCCCTCGACTTCTGCAGGGGACCTTAGTGAACTTCCCACGGTGCCTCTGAGAGGTGAGGGATGCTGTGTAGTTGGCAGGGCCTCTCGGGACTCTGCTGGGTTCGGCGCAATGGAAGAGGGCCTCATCTCGAGGGGAGGCAGGAACCTCAGGCCTCCTCTCGGTTTCGGACTCCGACTGCACGGTCCCTGCAGGGTTGGGACAGGAGAGTCATGCCTCGTCTTGTCTGAGGAATGGAATTCTGGTTGCCTCTCGAGTTGTTCCGGGAGTCTCAGGCCCCTTGTCGAGCTGTGTGTAGACCCTGCGGGTTTTTCCGGATGATGCACGGGGGTGTCAGTGCCCCTTCGTGTTGTGCCTTCACCCACAGGGTTGCCTTCGAAGACGTGTCCGGGCATCGGGTTCTTATCCAGAGCGGACCGGAAAATCGGAGTCGTTCGGCACGTGGCACCTCACACGTGGCTAGTCTCGAATTTCCTCCTGAGACCGGCCTCATCCTGAGGTGCGCCAGGAAGGCCGGGAACCCCTTCCAGACAAAGCAGGGGAATCGACTCTCCTGTCGCGATCAGGAGGGGAGAAGGGGCTCAGATGAAGTGGTGCCGGGACCCTCGGTGTTCCCCTCGAGGGAACCCAGCGTGTCGGGGAACTTTTGCGGTCGCATCAAGGGTGTCAAGTACCGTTTCGCCCTTCAGGGCGGAACATGGGACTTCCCTGGAGACACCGGGAACTTCGGTGTTCCCCTGGAGTGAGACCGGTATGTTGGGGAACTTTGGGGTCGCATCAAGGGTGCCAAGTAGCATTTCGAACTTTAAGATGGAACGTGGGACTTCTCTTGAGACTCTAGCTGGCAAGGGCCTCATATTGCGATGAAGGGGGAACCACATGGTTTTTAAGACTTGAGGCTGAATTCTCGAATTACGATGGGAAATTCAGACTTCCTCTTGTGTTGACCGTGGGAAGACCAATCTTCCATTCAAATTGTGAGGGAGAGATGGAGGTTGCTCTCGAGTCACTGTAGGGCAAAATAGACCTCATCTAGGCTTGTGTCTAGGACATAATGTTCCACTCCAGGGGTGACATGGATCTCGGGGTTGCATTCCAAACTCACCCGGGGAGTCAGGCCTCGTCTCCAGGGAAGCAAAGGACTCCGCTCTCCTCTCGAGTCGCACCGGGTATTTCTTGGACCCAACTGAGTGGCCTAAAGGGAGTCAATACTCCTGTGAAGTTTGGAGAGAGGACCAGGAATTGCTCTCCAGGTCAGGCAGGAAAAGAAGGCCCCAATCTCTCCTTGACGGGGGCATCTTGTGGTTTTTCTCGAACTGCGGCGCCAGTGTGGGTTTTCTCACGAGGTACGATGGGGTACTCAGGGAGCCTCTTGTGTGGTACTAGGGAAGTCAGTTTTCCTGCTTGTGGCGAGGGGAGCGCGTCCTTGCTCTGGAGTCATGGTAGGGGAATCGGGCATCAAGAGACGTTGAAAAAGGACTCTCCAAGTCTTTCTCGGGTTACTTCAGGAAACTCTGGGTTCCCTCGACTTGTGCCAGTGACCTCAGGTAGCTTCTCAGGGAGCCTCTGAGAATTCAGGGATACTGTGGTGTTGGGAGGGGCCTCTCGGGACACCACTGAGTTTGGTTCAATGGAAGAGGGCCTCTTCTCTAGTTGAGGCAGGAACCTCAGGGTTCCTCTCCATTTCTGACTCCAATTGCAGGGTCCCTGAAGAGTTGGGAAAGGAGAGTAAGGCCTCGTCATGTGTGAAGGAATGCAACTTCACTTGCCTCTCGAGTTGTTCACGGGGTGACAGTCCACATTTGGAGCTGTGAGTGGAATCTGCGGGTTTTTCCAGACGATGCATGGGGATGTCAGTGTCCCTTCTTGTTGTGCCTTCATCCACAGGGTTGCCTTCGAAGAGATGTCCGGGCGTCAGGTTCTTATCTAGAGTGGACCGGGAATTCGGGATCTTTCAGCATATGGCACCAACCATGAGGCTACTTTTCGAATTTCCTCATGAGACCGGCCTCATCCGGAGGTTTGCGGGGAACGTCGGGAACCCCTTGCAGACAAAACATGGGAATCGACCCTTCTGTCGCGATCAGGAGGGGTGAAGGGGCTCACAGGAAGTGCTGCCGTGAACTTTGGTGTTTCCCTCGAGTAAGACCGGTATGTCAGGGAACTTTGGGGGTCGCATCAAGGGTGCCAAGTACCGTTTTGTAATTCAGGATGGAACGTGGGACTTCTCTTGATACGCTGTAGCGGCCAAGGGCCTCATCTTGCGATGACGGGGGAGCCACGTGGTTTTTCTCGAGATGCGGCGGGATTCTCGAGTTACGACGGGGATTTCAGGCTTCCTCTTGTGTTGGGCCAGGGAAGTCCAATCATCCATTCGAGTTGCGAGGGAGAGCTGGGGGTTGCGCTCGAGTCACGTCAGGGCAAAGGAGACCTCATCTAGGCTTGTGTCCAGGACCTAATGTTCCTCTCCAAGGGCCACAGGGATCTCAGGTTTGCATTCCAGACTCACCCAGGGAGTCAGGCCTCATGTCGAAGGGAAGCACAGGACTCCGCTCTCCTTTCGAGTCGCGACGGGCACCTCTTGGAGCCCACTTTGTGGCCTAAAGGGAGTCAAGCCTCCTGTGAAGTTTGGAGAGAGGACTTGGGACTGCTCTCCAGGCCATGCAGGAAAAGATGGCCCTCATCTCGCGATGACGGAGGGATCTTGTGGGTTTTCTCGAGCTGCGGCGCCAGTGTGGGGTTTCACACGAGGTACGACGGGGAGCTCAGGGAGCGTCTCGTGTGGCGCCACGGAAGTCAGGTCTCCATGAGCGTGGCGAGGGGGAGCGCGTCCTGGCTCTCGAGTCACGGGAGGGGACTAGGGCCTCGAGACGCGTTGAAGAAGGACTCTCGAGGTTTTTCTCGGGGGGCGGCGGGAAACCCTCGTGTCCCTCGCCTTCTGCCAGGGACCTTAGGGAACTTCCCAGCGTGCCTCTGAGAAGCGAGGGATCCTGTGGAGGTGGCGTTGCCCCTCGGGACTCCGCTGGATCTGGCGCAACGGAAGAGGACCTCACCTCGAGGGGAGGCAGGAACCTCAGGCTTCCTCTCCGTTTCGGACTCCGACCGCAGGGTCCCTGCAGAGTTGGGACAGGAGAGTCAGGCCTCGTCTTGTCTGAGGAAGGGAACCCCGCTGGCCTCTCGAGTTGCTCAGGGGGTCTCAGGCCCCTCGTTCAGCTGTGTGTGGAACCCGCGGGTCTTTGCGGACGATGCACGGGGGTGGCAGTGCCCCTTCGTGTTGTGCCTTCACCCACAGGGTTGCCTTCGAAGAGGGGTCCGGGCCTCGGGTCCTTCTCAAGAGCGGACCGGGGAATCGGGGGCGTTCGGCATGTGGCACCACCCACGTGGCTCGTCTCGAATTTCCTCGTGAGACCGGCCTCATCCTGAGGTGCGCCGGGAACCCCGGGAACACTTTCCAGACCACGCAGGTGAATCGCCTCTCCTGTCGCGATCAGGAGGGGAGAAGGGGCTCAGAGGAAGCGGTGCCGGGACCCTCGGTGTTCCCCTCGGGGGAACACGGCATTTCGGGGCACTCTTGGGGGTCGCAGGAAGGCTGTCAGGGACCGTTTCGCCCTTCAGGGCGGAACAGGGGACTTCCCTTGAGACGCCGTGGCGGGCAAGGGCCTCATCTTGCCAAGAGGTGGGAACCACGTGGTTTTTCTCGAGGTGCGGCGGCATTCTCGAGTTACGACGGGGATCTCAGCCTTCCCCTTGGGTTGGCCCTGGGAAGCCCAATCTTCCCCTCGGGTTGCGAGGGAAAGCTGGGGGTTGCGCTCGAGTCACTGCAGGGCCAAAGAGACCTCACCTAGGCGTGTGTCCGGGACCTAATATTCCTCTCCAGGGAAGGCAGGGATCTCGGGGTTGCATTACAGGCTCCCCCAGGGAGTCAGGCCTCGTCTCGAGGGGAAGCCAAGGGCTCCACTCTACTCTCGAGTTCAACGGGTATCTCTTTTAGCCCACAGAGTGGCCTAAAGGGAGTCAGGCCTCCTGTGGAGTTTGAAGAGAGGCCTCGAGATTGCTCTCCAGGCCATGCAGGTAAAGAAGGCCTTCATCTCGCGATGACGGAGGCGTCTCGTGGGTTTTCTGGAGCTGGGGAGCCAGTGTGGGATTTCTCACGAGGTATGACGGGGAGCTCAGGGAGCCTCTCGTGTGGCGCCAGGGAAGTCAAGTCTCCATGCGAGTGGCGAGGGGGAACGCGTCATTGCTCTCGAGTCATGGTAGGGGAATCGGGATTCAAGATGCGTTGAAGGAGGATTTTCGAGGTCTTTCTCGGGTTGCGTCAGGAAACCCTGTGTTCCCTCGACTTGTGCCAGTGACCTCAGGGAGCTTCTAAGGGTGCCTCTGAGAAGTCGCGATACTGTGGATTTGGGAGGGGCCTCTCGGGCCTCCACTGTTTTTGGTGTAATGGAAGAGGGCCTCATCTCGAGTGGAGTCAGGAACCTCAGGGTTCCTCTCCATTTCGGACTCCGATCGCAGGGTCCCTTCAGAGTTGGGACCGGAGAGTCAGGCCTCGTCTTGAGTGCAGGAATGGAACTCTGCTTGCCTCTCGAGTTGTTCATGGGATGACAGGCCTCTTATCGAGCTGTGTGTGGATCCTGCGGCTTTTACCGAATGATGCACGGGAGTGTCAGTGACCCTTCGTTTTGTGCCTTCATCCACAGGGTTGCCTTCGAAGAGGTGTCCGGGCATCGGGTTCTTCTCAAGAGTGGGCCGGGAAATCGGGGTATTTCGGCCTGTGACACCACCCACGACGCTATGTCTCAAATTTACTCGTGAGACCGGCCTCATCCTGAGGTGCGCCGGGAATGTGGGGAACCCCTTCCAAACAAAGCAGGGGAATAGACCCTCCTGTCTCGAACAGGAGGGGAGAAGGTGCTCAGATGAAGTGGTGCGGGAACCTCGGTGTTCCTGTCGAGTGAGACCGGCATGTCCCGGAACATTTGGTGTCGCATCAAGGGTACAAAGTACCGTTTCGCACTTCAAGACGGAACGTGGTTCTTTTCTTGAGACGCCATAGCAGCAAGGGCCGCATCTTGGGATGACGTTGGAAACACGTGGTTTTTCTCGAGTTGCGGCGGGATTCTCGAGTTACGAAGGGGATTTCTGGCTTCCTCTTGTGTTGGCCCAGGGAAGCCCACTCTTCCATTCGAGTTGCGAGGGAGAGCTGGGGGTTGCGCTCGAGTCACTGCAGGGCAAAAGAAACCTCATCCAGGCTTGTGTCTAGGACCTAATGTTCCTCTCAAGGGATGACTGGGATCTTGGGGTTGCATTCTAGACTCACCCAGGAGTCAGGCGTCCTCTCGAGGGGAAACAAAGGACTTCTCTCTCTTCTCGAGTCGCGACGGGTATTTCTTGGAGCCCACTGAGTGGACTAAAGGGAGTCAAGCCTCCTCTGGAGTTTGGAGAGAGGACTCGGGATTGCACTCCAGGACATGCAGGAAAAGAAGGCCCTCATCTCACGATGTCGGGGGGGGGGGTCTCGGTGGTTTTACCGAGCTGCAGCGCCTGTGTTGGTTTCTCAGGAGGTACGACGGGGAGCTCAGTGAGCCTCTTGTGTGGCGCCAGGGAAGTTAGGTCTCAATGCGTGTGGCGAGGGGGAGTGCGTCATTGCTCTCGAGTCATGGTAGGGGAATCAGGCCTCTAGACGCGTTGAAGGACTCTCAAGATCTCTCTCGGGTCTTGGCAAGAATACCTGGGTTCCCTCGACTTGTGCCGGTGACCTCAGGGAGATTCTCTGGGTGCCTCTGAGAAGTCAGGGATACTGTGGAGTTGGGAAAGACCTCTCGGGACTCCACTGGGTTTGGTGAAATGGAAGGGGGCCTCATCTCGAGGGGAGGCAGGAACCTCAGGGTTCCTCTCCATTTCTGATTCCGATCGCAGCCCCCTGCATAGTTGGGAGAGGTGAGCCAGGCCTTGTCTTGTGTGCAGGAATGGACCTCCGCTTGCCTCTCGAGTTGTTCACTGGGTGACAGGAACTTGTTCAGCTGTATGAGTAACCTGCGGTCTTTTCCGGACGATGCACGGGGGTGTCAGTGCCCCTTCGTGTTGTGCATTCATCCACACTATCTTTGAATAGGTGTCTGGGCATCGCGTTCTTATCAAGAGCGGATCGGGAAATCGCGGTCTTTCGGCATGTGGCACCACCATCGAGGCTACGTCTCGAATTTCCTCGTGAGACAGCCTCATCTGAGGTGCGTGGAGAAGGTCGGGAACCCCTTGCAGACAAAGCAGGGGAATTGACCCTCCTTTCGCGATCAGGAGGGGAGAAGGGGCTCAGATGAAGTGGTGCCAGGAACCTCGGTGTTCCCCTCTAGTGCGACCCGTATGTCGGGGAACTTTTGGGGTAGCATTAAGGGTGCCAAATATCATTTCGCACTTGAAGACAGAACGTGGGACTACTCTTGAGACGCTGGAGCGGGCAAGGGCCTCATCTTGCAATGACGGGGGAACCACGTGGTTTTTCTCAAGTTGAGGCGGAATTCTCGAATTACTCCTGGGAATTCAGGCTTCCTCTTGTGTTGGCCCAGGGAGGTCCAATCTTCCATTCGGGTTGCGAGGGAAAGCTGGGGAGTGCTCTCGAGTTACTGCAGGGCAAAAGCGACCTCATCTAGCCTTGTGTTCAGGACCCAATGATCCTCTCCAAGGGCGACAGGGATCTCGGGTTTGCATTACAGACTCACCCGGGGAGTTAGGCCTCGTCTCGAGGGGAAGCAAAGGACTCGGCTATCCTCTCGAGTTGCGACGCGTATCTCTTGGAGCCCACTGAGTGGTCTAAAGGGAGTCAACCCTCCTCTTCAGTTTGGAGAGAGGACTCGGGATTGCTCTCCAGGCCATGCAGGAAAAGAAGGCCCACATCTCGAGATGACGGGGGCGTCTCGTGGGTTTTCTCGAGCTGCGGCGCCAGTGTGGGGTTTCTCACGAGGTACGACGGGGAGTTCAGGTCGCCTCTCGTGTGGCAACAGGGAAGTCAGGTCTCCATGGGCGGGGCAAGGGGGAGCGCGTCATTGCTCTCAAGTCAGGGTAGGGGAATCGGGCCTCATGACGGGTTGAAAAAGGACTCTCGATGTCTTTCTAGGGTTGCGGCAGGAAACCCTGGGTTCCCTTGACTTGTGCCGGTGACCTCAGGGAGCGTCTCAGGGTGCCTCTGAGAAGTCAGGGATACTGTGGATTTGGGAGAGGCCTCTCGGGCCTCCTCTGGGTTTGGTGCAATGGAAGTGGGCCTCATCTCGAGTTGAGGCAGGAACCTCAGGGTTCTGCTCCTGACTTCCTGGAGGCCGGATCTGACTCAGATCGCAGGGTCCCTGTTGAGTTTGCTCAGGAGTGTCAGGTCTCGTGTTCTGCGGAGGAATGGAACTCCGCTTACATCTCAAGTTGTTCAAGGATAACACCACTTTTCGTGATGTGTGTGGAACCTGCGGGTTTTTCGGAGATGCACGGGGGCGTCAGTGCTCCTTCCTGTTGTGCCTTCATCCACAGGGTTGCCTTCGAAGAGGTGTCCGGGCATCGTGTTCTCCTCAAGTGCGGACCGGGAAATTGGGGTCTTTCAGCATGTTGCACCACCCTCTAGGCTACGTCTCGAATTTTCTCGTGAGACCGGCCTCATCCTGAGGCGCGCAGGAAAGTCCGGGAACCCTTTCCAAACAAAGCAGGGGAATCGACCCTACTTTCGGGATCAGGAGGAGAGAAAGGGCTCAGATGAAGTAGTGCCGGGAACCTCGGTGCTCTCCTTGAGTGAAAGTCGGGTAACTTTTCTGGTTGCATCAAGGGTGCCAAGTACCGTTTCGCACTTCAAGACGGAACCTGGGACTTCTCTTGAGATGCTGTAGTGGGCAAGGGCCTCATCTAGCGCTGACGGGGGACCCACGTGTTTTTTCTCGAGTTGCGGCAGGATTCTTGAGTTACGATGGGGAATACAGGTTTCCTCTTGTGTTGGCCCAGGGAAGTCCAATCTTCCATTCGAGTTGCAAGTGAGAGCTGGAGATTGCTCTCGAGTCACTGCAGGGCAAAATAGAGCTCATCTAGGTTTGTGTCCAGGACCGAGTTTTTCTCTCCAGGGGCAACAGGGATCTCGGGGTTGCATTCCAGACTCACCCGGGGAGTCAGGCCTCGTCTCGAAGGGAATGAATGGACTCCGCTCTCCTCTCGAGTCGCGACGGGTATCCCTTGGAGCCCAAGAGTGGCCTAAATGGAGTTAAGCCTCCTGTGGAGTTTGGAGAGAGGACTCGGGATTGCTCTCTAGGCCATGCAGGAAAAGAAGGCCCTCATCTCGCGATGACGGGGGCGTCACGTGGGTTTTCTCAAGGTGCAGTGCCTGGTTAGGGTTTCTCACGAGATAGGACGGGGAGCTCAGGGAGACTCCTGTGGTGCCACGGAAGTCAGGTCTCCATGGACGTGGCGTGGGGGAGCGCCTCATTGCTCTCGAGTCATGGTAGGGGAATCAAGCCTCAAGACGCTTCGAAGAAGAACTCTCGAGGTCTTTCTCGGGGTGTGGCAGGAAACCCTGGGTTCCCTCGACTTGTGCCCATGACCTCAGGGAGCTTAGCGGGGTTCCTCTGAGAAGTCAGGGATACTGTGGAGTTGAGAGGGGCTTCTCGGGACATCACAGGGACTGGTGCAATTGAAGAGGACCTAATCTCGGATTGAGGCAGTAACGTCAGGGTTCCTCTCCATTTCTGACTCGGATAGCAGGGTCCCTGCAGAGTTGGGACAGGAGAGTCAGACCTCGTCTTGTGTGGAGTAATGGAACTCCGCTTGCCTCTCGAGTTGTTCACGGGATGACAGGCCACCTGTCGAGTTGTATGTGGAACCTGCGGTTTTGGGGGACGATGCAGAGGGGTGTCAGTGCCCCTTCGTGTTGTGCCTTCATCCACAGGGTTACCTTCGAAGAGGTGACCGGGCATCGGGATCTTATCAATAGTGGACCAGGAAATCGGGGTCTTTCGGCATGTGGCACAACCCACGAGGCTACGTCTCGACTTCCCTCGTGAGACTGGCCTCATCCTGAGGTTCGCCGGGAAGTCTGGGAACCCCTTCCAGACAAAGCAGGGGAATCGACCCTCCTGTCGCCATCAGGAGGGGAGAAGAGGCTCAGCTGAAGCGGTGCTGGGAACCTCCATGTTCTCCTCGAGTGAGACCGGGGTGTCAGGGAAATTTGGGGGTCGCATCAAGGGTGCCAAGTACCGTTTCACACTTCAAGCCGGAACATGGGACTTCCCTGGAGACGCTATAGCTGACAGGGGCCTCATATTTCGATGACGGAGGAGCCACGTTGTTTTTCTCCAGTTGCCGCGGGATTCTCGAATTACAATGGGGAATACAGGCTTCCTCTTGTGTTGGCCCAGGGAAGTCCAATCATCCATTCGAGTTGCGAGGGAGAGCTGGGGATTGCACTTGAGTCAATGCAGGACAAAAAAGACCTCATTTAGGCTTGTGTCCAGGACCGAGTTTTCCTCTACAGGGGCAACACGGATCTCGGGATCCCATTCCAGACTCACCCAAGTAGTCAGGCCTCGGCTCGAGGGGAAGCAACGGACTCTGCTCTCCTCTAGAGTAGCGACGTGTATCTCTTGGAGGCTACTGAGTGGCCTAAAGGGAGTCAGGCCTCCAGTGGAGTTTGGAGAGTGGACTCGGGATTGCTCTCTAGGTCATGTAGGAAAAGAAGGCCCTCATCTTACGATGATGGGGGCGTCTCGTGAGTTTTCTCGAGCGGCGGTGCCAGTGTGGGGTTTTCATGAGGTAGGACGGGGAGCGCAGGGAGCCTCTCGTGTGGCGCCAGGGAAGTTAGGTTTCAATGGGCGTGGCGAGGGGAATGCGTCATTGCTCTCCAGTCATGGTAGGGTATCGGGCCTCAAGACGCGGTAAAGAAGGACTCTCGAGGTCTTTCTCAGAATGCAGCAGGAAACCCTGGGTTCACTCGACTTGTGCCAGTGACCGCAGAGAGCTTCTGAGGGTGCCTCTGAGAATCAGGGATACTGTGGAGTTTTAGGGGCCTCTCGGGACTCCACTGGGTATGGCGCAATGGAAGAGGGCCTCATTTCGAGTTGATGCAGGAACGTCAGGTTTCATCTACATTTCTGACTCCGATCGCACGGTCCCTGCAGAGTTGGGAAAGGAGAGTCAGGCCTTCTCTTGTGTGGAGGAACGGAACTCCGCATGCCTCTCTAGTTCTTCAAGGGATGACAGGACACTTGTCGATCTGTGTTTGGAATCTGCGTGTTTTTCCGTACTATGCATGGGGATGTCAGTACCCCTTCGTGTTGTGCATTCATCCACAGGTTTGCTTTCGAAGAGGTGTCCTGGCATCGGGTTCTTGTTAAGAGTGGACCGGGAAATCGGGGTCTTTCCGCATGTGGCACCACCCACCAGGCTACGTCTCGAATTTCCTAGTGAGACCGGCCTCATCCTGAGGTGCGCCGGGAAGGTCGGAAGCCCTTGCAGACAAAGCAGGGGAATCGACCCTCCTGTCTCGATCAGGAGGGGAGAAGGGGCACAGATGAGGTGATGCCGGGAACCTCGGTGTTCCCCTCCAGTGAGACCAGTGTGTTGGGGAACTTTTGGGGTCGCATCAAAGGTGCCAAGTACCGTATCGCACTTCAAGATGGAACGTAAGACTTCTTTTGAGACGCTGTAGCGGCAATGGCCGCATCTTGCGATGAAGAGGGAACGACGTGGTTTTTCTCGAGTTGTGGCGGGATTCTTGAGTTACAACGGGAAATTCAGGCTTCCTCTTCTGTTGGCCCAGGGAAGTCCAGTCTTCCATTCGAGTTGCGAGGGAGAGTTGGGGATTGCTCTCGAGTCACTGCAGGAAAAAAGAGACCTCATCTAGGCTTGTGTCCAGGACCTAATGTTTCTCTCCAGGGGCGACAGGGATCTCCGGTTCACATATCAGACACACCCGAGGAGTCAGGCCTCGCCTCGAGGGGAAGGAAAAGACTCCGCTCTCCTCTCGAGTCGCGACGGGTATGTCTTGGAGTCCACTGAGTGACCAAAAGGGAGTCAAGCCTACTGTGGAGTTTGGAGAGAGGACTCGGGATTGCTCTCCAGGCCATGCTAGAAAAGAAGGCCGTCATGTCGCGAAAATGGGGGCGTCTCGTGGGTTTTCTCTATCTGTGGCGCCAGTGTTTGGTTTCTCACGAGGTATGACGGGGAGCTCAGGGAGCCTCTCGTGTGGCGCCAGGGAAGTCAGGGCTTCATGAGTGTAGCAGAGGGAGCGCGTCATTGCCCTCGAGTCATGGTAGGGGAATCAGGCCTCAAAATGCGTTGAAGAAGGACTCTTGAGTTCTTTCTATGGTGGCGGCAGTTAACCCTGGGTTCACTCGAATTGTGCTGGTGCCTCAGGGAGCTTCTCAGGGTGCCTCTGAGAAGTCAGGGATACTGTGGAGCTGGGACGCGTCTCTCGGGACTCCACTGGGTTTCGTGCAATGGAAGAGGTCCTAATCTCGAGTGGAGGCAGGAACCTCAGTGTTCCTCTTGTGACTTCACTGGCGCTGGTCTGATTCGGATCGCAAAGCCCCTGCAGATTTGGGACAGGAGAGTCAGGCATCGTCTTGTGTAGAGGAATGAAACCCCACTTGCCTCTCGAGTTCTTCAGGGGTGACAAGCCACTTGTTGAGCTGTATGTGGAACCTTCGGGTTTTTCCGGACGATGCACGAGGGTGTCAGTGCCCCTTTGTGTTGTGCCTTCATCCACAGGGTTGCCTTCGAAGAGGTGTCCAGGCATCGGGTTCTTATCAAGAGCGTACCGGGAAATCATAGTCTTTTGGCATGTGGTACCACCCACGAGCTACGTCTCGAATTTCCTCGTGAGACTGGCCTCATCCTGAAGTGCCCCGTGAAGGTCGGGAACCCCTTACTAACAAAGCAGGGGAAGTGACCCTCCTATCACGAACAGGAGGGGAGAAGGGGCTCAGATAAACTGGTGCCGGGAACCTCGGTGTTCACCTCGAGTGAGACCGATATTTCGGGGAACTTTTGGGGTCACATCAAGGGTGTCAAGTATCGTTTTGCACTTCAAGACGGAACGTGGGACTTTTCTTGAGAAGCTGTAGCGGGCAAGGGCCTCATCTTGTGATGACGAGGGAACCAAGTGCTTTTTCTCGATTTGCGGCGGGATTCTCGAGTAACAAGGGGAATTCAGGCTTCCTCTTGTGTTGGCCCAGGGAAGTCCAATCTTCCATTCGAGTTGTCAGGGAGAGAGGGGGATTGCTCTCGAGTTACAGAAGGGCAAAAGAGACCTCATCTAGGCTTGTTTCCAGGACCTAATGTTCCTCTCCAGGGGAGACAGGGATCTCGGGGTTGCATTCCAGACCCACCTGGTGAGTCAGGCCTTGTCTCGAGGGGAAGCAAAGGACTCCATTCTCCTCTCGAGTCGCGACGGGTATCTCTTGGAGCCCACTAAGTGGCCTAAAGGGAGTCAAGCCTCCTGTGGAGTTTGGAAAGAGGATTCGGGATTCCTCTCCAGGCCATGCAGGAAAAGAAGGCCCTCATCTCGCGATGACAGGGGCGTATGGTGAGTTTTCTCAAGCTGCGGCGTCAGTGTGGGGTTTCTCACGAGGTACGACAGGGAGCTCAGGGAGCCTCTCTTATGGCGCCAGGGAAGTCAGGTCTCCATGTGCGTGGCGAGGGGGTGCGTGTCATTTCTATAGAGCCATGGAAGCAGATTCGGGCTTCAAGACACGTTGAAGTAGGACTCTCGAGGTCTTTTTCCCATTGTGGCAGGAAACCCTGGGTTCCCTCGACATGTGCCGGTGACCTCATGGAGCTTCTCCGGGTGCCTCTGAGAAGTCAGGGGTACTGTGGAGTTGGGAGGGGCCTCTCTGGACTCCACTGGGTTTGGTGCAATGGATGAGAGCCTCATCTCGAGTGGAGGCAGGAACCTCATGTTTCCTCTCCTGGGTTTCCTGTCGCTGGTACTGACTCGGATCGCAGTTTCCCTGCAGAGTTGGTACAGAAAATCAGGTCTCGTCTTGTGTGGAGGAATGGAACTCCACTTGCCTGTCGAGTTGTTCACGGGGTGACAGACCACTTGTTGAACTGTGTTTGTAACCTGCGGGTTTTTCTGGACGATGCACGGGGGTGTCAGTGCCCCTTCGTGTTGTGCTTTCATCCACAGGTTTTCCTTCGTAAAGGTGTCAGGGCATCACGTTCTTATCAAGAGCAGACCGGGAAATCGGGGTCTTTCGGCTTGTGGCACCACCCACGAGGCTATGTCTCGAATTTCCTCGTGAGACCTGCCTCATCCTTAGGCGCGCTGGAAAGGTCGGGAACCCCTTCCAGACATAGCAGGGGAATCGACACTCCTGTCGCGATCACGAGGGGAGAAGGAGCTCAAATGAAGTGGTTCCGGGAACCTCGGTGTTCCTTTCGAGTGAGACCGGTATGTCGGGGAATTTTGAGATTGCATCAAGGGTGCCAAGTACCGTTTCGCACTTCAAGACAGAAAGTGGGACTTCTCTTGAGTCGCTGTAGCGGGCAAGGGCCTCATCTAGCGCTGATGGGGGAACCACGTGGA
This sequence comes from Bubalus kerabau, assembly GCF_029407905.1. Taxonomy (NCBI): domain Eukaryota; kingdom Metazoa; phylum Chordata; class Mammalia; order Artiodactyla; family Bovidae; genus Bubalus; species Bubalus kerabau. The sequence goes on along the minus strand of NC_073644.1, from coordinate 780,669 downwards.
TTTTCTCGAGTTTCGGCGGGATTCTCGAGTTACGATGTCGAATTCAGGCTTCCAATTGTATTGGCCCAGGGAAGTCCAATCTTCAATTCGATTTGCGAGGGAGAGCTGGCGATTGCTCTCTAGTAACTGCAGTGCAAAATAGACCTCATCTAGGCTTGTGTCCAGGACCGAGTTTTCCTCTCCAGGTGTGACAGGAACTCGGGGTTGCATTCCAGACTCACACGGGGAGTCAGGCCTCGTCTCAAGGGGAAGCAAAGGACTCTGCTCTCCCTTCAGGTCCTGACAGGTATCTCTTGGAGCCAACTGAGAGGCCTAAAGAGAGTCAAGCCTCCTGTGGAGTCTGGAGAGAGGACTCGGTTTTGCTCTCCATGCCAGGCAGGAAACAAGTCCCTCATCTCGTGATGACGGGGGCATATCGTGGGTTTTCTCGAGCTGCGGTGCCTGAATGGGGTTTCCGAAGAGGTACGATGGGGAGCTCAGGGAGACTCTCTTCAGGAGTCAGGGAAGTCAGGTATCCATGCGCATGGCGATGGGGAGCGGGTCTTTGCTCTAGAGTCATGGTAGGGGAATCGGGCCTCAAGACGCGCCGAAGGACTCTCAAGGTCTTTCTCGGGTCGCAGCAGGAAACCCTGGGTTCCCTGGACTTGAGCCGGTGACCTCAGGTAGATTCTCAAGGTGCCTCTGAGAATTCAAGGATACTGCGGAGTTGGGAGGGGCCTCTCGCGACTCATCTGGGTTTGGTGCAATGGAAGAGGGCCTCACCTCGAGGGGAGACAGGAACCTCAGGATTCCTCTCCGTTTCGGACTCCGACCGCAGGGTCCCTGCAGTTGGGACAGGAGAGTCAGGCCTCGTCTTGTCTGAGGAAGGGAACACCACTGGCCTCTCGAGTGGCTCAGGGGGTCTCAGGCCACTCGTCGAGCTCTGTGTGGAACCCGCGGGTCTTTGCGGACGATGCCCGGTGGTGGCAGTGCCCCTTCGTGTTGTGCCTTCACCCACAGGGTTGCCTTCGAAGAGGGGTCCGGGCCTCGGGTCCTTCTCAAGGGCGGAGCGGGGAATCGGGGGCGTTCGGCATGTGGCACCACCCACGTGGCTCGTCTCGAATTTCATCGTGAGACCGGCCTCATCCTGAGGTGGACCGGGAAGGCCGGGAACCCCTTCCAGACCACGCAGGGGAATCGCCTCTCCTGTCGCGATCAGGAGGGGAGAAGGGGCTCAGAGGAAGCGGTGCCGGGACCCTCGGTGTTCCCCTCGGGGCAACCCGGCGTGTCGGGGGACTCTTGGGGGTAGCAGGAAGGCTGTCAGGGACCGTTTCGCCCTTCAGGGCGGAACAGGGGACTTCCCTTGAGACGTCGTGGCGGGCAAGGGCCTCATCTTGCCAAGAGGTGGGAACCACGTGGTTTTTCTCGAGTTGCGGCGGCATTCTCGAGTTACGACGGGGATCTCAGCCTTCTCCTTGGGTTGGCCCTGGGAAGCCCAATCTTCCTCTCGGGTTGCCAGGGAAAGCTGGGGCTTGCGCTCGAGTCACTGCAGGGCCGAAGAGACCTCACCTAGGCGTGTGTCCGGCACCTAATATTCCTCTCCAGGGAAGGCAGGGATCTCGGGGTTGCATTCCAGGCTCCCCCGGGGAGTCAGGCCTCGTCTCGAGGGGAAGCCAAGGACTCCGCTCTCCTCTCGAGTCGCGACGCGGGTCTCTTGGAGCCCCCTGAGCGGCCTCAAGGGAGTCCAGCCTCCTCTTCCGTTTGGAGAGAGGACCCGGGATTGCTCTCCAGGCCATGCAGGAAAAGAAGGCCCTCAGCTCGCGAGGACGGGGGCGTCTCCGGGGTTTCCTCGAGCTGCGGCGCCCGTGGGGGTTTTCTCCCGAGGCACGACGAGGATCTCAGGGAGCCTCTCGTGCGGCGCCAGGGAAGTCAGGTCTCCATGCGCGTGGCGAGGGGGAGCGCGTCCTGCCTCTCGAGTCACGGGAGGGGACTAGGGCCTCGAGACGCGTTGAAGAAGGACTCTCGAGGTCTTTCTCGGGGGGCGGAGGGAAACCCTTGTTTCCCTGGCCTTCTGCCGGGGACCTTAGGGAACTTCCCAGGGTGCCTCTGAGAGGCGAGGGATCCAGTGGAGATGGCGGGGCCCCTCGGGACTCCGCTGGGTCTGGCGCAACGGAAGAGGGCCTCACCTCGAGGGGAGGCAGGAACCTCAGGCTTCCTCTCCGTTTCGGACTCCGACCGCAGGGTCCCTGCAGAGTTGGGACAGGAGAGTCAGACCTCGTCTTGTCTGAGGAAGGGAAATCCGCTTGCCTCTCGAGTTGCTCAGGGGGTCTAAGGCCCCTCGGCGTGCTGTGTGTGGAACCCGCGGGTCTTTGCGGACGAGGCACGGGGGTGGCAGTGCCCCTTCGTGTTGTGCCTTCACCCACAGGGTTGCCTTCGAAGAGGTGTCCGGGCCTCGGGTCCTTCTCAAGTGTGGACCGGGGAATCGGGGGCGTTCGGCATGTGGCCCCACCCACGTGGCTCGTCTCGAATTTCCTCGTGAGACCGGCCTCATCCTGAGGTGCTCCGGGAAGTCCGGGAACCCCTTCCAGACCACGCAGGGGAATCGCCTCTCCTGTCGCGATCAGGAGGGGAGAAGGGGCTCAGAGGAAGCGGTGCCGGGACCCTCGGTGTTCCCCTCGGGGGACCCCGGCGTGTCGGGGGACTTTTGGGGGTCGCAGGAAGGCTGTCAGGGACCGTTTCGCCCTTCAGGGCGGAACGGGGGACTTCCCTTGAGACGCCGTCGTGGGCAAGGGCCTCATCTTGCCAAGAGGTGGGAACCACATGGTTTTCTCGAGTTGCGGCGGCATTCTCGAGTTACGACGGGGATCTCAGCCTTCCCCTTGGGCTGGCCCTGGGAAGCCCAATCTTCACCTCGGGTGGGAGGGAAAGCTGGGGGTTGCGCTCGAGTCATTGCAGGGCCGAAGAGACCTCACCTAGGCGTGTGTCCGGGACCTACTCTTCCTCTCCAGGGAAGGCAGGGATCTCGGGGTTGCATTCCAGGCTCCCCCGGGGAGTCAGGCCTCGTCTCGAGGGGAAGCCAAGGACTCCGCTCTCCTCTCGAGTCGCGACGCGGGTCTCTTGGAGCCCCCTGAGCGGCCTCAAGGGAGTCAAGCCTCCTCTTCCGTTTGGAGAGAGGACCCGGGATTGCTCTCCAGGCCATGCAGGAAAAGAAGGCCCTCAGCTCGCGAGGACGGGGGCGTCTCCGGGGTTTCCTCGAGCTGCGGCGCCCGTGGGGGTTTTCTCCCGAGGCACGACGAGGATCTCAGGGAGCCTCTCGTGCGGCGCCAGGGAAGTCAGGTCTCCATGCGCGTGGCGTGGGGGAGCGCGTCCTGCCTCTCGAGTCACGGGAGGGGACTAGGGCCTCGAGACGCGTTGAAGAAGGACTCTTGAGGTGTTTCTCGGGGGGCGGTGGGAAACCCTCGTGTCCCTCGCCTTCTACCGGGGACCTTAGGGAACTTGCCAGGGTGCTTCTGAGAGGCGAGGGATCCTGTGGAGGTGGCGGGGCCCCTCGGGACTCCGCTGGGTCTGGCGCAACGGAAGAGGGCCTCACCTAGAGGGGAGGCAGGCACCTCAGGCTGCCTCTCCGTTTCGGACTCCGACCACAGGGTCCCTGCAGAGTTGGGACAGGAGAGTCAGGCCTCGTCTTGTCTGAGGAAGGGAACCCCGCTGGCCTCTCGAGTTGCTCAGGGGTTCTCAGGCCCCTCGGCGAGCTGCGTGTGGAACCCGCGGGTCTTTGCGGACGAGGCACGGAGGTGGCAGTGCCCCTTCGTGTTGTGCCTTCACCCACAGGGTTGCCTTCGAAGAGGGGTCCGGGCCTCGGGTCCTTCTCAAGAGCGGACCGGGGAATCCGGGGCGTTCGGCATGTGGCCCCACCCACGTGGCTCGTCTCGAATTTCCTCGTGAGACCGGCCTCATCCTGAGGTGCGCCGGGAAGGCCGGGAACCCCTTCCAGACCACGCAGGGGAATCGCCTCTCCTGTCGCGATCAGGAGGGGAGAAGGGGCTCAGAGGAAGCGGTGCCGGGACCCTCGGTGTTCCCCTCGGGGGACCCCGGCGTGTCGGGGGACTTTTGGGGGTCGCAGGAAGGCTGTCAGGGACCGTTTCGCCCTTCAGGGCGGAACAGGGGACTTCCCTTGAGACGCCGTCGCGGGCAAGGGCCTCATCTTGCCAAGAGGTGGGAACCACGTGGTTTTTCTCGAGTGGCGGCAGCATTCTCGAGTTACGACGGGGATCTCAGCCTTCCCCTTGGGTTGGTCCTGGGAAGCCCAATCTTTCCCTTGTGTTGAGAGGGAAAGCTGGGGGTTGCGCTCGAGTCACCGCAGGGCCGAAGAGACCTCACCTAGGCGTGTGTCCGGGACCTACTATTCCTCTCCAGGGAAGGCAGGGATCTCGGGGTTGCATTCCAGGCTCCCCCGGGGAGTCAGGCCTCGTCTCGAGGGGAAGCCAAGGACTCCACTCTCCTCTCGAGTCGCGACGCGGGTCTCTTGGAGCCCCCTGAGCGGCCTCAAGGGAGTCCAGCCTCCTCTTCCGTTTGGAGAGAGGACCCGGGATTGCTCTCCAGGCCATGCAGGAAAAGAAGGCCCTCAGCTCGCGAGGACGGGGGCGTCTCAGGGGTTTCCTCGAGCTGCGGCGCCCGTGGGGGTTTTCTCCCGAGGCACGACGAGGATCTCAGGGAGCCTCTCCTGCGGCGCCAGGGAAGTCAGGTCTCCATGCGCGTGGCGAGGGGGAGCGCGTCCTGGCTCTCGAGTCACGGGAGGGGACTAGGGCCTCGAGACGCGTTGAAGAAGGACTCTCGAGGTCTTTCTTGGGGGGCGGTGGGAAACCCTCGTGTCCCTCGCCTTCTGCCGGGGACCTTAGGGAACTTGCCAGGGTGCCTCTGAGAGGCGAGGGATCCTGTGGAGGTGGCAGGGCCCCTCGGGACTCCGCTGGGTCTGGCGCAACGGAAGAGGGCCTCACCTAGAGAGGAGGCAGGCACCTCAGGCTGCCTCTCCGTTTCGGACTCCGACCGCAGGGTCCCTGCAGAGTTGGGACAGGAGAGTCAGGCCTCGTCTTGTCTGAGGAAGGGAACCCCGCTGGCCTCTCGAGTTGCTCAGGGGGTCTCAGGCCCCTCGGCGAGCTGTGTGTGGAACCCGCGGGTCTTTGCGGACGATGCACGGGGGTGGCAGTGCCCCTTCGTGTTGTGCCTTCACCCACAGGGTTGCCTTCCAAGAGGGGTCCGGGCCTCGGGTCCTTCTCAAGAGCGGACAGGGGAATCGGGGGCGTTCGGCATGTGGCCCCACCCACGTGGCTCGTCTCGAATTTCCTTGTGAGACCGGCCTCATCCTGAGGTGCGCCGGGAAGGCCGGGAACCCCTTCCAGACCACGCAGGGGAATCGCCTCTCCTGTCGCGATCAGGAGGGGAGAAGGGGCTCAGAGGAAGCGGTGCCGGGACCCTCGGTGTTCCCCTTGGGGGACCCCGGCTTGTCGGGGGACTTTTGGGGGTCGCAGGAAGGCTGTCAGGGACCGTTTCGCCCTTCAGGGCGGAACAGGGGGCTTCCCTTGAGACGCCGTGGCGGGCAAGGGCCTCATCTTGCCAAGAGGTGGGAACCACGTGGTTTTTCTCGAGTTACGACGGGGATCTCAGCCTTCCCCTTGGGTTGGCCCTGGGAAGCCCAATCTTCCCCTCGGGTTGCGAGGGAAAGCTGGGGGTTGCGCTCGAGTCACTGCAGGGCCGAAGAGACCTCACCTAGGCGTGTGTCCGGGACCTAATATTCCTCTCCAGGGAAGGCAGGGATCTCGGGGTTGCATTGCAGGCTCCCCCGGGGAGTCAGGCCTCGTCTCGAGGGGAAGCCAAGGACTCCGCTCTCCTCTCGAGTCGCGACGCGGGTCTCTTGGAGCCCCCTGAGCGGCCTCAAGGGAGTCCAGCCTCCTCTTCCGTTTGGAGAGAGGACCCGGGATTGCTCTCCAGGCCCTGCAGGAAAAGAAAGCCCTCAGCTCGCAAGGACGGGGGCGTCTCTGGGGTTTCCTCGAGCTGCGGCGCCCGTGGGGGTTTTCTCCCGAGGCACGACGAGGATCTCAGGGAGCCTCTCGTGCGGCGCCAGGGAAGTCAGGTCTCCATGCACGTGGCGAGGGGGAGCGCGTCCTGGCTCTCGAGTCACGGGAGGGGACTAGGGCCTCGAGACGCATTGAAGAAGGACTCTCGAGGTCTTTCTCGGGGGGCGAAGGGAAACCCTCGTTTCCCTCGCCTTCTGCCGGGGACCTTAGGGAACTTGCCAGGGTGCCTCTGAGAGGCGAGGGATCCTGTGGAGTTGGCGGGGCCCCTCGGGACTCCGCTGGGTCTGGCGCAACGGAAGAGGGCTTCACCTCGAGGGGAGGCAGGAACCTCAGGCTTCCTCTACGTTTCGGACTCCGACCGCAGGGTCCCTGCAGAGTTGGGACAGGAGAGTCAGGCCTCGTCTTGTCTGAGGAAGGGAACCCCGCTGGCCTCTCGAGTTGCTCAGGGGGTCTCAGGCCCCTCGGCGAGCAGTGTGTGGAACCCGCGGGTCTTTGCGGACGATGCACGGGGGTGGCAGTGCCCCTTCGTGTTGTGCCTTCACCCACAGGGTTGCCTTCGAAGAGGGGTCCGGGCCTCGGGTCCTTCTCAAGAGCGGATCGGGGAATCGGGGGCGTTCGGCATGTGGCCCCACCCACGTGGCTCCTCTCGAATTTCCTTGTGAGACCGGCCTCATCCTGAGGTGCGCCGGGAAGGCCGGGAACCCCTTCCAGACCACACAGGGGAATCGCCTCTCCTGTCGTGATCAGGAGGGGAGAAGGGGCTCAGAGGAAGCGGTGCCGGGACCCTCGGTGTTCCCCTCGGGGGACCTCGGCGTGTCGGGGGACTTTTGGGGGTCGCAGGAAGGCTGTCAGGGAACGTTTCGCCCTTCAGGGCGGAACAGGGGACTTCCCTTGAGACGCCATCGCGGGCAAGGGCCTCATCTTGCCAAGAGGTGGGAACCACGTGGTTTTTCTCGAGTGGCGGCAGCATTCTCGAATTACGACGGAGATCTCAGCCTTCCCCTTGGGTTGGTCCTGGGAAGCCCAATCTTTCCCTTGTGTTGAGAGGGAAAGCTGGGGGTTGCGCTCGAGTCACCGCAGGGCCGAAGAGACCTCACCTAGGCGTGTGTCCGGGACCTACTATTCCTCTCCAGGGAAGGCAGGGATCTCGGGGTTGCATTCCAGGCTCCCCCGGGGAGTCAGGCCTCGTCTCGAGGGGAAGCCAAGGACTCCGCTCTCCACTCGAGTCGCGACGCGGGTCTCTTGGAGCCCCCTGAGCGGCCTCAAGGGAGTCCAGCCTCCTCTTCCGTTTGGAGAGAGGACCCGGGATTGCTCTCCAGGCCATGCAGGAAAAGAAGGCCCTCAGCTCGCGAGGACGGGGGCGTCTCAGGGGTTTCCTCGAGCTGCGGCGCCCGTGGGGTTTTTCTCCCGAGGCACGACGAGGATCTCAGGGAGCCTCTCGTGCGGCGCCAGGGAAGTCAGGTCTCCATGCGCGTGGCGAGGGGGAGCGCGTCCTGGCTCTCGAGTCACGGGAGGGGACTAGGGCCTCGAGACGCGTTGAAGAAGGACTCTCGAGGTCTTTCTCGGGGGGCGGCGGGAAACCCTCGTGTCCCTCGCCTTCTGCCGGGGACCTTAGGGAACTTCCCAGGGTGCCTCTGAGAGGCGAGGGATCCTGTGGAGGTGGCGGGGCCCCTCGGGACTCCGCTGGGTCTGGCGCAACGGAAGAGGGCCTCACCTCGAGGGGAGGCAGGCACCTCAGGCTTCCTCTGCGTTTCGGACTCCGACCGCAGGGTCCCTGCAGAGTTGGGACAGGAGAGTCAGGCCTCGTCTTGTCTGAGGAAGGGAACCCCGCTGGCCTCTCGAGTTGCTCAGGGGGTCTCAGGCCCCTCGTCGAGCTGTGTGTGGAACCCGCGGGTCTTTGCGGACGATGCACGGGGGTGGCAGTGCCCCTTCGTGTTGTGCCTTCACCCACAGGGTTGCCTTCGAAGAGGGGTCCGGGCCTCGGGTCCTTCTCAAGGGCGAACCGGGGAATCGGGGGCGTTCGGCATGTGGCCCCACCCACGTGGCTCGTCTCGAATTTCCTCGTGAGACCGGCCTCATCCTGAGGTGCGCCGGGAAGGCCGGGAACCCCTTCCAGACCACGCAGGGGAATCGCCTCTCCTGTCGCGATCAGGAGGGGAGAAGGGGCTCAGAGGAAGCGGTGCCGGGACCCTCGGTGTTCCCCTCGTGGCAACCCGGCGTGTTGGGGTAATTTTGGGGGTCGCAGGAAGGCTGTCAGGGACCGTTTCGCCCTTCAGGGCAGAACAGGGGACTTCCCTTGAGACGCCGTGGCGGGCAAGGGCCTCATCTTGCCAAGAGGTGGGAACCACGTGGTTTTTCTCGAGTTGCGGCGGGATTCTCGAGTTACGACGGGGATCTCAGCCTTCCCCTTGGGTTGGCCCTGGGAAGCCCAATCTTCCCCTCGGGTTGCGAGGGAAAGCTGGGGGTTGCGCTCGAGTCACCACAGGGCCGAAGAGACCTCACCTAGGCGTGTGTCCGGGACCTAATATTCCTCTCCAGGGAAGGCAGGGATCTCGGGGTTGCATTCCAGGCTCCCCCGGGGAGTCAGGCCTCGTCTCGAGGGGAAGCCAAGGACTCCGCTCTCCTCTCGAGTCGCGACGCGGGTCTCTTGGAGCCCCCTGAGCGGCCTCAAGGGAGTCCAGCCTCCTCTTCCGTTTGGAGAGAGGACCCGGGATTGCTCTCCAGGCCATGCAGGAAAAGAAGGCCCTCAGCTCGCGAGGACGGGGGCGTCTCAGGGGTTTCCTCGAGCTGCGGCGCCCGTGGGGGTTTTCTCCCGAGGCACGACGAGGATCTCAGGGAGCCTCTCGTGCGGCGCCAGGGAAGTCAGGTCTCCATGCGCGTGGCGAGGGGGAGCGCGTCCTGGGTCTCGAGTCACGGGAGGGGACTAGGGCCTCGAGACGCGTTGAAGAAGGACTCTCGAGGTCTTTCTCGGGGGGCGGCGGGAAACCCTCGTGTCCCTCGCCTTCTGCCGGGGACCTTAGGGAACTTGCCAGGGTGCCTCTGAGAGGCGAGGGATCCTGTGGAGGTGGCGGGGCCCCTCGGGACTCCGCTGGGTCTGGCGCAACGGAAGAGGGCCTCACCTCGAGGGGAGGCAGGAACCTCAGGATTCCTCTCCGTTTCGGACTCAGACCGCAGGGTCCCTGCAGAGTTGGGACAGGAGAGTCAGGCCTCGTCTTATCTGAGGAAGGGAACCCCGCTGGCCTCTCGAGTTGCTCAGGGGGTCTCAGGCCCCTCGTCGAGCTGTGTGTGGAACCCGCGGGTCTTTGCGGACGATGCACGGGGGTGGCAGTGCCCCTTCGTGTTGTGCCTTCACCCACAGGGTTGCCTTCGAAGAGGGGTCCGGGCCTCGGGTCCTTCTCAAGGGCGGACCGGGGAATCGGGGGCGTTCGGCATGTGGCCCCACTCACGTGGCTCGTCTCGAATTTCCTCGTGAGACCGGCCTCATCCTGAGGTGCGCCGGGAAGGCCGGGAACCCCTTCCAGACCTCGCAGGGGAATCGCCTCTCCTGTCGCGATCAGGAGGGGAGAAGGGGCTCAGAGGAAGCGGTGCCGGGACTCTCGGTGTTCCTCTCGGGGGACCCCGGCGTGTTGGGGGACTTTTGGGGGTCGCAGGAAGGCTGTCAGGGACCGTTTCGCCATTCAGGGCGGAACAGGGGACTTCCCTTGAGACGCCCTCGTGGGCAAGGGCCTCATCTTGCCAAGAGGTGGGAACCACGTGGTTTTTCTCGAGTTGCGGCGGGATTCTCGAGTTACGACGGGGATCTCAGCCTTTCCCTTGGGTTGGCCCTGGGAAGCCCAATCTTCCCCTCGGGTTGCGAGGGAAAGCTGAGGGTTGCGCTCGAGTCACTGCAGGGCCAAAGAGACCTCATCTAGGCGTTTGTCCAGGACCTAGTGCTCCTCTCCAGGGAAGACAAGGATCTCGGGGTTGCATCCCATGCTCCCCCGGGGAGTCAGGCCTCGCCTCGAGGGGAAGCAAAGGATCCGCTCTCCTCCCGAGTCGCGACGCAGATATCTTGGTGCCCCCTGAGTGGCCTCAAGGGAGTCCAGCCTCCTCTTCACTTTTGAGAGAGGACTCGTGATTACTCTCCAGGCCCGGCAGGAAACGAAGGCCCTCACCTCGCGAGGACGGTGGCATCTCAGGGGTTTCCTCGAGCTGCGGCACCCGTGGGGGTTTTCTCCCGAGGCACGACGAGGATCTCAGGGAGCCTCTCGTGCGGCCCCAGGGAAGTCATGTCTCCATGCACGTGGCGAGAAGGAGCGCGTCATTGTTCTCGAGTCATGGGAGGGGACCAGGGCCTCGAGACGCGTTGAAGAAGGACTCTCGAGGTCTTTCTCGGGTTGCAGCGGGAAACCCTCGTTTCCCCCGACTTCTGCCGGGGACCTGAGGAAACTTCCCAGGGTGCCTCTGAGAGGTGAGGGACGCTGTGAATTTGGCGGGGCCTCTTGGTACTCCACTGGGTTTGTCGCAATGGAAGAGGGCCTCATCTCGAGTGGAGGCAGGAACCTCAGGCTTCCTCTCCAATTCTGACTCTGATCGTAGTGTCCCTGCAGAGTTAGGACAGGAGAGTCAGGCTATGTCTTTTCTGAGGAATGGAACTCCGCTTGCCTCTCGAGTTGTTCATAGGGTTTCAGGCCCCTTGTCAAACTGTGTGTGGAATCTGCAGTTTTTTCCAGACGATGCATGGGGGTGTCAGTGACCCTTCGTTTTGTGTCTTCATCCACAGGGTTGCCTTCGAAGAGGTGTCCGGGCATCGTGTTCTTATGAAGAGCAGCCTGGGAAATCGGGGTCGTTCAGCATTTGGCACCACCCACGTGGCTAGTCTCGAATTTCCTCATGAAACCGGCCTCATCCTGAGGTGTGCCGCGAAGGTCATGAAACCCTTCCAGACAAAGCAGAGGAATCGACCCTCCTGTGGCGATCAGGAGGGGAGAAGTGGCTCAGATGTTGTGCTGCTGGGAACCTCGGTGTTTCCCTCAAGTGAGACAGGTATGTCGGGTAACTTTTGGGGTCGCATAACGCGTTCCAAGTACCGTTTCGCTCTTCAAATTGGAACGTGGGACTTCTCTTGGGGTGCTCCAGCGGGCAAGGGCCTCATCTTGGAATGACTGGGGAACCACTTGCTTTTTCTCTAGTTGCGGTGGGATATTTGAGTTACCACAGGGAATTCATGCTTCCTCTTGTGTTGGCCCACAAAAGTCTTATCTTCCATTCGAGATTCGAGGAAGAGCTGGAGGTGCGCTCTAGTCACTGAAGGCAAAAGAGACCCCACCAAGGCTTGTGTGCAGGACCTAATGTTCATGTCAAGGGGCGACAGGAATCTCGGGGTTGCATTCCAGACTCACCCTGGAGTCAGGCCTCGTCTCGAGGGGAAGCAAAGGACTCTGCTCTCCTCTCGAGTCGGACGGGTATGTCTTGGAGCCCACTGAGTGGCTTAAAGGGAGTCAAACCTCCTCTGGTGTTTGGAGGGAGGACACGGGATTGCTCTCCAGGCAATGCAGGAAATGAAGGCCCTCATCTCGAGATGACGGTGGCGTCTCGTGGGTTTTCTCGAGCTGCGGCGCCAGTGTGGGGTGTCTCATGAAGTACCACGGGGATCTCAGGGAGCCTCTTGTATGGCACCAGGAAAATCCAGTATTCCATTCGAGTTGCAAGTTAGAACTGGGGATTGCTCTCCAGTCACTGCAGGGCAAAATAGACCTCATCTACGCTTGTGTCCAGGACCTAGTGTTCCACTACTGGGCCAACAGGGATCTCAGGGTTGCATTCTCGACTCACCCGGAGAGTCAGGCCTCGTCTTGAGGGGAAAAAAAGGACTCCGCTCTCCTGTCGAGAGGCGACGGGTATCTCTTGGAGCCCACTGCGTGGCGTAAAGGGAGTGAAGCCTCCTATGGAGTTTGGAGATGACTCGGGATTGTTTTCCTGGCCATGCAGGAAAAAAGGCCCTCATCTCGCGATGACGGGGGCATCTCGTGGGTTTTCTCCAGCTGCGGCGCCAGTATCAGATTTCTCACGAGGTACAACGGGGAGCTCAGAGAGCCTCTCGTGTGGTGCTAGGGACGTCAGGTCTCCGTGCGTGTGGTGAAGGGGAGTGCGTGATTGCGCTCGAGTCATAGTAGGCGAATCGGGCCTCAAGACGCATTGAAGAAGGACTCTTGAGGTCTTTCTCGGGTTGCGGCAGGGAACCCTGGGATCCCTTGATTTGTGTCGGTGACCTCAGGCAACTTCTAAGGGTGCCTCTGAGAAGTCAGGGACACTGTGGATTTGGGAGGGGCCTTTTGTTACTCAACTGGGTTTGGTGCAATCGAAGAGGGCCTCATCTCGAATGGAGGCAGGAACCTCAGGGGTCCTCTCCATATGTGACTCGGGTCGCAGGGTACCTGCAGAGTATGGACAAGAGAGTCACGCCTCGTCTTCTGTGGAGGAATGGATTTCCCCTTGCCTTTCGAGTTGTTCACGGAGTGGCAGGCCACTTGTTGAGCTGAGTGTGGAACCTGCGGGTTTTTCCGGACGATGCATGGGGGTGTCAGTGCCCCTTCGTGTTGTGCCTTCCCCCACAGGGTTTCCTTCAAAGAGGTGTCCGGGCATCGGGTTCATTTCAAGAGCGGACCGGGAAATCGGGGTCATTCGGCATGTGGCACCACCCACGTGGCTCATCTCGAATTTCCTCGTGAGACCAGCATCATCCTGAGGTGCGCCGGGAAGGCCGGGAACCCCTTCCACACAAAGTAGGGGAATCGATTCTCCTGTCGCGATCAGGAGGGGAGATGGGGCTCAGATGAAGTGGTGCCGGGACCCTCGGTGTTCCACTCGAGGGAACCCGGCGTTTCAGAGAACTTTAGGGGTCGTATCAAGGGAGCCAAGTACCGTTTCCCACTTCAGGATGGAACATGGGACTTCCCTGGAGACGCTGTAGCGGGCAAGGGCCTCATCCTGTGAAGACGTTGGAACCACGTCGTTTTTCTCGAGTTGCATCGGGATTCTCGAAAACGACAGGAATTTCAGGCTTCCTCTTGGGTTGGCCCTGGGAAGCCCAATCTTCAATTCGAGTTGCGATGGAAAGCTGGGGGTTCTGCTCGAGTCACTACAGGGCCAAAGAGACCTCATCGAAGCGTGTGTCCAGGACCTAATATTCCTCTCAAGGGAAGACAGGGATCACGGGTTTCCATTCCAGACTCCCCCGGGGGGTCAGGACTCGCCTGGAGGGGAAGCAAAGGACTCCGCTTTCCTCTCAAGTCGCGACACGGATCTCTTGGAGCCCACTGAGTGGACTCAAGGGTGTCGAGCCTCCTCTTCAGTTTGGAGAGAGGACTCGGGATTGCTCTCCAGGACAGGCAGGAAAAGAAGGCCCTCATCTCGCGATGACGGGGGCGTCTCATGGGTTTCCTCAGGCTGCTGCGCCCATGGGAGTTTTCTCACGAGGCACGACGAGGACCTCAGGGAGCCTCTCGTGCGGCGCCAGGGAAGTCAGGTCTCCATGCGCATGGCGAGGGGGAGCTGGTCATCACTCTCGAGTCATGGGAAGCGGCTAGGTCCTCAAGAGGCGTTGAAGAAGGACTCTCGAGGTCTTTCTCGGGTTGCGGCGGGAAACCCTCGTTTCCCTCGACTTCTGCAGGGGACCTTAGTGAACTTCCCACGGTGCCTCTGAGAGGTGAGGGATGCTGTGTAGTTGGCAGGGCCTCTCGGGACTCTGCTGGGTTCGGCGCAATGGAAGAGGGCCTCATCTCGAGGGGAGGCAGGAACCTCAGGCCTCCTCTCGGTTTCGGACTCCGACTGCACGGTCCCTGCAGGGTTGGGACAGGAGAGTCATGCCTCGTCTTGTCTGAGGAATGGAATTCTGGTTGCCTCTCGAGTTGTTCCGGGAGTCTCAGGCCCCTTGTCGAGCTGTGTGTAGACCCTGCGGGTTTTTCCGGATGATGCACGGGGGTGTCAGTGCCCCTTCGTGTTGTGCCTTCACCCACAGGGTTGCCTTCGAAGACGTGTCCGGGCATCGGGTTCTTATCCAGAGCGGACCGGAAAATCGGAGTCGTTCGGCACGTGGCACCTCACACGTGGCTAGTCTCCAATTTCCTCCTGAGACCGGCCTCATCCTGAGGTGCGCCAGGAAGGCCGGGAACCCCTTCCAGACAAAGCAGGGGAATCGACTCTCCTGTCGCGATCAGGAGGGGAGAAGGGGCTCAGATGAAGTGGTGCCGGGACCCTCGGTGTTCCCCTCGAGGGAACCCAGCGTGTCGGGGAACTTTTGCGGTCGCATCAAGGGTGTCAAGTACCGTTTCGCCCTTCAGGGCGGAACATGGGACTTCCCTGGAGACACCGGGAACTTCGGTGTTCCCCTGGAGTGAGACCGGTATGTTGGGGAACTTTGGGGTCGCATCAAGGGTGCCAAGTAGCATTTCGAACTTTAAGATGGAACGTGGGACTTCTCTTGAGACTCTAGCTGGCAAGGGCCTCATATTGCGATGAAGGGGGAACCACATGGTTTTTAAGACTTGAGGCTGAATTCTCGAATTACGATGGGAAATTCAGACTTCCTCTTGTGTTGACCGTGGGAAGACCAATCTTCCATTCAAATTGTGAGGGAGAGATGGAGGTTGCTCTCGAGTCACTGTAGGGCAAAATAGACCTCATCTAGGCTTGTGTCTAGGACATAATGTTCCACTCCAGGGGTGACATGGATCTCGGGGTTGCATTCCAAACTCACCTGGGGAGTCAGGCCTCGTCTCCAGGGAAGCAAAGGACTCCGCTCTCCTCTCGAGTCGCACCGGGTATTTCTTGGACCCAACTGAGTGGCCTAAAGGGAGTCAATACTCCTGTGAAGTTTGGAGAGAGGACCAGGAATTGCTCTCCAGGTCAGGCAGGAAAAGAAGGCCCCCATCTCTCCTTGACGGGGCATCTTGTGGTTTTTCTCGAACTGCGGCGCCAGTGTGGGTTTTCTCACGAGGTACGATGGAGTACTCAGGGAGCCTCTTGTGTGGTACTAGGGAAGTCAGTTTTCCTGCTTGTGGCGAGGGGAGCGCGTCCTTGCTCTGGAGTCATGGTAGGGGAATCGGGCATCAAGAGACATTGAAAAAGGACTCTCCAAGTCTTTCTCAGGTTACTTCAGGAAACTCTGGGTTCCCTCGACTTGTGCCAGTGACCTCAGGTAGCTTCTCAGGGAGCCTCTGAGAATTCAGGGATACTGTGGTGTTGGGAGGGGCCTCTCGGGACACCACTGAGTTTGGTTCAATGGAAGAGGGCCTCTTCTCTAGTTGAGGCAGGAACCTCAGGGTTCCTCTCCATTTCTGACTCCAATTGCAGGGTCCCTGAAGAGTTGGGACAGGAGAGTAAGGCCTCGTCATGTGTGAAGGAATGCAACTTCACTTGCCTCTCGAGTTGTTCACGGGGTGACAGTCCACATTTGGAGCTGTGAGTGGAATCTGCGGGTTTTTCCAGACGATGCATGGGGATGTCAGTGTCCATTCGTGTTGTGCCTTCATCCACAGGGTTGCCTTCGAAGAGATGTCCGGGCGTCAGGTTCTTATCTAGAGTGGACCGGGAATTCGGGATCTTTCAGCATATGGCACCAACCATGAGGCTACTTTTCGAATTTCCTCATGAGACCGGCCTCATCCGGAGGTTCGCGGGAAATGTCGGGAACCCCTTGCAGACAAAACATGGGAATCGACCCTTCTGTCGCGATCAGGAGGGGTGAAGGGGCTCACAGGAAGTGCTGCCGTGAACTTTGGTGTTTCCCTCGAGTGAGACCGGTATGTCAGGGAACTTTGGGGGTCGCATCAAGGGTGCCAAGTACCGTTTTGTACTTCAGGATGGAACGTGGGACTTCTCTTGATACGCTGTAGCGGCCAAGGGCCTCATCTTGCGATGACGGGGGAGCCACGTGGTTTTTCTCGAGATGCGGCGGGATTCTCGAGTTACGACGGGGATTTCAGGCTTCCTCTTGTGTTGGGCCAGGGAAGTCCAATCATCCATTCGAGTTGCGAGGGAGAGCTGGGGGTTGCGCTCGAGTCACGTCAGGGCAAAGGAGACCTCATCTAGGCTTGTGTCCAGGACCTAATGTTCCTCTCCAAGGGCCACAGGGATCTCAGGTTTGCATTCCAGACTCACCCAGGGAGTCAGGCCTCATGTCGAAGGGAAGCAAAGGACTCCGCTCTCCTTTCGAGTCGCGACGGGCACCTCTTGGAGCCCACTTTGTGGCCTAAAGGGAGTCAAGCCTCCTGTGAAGTTTGGAGAGAGGACTTGGGACTGCTCTCCAGGCCATGCAGGAAAAGATGGCCCTCATCTCGCGATGACGGAGGGATCTTGTGGGTTTTCTCGAGCTGCGGCGCCAGTGTGGGGTTTCACACGAGGTACGACGGGGAGCTCAGGGAGCGTCTCGTGTGGCGCCATGGAAGTCAGGTCTCCATGAGCGTGGCGAGGGGGAGCGCGTCCTGGCTCTCGAGTCACGGGAGGGGACTAGGGCCTCGAGACGCGTTGAAGAAGGACTCTCGAGGTTTTTCTCGGGGGGCGGCGGGAAACCCTCGTTTCCCTCGCCTTCTGCCAGGGACCTTAGGGAACTTCCCAGCGTGCCTCTGAGAAGCGAGGGATCCTGTGGAGGTGGCGTTGCCCCTCGGACTCCGCTGGATCTGGCGCAACGGAAGAGGACCTCACCTCGAGGGGAGGCAGGAACCTCAGGCTTCCTCTCCGTTTCGGACTCCGACCGCAGGGTCCCTGCAGAGTTGGGACAGGAGAGTCAGGCCTCGTCTTGTCTGAGGAAGGGAACCCCGCTGGCCTCTCGAGTTGCTCAGGGGGTCTCAGGCCCCTCGTCGAGGTGTGTGTGGAACCCGCGGGTCTTTGCGGACGATGCACGGGGGTGGCAGTGCCCCTTCGTGTTGTGCCTTCACCCACAGGGTTGCCTTCGAAGAGGGGTCCGGGCCTCGGGTCCTTCTCAAGAGCGGACCGGGGAATCGGGGGCGTTCGGCATGTGGCACCACCCACGTGCCTCGTCTCGAATTTCCTCGTGAGACCGGCCTCATCCTGAGGTGCGCCGTGAACCCCGGGAACCCTTTCCAGACCACGCAGGTGAATCGCCTCTCCTGTCGCGATCAGGAGGGGAGAAGGGGCTCAGAGGAAGCGGTGCCGGGACCCTCGGTGTTCCCCTCGGGGGAACCCGGCGTTTCGGGGGACTCTTGGGGGTCGCAGGAAGGCTGTCAGGGACCGTTTCGCCCTTCAGGGTGGAACAGGGGACTTCCCTTGAGACGCCGTGGCGGGCAAGGGCCTCATCTTGCCAAGAGGTGGGAACCACGTGGTTTTTCTCGAGTTGCGGCGGGATTCTCGAGTTACGACGGGGATCTCAGCCTTCCCCTTGGGTTGGCCCTGGGAAGCCCAATCTTCCCCTCGGGTTGCGAGGGAAAGCTGGGGGTTGCGCTCGAGTCACTGCAGGGCCAAAGAGACCTCACCTAGGCGTGTGTCCGGGACCTAATATTCCTCTCCAGGGAAGGCAGGGATCTCGGGGTTGCATTCCAGGCTCCCCCGGGGAGTCAGGCCTCGTCTCGAGGGGAAGCCAAGGGCTCCACTCTCCTCTCGAGTTCAACGGGTATCTCTTTTAGCCCACAGAGTGGCCTAAAGGGAGTCAGGCCTCCTGTGGAGTTTGAATAGAGGCCTCGAGATTGCTCTCCAGGCCATGCAGGAAAAGAAGGCCTTCATCTCGCGATGACGGAGGCGTCTCGTGGGTTTTCTGGAGCTGGGGAGCCAGTGTGGGATTTCTCACGAGGTATGACGGGGAGCTCAGGGAGCCTCTCGTGTGGCGCCAGGGAAGTCAAGTCTCCATGCGAGTGGCGAGGGGGAACGCGTCATTGCTCTCGAGTCATGGTAGGGGAATCGGGATTCAAGATGCGTTGAAGGAGGATTTTCGAGGTCTTTCTCGGGTTGCGTCAGGAAACCCTGTGTTCCCTCGACTTGTGCCAGTGACCTCAGGGAGCTTCTAAGGGTGCCTCTGAGAAGTCGCGATACTGTGGATTTGGGAGGGGCCTCTCGGGCCTCCACTGTTTTTGGTGTAATGGAAGAGGGCCTCATCTCGAGTGGAGTCAGGAACCTCAGGGTTCCTCTCCATTTCGGACTCCGATCGCAGGGTCCCTTCAGAGTTGGGACCGGAGAGTCAGGCCTCGTCTTGAGTGCAGGAATGGAACTCTGCTTGCCTCTCGAGTTGTTCATGGGATGACAGGCCTCTTATCGAGCTGTGTGTGGATCCTGCGGCTTTTACCGAATGATGCACGGGAGTGTCAGTGACCCTTCGTTTTGTGCCTTCGTCCACAGGGTTGCCTTCGAATAGGTGTCCGGGCATCGGGTTCTTCTCAAGAGTGGGCCGGGAAATCGGGGTATTTCAGCCTGTGACACCACCCACGACGCTATGTCTCAAATTTACTCGTGAGACCGGCCTCATCCTGAGGTGCGCCGGGAATGTGGGGAACCCCTTCCAAACAAAGCAGGGGAATAGACCCTCCTGTCTCGAACAGGAGGGGAGAAGGTGCTCAGATGAAGTGGTGCGGGAACCTCGGTGTTCCTGTCGAGTGAGACCGGCGTGTCCCGGAACATTTGGTGTCGCATCAAGGGTACAAAGTACCGTTTCGCACTTCAAGACGGAACGTGGTTCTTTTCTTGAGACGCCATAGCAGCAAGGGCCTCATCTTGGGATGACGTTGGAAACACGTGGTTTTTCTCGAGTTGCGGCGGGATTCTCGAGTTACGAAGGGGATTTCTGGCTTCCTCTTGTGTTGGCCCAGGGAAGCCCAATCTTCCATTCGAGTTGCGAGGGAGAGCTGGGGGTTGCGCTCGAGTCACTGCAGGGCAAAAGAAACCTCATCCAGGCTTGTGTCTAGGACCTAATGTTCCTCTCAAGGGATGACTGGGATCTTGGGGTTGCATTCTAGACTCACCCAGGAGTCAGGCGTCCTCTCGAGGGGAAACAAAGGACTTCTCTCTCTTCTCGAGTTGCGACGGGTATTTCTTGGAGCCCACTGAGTGGACTAAAGGGAGTCAAGCCTCCTCTGGAGTTTGGAGAGAGGACTCGGGATTGCACTCCAGGACATGCAGGAAAAGAAGGCCCTCATCTCACGATGTCGGGGGGGGGGTCTCGGTGGTTTTACCGAGCTGCAGCGCCTGTGTTGGTTTCTCAGGAGGTACGACGGGGAGCTCAGTGAGCCTCTTGTGTGGCGCCAGGGAAGTTAGGTCTCGATGCGTGTGGCGAGGGGGAGCGCGTCATTGCTCTCGAGTCATGGTAGGGGAATCAGGCCTCTAGACGCGTTGAAGGACTCTCAAGATCTCTCTCGGGTCTTGGCAAGAATACCAGGGTTCCCTCGACTTGTGCCGGTGACCTCAGGGAGATTCTCCGGGTGCCTCTGAGAAGTCAGGGATACTGTGGAGTTGGGAAAGACCTCTCGGGACTCCACTGGGTTTGGTGAAATGGAAGGGGGCCTCATCTCGAGGGGAGGCAGGAACCTCAGGGTTCCTCTCCATTTCTGATTCCGATCGCAGCCCCCTGCATAGTTGGGAGAGGTGAGTCAGGCCTTGTCTTGTGTGCAGGAATGGACCTCCGCTTGCCTCTCGAGTTGTTCACTGGGTGACACGCACTTGTTGAGCTGTATGAGTAACCTGCGGTCTTTTCCGGACGATGCACGGGGGTGTCAGTGCCCCTTCGTGTTGTGCCTTCATCCACACTATCTTCGAATAGGTGTCTGGGCATCGCGTTCTTATCAAGAGCGGATCGGGAAATCGCGGTCTTTCGGCATGTGGCACCACCATCGAGGCTACGTCTCGAATTTCCTCGTGAGACAGCCTCATCTGAGGTGCGTGGAGAAGGTCGGGAACCCCTTGCAGACAAAGCAGGGGAATTGACCCTCCTTTCGCGATCAGGAGGGGAGAAGGGGCTCAGATGAAGTGGTGCCAGGAACCTCGGTGTTCCCCTCTAGTGCGACCCGTATGTCGGGGAACTTTTGGGGTAGCATTAAGGGTGCCAAATATCATTTCGCACTTGAAGACAGAACGTGGGACTACTCTTGAGACGCTGGAGCGGGCAAGGGCCTCATCTTGCAATGACGGGGGAACCACGTGGTTTTTCTCAAGTTGAGGCGGAATTCTCGAATTACTCCTGGGAATTCAGGCTTCCTCTTGTGTTGGCCCAGGGAGGTCCAATCTTCCATTCGGGTTGCGAGGGAAAGCTGGGGAGTGCTCTCGAGTTACTGCAGGGCAAAAGCGACCTCATCTAGCCTTGTGTTCAGGACCCAATGATCCTCTCCAAGGGCGACAGGGATCTCGGGTTTGCATTACAGACTCACCCGGGGAGTTAGGCCTCGTCTCGAGGGGAAGCAAAGGACTCGGCTATCCTCTCGAGTTGCGACGCGTATCTCTTGGAGCCCACTGAGTGGTCTAAAGGGAGTCAACCCTCCTCTTCAGTTTGGAGAGAGGACTCGGGATTGCTCTCCAGGCCATGCAGGAAAAGAAGGCCCACATCTCGAGATGACGGGGGCGTCTCGTGGGTTTTCTCGAGCTGCGGCGCCAGTGTGGGGTTTCTCACGAGGTACGACGGGGAGTTCAGGTAGCCTCTCGTGTGGCAACAGGGAAGTCAGGTCTCCATGGGCGGGGCAAGGGGGAGCGCGTCATTGCTCTCAAGTCAGGGTAGGGGAATCGGGCCTCATGACGGGTTGAAAAAGGACTCTCGATGTCTTTCTAGGGTTGCGGCAGGAAACCCTGGGTTCCCTTGACTTGTGCCGGTGACCTCAGGGAGCGTCTCAGGGTGCCTCTGAGAAGTCAGGGATACTGTGGATTTGGGAGAGGCCTCTCGGGCCTCCTCTGGGTTTGGTGCAATGGAAGTGGGCCTCATCTCGAGTTGAGGCAGGAACCTCAGGTTTCTGCTCCTGACTTCCTGGAGGCCGGATCTGACTCAGATCGCAGGGTCCCTGTTGAGTTTGCTCAGGAGTGTCAGGTCTCGTGTTCTGCGGAGGAATGGAACTCCGCTTACATCTCAAGTTGTTCAAGGATAACACCACTTTTCGTGATGTGTGTGGAACCTGCGGGTTTTTCGGAGATGCACGGGGGCGTCAGTGCTCCTTCCTGTTGTGCCTTCATCCACAGGGTTGCCTTCGAAGAGGTGTCCGGGCATCGTGTTCTCCTCAAGTGCGGACCGGGAAATTGGGGTCTTTCAGCATGTTGCACCACCCTCTAGGCTACGTCTCGAATTTTCTCGTGAGACCGGCCTCATCCTGAGGCGCGCAGGAAAGTCCGGGAACCCTTTCCAAACAAAGCAGGGGAATCGACCCTACTTTCGGGATCAGGAGGAGAGAAAGGGCTCAGATGAAGTAGTGCCGGGAACCTCGGTGCTCTCCTTGAGTGAAAGTCGGGTAACTTTTCTGGTTGCATCAAGGGTGCCAAGTACCGTTTCGCACTTCAAGACGGAACCTGGGACTTCTCTTGAGATGCTGTAGTGGGCAAGGGCCTCATCTAGCGCTGACGGGGGACCCACGTGTTTTTTCTCGAGTTGCGGCAGGATTCTTGAGTTACGATGGGGAATACAGGTTTCCTCTTGTGTTGGCCCAGGGAAGTCCAATCTTCCATTCGAGTTGCAAGTGAGAGCTGGAGATTGCTCTCGAGTCACTGCAGGGCAAAATAGAGCTCATCTAGGTTTGTGTCCAGGACCGAGTTTTTCTCTCCAGGGGCAACAGGGATCTCGGGGTTGCATTCCAGACTCACCCGGGGAGTCAGGCCTCGTCTCGAAGGGAATGAATGGACTCCGCTCTCCTCTCGAGTCGCGACGGGTATCCCTTGGAGCCCAAGAGTGGCCTAAATGGAGTTAAGCCTCCTGTGGAGTTTGGAGAGAGGACTCGGGATTGCTCTCTAGGCCATGCAGGAAAAGAAGGCCCTCATCTCGCGATGACGGGGGCGTCACGTGGGTTTTCTCAAGGTGCAGTGCCTGGTTAGGGTTTCTCACGAGATAGGACGGGGAGCTCAGGGAGACTCCTGTGGTGCCACGGAAGTCAGGTCTCCATGGACGTGGCGTGGGGGAGCGCCTCATTGCTCTCGAGTCATGGTAGGGGAATCAAGCCTCAAGACGCTTCGAAGAAGAACTCTCGAGGTCTTTCTCGGGGTGTGGCAGGAAACCCTGGGTTCCCTCGACTTGTGCCCATGACCTCAGGGAGCTTAGCGGGGTTCCTCTGAGAAGTCAGGGATACTGTGGAGTTGAGAGGGGCTTCTCGGGACATCACAGGGACTGGTGCAATTGAAGAGGACCTAATCTCGGATTGAGGCAGTAACGTCAGGGTTCCTCTCCATTTCTGACTCGGATAGCAGGGTCCCTGCAGAGTTGGGACAGGAGAGTCAGACCTCGTCTTGTGTGGAGTAATGGAACTCCGCTTGCCTCTCGAGTTGTTCATGGGATGACAGGCCACCTGTCGAGTTGTATGTGGAACCTGCGGTTTTGGGGGACGATGCAGAGGGGTGTCAGTGCCCCTTCGTGTTGTGCCTTCATCCACAGGGTTACCTTCGAAGAGGTGACCGGGCATCGGGATCTTATCAATAGTGGACCAGGAAATCGGGGTCTTTCGGCATGTGGCACAACCCACGAGGCTACGTCTCGACTTCCCTCGTGAGACTGGCCTCATCCTGAGGTTCGCCGGGAAGTCTGGGAACCCCTTCCAGACAAAGCAGGGGAATCGACCCTCCTGTCGCCATCAGGAGGGGAGAAGAGGCTCAGCTGAAGCGGTGCTGGGAACCTCCATGTTCTCCTCGAGTGAGACCGGGGTGTCAGGGAAATTTGGGGGTCGCATCAAGGGTGCCAAGTACCGTTTCACACTTCAAGACGGAACATGGGACTTCCCTGGAGACGCTATAGCTGACAGGGGCCTCATATTTCGATGACGGAGGAGCCACGTTGTTTTTCTCCAGTTGCCGCGGGATTCTCGAATTACAATGGGGAATACAGGCTTCCTCTTGTGTTGGCCCAGGGAAGTCCAATCATCCATTCGAATTGCGAGGGAGAGCTGGGGATTGCACTTGAGTCAATGCAGGACAAAAAAGACCTCATTTAGGCTTGTGTCCAGGACCGAGTTTTCCTCTACAGGGGCAACACGGATCTCGGGATCCCATTCCAGACTCACCCAAGTAGTCAGGCCTCGGCTCGAGGGGAAGCAACGGACTCTGCTCTCCTCTAGAGTAGCGACGTGTATCTCTTGGAGGCTACTGAGTGGCCTAAAGGGAGTCAGGCCTCCAGTGGAGTTTGGAGAGTGGACTCGGGATTGCTCTCTAGGTCATGTAGGAAAAGAAGGCCCTCATCTTACGATGATGGGGGCGTCTCGTGAGTTTTCTCGAGCGGCGGTGCCAGTGTGGGGTTTTCATGAGGTAGGACGGGGAGCGCAGGGAGCCTCTCGTGTGGCGCCAGGGAAGTTAGGTTTCAATGGGCGTGGCGAGGGGAATGCGTCATTGCTCTCCAGTCATGGTAGGGTATCGGGCCTCAAGACGCGGTAAAGAAGGACTCTCGAGGTCTTTCTCAGAATGCAGCAGGAAACCCTGGGTTCACTCGACTTGTGCCAGTGACCGCAGAGAGCTTCTGAGGGTGCCTCTGAGAATCAGGGATACTGTGGAGTTTTAGGGGCCTCTCGGGACTCCACTGGGTATGGCGCAATGGAAGAGGGCCTCATTTCGAGTTGATGCAGGAACGTCAGGTTTCATCTACATTTCTGACTCCGATCGCACGGTCCCTGCAGAGTTGGGAAAGGAGAGTCAGGCCTTCTCTTGTGTGGAGGAACGGAACTCCGCATGCCTCTCTAGTTCTTCAAGGGATGACAGGACACTTGTCGATCTGTGTTTGGAATCTGCGTGTTTTTCCGTACTATGCATGGGGATGTCAGTACCCCTTCGTGTTGTGCATTCATCCACAGGTTTGCTTTCGAAGAGGTGTCCTGGCATCGG
This sequence comes from Bubalus kerabau, assembly GCF_029407905.1. Lineage (NCBI taxonomy): Eukaryota > Metazoa > Chordata > Mammalia > Artiodactyla > Bovidae > Bubalus > Bubalus kerabau. The sequence goes on along the minus strand of NC_073644.1, from coordinate 756,649 downwards.
GTTCTTGTTAAGAGTGGACCGGGAAATCGGGGTCTTTCCGCATGTGGCACCACCCACCAGGCTACGTCTCGAATTTCCTAGTGAGACCGGCCTCATCCTGAGGTGCGCCGGGAAGGTCGGAAGCCCTTGCAGACAAAGCAGGGGAATCGACCCTCCTGTCTCGATCAGGAGGGGAGAAGGGGCACAGATGAGGTGATGCCGGGAACCTCGGTGTTCCCCTCCAGTGAGACCAGTGTGTTGGGGAACTTTTGGGGTCGCATCAAAGGTGCCAAGTACCGTATCGCACTTCAAGATGGAACGTAAGACTTCTTTTGAGACGCTGTAGCGGCAATGGCCGCATCTTGCGATGAAGAGGGAACGACGTGGTTTTTCTCGAGTTGTGGCGGGATTCTTGAGTTACAACGGGAAATTCAGGCTTCCTCTTCTGTTGGCCCAGGGAAGTCCAGTCTTCCATTCGAGTTGCGAGGGAGAGTTGGGGATTGCTCTCGAGTCACTGCAGGAAAAAAGAGACCTCATCTAGGCTTGTGTCCAGGACCTAATGTTTCTCTCCAGGGGCGACAGGGATCTCCGGTTCACATATCAGACACACCCGAGGAGTCAGGCCTCGCCTCGAGGGGAAGGAAAAGACTCCGCTCTCCTCTCGAGTCGCGACGGGTATGTCTTGGAGTCCACTGAGTGACCAAAAGGGAGTCAAGCCTACTGTGGAGTTTGGAGAGAGGACTCGGGATTGCTCTCCAGGCCATGCTAGAAAAGAAGGCCGTCATGTCGCGAAAATGGGGGCGTCTCGTGGGTTTTCTCTATCTGTGGCGCCAGTGTTTGGTTTCTCACGAGGTATGACGGGGAGCTCAGGGAGCCTCTCGTGTGGCGCCAGGGAAGTCAGGGCTTCATGAGTGTAGCAGAGGGAGCGCGTCATTGCCCTCGAGTCATGGTAGGGGAATCAGGCCTCAAAATGCGTTGAAGAAGGACTCTTGAGTTCTTTCTATGGTGGCGGCAGTTAACCCTGGGTTCACTCGAATTGTGCTGGTGCCTCAGGGAGCTTCTCAGGGTGCCTCTGAGAAGTCAGGGATACTGTGGAGCTGGGACGCGTCTCTCGGGACTCCACTGGGTTTCGTGCAATGGAAGAGGTCCTAATCTCGAGTGGAGGCAGGAACCTCAGTGTTCCTCTTGTGACTTCACTGGCGCTGGTCTGATTCGGATCGCAAAGCCCCTGCAGAGTTGGGACAGGAGAGTCAGGCATCGTCTTGTGTAGAGGAATGAAACCCCACTTGCCTCTCGAGTTCTTCAGGGGTGACAAGCCACTTGTTGAGCTGTATGTGGAACCTTCGGGTTTTTCCGGACGATGCACGAGGGTGTCAGTGCCCCTTTGTGTTGTGCCTTCATCCACAGGGTTGCCTTCGAAGAGGTGTCCAGGCATCGGGTTCTTATCAAGAGCGTACCGGGAAATCATAGTCTTTTGGCATGTGGTACCACCCACGAGCTACGTCTCGAATTTCCTCGTGAGACTGGCCTCATCCTGAAGTGCCCCGTGAAGGTCGGGAACCCCTTACTAACAAAGCAGGGGAAGTGACCCTCCTATCACGAACAGGAGGGGAGAAGGGGCTCAGATAAACTGGTGCCAGGAACCTCGGTGTTCACCTCGAGTGAGACCGATATTTCGGGGAACTTTTGGGGTCACATCAAGGGTGTCAAGTATCGTTTTGCACTTCAAGACGGAACGTGGGACTTTTCTTGAGAAGCTGTAGCGGGCAAGGGCCTCATCTTGTGATGACGAGGGAACCAAGTGCTTTTTCTCGATTTGCGGCGGGATTCTCGAGTAACAAGGGGAATTCAGGCTTCCTCTTGTGTTGGCCCAGGGAAGTCCAATCTTCCATTCGAGTTGTCAGGGAGAGAGGGGGATTGCTCTCGAGTTACAGAAGGGCAAAAGAGACCTCATCTAGGCTTGTTTCCAGGACCTAATGTTCCTCTCCAGGGGAGACAGGGATCTCGGGGTTGCATTCCAGACCCACCTGGTGAGTCAGGCCTTGTCTCGAGGGGAAGCAAAGGACTCCATTCTCCTCTCGAGTCGCGACGGGTATCTCTTGGAGCCCACTAAGTGGCCTAAAGGGAGTCAAGCCTCCTGTGGAGTTTGGAAAGAGGATTCGGGATTCCTCTCCAGGCCATGCAGGAAAAGAAGGCCCTCATCTCGCGATGACAGGGGCGTATGGTGAGTTTTCTCAAGCTGCGGCGTCAGTGTGGGGTTTCTCACGAGGTACGACAGGGAGCTCAGGGAGCCTCTCTTATGGCGCCAGGGAAGTCAGGTCTCCATGTGCGTGGCGAGGGGGTGCGTGTCATTTCTATAGAGCCATGGAAGCAGATTCGGGCTTCAAGACACGTTGAAGTAGGACTCTCGAGGTCTTTTTCCCATTGTGGCAGGAAACCCTGGGTTCCCTCGACATGTGCCGGTGACCTCATGGAGCTTCTCCGGGTGCCTCTGAGAAGTCAGGGGTACTGTGGAGTTGGGAGGGGCCTCTCTGGACTCCACTGGGTTTGGTGCAATGGATGAGAGCCTCATCTCGAGTGGAGGCAGGAACCTCATGTTTCCTCTCCTGGGTTTCCTGTCGCTGGTACTGACTCGGATCGCAGTTTCCCTGCAGAGTTGGTACAGAAAATCAGGTCTCGTCTTGTGTGGAGGAATGGAACTCCACTTGCCTGTCGAGTTGTTCACGGGGTGACAGACCACTTGTTGAACTGTGTTTGTAACCTGCGGGTTTTTCTGGACGATGCACGGGGGTGTCAGTGCCCCTTCGTGTTGTGCTTTCATCCACAGGTTTTCCTTCGTAAAGGTGTCAGGGCATCACGTTCTTATCAAGAGCAGACCGGGAAATCGGGGTCTTTCGGCTTGTGGCACCACCCACGAGGCTATGTCTCGAATTTCCTCGTGAGACCTGCCTCATCCTTAGGCGCGCTGGAAAGGTCGGGAACCCCTTCCAGACATAGCAGGGGAATCGACACTCCTGTCGCGATCACGAGGGGAGAAGGAGCTCAAATGAAGTGGTTCCGGGAACCTCGGTGTTCCTTTCGAGTGAGACCGGTATGTCGGGGAATTTTGAGATTGCATCAAGGGTGCCAAGTACCGTTTCGCACTTCAAGACAGAAAGTGGGACTTCTCTTGAGTCGCTGTAGCGGGCAAGGGCCTCATCTAGCGCTGATGGGGGAACCACGTGGATTTTCTCGAGTTTCGGCGGGATTCTCGAGTTACGATGTCGAATTCAGGCTTCCAATTGTATTGGCCCAGGGAAGTCCAATCTTCAATTCGATTTGCGAGGGAGAGCTGGCGATTGCTCTCTAGTAACTGCAGTGCAAAATAGACCTCATCTAGGCTTGTGTCCAGGACCGAGTTTTCCTCTCCAGGTGTGACAGGAACTCGGGGTTGCATTCCAGACTCACACGGGGAGTCAGGCCTCGTCTCGAGGGGAAGCAAAGGACTCTGCTCTCCCTTCAGGTCCTGACAGGTATCTCTTGGAGCCAACTGAGAGGCCTAAAGAGAGTCAAGCCTCCTGTGGAGTCTGGAGAGAGGACTCGGTTTTGCTCTCCATGCCAGGCAGGAAACAAGTCCCTCATCTCGTGATGACGGGGGCATATCGTGGGTTTTCTCGAGCTGCGGTGCCTGAATGGGGTTTCCGAAGAGGTACGATGGGGAGCTCAGGGAGACTCTCTTCAGGAGTCAGGGAAGTCAGGTATCCATGCGCATGGCGATGGGGAGCGGGTCTTTGCTCTAGAGTCATGGTAGGGGAATCGGGCCTCAAGACGCGCCGAAGGACTCTCAAGGTCTTTCTCGGGTCGCAGCAGGAAACCCTGGGTTCCCTGGACTTGAGCCGGTGACCTCAGGTAGATTCTCAAGGTGCCTCTGAGAATTCAAGGATACTGCGGAGTTGGGAGGGGCCTCTCGCGACTCATCTGGGTTTGGTGCAATGGAAGAGGGCCTCACCTCGAGGGGAGACAGGAACCTCAGGATTCCTCTCCGTTTCGGACTGCGACCGCAGGGTCCCTGCAGTTGGGACAGGAGAGTCAGGCCTCGTCTTGTCTGAGGAAGGGAACACCACTGGCCTCTCGAGTGGCTCAGGGGGTCTCAGGCCACTCGTCGAGCTCTGTGTGGAACCCGCGGGTCTTTGCGGACGATGCCCGGTGGTGGCAGTGCCCCTTCGTGTTGTGCCTTCACCCACAGGGTTGCCTTCGAAGAGGGGTCCGGGCCTCGGGTCCTTCTCAAGGGCGGAGCGGGGAATCGGGGGCGTTCGGCATGTGGCACCACCCACGTGGCTCGTCTCGAATTTCCTCGTGAGACCGGCCTCATCCTGAGGTGCACCGGGAAGGCCGGGAACCCCTTCCAGACCACGCAGGGGAATCGCCTCTCCTGTCGCGATCAGGAGGGGAGAAGGGGCTCAGAGGAAGCGGTGCCGGGACCCTCGGTGTTCCCCTCGGGGCAACCCGGCGTGTCGGGGGACTCTTGGGGGTAGCAGGAAGGCTGTCAGGGACCGTTTCGCCCTTCAGGGCGGAACAGGGGACTTCCCTTGAGACGTCGTGGCGGGCAAGGGCCTCATCTTGCCAAGAGGTGGGAACCACGTGGTTTTTCTCGAGTTGCGGCGGCATTCTCGAGTTACGACGGGGATCTCAGCCTTCTCCTTGGGTTGGCCCTGGGAAGCCCAATCTTCCCCTCGGGTTGGGAGGGAAAGCTGGGGCTTGCGCTCGAGTCACTGCAGGGCCGAAGAGACCTCACCTAGGCGTGTGTCCGGGACCTAATATTCCTCTCCAGGGAAGGCAGGGATCTCGGGGTTGCATTCCAGGCTCCCCCGGGGAGTCAGGCCTCGTCTCGAGGGGAAGCCAAGGACTCCGCTCTCCTCTCGAGTCGCGACGCGGGTCTCTTGGAGCCCCCTGAGCGGCCTCAAGGGAGTCCAGCCTCCTTTTCCGTTTGGAGAGAGGACCCGGGATTGCTCTCCAGGCCATGCAGGAAAAGAAGGCCCTCAGCTCGCGAGGACGGGGGCGTCTCCGGGGTTTCCTCGAGCTGCGGCGCCCGTGGGGGTTTTCTCCCGAGGCACGACGAGGATCTCAGGGAGCCTCTCGTGCGGCGCCAGGGAAGTCAGGTCTCCATGCGCGTGGCGAGGGGGAGCGCGTCCTGCCTCTCGAGTCACGGGAGGGGACTAGGGCCTCGAGACGCGTTGAAGAAGGACTCTCGAGGTCTTTCTCGGGGGGCGGAGGGAAACCCTTGTTTCCCTGGCCTTCTGCCGGGGACCTTAGGGAACTTCCCAGGGTGCCTCTGAGAGGCGAGGGATCCAGTGGAGGTGGCGGGGCCCCTCGGGACTCCGCTGGGTCTGGCGCAACGGAAGAGGGCCTCACCTCGAGGGGAGGCAGGAACCTCAGGCTTCCTCTCCGTTTCGGACTCCGACCGCAGGGTCCCTGCAGAGTTGGGACAGGAGAGTCAGACCTCGTCTTGTCTGAGGAAGGGAAATCCGCTGGCCTCTCGAGTTGCTCAGGGGGTCTAAGGCCCCTCGGCGTGCTGTGTGTGGAACCCGCGGGTCTTTGCGGACGAGGCACGGGGGTGGCAGTGCCCCTTCGTGTTGTGCCTTCACCCACAGGGTTGCCTTCGAAGAGGTGTCCGGGCCTCGGTTCCTTCTCAAGTGTGGACCGGGGAATCGGGGGCGTTCGGCATGTGGCCCCACCCACGTGGCTCGTCTCGAATTTCCTCGTGAGACCGGCCTCATCCTGAGGTGCGCCGGGAAGGCCGGGAACCCCTTCCAGACCACGCAGGGGAATCGCCTCTCCTGTCGCGATCAGGAGGGGAGAAGGGGCTCAGAGAAAGCGGTTCCGGGACACTCGGTGTTCCCCTCGGGGGACCCCGGCGTGTCGGGGGACTTTTGGGGGTCGCAGGAAGGCTGTCAGGGACCGTTTCGCCCTTCAGGGCGGAACGGGGGAGTTCCCTTGAGACGCCGTCGCGGGCAAGGGCCTCATCTTGCCAAGAGGTGGGAACCACATGGTTTTCTCGAGTTGCGGCGGCATTCTCGAGTTACGACGGGGATCTCAGCCTTCCCCTTGGGCTGGCACTGGGAAGCCCAATCTTCACCTCGGGTTGGGAGGGAAAGCTGGGGGTTGCGCTCGAGTCACTGCAGGGCCGAAGAGACCTCACCTAGGCGTGTGTCCGGGACCTACTCTTCCTCTCCAGGGAAGGCAGGGATCTCGGGGTTGCATTCCAGGCTCCCCCGGGGAGTCAGGCCTCGTCTCGAGGGGAAGCCAAGGACTCCGCTCTCCTCTCGAGTCGCGACGCGGGTCTCTTGGAGCCCCCTGAGCGGCCTCAAGGGAGTCCAGCCTCCTCTTCCGTTTGGAGAGAGGACCCGGGATTGCTCTCCAGGCCATGCAGGAAAAGAAGGCCCTCAGCTCGCGAGGACGGGGGCGTCTCAGGGGTTTCCTCGAGCTGCGGCGCCCGTGGGGGTTTTCTCCCGAGGCACGACGAGGATCTCAGGGAGCCTCTCCTGCGGCGCCAGGGAAGTCAGGTCTCCATGCGCGTGGCGAGGGGGAGCGCGTCCTGGCTCTCGAGTCACGGGAGGGGACTAGGGCCTCGAGACGCGTTGAAGAAGGACTCTCGAGGTCTTTCTCGGGGGGCGGCGGGAAACCCTCGTGTCCCTCGCCTTCTGCCGGGGACCTTAGGGAACTTGCCAGGGTGCCTCTGAGAGGCGAGGGATCCTGTGGAGGTGGCAGGGCCCCTCGGGACTCCGCTGGGTCTGGCGCAACGGAAGAGGGCCTCACCTAGAGGGGAGGCAGGCACCTCAGGCTGCCTCTCCGTTTCGGACTCCGACCGCAGGGTCCCTGCAGAGTTGGGACAGGAGAGTCAGGCCTCGTCTTGTCTGAGGAAGGGAACCCCGCTGGCCTCTCGAGTTGCTCAGGGGGTCTCAGGCCCCTCGGCGAGCTGTGTGTGGAACCCGCGGGTCTTTGCGGACGATGCACGGGGGTGGCAGTGCCCCTTCGTGTTGTGCCTTCACCCACAGGGTTGCCTTCGAAGAGGGGTCCGGGCCTCGGGTCCTTCTCAAGGGCGGACCGGGGAATCGGGGGCGTTCGGCATGTGGCCCCACCCACGTGGCTCGTCTCGAATTTCCTCGTGAGACCGGCCTCATCCTGAGGTGCGCCGGGAAGGCCGGGAACCCCTTCGAGACCACGCAGGGGAATCGCCTCTCCTGTCGCGATCAGGAGGGGAGAAGGGGCTCAGAGGAAGCGGTTCCAGGACCCTTGGTGTTCCGCTCGGGGGAACCCGGCGTGTCGGGGGACTTTTGGGGGTCGCAGGAAGGCTGTCAGGGACCGTTTCGCCCTTCAGGGCGGAACAGGGGACTTCCCTTGAGACGCCCTCGTGGGCAAGGGCCTCATCTTGCCAAGAGGTGGGAACCACGTGGTTTTTCTCGAGTTGCGGCGGGATTCTCGAGTTACGACGGGGATCTCAGCCTTTCCCTTGGGTTGGCCCTGGGAAGCCCAATCTTCCCCTCGGGTTGCGAGGGAAAGCTGAGGGTTGCGCTCGAGTCACTGCAGGGCCAAAGAGACCTCATCTAGGCGTTTGTCCAGGACCTAGTGCTCCTCTCCAGGGAAGACAAGGATCTCGGGGTTGCATCCCATGCTCCCCCGGGGAGTCAGGCCTCGCCTCGAGGGGAAGCAAAGGATCCGCTCTCCTCCCGAGTCGCGACGCGGATATCTTGGTGCCCCCTGAGTGGCCTCAAGGGAGTCCAGCCTCCTCTTCACTTTTGAGAGAGGACTCGTGATTACTCTCCAGGCCCGGTAGGAAAAGAAGGCCCTCACCTCGCGAGGACGGTGGCATCTCAGGGGTTTCCTCGAGCTGCGGCACCCGTGGGGGTTTTCTCCCGAGGCACGACGAGGATCTCAGGGAGCCTCTCGTGCGGCCCCAGGGAAGTCATGTCTCCATGCACGTGGCGAGAAGGAGCGCGTCATTGTTCTCGAGTCATGGGAGGGGACCAGGGCCTCGAGACGCGTTGAAGAAGGACTCTCGAGGTCTTTCTCGGGTTGCAGCGGGAAACCCTCGTTTCCCCCGACTTCTGCCGGGGTCCTGAGGAAACTTCCCAGGGTGCCTCTGAGAGGTGAGGGACGCTGTGAATTTGGCGGGGCCTCTTGGTACTCCACTGGGTTTGTCGCAATGGAAGAGGGCCTCATCTCGAGTGGAGGCAGGAACCTCAGGCTTCCTCTCCAATTCTGACTCTGATCGTAGTGTCCCTGCAGAGTTAGGACAGGAGAGTCAGGCTATGTCTTTTCTGAGGAATGGAACTCCGCTTGCCTCTCGAGTTGTTCATAGGGTTTCAGGCCCCTTGTCAAACTGTGTGTGGAATCTGCAGGTTTTTCCAGACGATGCATGGGGGTGTCAGTGACCCTTCGTTTTGTGTCTTCATCCACAGGGTTGCCTTTGAAGAGGTGTCCGGGCATCGTGTTCTTATGAAGAGCGGCCTGGGAAATCGGGGTCGTTCAGCATTTGGCACCACCCACGTGGCTAGTCTCGAATTTCCTCATGAAACCGGCCTCATCCTGAGGTGTGCCGCGAAGGTCATGAAACCCTTCCAGACAAAGCAGAGGAATCGACCCTCCTGTGGCGATCAGGAGGGGAGAAGTGGCTCAGATGTTGTGCTGCTGGGAACCTCGGTGTTTCCCTCAAGTGAGACAGGTATGTCGGGTAACTTTTGGGGTCGCATAACGCGTTCCAAGTACCGTTTCGCTCTTCAAATTGGAACGTGGGACTTCTCTTGGGGTGCTCCAGCGGGCAAGGGCCTCATCTTGGAATGACTGGGGAACCACTTGGTTTTTCTCTAGTTGCGGTGGGATATTTGAGTTACCACAGGGAATTCATGCTTCCTCTTGTGTTGGCCCACAAAAGTCTTATCTTCCATTCGAGATTCGAGGAAGAGCTGGAGGTGCGCTCTAGTCACTGAAGGCAAAAGAGACCCCACCAAGGCTTGTGTGCAGGACCTAATGTTCATGTCAAGGGGCGACAGGAATCTCGGGGTTGCATTCCAGACTCACCCTGGAGTCAGGCCTCGTCTGGAGGGGAAGCAAAGGACTCTGCTCTCCTCTCGAGTCGGACGGGTATGTCTTGGAGCCCACTGAGTGGCTTAAAGGGAGTCAAACCTCCTCTGGTGTTTGGAGGGAGGACACGGGATTGCTCTCCAGGCAATGCAGGAGAAGAAGGCCCTCATCTCCCGATGACTGGGGCGTCTCGTAGGTTTTCTCGAGCTGTGGCGCTAGTGTGGGGTTTCTCACGAAGTAAGACTGGGAGCTCAGTGAGCCTCTCATGTGGTGCCAGGGCAGTCAGGTCTCTATGCACGTGGTGAGAGGGAGCCCGTCATTGTTCTCGAGTCATGGTAGGGGAATTGGGCCTGAAAACGTGTTAAAGAAGGACTCTCGAGGTCTTTCTTGGGTTGCAGCAGGAAACCCTGGGTTCCATCGACTTGTGCCAGTGACCTCAGGAAGCTTCTGAGCGTGCCTCTGAGAAGTCAGGGTCACTGTGGAGTTGGGAGGGGCCTCTCGGAACTCCACTGGGTTTGGTGCAATGGAAGAGGGCCTCATGACAAGTTGAGGCAGGAACCACAGTGTTCCTCTCCTGGCTTCGAATGCAACGGATCTGACTCGGATCCCAGAGTCCCTGCAGAGTTGGGACAGGAGAGTCAGGCCTCGTCTTGTGTGGAGGAATGGAACTCCGCTTGACTCTCGCGTTGTTCATGGGGTGACAGGCCACTTGTCGATTTGTATGTGGAACTTGCGGGTTTTTCTGGACGATGCACTGGGGTGTCACTGCCCCTTCGTGTTGTGCCTTGTTCCACAGGATTGCCTTCGAGTTGGGTTCTGCCATCGGGTTCTTATCAAGAGCGGACCAGGGAATTGGGGTCTTTTGGCATGTCGCACCACCCACGAGGCTATGTCTCGAATTTCCTCGTGAGACTGGCCTCATCTTGATGTGCGCCAGGAAGGTCGGGAACGCCTTCCAGACAAAGCAGGGGAATCTAACCTCCTGTCGCGATCCAGAGGGGAGAAGAGTCTCAGATGAAGTGGTGCCGGGAACCTCGGTGTTCTCCTCAAGTGAGACTGGTATGTCGGGGAACTTTTGGGGTCGCATCAAGGGTTCCAAATAACTTTTCGCTCTTCAATACGGAACGTGGGACTTCTCTTGAGACGCTGTAGCGGGCAAGGGCCTCATCTTTCGATGACGGGGGAACCACGTGGTTTTTCTTGAGTTGGGGCGGGATTCTCGAGTTACAACCGGGAATTCAGGCTTCCTCTTCAACTGGCCTAGGGAAGTCCAGTTTTCATTCGAATTGTGAGTTAGAACTGGGGATTGCTCTCGAGACACTGCAGGGCCAAATAGACCTCATCTAGGCTTGTGTCCAGGACCTAATGTTCCTCTGCTGGGGCGAAAGCGATCTCAGCATTGCATTCTCGACTCACCCGGGGAGTCAGGCCTCGTCTCGAGGGGAAGCCAAGGACACCGCTCTCCTGTCAAGTCGCGATGGGTATATCTTGGAGCTCACTGTGTGGCCTAAAATGAGTCAAGCCTCCTGTGAAGTTTGGAGAGAGGACTCAGGATTGCTCTCCAGGCCATACAGCAAAAGAAGGCCCTCATCTCGTGAGGACTGGGGCGTCTCGTGGGTATTCTCGAGCTGCGGCTCCAGTGTGGTGTTGCTCACGAGGTATAATGGGAGCTCAGGGAGCCTCTCCTGTGGCGCCAGGGAAGTCAGGTTTCTATGTGCGTGGCTAGGGGGAGCGCGTCATTGCTCTCGAGTCATGGTAGGGGAATCGCACCTCAAGACGCGTTGAAGAAGGACTCTCGAGGTCTTTTACGGGTTGGGGCAGGAACCCCTTGGTTCCCTCGACTTGTGCTGGTGATCTCAGGAAGGTCTAAGGGTGCCTCTGAGAAGTCAGGGATACTGTGCAGTTGGGAGGGGTCTCTCGGGACTCCACTGGGTTCGGTGCAATGGAAGAGGGCCTCATCTCGAGTGGAGGCAGGAAACTCATGTTTCCTCTCCTGACTTCCCCTGGGCCAGATCTGACTCGGATCGCAGTTTCGCTGCAGAGTTCGAACAGGAGAGTCAGGCCTCGTCTTGTGTGGAGGAATGGAACTCTGCTTGCCTCTCCAGTTGTTCACGGGGTGACAGGTCACTTCTCGAGCTGTGTGTGGTACCTGCGGGTTTCTCCGGACGATACCCAGGGGTGTCAGTGCCCCTAAGTGTTGTGCCTTCATCAAAAGGGTTATCTTCAAAGAGGTGTCCGGGCATCAGGATCTTATCAAGAGCGGACCGGGAAATCGGGGTCTTTCGGCATGTGTCACCATCCAAGTGGCTATGTCTCGAATATCCTCGTGAGACCGGCCTCATCCTGAGATGCACCGGGAAAGGTGGGAACCCCTTGAAGACAAAACAGGGGAATCGACCCTCCTGTCGCGATCAGGAGGGGAGAAGGGGCCCAGATGTAGTGGTGCCGGGAACCTCGGTGTTCTCCTCGAGTCAGACTGGTGTGTCGAGGAACTTTTGAGGGCGCATCAAGGGTGCCAATACCGTTTCGCACTTCAAGACGGAACGTGGGACTTCTCTTGAGATGCTGTAGGGGGCAAGGGCCTCATCTTGGGATGACGGGGGAACCACGTGGCGTTTCTCGAGTTGTGGCGGGATTCTCGAGTTTCGACGGGGAATACAGTCTTCCTCATGTGTTGGGCCAGGGAAGTCCTATCTTCCATTCGAGTTTAAAGGGAGAGCTGGGGATTGCTCTCGAGTCACTGCAGGGCAAAATAGACCTCATCTAGGCTTGTGTCCAGGACTTAATGCTCGTCCCTAGGGGCGACAGGGATCTTGGGGTTGCATACCAGACTCACCCGGGGAATCAGGCCTCGTCTCGAGGGGAAGCAAAGAACTCCGCTGTCCTTTTGAGTCGCGATGGGTATCTCTTGGAGCCCACTGTGTGCCCTAAAGGGAGTCAAGCCTCCTGTGCTGTTTGGATAGAGGACTCGGGATTCCTGTCCAGGCCATGCAGGAAAAGAAGTCCCTCATCTCGCGATGATGGCGGCGTCTCGTGGGTTTTCTGGACTGCTGCGCTAGTGCCGGGTTTCTGACGAGGTACGAGAGGGAGCTCAGGGAGCCTCTCGTGTGGCGCCAGGGAAGTCAGGTCCCCATGAGATGGCTAGGGGGAGCTCGTCATTGCTCTCGAGTCATGGTAGGGTAATCGGGCCTCAAGACGGGTTGAAGAAGGACTCTCGAGGTCTTTCTCGGGTCACTGCATAAAACCCAGGGTTCCCTTGACTTGTGCCTGCGACCTCAGGGAGCTTCTCAGAGTGCCTCTGAGAAGTCAGGGATACTGTGCAGTTTGGAGGGGCCTCTCGAGACTCCTCTGCATTTGGTGGAATGTAAGAGGGACTCATCTCGAGTTGAAGCAGGAACCTCAGTGTTCCTCTCCATTTCTGACTCAGATCGCAAGGTCCCTGCATGTTGGTACAGGAGAGTCAGGCCTCGTCTTTTCTGGAGGATGGGACTGCTCTTGCCTCTCGAGTTGTTCTCGAGGTGACAGGCCACTTGTCGAGCTGTGTGTGTAACCTGCCCGTTTTTCCAGATGATGCACAGGTGTGTTAGTGCCCCTTCGTGTTGTACCTTCATACTCAAGGCTGCCTTCCAAGAGGTGTCCGAGCATCGGATTCTTATCAAGAGCAGACCGGGAAATTGGAGTCTTTCAGCAAGTGGCACCACCCACAAAGCTACGTATCGAATTTCCCCATGAGACTGGCCTCATCCTGAGTTGTGCAGGGAAGGTCGGGCCCCCTTGCAGACAAAGCAGGGGAATCGACCCACCGGTCACGATCAGGAGGGGAGAAGGGGCTTAAATGAAGTGGTGCCGGGAACCTCGGTGTTCCCCTTGAGTGAGACCGGCGTGTTGGGGGACTTTTGGGGTCGCATCAAGGGTGCCAAGTACCGTTTCGCATTTCAAGACGGAACCTGGGACATCTTTTGAAACGCTGTAGCGGGCAAGGACCTCATCTTGCGATGACGGGAGAACCACGTGGTTTTGCTCGAGTTGCGGCGGGATTCTCGAGTTATGACCGGGAATTTAGGCTTCCTTTTGTTGGCCTTGAAATCCAATCTTCCTTTCGGGTTGCGAGGGGGAGCTGGGGATTGCGCTAGAGTCACTGCAGGGCAAAAGAGACCTAATCTAGGCTTGTGTCCAGGATCTAACGTTGCTCTCCAGGGGCGAGAGGGATCTCGGGTTTGCATTCCAGACTCATCCGGGGAGTCAGTTCTCACCTCGAGGGTAAGCAAAGAATTCCGCTCTCGTCTCGAGTCGCGATGGGTATCTCTTGGAGCCCACTGTGTGTACTAAAGGGAGTCAAGCCTCCTGTGGAGTTTGGAGAGAGGACTCGGGATTGGACTCCAGGCCATGCAGGAAAAGAAGGCCCTCATCTCGAGATGACGGTGGCGTCTCGTGGGTTTTCTCGAGCTGCGGCGCCAGTGTGGGGTGTCTCATGAAGTACCACGGGGATCTCAGGGAGCCTCTTGTATGGCGCCAGGAAAATCCAGTATTCCATTCGAGTTGCAAGTTAGAACTGGGGTTTGCTCTCCAGTCACTGCAGGGCAAAATAGACCTCATCTACGCTTGTGTCCAGGACCTAGTGTTCCACTACTGGGCCAACAGGGATCTCAGGGTTGCATTCTCGACTCACCCGGGGAGTCAGGCCTCGTCTTGAGGGGAAAAAAAGGACTCCGCTCTCCTGTCGAGTCGCGACAGGTATCTCTTGGAGCCCACTGCGTGGCGTAAAGGGAGTGAAGCCTCCTATGGAGTTTGGAGATGACTCGGGATTGTTTTCCTGGCCATGCAGGAAAAAAGGCCCTCATCTCGCGATGACGGGGGCATCTCGTGGGTTTTCTCCAGCTGCGGCGCCAGTATCAGATTTCTCACGAGGTACAACGGGGAGCTCAGAGAGCCTCTCGTGTGGTGCTAGGGACGTCAGGTCTCCGTGCGTGTGGTGAAGGGGAGTGCGTGATTGCTCTCGAGTCATAGTAGGCGAATCGGGCCTCAAGACGCATTGAAGAAGGACTCTTGAGGTCTTTCTCGGGTTGCGGCAGGGAACCCTGGGTTCCCTTGATTTGTGTCGGTGACCTCAGGCAACTTCTAAGGGTGCCTCTGAGAAGTCAGGCACACTGTGGATTTGGGAGGGGCCTTTCGTTACTCAACTGGGTTTGGTGCAATCGAAGAGGGCCTCATCTCGAATGGAGGCAGGAACCTCAGGGGTCCTCTCCATATCTGACTCGGGTCGCAGGGTACCTGCAGAGTATGGACAAGAGAGTCACGCCTCGTCTTCTGTGGAGGAATGGATTTCCCCTTGCCTTTCGAGTTGTTCACGGAGTGACAGGCCACTTGTTGAGCTGAGTGTGGAACCTGCGGGTTTTTCTGGACGATGCACGGGGGTGTCAGTGCCCCTTCGTGTTGTGCCTTCATCCACAGGGTTGCCTTCAAAGAGGTTTCCGGGCATCGGGTTCTTTTCAAGAGCGTACCGGAAAATTGGGGTCTTTCAGCATGTGGTACCACCCACGAGGCTACGTCTCGAATTTCCTCGGGAGACCGGCCTCATCCTGAGGTGCGCCAGGAAGCTCGGGAACCCCTTGCAGACAAAGCAGGGGAATCGACCCACCGGTCGCAATCAGAAGGGGAGAAGGGGCTCAGATGAAGTGGTGCCGGGAACCTCGGTGGTCCCCTCGAGTGAGACCAGTATGTCACGGCACTTTTGAGGTCGCATCAAGGGTGCCAAGTACAGTTTCGCACTTCAAGACGGAACGTGGGAATTCTCTGGAGATGCTGTAGCCGGCAAGGGCCTCATATTGCGATGACGAGGGAAACACGTGGTTTTTCTCGAGTTGAGGCGGGATTCTCGAGTTACAATGGGGAATTCAGGCTTCCTCTTGTGTTGGCCCAGGAAGTCCAATCTTCCATTCAACTTGTCAGAGAGAGCTGGGGGTTGCTCTCGAGTCACTTCAGGGCAAAGAGTCCTCATCTAGGCTTGGGTCCAGGACGTAATGTCCCTCTCCAGGGGCGACAGGGATATCGGGGTCGCATTCCAGTCTCACCCGGTGGGTCACGCCTCGTCTCGAGTGGAAGCAAAGGACTCCACTATCCTCTCGAGTCGCGACGCGTAACTCTTGGAGCCCAATGAGTGGCCTAAAGGGAGTCAAGCGTCCTGTGTAGCTTGGACAGAAGGTTCACGCTTGATCTGCATACCATGCAGTTAAAGATGGCCCTCCTCTCGTGATGACGGGGGCGTCTCATGGGTTTTCTCGAGCTGCGGCGCCAGTGTGGGGTTTCTCACGAGATATGATGGGGAGTTCAGGGAGCCTCTCGTGCGGCGCCAGAGAAGCCTGACTCCATGCGTGTGGCCAGGCAGATCGCGTCATTGCTCTCGAGTCATGGGAGGGACTAGGGCCTCAAGAGGCATTTAAGAAGGACTCTCAAGGTCTTTCTTGGGTTGGGGCGGGAAACACTCGTTTCCATCGACCTCTAAGGGGACCTTAGGGAACTTCCCAGGTGCCTCTGAGAGGTGAGGGATACTGAGGAGTTAGAGGGGCCTCTCGGGACTCCACTAGGTTTGACGAAATGAAAGAGGGCCTCATCTCGATTGGAGGCAGGAACCTCAGGCTTCCTCTCCATTTCTGACTCCGACCGCAGGGTCCCTGCAGAGTTGGGACAGGAGAGTCAGGCCTCGTCTTGTCTGAGTAACGGAACTCTGCTTGCCTCTCGAGTCGTTCAGGGGGTCTCAGGGCCCTTGACAAGCTGTTAGTGGAACCTGCGGGTGTTTCCAGAAGATGCATGGGGGTGTCAGTGCCCCTTCGTTTTGTGCCTTCCCCCACAGGGTTTCCTTCAAAGAGGTGTCCGGGCATCGGGTTCATTTCAAGAGCGGACCGGGAAATCGGGGTCATTCGGCATGTGGCACCACCCACGTGGCTCATCTCGAATTTCCTCGTGAGACCAGCATCATCCTGAGGTGCGCCGGGAAGGCCGGGAACACCTTCCACACAAAGTAGGGGAATCGATTCTCCTGTCGCGATCAGGAGGGGAGATGGGGCTCAAATGAAGTGGTGCCGGGACCCTAGGTGTTCCACTCGAGGGAACCCGGCGTTTCAGGGAACTTTAGGGGTCGCATCAAGGGAGCCAAGTACCGTTTCCCACTTCAGGACGGAACATGGGACTTCCCTGGAGACGCTATAGATGGCAAGGGCCTCATCCTGTGAAGACGTTGGAACCACGTCGTTTTTCTCGAGTTGCATCGGGATTCTCGAAAACGACAGGAATTTCAGGCTTCCTCTTGGGTTGGCCCTGGGAAGCCCAATCTTCAATTCGAGTTGCGATGGAAAGCTGGGGGTTCTGCTCGAGTCACTACAGGGCCAAAGAGACCTCATCGAGGCGTGTGTCCAGGACCTAATATTCCTCCCAAGGGAAGACAGGGATCACGGGTTTCCATTCCAGACTCCCCCGGGGGGTCAGGACTCGCCTGGAGGGGAAGCAAAGGACTCCGCTTTCCTCTCAAGTCGCGACACGGTTCTCTTGGAGCCCACTGAGTGGACTCAAGGGTGTCGAGCCTCCTCTTCAGTTTGGAGAGAGGACCCGAGTTTGCTCTCCAGGCCAGGCAGGAAAAGAAGGCCCTCATCTCGCGATGACGGGGGAGTCTCATGGGTTTCCTCAGGCTGCTGCGCTCATGGAGGTTTTCTCACGAGGCACGACGAGGACCTCAGGGAGCCTCTCGTACGGCGCCAGGGAAGTCAGGTCCCCATGCGCATGGCGAGGGGGAGCTGGTCATCACTCTCGAGTCATGGGAAACGGCTAGGTCCTCAAGAGGCGTTGAAGAAGGACTCTCGAGGTCTTTCTCGGGTTGTGGAGGGAAACCCTCGTTTCCCTCGACTTCTGCAGGGGACCTTAGTGAACTTCCCACGGTGCCTCTGAGAGGTGAGGGATGCTGTGTAGTTGGCAGGGCCTCTCGGGACTCTGCTGGGTTCGGCGCAATGGAAGAGGGCCTCATCTCGAGGGGAGGCATGAACCTCAGGCTTCCTCTCGGTTTCGGACTCCGACTGCACGGTCCCTGCAGGGTTGGGACAGGAGAGTCATGCCTCGTCTTGTCTGAGGAATGGAATTCTGGTTGCCTCTCGAGTTGTTCCGGGAGTCTCAGGCCCCTTGTCGAGCTGTGTGTAGACCCTGCGGGTTTTTCCGGATGATGCACGGGGGTGTCAGTGCCCCTTCGTGTTGTGCCTTCACTCACAGGGTTGCCTTCGAAGACGTGTCCGGGCATCGGGTTCTTATCAAGAGCAGACCGGAAAATCGGAGTCGTTCGGCACGTGGCACCTCACACGTGGCTAGTCTCGAATTTCCTCCTGAGACCGGCCTCATCCTGAGGTGCGCCAGGAATGCCGGGAACCCCTTCCAGACAAAGCAGGGGAATCGACTCTCCTGTCGCGATCAGGAGGGGAGAAGGGGCTCAGATGAAGTGGTGCCGGGACCCTCGGTGTTCCCCTCGAGGGAACCCAGCGTTTCGGGGAACTTTTGCGGTCGCATCAAGGGTGTCAAGTACCGTTTCACCCTTCAGGGCGGAACATGGGACTTCCCTGGAGACACCGGGAACTTCGGTGTTCCCCTGCAGTGAGACCGGTATGTTGGGGAACTTTGGGGTCGCATCAAGGGTGCCAAGTAGCATTTCGAACTTTAAGATGGAACGTGGGACTTCTCTTGAGACTCTAGCTGGCAAGGGCCTCATATTGCGATGAAGGGGGAACCACATGGTTTTTAAGACTTGAGGCTGAATTCTCGAATTACGATGGGAAATTCAGACTTCCTCTTGTGTTGACCGTGGGAAGACCAATCTTCCATTCAAATTGTGAGGGAGAGATGGAGGTTGCTCTCGAGTCACTGTAGGGCAAAATAGACCTCATCTAGGCTTGTGTCTAGGACATAATGTTCCACTCCAGGGGTGACATGGATCTCGGGGTTGCATTCCAAACTCACCCGGGGAGTCAGGCCTCGTCTCCAGGGAAGCAAAGGACTCCGCTCTCCTCTCGAGTCGCACCGGGTATTTCTTGGACCCAACTGAGTGGCCTAAAGGGAGTCAATACTCCTGTGAAGTTTGGAGAGAGGACCAGGAATTGCTCTCCAGGTCAGGCAGGAAAAGAAGGCCCCAATCTCTCCTTGACGGGGGCATCTTGTGGTTTTTCTCGAACTGCGGCGCCAGTGTGGGTTTTCTCACGAGGTACGATGGAGTACTCAGGGAGCCTCTTGTGTGGTACTAGGGAAGTCAGTTTTCCTGCTTGTGGCGAGGGGAGCGCGTCCTTGCTCTGGAGTCATGGTAGGGGAATCGGGCATCAAGAGACGTTGAAAAAGGACTCTCCAAGTCTTTCTCGGGTTACTTCAGGAAACTCTGGGTTCCCTCGACTTGTGCCAGTTACCTCAGGTAGCTTCTCAGGGAGCCTCTGAGAATTCAGGGATACTGTGGTGTTGGGAGGGGCCTCTCGGGACACCACTGAGTTTGGTTCAATGGAAGAGGGCCTCTTCTCTAGTTGAGGCAGGAACCTCAGGGTTCCTCTCCATTTCTGACTCCAATTGCAGGGTCCCTGAAGAGTTGGGACAGGAGAGTAAGGCCTCGTCATGTGTGAAGGAATGCAACTTCACTTGCCTCTCGAGTTGTTCACGGGGTGACAGTCCACATTTGGAGCTGTGAGTGGAATCTGCGGGTTTTTCCAGACGATGCATGGGGATGTCAGTGTCCCTTCGTGTTGTGCCTTCATCCACAGGGTTGCCTTCGAAGAGATGTCCGGGCGTCAGGTTCTTATCTAGAGTGGACCGGGAATTCGGGATCTTTCAGCATATGGCACCAACCATGAGGCTACTTTTCGAATTTCCTCATGAGACCGGCCTCATCTGGAGGTTCGCGGGGAACGTCGGGAAGCCTTTGCAGACAAAACATGGGAATCGACCCTTCTGTCGCGATCAGGAGGGGTGAAGGGGCTCACAGGAAGTGCTGCCGTGAACTTTGGTGTTTCCCTCGAGTGATACCGGTATGTCAGGGAACTTTGGGGGTCGCATCAAGGGTGCCAAGTACCGTTTTGTACTTCAGGATGGAACGTGGGACTTCTCTTGATACGCTGTAGCGGCCAAGGGCCTCATCTTGCGATGACGGGGGTGCCACGTGGTTTTTCTCGAGTTGCGGCGGGATTCTCGAGTTACGACGGAGATTTCAGGCTTCCTCTTGTGTTGGGCCAGGGAAGTCCAATCATCCATTCGAGTTGCGAGGGAGAGCTGGGGGTTGCGCTCGAGTCACGTCAGGGCAAAGGAGACCTCATCTAGGCTTGTGTCCAGGACCTAATGTTCCTCTCCAAGGGCCACAGGGATCTCAGGTTTGCATTCCAGACTCACCCAGGGAGTCAGGCCTCATGTCGAAGGGAAGCAAAGGACTCCGCTCTCCTTTCGAGTCGCGACGGGCACCTCTTGGAGCCCACTTTGTGGCCTAAAGGGAGTCAAGCCTCCTGTGAAGTTTGGAGAGAGGACTTGGGACTGCTCTCCAGGCCATGCAGGAAAAGATGGCCCTCATCTCGCGATGACGGAGGGATCTTGTGGGTTTTCTCGAGCTGCGGCGCCAGTGTGGGGTTTCACACGAGGTACGACGGGGAGCTCAGGGAGCCTCTCGTGTGGCGCCAGGGAAGTCAGGTCTCCATGTGCGTGGCGAGGGGGAGCGCATTATTGCTCTCGAGCTATGGTAGGGGAATCTGACCCCAAGACACATTGAAGAAGGACTCTCGAGGTCTTTCTTCGGTTGTGGCAGGAAACCCTTATTTCCCTCGACTTTTGCCGGTGGCCTCAAGGAGCTTCTCAGAATGCCTATGAGAAGTCAGGGATACTGTGGAGATGGGAGGGGCCTCTCGGGACTCCACTGGGTTTGTTTTAATGGAAGAGGGTCTCATCTCGGGTTGAGGCAGGAACCTCAGGTTTCCTCTCCATTTCTGACTCAGATCGAAGCGTGCCTGCAGAGTTGGGATTGGATACTCAGGCCTCGTCTTGTCTGAGGAAGGGAACTCCGCTTTCCTCTCTCATTGTTTAAGGGGTGACAGGCCAGTTGTGGAGCTGTATGTGGATCCTGCGGGGTTTTCCGGACGATGAACAGGGTTGCCAGTGCCCCCTCGTGTAGTGCCTTCATCCACAGGGTTGCCTTAGAAGAGGTGTCCGGGCATCGGGTTCTTATCAAAAGCAAGACCGAGAAATCGGGGTCTTTTGGCACGTGGCACCAACACGAGGCTACGTCTCGAATTTCTTCGTGAGACTGGCCTCATCCTGAGGTGCGCCATGAAGGTCGGGAACCCCTTCTAGACAAAGCAGGGGGATCGACCTTCCTGCCGTGATCAGGAGCGGAGAAGGGGCTCAAATGAAGTGGTGCCAGGAACTTCGGTGTTCCCTTGGAGTGAGACCGGTATATTGGGGAACTTTTGGGGTCGCATCAAGGGTGCCAAGTAGCATTTCGAACTTTATGACGAAACATGGGACTTCTCTTGAGACTCTGTAGCGGGCAAAGGCCTCTTATTGCGATGAATGGGGAACCACGTGGTTTTTAAGAGTTGCGGTGGGATTCTCGACTTACAACGGGAAATTCAGACTTCCTCTTGTGTTGGCCCAATGAAGACCAATCTTCCATTTGAATTGCGAGGGAGAGATGGGTGTTGCTCTCGAGTCACTGTAGGGCAAAATAGACCTCATCTAGGCTTTTGTCCAGGACATAATGTTCCTCTCCAGGGGCAACAGGGATCTCGGGGTTGCATTCCAGACTCACCCGAGGTAAGGCCTCGTCTCGAGGGGAAACAAAGTACTCTGCTCTCCTCTCAAGTCGCGACAGGTATCTCTTGGAGCCCATTGAGTGGCCTAAAGGGAGTAAAGCCTCCTGTGAAGTTTGGAGAAAAGACCAGGGATTGCTCTCCAGGTCAGGCAGGAAAAGAAGTCCCCAATCTCGCGATGACGGTGGGTTTTCCCGAGCTGCGGCGCCAGTGTGGGGTTTCTCACGAGGTATGACGGGGAGCTCGGGGAGCCTCTCATGTGGCGCCAGGGAAGTCAGGTGTCCATGCGCATGGCGAGGGGGAGCGTGTCATTGCTCTCGAGTCATGGTAGGGGAATCCGTCCTCAAGACGCGTTGAAGACGGACTCTTGAGGTCTTTCTCGGGTTGCGGCAGGATACCCTGTGTTCCCTCGACTTGTGCCGGTGACCTCAGGGAGTTGCTCAGGGTGCCTCTGAGAAGACACTGATACTGTGGAGTTAGGAGGGGCCTCTAGGGACTCCACTGGGTGTGGTATAATAAAAGAGGGCCTCATCTCGTGTTGAGGAAGGAACCTCAGGGTTCCTCTCCATTTCAGACTCCGATCTCAGGATTCCTGCAGAGTTGGGACAGGAGAGTCAGGCCTCGTATTCTGTGGAGAAATGAAACTTAGCTTGCCTCTCGAGTTGTTCACGAGGTAACAGGTCACTTGTCGAGCTGTATGTGGAACCTGCAGAATTTTCCAAAAGATGCACGGGTGTTCAGGGTCCCTCCTTGTTGTGCCTTCATCCTACGGGATGCATTCCAAGAAGTGTACGGGCATCGGGTTCTTATTAATAGCTGACCGGGAAATGGGGTCTTTCCGCATGTGGCACCACCCACGAGGCTACATCTCCAATTTCCTCGTGAGACAGGCCTCATCCTGATGTGCGCTGGGAAGATCGGTAACCCCTTCCACACAAAGCAGGAGAAAAGACACTCCTGTTGCAATCAGGAGGGGAGAAGGGGCTCAAATGAGGTGGTGCGGGGAACATGGGTGTTACCCTCGAGTGAGGCCTGTAAGTTGGGGAACTTTGGGGGTGCCATCATGGCTGCCAAGTATCGTTTTGCACTTCAGTAGGAACGTGGGACTTCTTTTGAGACGCTGTGGCGGGCAAGGGCCTCATGCTGCGAAGACGATGGAACCACGTGGTTTTTCTCGAGTTGCGGTGGGGATCTCAGCCTTCCCCTTGGGTTGGCCCTGGGAAGCCCAATCTTCCCCTCGGGTTGCGAGGGAAAGCTGGGGGTTGCGCTCGAGTCACTGCAGGGCTGAAGAGACCTCACCTAGGCGTGTGTCCGGGACCTAATATTCCTCTCCAGGGAAGGCAGGGATCTCGGGGTTGCATTCCAGGCTCCCCCGAGGAGTCAGGCCTCGTCTCGAGGGGAAGCCAAGGACTCCGCTCTCCTCTCGAGTTGCGACGCGGGTCTCTTGGAGCCCCCTGAGCGGCCTCAAGGGAGTCCAGCCTCCTCTTCCGTTTGGAGAGAGGACCCGGGATTGCTCTCCAGGCCATGCAGGAAAAGAAGGCCCTCAGCTCGCGAGGACGGGGGCGTCTCAGGGGTTTCCTCGAGCTGCGGCGCCCGTGGGGGTTTTCTCCCGAGGCACGACGAGGATCTCAGGGAGCCTCTCGTGCGGCGCCAGGGAAGTCAGGTCTCCATGCGTGTGGCGAGGGGGAGCGAGTCATGGCTCTCGAGTCACGGGAGGGGACTAGGGCCTCGAGATGCGTTGAAGAAGGACTCTCGAGGTCTTTCTCGGGGGGCGGCGGGAAACCCTCGTGTCCCTCGCCTTCTGCCGGGGACCTTAGGGAACTTGCCAGGGTGCCTCTGAGAGGCGAGGGACGCTGTGGATTTGGCGGGGCCTCTCGGGACTCCACTGGGTTTGTCGCAATGGAACAGGGCCTCATCTCGAGTGGAGGCAGGAACCTCAGGCTTCCTCTCCAATTCTGACTCTGATCGTAGTGTCCCTGCAGAGTTGGGACAGGAGAGTCAGGCTATGTCTTTTCTGAGGAACGGAACTCCGCTTGCCTCTCGATTTGTTCATGGGGTTTCAGGCCCCTTGTCAAACTGTGTGTGGAATCTGCAGTTTTTTCCAGACGATGCATGGGGGTGTCAGTGACCCTTCCTTTTGTGTCTTCATCCACAGGGTTGCCTTCGAAGAGGTGTCCGGGCATCGTGTTCTTATGAAGAGCAGCCTGGGAAATCGGGGTCGTTCAGCACTTGGCACCACCCACGTGGCTAGTCTCGAATTTCCTCATGAAACCGGCCTCATCCTGAGGTGTGCCGCGAAGGTCATGAAACCCTTCCAGACAAAGCAGAGGAATCGACCCTCCTGTGGCGATCAGGAGTGGAGAAGTGGCTCAGATGAAATGCTGCTGGGAACCTCGGTGTTTCCCTCAAGTGAGACAGGTATGTCGGGTAACTTTTGGGGTCGCATAACGCGTTCCAAGTACCGTTTCGCTCTTCAAATTGGAACGTGGGACTTCTCTTGGGGTGCTCCAGCGGGCAAGGGCCTCATCTTGGAATGACTGGGGAACCACTTGGTTTTTCTCTAGTTGCGGTGGGATATTTGAGTTACCACAGGGAATTCATGCTTCCTCTTGTGTTGGCCCACAAAAGTCTTATCTTCCATTCGAGATTCGAGGAAGAGCTGGAGGTGCGCTCTAGTCACTGAAGGCAAAAGAGACCCCACCAAGGCTTGTGTGCAGGACCTAATGTTCATGTCAAGGGGCGACAGGAATCTCGGGGTTGCATTCCAGACTCACCCTGGAGTCAGGCCTCGTCTCGAGGGGAAGCAAAGGACTCTGCTCTCCTCTCGAGTCGGACGGGTATGTCTTGGAGCCCACTGAGTGGCTTAAAGGGAGTCAAACCTCCTCTGGTGTTTGGAGGGAGGACACGGGATTGCAATCCAGGCCATGCAGGAAATGAAGGCCCTCATCTCGAGATGACGGTGGCGTCTCGTGGGTTTTCTCGAGCTGCGGCGCCAGTGTGGGGTGTCTCATGAAGTACCACGGGGATCTCAGGGAGCCTCTTGTATGGCACCAGGAAAATCCAGTATTCCATTCGAGTTGCAAGTTAGAACTGGGGATTGCTCTCCAGTCACTGCAGGGCAAAATAGACCTCATCTACGCTTGTGTCCAGGACCTAGTGTTCCACTACTGGGCCAACAGGGATCTCAGGGTTGCATTCTCGACTCACCCGGAGAGTCAGGCCTCGTCTTGAGGGGAAAAAAAGGACTCCGCTCTCCTGTCGAGTCGCGACGGGTATCTCTTGGAGCCCACTGCGTGGCGTAAAGGGAGTGAAGCCTCCTATGGAGTTTGGAGATGACTCGGGATTGTTTTCCTGGCCATGCAGGAAAAAAGGCCCTCATCTCGCGATGACGGGGGCATCTCGTGGGTTTTCTCCAGCTGCGGCGCCAGTATCAGATTTCTCACGAGGTACAACGGGGAGCTCAGAGAGCCTCTCGTGTGGTGCTAGGGACGTCAGGTCTCCGTGCGTGTGGTGAAGGGGAGTGCGTGATTGGGCTCGAGTCATAGTAGGCGAATCGGGCCTCAAGACGCATTGAAGAAGGACTCTTGAGGTCTTTCTCGGGTTGCGGCAGGGAACCCTGGGTTCCCTTGATTTGTGTCGGTGACCTCAGGCAACTTCTAAGGGTGCCTCTGAGAAGTCAGGGACACTGTGGATTTGGGAGGGGCCTTTCGTTACTCAACTGGGTTTGGTGCAATCGAAGAGGGCCTCATCTCGAATGGAGGCAGGAACCTCAGGGGTCCTCTCCATATGTGACTCGGGTCGCAGGGTACCTGCAGAGTATGGACAAGAGAGTCACGCCTCGTCTTCTGTGGAGGAATGGATTTCCCCTTGCCTTTCGAGTTGTTCACGGAGTGACAGGCCACTTGTTGAGCTGAGTGTGGAACCTGTGGGTTTTTCTGGACGATGCATGTGGGTGTCAGTGCCCCTTCGTGTTGTGCCTTCCCCCACAGGGTTTCCTTCAAAGAGGTGTCCGGGCATCGGGTTCATTTTAAGAGCGGACCGGGAAATCGGGGTCATTCGGCATGTGGCACCACCCACGTGGCTCATCTCGAATTTCCTCGTGAGACCAGCATCATCCTGAGGTGCGCCGGGAAGGCCGGGAACCCCTTCCACACAAAGTAGGGGAATCGATTCTCCTGTCGCGATCAGGAGGGGAGATGGGGCTCAGATGAAGTGGTGCCGGGACCCTCGGTGTTCCACTCGAGGGAACCCGGCGTTTCAGGGAACTTTAGGGGTCGCATCAAGGGAGCCAAGTACCGTTTCCCACTTCAGGATGGAACATGGGACTTCCCTGGAGACGCTGTAGCGGGCAAGGGCCTCATCCTGTGAAGACGTTGGAACCACGTCGTTTTTCTCGAGTTGCATCGGGATTCTCGAAAACGACAGGAATTTCAGGCTTCCTCTTGGGTTGGCCCTGGGAAGCCCAATCTTCAATTCGAGTTGCGATGGAAAGGGGGGGTTCTGCTCGAGTCACTACAGGGCCAAAGAGACTTCATCGAAGCGTGTGTCCAGGACCTAATATTCCTCTCAAGGGAAGACAGGGATCACGGGTTTCCATTCCAGACTCCCCCGGGGGGTCAGGACTCGCCTGGAGGGGAAGCAAAGGACTCCGCTTTCCTCTCAAGTCACGACACGGATCTCTTGGAGCCCACTGAGTGGACTCAAGGGTGTCGAGCCTCCTCTTCAGTTTGGAGAGAGGACTCGGGATTGCTCTCCAGGCCAGGCAGGAAAAGAAGGCCCTCATCTCGCGATGACGGGGGCGTCTCATGGGTTTCCTCAGGCTGCTGCGCCCATGGGAGTTTTCTCACGAGGCACGACGAGGACCTCAGGGAGCCTCTCGTGCGGCGCCAGGGAAGTCAGGTCTCCATGCGCATGGCGAGGGGGAGCTGGTCATCACTCTCGAGTCATGGGAAGCGGCTAGGTCCTCAAGAGGCGTTGAAGAAGGACTCTCGAGGTCTTTCTCGGGTTGCGGCGGGAAACCCTCGTTTCCCTCGACTTCTGCAGGGGACCTTAGTGAACTTCCCACGGTGCCTCTGAGAGGTGAGGGATGCTGTGTAGTTGGCAGGGCCTCTCGGGACTCTGCTGGGTTCGGCGCAATGGAAGGGGGCCTCATCTCGAGGGGAGGCAGGAACCTCAGGCCTCCTCTCGGTTTCGGACTCCGACTGCACGGTCCCTGCAGGGTTGGGACAGGAGAGTCATGCCTCGTCTTGTCTGAGGAATGGAATTCTGGTTGCCTCTCGAGTTGTTCCGGGAGTCTCAGGCCCCTTGTCGAGCTGTGTGTAGACCCTGCGGGTTTTTCCGGATGATGCACGGGGGTGTCAGTGCCCCTTCGTGTTGTGCCTTCACCCACAGGGTTGCCTTCGAAGACGTGTCCGGGCATCGGGTTCTTATCAAGAGCGGACCGGAAAATCGGAGTCGTTCGGCACGTGGCACCTCACACGTGGCTAGTCTCGAATTTCCTCCTGAGACCGGCCTCATCCTGAGGTGCGCCAGGAAGGCCGGGAACCCCTTCCAGACAAAGCAGGGGAATCGACTCTCCTGTCGCGATCAGGAGGGGAGAAGGGGCTCAGATGAAGTGGTGCCGGGACCCTCGGTGTTCCCCTCGAGGGAACCCAGCGTGTCGGGGAACTTTTGCGGTCGCATCAAGGGTGTCAAGTACCGTTTCGCCCTTCAGGGCGGAACATGGGACTTCCCTGGAGACACCGGGAACTTCGGTGTTCCCCTGGAGTGAGACCGGTATGTTGGGGAACTTTGGGGTCGCATCAAGGGTGCCAAGTAGCATTTCGAACTTTAAGATGGAACGTGGGACTTCTCTTGAGACTCTAGCTGGCAAGGGCCTCATATTGCGATGAAGGGGGAACCACATGGTTTTTAAGACTTGAGGCTGAATTCTCGAATTACGATGGGAAATTCAGACTTCCTCTTGTGTTGACCGTGGGAAGACCAATCTTCCATTCAAATTGTGAGGGAGAGATGGAGGTTGCTCTCGAGTCACTGTAGGGCAAAATAGACCTCATCTAGGCTTGTGTCTAGGACATAATGTTCCACTCCAGGGGTGACATGGATCTCGGGGTTGCATTCCAAACTCACCCGGGGAGTCAGGCCTCGTCTCCAGGGAAGCAAAGGACTCCGCTCTCCTCTCGAGTCGCACCGGGTATTTCTTGGACCCAACTGAGTGGCCTAAAGGGAGTCAATACTCCTGTGAAGTTTGGAGAGAGGACCAGGAATTGCTCTCCAGGTCAGGCAGGAAAAGAAGGCCCCAATCTCTCCTTGACGGGGGCATCTTGTGGTTTTTCTCGAACTGCGGCGCCAGTGTGGGTTTTCTCACGAGGTACGATGGAGTACTCAGGGAGCCTCTTGTGTGGTACTAGGGAAGTCAGTTTTCCTGCTTGTGGCGAGGGGAGCGCGTCCTTGCTCTGGAGTCATGGTAGGGGAATCGGGCATCAAGAGACGTTGAAAAAGGACTCTCCAAGTCTTTCTCAGGTTACTTCAGGAAACTCTGGGTTCCCTCGACTTGTGCCAGTGACCTCAGGTAGCTTCTCAGGGAGCCTCTGAGAATTCAGGGATACTGTGGTGTTGGGAGGGGCCTCTCGGGACACCACTGAGTTTGGTTCAATGGAAGAGGGCCTCTTCTCTAGTTGAGGCAGGAACCTCAGGGTTCCTCTCCATTTCTGACTCCAATTGCAGGGTCCCTGAAGAGTTGGGACAGGAGAGTAAGGCCTCGTCATGTGTGAAGGAATGCAACTTCACTTGCCTCTCGAGTTGTTCACGGGGTGACAGTCCACATTTGGAGCTGTGAGTGGAATCTGCGGGTTTTTCCAGACGATGCATGGGGATGTCAGTGTCCCTTCGTGTTGTGCCTTCATCCACAGGGTTGCCTTCGAAGAGATGTCCGGGCGTCAGGTTCTTATCTAGAGTGGACCGGGAATTCGGGATCTTTCAGCATATGGCACCAACCATGAGGCTACTTTTCGAATTTCCTCATGAGACCGGCCTCATCCGGAGGTTCGCGGGGAACGTCGGGAAGCCCTTGCAGACAAAACATGGGAATCGACCCTTCTGTCGCGATCAGGAGGGGTGAAGGGGCTCACAGGAAGTGCTGCCGTGAACTTTGGTGTTTCCCTCGAGTGAGACCGGTATGTCAGGGAACTTTGGGGGTCGCATCAAGGGTGCCAAGTACCGTTTTGTACTTCAGGATGGAACGTGGGACTTCTCTTGATACGCTGTAGCGGCCAAGGGCCTCATCTTGCGATGACGGGGGAGCCACGTGGTTTTTCTCGAGATGCGGCGGGATTCTCGAGTTACGACGGGGATTTCAGGCTTCCTCTTGTGTTGGGCCAGGGAAGTCCAATCATCCATTCGAGTTGCGAGGGAGAGCTGGGGGTTGCGCTCGAGTCACGTCAGGGCAAAGGAGACCTCATCTAGGCTTGTGTCCAGGACCTAATGTTCCTCTCCAAGGGCCACAGGGATCTCAGGTTTGCATTCCAGACTCACCCAGGGAGTCAGGCCTCATGTCGAAGGGAAGCAAAGGACTCCGCTCTCCTTTCGAGTCGCGACGGGCACCTCTTGGAGCCCACTTTGTGGCCTAAAGGGAGTCAAGCCTCCTGTGAAGTTTGGAGAGAGGACTTGGGACTGCTCTCCAGGCCATGCAGGAAAAGATGGCCCTCATCTCGCGATGACGGAGGGATCTTGTTGGTTTTCTCGAGCTGCGGCGCCAGTGTGGGGTTTCACACGAGGTATGACGGGGAGCTCAGGGAGCGTCTCGTGTGGCGCCACGGAAGTCAGGTCTCCATGAGCGTGGCGAGGGGGAGCGCGTCCTGGCTCTCGAGTCACGGGAGGGGACTAGGGCCTCGAGACGCGTTGAAGAAGGACTCTCGAGGTTTTTCTCGGGGGGCGGCGGGAAACCCTCGTTTCCCTCGCCTTCTGCCAGGGACCTTAGGGAACTTCCCAGCGTGCCTCTGAGAAGCGAGGGATCCTGTGGAGGTGGCGTTGCCCCTCGGGACTCCGCTGGATCTGGCGCAACGGAAGAGGACCTCACCTCGAGGGGAGGCAGGAACCTCAGGCTTCCTCTCCGTTTCGGACTCTGACCGCAGGGTCCCTGCAGAGTTGGGACAGGAGAGGCAGGCCTCGTCTTGTCTGAGGAAGGGAACCCCGCTGGCCTCTCGAGTTGCTCAGGGGGTCTCAGGCCCCTCGTCGAGCTGTGTGTGGAACCCGCGGGTCTTTGCGGACGATGCACGGGGGTGGCAGTGCCCCTTCGTGTTGTGCCTTCACCCACAGGGTTGCCTTCGAAGAGGGGTCCGGGCCTCGGGTCCTTCTCAAGAGCGGACCGGGGAATCAGGGGCGTTCGGCATGTGGCACCACCCACGTGGCTCGTCTCGAATTTCCTCGTGAGACCGGCCTCATCCTGAGGTGCGCCGGGAACCCCGGGAACCCTTTCCAGACCACGCAGGTGAATCGCCTCTCCTGTCGCGATCAGGAGGGGAGAAGGGGCTCAGAGGAAGCGGTGCCGGGACCCTCGGTGTTCCCCTCGGGGGAACCCGGCGTTTCGGGGGACTCTTGGGGGTCGCAGGAAGGCTGTCAGGGACCGTTTCGCCCTTCAGGGCGGAACAGGGGACTTCCCTTGAGACGCCGTGGCGGGCAAGGGCCTCATCTTGCCAAGAGGTGGGAACCACGTGGTTTTTCTCGAGTTGCGGCGGCATTCTCGAGTTACGACGGGGATCTCAGCCTTCCCCTTGGGTTGGCCCTGGGAAGCCCAATCTTCCCCTCGGGTTGCGAGGGAAAGCTGGGGGTTGCGCTCGAGTCACTGCAGGGCCGAAGAGACCTCACCTAGGCGTGTGTCCGGGACCTAATATTCCTCTCCAGGGAAGGCAGGGATCTCGGGGTTGCATTCCAGGCTCCCCCGGGGAGTCAGGCCTCGTCTCGAGGGGAAGCCAAGGACTCTGCTCTCCTCTCGAGTTCAACGGGTATCTCTTTTAGCCCACAGAGTGGCCTAAAGGGAGTCAGGCCTCCTGTGGAGTTTGAAGAGAGGCCTCGAGATTGCTCTCCAGGCCATGCAGGAAAAGAAGGCCTTCATCTCGCGATGACGGAGGCGTCTCGTGGGTTTTCTGGAGCTGGGGAGCCAGTGTGGGATTTCTCACGAGGTATGACGGGGAGCTCAGGGAGCCTCTCGTGTGGCGCCAGGGAAGTCAAGTCTCCATGCAAGTGGCGAGGGGGAACGCGTCATTGCTCTCGAGTCATGGTAGGGGAATCGGGATTCAAGATGCGTTGAAGGAGGATTTTCGAGGTCTTTCTCGGGTTGCGTCAGGAAACCCTGTGTTCCCTCGACTTGTGCCAGTGACCTCAGGGAGCTTCTAAGGGTGCCTCTGAGAAGTCGCGATACTGTGGATTTGGGAGGGGCCTCTCGGGCCTCCACTGTTTTTGGTGTAATGGAAGAGGGCCTCATCTCGAGTGGAGTCAGGAACCTCAGGGTTCCTCTCCATTTCGGACTCCGATCGCAGGGTCCCTTCAGAGTTGGGACCGGAGAGTCAGGCCTCGTCTTGAGTGCAGGAATGGAACTCTGCTTGCCTCTCGAGTTGTTCATGGGATGACAGGCCTCTTATCGAGCTGTGTGTGGATCCTGCGGCTTTTACCGAATGATGCACGGGAGTGTCAGTGACCCTTCGTTTTGTGCCTTCGTCCACAGGGTTGCCTTCGAATAGGTGTCCGGGCATCGGGTTCTTCTCAAGAGTGGGCCGGGAAATCGGGGTATTTCGGCCTGTGACACCACCCACGACGCTATGTCTCAAATTTACTCGTGAGACCGGCCTCATCCTGAGGTGCGCCGGGAATGTGGGGAACCCCTTCCAAACAAAGCAGGGGAATAGACCCTCCTGTCTCGAACAGGAGGGGAGAAGGTGCTCAGATGAAGTGGTGCGGGAACCTCGGTGTTCCTGTCGAGTGAGACCGGCGTGTCCCGGAACATTTGGTGTCGCATCAAGGGTACAAAGTACCGTTTCGCACTTCAAGACGGAACGTGGTTCTTTTCTTGAGACGCCATAGCAGCAAGGGCCTCATCTTGGGATGACGTTGGAAACACGTGGTTTTTCTCGAGTTGCGGCGGGATTCTCGAGTTACGAAGGGGATTTCTGGCTTCCTCTTGTGTTGGCCCAGGGAAGCCCAATCTTCCATTCGAGTTGCGAGGGAGAGCTGGGGGTTGCGCTCGAGTCACTGCAGGGCAAAAGAAACCTCATCCAGGCTTGTGTCTAGGACCTAATGTTCCTCTCAAGGGATGACTGGGATCTTGGGGTTGCATTCTAGACTCACCCAGGAGTCAGGCGTCCTCTCGAGGGGAAACAAAGGACTTCTCTCTCTTCTCGAGTCGCGACGGGTATTTCTTGGAGCCCACTGAGTGGACTAAAGGGAGTCAAGCCTCCTCTGAAGTTTGGAGAGAGGACTCGGGATTGCACTCCAGGACATGCAGGAAAAGAAGGCCCTCATCTCACGATGTCGGGGGGGGGGGGTCTCGGTGGTTTTACCGAGCTGCAGCGCCTGTGTTGGTTTCTCAGGAGGTACGACGGGGAGCTCAGTGAGCCTCTTGTGTGGCGCCAGGGAAGTTAGGTCTCGATGCGTGTGGCGAGGGGGATCGCGTCATTGCTCTCGAGTCATGGTAGGGGAATCAGGCCTCTAGACGCGTTGAAGGACTCTCAAGATCTCTCTCGGGTCTTGGCAAGAATACCTGGGTTCCCTCGACTTGTGCCGGTGACCTCAGGGAGATTCTCCGGGTGCCTCTGAGAAGTCAGGGATACTGTGGAGTTGGGAAAGACCTCTCGGGACTCCACTGGGTTTGGTGAAATGGAAGGGGGCCTCATCTCGAGGGGAGGCAGGAACCTCAGGGTTCCTCTCCATTTCTGATTCCGATCGCAGCCCCCTGCATAGTTGGGAGAGGTGAGTCAGGCCTTGTCTTGTGTGCAGGAATGGACCTCCGCTTGCCTCTCGAGTTGTTCACTGGGTGACACGCACTTGTTGAGCTGTATGAGTAACCTGCGGTCTTTTCCGGACGATGCACGGGGGTGTCAGTGCCCCTTCGTGTTGTGCCTTCATCCACACTATCTTCGAATAGGTGTCTGGGCATCGCGTTCTTATCAAGAGCGGATCGGGAAATCGCGGTCTTTCGGCATGTGGCACCACCATCGAGGCTACGTCTCGAATTTCCTCGTGAGACAGCCTCATCTGAGGTGCGTGGAGAAGGTCGGGAACCCCTTGCAGACAAAGCAGGGGAATTGACCCTCCTTTCGCGATCAGGAGGGGAGAAGGGGCTCAGATGATGTGGTGCCAGGAACCTCGGTGTTCCCCTCTAGTGCGACCCGTATGTCGGGGAACTTTTGGGGTAGCATTAAGGGTGCCAAATATCATTTCGCACTTGAAGACAGAACGTGGGACTACTCTTGAGACGCTGGAGCGGGCAAGGGCCTCATCTTGCAATGACGGGGGAACCACGTGGTTTTTCTCAAGTTGAGGCGGAATTCTCGAATTACTCCTGGGAATTCAGGCTTCCTCTTGTGTTGGCCCAGGGAGGTCCAATCTTCCATTCGGGTTGCGAGGGAAAGCTGGGGAGTGCTCTCGAGTTACTGCAGGGCAAAAGCGACCTCATCTAGCCTTGTGTTCAGGATCCAATGATCCTCTCCAAGGGCGACAGGGATCTCGGGTTTGCATTACAGACTCACCCGGGGAGTTAGGCCTCGTCTCGAGGGGAAGCAAAGGACTCGGCTATCCTCTCGAGTTGCGACGCGTATCTCTTGGAGCCCACTGAGTGGTCTAAAGGGAGTCAACCCTCCTCTTCAGTTTGGAGAGAGGACTCGGGATTGCTCTCCAGGCCATGCAGGAAAAGAAGGCCCACATCTCGAGATGACGGGGGCGTCTCGTGGGTTTTCTTGAGCTGCGGCGCCAGTGTGGGGTTTCTCACGAGGTACGACGGGGAGTTCAGGTAGCCTCTCGTGTGGCAACAGGGAAGTCAGGTCTCCATGGGCGGGGCAAGGGGGAGCGCGTCATTGCTCTCAAGTCAGGGTAGGGGAATCGGGCCTCATGACGGGTTGAAAAAGGACTCTCGATGTCTTTCTAGGGTTGCGGCAGGAAACCCTGGGTTCCCTTGACTTGTGCCGGTGACCTCAGGGAGCGTCTCAGGGTGCCTCTGAGAAGTCAGGGATACTGTGGATTTGGGAGAGGCCTCTCGGGCCTCCTCTGGGTTTGGTGCAATGGAAGTGGGCCTCATCTCGAGTTGAGGCAGGAACCTCAGGGTTCTGCTCCTGACTTCCTGGAGGCCGGATCTGACTCAGATCGCAGGGTCCCTGTTGAGTGCTCAGGAGTGTCAGGTCTCGTGTTCTGCGGAGGAATGGAACTCCGCTTACATCTCAAGTTGTTCAAGGATAACACCACTTTTCATGATGTGTGTGGAACCTGCGGGTTTTTCGGAGATGCACGGGGGCGTCAGTGCTCCTTCCTGTTGTGCCTTCATCCACAGGGTTGCCTTCGAAGAGGTGTCCGGGCATCGTGTTCTCCTCAAGTGCGGACCGGGAAATTGGGGTCTTTCAGCATGTTGCACCACCCACTAGGCTACGTCTCGAATTTTCTCGTGAGACCGGCCTCATCCTGAGGCGCGCAGGAAAGTCCGGGAACCCTTTCCAAACAAAGCAGGGGAATCGACCCTACTTTCGGGATCAGGAGGAGAGAAAGGGCTCAGATGAAGTAGTGCCGGGAACCTCGGTGCTCTCCTTGAGTGAAAGTCGGGTAACTTTTCTGGTTGCATCAAGGGTGCCAAGTACCGTTTCGCACTTCAAGACGGAACCTGGGACTTCTCTTGAGATGCTGTAGTGGGCAAGGGCCTCATCTAGCGCTGACGGGGGACCCACGTGTTTTTTCTCGAGTTGCGGCAGGATTCTTGAGTTACGATGGGGAATACAGGTTTCCTCTTGTGTTGGCCCAGGGAAGTCCAATCTTCCATTCGAGTTGCAAGTGAGAGCTGGAGATTGCTCTCGAGTCACTGCAGGGCAAAATAGAGCTCATCTAGGTTTGTGTCCAGGACCGAGTTTTTCTCTCCAGGGGCAACAGGGATCTCGGGGTTGCATTCCAGACTCACCCGGGGAGTCAGGCCTCGTCTCGAAGGGAATGAATGGACTCCGCTCTCCTCTCGAGTCGCGACGGGTATCCCTTGGAGCCCAAGAGTGGCCTAAATGGAGTTAAGCCTCCTGTGGAGTTTGGAGAGAGGACTCGGGATTGCTCTCTAGGCCATGCAGGAAAAGAAGGCCCTCATCTCGCGATGACGGGGGCGTCTCGTGGGTTTTCTCAAGGTGCAGTGCCTGGTTAGGGTTTCTCACGAGATAGGACGGGGAGCTCAGGGAGACTCCTGTGGTGCCACGGAAGTCAGGTCTCCATGGACGTGGCGTGGGGGAGCGCCTCATTGCTCTCGAGTCATGGTAGGGGAATCAAGCCTCAAGACGCTTCGAAGAAGAACTCTCGAGGTCTTTCTCGGGGTGTGGCAGGAAACCCTGGGTTCCCTCGACTTGTGCCCATGACCTCAGGGAGCTTAGCGGGGTTCCTCTGAGAAGTCAAGCATACTGTGGAGTTGAGAGGGGCTTCTCGGGACATCACAGGGACTGGTGCAATTGAAGAGGACCTAATCTCGGATTGAGGCAGTAACGTCAGGGTTCCTCTCCATTTCTGACTCGGATAGCAGGGTCCCTGCAGAGTTGGGACAGGAGAGTCAGACCTCGTCTTGTGTGGAGTAATGGAACTCCGCTTGCCTCTCGAGTTGTTCACGGGATGACAGGCCACCTGTCGAGTTGTATGTGGAACCTGCGGTTTTGGGGGACGATACACAGGGGTGTCAGTGCCCCTTCGTGTTGTGCCTTCATCCACAGGGTTACCTTCGAAGAGGTGACCGGGCATCGGGATCTTATCAATAGTGGACCAGGAAATCGGGGTCTTTCGGCATGTGGCACAACCCACGAGGCTACGTCTCGACTTCCCTCGTGAGACTGGCCTCATCCTGAGGTTCGCCGGGAAGTCTGGGAACCCCTTCCAGACAAAGCAGGGGAATCGACCCTCCTGTCGCCATCAGGAGGGGAGAAGAGGCTCAGCTGAAGCGGTGCTGGGAACCTCCATGTTCTCCTCGAGTGAGACCGGGGTGTCAGGGAAATTTGGGGGTCGCATCAAGGGTGCCAAGTACCGTTTCACACTTCAAGACGGAACATGGGACTTCCCTGGAGACGCTATAGCTGACAGGGGCCTCATATTTCGATGACGGAGGAGCCACGTTGTTTTTCTCCAGTTGCTGCGGGATTCTCGAATTACAATGGGGAATACAGGCTTCCTCTTGTGTTGGCCCAGGGAAGTCCAATCATCCATTCGAGTTGCGAGGGAGAGCTGGGGATTGCACTTGAGTCAATGCAGGACAAAAAAGACCTCATTTAGGCTTGTGTCCAGGACCGAGTTTTCCTCTACAGGGGCAACACGGATCTCGGGATCCCATTCCAGACTCACCCAAGTAGTCAGGCCTCGGCTCGAGGGGAAGCAACGGACTCTGCTCTCCTCTAGAGTAGCGACGTGTATCTCTTGGAGGCTACTGAGTGGCCTAAAGGGAGTCAGGCCTCCAGTGGAGTTTGGAGAGTGGACTCGGGATTGCTCTCTAGGTCATGTAGGAAAAGAAGGCCCTCATCTTACGATGATGGGGGCGTCTCGTGAGTTTTCTCGAGCGGCGGTGCCAGTGTGGGGTTTTCATGAGGTAGGACGGGGAGCGCAGGGAGCCTCTCGTGTGGCGCCAGGGAAGTTAGGTTTCAATGGGCGTGGCGAGGGGAATGCGTCATTGCTCTCCAGTCATGGTAGGGTATCGGGCCTCAAGACGCGGTAAAGAAGGACTCTCGAGGTCTTTCTCAGAATGCAGCAGGAAACCCTGGGTTCACTCGACTTGTGCCAGTGACCGCAGAGAGCTTCTGAGGGTGCCTCTGAGAATCAGGGATACTGTGGAGTTTTAGGGGCCTCTCGGGACTCCACTGGGTATGGCGCAATGGAAGAGGGCCTCATTTCGAGTTGATGCAGGAACGTCAGGTTTCATCTACATTTCTGACTCCGATCGCACGGTCCCTGCAGAGTTGGGAAAGGAGAGTCAGGCCTTCTCTTGTGTGGAGGAACGGAACTCCGCATGCCTCTCTAGTTCTTCAAGGGATGACAGGACACTTGTCGATCTGTGTTTGGAATCTGCGTGTTTTTCCGTACTATGCATGGGGATGTCAGTACCCCTTCGTGTTGTGCATTCATCCACAGGTTTGCTTTCGAAGAGGTGTCCTGGCATCGGGTTCTTGTTAAGAGTGGACCGGGAAATCGGGGTCTTTCCGCATGTGGCACCACCCACCAGGCTACGTCTCGAATTTCCTAGTGAGACCGGCCTCATCCTGAGGTGCGCCGGGAAGGTCGGAAGCCCTTGCAGACAAAGCAGGGGAATCGACCCTCCTGTCTCGATCAGGAGGGGAGAAGGGGCACAGATGAGGTGATGCCGGGAACCTCGGTGTTCCCCTCCAGTGAGACCAGTGTGTTGGGGAACTTTTGGGGTCGCATCAAAGGTGCCAAGTACCGTATCGCACTTCAAGATGGAACGTAAGACTTCTTTTGAGACGCTGTAGCGGCAATGGCCGCATCTTGCGATGAAGAGGGAACGACGTGGTTTTTCTCGAGTTGTGGCGGGATTCTTGAGTTACAACGGGAAATTCAGGCTTCCTCTTCTGTTGGCCCAGGGAAGTCCAGTCTTCCATTCGAGTTGCGAGGGAGAGTTGGGGATTGCTCTCGAGTCACTGCAGGAAAAAAGAGACCTCATCTAGGCTTGTGTCCAGGACCTAATGTTTCTCTCCAGGGGCGACAGGGATCTCCGGTTCACATATCAGACACACCCGAGGAGTCAGGCCTCGCCTCGAGGGGAAGGAAAAGACTCCGCTCTCCTCTCGAGTCGCGACGGGTATGTCTTGGAGTCCACTGAGTGACCAAAAGGGAGTCAAGCCTACTGTGGAGTTTGGAGAGAGGACTCGGGATTGCTCTCCAGGCCATGCTAGAAAAGAAGGCCGTCATGTCGCGAAAATGGGGGCGTCTCGTGGGTTTTCTCTATCTGTGGCGCCAGTGTTTGGTTTCTCACGAGGTATGACGGGGAGCTCAGGGAGCCTCTCGTGTGGCGCCAGGGAAGTCAGGGCTTCATGAGTGTAGCAGAGGGAGCGCGTCATTGCCCTCGAGTCATGGTAGGGGAATCAGGCCTCAAAATGCGTTGAAGAAGGACTCTTGAGTTCTTTCTATGGTGGCGGCAGTTAACCCTGGGTTCACTCGAATTGTGCTGGTGCCTCAGGGAGCTTCTCAGGGTGCCTCTGAGAAGTCAGGGATACTGTGGAGCTGGGACGCGTCTCTCGGGACTCCACTGGGTTTCGTGCAATGGAAGAGGTCCTAATCTCGAGTGGAGGCAGGAACCTCAGTGTTCCTCTTGTGACTTCACTGGCGCTGGTCTGATTCGGATCGCAAAGCCCCTGCAGAGTTGGGACAGGAGAGTCAGGCATCGTCTTGTGTAGAGGAATGAAACCCCACTTGCCTCTCGAGTTCTTCAGGGGTGACAAGCCCCTTGTTGAGCTGTATGTGGAACCTTCGGGTTTTTCCGGACGATGCACGAGGGTGTCAGTGCCCCTTTGTGTTGTGCCTTCATCCACAGGGTTGCCTTCGAAGAGGTGTCCAGGCATCGGGTTCTTATCAAGAGCGTACCGGGAAATCATAGTCTTTTGGCATGTGGTACCACCCACGAGCTACGTCTCGAATTTCCTCGTGAGACTGGCCTCATCCTGAAGTGCCCCGTGAAGGTCGGGAACCCCTTACTAACAAAGCAGGGGAAGTGACCCTCCTATCACAAACAGGAGGGGAGAAGGGGCTCAGATAAACTGGTGCCGGGAACCTCGGTGTTCACCTCGAGTGAGACCGATATTTCGGGGAACTTTTGGGGTCACATCAAGGGTGTCAAGTATCGTTTTGCACTTCAAGACGGAACGTGGGACTTTTCTTGAGAAGCTGTAGCGGGCAAGGGCCTCATCTTGTGATGACGAGGGAACCAAGTGCTTTTTCTCGATTTGCGGCGGGATTCTCGAGTAACAAGGGGAATTCAGGCTTCCTCTTGTGTTGGCCCAAGGAAGTCCAATCTTCCATTCGAGTTGTCAGGGAGAGAGGGGGATTGCTCTCGAGTTACAGAAGGGCAAAAGAGACCTCATCTAGGCTTGTTTCCAGGACCTAATGTTCCTCTCCAGGGGAGACAGGGATCTCGGGGTTGCATTCCAGACCCACCTGGTGAGTCAGGCCTTGTCTCGAGGGGAAGCAAAGGACTCCATTCTCCTCTCGAGTCGCGACGGGTATCTCTTGGAGCCCACTAAGTGGCCTAAAGGGAGTCAAGCCTCCTGTGGAGTTTGGAAAGAGGATTCGGGATTCCTCTCCAGGCCATGCAGGAAAAGAAGGCCCTCATCTCGCGATGACAGGGGCGTATGGTGAGTTTTCTCAAGCTCCGGCGTCAGTGTGGGGTTTCTCACGAGGTACGACAGGGAGCTCAGGGAGCCTCTCTTATGGCGCCAGGGAAGTCAGGTCTCCATGTGCGTGGCGAGGGGGTGCGTGTCATTTCTATAGAGCCATGGAAGCAGATTCGGGCTTCAAGACACGTTGAAGTAGGACTCTCGAGGTCTTTTTCCCATTGTGGCAGGAAACCCTGGGTTCCCTCGACATGTGCCGGTGACCTCATGGAGCTTCTCCGGGTGCCTCTGAGAAGTCAGGGGTACTGTGGAGTTGGGAGGGGCCTCTCTGGACTCCACTGGGTTTGGTGCAATGGATGAGAGCCTCATCTCGAGTGGAGGCAGGAACCTCATGTTTCCTCTCCTGGGTTTCCTGTCGCTGGTACTGACTCGGATCGCAGTTTCCCTGCAGAGTTGGTACAGAAAATCAGGTCTCGTCTTGTGTGGAGGAATGGAACTCCACTTGCCTGTCGAGTTGTTCACGGGGTGACAGACCACTTGTTGAACTGTGTTTGTAACCTGCGGGTTTTTCTGGACGATGCACGGGGGTGTCAGTGCCCCTTCGTGTTGTGCTTTCATCCACAGGTTTTCCTTCGTAAAGGTGTCAGGGCATCACGTTCTTATCAAGAGCAGACCGGGAAATCGGGGTCTTTCGGCTTGTGGCACCACCCACGAGGCTATGTCTCGAATTTCCTCGTGAGACCTGCCTCATCCTTAGGCGCGCTGGAAAGGTCGGGAACCCCTTCCAGACATAGCAGGGGAATCGACACTCCTGTCGCGATCACGAGGGGAGAAGGAGCTCAAATGAAGTGGTTCCGGGAACCTCGGTGTTCCTTTCGAGTGAGACCGGTATGTCGGGGAATTTTGAGATTGCATCAAGGGTGCCAAGTACCGTTTCGCACTTCAAGACAGAAAGTGGGACTTCTCTTGAGTCGCTGTAGCGGGCAAGGGCCTCATCTAGCGCTGATGGGGGAACCACGTGGATTTTCTCGAGTTTCGGCGGGATTCTCGAGTTACGATGTCGAATTCAGGCTTCCAATTGTATTGGCCCAGGGAAGTCCAATCTTCAATTCGATTTGCGAGGGAGAGCTGGCGATTGCTCTCTAGTAACTGCAGTGCAAAATAGACCTCATCTAGGCTTGTGTCCAGGACCGAGTTTTCCTCTCCAGGTGTGACAGGAACTCGGGGTTGCATTCCAGACTCACACGGGGAGTCAGGCCTCGTCTCAAGGGGAAGCAAAGGACTCTGCTCTCCCTTCAGGTCCTGACAGGTATCTCTTGGAGCCAACTGAGAGGCCTAAAGAGAGTCAAGCCTCCTGTGGAGTCTGGAGAGAGGACTCGGTTTTGCTCTCCATGCCAGGCAGGAAACAAGTCCCTCATCTCGTGATGACGGGGGCATATCGTGGGTTTTCTCGAGCTGCGGTGCCTGAATGGGGTTTCCGAAGAGGTGCGATGGGGAGCTCAGGGAGACTCTCTTCAGGAGTCAGGGAAGTCAGGTATCCATGCGCATGGCGATGGGGAGCGGGTCTTTGCTCTAGAGTCATGGTAGGGGAATCGGGCCTCAAGACGCGCCGAAGGACTCTCAAGGTCTTTCTCGGGTCGCAGCAGGAAACCCTGGGTTCCCTGGACTTGAGCCGGTGACCTCAGGTAGATTCTCAAGGTGCCTCTGAGAATTCAAGGATACTGCGGAGTTGGGAGGGGCCTCTCGCGACTCATCTGGGTTTGGTGCAATGGAAGAGGGCCTCACCTCGAGGGGAGACAGGAACCTCAGGATTCCTCTCCGTTTCGGACTCCGACCGCAGGGTCCCTGCAGAGTTGGGACAGGAGAGTCAGGCCTCGTCTTGTCTGAGGAAGGGAACACCACTGGCCTCTCGAGTGGCTCAGGGGGTCTCAGGCCACTCGTCGAGCTCTGTGTGGAACCCGCGGGTCTTTGCAGACGATGCCCGGTGGTGGCAGTGCCCCTTCGTGTTGTGCCTTCACCCACAGGGTTGCCTTCGAAGAGGGGTCCGGGCCTCGGGTCCTTCTCAAGGGCGGAGCGGGGAATCGGGGGCGTTCGGCATGTGGCACCACCCACGTGGCTCGTCTCGAATTTCCTCGTGAGACCGGCCTCATCCTGAGGTGCGCCGGGAAGGCCGGGAACGCCTTCCAGACCACGCAGGGGAATCGCCTCTCCTGTCGCGATCAGGAGGGGAGAAGGGGCTCAGAGGAAGTGGTGCCGGGACCCTCGGTGTTCCCCTCGGGGCAACCCGGCGTTTCGGGGGACACTTGGGGGTCGCAGGAAGGCTGTCAGGGACCGTTTCGCCCTTCAGGGCGGAACAGGGGACTTCCCTTGAGACGTCGTGGCGGGCAAGGGCCTCATCTTGCCAAGAGGTGGGAACCACGTGGTTATTCTCGAGTTGCGGCGGCATTCTCGAGTTACGACGGGGATCTCAGCCTTCTCCTTGGGTTGGCCCTGGGAAGCCCAATCTTCCCCTCGGGTTGCGAGGGAAAGCTGGGGGTTGCGCTCGAGTCACTGCAGGGCCGAAGAGACCTCACCTAGGCGTGTGTCCGGCACCTAATATTCCTCTCCAGGGAAGGCAGGGATCTCGGGGTTGCATTCCAGGCTCCCTCGGGGAGTCAGGCCTCGTCTCGAGGGGAAGCCAAGGACTCTGCTCTCCTCTCGAGTCGCGACGCGGGTCTCTTGGAGCCCCCTGAGCGGCCTCCAGGGAGTCCAGCCTCCTCTTCCGTTTGGAGAGAGGACCCGGGATTGCCCTCCAGGCCATGCAGGAAAAGAAGGCCCTCAGCTCCGGAGGACGGGGGCGTCTCCGTGGTTTCCTCGAGCTGCGGCGCCCGTGGGGGTTTTCTCCCGAGGCACGACGAGGATCTCAGGGAGCCTCTCGTGCGGCGCCAGGGAAGTCAGGTCTCCATGCGCGTGGCGAGGGGGAGCGTGTCCTGGCTCTCGAGTCATGGGAGGGGACTAGGGCCTCGAGACGCGTTGGAGAAGGACTCTCGAGGTCTTTGTCGGGGGGCGGCGGGAAACCCTCGTTTCCCTCGCCTTCTGCCGGGGACCTTAGGGAACTTCCCAGGGTGCCTCTGAGAGGCGAGGGATCCTGTGGAGGTGGCGGGGCCCCTCGGGACTCCGCTGGGTCTGGTGCAACGGAAGAGGGCCTCACCTCGAGGGGAGGCAGGAACCTCAGGCTTCCTCTCCGTTTCGGACTCCGACCGCAGGGTCCCTGAATAGTTGGGACAGGAGAGTCAGGCCTCGTCTTGTCTGAGGAAGGGAACCCCGCTGGCCTCTCGAGTTGCTCAGGGGGTCTCAGGCCCCTCGTCGAGCTGTGTGTGGAACCCGCGGGTCTTTGCGGACGATGCACGGGGGTGGCAGTGCCCCTTCGTGTTGTGCCTTCACCCACAGGGTTGCCTTCGAAGAGGGGTCCGGGCCTCGGGTCCTTCTCAAGAGCGGACCGGGGTCTCGGGGGCGTTTGGCATGTGGCCCCACACACGTGGCTCGTCTCGAATTTCCTCGTGAGACCGGCCTCATCCTGAGGTGCGCCGGGAAGGCCGGGAACCCCTTCCAGACCACGCAGGGGAATCGCCTCTCCTGTCGCGATCAGGAGGGGAGAAGGGGCTCAGAGGAAGCGGTGCCGGGACCCTCGGTGTTCCCCTCGGGGGACCCCGGCGTGTCGGGGGACTTTTGGGGGTCGCAAGAAGGCTGTCAGGGACCATTTCGCCCTTCAGGGCGGAACGGGGGACTTCCCTTGAGACGCCGTGGCGGGCAAGGGACTCATCTTGCCAAGAGGTGGGAACCACGTGCTTTTTCTTGAGTTGCGGCGGCATTCTCGAGTTACGACGGGGATCTCAGCCTTCCCCTTGGGTTGGCCCTGGGAAGCCCAATCTTCCCCTCGGGTTGCGAGGGAAAGCTTGGGGTTGCGCTCGAGTCACCGCAGGGCCGAAGAGACCTCACCTAGGCGTGTGTCCGGGACCTAATATTCCTCTCCAGGGAAGGCAGGGATCTCGGGGTTGCATTCCAGGCTCCCCCGGGGAGTCAGGCCTCGTCTCGAGGGGAAGCCAAGGACTCCGCTCTCCTCTCGAGTCGCGACGCGGGTCTCTTGGAGCCCCCTGAGCGGCCTCAAGGGAGTGCAGCCTCCTCTTCCGTTTGGAGAGAGGACCCGGGATTGCTCTCCAGGCCATGCTGGAAAAGAAGGCTCTCAGCTCGCGAGGACGGGGGCGCCTCAGGGGTTTGCTCGAGCTGCGGCGCCCGTGGGGTTTTCTCCCGAGGCACGACGAGGATCTCAGGGAGCCTCTCGTGCGGCGCCAAGGAAGTCAGGTCTCCATGCGCGTGGCGAGGGGGAGCGCGTCCTGGCTCTCGAGTCACGGGAGGGGACTAGGGCCTCGAGACGCGTTGAAGAAGGACTCTCGAGGTCTTTCTCGGGGGGCGGCGGGAAACCCTCGTGTCCCTCGCCTTTTGCCGGGGACCTTAGGGAACTTGCCAGGGTGCCTCTGAGAGGCGAGGGATCCTGTGGAGGTGGCGGGGCCCCTCGGGACTCCGCTGGGTCTGGCGCAACGGAAGAGGGCCTCACCTCGAGGGGAGGCAGGAACCTCAGGCTTCCTCTCCGTTTCGGACTCCGACCGCAGGGTCCCTGCAGAGTTGGGACAGGAGAGTCAGGCCTCGTCTTGTCTGAGGAAGGGAACCCCGCTGGCCTCTCGAGTTGCTCAGGGGGTCTCAGGCCCCTCGTCGAGCTGTGTGTGAAACCCGCGGGTCTTTGCGGACGCTGCACGGGGGTGGCAGTGCCCCTTCGTGTTGTGCCTTCACCCACAGGGTTGCCTTCGAAGAGGGGTCCGGGCCTCGGGTCCTTCTCAAGGGCGGACCGGGGAATCGGGGGCGTTCGGCATGTGGCCCCACCCACGTGGCTCGTCTCGAATTTCCTCGTGAGACCGGCCTCATCCTGAGGTGCGCCGGGAAGGCCGGGAAGCCCTTCCAGACCACGCAGGAGAATCGCCTCTCCTGTCGCGATCAGGAGGGGAGAAGGGGCTCAGAGGAAGCGGTGCCGGGACCCTCGGTGTTCCCCTCGAGGGAACCCGGCGTGTCGGGGGACTTTTGGGGGTCGCAGGAAGGCTGTCAGGGACCGTTTCGCCCTTCAGGGCGGAACAGGGGACTTCCCTTGAGACGTCGTGGCGGGCAAGGGCCTCATCTTGGGAAGAGGTGGGAACCACGTGGTTTTTCTCGAGTTGCGGCGGCATTCTCGAGTTACGACGGGGATCTCAGCCTTCCCCTTGGGTTGGCCCTGGGAAGCCCAATCTTCCCCTCGGGTTGCGAGGGAAAGCTGGGGGTTGCGCTCGAGTCACCGCAGGGCCGAAGAGACCTCACCTAGGCGTGTGTCCGGGACCTAATATTCCTCTCCAGGGAAGGCAGGGATCTCGGGGTTGCATTCCAGGCTCCCCCGGGGAGTCAGGCCTCGTCTCGAGGGGAAGCCAAGGACTCCGCTCTCCTCTCGAGTCGCGACACGGGTCTCTTGGAGCCCCCTGAGCAGCCTCAAGGGAGTCCAGCCTCCTCTTCCGTTTGGAGAGAGGACCCGGGATTGCTCTCCAGGCCATGCAGGAAAAGAAGGCCCTCAGCTCCCGAGGACGGGGGCGTCTCCGGGGTTTCCTCGAGCTGCGGCGCCCGTGGGGGTTTTCTCCCGAGGCACGACGAGGATCTCAGGGAGCCTCTCGTGCGGCGCCAGGGAAGTCAGGTCTCCATGCGCGTGGCGAGGGGGAGCGCGTCCTGGCTCTCGAGTCACGGGAGGGGACTAGGGCCTCTAGACGCGTTGAAGAAGGACTCTCGAGGTCTTTCTCGGGGGGGGGTGGGAAACCCTCGTGTCACTCGCCTTCTGCCAGGGACCTTAGGGAACTTGCCAGGGTGCCTCTGAGAGGCGAGGGATCCTGTGGAGGTGGCGGGGCCCCT
Organism: Bubalus kerabau; assembly: GCF_029407905.1. Taxonomy (NCBI): domain Eukaryota; kingdom Metazoa; phylum Chordata; class Mammalia; order Artiodactyla; family Bovidae; genus Bubalus; species Bubalus kerabau. The sequence continues at coordinate 712,305 of NC_073644.1, read as the reverse complement.
CGGGACTGCGCTGGATCTGGCGCAACGGAAGAGGGCCTCACCTCGAGGGGAGGCAGGCACCTCAGGCTGCCTCTCCGTTTCGGTCTCCGACCGCAGGGTCCCTGCAGAGTTGGGACAGGAGAGTCAGGCCTCGTCTTGTCTGAGGAAGGGAACCCCGCTGGCCTCTCGAGTTGCTCAGGGGTTCTCAGGCCCCTCGGCGAGCTGTGTGTGGAACCCGCGGGTCTTTGCGGACGATGCACGGGGGTGGCAGTGCCCCTTCGTGTTGTGCCTTCACCCAGAGGGTTGCCTTCGAAGAGGGGTCCGGGCCTCGGGTCCTTCTCAAGGGCGGACCGGGGAATCGGGGGCGTTTGGCATATGGCCCCACCCACGTGGCTCGTCTCGAATTTCCTCGTCAGACCGGCCTCATCCTGAGGTGCGCCGGGAAGGCCGGGAACCCCTTCCAGACCACGCAGGGGAATCGCCTCTCCTGTCGCGATCAGGAGGGGAGAAGGGGCTCAGAGGAAGCGGTGCCGGGACCCTCGGTGTTCCCCTCGGGGGAACCCGGCGTGTCGGGGGACTCTTGGGGGTCGCAGGAAGGCTGTCAGGGACCGTTTCGCCCTTCAGGGCGGAACGGGGGACTTCCCTTGAGACGCCATGGCGGGCAAGGGCCTCATCTTGCCAAGAGGTGGGAACCACGTGGTTTTTCTCGAGTTGTGGCGGGATTCTCGAGTTACGACGGGGATCTCAGCCTTCCCCTTGGGTTGGCCTTGGGAAGCCCAATCTTCCCCTCGGGTTGCGAGGGAAAGCTGGGGGTTGCGCTCGAGTCACCGCAGGGTCGAAGAGACCTCACCTAGGCGTGTGTCCGGGACCTAATATTCCTCTCCAGGGAAGGCAGGGATCTCGGGGTTGCATTCCAGGCTCCCCCGGGGAGTCAGGCCTCATCTCGAGGGGAAGCCAAGGACTCCGCTCTCCTCTCGAGTCGCGACGCGGGGCTCTTGGAGCCCCCTGAGCGGCCTCAAGGGAGTCCAGTCTCCTCTTCCGTTTGGAGAGAGGACCCGGGATTGCTCTCCAGGCCATGCAGGAAAAGAAGGCCCTCAGCTGGCGAGGACGGGGGCGTCTCAGGGGTTTCCTCGAGCTGCGGCGCCCGTGGGGGTTTTCTCCCGAGGCGCGACGAGGATCTCAGGGAGCCTCTCGTGCGGCGCCAGGGAAGTCAGGTCTCTATGCGCGTGGCGAGGGCGAGCGCGTCCTGGCTCTCGAGTCACGGGAGGGGACTAGGGCCTCGAGACGCGTTGAAGAAGGACTCTCGAGGTCTTTGTCGGGGGGCGGCGGGAAACCCTCGTTTCCCTCGCCTTCTGCCGGGGACCTTAGAGAACTTCCCAGGGTGCCTCTGAGAGGCGAGAGATCCTGTGGAGGTGGCGGGGCCCCTCGGAATTCCGCTGGGTCTGGCGCAACGGAAGAGGGCCTCACCTTGAGGGGAGGCAGGCACCTCAGGCTTCCTCTCCGTTTCGGACTCTGACCGCAGGGTCCCTGCAGAGTTGGGACAGGAGAGTCAGGCCTCGTCTTGTCTGAGGAAGGGAACCCCGCTGGCCTCTCGAGTTGCTTAGGGGGTCTCAGGCCCCTCGTCGAGCTGTGTGTGGAACCCGCGGGTCTTTGCGGACGCTGCACGGGGGTGGCAGTGCCCCTTCGTGTTGTGCCTTCACCCACAGGGTTGCCTTCGAAGAGGGGTCCGGGCCTCGGGTCCTTCTCAAGGGCGGACCGGGGAATCGGGGGCGTTCGGCATGTGGCCCCACCCACGTGGCTCGTCTCGAATTTCCTGGTGAGACCGGCCTCATCCTGAGGTGCGCCGGGAAGGCCGGGAACCCCTTCCAGACCACGCAGGGGAATCGCCTCTCCTGTCGCGATCAGGAGGGGAGAAGGGTCTCAGAGGAAGCGGTGCCGGGACCCTCGGTGTTCCCCTCGAGGGAACCCGGCGTGTCGGGGGACTTTTGGGGGTCGCAGGAAGGCTGTCAGGGACCGTTTCGCCCTTCAGGGCGGAACAGGGGACTTCCCTTGAGACGCCGTGGCGGGCAAGGGCCTCATCTTGCCAAGAGGTGGGAACCACGTGGTTTTTCTCGAGTTGCGGCGGTATTCTCGAGTTACGACGGGGATCTCAGCCTTCCCCTTGGGTTGGCCCTGGGAAGCCCAATCTTCCCCTCGGGTTGCGAGGGAAAGCTGGGGGTTGCGCTCGAGTCACCGCAGGGCCGAAGAGACCTCACCTAGGCGTGTGTCCGGGACGTAATATTCCTCTCCAGGGAAGGCAGGGATCTCGGGGTTGCATTCCAGGCTCCGCCGGGGAGTCAGGCCTCGTCTCGAGGGGAAGCCAAGGACTCCGCTCTCCTCTCGAGTCGCGACACGTGTCTCTTGGAGCCCCCTGAGCGGCCTCAAGGAATCCAGCCTCCTCTTCCGTTTGGAGAGAGGACCCGGGATTGCTCTCCAGGCCATGCAGGAAAAGAAGGCCCTCAGCTCGCGAGGACGGGGGCGTCTCAGGGCTTTCCTCGAGCTGCGGCGCCCGTGGGGGTTTTTTCCCGAGGCACGACGAGGATCTCAGGGAGCCTCTCGTGCGGCGCCAGGGAAGTCACGTCTCCATGCGCGTGGCGAGGGGGAGCGCGTCCTGGCTCTCGAGTCACGGGAGGGGACTAGGGCCTCGAGACGCGTTGAAGAAGGACTCTCGAGGTTTTCCTCGGGGGGCGGCGGGAAAGCCTCGTGTCCCTCGCCTTCTGTCGAGGACCTTAGGGAACTTCCCAGGGTGCCTCTGAGAGGCGAGGGATCCTGTGGAGGTGGCGGGGCCCCTCGGGACTCCGCTGGGTCTGGCGCAACGGAAGAGGGCCTCACCTCGAGGGGAGGCAGGAACCTCAGGCTTCCTCTCCGTTTCGGACTCCGACCGCAGGGTCCCTGCAGAGTTGGGACAGGAGAGTCAGGCCTCGTCTTGTCTGAGGAAGGGAACCCCGCTGGCCTCTCGAGTTGCTCAGGAGGTCTCAGGCCCCTCGTCGAGCTGTGTGTGGAACCCGCGGGTCTTTGCGGACGATGCACGGGGGTGGCAGTGCCCCTTCGTGTTGTGCCTTCACCCACAGCGTTGACTTCGAAGAGGGGTCCGGGCCTCGGGTCCTTCTCAAGGGCGGACCGGGGAATCGGGGGCGTTCGGCATGTGGCCCCACCCACGTGGCTCGTCTCGAATTTCCTCGTGAGACCGGCCTCATCCTGAGGTGCGCCGGGAAGGCCGGGAACCCCTTCCAGACCACGCAGGGGAATCGCCTCTCCTGTCGCGATCAGGAGGGGAGAAGGGGCTCAGAGGAAGCGGTGCCGGGACCCTTGGTGTTCCCCTCGAGGGAACCCGGCGTGTCGGGGGACTTTTGGGGGTCGCAGGAAGGCTGTCAGGGACCGTTTCGCCCTTCAGGGCGGAACAGGGGACTTCCCTTGAGACGCCGTGGCGGGCAAGGGCCTCATCTTGCCAAGAGGTGGGAACCACGTGGGTTTTCTCGAGTTGCGGCGGGATTCTCGAGTTACGACGGGAATCTCATCCTTCCCCTTGGGTTGGCCCTGGGAAGCCCAATCTTCCCCTCGGGTTGCGAAGGAACGCTGGGGGTTGCGCTCGAGTCACTGCAGGGCCGAAGAGACCTCACCTAGGCGTGTGTCCGGGACCTAATATTCCTCTCCAGGGAAGGCAGGGATCTCGGGGTTGCATTCCAGGCTCCCCCGGGGAGTCAGGCCTCGTCTCGAGGGGAAGCCAAGGACTCCGCTCTCCTCTCGAGTCGCGACGCGGGGCTCTTGGAGCCCCTTGAGCGGCCTCAGGGAGTCCAGCCTCCTCTTCCGTTTGGAGAGAGGACCCGGGATTGCTCTCCAGGCCATGCAGGAAAAGAAGGCCCGCAGCTCGCGAGGACGGGGGCGTCTCAGGGGTTTCCTCGAGCTGCGGCGCCCGTGGGGGTTTTCTCCCAAGGCACGACGAGGATCTCAGGGAGCCTCTCGTGCGGCGCCAGGGAAGTCAGGTCTCCATGCGCGTGGCGAGGGGGAGCGCGTCCTGGCTCTCGAGTCACGGGAGGGGACTAGGGCCTCGAGACGCGTTGAAGAAGGACTCTCGAGGTCTTTCTCGGGGGGCGGCGGGAAACCCTCGTGTCCCTCGCCTTCTGCCGGGGACCTTAGCGAACTTCCCAGGGTGCCTCTGAGAGGCGAGGGATCCTGTGGAGGTGGCGGGGCCCCTCGGGACTCCGCTGGGTCTGGCGCAACGGAAGAGGGCCTCACCTCGAGGGGAGGCAGGAACCTCAGTCTTTCTGTCCATTTCGGACTCCGACCGCAGGGTCCCTGCAGAGTTGGGACAGGAGAGTCAGGCCTCGTCTTGTCTGAGGAAGGCAACCCCGTTGGCCTCTCGAGTTGCTCAGGGGGTCTCAGGCCACTCGTCGAGCTGTGTGTGGAACCCGCGGGTCTTTGCGGACGATGCACGGGGGTGGCAGTGCCCCTTCGTGTTGTGCCTTCCCCCACAGGGTTGCCTTCGAAGAGGGGTCCGGGCCTCGGGTCCTTCTCAAGGGCGGACCGGGGAATCGGGGGCGTTCGGCATGTGGCCCCACCCACGTGGCTCGTCTCGAATTTCCTCGTGAGACCGGCCTCATCCTGAGGTGCGCCGGGAAGGCCGGGAACCCCTTCCAGACCACGCAGGGGAATCGCCTCTCCTGTCGCGATCAGGAGGGGAGAAGGGGCTCAGAGGAAGCGGTGCCGGGACCCTCGTTGTTCCCCTCGAGGGAACCCGGCGTGTCGGGGGACTTTTGGGGGTCGCGGGAAGGCTGTCAGGGACCGTTTCGCCATTCAGGGCGGAACAGGGGACTTCCCTTGAGACGCCGTGGCGGGCAAGGGCCTCATCTTGCCAAGAGGTGGGAACCACGTGGTTTTTCTCGAGTTGCGGTGGGATTCTCGAGTTACGACGGGGATCTCAGCCTTCCCCTTGGGTTGGCCCTGGGAAGCCCAATCTTCCCCTCGGGTTGCGAGGGAAAGCTGGGGGTTGCGCTCGAGTAACTGCAGGGCCGAAGAGACCTCACCTAGGCGTGTGTCCGGGACCTAATATTCCTCTCCAGGGAAGGCAGGGATCTCGGGGTTGCATTCCAGGCTCCCCCGAGGAGTCAGGCCTCGTCTCGAGGGGAAGCCAATGACTCCGCTCTCCTCTCGAGTCGCGACGCGGGTCTCTTGGAGCCCCCTGAGCGGCCTCAAGGGAGTCCAGCCTCCTCTTCCGTTTGGAGAGAGGACCCGGGATTGCTCTCCAGGCCATGCAGGAAAAGAAGGCCCTCAGCTCGCGAGGACGGGGGCGTCTCAGGGATTTCCTCGAGCTGCGGCGCCCGTGGGGGTTTTCTCCCGAGGCACGACGAGGATCTCAGGGAGCCTCTCGTGCGGCGCCAGGGAAGTCAGTTCTCCATGCGCGTGGCGAGGGGGAGCGCGTCCTGGCTCTCGAGTCACGGGAGGGGACTAGGGCCTCGAGACGCGTTGAAGAAGGACTCTCGAGGTCTTTGTCGGGGGGCGGCGGGAAACCCTCGTGTCCCTCGCCTTCTGCCGGGGACCTTAGGGAACTTCCCAGGGTGCCTCTGAGAGGCGAGGGATCCTGTGGAGGTGGCGGGGCCCCTCAGGACTCCGCTGGGTCTGGCGCAACGGAAGAGGGCCTCACCTCGAGGGGAGGCAGGAACCTCAGGCTTCCTCTCCGTTTCGGACTCCGACCGCAGGGTCCCTGCAGAGTTGGGACAGGAGAGTCAGGCCTCGTCTTGTCTGAGGAAGGGAATCCCGCTGGCCTCTCGAGTTGCTCAGGGGGTCTCAGGCCACTCGTCGAGCTGTGTGTGGAACCCGCGGGTCTTTGCGGACGATTCACGGGGGTGGCAGTGCCCCTTCGTGTTGGGCCTTCACCCACAGGGTTGCCTTCGAAGAGGGGTCCGGGCCTCGGGTCTTTCTCAAGGGCGGACCGGGGAATCGGGGGCGTTCGGCATGTGGCCCCACCCACGTGGCTCGTCTCGAATTTCCTCGTGAGACCGGCCTCATCCTGAGGTGGGCCGGGAAGGCCGGGAACCCCTTCCAGACCACGCAGGGGAATCGCCTCTCCTGTCGCGATCAGGAGGGGAGAAGGGGCTCAGAGGAAGCGGTGCCGGGACCCTCGGTGTTCCCCTCGAGGGAACCCGGCGTGTCGGGGGACCTTTGGGGGTCGCGAGAAGGCTGTCAGGGACCGTTTCGCCCTTCAGGGCGGAACAGGGGACTTCCCTTGAGACGCCGTGGCGGGCAAGGGCCTCATCTTGCCAAGAGGTGGGAACCACGTGGGTTTTCTCGAGTTGCGGCGGGATTCTCGAGTTACGACGGGGATCTCAGCCTTCCCCTTGGGTTGGCCCTGGGAAGCCCAATCTTCCCCTCGGGTTGCGAGGGAAAGCTGGGGGTTGGGCTCGAGTCACTGCAGGGCCGAAGAGACCTCACCTAGGCGTGTGTCCGGGACCTAATATTCCTCTCCAGGGAAGGCAGGGATCTCGGGGTTGCATTCCAGGCTCCCCCGGGGAGTCAGGCCTCGTCTCGAGGGGAAGCCAGGGACTCCGCTCTCCTCTCGAGTCGCGACGCGGGTTTCGGAGCCCCCTGAGCGGCCTCAAGGGAGTCCAGCCTCCTCTTCCGTTTGGAGAGAGGACCCGGGAGGGCTCTCCAGGCCATGCAGGAAAAGAAGGCCCTCAGCTCGCGAGGACGGGGGCGTCTCAGGGGTTTCCTCGAGCTGTGGCGCCCGTGGGGGTTTTCTCCCGAGGCACGACGAGGATCTCAGGGAGCCTCTCGTGCGGCGCCAGGGAAGTCAGGTCTCCATGCGCGTGGCGAGGGGGAGCGCGTCCTGGCTCTCGAGTCACGGGAGGGGACTAGGGCCTCGAGACGCGTTGAAGAAGGACACTCGAGGTCTTTGTCGGGGGGCGGCGGGAAACCCTCGTGTCCCTCGCCTTCTGCCGGGGACCTTAGGGAACTTCCCAGGGTGCCTCTGAGAGGCGAGGGATCCTGTGGAGGTGGCGGGGCCCCTCGGGACTCCGCTGGGTCTGGCGCAACGGAAGAGGGCCTCACCTCGAGGGGAGTCAGGTACCTCAGGCTTCCTCTCCATTTTGGACTCCGACCGCAGGGTCCCTGCAGGGTTGGGACGGGAGAGTCAGGCCTCGTCTTGTCTGAGGAAGGGAACCCCGCTGGCCTCTCGAGTTGCTCAGGGGGTCTCAGGCCCCTCGTCGAGCTGTGTGTGGAACCCGCGGGTCTTTGCGGACGATGCACGGGGGTGGCAGTGCCCCTTCGTGTTGTGCCTTCACCCACAGGGTTGCCTTCGAAGAGGGGTCCGGGCCTCGGGTTCTTCTCAAGGGCGCACCGGGGAATCGGGGGCGTTCGGCATGTGGCCCCACCCACGTGGCTCGTCTCGAATTTCCTCGTGAGACCGGCCTCATCCTGAGGTGCGCCGGGAAGGCCGGGAAGCCCTTCCAGACCACGCAGGGGAATCGCCTCTCCTGTCGCGATCAGGAGGGCAGAAGGGGCTCAGAGGAAGCGGTGCCGGGACCCTCGGTGTTCCCCTCGAGGGAACCCGGCGTGTCGGGGGGCTTTTGGGGGTCGCAGGAAGGCTGTCAGGGACCGTTTCGCCCTTCAGGGCAGAACAGGGGACTTCCCTTGAGACGCCGTCGCGGGCAAGGGCCTCATCTTGCCAAGAGGTGGGAACCACGTGGTTTTTCTCGAGTTGCGGCGGCATTCTCGAGTTACGACGGGGATCTCAGCCTTCCCCTTGGGTTGGCCCTGGGAAGCCCAATCTTCCCCTCGGGTTGCGAGGGAAACCTGGGGGTTGCGCTCGAGTCACTGCAGGGCCGAAGAGACCTCACCTAGGCGTGTGTCCGGGACCTAATATTCCTCTCCAGGGAAGGCAGGGATCTCGGGGTTGCATTCCAGGCTCCCCCGGGGAGTCAGGCCTCGTCTCGAGGGGAAGCCAAGGACTCCGCTCTCCTCTCGAGTCGCGACGCGGGGCTCTTGGAGCCCCCTGAGCGGCCTCAAGGGAGTCCAGTCTCCTCTTCCGTTTGGAGAGAGGACCCGGGATGGCTCTCCAGGCCATGCAGGAAAAGAAGGCCCTCAGCTCGCGAGGACGGGGTCGTCTCAGGGGTTTCCTCGAGCTGCGGCGCCCGTGGGGGTTTTCTCCCGAGGCACGACGAGGATCTCAGGGAGCCTCTCGTGCGGCGCCAGGGATGTCAGGTCTCCATGCGCGTGGCGAGGGCGAGCGCGTCCTGGCTCTCGAGTCACGGGAGGGGACTAGGGCCTCGAGACGCGTTGAAGAAGGACTCTCGAGGTCTTTCTCGGGGGGCGGCGGGAAACCCTCGTTTCCCTCGCCTTCTGCCGGGGACCTTAGGGAACTTCCCTGGGTGCCTCTGAGAGGCGAGGGATAATGTGGAGGTGACGGGGCCCCTCGGGAATCCGCTGGGTCTGGCGCAACGGAAGAGGGCCTCACCTCGAGGGGAGGCAGGAACCTCAGGCTTCCTCTCCGTTTCGGACTCCGACCGCAGGGTCCCTGCAGAGTTGGTACAGGAGAGTCAGGCCTCGTCTTGTCTGAGGAAGGGAACCCCGCTGGCCTCTCGAGTTGCTTAGGGGGGTCTCAGGCCCCTCGTCGAGCTGTGTGTGGAACCCGCAGGTCTTTGCAGACGATGCACGGGGGTGGCAGTGCCCCTTCGTGTTGTGCCTTCACCCACAGGGTTGCCTTCGAAGAGGGGTCCGGGCCTCGGGTCCTTCTCAAGAGCGGACCTGGGGAAACGGGGGGGTTCGGCATGTGGCCCCACCCACGTGGCTCGTCTCGAATTTCCTCGTGAGACCGGCCTCATCCTGAGGTGCGCCGGGAAGGCCGGGAAGCCCTTCCAGACCACGCAGGGGAATCGCCTCTCCTGTCGCGATCCGGAGGGGAGAAGGGGCTCAGAGGAAGCAGTGCCGGGACCCTCGTTGTTCCCCTCGGGGGACCCCGGCGTGTCGGGGGACTTTTGGGGGTCGCAGGAAGGCTGTCAGGGACCGTTTCGCCCTTCAGGGCGGAACAGGGGACTTCCCTTGAGACGCCGTGGCGGGCAAGGGCCTCATCTTGCCAAGATGTGGGAACCACGTGGTTTTTCTCGAGTTGCGGCGGCATTCTCGAGTTACGACGGGGATCTCAGCCTTCCCCTTGGGTTGGCCCTGGGAAGCTCCATCTTCCCCTCGGGTTGCGAGGGAAGGCTGGGGGTTGCGCTCGAGTCACTGCAGGGCCGAAGAGACCTCACCTAGGCGTGTGTCCGGGACCTAATATTCCTCTCCAGGGAAGGCAGGGATCTCGGGGTTGCATTCCAGGCTCCCCCGGGGAGTCAGGCCTCGTCTCGAGGGGAAGCCAAGGACTCCGCTCTCCTCTCGAGTCGCGACGCGGGGCTCTTGGAGCCCCCTGAGCGGCCTCAAGGGAGTCCAGCCTCCTCTTCCGTTTGGAGAGAGGACCCGGGATGGCTCTCCAGGCCATGCAGGAAAAGAAGGCCCTCAGCTCGCGAGGACTGGGTCGTCTCAGGGGTTTCCTCGAGCTGCGGCGCCCGTGGGGGTTTTCTCCCGAGGCACGACGAGGATCTCAGGGAGCCTCTCGTGCGGCGCCAGGGAAGTCAGGTCTCCATGCGCGTGGCGAGGGCGAGCGCGTCCTGGCTCTCGAGTCACGGGAGGGGACTAGGGCCTCGAGACGCGTTGAAGAAGGACTCTCGAGGTCTTTCTCGGGGGGAGGCGGGAAACCCTCGTTTCCCTCGCCTTCTGCCGGGGACCTTAGGGAACTTCCCTGGGTGCCTCTGAGAGGCGAGGGATCCTGTGGAGGTGACGGGGCCCCTCGGGACTCCGCTGGGTCTGGCGCAACGGAAGAGGGCCTCACCTCGAGGGGAGGCAGGAACTTCAGTCTTCCTCTCCGTTTCGGACTCCGACCGCAGGGTCCCTGCAGAGTTGGTACAGGAGAGTCAGGCCTCGTCTTGTCTGAGGAAGATAACCCCGCTGGCCTCTCGAGTTGCTCAGGGGGTCTCAGGCCCCTCGTCGAGGTGTGTGTGGAACCCGCGGGTCTTTGCGGACGATGCTCGGGGGTGGCAGTGCCCCTTCGTGTTGTGCCTTCACCCACAGGGTTGCCTTCGAAGAGGGGTCCGGGCCTCGGGTCCTTCTCAAGAGTGGACCGGGGAATCGGGGGCGTTCGGCATGTGGCCCCACCCACGTGGCTCGCCTCGAATTTCCTCGTGAGACCGGCCTCATCCTGAGGTGCGCCGGGAAGGCCGGGAACCCCTTCCAGACCTCGCAGGGGAATCGCCTCTCCTGTCGCGATCAGGAGGGGAGAAGGGGCTCAGAGGAAGCGGTGCCGGGACCCTCGGTGTTCCCCTCGGGGGACCCCGGCGTGTCGGGGGACTTTTGGGGGTCGCAGGAAGGCTGTCAGGGACCGTTTCGCCCTTCAGGGCGGAACAGGGGACTTCCCTTGAGACACCGTCGCAGGCAAGGGCCTCATCTTGCCAAGAGGTGGGAACCACGTGGTTTTTCTCGAGTTGCGGCGGCATTCTCGAGTTACGACGGGGATATCAGCCTTCCCCTTGGGTTGGCCCTGGGAAGCCCAATCTTCCCCTCGGGTTGCGAGGGACAGCTGGGGGTTGCGCTCGAGTCACTGCAGGGCCGAAGAGACCTCACCCAGGCGTGTGTCAGGGACCTAATATTCCTCTCCAGGGAAGGCAGGGATCTCGGGGTTGCATTCCAGGCTCCCCCGGGGAGTCAGGCCTCGTCTCGAGGGGAAGCCAAGGACTCCGCTCTCCTCTCGAGTCGCGACGCGTGTCTCTTGGAGCCCCCTGAGCGGCCTCAAGGGAGTCCAGCCTCCTCTTCAGTTTGGAGAGTGGACTCGTGATTGGTCTCCAGGCCATGCAGGAAAATAAGGCCCTCATCTCGCGATGACCGGTGTGTCTCATGTGTTTCCTCGAGCTGCCGCGCCAGTGTGGGTTTCCTCACGAGGTACGATGAGGAACTCATGGAGCCTCTCATGCAGTGCCAGGTTAGTCAGGTCTCCATGCGCTTGGCGAGGGGGAGCGTGTCATGGCTCTCGAGTCATGGTAGGGGAATCGCGACTCAACACATTTTGAAGCACTCTCGAGGTCTTTCTCGAGTCACGGCAGAAAACCCAGGGGTCCCTCGACTTGTGCCTGTGACCTCAGGGATCTTCTTTTTGTGCCTCTGAGAACTCAGGGATACTGTGGAGTTGGTAGGGGCCTCTCGGGACTCCACTGGTTGTGGTGCAATGGAAGAGGGCTTTGTCTCGAGTGGACGCAGGAACCTCAGGCTTCCTCTCCGTTTCTGACTCGGATCCCATGGTCCCTGCAGAATAGGGACAAGAGAGTCACACCTAGTCTTCTGTTGAGGAATGGACCTTCGATTGCCTTTCGAGTTGTTTACAGGGTGACAGGCCACTTGTCGAAATGTCTGTGGGACCTGCGGGTTTTTCTGGACGATGCACGCGGGTGTCAGTGCCCCTTCGTGTTGTGCCTTCATCGACAGGTTTTCCTTCAAAGAGGTGTGCTGGCATCGGGTTCTTTTCAAGAGTGGACCGTGAAATTGGGGTCTTTCGACATGTGGCACCACCCACGAGGCTATGTCTCGAACTTCCTCATGAGACCGGCCTCATCCTGAGGTGCGCCCGGAAGGTCGGGAACCCCTTGCAGACAGAGAAGGGGAGTCGACCCTCCTGTCGCAATCAGGAGAGGAGAAGGGGCTCAGATGAAGTGGTGCCGGGAACCTCGGTGTTCCCCTTGAGCGAGTCTCGTATGTCGCGGAACTTTTGGGGTCGCATCAAGGGTGCCAAGTACCGTTTCACACTTCAGGATGGAACGTGGGACTTCTCTTGAGATGCTGTAGCGGACAAAGGGCCTCATCTTGCGATGACGAGGGAAGCACGTGGTTTTTCTCGAGTTGCGGTGGGATTCTCGAGTTACGACGGGGAATTCAGGCTTCCTCTTGTGTTGGCCCAGGAAGTCTAATCTTCCATTCGAGTTTCCAGGGAGAGCTGGGGATTGGGCTCCATTCACTGAAGGGCAAACTAGACCTCATCTAGGCTTGTATCCAGGACTTAATGTTCCTCTCCATAGGCGACAGGGATTTGGGGTTGCATTCCGTACTCACCCGGGGAGTCAGGCCTCATCTCGAGGGGAAGCAAAGGACTCCACTCTCTTCTCGAGTCGCGACAGGTATCTCTTGGAGCCCACTGAGTGGTCTTTGATCTGTAGGAGAGCTCTAGTGTTCATAAGCCTGTACATAAGTGAACACAGACATTCTGTGTGCATGTTGCTGCATACCCAAAATAGGGCCACAAGGAGCCTCATGCTCTCCATGCGGCGCGGAAGCTGTGCAGCCACGCAGCAGCTGAAGAATCCAACCAATTGCTCTTTTCTTACCTCTGACAGAGCTCGCATTGCCGTAGCCCTTGGCAGTTTGAAAACACTGGACCCTAACCCCTCTCAAAGTAGGCCTGGGTTCTAGTTCGAATAGAAAGTCAATAGCGGAGCTGAGGACAGGAACGCGGCAGTCATTTATCACACGCTCCTGCAGCCTGCTACTACAGGGACACTAACGCTAGAAGCTAGGAATGTCTTTGCAAGGTGCACAAAGGACAAGGGAGAACCTCGACCCTGACTCTAGTATTTCAGTCCCCTGAGCAGATCTGAGGTTCTCCCGCTGTAGAAGCTAACCCATTCCTTTCAAATACAGGCTTCCTAACACAGGGCCAGTTGGCTGCTTGCTCTTCCACGAAGCAGGCTTCCTTAACTTGCAAACTGCGAATTCCGCTTAACAGCCTGGAGGAAAATCGCTTCTTGGAAGATTTTTTTCAGAGGCTGTATCCCCGGAGCTGGGGCCAAGCTAGGGGACCCATACTGACAAGGGAAGGCAAAACCACATCCAATGTCTTTGCTCTGGAGGACAGCTTTGGTGAGCCTAAGTCTTTCAGGAATATTTCTGGCTCCAACAGAGTCAAATTCTGTGTGTGAAGCTGCACAGCCAAAATAGGGGAACAGAGAGCCTGATTCTCTCTGTGTAGCTCTGAAGCTGTCATTCAAACAACAGCTTGAGAATCCATACAATGCTCTCCCTTACTGCTAAGAGAATTCTCATTGCTGTCGTCCTTGACAGTTTGTAGAAATCCGCACCCTAACCCTTCTCCAAGTAGGCCTGGGTCCTAGCTCGGAACAACAGGCAACGGCGGAGCTGAGGCCAGTAAGGCACAAGTGAGGTCTCACACACTCTTGCAGCCTGATCGTCCAGGAGCAGTAAGGCCTCTTTTTCCCTGTAGGAGGCTCGCTTGCCTTGCCTCCTGTGAACTGCATTTCCCAGCCTGGGCGCAAAGCTGTTCCTGGAGATTTTTTCTCAGGGGCTGTTTCCCTGGAGCTGGGTCGGACCTCGGGGGCCCAACTCACAGGGGAAGACAAAACCACATGGACAGGTCTATGCTCTGTAGGAGAGCTCTAGTGAACCTCATCTCTCAGGAACATTCTTGGCTTCTACAGAGACACCTCTGTTCATGAAGCTACACACCCAACATAGTGGCAAAGGGAGTCTGATTCTCTCCGTGGGTGCTGATGCTTTGTGGCAAAGCACCTGCTAAGAATCCATCCGCATAGGCTTCCCTCACCTTGACAGAGGTCTCATTGCTGTAGTCCTTGGCAGTTTGGAAAGAAGCTGACCCTTACCCTTCACCAAGTAGGCCCTTGTCCTTGTTTGAATGGAAAGGCAGTAGCTGAGCTGAGGCCAGTAAGGCGCCAGTCAAGTCTGACATATTCCCGATGCCTGCTCCTTCATGGAAAATAACGTTAGAATCTGGGAATGTCTTTGCAAGGCTGGCAAAGGGCAGTCAGGAACCTCGACCCTGCCTCTGGAATTTCTATCTTCTCAGCACATCTGGCGGTCTCGGTCAGGAGAAACTAACCCATTCCTTGCAAATATAGGCTTCCAAACACAGGCCGGTTGGCTGTCTCTTCTTGCCGAAGGAAGCTTGCTTATCCCACCTCCTGTGAACTCCACTTCCCAGCCTGGGTGATAAGAGGTTCTTGGAGATCTTTTCTCAGAGGCTGTTTCCAAGGAGCAGGGGCTGATCCCAGAGACCCACACGCACAGGGGAAGGGAAAACCGCATGGATAAGTCTTTGCTCTCTAGGTGTGCTCTAGTGAACCTCAGTCTGTGGGGAATGTTCTTGGCTCCAACGGGGACATCTCTGTGTGGGAAGCTGCATTGCCAACATAGAGACACAGAGACCTGATTCTCTCTGTGCATTTTTGACGCTGTCGTTCAAACAACAAATTGAGAATCCACACAATGCTCTCCCTTACCACTGAGAGAGTTATCATTGCTGTAGCCCTTCGCAGTTTCTGGAAATCGGCACACAAACACTTCTCCAAGTAGGCCTGGGTTCAAGTTCAGATGAACATGCAATAGCGGAGCTGAGGCCAGTAAGGCACCAGTCAGGTATCACACACTCTGGCAGCCTGCTCCTCCAGGGACAGTAAGGCCTCTATTTCCCTTCAGGAGGCTCGCTTGCCTTACTTCCTGTGAACAGCATTTCCCAGCCTGGGCGGAAAGCAGTTCCTGGAGATCTTTTCTCAGGGGCTGTTTCCCCGGAGTTGGGGCGGACCTCGGGGACCCAACTCACAGGGGAAGGCAAAACCAAATGGACAGGTCTATGCTCTGTAGGAGATCTCTAGTGAACTGCCGGGGTCCAGCCCCAGCTGATCCAGGGTATTTGAAGCAGAGACGGCGTAGGCAAGGGTCAGGGAACAACTGCTTAATTAAACGTTAATTAAGGATATAAAGAGTAATAAAATGAGGATAGCTCAGTAGGAAAATTCAGTGGAGAAAAGAGGCTGAGTAGCTTGGTTTACGCGGGGGACCAATAAAACTTCAAGACAAGAAGCTTGCACCACTTACGTAGGCCGCAGGCGTCCTTCCGTTCTCCCGAAGGAGAGGAGACACTGAGGCCTCCCCGGTCGGATCTTAGAAGCCCAGGCAAAATTAGTAAGCTTGGTGGGTTCCGCGCTCCAGATGGAGACTCAACCAGAGTGAGAGAGAGAGAGAGACATGGGGAGACCAGTATTTCGAGAAACTGATCCCAATTCTTTATTTTCCATGGTCTACTTTTATACACTGAGATGTTATGCAAAAGTCACGTGGGGTCAGCAGTCCTGACTTTTATCAAAGTCAGGTGCTTCATACAAAAGTATACAGAGGTCTTAGGGGTGTTACATCATCTTCTGGCCGGGGGGCCTGCTGACAATTTACGACCCTCTCCTTGTGACAGCGGTCAGTCAACCAGGACACTTATTTCTCCAGGGGTGATTATTCTTAAAACAGACGCCACCCAAATAAAGTTACATTCCTATAGGGTGAGGGTGTAGTAGGTTTTAGTTAAGGAAAGAATTTACTTAGCCTAAGGTCTAACGTGATTTATATCAAAGGTTAATACTTATTTCTTCTATATATTCATTAATGTGTATAAGGGCAGGGGATGTGGAGACTTAGCAGTAAACATAAGCTCAACAAATGAAAAACCCTTCACCAATATGATTTCTAATCAGCCCATTATACTTATACTAATAATTTTCTAACTTTTCTAAGGAACCTGTTTTTAGAAGGTTTAAAGCATGTCGTGCCTCTCATGGTTGGAAGGCTGTGAGCAATCACATGTGGCCGGACAAGCCTGTCAGGCAGGCTAGAGAACCTTCAGAGGAGTTTGTAGGTTAAAACACTCTTGTCACACCCAGGGGTTTTTATCAACTGGAGCTCTAGGTTAACTCCTTCTCCGAAAGAGGTGGTGGGGGACAGCCCCCCGTAAAGTCAGAGGTGTAGGTGAGAGCACAAAGTAGTAAGGTAGGCAGGCTCTGGTTATGGGGGTAGATGCTCGAGGATTTCCAGGGGGACTCCTGAGGCTCGATCCCGCCTTTGCGTATGTCGAGCCTCCTTCCTCATGACCTTTGCCATGGGCGGAGTGCCTCACTCTGGCCCCCAACAGTGCACCTCCTCTCTCAGGAACATTCTTGGCTCCTATCGAGACACCTCTGTGCGTGTAGCTACACACGCAACGTAGGGGCAAAGGGAGCCAGATTCTTTCCGTGGGGTGCTGATGCTTTGTGGCAAAGCACCTGCTTGAGAATCCATCAGCTTACGCTTCCCTCGCCTTGACAGAGGTCTCATTGCTGTAGCCCTTGGCAGTTTGGAAAGAAGAGGACCCTTACCTTTCATAAAGTGGGCCCTTGTCCTAGTTTGAAAGGAAAGGCAAGAGCTGAGCTGAGGCCAATAAGGCGCCAGTCAAGTCTGACGTATTCCCGAAGCCTGCTCCTTCATGGAAAATAACGCTGTAATCTAGGAATGTCTCTGCAAGGCTGGCAAAGGGCAGTCAGGAGCCTGCACCCTGCCTCTGGAATTACCGACTTCTGAACAGATCTGGAGGTCTCCCTTAGGGGAAGCTAACCCATTCTTCCAAATAGAGGCTTCCAAACGCAGGCCGCTTGGCTGCCTCTTGCTCTCTGAAGGAGGCCTGCTTTTCCCGCCTCCTATGAACCCCACATCCCAGCCTCTGGGAAAAGCGGATCTTGAAGATCTTTTCTCAGGGGTTGTTTCCACGGAGCTGGGGCCGAGCCTGGAGCCGCAAAGGCACAGGGGAAGAAAAACCACATGGACAAGTCTTTGCTCTCTAGGAGAGCTCTAGTGAACTTCACTCTGTCAGGAACGTTCTTGTTTCCTATGGAGACACCCCTGTCTGTGAAGCTGTGTACCGAACATGGAGACACAGAGTCTGATTCTCTCTGTGCAGCTTTGAAGCTGTCGTTCAAACAACAGCTTGAAAATCCATACAATGCTCTTCCTTACCCGTGACACAGTTCTCATTGCTATACCCCTTGGCAGTATTTAGAAATCCATACCCAAACCCTTCTCCTAGTAGGCCTGGGTCCTAGTTCGGAGAAACACGCAATGGCGGAGCTGAGGCCAGTAAGGCACCAGTCAGGTCTCACACACTCTGGCAGCCTGATCGTCCAGGGAGACTAAGGCCTGTTGTGCCTTGCAGGAGGCTCGCTTGTGTTACCTCCTGTGAACTGCGTTTGCCAGCCTGGGGGAATAGCGGTCCCTGGAGATCTTTTCTCAGGGGCTCCTTCCGCTGAGCTGGGGCGGACCTCGGGGACCCAACTCACAGGGCAAGGTAAAACCATATGGACAGGTCTATGCTCTGTAGCAGACTTCTAGTGAACCTCATCTCTCAGGAACATTCTTGGCTCCTATAGAGACACTTCTGTGTGTGAAGCTGCGTACCTAACATAGGGGCACAGAGAGCCTGATTCTCTCAGTTCATTTTGACCCTGTCGTTCAGAAAACAGCTTGAGAATCCATAAAATGTTCTCCCTTACCGCTGAGAGAATTCTCACTGCTGTAGCCCTTGGCACTTTGTAGAAACCCGCACCCAAACTCTTCTCCAAATAGGCCTGGGTCCTAGTTCGGAGGAACAGGCAATGGTGGAACTGAGGCCAGTAAGGCAACAGTCAGGTTTCACACACTCTGGCAGCCTGCTCCTCCAGGGACAGTAAGGCCTCTTTTTCTCTGCAGGAGATTCGCTTGCCTTACTTCCTGTGAACAGCGTTTCCCAGCCTCAGCGAAGCGGTTCCTGGAGATCTTTTCTCAGGGACAGTTTCCCCGGAGGTGTGGCGGACCTCGGGGACCCAACTCACAGGGGAAGGAAAAACCACATGGACAGGTCTATGCTCTGTAGGAGAGGTTTAGTGAACCTAATCTCTCAGGAACATTCTTGGCTCCTATAGAGACAACTCTGTGTGTGAAGCTACACTCCCAACATTGGGGAACAGGGATCTTGGTTCTCTCCATGGGGTGCTGATGCTTTGTAGTAAAGCACCTGCTTGAGAATCCATCCTCTTAGGCTTCCCTCACCTTGACAGAGGTCTCATTGCTGTAGCTCTTGGCAGTTTCAAAGAAGAAGACCCTTACCCTTCATAAAGTAGGCCCTTGTCCTAGTTTGAATGGAAAGGCAATAGCTGAGCTGAGGCCAATAAGGAGCCAGTCCCCTCTGACACATTCCCGAAGCCTGCTCCTTCATGGAATATAACTCTAGAATGTTGGAATGTCTTTGCAAGGCTGGCAAAGGGCAGTCAGGAACCAGCACCCTGCCTCTGGAATTACCGACTTCTGAGCAGATCTGGAGGTCTCCTTTAGGAGAAGCTAACCCATTCCTTCCAAATAGAGGCTTCAAAACACAGGCAGGTTGGCTGCCTTTCGTGCCCGAAGGAGGCTTGCTTTTCTCTCCTCCTATGAACCCCAGTTCCCAGCCTCTGGGAAAAGCATATCTTGAAGATATTTTCTCAGGGGTTGTTTCCACGGAGCTGGGGCCGAGCCCGGGGCCCAAAGGCACAGGGGAAGGCAAGACCACATGGACAGGTCTATGCCCTGTAGCAGACCTCTAGTGAACCTCATCTCTCAGGAGCATTCTTGGCTCCTACAGAGACACCTCTGTGTGTGAAGCTGCGTACCTAACATAGGGGCAGAGAGAGCCTGATTCTCTCTGTTCATTTTGACGCTGTCATTCAGAAAACAGCTTGAGAATCCATAAAATGCTCTCCTTTACCACCGAGAGAATTCTCACTGCTGTAGCCCTTGGCACTTTGTAGAAATCTGCACCCAAACGCTTTTCCAAGTAGGCCTGGGTGCTAGCTCGGATGAACAGGCAATGGTGGAGCTGAGGCCAGTAAGGCAACAGTCAGGTTTCACACATTCTGGCAGCCTGCTCCTCCAGGGACTGTAAGGCCTCTTTTACTATGCAGGAGATTCGCTTGCCTTACTTCATGTGAACAGCATTTCCCAGCCTTGGCGAAGCGGTTCCTGGAGATCTTTTCTCAGGGACAGTTTCCCCGGAGGTGTGGCAGACCTCGAGGACCCAACTCACAGGGGAAGGCAAAACCACATGGACAGGTCTATGCTCTGTAGGAGAGGTTTAGTGAACCTAATCTCTCAGGAACATTCTTGGCTCCTATAGAGACAACTCTGTGTGTGAAGCTACACTCCCAACATTGGTGCACAGGGAGCTTGATTCTCTCCGTTGGGTGCTGATGCTTTGTGGCAAAGCACCTGCTTGAGAATCCATCCTCTTAGGCTTCCCTCACCTTGACAGAGGTCTCATTGCTGTAGCCCTTGGCAGTTTGCAAAGAAGAAGACCCTTACCCTTCATAAAGTAGGGCCTTGCCCTTGTTTGAATGGAAAGGCAATAGCTGAGCTGAGGTCAATAAGGAGCCAGTCCCGTCTGACACATTCCCGAAGCCTGCTCCTTCATGGAAAATAACTCTAGAATCTAGGAATATCTTTGCAAGGCTAGCAAAGGGCAGTCAGGAACCAGTACCCTGCCTCTGGAATTACCGACTTCTGAGCAGATCTGGAGGTCTCCTTTAGGAGAAGCTAACCCATTCCTTCCAAATAGAGGCTTCAAAACACAGGCAGGTGGGCTGCCTTTTCGTTCCCTATGGAGGCGTGCTTTTCTCTCCTCCTACGAACCCCGGTTCCCAGACACTGGGAAAAGTGGATCTTGAAGATATTTTCTCAGGGGTTGTTTCCACGGAGCTGGGGCCGAGCCTGGAGACCCAAAGGCACAGGGGAAGGCAAGACCACATGGACAAGCCT
Organism: Bubalus kerabau; assembly: GCF_029407905.1. Lineage (NCBI taxonomy): Eukaryota > Metazoa > Chordata > Mammalia > Artiodactyla > Bovidae > Bubalus > Bubalus kerabau. The sequence continues at coordinate 692,631 of NC_073644.1, read as the reverse complement.
TTGCTCTTTAGTATAGCTCTAATGAACCTCACTCTGTCAGGATCTTTCTTGATTCCTACGGAGACACACCTGTGTGTGAAGCTGCGGGCACAGAGAGCCTGATTACCCCTGTGCAGCGCTGAGTCTGGGCGGCTAAACAACAGCTTGGGAATGCAGCCTGGGGCGCTTCCCTTCCCTCGGACAGAGCTCTCCTTGCGGTAGGCCTTGGTAGTTTGCATACAATGGGGCCCTAAGCCCTCTGCAAGTTGGCCTGGCTCCTAGGTCCAAAGGGCAGGCCAGAGCGGAGCTGAGGCTGTCAGGCTCCAGACACATCTCCCATACTCCTACATCCTGCTCCTACCCGGGCGTGAACGCTAGAAGCTGGGAAGGTACCTGGACCATGCAGGGGCGGGGCGAACGCGGGCGGCGTGGGGCGGGGGTCGGCTTCTGGCGGGGGTGGGGGCGGGCTTCCCAGTTGTGCTCTCAGAGGTGGACACTGAGGCTGCAAACGCGCCGGGAGTGCACCCGGGACTGGGTAAACCCGGGCTGCGCGGGTCGAGATTCCAATGGCTTTGGGTGGGGGTCGGTCCCAGTTGTGCTCCTGGGGGTCGCCACTGCGGCTGGGAACGCGCCGGGAGCGCGGCAGGGGCGGGGCTAACCCTGAGGGCGCGGGGCGGGGGTCGGCTCATGGGGGGGATGGGGAGGGGTTCCCAGTTGCGCTCTCGGGGGTTGCAACTGCGGCTGGGAACGCCCATTTCGTCCGCTCCTGGGTCCCCAAGGATCGCCATCCCGTGGGTGCAGTGGAGGGCTGCGGACCACAGGTAAGGGAACTGGGACTGCGTGGAGCAGGGAACCAAGTATTCCGCCGTCTGTTGGCACATTCTCGGAGCTCCCCAACCTGGCGGTCGCAGAAAGGCCTTGCCTTTGGGGTCAAGGCCTTTACCGCTCCACCCCTCTGCTGAAAAATCTCAGAGTCTGCGCGGTTCTTCCAAGCAGCCTAGTGTCCGCTGGAAGTCCAAGGGACAGAACACTGAACTCTGGCCGGCTGGCCCAGCCCTGCTTCTGGCACTTTGTAAGCCAGCGGGCCCTTGAGCACCTGCTGGGATGGGAAAGGGAAGGGTCCACGGATTGCACCCTAGAAACTTAGTAGGGTGCATGGATTTCAAACCCTGGTGGCCGCCCAGGCAGCAAAGAAGGGGGGAGGGCACCTTGCTGCCCTTTCATGGCAGAATCTGTGGTTGTCCAGCTGCGTGGGCCTTTTCATGAGGACCCTGTGCAATAAAAGTTTGGTGTTTTGGAACTGAATAATTAGAACGTGTAAAAGCTTTAAATTATGTGGTGGTGTAATTAAAAAACAAAACAAAACAAAACCAAGCTCCAAGTGTTTTGCAAATGGAGGTTTAAATATTGAAGGACTGTATTCCTTGCACTGTGGCATTCTATCAAGAAGTGTGCAGGATTTTTTTTTTTTTTTTAAGAAAAGTGTTCGAAGTGAGGGAAACAGGAAACCCAGAGGTGCCCCTGTATTTTGGGGAAGGCCTTAGGAGGTCACTTGGAAATGCTGCTGGATGTGCGGGAGGGCAGCAGATGGGCTGTGCAGGCTTGTCCTTTGCATGGATGTTCTTGTGTGTGGAAACCCAGCTCGGAGCCATCTCCTGATGTGTAAGAATTTCGCAGACAAACCTTGAGCTAAGCAATGCATTTTTTCCTAAGAAAATGTTTGTCTTAAGCGATGTAAATATCCTATGTATTTCCGCTAGACTCTGGCTTCAGGTCGGTTCCCCCAAAAGGCTCAGAAGCGATTTGAACAAAACAGCATGTTTTCCTCCTAGCTTGTTCTCCTTATCTATGTTAAGGAAATGATATATTTGCCTGCAATACTGCCTTTCTTCAAGATTCATGTCAATCAAGTTTTGGCCCGGGATGACTCACCTGCTGCCAATATTATCTCAATGCATGTCGTGGGGGAAGGGCCTGGTGCCATTCCCTGAAACAGTTCCTTTCTTTCCTTAGCTGACTGCTAGTGCCTGTAGAATATCTGGCTAAAGACCAGCAGGGGGTACTCTTACTACCCCCCCCCACCCCGCCTCAAGTCTAAGTCAGCAGCTTTCTCTATCTCTTTAATACTTTAATAACACTTGATGACACAAAAGCTCTGAGCGATCAAATCATATCAAATCTTCATTTCAGATTGAAGATGCATTCCATGGTATTGCCATCTTAAGTCTTTCCATCGTTATGGAATATCTGTCCATGTATTCAGGATAGTTTTCAGCCAGGGTGTATAATTTCCAGTGTGCCAGTCTTGTCATCCTCGTTACATCCATGGCAAAGTGTTTTATTCATGTTGATATTATTGAAAGGGAATTTTTTAAAATTCCTTTTCAGATTATTATCTGCTAATGTATACAGATAAAACTGTGTAATCATTCATTTTTATCAGTTTGGACAGCTTGATAGTTGTCTTTAATTTCTTTACTTTCTGACACTTTAAGATTATCCTGGGACACATATGTAATGCCTCACCCCTAAATTCAGACATGTGTTCAAAGAACTTCTGTCCTTTTATTTATTTATTTATTTATTCTTTAACATTGAAATCGTTTTGACTATGCTGGGTGTTTGTTGCTAAATGGAAGTAGCTAGGACCTCTGGACTGCAGTCTCTCATCTCTTGCTGACCTCTTGTTGACCTCTGCAGATTCCTGGTAGGTGGGAGCTTGTTAGTTCCTTGTTCCTTATCAGAACCTCCTGTGGTAAGTGTTTTTCTCTTCTCTGTTGCCTGGTAAGGGTGGGTGGTCATGGGCATCCCAAAGTTGGCTAGAAGTCAATTATTTAGGCAGGCTTGTGCATAGATATGGGAGAAGGCAATGGCACCCCACTCCTGGAAAATCCCAAGGACGGAGGAGCCTGGTAGGCTGCAGTCCATGGGGTGGCTAAGAGTCGGACACCACTGAGCGACTTCATTTTCACTTTTCACTTTCATGCATAGGAGGAGGAAATGGCAACCCACTCCAGTGTTCTTGCCTAGAGAACCCCAGGGACTGCGGGGCCTGGTGGGCTGCCATCTATGGCGTGGCACAGGGTCGGCCTCAACTGAACCACTTAGCAGCTGCAGCAGCAGCAGCAGCAGTGCATAGATATCAAAGGGGATGAGAACAGTCAGGTAGGATCACATATGTCACCGTGAAACAATACTTCTCCTCTTAGCCAAAGCTAACAAAAGATTTCTGTTCTAGGTCAACCTAGAAGAGATCACTTAAGAGGTAAAGAAACTTAAACTCCATTAGCAAAGGCAGTTCAACATCTCAAGAAAACTTGTGCTAGGCACAAAACTCTTTTCTGGGGGCCTACTTTCCCTACAACCTCCTTATCCCATTCTGTACCCATTCCTTTGCTTCTCCCGTCCTGAAAATGCCACCGCTAAGACAGAACTACTTCGTTTTCCTTCTTAAAGTGTGATTGCATTCCATACATTCTTGTAATAACAAGTCATACATTTCCCTTCAGCAACCAAGAACTCACTCTTATATTGGCATTTGATAGATTGGTGAGCATACCTATCAGTGATAATAGCGCCCACCCCGCTTCCTGCAAGAACAGAACAAAACAAAACAAAACAAAAAAATTGCTTTCTTACATTTAATATGTTCGGATGGTGCCAGTCACTATTCATGTAGAGTCAAAAATCTCTTTTGTTTCTGTGTAAAAGGGAGGTCCTTTCAAGTCGTGAATGTTTAAGAAGTTTCATTTATTTGGAAGTGACCTAGCTATTCAATACACTGTCGTCACTTAGTTTAGCACCAGGATAGAAACTCAGGTAACCAAAACACCTGGAGGAACGATTGTAAGTTCAGTTCAGTTCAGTTGCTCAGTCGAGTCTGACTCTTTGTGACCCCGTGGCCTGCAGGACGCCAGGCTTCCGTGTCCATCACCAACTCCAGGGGCTTGCTCAAACTCATGTCCATCGAGTCAGGGATGCCATCCAACCATCTTATCCTCTGTCATCCCCTTCTCCTCTGCCTTCAATCAAGACTATGAGAGGCAGATATTTTAGAGTATAATTATTGTTAAGAGTTTATCTAAAAGCTCATATCACATTTACATTTTTTACATTGGTTGTTGCTGTTTCCAGGTACTTTCTTGCTGACAAGCTTGTGACACATATAACAATAGAGCAATTTTTACCTCAAAAGAAACCTAGGCACTATGAACATGTTGTGCTTAATGTTGTTGACTCTTAGACATGTCTATAGTGGAGGAGCAAAACCAAAAATACTAGATATTTAATATTGACTAGTTCCCAGTTCATGGGACTCTGACATTCATTTAGGTCAATGTTTTCTTGTATTTCCAGCAGTTTGATTTGGAAGGGCTGCCTTGTCTTGAGACCATTGAAATCAGAACTCAGAACTTGAGCAATATTATCAAAAAACACAAGGCTCACACTGACACATACCTTAATCCAGACAGACAGACAAGACATCTTCCAGTTTTCCGCCTGAGGTTTAAAATATTTCTTTGAGCCGTTTTCCTGGGGAGTGGGGGGGGGAGTGGGGGTGGCAGCGAGGCAGGCTTGGGTAACAAGCTAATTGTTGGTCATTGCATATGCAAAGAACCAGCTTTCCGGGTTCCAAGGAAAAAAGTTTCCTTGGTACCCAATTTTGTTTGGATCTATAGACTCTCATGGCCCTCCTAGGTCAGGACATCTTTCCTTTCTGTAGTCCTCATTTTATCCCTAAATCATAGACAGCTTGGATTGTCTCTGTGGGGTGGATGTATTGTCCTCGTGTTTGACCTGGCGGCAGTAGCGAGGTCCGAGATCCTCTCCTGGAACCGGGCGTGGGGACGGGGCTCACCAGGAGCCCCTGGTGGAAGTGGGCAACGCCCCGGGAGCGCGCCAGGGGCGGGGCGATCCCGGGCGGCGCGGGTCGGGGTTCTGGTCGGGAGGGGGTGGGGGGCGGTAACAGTTGTGCTCTCGGGGGTCCCCACTGCAGCTGGAAACGCGCTGGGAGTGCGGCAGGGGCGGGGTGAACCCGGGTGGCGCGGGGCGGGGTTCGGCTCCTGGCGGGGGTGGGGGAGGTCTTCCCAGTTGTGCTCTCGGTGGTGGCCACTGCGGCTGGAAACGCGCCGGGAGCGCACCCGGGGCGGGGTAAACCTGGGCTGCGCGGGTCGAGATTTAGATGGCTGTGGGTGGGGGTTCGGTCCCAGTTGTGCTCTCTGGGGTCGCCACTGCGGCTAGGAACGCCCATTTCCTATGCTCCTGTGTCCCCAAGGATCCACATCTAGTGGGTGCAGCGGAGGGCTGTGGGCCACAGGTCAGGGAACTGGGACTGCTTGGAGCAGGGAACCAAGTATTCCGCCCTCTGTTGGCACATTCTCGGAGCTCCCCAACCTGGCGGTCGCAGAAAGGCCTTGCCCTTGGTGTCAAGGCCTTTAACGCTCCACCCCTTTGCTGAAAAATCTCAGTCTGCACGGTTTTCCCAAGCAGCCTAGTGTCCCCTGGAAGTCCAAGGGACAGAACACTGAACTCTGGCCGGCTGGCCCAGCCCTGCTTCTGGCACTTTGTAAGCCAGCGGGCCCTTGAGCACCTGCTGGGATGGGAAAGGGAAGGGTCCACGGATTGCACCCTAGAAACTTAGTAGGGTGCATGGATTTCAAACCCTGGTGGCCGCCCAGGCAGCAAAGAAGGGGGGAGGGCACCTTGCTGCCCTTTCATGGCAGAATCTGTGGCTGTCCTGATGCGTGGGCCTTTTCATGGGGACCTTGTGCAATAAAAGTTTGGTGTTTTGGTACTGAATAATTAGAAATTGTAAAAAGTTTAAATTATGTGGTGGTGTAATTAAAAAACAAAACAAAACAAAACCAAGCCCCAAGTGTTTGGCACAGGGAGGTTTAAGTATTGAAGGCCTGTTTTCCTTGCACTGTGGCATTCTATCAAGAAGTGTGCAGGATTTTTTTTTTTTTAAGAAAAGTGTTCGAAGTGAGGGAAACAGGAAACCCAGAGGTGCCCCTGTATTTTGGGGAAGGCCTTAGGAGGTCACTTGGAAATGCTGCTGGCTGTGGGGGAGGGGGGCAGATGGGCTGCGCAGGCTTGTCCTTTGCATTCATGTTCTTGTGTCTAGAAACCCGGCTCGGAGCCATCTCCTGATGTGTAAGAATTTCGCAGACAAACCTTGAGCTAAGCAATGCATTTGTTCCTGAGGAAATGTTTGTCTTAAGCGATGTAAATATCCTATGTATATCTGCTGGACTCTGGCTTCAGGTCGGTTCCCCCAATAGGCTCAGAAGCGACTTGAACAAAACAGTATGTTTTCCTCGTACCTTGTTCTCCTAATCTATGTTAAGGAAATGATATATTTGCCTGGAATACTGCCTTTCTTCAAGATTCATGTCAATCAGTTTTTGGCCCAGGATGACTCACCTGCTGCCAATGTGACCTCAAGGCATGTCGTGGGGGAGGGGCCTGGTGCCATTCCCTGAGACAGTGCCTTTCTTTCCTTAGCTGACTGCTAGTGCCTGTAGAATATCTGGCTAGAGACCAGCAGCGCGTACACCCCGCCTCAAATCTAAGTCAGCAGTTTTCTCTATCTCATTTATACTTTAATAACAATTGATGACACAAAAGCTCTGAGCGATCAAATCATATCAAATCTTCATTTCAGATTGAAGATGCATTCCATGGTATTGCCATCTTAAGTCTTTCCATTGTTATGGAATACCTGTCCATGTATTCAGGATAGTTTTCAGCCAGGGTGTATAAGTTCCAGTGTGCCAGTCTTGTCATCCTCGTTACATCCATGGCAAAGTGTTGTATTCATGTTGACATTATTGAAAGGGAATTTTTTTTAATTCCTTTTCAGATTATTATCTGGTAATATATACAGAAAAAACTGTGTAATCTTTCGTTTTTATCAGTTTGGACAGCTTGATAGTTGTCTTTAATTTCTTTCCTTTCTCATACTTTAAGATTTTCCGGGCACTGTACATGTACTGCCTCACCCCTAATCTCAGTCATGTGTTCAAAGAACTTCTGTCCTTTATTTGTTTACTTATTTTTTGCAACATTGAATTCGTTTTGACTATGCTGGGTGTCTGCTGCAAGATGGAAGTTGCTAGGACCTCTGGACTGCAGTCTTCCATCTCTTACTGACCTCTTGTTGACCTCTGCAGAATCCTGGTTGGCGGGAGCTTGTTAGTTCCTCGTTCCTTACCAGGACCTCCTGTGGTAAGTGTTTTTCTCTTCTCTGTTGCCTTGTAAGGGTGGATGGTCATTGGCATCCCAAAGCTAGCTAGAAGTCAATGATTTAGGCAGGCTTGTGCATAGATATGGGAGAAGGCAATGGCACCCCACTCCAGTACTCTTGTGTGGAAAATCCCATGGATGGAGGAGCCTGGTAGGCTGCAGTCCATGGGGTCGCTAAGAGTCGGACACCACTGAGCGACTTCACGTTCACTTTTCACTTTCATGCATGGGAGGAGGAAATGGCAACCCACTCCAGTGTTCTTGCCTAGAGAACCCCAGGGACTGCGGGGCCTCGTGGGCTGCCGTCTATGGGGTCGCACAGAGTCGGACACGACTGAAACGACTTAGCAGCAGCAGCAGCGGCGGCAGCAGCAGCAGAAGCAGTGCATCGATATCAAAAGGGCTGCAAACAGTCAGGAAGGATCACATATGTCACCGTGAAACACTACTTCTCCACTTAGCCAAAGCTAACAAAAGATTTCTGTTCTAGGTCAACCTAGAAGAGATCACTTAAGAGGTAAAGAAACTTAAACTCCATTAGCAAAGGCAGTTCGACATCTCAAGAAAACTTGTGCTAGGCACAGAACTCTTTTCTGGGGGTCCACTTTCCCTACAACCTCCTTATCCCATTCTGTACCCATTCCTTTGCTTCTCCCATCCTGAAACGGCCACCTGTAAGACAGAACTACTTTGTTTTCCTTCCTCAAGTGCCATTGCATTCCACATACTTTCTTGTAATAACAAGTCATACATTTCCCTTCAGCAACCAAGAACTGACTTTTATATTGGCATTCGCTATAGCCCGCCCCCCTCCCCCCACCCCCAAGAACAGAACAAAACAAAACAAAACAATTGCTTTCTTACATTTAACATGTCAGGATGGTGCCAGACACTATACATGGAGAGTCAAAAATCTCTTTTGTTTCTGTGTAAAAGGGAGGTCCTTTCAAGTCGTGAATGTTTCAGAACTTTCATTTATTTGGAAATGACCTAGCTTTTCAATACACTGTCGTCACAAGGATAGAAACTCGGGTAACCAAAACACCTGGAGAAACGTTTGTTAGTTCAGTTCAGTTCAGTTGCTCAGTCGTGTCTGACTCTTTGGGACCCCGTGGCCTGAAGGACGCCAGGCTTCCGTGTCCGTCACCAGCTCCAGGGGCTTGCTCAAACTCATGTCCATCGAGTCAGTGATGCCATCCAACCATCTTATCCTCTGTCATCCCCTTCTCCTCTGCCTTCAATCAAGACTATGAGAGGCAGATATTATAGAGTATAATTATTGTAAAGAGTTTGTCTAAAAGCTCATATCACATTTACATTTTTTACTTTTGTTGTTGTCGTTTCCAGGTAGTTTCTTGCTGACAAGCTTGTGACAGATATAACAATAGAGCAATTTTTACCTCAAAAGAATCCTAGGCACTATGAACATGTTGTGCTTAATGTTGTTGACTCTTAGACATGTCTATAGTGGAGGAGCAAAACCAAAAATACTAGATATTTAATATTGACTAGTTCCCAGTTCACGGGACTCTGACATTCATTTAGGTCAATGTTTTCTTGTATTTCCAGCAGTTTGATTTGGAAGGGCTGCCTTGTCTTGAGACCATTGAAATCAGAATTCAGAACTTGAACAATATTATCAAAAAACACAGGGCTCACACTGACACATACCTTAATCCAAACAGACAGACAAGACATCTTCCAGGTTTCCGCCTGAGATTTAAAATATTTCTTTGAGCCAGTCTTCTGGGGAGTGGGGGGATGGGGGTGGCAGTAAGGCAGGCTTGGGTAACAAGCTAATTGTTGGTCATTGCATATGCAAAGAACCAGCTTTCCGGGTTCCAAGGAAAAAAGTTTCCTTGGTAACCAACTTTGTCTGGTTCTATAGAATATCATGGCCCTCCTAGGTCAGGTCATCTTGCCTTTCTGTAGTCCTCGTTTTATCCCTAAATCATAGACAGCTTGGATTGTCTCTGTGGGGTGTATGTATTGTCCTCATGTTTGACCTGGCGGCAGCAGCGAGGTCCGAGAGCCTCTCCTGGAACCGGGCGTGGGGACGGGGCTCACCGAGAGCCACTGGTGAAGGTGGGCAGCGCCCCTGGAGCGCGGCAGGGGCGGGGCGAACCCGGGCGGCGCAGGGCGGGTGTCGGCTCCTGGCGGGGGTAGGGGAGGGCTTCCCAGTTGTGCTCTCGGAGATGGCCACTGCAGCTGGAAACGCGCCGGGAGCGCAGCCAGGGTGGGGTAAACCTGGGCTGCACAGGTCGAGATTCCGCTCACTGTGGGTGGGTGGTCGGTCCCTGTTGTGCTTCTGGGGGTCGCCAATATTGCTGGAAACCCACCGGGAGCCCGGCAGGGCCGGGGCGAAACCTGGCGGTGCGGGGCGGGGTGGGGTTCCGTTCGCAGTGGGGGTCGGCTCCTGGCGGGGGTGGGGGAGGGCTTTCCAGATGTGCTGTTGGGGGTCGCCATTGCGGCTGGGAATGCCCATTTCGTGAACTCCTGGATCCCCAAGGATCGGCATCCATTGGCCACAGCGGAGGGGTGCGGAACACAGGTAAGGGAACGGGGACTGCGTGGAGCAGGGAACCATGTATTCCGCCCTGTGTTGGCACAGTCTCAGAGCTCCCCAACCTGGCGGTCGCAGAAAGGCCTCGTCTTTGGGGTCAAGGCCTTTACCGCTCCACCCCTCTGCTGAAAAACCTCAGAGTCTGCGTGGATTTCCCAAGCAGCCTAGTGTCCGCTGGAAGTCCAAGGGACAGAACCCTGAATTCTGGCCGGCTGGCCCAGCCCTGCTTCTGGCACTTTGTAGGCCAGCGGGCCCTGGAGCACCTGCTAGGATGGGAAAGGGAAGGGTACGCGAATTGCACCCTGGTGGCCGCCGAGGCAGCAAAGAAGGGGGGAGGGCACCTTACTGCCCTTTAATGGCAGACAGAATCTGTGGCTGTCCTGCTGCGTGGGCCTTTTCATGGGGACCTTGTGCAATAAAAGTTTACCGGTGACCTTAGGGAACTTCCCAGTGTGCTTCTGACAGATGAGGGATGCTGTGGAGTTGGCGGGGCCTCTCAGGACTCCGCTGGGTTTGGCGCAATGGAAGAGGGCCTCATCTCCAGGGAAGGCAGGAACCTCAGGCTTCTTCTCCGTTTCAGACTCCGACCGCAGGGTCCCTGCAGAGTTGGGACAGGAGAGTCAGGAATCGTCTTGTCTGAGGAAGGGAACTCAGCTTGCCTCTCGAGGTGCTCAGGGGGTCTCAGGCCCCTTGTTGAGCTGTGTGTGGAACCTGCGGGTGTTTCCGGAAATGCACGACGGTGACAGTGCCCCTTCGTGTTGTGCCTTCACCCACTGGGTTGCCTTCGAAGAGGTGTCCGGGCCTCGGGTTCTTTTCAAGAGCAGACAGGGAAATCGGGGTCTTTCGGCATGAGGGACCACCCACGGGGCTAGTCTCAAATTTCCTAGTGAGGCCGGCTTCATCCTGAGTTGTGCTGGGAAGGCAGGGGACACTTCCAGACAATGCAGGGGGATCGACTCTCCTGTCGCCATCAGGAGGGGAGAAGGGGCTCAGATGAAGTGGGGATGGAACCCTCGGTGTTACCCTCGAGGGAAACCGGCGTGTGGGGGACTTTTGGGGGTTGCATGAAAGGAGTCAGGTACCGTTTCGCACTTCAGGACAGAACCTGGGACTTCCCTTGAGACGCCGTAGCGGGCAAGGGCCTCATCTTGCGAAGACGTTGGGACCATGTGGATTTTCTCGAGTTGCGGCGGGATTCTAGAGTTATGAAGTGGATTTCAGGCTTCCTCTTGTGTTGGCCCCGGGAAGCCTAATCTTCCATTCGAGTTGCGAGGGAAAGCTGAGGGTTGCACTCGAGTCACTGCAGGGCCAAAGAGACCTCATCTAGGCCTGTGTCCGGGACTTAACGTTGCTCTCAAGGGAAAACAGGGATCTCAGGGTGGCGTTCCAGACTCCCCCAGGGAGTCAGGCCTCGCCTCGAGGGCAAGCCAAGGATGCCGCTCTCCTCTCAAGTCGCGACGCAGATCTCTTGGAGCCCACTGAGTGGCCTCAAGGGAGTCAGGCCTTCTCTTCAGTTTGGAGAGAGGACTCGGGATTGTGCTCTGGGTCAGGCAGGAAAAGAAGGCCCTCACCTCGCGAGGATGGGGGCTTCTCAGGGGTTTCCTCGAGCTGCGGCGCCCGTGGGGGTTTTCTCACGAGGCAAGACGAGGATCTCAGGGAGCCTCTCGTGCGGTGCCAGGGAAGTCAGGTCTCTGTGCACGTGGCGAGGGGGAGCGCGTCATGGCTCTCCAGTCATGGGAGAGGACTAGGGCCTCCAGAGGCGTTGAAGAAGGACACTCGAGGTCTTTCTGTGGTTGCGGCGGGAAAGCCTCGTTTCCCTCGCCTTCTGCCGGGGACCTGAGGGAACTTCCCATGGTGCCTCTGATAGGTGAGGGATGCTGTGGAGTTGGCGGGGCCTCTCGGGACTCCGCTGGGCTTGGCGCAATGGAAGAGGGCCTCATCTCGAGGGGAGACAGGAAACTTAGGCTTCCTCTCCTTTTCGGACTCCAACCACAGGGTCCCTGCAGAGTTGGGACAGGAGAGTCAGGCCTCGTCTTGTCTGAGGAAGGGAACTCCGCTTGCCTCTCGAATTGCTCAGGGTGTCTCACGCACCTCGTCAAGCTGTGTGTGGAAACCGCGGGTTTTTCCGGATGACGCACGGGGGTGTCAGTGCCCCTTCGAATGGTAACTTCACCCACAGGGTTGCCTTCGAAGAGGTGTCCGGGCATCGGGTTCTTATCCAGAGCGGACTGGGAAATTGGGGTCGTTCGGCATGTGTCACAACCCACGGGGCTCGTCTCGAATTTCCTCGGGAGGCTGGCCTCATCCTGAGGTGTGCCGGGAAAGCTGGGAACCCCTTCCAGAATACGCAGGGGAATCGGCTCTCCTGTCGTGATGAGGAGGGGAGAAGGGGCTCAGATGAAGGGGTGCCAGGACCCTCGGTGTTCCCCTCGAGGGAACCCGGCGTGTCTGGGAAATTTTGGAGGTCGCATGAAGGGTGTCAGGTACCGTTTCGCAACTCAGGACGGAACGTGAGACTTCCCTTGAGACGCCGTAGCGGGCAAGGGCCCCATCTTGCGAAGACGTTGGGACCACGTGGTTTTTCTCGAGTTGCGGCGGGATTCTGGAGTTACGACGGGGATTTCAGGCTTCCTCTTGGGTTGGCCCTGGGAAGCCCCATCTTCCATTCGAGTTGCTAGGGAAAGCTGGGGGTTGCGCTTGAGTCACTGCAGGGCCCAAGAGACCTCATCTAGGCGTGTGTCCAGGACCTAGTAGTACTCTCAAGGGAAGACAGGGATCCCGGGGTTGCACTCCAGAGTCCCCCGTGGAGTCAGGCCTGGCCTCGAGGGGAAGCAAAGGACTCCGCTCTTCTCTTGAGCCACGACGAGGATCTCTTGGAGCCCTCTGAGTGGCCTCAAGGGAGTCAAGCCTAATCTTCAGTTTGGAGAGAGGACTCGGGATTGCTCTCCAGGAAAGGCAGGAAAAGAAGGCCCTCACCTCGCGAGGACGGGGGCTTCTCAGGGGTTTCCTCGAGCTGCGGCGTCCGTGGGGCTTTTCTCACGAGGCACGACGAGGTTCTCAGGGAGCCTCTCGTGCGGCGCCAGGGAAGTCAGGTCTCCATGAGCGTGGCGAGGGGGAGCGCGTCATTGTTCTTGAGTCCTGGGAGGGGACTAGGGCATCAAGGCGTGTAGAAGAAGGTCTCTTGAGGTCTTTCTCGGCTTGCAGCGGGAAACCATCGTTTCCCTCGACTTCTCCCGGTGACCTGAGGGAACTTCCCATGGTTCCTCTTAGAGGTGAGGGATGCTGTGGAGTTGGTGGGCCATCTCGGGACTCCTCTGGGTTTGGCGCAATCGAAGAGGGCCTCATCTCGAGGGGAGACAGGACCTCAGGCTTCCTCTCCGTTTCGTACTCCGACAGCAGTGTCCCTGCAGCTTTGGGGCAGGAGAGTCAGGCCTCGTCTTGTCTGAGGAAGGGAACTCCGCTTGCCTCTCGAGTTGCTCAGGGAGTCTCAGTCCCCTCGTGGAGCTCTGTGTGGAAACCGCGGGTGTTTCCGGACGATGCACGGGAGTGTCAGTGCCCCTTCGTGTTGTTCCTTCACTCACAGGGTGGCCTTCGAAGAGGTGTCCGGGCATCGGGTTCTCCTCAACTGCGGACCGGGAAATCAGGGTCGTTCAACATGGGGCACCAGCCACGGGGCTTGTCTCGAATTTCCTCGCGAGGCTGGCCTCATCCTGAGGGGCGCCGGGAACCCCTTCCAGACCACGCAGGGGAATCAACTCTCCTGTCGCGAACAGGAGAGGAGTAGGAGCTCAGAGGAAGTGGTGCCGAGATTCTCGGTGTTCCCCTCAAGGGAACCCGGCATGTCGGGGAACTTTTGGATGTCGCATGAAGGGTGTCAGGTACCATGTCTCACTTCACGACGGAACATGGGACTTCCCTTGAGACGCCATACCGGGCAAGGGCCTCATCTTGCGAAGACGTTGAAACCACGTGGTTTTTCTCGAGTTGCGGCAGGATTCTCGAGTTTCGACGAGGATTTCAGGCTTCCTCTTGGGTTGGCCTTGGGAAGCCCCATCTCCCATTCAAGTAGCGAGGGAAATCTGGGGGTAGCGCTCGAGTCACTGCAGGGCCAAAGAGACCTCATCAAGGCGTGTGTCCTGGAACTAATATTCCTCTCCAGGGAAGGCAGGAATCTCGGGGTTGCATTTCAGGCTCCCTCGGGGAGTCAGGCCTCGTCTCGAGGGGAAGCCAAGGACTCCGCTCTCCTCTCGAGTGGCGACGCGGATCTCTTGGAGCCCTCTGAGTGGCCTCAAGGGAGTCCAGCCTCCTCTTCAGTTTGGAGAGAGGACCCGGGATTGATCTCCAGGCCATGCAGGAAAAGAAGGCCCTCAGCTCGCGAGGACGGGGGCGTCTCAGGGGTTTCCTCGAGCTGCGGCGCCCGTGGGGGTTTTCTCCCGAGGCACGACGAGGATCTCAGGGAGCCTCTCGTGCGGCGCCAGGGAAGTCAGATCTCCATGCGCGTGGCGAGGGGGAGCGCGTCATGGCTCTCGAGTCACGGGAGGGGACTAGGGCCTCGAGACGCATTGAAGAAAGACTCTCGAGCTCTTTCTCGGGTGGCGGCGGGAAACCCTCGTTTCCCTCGCCTTCTGCCAGGGATCTTAGGGAACTTCCCAGGGTGCCTCTGAGAGGCGAGGGATCCTGTGGAGGTGGCGGGGCCCCTCGGGACTCCGCTGGGTCTGGCGCAACGGAAGAGGGCCTCACCTCGAGGGGAGGCAGGAACCTCAGGCTTCCTCTCCGTTTCGGCTCCGACCACAGGGTCCCTGCAGAGTTGGGACAGGAGAGTCATGCCTCGTCTTGTCTGAGGAAGGAAACCCCGCTGGCCTCTCGAGTTGTCAGGGGTTTTCAGGCCCCTGGTCGAGCTGTGTGTGGAACCCTCGGGTCTTTGTGGACGATGCACGGGGGTGTCAGTGCCCCTTCGTGTTGTGCCTTCACCCACAGGGTTGCCTTCGAAGAGGGGTCCGGGCCTCGGGTCCTTCTCAAAAGCGGACCGGGGAATCGGGGGCATTTGGCATGTGGCACCACCCACGTGGCTCGTCTCGAATTTTCCTGTGAGACCGGCCTCATCCTGAGGTGCACCGGGAAGGCCGGGAACCCCTTCTGAACCACGCAGGGGAATCGACTCTCCTGTCGTGATCAGGAGGGGAGAACGGGCTCAGATGAAGCTGTGCCGGGACCTCGGTGTTCCCTCGAGAGTACCCGGCGTGTCGGGGAGCTTTTGGTGGTCGCACGAATGGTGTCAGGTACTGTTTCGCACTTCAGGGCGGAACATGGGACTTCCCCTGAGACGCTGTAGTGGGCAAGGGCCTCATCTTGCGAAGACGTTGGAACCACGTGTTTTTTCTCGAGTTGCGCCGGGATTCTCGAGTGACGATGGGGATTACAGGCTTCCTCCTCTGTTGGCCCTGGGAAGCCCAGTCTTCCATTCGATTGGCGAGGGAAAGCTGGGGGTTTCGCTCGAGTCACTGCAGGGCCAAAGAGACCTCATCTAGGCTTGTGTCCAGCACCTAATGTTCTTCTCCAGGGAAGGCAGGGATCTCGGGGTTGCATTCCAGGATCCCCCTGGGTGTCAGGCCTCGTCTCGAGGGGAAGCAAAGGACTCTGCTGTCCTCCCGAGTCGCGACGCGGATATCTTGGAGCCCCCTAGTGGCGTCAGTGGAGTCAAGCCTCCTCTTCATTTTGGAGAGAGGGCTCGGGATTGTTCTCCAGGCCATGCAGGAAAAGAAGTCCCTTCACATCGCGAGGACGGGGGCGTCTCAGGGGTTTCCTCGAGCTGCGGCGCCCGTGGGGGTTTTCTCGCGAGGCACGGCGAGGATCTCAGGGAGCCTCTCGTGCGGCGCCAGGGAAGTCAGGTCTCCCTGCGCGTAGCGAGGAGGAGCGCGTTGTGGCTCTCGAGTAATGGGAGGGGACTAGGGCCTCAAGACGCGTTGAAGAGGGACTCTCGAGGTCTTTCTCGGGTTGTGGCGGGAAAAAGTCGTTTCCCTCGACTTCTGCCGGGGACCTTAGGGAACTTCCCAGGGTGTCTCTGAGAGTTGAGGGATACTGTGGAGTTGGCGGTGCCTCTCGGGACTCCGCTGGGTTTGTCGCATTGGAAGAGGGGCTCATCTCGAGGGGAGGCAGGAACCTCAGACTTCCTCTCTGTTTCGGACTCCGACATCAGGGTCCCTGCAGAGTTGGGACAGGAGAGACAGGCTACGTCTTTTCTGAGTAATGGAACTCCGCTTGCCTCTCGAGTTGTTCATGGGGTTTCAGGCCCCTTGTCAAACTGTGTGTGGAATCTGCAGGTTTTTCCAGACGATGCACGGGGGTGTCAGTGACCCTTCGTTTTGTGTCTTCATCCACAGGGTTGCCTTCGAAGAGGTATCCGGGCATCGTGTTCTTATGAAGAGCGGACCGGGATATCGGGGTCGTTCAGCATTTGGCACCACCCACGTGGGTTGTCTCGAATTTCCTCATGAAACCGGCCTCATCCTGAAATGTGCCGCGAAGTTCATGAAACTCTTCCAGACAAAGCAGAGGAATCGACCCTCCTGTGGCGATCAGGAGGGGAGAAGTGGCTCAGATGAAGTGCTGCTGGGAACCTCGGTGTTTCCCTCAAGTGAGACAGGTATGTCGGGTAACTTTTGGGGTCGCATAACGCGTTCCAAGTACCATTTCGCTCTTCAAAATGGAATGTTGGACTTCTCTTGGGGTGCTCCAGCGGGCATGGGCCTCATCTTGGAATGACTGCGGAAACACTTGGTTTTTCTCGAGTTGCGGTGGGATATTTGAGTTACCACAGGGAATTCATGCTTCCTCTTGTGTTGGCCCACAAAAGTCTTATCTTCCATTCGAGATTCGAGGAAGAGCTGGAGGTGCGCTCTAGTCACTGAAGGCAAAAGAGACCCCACCAAGGCTTGTGTGCAGGACCTAATGTTCATGTCAAGGCTCGACAGAAATCTCGGGGTTGCATTCCAGACTCACCTTGGAGTCAGCCCTCATCTCGAGGGGAAGCAAAGGACTCTGCTCTCCTCTCGAGTCGGACGGGTATGTCTTGGAGCCCACTGAGTGGCTTAAAGGGAGTCAAACCTCCTTTGGTGTTTGGAGGGAGGACACGGGATTGCTCTCCAGGGAATGCATGAAATGAAGGCCCTCATCTCCCAACGACTGGGGCATCTCGTAGGTTTTCTCGAGCTGTGGCGCTAGTGTGGGGTTTCTCACGAAGTAAGACTGGGAGCTCAGTGAGCCTCTCACGTGGTGCCAGGGCAGTCAGGTCTCTATGCATGTGGTGAGAGGGAGCCCGTCATTGTTCTCGAGTCATGGTAGGGGAATTGGGCCTGAAGAGGTGTTAAAGAAGGACTCTCGAGGTCTTTCCTGGGTTGCAGCAGGAAACCCTGGGTTCCATCGACTTGTGCCAGTGACTTCAGGAAACTTCTCAGCGTGCCTCTGAGAAGTCAGGGTCACTGTGGAGTTGGGAGGGGCCTCTCGGAACTCCACTGGGTTTGGTGCAATGGAAGAGGGCCTCATGACAAGTTGAGGCAGGAACCTCAGGGTTCCTCTCCTGGCTTCGAATGCGCCGGATCTGACTCGGATCGCAGAGTCCCTGCAGAGTTGGGACAGGAGAGTCAGGCCTCATCTTGTGTGGAGGACTGGAACTCCGCTTGACTCTCCCGTTGTTCATGGGGTGACAGGCCACTTGTCGATTTGTATGTGGAACTTGTGGGTTTTTCTGGACGATGCACCGGGGTGTCACTGCCCCTTCGTGTTGTGCCTTGATCCACAGGATTGCCTTCGAGTTGGGTTCTGCCATCGGGTTCTTATCAAGAGCGGACCAGGGAATTGGGGTCTTTTGCCATGCCGCACCACCCACGAGGCTATGTCTCAAATTTCCTCGTGAGACTGGCCTCATCTTGAAGTGCGCCAGGAAGGTCGGGAATGCCTTCCAGACAAAGCAGGGGAATCAAACCTCCTGTCGCGATCAAGAGGGGAGAAGAGTCTCAGATGAAGTGGTGCCGGGAACCTCAGTGTTCTCCTCAAGTGAGACTGGTATGTCGGGGAACTTTTGGGGTCGCATCAAGGGTTCCAAGTAACTTTTCGCTCTTCAATACGGAACGTGGGACTTCTCTTGAGACGCTGTAGCGGGCAAGGGCCTCATCTTTCGATGACGGGGGAACCACGTGGTTTTTCTTGAGTTGCGGCGGGATTCTCGAGTTACGACGGGGAATTCAGGCTTCCTGTTCAACTGGCCCAGGGAAGTCCAGTTTTCATTCGAATTGCGAGTTAGAACTGGGGATTGCTCTCGAGACACTGCAGGGCCAAATAGACCTCATCTAGGCTTGTGTCCAGGACTTAATGTTCCTCTGCTGGGGCGACAGCGATCTCGGCATTGCATTCTCGATTCACCCGGGGAATCAGGCCTCGTCTCAAGGGGAAGCCAAGGACACCGCTCTCCTGTCAAGTCGCGACGGGTATATCTTGGAGCTCACTGTGTGGCCTAAAATGAGGCAAGCCTCCTGTGGAGTTTGTAGAGAGGACTCAGGATTGCTCTCCAGGCCATACAGCAAAAGAAGGCCCTCATCTCGTGAGGACTGGGGCGTCTCGTGGGTATTCTCGAGCTGCGGCTCCAGTGTGGTGTTGCTCACGAGGTATAATGGGGAGCTCAGGGAGCCTCTCCTGTGGCGCCAGGGAAGTCAGGTTTCTATGCGCGTGGCTAGGCGGAGTGCGTCATTGCTCTCGAGTCATGGTAGGGGAATCGCACCTCAAGACGCGTTGAAGAAGGACTCTCGAGGTCTTTTACGGGTTGGGGCAGGAAACCCTTGGTTCCCTCGACTTGTGCCGGTGATCTCAGGAAGGTCTAAGTGTGCCTCTGAGAAGTCAGGGATACTGTGCATTTGGGAGGGGCCTCTCGGGACTCCACTGGGTTCGGTGCAATGGAAGAGGGCCTCATCTCGAGTGGAGGCAGGAAACTCATGTTTCCTCTCCTGACTTACCCTGGGCCAGATCTGATTAGATCGCAGTTTCGCTGCAGAGTTCGAACAGGAGAGTCAGGCCTCGTCTTGTGTGGAGGAATGGAACTCTGCTTGCCTCTCCAGTTGTTCACGGGGTGACAGGTCACTTCTCGAGCTGTGTGTGGTACCTGCGGGTTTCTCCGGACGATACCCGGGGGTGTCAGTGCCCCTTCGTGTTGTGCCTTCATCAAAAGGGTTATCTTCAAAGAGGTGTCTGGGCATTGGGATCTTATCAAGAGCGAACCGGGAAATCGGGGTCTTTCGGCATGTGTCACCATCCATGAGGCTATGTCTCAAATATCCTCGTGAGACCGGCCTCATCCTGAGATGCACCGGGAAAGGCGGGAACCCCTTCAAGACAAAACAGGGGAATCGACCCTCCTGTCGCGATCAGGAGGGGAGAAGGGGCCCAGATGTAGTGGTGCCGGGAACCTCGGTGTTCTCCTCGAGTCAGACCAGTGTGTCGACGAACTTTTGAGGTTGCATCAAGGGTGCCGATATAGTTTCGCACTTCAAGACGGAACGTGGGACTTCTCTTGAGACGCTGTAGGGGGCAAGGGCCTCATCTTGCGATGACGGGGGAACCACGTAGCGTTTCTCGAGTTGTGGCGGGATTCTCGAGTTTCGACGGGGAATACAGTCTTCCTCATGTGTTGGCCCAGGGAAGTCCTATCTTCCATTCGAGTTTCAAGGGAGAGCTGGGGATTGCCCTCGAGTCACTGCAGGGCAAAATAGACCTCATCTAGGCTTGTGTCCAGGACTTAATGTTCATCCCTAGGGGCGACAGGGATCTCGGGCTTGCATACAAGACTCACCCGGGGAATCAGGCCTCGTCTCGAGGGGAAGCAAAGAACTCCGCTGTCCTTTTGAGTCACGATGGGTATCTCTTGGAGCCCACTGTGTGCCCTAAAGGGAGTCAAGCCTCCTGTGCTGTTTGGATAGAGGACTCGGGATTCCTCTCCAGGCCATGCAGGAAAAGAAGGCCCTCATCTCGCGATGACGGCGGCCTCTTGTGGGTTTTCTAGACTGCCGCGCTAGTGCCGGGTTTCTGACGAGGTACGAGAGGGAGCTCAGGGAGCCTCTCGTGTGGCGCCAGGGAAGTCAGGTCCCCATGAGATGGCTAGGGGGAGTTCGTCATTGCTCTCGAGTCATGGTAGGGTAATCGGGCCTCAAGACGGGTTGAAGAAGGACTCTCGAGGTCTTTCTCGGGTCACTGCATAAAACCCAGGGTTCCCTTGACTTGTGCCTGCGACCTCAGGGAGCTTCTCAGATTGCCTCTGAGAAGTCAGGGATACTGTGCAGTTTGGAGGGGCCTCTCGAGCCTCCTCTGCATTTGGTGGAATGTAAGAGGGACTCATCTCGAGTTGAAGCAGGAACCTCAGTGTTCCTCTCCATTTCTGACTCAGATCGCAAGGTCCCTGCATGTTGGTACAGGAGAGTCAGGCCTCGTCTTTTCTGGAGGATGGGACTCCTCTTGCCTCTCGAGTTGTTCTCGAGGTGACAGGCCACTTGTCGAGCTGTGTATGTAACCTGCCCGTTTTTCCGGATGATGCACAGGTGTGTTAGTGCCCCTTCGTGTTGTACCTTCATACTCAAGGCTGCCTTCCAAGAGGTGTCCGAGCATCGGATTCTTATCAAGAGCGGACCGGGAAATTGGAGTCTTTCAGCAAGTGGCACCACCCACAAAGCTACGTATCGAATTTCCCCATGAGACCGGCCTCATCCTGAGTTGTGCAGGGAAGGTCGGGCCCCCTTGCAGACAAAGCAGGGGAATCGACCCACCGGTCACGATCAGGAGGGGAGAAGGGGCTTAAATGAAGTAGTGCCGGGAACCTCGGTGTTCCCCTTGAGTGAGACCGGCGTGTTGGGGGACTTTTGGGGTCGCATCAAGGGTGCCAAGTACCGTTTCGCATTTCAAGACGGAACCTGGGACATCTTTTGAAACGCTGTAGCGGGCAAGGGCCTCATCTTGCAATGACGGGAGAACCACGTGGTTTTGTTCGAGTTGCGGCGGGATTCTCGAGTTATGACCGGGAATTTAGGCTTCCTTTCGTTGGCCTTGAAATCCAATCTTCCATTCGGGTTGCGAGGGGGAGCTGGGGATTGCGCTAGAGTCACTGCAGGGCAAAAGAGACCTAATCTAGGCTTGTGTCCAGGATCTAACGTTGCTCTCCAGGGGCGACAGGGATCTCGGGTTTGCATTCCAGACTCATCCGGGGAGTCAGTTCTCACCTCGAGGGTAAGCAAAGAATTCCGCTCTCATCTCGAGTCGCGATGGGTATCTCTTGGAGCCCAATGTTTGTACTAAAGGGAGTCAAGCCTCCTGTGGAGTTTGGAGAGAGGACTCGGGATTGGACTCCAGGCCATGCAGGAAATGAAGGCCCTCATCTCGAGATGACGGTGGCGTCTCGTGGGTTTTCTCGAGCTGCGGCGCCAGTGTGGGGTGTCTCATGAAGTACCACAGGGATTTCAGGGAGCCTCTTGTGTGGTGTCAGGAAAATCCAGTATTCCATTCGAGTTGCAAGTTAGAACTGGGGATTGCTCTCCAGTCACTGCAGGGCAAAATAGACCTCATCTACGCTTGTGTCCAGGACCTAGTGTTCCACTACTGGGCCGACAGGGATCTCAGGGTTGCATTCTCGACTTACCCGGAGAGTCAGGCCTCGTCTTGAGGGGAAAAAAAGGACTCCGCTCTCCTGTCGAGTCGCGACGGGTATCTCTTGGAGTCCACTGCGTGGCGTAAAGGGAGTGAAGCCTCCTATGGAGTTTGGAGAGATGACTCGGGATTGTTTTCCTGGCCATGCAGGAAAAAATGCCCTCGTCTCGCGATGACGGGGGCGTCTCGTGGGTTTTCTCCAGCTGCGGCGCCAGTATCAGATTTCTCACGAGGTACGACGGGGAGCTCAGAGAGCCTCTCGTGTGGTGCTAGGGATGTCAGGTCTCCGTGCATGTGGTGAAGGGGAGTGCGTGATTGCTCTCGAGTCATAGTAGGCGAATCGGGCCTCAAGACGCATTGAAGAAGGACTCTCGAGGTCTTTCTTGGGTTGCGGCAGGGAACCCTGGGTTCCCTCGACTTGTGTCGGTGACCTCAGGCAACTTCTCAGGGTGCCTCTGAGAAGTCAGGGACACTGTGGATTTGGGAGGGGCCTTTCGTTACTCAACTGGGTTTGGTGCAATCGAAGAGGGCCTCATCTCGAATGGAGGCAGGAACGTCAGGGGTCCTCTCCATTTCTGACTCGGGTCGCAGAGTACCTGCCGAGTACGGACAAGAGAGTCACGCCTCGTCTTCCGTGGAGGAATGGATCTCCACTTGCCTTTCGAGTTGTTCACGGAGTGACAGGCCACTTGTTGAGCTGTGTGTGGAACCTGCGGGTTTTTCCGGACGATGCACAGGGGTGTCAGTGCCCCTTCGTGTTGTGCCTTCATCCACAGGGTTGCCTTCAAAGAGGTGTCCGGGCATCGTGTTCTTTTCAAGAGCGTACCAGAAAATTGGGGTCTTTCAGCATGTGGTACCACCCACGAGGCTACGTCTCGAATTTCCTTGGGAGACCGGCCTCATCCTGAGGTTCGCCGGGAAGGTAGGGAACCCTTGCAGACAAAGCAGGGGAATCGACACACCGGTCGCGATCAGAAGGGGAGAAGGGGCTCAGATGAAGTGGTGCCGGGAACCTCGGTGGTCCTCTCGAGTGAGACCGGTATGTCACGGCACTTTTGAGGTCGCATCAAGGGTGCCAAGTACAGTTTCGCACTTCAAGACGGAACGTGGGAATTCTCTGGAGATGCTCTAGCGGGCAAGGGCCTCATATTGCGATGACTAGGGAAACACGTGGTTTTTCTCGAGTTGCAGCGGGATTCTCAAGTTACGACGGGGAATTCAGGCTTCCTCTTGTGTTGGCCCAGGAAGTCCAATCTTCCATTCAACTTGTCAGAGAGAGCTGTGGGTTGCTCTCGAGTCACTTCAGGGCAAAGAGTCCTCATCTAGGCTTGGGTCCAGGACGTAGTGTTCCTCTCCAGGGGCAACAGGGATATCGGGGTTGCATTCCAGTCTCACCCGGTGGGTCACGCCTCGTCTCGAGAAGAAGCAAAGGACTCCACTATCCTCTCGAGTCGCGACGTGTAACTCTTGGAGCCCAATGAGTGGCCTAAAGGGAGTCAAGCGTCCTGTGTAGCTTGGACAGAAGGTTCACGCTTGATCTGCATACCATTCAGTTAAAGATGGCCCTCCTCTCGTGATGACGGGAGCGTCTCATGGGTTTTCTCGAGCTGCGGCGCCAGTGTGGGGTTTCTCACGAGATATGATGGGGAGTTCAGGGAGCCTCTCGTGGGGCGCCAGAGAAGTCAGGCCTCCATGCGTGTGGCCAGGCAGATCGCGTCATTGCTCTGGAGTCATGGGAGGGACTAGGGCCTCCAGACGCATTTAAGAAGGACTCTCGAGGTCTTTCTTGGGTTGGGGCGGGAAACACTCGTTTCCCTCGACCTCTACAGGGGACCTTAGGGAACTTCCCAGGTGCCTCTGAGAGGTGAGGGATACTGAGGAGTTAGAGGGGCCTCTCGGGACTCCACTAGGTTTGACGAAATGAAAGAAGGCCTCATCTCGATTGGAGGCAGGAACCTCAGGCTTCCTCTCCATTTCTGACTCCGACCGCAGGGTCCCTGCAGGGTTGGGACAGGAGAGTCAGGCCTCGTCTTGTCTGATTAATGGAACTCTGCTTGCCTCTCGAGTCGTTCAGTGGGTCTCAGGCCCCTTGTCGAGCTGTGTGTGGAACCTGCGGGTGTTTCCAGAAGATGCACGGGGGTGTCAGTGCCCCTTCATTTGGTGCCTTCCCCCACAGGGTTGCCTTCAAAGAGGTGTCCAGCATCAGGTTCATTTCAAGAGCGGACCGGGAAATCGGGGTCATTCGGCATGTGGCACCACCCACGTGGCTCATCTCGAATTTCCTCGTGAGACCAGCATCATCCTGAGGTGTGCCGGGAAGGCCGGGAACACCTTCCACACAAAGAAGGGGAATCGACTCTCCTGTCGCGATCAGGAGGGGAGATGGGGCTCAGATGAAGTGGGGCCGGGACTCTAGGTGTTCCACTCGAGGGAACCCGGCGTTTCAGGGAACTTTAGGGGTCGCATCAAGGGAGCCAAGTACCGTTTCCCACTTCAGGACGGAACATAGGACTTCCCTGGAGACGCTGTAGCGGGCAAGGGCCTCATCCTGTGAAGACGTTGGAACCACGTCGTTTTTCTCGAGTTGCGTCTGGATTCTCGAAAACGACGGGGATTTCAGGCTTCCTCTTGGGTTGGCCCTTGGAAGCCCAGTCTTCCCCTGGAGTTGCGATGGAAAGCTGGGGGTTCTGCTCGAGTCACTACAGGGCCAAAGAGAGCTCATCGAGGCGTGTGTCCAGGACCTAATATTCCTCTCAAGGGAAGACAGAGATCTCGGGTTTCCATTCCAGACTCCCCTGGGGAGTCAGGCCTCGCCTCGAGGGGAAGCAGAGGACTCCACTTTCCTCTCAAGTCGCGACACGGATCTCTTGGAGCCCAATGAGTGGACTCAAGGGTGTCGAGCCTCCTCTTCAGTTTGGAGAGAGGACTCGGGATTGCTCTCCAGGTCAGGCAGGAAAAGAAGGCCCTCATCTCGCGATGACGGGGGCATCTCATGGGTTTCCTCAGGCTGCGGCGCCCGTGGGGGTTTTCTCACGAGGCACGACGAGGACCTCAGGGAGCCTCTCGTGCGGCGCCAGGGAACTCATGTCTCCATGCGCATGGCGAGGGGGAGCTGGTCATCACTCTCGAGTCATGGGAAGTGACTAGGGCCTCAAGACGCGTTGAAGAAGGACTCTCGAGGTCTTTCTCGGGTGGCGGCGGGAAACCCTCGTTTCCCTTGACTTCTGCAGGGGACTATAGGGAACTTACCAGGGTGCCTCTGAGAGGTGAGGAATGCTGTGGAGTTGGCAGGGCCTCTCGGGACTCTGCTGGGTTCGGCGCAATGGAAGAGGGCCTCATCTCGAGGGGAGGCAGGAACCTTAGGCTTCCTCTCCAATTCTGACTCCGACTGCACGGTCCCTGCAGTGTTGGGACAGGAGAGTCATGACTCGTCTTGTCTGAGGAATGGAGTTCTGGTTGCCTCTCGAGTTGTTCCGGGAGTCTCAGGCCCCTTGTCTAGCTGTGTGTAGACCCTGCGGGTTTTTCCGGATGATGCACGGGGGTGTCAGTGCCCCTTCGTGTTGTGCCTTCACTCACAGGGTTGCCTTCGAAGAGGTGTCCGGGCATCAGGTTCTTATCAAGAGCGGACCGGAAAATCGGTGTCGTTCGGCACGTGGCACCTCACACATGGCTGGTCTCGAATTTCCTCCTGAGACCGGCCTCATCCTGAGGTGCACCAGGAAGGCCGGGAACCCCTTCCAGAGAAAGCAGGGGAATCGACTCTCCTGTCGCGATCAGGAGGGGAGAAGGGGCTCAGATGAAGTGGTGCCGGGACCATTGGTGTTCCCCTCGAGGGAACCCAGCGTGTCGGGAACTTTTGCGGTCGCATCAAGGATGTCAAGTACCGTTTCGCACTTATGGACAGAACATGGGACTTCCCTGGAGACGCCGGGAATTTCGGTGTTCCCCTGGAGTGAGACCGGTATGTTGGGGAACTTTGGGGTCGCATCAAGGGTGCCAAGTAGCATTTCGAACTTTAAGATGGAACGTGGGACTTCTCTTGAGACTCTAGCTGGCAAGGGCCTCATATTGCGATGAAGGGGGAACCACATGGTTTTTAAGACTTGAGGCTGAATTCTCGAATTACGATGGGATATTCAGACTTCCTCATGTGTTGACCGTGGGAAGCCCAATCTTCCATTCAAATTATGAGGGAGAGATGGAGGTTGCTCTCGATCACTGTAGGGCAAAATAGACCTCATCTAGGCTTGTGTCTAGGACATAATGTTCCACTCCAAGGGCGACAGGGATCTCGGGGTTGCATTCCAAACTCACCCGGGGAGTCAGGCCTCGTCTCCAGGGAAGCAAAGGACTCCGCTCTCCTCTCGAGTCGCACCGGGTATTTCTTGGACCCAACTGAGTGGCCTAAAGGGAGTCAATACTCCTGTGAAGTTTGGAGAGAGGACCAGGGATTGCTCTCCAGGTCAGGCGGGAAAAGAAGGCCCCCATCTCTCCTTGACGGGGGCATCTTGTGGTTTTTCTCGAACTGCGGCGCCAGTGTGGGCTTTCTCACGAGGTACGATGGAGTACTCAGGGAGCCTCTTGTGTGGTACTAGGGAAGTCAGTTTTCCTGCTTGTGGCGAGGGGAGCACGTCCTTGCTCTGGAGTCATGGTACGGGAATCGGGCATCAAGAGACGTTGAAAAAGGACTCTCCAAGTCTTTCTCGGGTTACTTCAGGAAACTCTGGGTTCCCTCGACTTGTGCCAGTGACCTCAGGTAGCTTCTCAGGGAGCCTCTGAGAATTCAGGGATACTGTGGTGTTGGGAGGGGCCTCTCGGGACACCACTGAGTTTGGTTCAATGGAAGAGGGCCTCTTCTCTAGTTGAGGTAGGAACCTCAGGGTTCCTCTCCATTTCTGAGTCCGATCGCAGGGTCCCTGAAGAGTTGGGCCAGGAGGGTAAGGCCTCGTCTTGTGTGAAGGAATGCAACTTCACTTGCCTCTCGAGTTGTTCACGGGGTGACAGTCCACATTTGGAGCTGTGAGTGGAATCGGCGGGTTTTTCCAGACAATGCATGGGGATGTCATTGTCCCTTCGTGTTGTGCCTTCATCCACAGGGTTGCCTTCGAAGAGATGTCCGGGCGTCAGGTTCTTATCTAGAGTGGACCGGGAATTCGGGATCTTTCAACATGTGGCACCAACCATGAGGCTACTTTTCGAATTTCCTCATGAGACCGGCCTCATCCGGAGGTTTGCAGGGAACGTCGGGAACCCCTTGCAGACAAAGCATGGGAGTCGACCCTCCTGTCGCGATCAGGAGGGGTGAAGGGGCTCACAGGAAGTGGTGCCGTGAACTTTGGTGTTTCCCTCGAGTGAGACCGGTATGTCAGGGAACTTTGGGGGTCGCATCAAGGGTGCCAAGTACGGTTTTGTACTTCAGGATGGAACGTGGGACTTCTCTTGATACGCTGTAGCGGCCAAGGGCCTCATCTTGCGATGACGGGGGAGCCACGTGGTTTTTCTCGAGTTGTGGCGGGATTCTCGAGTTACGACGGGGATTTCAGGCTTCCTCTTGTGTTGGGCCAGGGAAGTCCAATCATCCATTCGAGTTGCGAGGGAGAGCTGGGGGTTGCGCTCGAGTCACGTCAGGGCAAAGGAGACCTCATCTAGGCTTGTGTCCAGGACCTAATGTTCCTCTCCAAGGGCCACAGGGATCTCAGGTTTGCATTCCAGACTCACCCAGGGAGTCAGGCCTCGTGTCGAAGGGAAGCAAAGGACTCTGCTCTCCTTTCGAGTTGCGACGGGCACCTCTTGGAGCCCACTTTGTGGCCTAAAGGGAGTCAAGCCTCCTGTGAAGTTTGGAGGGAGGACTTGGGACTGCTCTCCAGGCCATGCAGGAAAAGATGGCCCTCATCTTGCGATGACGGAGGGGTCTTGTGTGTTTTCTCGAGCTGCGGCGCCAGTGTGGGGTTTCACACGAGGTACGACAGGGAGCTCAGGGAGCCTCTCATGTGGCGCCAGGGAAGTCAGGTCTCCATGTGCGTAGCGAGGGGGAGCGCGTTATTGCTCTCGAGCCATGGTAGGGGAATCTGACCTCAAGACGCGTTGAAGAAGGACTCTCGAGGTCTTTCTTCGGTTGTGGCAGGAAACCCTTATTTCCCTCGACGTTTGCCGGTGGCCTCAAGGAGCTTCTCAGAATGCCTATGAGAAATCAGGGATACTGTGGAGATGGGAGTGGCCTCTCGGGACTCCACTGGCTTTGTTTTAATGGAAGAGGGCCTCATCTCGGGTTGAGGCAGGAACCTCAGGTTTCCTCTCCATTTCTGACTCAGATCGAAGCGTGCCTGCAGAGTTGGGATTGGATACTCAGGCCTCGTCTTGTCTGAGGAAGGGAACTCCGCTTGCCTCTCTCGTTGTTTAAGGGGTGACAGGCCAGTTGTGGAGCTGTATGTGGATCCTGTGGGATTTTCCGGACGATGAACAGGGTTGCCAGTGCCCCCTCGTGTAGTGCCTTCATCCACAGGGTTGCCTTAGAAGAGGTGTCCGGGCATCGGGTTCTTATCAAGAGCAAGACCGAGAAATCGGGGTCTTTCGGCACGTGGCGCCAACATGAGGCTACGTCTCGAATTTCTTCGTGAGACTGGCCTCATCCTGAGGTGCGCCATGAAGGTCGGGAACCCCTTCTAGACAAAGCAGGGGAATCGACCTTCCTGCCGTGATCAGGAGGGGAGAAGGGGCTCAAATGAAGTGGTGCCAGGAACTTCGGTGTTCCCTTGGAGTGAGACCGGTATATTGGGGAACTTTTGGGGTCGCATCAAGGGTGCCAAGTAGCATTTCGAACTTTATGACGAAACATGGGACTTCTCTTGAGACTCTGTAGCGGGCAAAGGCCTCATATTGCGATGAATGGGGAACCACGTGGTTTTTAAGAGTTGCGGCGGGATTCTCGAGTTACAACGGGAAATTCAGACTTCCTCTTGTGTTGGCCCAGTGAAGACCAATCTTCCATTCGAATTGCGAGGGAGAGATGGGTGTTGCTCTCGATTCACTGTAGGGCAAAATAGACCTCATCTAGGCTTTTGTCCAGGACATAATGTTCCTCTCCAGGGGCAACAGGGATCTCGGGGTTGCATTCCAGACTCACCCAAGGTAAGGCCTCATCTCGAGGGGAAACAAAGTACTCTGCTCTCCTCTCAAGTCGCGACAGGTATCTCTTGGAGCCCATTGAGTGGCCTAAAGGGAGTAAAGCCTCCTGTGAAGTTTGGAGAAAGGACCAGGGATTGCTCTCCAGGTCAGGCAGGAAAAGATGTCCCCAATCTCGCGATGACGGTGGCGTCTCGTGGGTTTTCCCGAGCTGTGGCGCCAGTGTGGGGTTTCTCACGAGGTATGACGGGGAGCTCAGGGAGCCTCTCATGTGGCGCCAGGGAAGTCAGGTGTCCATGCGCATGGCGAGGGGGAGAGTGTCATTGCTCTCGAGTCATGGTAGGGGAATCCGGCCTCAAGACGCGTTGAAGACGGACTCTTGAGATCTTTCTCGGGTTGCGGCAGGATACCCTGTGTTCCCTCGACTTGTGCCGGTGAACTCAGGGAGTTGCTCAGGGTGCCTCTGAGAAGACACTGATACTGTGGTGTTGGGAGGGGCCTCTCGGGACTCCACTGCGTTTGGTGCAATGGAAGATTGCCGGGAGCCAGCGAGAGATATTCCACTAGTGACAAATGTCATGAGGAAAGAGTCTCGGCATACGCAAAGGCGGGATCGAGCCTCCAGGAGTTCCCCCGTATATTCTTCAGCATCTACCCCCAAAAACCAAAGTCTGCCTTCTTTATTGCTTTGTTCTCTCACCTCTGACATTACTGGGGATGTCCCCCACCACCATCTCACTCTCTCTGTCAAAGAGCTAACTTACAGCTCCAACTAATAATGTTCCTGGGCAATTAGTAGTGTTTAAATCCAAACCCCTCAGATGGTTTTCTAACTCGCCTGACAAGTTTACCCGGTCTCCTACAGCTATGCATACGATTGTGTACAGTCTCCCAGCCTCGAGACGCACGGGAAGTTTAAGATATTCAAATAGCTTAGAGCCTCTCAGAGAGTTAGAAACTGTCAGAATAAAACTAGTAAAAGATTTCATTGATGAACCAATGCTTTTTGCCAAGTTTCCACATCCCCTGAATTGTATCCTTGAATGTGTGCTAATTAATATAGTTGGTATGTAGAAAAAATAAGTAGTGGCCTTGATGTTGGTAACTTTAGACCCTTAAGGTAATAAATTCTTTTCTTTGTTGTAAACCCATTACACATCCTCCCTATAGGAATGCAATTTTATCTTCGAAAGATGGCGCCAAACCTTAAACAATTACTCTTAGAGAAAATAACTCTTATGGTTGATAAGTCTTTGTCAAGAGTCATAAAATGTTAATAGGTCTTCTGGCCAGAAGATGATGTAAATCATCTAAACCATTTTTATATGATAAATCTGCAGAAAAGAAACCCTGGTTTTTGATAAGGATTAAAGACTGCTGACTTTGCATCCCCTATTATCCTCTATGTGTAACTTAGGGTATTAAAACCTGTGTTGAAAATAAAGCTACGGGCCTTGCTCGCCAACGCTTGGTCTCCCCATGTCATTATTCCCCTCAATTTTCAGATGAGTGTCCATCTGGAGCGCGGATATCCTCTGCGACCATTTATTTGCCTGGGCTTCGAAGACCCACTCGATAAGGTGTCTAAGGTGGGGCACTTTCCTCTATTCTAGAGGGCACTTGCAGCCTCCGTGGTCAGAGCTAACCTGGTGTCACGGGTTATATTGATTTTCCGCGTAAACCAAGCTACTCAGCTGCTTTTCTCCACTGAATTTTCCTACTGAGCTATCCTCATTCTATTACTCTTTATATCTTTGATGAATAAATAAATATATAAATAGGTCGCCTACTCCATCTTCCCTTCGAATACCCTGGATCAGCTGGGGCTGGACCTCTGCCGGTGGCGCCCGAGACAGGCATTTCGAAGGTAAATCCCCAACCCCATTCCCCCAGTGTTCAGTTTTGGGGACAGATAGGATCCCACTTAGGGGGCTGCAGATCCCCCTGTAGAATAGACAGGGCGAGAGGAGTGGGAAGTGTTGAAGAGTTAGAGAGAAAAAACGGTTTCTAAAAAGGCTGACAAAAAAGGCCTAATCTTTAGATAGCTAAAAGCAAAATCTTTTACTATCCTTAAGTTTCTGACATGGGCAACACTGAATCAAATGAAAGACAGCTCTTTATAGGAGTAATTTTACAGTTATTAAGTAAAAGAAGAATCAAGGTTAAAAAATCTTCCATTCAATCATTTTGTACATTTGTACAAGACCACTGCCCTTGGTTTCTACAACAAGGCACTGTTAACCTAGATATCTTGAAAAAACTAGGAAAACAGCTAAGAGCTTATTGTGCTCAGCAAGGTTTGGAAAAAATCCCTACTTACAACTT
Organism: Bubalus kerabau; assembly: GCF_029407905.1. NCBI lineage: Eukaryota > Metazoa > Chordata > Mammalia > Artiodactyla > Bovidae > Bubalus > Bubalus kerabau. The sequence continues at coordinate 661,718 of NC_073644.1, read as the reverse complement.
TCCTCTGTGGAATATGACTAGAGATGTTTTAGATCCAGCTCATGAATTTGAAAAGGTACCTGTTAAAGAGGAAAGTAAAGTTGGAAAAGTACCTGTTAAACAAAAAAGCAAATCTGAAAAGGTACCTGTTATAAAGAAAAGTGAAAATGAAGAGGCTATACCTAGCTATCGACAGCTAAATGAATGGCTAGCCGCTATGACTGCCAATGAGCATGTAAAAGATAGGGATGAAAAGAAAGATCAGCTCTCCCCTCAATTTGAAAAAGGTTTAGAGGAAACAGCAGCTCGATGCCATTCTGATGAGGATTTTTTTTTTTTAAGCTAAAGATGCTCCTAAAAGTTTAAGAAAACATCCCTAATCAGACCATCCGCTCCTAGGAGGTTGAGGGAAACATCCCCGATCAGACAGTTCGTAAGATTTAGTTACCAAACAGTTAAAGGATCTCCGGAACAGAAGAGGAAAACTTCGGGACGCTCCCATCCCCCTATGCCTCCTCCTCCATGTCGGGGTAAAGGGCCACCGCTAGGAGTTTCCCGGAGATGGATTTTCTCTAGTCCCAAGGATGAACTTGATCCTCACCTTGAGGCTTCTTTTCTAGTCCCCTCTGCAGTTTAGCCAGGGTAAAGAGGTTACAAAATAAATAAAAATATTCTCTAAAATTAAAAAAAAATTAAAAATGGATTTCTCTGCATCTAAGAATAGACAAATATTTATTGACTGTGGAATATGATTAGAAATGTCCTGGACCTCCGTCACGAGGCTGTTAAATAGACTATGGGGGAGGCTATAGAGGTGGATGGTGGTGAGTCTCCATTTACTGCACAGATCATATTTTCTGCCATTGAAGAAAAAAAAAAAAGGAGGGAGAAAGTGGTCTACCTCCCAAGGAAGGAGAGGGCTTACAGGACGCTGCGGCCGAGAGCCCTGGCGAGCTCCCTCCCCCTCTGCACAAACCTTTAAAAAACTTATCCACCACTTTCTGATTTAAGGCGACTGCCACCACCTTCGATTGTGCCTCCCAGGACCCAGGAGTTCCCCACTTTGCCCCCAAAGCCTCCCAAAGTGTTGCCTAAGACTGAGGAAGATAAAAAGTTTTTTAAACAAAGGAGCTTTTAGTACACAATATGCAGAGTGTGCTCCTTGGAGAAAACTCCCTCAGGGGGGTCTCACCCAGGCTAGGAGAAAAGCGAAAAGGCAAGGAGATTTAATAACAATATTAACCCCTGATGTGCCGCTTACTCCAATTCCAACCGGAGTGGCTGGCCCCCTATCTGAGGACATTGTAAGATTTGTCCTGGGGCGTAGCTCGCTTTCTTTTAAAAAAAAAATTAAATAAAAAAAAAAGAAAGAAAAGAAATTTCGCTGGTGCATGGTGTAGTAGATTCTGATGATATTGAGAAATTAAAGTCTTGATCTCACTGCCTATCAAAACTGTACAAATTAATAAAGGTCAAAGAGTAACACAGCTTTTACTTTTACCTTAATATCAGACAAGGAAAAACTTGACTTCTCAATCTAAGAGCCACAAAACATTTGGATCTAGTGATCTAGCCTTTTGGGTGCAGGAAATTACAGTTCCAAGGCCTTTAAAAGATCTTTTAATTCAAGAGAATAAAACGCCAGGGCTATTAGACACAGGAATAGACGTCTCTTAACATTGCTGGGAAAGACTGGCCCAGCTCCTGGCCAACACATAATACTGAAAATGAGTTGGTGGGATTAGAGAAAGTGGTATGTGGGGTGGAGATGCTGTACAGGTGGTACATTTAACAATACTTTATATATTGTTATAAATACATAATATAAATGTATTTGCCTAATTACAGTTTGCCTAATTAGGTATGGGTATAAATAAAATATAATAAAGGTATACCTAATTCTATTTATAGATCTATACTTAATTAATTTGTATATAAATTAATATGTATACTATATACACACACACATATATATACTGTATAATTAAATATATATGGCAGTAATATAATGTGTGTGTGGCTGATATTAATTGGTATGGATTGATGTGCTGTGATGATATATGTTCTATATACTGTATAATTATAAATGTGTGACATGTATTGTTACAGTATATTGGTTTGTGTTGGTTGGTATTAGCTGTGTATGTGTTGTATTGTTGTAATATATATTAATTAATATATTAATTATAAAGATTAATTCAAATATATTGATATATATATATTATATGTCAATAACTTTATACTTGTTGCCATATATAAATACATATATAAATGCATTTTGCATTTAGGTATATCTGCATACCTGTATACCAAAATGAGATAAGGAGGTTATACATTTATTACTTAAATTCATACAGAGACCTAAACTAAACATTAGACCTAAATTAACATATCCATAGGGAAACAGCTAGACAAATAGTGAAGTTATGTTCCAATTGTAATTAATCACTTAAACGTAAACACACAGGGGCAGACTACAATGATGAGACACTAGATGCCTGAATTACAGGCTACGACTCGGCCCCTGGTCAAGTAAAAAGGCCTCCTTACGGGAGAGTGAAAAAGGCCAGATGTGTTGCTAACTTGTGGGAGAGGGTATGCTTGTATATTTCTACAGAATACAGATTCTCCGGTTTGGATCTCAGACAAATTCGTCATGTCACATTCCCCAAAGACCAGGTTCGCGGCGCGCGCACTCGCTCGCTCCCCCTCCCCCAGCCAGCTCTCGCCTCCGTGCCACCAGCAGCGCCTCGCACCCACCTCTCTGCACCCCGTGACCTAGAGCAAAGAAGTCTGTGCAGCGAGTGAGGGCCAGAGAGGAAAGCGCGCCCGCGGAGTGCCGTCCAGACCAGCGTGGCCCCACCGGTGAGAGGGGACCGCCCTGAGCCCAAGCGGTGGCGGCTAGCCCTAAACCACGAACCCTGCCCCTCCGCCCACCATAGGCGCCTTAGCCCACAGCCTGCCGCTCGCGTTCTGCCTCCTGATGCTGGGGACACTGCTCCCCCGGGCTGACGCCTACAGCTGCTCCCTGGTTCATCTTGTTTAAACCCTCAATATAATGTTTGCTCCTTTGTAATGCTACAACATCCACCTTATCTTATGATGTAACCACTTATTGAATTATGGTCTTGCTGTATTACAACAACTACAGGATTTAATGCAAACACGACGGTTTGTGGGCTTACTTATCTTGGGAACAGCAGCTTTGATAAGTGCAATCACTTCTGTTACTGTGGCAGCAATATCATTGACTCAACAAGTACATACTGCTCAATATGTTGATTCTATGTCCAAAAATGTTTCTTTAACATTGGCAACACAGGAAGCTATAGAGAGAAAATTAGAAATGAGGGTAGACGCCCTAGAGGAAGCAGTAATACATATTGGGACTGAATTGCAGGCTTTAAAGGTGAAAATGGCATTGTCTTGTCATGCTGACTATCGGTGGATATGTGGAACACCCCTGAAAGTAAATGAGACAGATTTTGAATGGGAAAAGATTAAAAACCATATTTCAGGTATCTGGAACAGCTCTGACATTGGTTGAGACGTAGGGAAACTTCACTATCAAATAGCAACCATGGAGCACTCCCGATTAGATTTTACTGCTGCTGGAACAGCAAATGATTTCTTCCATACTTTCCCTAACTACATCTCAGGAAAGAATATTCTGTCTAATGTCTTTAGCTATGCTGCGGTGGCTGCTTTAATTCTGCTTCTCATAATCATTCTTCCTTGTATTGTCAGGATTCTTCGGCAGAGTATCCAGAGGCTCGCGACTGAGCTACATCTGGCTGTTTTAAGAAATAAAAAACGGGGAGATGCCGGGAGCCGGCGAGAGACATTCCACTCGTGACAAAGGTCATGAGGAAGGAGGCTGGGCATACACAAAGGCGGGATCCAGCCTCGGGAGTCCTCCCGGATATTCTTGAGCATCTACCCCCCAAAACCAGAGTCTGCCTACTTTATTGCTTTGTGCTCTCCCCTCTGACTTTACTGGGGGCTGTCCCCCACCACCATCTCACTCTCTCTGTCAAAGAGCTAACTTACAGCTCCAATTAATAAAGTTCCTGGGCAATTAGGAGTGTTTAAATCCAAACACGTCAGATGGCTCTCTAACTCGCCTGACAAGTTTACCCGGTCTCCTACAGCAATGCATACAATTGTTTACAGTCTCCGAGCCTCGAGAGGCACGGGAAGCTTAAGATTTTCAAATAGCTTAGAGCCTCTCAGAGAGTTAGAAACTGTCAGAATAAAACTAGTAAAAGATTTCATTGATGAACCAATGCTTGTTGCCAAGTTTCCACATCCCCTGAATTGTATCCTTGAATGTGTATTAATTAATATAGTTGGTATGTAGAAGAAATAAGTAGTGGCCTTGGTGTTACTAACTTTAGACCCTTAAGGTAATAAATTCTTTCCTTTGTTGTAAGCCCATTACACATCTGCCCTATAGGAATGCAATTTTATCTTCGAAAGATGGAGCCAAACCTTAAAATAATTACTCTTAGAGAAAATAAGTCTTACGGTTGATAAGTCTTTGTCAAGAGTCATAAAATGTTAATAGGTCTTCTGACTAGAAGATGATGTAAATCACCTAAACCATTTGTATATGATACATTTGCAGGACAGAAACTCTGGTTTTTGATAAGGATCAAAGGCTGCTGTCTTTGCATCCCCATTATCCTCCATGTGTAACTTAGGGTATAAAAACCCCTGTTGAAAATAAAGCTACGGGCCTTGATTGCCAACGCTTAGTCTCCTAATGTCATTCTTCCCCTCAATTTTCAGATGAGTGTCCATCTGGAGCGCGGATATCCTCTGCGACCATTTATTTGCCTGGGCTTCGAAGACCACTTGAGAAGGTGTCTAAGGTGGGGCACTTTTCGCTATTCGAGAGGGAGCCTGCGGCCTCCGTGGTCAGAGCTAACCTGGTGTCACGGGTTATACTGATTTTCCGCATAAACCAAGCTACTCAGCTTCTTTTCTCCACTAAATTTTCCTACTGAGCTATCCTCATTCTATTACTCTTTATATCTTCGATAAATAAATCAATAGGTCGCCTACTCTGTCTCCCCTTCGAAAACCCTGGACCAGCCGAGGCTGGACCTTGTCAGAAGAGGGCCTCATCTCGATTTGAAGCAGGAACCTCAGGGTTGCTCTCCATTTCTGACTCTGAACACAGAGTCCCTACAGAGTTAGGACAGGAGAGTCAGGCCTCGTCTTGTGTGGAGGAATGGAACTCCACTGGACTCTCGAGTTGTTCACCGGATAACAGGCCACTTGTCGAGCTGTGTGTGGAACCTGCGGTTTTATCCGGACGATGCATGGGGGTGTCAGTTCCCCTTCGTTTTTTGCCTTCATACACAGGGTTGCCTTCGAAGAGGTATCCAGCCTTCAGATTCTTATCAAGAGCAGACCAGGAAATCAGTGTCTTTCGGCATGTGGCACCACCCACAAGCCTACGTCTCGAATTTCTTCTTGAGACGGACCTCAACCTGAGGTGCACCAGGAAGGTCGGTAACCCTTTCAGACAAAGCAAGTGAATCGACCCTCTTGTCCCGATCAGGAGGGGAGAAGGGGCTCAGATGAAGTGGTGCCGGGAACCTCGATGTTCCCCTCGAGTAAAACTGGGATGTCGGGGAACTTTTGGAGTCACATCAAAGGTGCTAAGTACCGTTTCAAACTTCAAGACGGAACGTGAGACTTCTCTTGAGATGCTGTAGCTGGCAAGGGCCTCATCTTGTGGTGACGGGTTAACCACGTCGTTTTTCTCGAGTTGTGGCGGGATTCTCGAGTTAGGTCAGGAAATTCAGGCTTCCTCTTGTGTTGGCCCAGGGAAGTCCAGTCTTCCATTCGAGTTGCGAGGGAGAGCTAGGGATTGCGCTTGAGTTACTGCAGGGCAAAAGAGACCTTATCTAGGCTTGTGTCCAGGACATAATGTTCGTCTCCAGGGGGGACAGGGATCTCGGGGTTGCTTTCCTGATGCACCCGGGGAGTCAGTCCTTGTCTCGAGGGGAAGCGAAGGACTCCACTCTCCTCTCGAGTTGCGACGGGTATCTCTTGGAGCCCACTGAGTGGCCTAAAGGGAGTCAAGCCTCCTGTGGAGTTTGGAGAGAGGACTCGTGATTGCTCTCCAGGCCATGCAGGAAAAGAAGGCCATCATCTCGCGATGAAGGGGGCGTCTCGTGGGTTTTCTCGAGCTGCAGCGCCAGTGTGGGGTTTCTCATGAGGTACTACGGGGAGCTCAGGGAGCCTCTCATGTGGCGCTTGGGAAGTCAGGTCTCCATGCGCATTGCGAGGGGGAGCGCGTCATTGCTCTAGAGTCATGGAAGGTGTATCGGGCCTCAAGAACCGTTAAAGAAGGACTTTCAAGGTGTTTCTTGGGTCACGGCAGTAAACCCTGGGTTCCCTCGACTAGTGCCGGTGGCCTCAGGGAGCTTCTCAGTGTGCCTCTGAGAAGTCAAGGATACCCTGGAGTTAGGAGGGCCCTCTCGGGACTCCACTGGGTTTGGTGCAATAGAAGAGGGCCTCATCTCGAGTGGAGGCAGGAACCTCAGGGTTCGTCTCCATTTCTGACTCTGATCGCAGGGTCCCTGCAGAGTTGGGAGAGGAGAGTCAGGCCTCGTCTTGTAAGGAGGAATGGAACTCCGCTTGCCTCTCGAGTTATTCACGGGGTGACAGGCAACTTGTCGAACTGTGTTTGGAATCTGCGGGTTTTTCCGGACGATGCACGAGGGTGTCAGTGCCCCTTCGTGTTGTGCCTTCTTCCACAGGGTTGCCTTTCAAGAGGTGTCCTGGCATCGGGTTCTTATTAAGAGCGGACCGGGAAATCGGGGTCTTTCCGCATGTGGCACCACCCACCAGGCTACGTCTCGAATTTCCTAGTGAGACCGGCCTCATCCTGAGGTGCGCCGGGAAGGTCGGAACCCCTTGCAGACAAAGCAGGGGAATCGACCCTCCTGTCTCGATCAGGAGGGGAGAAGGGGCACAGATGAGGTGATGCCGGGAACCTCGGTGATCCCCTCCAGTGAGACCAGTGTGTTGGGGAACTTTTGGGGTCGCATCAAAGGTGCCAAGTACCGTATCGCACTTCAAGATGGAACGTAAGACTTCTTTTGAGATGCTGTAGCGGCAATGGCCGCATCTTGCGATGACGGGGGAACCACGTGGCGTTTCTCGAGTTGTGGCGGGATTCTCGAGTTTCGACAGGGAATACAGTCTTCCTCATGTGTTGGGCCAGGGAAGTCCTATCTTCCATTCGAGTTTAAAGGGAGAGCTGGGGATTGCTCTCGAGTCACTGCAGGGCAAAATAGACCTCATCTAGGCTTGTGTCCAGGACTTAATGCTCGTCCCTAGGGGCGACAGGGATCTTGGGGTTGCATACCAGACTCACCCGGGGAATCAGGCCTCGTCTCGAGGGGAAGCAAAGAACTCCGCTGTCCTTTTGAGTCGCGATGGGTATCTCTTGGAGCCCACTGTGTGCCCTAAAGGGAGTCAAGCCTCCTGTGGTGTTTGGATAGAGGACTCGGGATTCCTCTCCAGGCCATGCAGGAAAAGAAGGCCCTCATCTCGCGATGATGGCGGCGTCTCGTGGGTTTTCTAGACTGCCGCGCTAGTGCCGGGTTTCTGACGAGGTACGAGAGGGAGCTCAGGGAGCCTCTCGTGTGGCGCCAGGGAAGTCAGGTCCCCATGAGATGGCTAGGGGGAGCTCGTCATTGCTCTCGAGTCATGGTAGGGGAATCGGGCCTCAAGACGGGTTGAAGAAGGACTCTCGAGGTCTTTCTCGGGTCACTGCATAAAACCCAGGGTTCCCTTGACTTGTGCCTGCGACCTCAGGGAGCTTCTCAGAGTGCCTCTGAGAAGTCAGGGATACTGTGCAGTTTGGAGGGGCCTCTCGAGACTCCTCTGCATTTGGTGGAATGTAAGAGGGACTCATCTCGAGTTGAAGCAGGAACCTCAGTGTTCCTCTCCATTTCTGACTCAGATCGCAAGGTCCCTGCATGTTGGTACAGGAGAGTCAGGCCTCGTCTTTTCTGGAGGATGGGACTCCTCTTGCCTCTCGAGTTGTTCTCGAGGTGACAGGCCACTTGTCGAGCTGTGTGTGTAACCTGCCCGTTTTTCCGGATGATGCACAGGTGTGTTAGTGCCCCTTCGTGTTGTACCTTCATACTCAAGGCTGCCTTCCAAGAGGTGTCCGAGCATCGGATTCTTATCAAGAGCGGACCGGGAAATTGGAGTCTTTCAGCAAGTGGCACCACCCACAAAGCTACGTATCGAATTTCCCCATGAGACCGGCCTCATCCTGAGTTGTGCAGGGAAGGTCGGGCCCCCTTGCAGACAAAGCAGGGGAATCGACCCACCGGTCACGATCAAGAGGGGAGAAGGGGCTTAAATGAAGTGGTGCCGGGAACCTCGGTGTTCCCCTTGAGTGAGACCGGCGTGTTGGGGGACTTTTGGGGTCGCATCAAGGGTGCCAAGTACCGTTTCGCATTTGAAGACGGAACCTGGGACATCTTTGGAATGCTGTAGCGGGCAAGGGCCTCATCTTGCGATGACGGGAGAACCACGTGGTTTTGCTCGAGTTGCGGCGGGATTCTCGAGTTATGACCGGGAATTTAGGCTTCCTCTTGTTGGCCTTGAAATCCAATCTTCCATTCGGGTTGCGAGGGGGAGCTGGGGATTGCGCTAGAGTCACTGCAGGGCAAAAGAGACCTAATCTAGGCTTGTGTCCAGGATCTAACGTTGCTCTCCAGGGGCGACAGGGATCTCGGGTTTGCATTCCAGACTCATCTGGGGAGTCAGTTCTCACCTCGAGGGTAAGCAAAGAATTCCGCTCTCGTCTCGAGTCGCGATGGGTATCTCTTGAGCCCACTGTGTGTACTAAAGGGAGTCAAGCCTCCTGTGGAGTTTGGAGAGAGGACTCGGGATTGGACTCCAGGCCATGCAGGAAAAGAAGGCCCTCATCTCGAGATGACGGTGGCGTCTCGTGGGTTTTTTCGAGCTGTGGCGCCAGTGTGGGGTGTCTCATGAAGTACCACGGGGATCTCAGGGAGCCTCTTCTGTGGCGCCAGGAAAATCCAGTATTCCATTCGAGTTGCAAGTTAGAACTGGGGATTGCTCTCCAGTCACTGCAGGGCAAAATAGACCTCATCTACGCTTGTGTCCAGGACCTAGTGTTCCACTACTGGGCCAACAGGGATCTCAGGGTTGCATTCTCGACTCACCCGGAGAGTCAGGCCTCGTCTTGAGGGGAAAAAAAGGACTCCGCTCTCCTGTCGAGTCGCGACGGGTATCTCTTGGAGCCCACTGCGTGGCGTAAAGGGAGTGAAGCCTCCTATGGAGTTTGGAGAGATGACTCGGGATTGTTTTCCTGGCCATGCAGGAAAAAAGGCCCTCATCTCGCGATGACGGGGGCATCTCGTGGGTTTTCTCCAGCTGCGGCGCCAGTATCAGATTTCTCACGAGGTACAACGGGGAGCTCAGAGAGCCTCTCGTGTGGTGCTAGGGACGTCAGGTCTCCGTGCGTGTGGTGAAGGGGAGTGCGTGATTGCTCTCGAGTCATAGTAGGCGAATTGGGCCTCAAGACGCATTGAAGAAGGACTCTTGAGGTCTTTCTCGGGTTGCGGCAGGGAACCCTGGGTTCCCTTGATTTGTGTCGGTGACCTCAGGCAACTTCTAAGGGTGCCTCTGAGAAGTCAGGGACACTGTGGATTTGGGAGGGGCCTTTCGTTACTCAACTGGGTTTGGTGCAATCGAAGGGGGCCTCATCTCGAATGGAGGCAGGAATGTCAGGGGTCCTCTCCATTTCTGACTCGGGTCGCAGGGTACCTGCAGAGTATGGAGAAGAGAGTCACGCCTCGTCTTCTGTGGAGGAATGGATTTCCCCTTGCCCTTCGAGTTGTTCACGGAGTGACAGGCCACTTGTTGAGCTGTGTGTGGAACCTGCGGGTTTTTCCGGACGATGCACGGGGGTGTCAGTGCCCCTTCGTGTTGTGCCTTCATCCACAGGGTTGCCTTCAAAGAGGTTTCCGGGCATCGGGTTCTTTTCAAGAGCGTACCGGAAAATTGGGGTCTTTCAGCATGTGGTACCACCCACGAGGCTACGTCTCGAATTTCCTCGGGAGACCGGCCTCATCCTGAGGTGCGCCGGGAAGGTCGGGAACCCCTTGCAGACAAAGCAGGGGAATCGACGCACCGCTCGCAATCAGAAGGGGAGAAGGGGCTCAGATGAAGTGGTGCCGGGAACCTCAGTGGTCCCCTCGAGTGAGACCGGTATGTCACGGCACTTTTGAGGTCGCATCAAGGGTGCCAAGTACAGTTTCGCACTTCAAGACGGAACGTGGGAATTCTCTGGAGATGCTGTAGCGGGCAAGGGCCTCATATTGCGATGACGAGGGAAACACGTGGTTTTTCTCGAGTTGAGGCGGGATTCTTGAGTTACAACGGGGAATTCAGGCTTCCTCTTGTGTTGGCCCAGGAAGTCCAATCTTCCATTCAACTTGTCAGAGAGAGCTGGGGGTTGCTCTCGAGTCACTTCAGGGCAAAGAGTCCTCATCTAGGCTTGGGTCCAGGACGTAATGTTCCTCTCCAGGGGCGACAGGGATATCGGGGTCGCATTCCAGTCTCACCCGGTGGGTCACGCCTCGTCTCGAGTGGAAGCAAAGGACTCCACTATCCTCTCGAGTCGCGACGTGTAACTCTTGGAGCCCAATGAGTGGCCTAAAGGGAGTCAAGCGTCCTGTGTAGCTTGGACAGAAGGTTCACGCTTGATCTGCATACCATGCAGTTAAAGATGGCCCTCCTCTCGTGATGACAGGGGCGTCCCATGGGTTTTCTCGAGCTGCGGCGCCAGTGTGGGGTTTCTCACGAGATATGATGGGGAGTTCAGGGATCCTCTTGTGTGGCGCCAGAGAAGCCTGACTCCATGCGTGTGGCCAGGCTGATCGCGTCATTGCTCTCGAGTCATGGGAGGGACTAGGGCCTCAAGAGGCATTTAAGAAGGACTCTCAAGGTCTTTCTTGGGTTGGGGCGGGAAACACTCATTTCCCTCGACCTCTACAGGGGACCTTAGGGAACTTCCCAGGTGCCTCTGAGAGGTGAGGGATACTGAGGAGTTAGAGGGGCCTCTCGGGACTCCACTAGGTTTGACGAAATGAAAGAGGGCCTCATCTCGATTGGAGGCAGGAACCTCAGGCTTCCTCTCCATTTCTGACTCCGACCGCAGGGGCCTTGCAGAGTTGGGACAGGAGAGTCAGGCCTCGTCTTGTCTGAGTAACGGAACTCTGCTTGCCTCTCAAGTCGTTCAGGGGGTCTCAGGGCCCTTGACAAGCTGTGTGTGGAACCTGCGGGTGTTTCCAGAAGATGCATGGGGGTGTCAGTGCCCCTTCATTTTGTGCCTTCCCTCACAGGTTTACCTTCAAAGAGGTGTCCGGGCATCGGGTTCATTTCAAGAGCGGACCGGGAAATCGGGGTCATTCTGCATGTGGCTCATCTCGAATTTCCTCGTGAGACCAGCATCATCCTGAGGTGCGCCGGGAAGGCCGGGAACCCCTTCCACACAAAGTAGGGGAATCGATTCTCCTGTCGCGATCAGGAGGGGAGATGGGGCTCAGATGAAGTGGTGCCGGGACCCTCGGTGTTCCACTCGAGGGAACCCGGCGTTTCAGGGAACTTTAGGGCTCGCATCAAGGGAGCCAAGTACCGTTTCCCACTTCAGGACGGAACATAGGACTTCCCTGGAGACGCTGTAGTGGGCAAGGGCCTCATCCTGTGAAGACGTTGGAACCACGTCGTTTTTCTTGAGTTGCATCGGGATTCTCGAAAACGACAGGAATTTCAGGTCTCTCTTCGGTTGGCCCTGGGAAGCCCAATCTTCAATTGGAGTTGCGATGGAAAGCTGGGGGTTCTGCTCGAGTCACTACAGGGCCAAAGAGACCTCATCGAGGCGTGTGTCCAGGACCTAATATTCCTCTCAAGGGAAGACAGGGATCCCGGGTTTCCATTCCAGACTCCCCCGGGGAGTCAGGACTCGCCTGGAGGGGAAGCAAAGGACTCCGCTTTCCTCTCAAGTCGCAACACGGATCTCTTGGAGCCCACTGAGTGGACTCAAGGGTGTCGAGCCTCCTCTTCAGTTTGGAGAGAGGACTCGGGATTGCTCTCCAGGCCAGGCAGGAAAAGAAGGCCCTCATCTTGCGATGACGGGGGCATCTCATGGGTTTCCTCAGGATGCTGCGCCCATGGGGGTTTTCTCACGAGGCACGACGAGGACCTCAGGGAGCCTCTCGTGCGGCGCCAGGGAAGTCAGGTCTCCATGCGCATGGCGAGGGGGAGCTGGTCATCACTCTCGAGTCATGGGAAGAGGCTAGGTCCTCAAGAGGCATTGAAGAAGGACTCTCGAGGTCTTTCTCGGGTTGCGGCGGGAAACCCTCGTTTCCCTCGACTTCTGCAGGGGACCTTAGGGAACTTCCCAGGGTGCCTCTGAGAGGTGAGGGATGCTGTGTAGTTGGCAGGGCCTCTCGGGACTCTGCTGGGTTCGGCGCAATGGAAGAGGGCCTCATCTCGAGGGGAGGCAGGAACCTCAGGCTTCCTCTCGGTTTCGGACTCCGACTGCATGGTCCCTGCAGAGTTGGGACAGGAGAGTCATGCCTCGTCTTGTCTGAGGAATGGAATTCTGGTTGCCTCTCGAGTTGTTCCGGGAGTCTCAGGCCCCTTGTCGAGCTGTGTGTAGACCCTGCGGGTTTTTCCGGATGATGCACGGGGGTGTCAGTCCCCCTTCGTGTTGTGCCTTCACCCACAGGGTTGCCTTCAAAGAGGTGTCCGGGCATCGGGTTCTTATCAAGAGCGGACCGGAAAATCGGAGTCGTTCGGCACGTGGCACCTCACACGTGGCTAGTCTCGAATTTCCTCCTGAGACCGGCCTCATCCTGAGGTGCGCCAGGAAGGCCGGGAACCCCTTCCAGACCACGCAGGGGAATCGACTCTCCTGTCACGATCAGGAAGGGAGAAGGGGCTCAGATGAAGTGGTGCCGGGACCATCGGTGTTCCCCTCGAGGGAATCCAGCGTGTCGGGGAACTTTTGCGGTCGCATCAAGGGTTTCATGTACCGTTTTGCACTTAAGGACGGAACATGGGACTTCCCTGGAGACACCGGGAATTTCAGTGTTCCCTTGGAGTGAGACCGGTATGTTGGGGAACTTTGGCGTCGCATCAAGGGTGCCAAGTAGCATTTCGAACTTTAAGATGGAACGTGGGACTTCTCTTGAGACTCTAGCTGGCAAGGGCCTCATATTGCGATGAAGGGGGAACCACATGGTTTTTAAGACTTGAGGCTGAATTCTCGAATTACGATGGGAAATTTAGACTTCCTCTTGTGTTGACCGTGGGAAGACCAATCTTCCATTCAAATTGTGAGGGAGAGATGGAGGTTGCTCTCGATTACTGTAGGGCAAAATAGACCTCATCTAGGCTTGTGTCTAGGACAAAATGTTCCACTCCAGGGGCGACAGGGATCTCGGGGTTGCATTCCAAACTCACCCGGGGAGTCAGGCCTCGTCTCCAGGGAAGCAAAGGACTCCGCTCTCCTCTCGAGTCGCACCGGGTATTTCTTGGACTCAACTGAGTGGCCTAAAGGGAGTCAATACTCCTGTGAAGTTTGGAGAGAGGACCAGGAATTGCTCTCCAGGTCAGGCAGGAAAAGAAGGCCCCCATCTCTCCTTGACGGGGGCATCTTGTGGTTTTTCTCGAACTGCGGCGCCAGTGTGAGTTTTCTCACGAGGTACGATGGGGTACTCAGGGGGCCTCTTGTGTGGTACTAGGGAAGTCAGTTTTCCTGCTTGTGGCGAGGGGAGCGCGTCCTTGCTCTGGAGTCATGGTAGGGGAATCGGGCATCAAGAGACGTTGAAAAAGGACTCTCCAAGTCCTTCTCGGGTTACTTCAGGAAACTCTGGGTTCCCTCGACTTGTGCCAGTGACCTCAGGTAGCTTCTCAGGGAGCCTCTGAGAATTCAGGGATACTGTGGTGTTGGGAGGGGCCTCTCGGGACACCACTGAGTTTGGTTCAATGGAAGAGGGCCTCTTCTCTAGTTGAGGCAGGAACCTCAAGGTTCCTCTCCATTTCTGACTCCAATTGCAGGGTCCCTGAAGAGTTGGGACAGGAGAGTAAGGCCTCGTCTTGTGTGAAGGAATGCAACTTCACTTGCCTCTCGAGTTGTTCACGAGGTGACAGTCCACATTTGGAGCTGTGAGTGGAATCTGCGGGTTTTTCCAGACGATGCATGGGGATGTCAGTGTCCCTTCGTGTTGTGCCTTCATCCACAGGGTTGCCTTCGAAGAGATGTCCGATCGTGAGGTTCTTATCTAGAGTGGACCGGGAATTTGGGATCTTTCAGCATATGGCACCAACCATGAGGCTACTTTTCGAATTTCCTCATGAGACCGGCCTCATCCGGAGGTTCGAGGGGAACGTCGGGAACCCCTTGCAGACAAAACATGGGAATCGACCCTTCTGTCGCGATCAGGAGGGGTGAAGGGGCTCACAGGAAGTGGTGCCGTGAACTTTGGGTGTTTCCCTCGAGTGAGACCGGTATGTCAGGGAACTTTGGGGGTCGCATCAAGGGTGCCAAGTACCGTTTTGTACTTCAGGATGGAACGTGGGACTTCTCTTGATACGCTGTAGCGGCCAAGGGCCTCATCTTGCGATGACGGGGGAGCCACGTGGTTTTTCTCGAGTTGCGGCGGGATTCTCGAGTTACGACGGGGATTTCAGGCTTCCTCTTGTGTTGGGCAGGGGAAGTCCAATCATCCATTCGAGTTGCGAGGGAGAGCTGGGGGTTGCGCTCGAGTCACTGCAGGGCAAAGGAGACCTCATCTAGGCTTGTGTCCAGGACCTAATGTTCCTCTCCAAGGGCCACAGGGATCTCAGGTTTGCATTCCAGACTCACCCAGGGAGTCAGGCCTCATGTCGAAGGGAAGCAAAGGACTCCGCTCTCCTTTCGAGTCGCGACGGGCACCTCTTGGAGCCCACTTTGTGGCCTAAAGGGAGTCAAGCCTCCTGTAAAGTTTGGAGAGAGGACTTGGGACTGCTCTCCAGGCCATGCAGGAAAAGATGGCCCTCATCTCGCGATGACGGAGGGATGTTGTGTGTTTTCTCGAGCTACGGCGCCAGTGTGGGGTTTCACACGAGGTACGACGGGGAGCTCAGGGAGACTCTCGTGTGGCGCCAGGGAAGTCAGGTCTCCATGTGCGTGGCGAGGGGGAGCGCATTATTGCTCTCGAGCTATGGTAGGGGAATCTGCCCTCAAGACACATTGAAGAAGGACTCTCGAGGTCTTTCTTCGGTTGTGGCAGGAAACCCTTATTTCCCTCGACTTTTGCCGGTGGCCTCAAGGAGCTTCTCAGAATGCCTATGAGAAGTCAGGGATACTGTGGAGATGGGAGGGGCCTCTCGGGACTCCACTGGGTTTGTTTTAATGGAAGAGGGCCTCATCTCGGGTTGAGGCAGGAACCTCAGGTTTCCTCTCCATTTCTGACTCAGATCGAAGCGTGCCTGCAGAGTTGGGATTGGATACTCAGGCCTCGTCTTGTCTGAGGAAGGGAACTCCGCTTTCCTCTCTCATTGTTTAAGGGGTGACAGGCCAGTTGTGGAGCTGTATGTGGATCCTGCGGGGTTTTCCGGACAATGAACAGGGTTGCCAGTGCCCCCTTGTGTAGTGCCTTCTTCCATAGGGTTGCCTTAGAAGAGGTGTCCGGGCATTGGGTTCTTATCAAGAGCAAGACCGAGAAATCGGGGTCTTTTGGCACGTGGCACCAACACGAGGCTACGTCTCGAATTTCTTCGTGAGACTGGCCTCATCCTGAGGTGCGCCATGAAGGTCGGGAACCCCTTCTAGACAAAGCAGGGGGATCGACCTTCCTGCCGTGATCAGGAGCGGAGAAGGGGCTCAAATGAAGTGGTGCCAGGAACTTCGGTGTTCCCTTGGAGTGAGACCGGTATATTGGGGAACTTTTGGGGTCGCATCAAGGGTGCCAAGTAGCATTTCGAACTTTATGACGAAACATGGGACTTCTCTTGAGACTCTGTAGCGGGCAAAGGCCTCATATTGCGATGAATGGGGAACCACGTGGTTTTTAAGAGTTGCGGCGGGATTCTCGAGTTACAACGGGAAATTCAGACTTCCTCTTGTGTTGGCCCAATGAAGACCAATCTTCCATTTGAATTGCGAGGGAGAGATGGGTGTTGCTCTCGAGTCACTGTAGGGTAAAATAGACCTCATCTAGGCTTTTGTCCAGGACATAATGTTCCTCTCCAGGGGCAACAGGGATCTCGGGGTTGCATTCCAGACTCACCCGAGGTAAGGCCTCATCTCGAGGGGAAACAAAGTACTCTGCTCTCCTCTCAAGTCGCGACAGGTATCTCTTGGAGCCCATTGAGTGGCCTAAAGGGAGTAAAGCCTCCTGTGAAGTTTGGAGAAAAGACCAGGGATTGCTCTCCAGGTCAGGCAGGAAAAGAAGTCCCCAATCTCGCGATGACGGTGGGTTTTCCCGAGCTGCGGCGCCAGTGTGGGGTTTCTCATGAGGTATGACGGGGAGCTCAGGGAGCCTCTCATGTGGCGCCAGGGAAGTCATGTGTCCATGCGCATGGCGAGGGGGAGCGTGTCATTGCTCTCGAGTCATGGTAGGGGAATCCGTCCTCAAGACGCGTTGAAGACGGACTCTTGAGGTCTTTCTCGGGTTTCGGCAGGATACCCTGTGTTCCCTCGACTTGTGCCGGTGACCTCAGGGAGTTGCTCAGGGTGCCTCTGAGAAGACACTGATACTGTGGAGTTGGGAGGGGCCTCTCGGGACTCCACTGGGTGTGGTATAATACAAGAGGGCCTCATCTCGTGTTGAGGAAGGAACCTCAGGGTTCCTCTCCATTTCAGACTCCGATCTCAGGATTCCTGCAGAGTTGGGACAGGAGAGTCAGGCCTCGTATTCTGTGGAGAAATGAAACTTAGCTTGCCTCTCGAGTTGTTCACGAGGTAACAGGTCACTTGTCGAGCTGTATGTGGAACCTGCAGAATTTTCCAAAAGATGCACGGGTGTTCAGGGTCCCTCCTTGTTGTGCCTTCATCCTACGGGATGCATTCCAAGACGTGTACGGGCATCGGGTTCTTATTAATAGCTGACCGGGAAATGGGGTCTTTCCGCATGTGGCACCACCCACGAGGCTACATCTCCAATTTCCTCGTAAGACCGGCCTCATCCTGATGTGCGCTGGGAAGATCGGTAACCCCTTCTACACAAAGCAGGAGAAAAGACACTCCTGTTGCAATCAGGAGGGGAGAAGGGGCTCAAATGATGTGGTGCGGGGAACATGGGTGTTACCCTCGAGTGAGGCCTGTATGTTGGGGAACTTTGGGGGTGCCATCATGGGTGCCAAGTACCGTTTTGCACTTCAGTAGGAACGTGGGACTTCTTTTGAGACACTGTGGCGGGCAAGGGCCTCATGTTGCGAAGACGAAGGAACCACGTGGTTTTTTTCGAGTTGCGGTGGGATTCTCGAGTTACGACGGGGATTTCAGGCTTCCTCTTGTGTTAGCCCTGGGAAGCCCAAACTTCCCTTCGAGTTGCGAGGGAAAGCTGGATGTTGTGCTCGAATCACTGCAAGGCCAAAGAGACCTCATCTAGGCGTGTGTCCAGGACCTAATAGTCCTCTCAAGGGAAGACAAGGATCTCGGGATTGCACTCCAGACTCCCTCGGGGAGTGAGGCCTCGCCTCGAGGGGAAGCAAAGGACTGCGCTCTCCTCTCGAGCCGCGACACGGATCTCTTGGAGCCCACTGAGTCGCCTCAAGGGAATACATCCTACTCTTCAGTTTGAAGAGAGGACTCGGGATTGCTCTCCAGGCCAGGCAGGAAAAGAAGGCCCTCAGCTCGCGAGGACGGGGGCGTCTCAGGGGTTTCCTCGAGCTGCGGCACCCGTGGGGGTTTTCTCCCGAGGCACGAGGAGGATCTCAGGGAGCCTCTCGTGCGGTGCCAGGGAAGCCAGGTCTGCATGCGCGAGGCGAGGGGGAGCGCATCATTGCTCTGTAGTCCAGAGAGGGGACAAGGGCCTCAAGACACTTTGAAGAAGGACTATCGAGGTCTTTCTTGAGTGGTGGCGGGAAACCCTCATTTCCCTCGACTTCTGCCTGGAACATGAGGGAACTTCCCAGGGTGCCTCTGAGAGGTGAGGGATGCTGTGGAGTTAGCGGGGCCTCTCGGGACTCCGCTGGGGTTGGAGCAATGGAAGAGGGCCTAACCTCGAGGAGAGGCAGGAACCTCAGGCTTCCTCTCTGTTTCTGACTCCGACCCTCCGACCTCAGGGTCCCTGCAGAGTTGGGAGCGGAGAGTTAGGCCTCGTCTTGTCTGAGGAAGGGAACTCCGCTTGCCTCTCGAGTTGCTCAGGGGGTCTCAGGCCCCTCTTCGAGCTGTGTGTGGAACCCACGGGTGTTTCTGGACGATGCACGGGAGTGTCAGTGCCCCTTCGTGTTGTGCCTTCACCCACAGGGTTGCCTTCGAAGAGGTGTCCGTGCAACGGGTTCTTCTCAAGAGTGGACCGGGAAATCGAGGTCGATCGGCATGTGGCACCACCCCCGTAGCTCATCTCGAATTTCCTCGTGCGGACTGCCTCATCCTGAGATGCACCTGAAAGGCCGGGAATCCCTTCCAGACCACGCAGGGGAATCGACACTCCTGTCGCCATCAGGAGGGGAGAAGGGGCTCAGAGGAAGTGGTGCCGGGACCCTCGGTGTTCCCCTCGAGGGAACCCGGCGTGTCGGGGGACTTTTGGGGGTCGCAGGAAGGCTGTCAGGGACCGTTTCGCCCTTCAGGGCGGAACAGGGGACTTCCCTTGAGACGCCGTCGCGGGCAAGGGCCTCATCTTGCCAAGACGTGGGAACCACGTGGTTTTTCTCGAGTTGCGGCGGCATTCTCGAGTTACCACGGGGATCTCAGCCTTCCCCTTGGGTTGGCCCTGGGAAGCCCAATCTTCCCCTCGGGTTGCGAGGGAAAGCTGGGGGTTGCGCTCGAGTCACTGCAGGCCCGAAGAGACCTCACCTAGGCGTGTGTCCGGGACCTAATATTCCTCTCCAGGGAAGGCAGGGATCTCGGGGTTGCATTGCAGGCTCCCCCGGGGAGTCAGGCCTCGTCTCGAGGGGAAGACAAGGACTCCGCTCTCCTCTCGAGTCGCGACGCGGATCTCTTGGAGCCCCCTGAGCGGCCTCAAGGGAGTCCAGCCTCCTCTTCCGTTTGGAGAGAGGACCCGGGATTGCTCTCCAGGCCATGCAGGAAAAGAAGGCCCTCAGCTCGCGAGGACGGGGGCGTCTCCGGGGTTTCCTCGAGCTGCGGCGCCCGTGGGGGTTTTCTCCCGAGGCACGACGAGGATCTCAGGGAGCCTCTCGTGCGGCGCCAGGGAAGTCAGGTCTCCATGCGCGTGGCGAGGGGGAGCGCGTCCTGGCTCTCGAGTCACGGGAGGGGACTAGGGCCTGGAGACGCGTTGAAGAAGGACTCTCTAGGTCTTTCTCGGGGGGCGGCGGGAAACCCTCGTTTCCCTCGCCTTCCGCCGGGGACCTTAGGGAACTTCCCAGGGTGCCTCTGAGAGGCGAAGGATCCTGTGGAGGTGGCGGGGACCCTCGGGACTCCGCTGGGTCTGGCGCAACGGAAGAGGGCCTCACCTCGAGGGGAGGCAGGAACCTCAGGCTTCCTCTCCGTTTCGGACTCCGACCGCAGGGTCCCTGCAGAGTTGGGACAGGAGAGTGAGGCCTCGTCTTGTCTGAGGAAGGGAAACCCGCTGGCATCTCGAGTTGCTCAGGGGGTCTCAGGCCCCTCATCAAGCTGTGTGTGGAACCCGCGGGTCTTTGCGGACGATGCACGGGGGTGGCAGTGCCCCTTCGTGTTGTGCCTTCCCCCACAGGGTTGCCTTCGAAGAGGGGTCCGGGCCTCGCGTCCTTCTCAAGGGCGGACCGGGGAATCGGGGGCGTTCGGCATGTGGCCCCTCCCACGTGGCTCGTCTCGAATTTCCTCGTGAGACCGGCCTCATCCTTAGGTGCCCCGGGAAGGCCTGGAACCCCTTCCAGACCACGCAGGGTAATCGACTCTCCTGTCGCGATCAGGAGGGGAGAAGGGGCTCAGAGGAAGCAGTGCCGGGACCCTCGGTGTTCCCCTCAGGGGAACCCGGCGTGTCGGGGGAATTTTCGGGGTCGCAGGAAGGCTGTCAGGGACCGTTTCGCCCTTCAGGGCGGAACAGGGGACTTCCCTTGAGACGCCGTCGCGGGCAAGGGCCTCATCTTGCCAAGAGGTGGGAA
Organism: Bubalus kerabau; assembly: GCF_029407905.1. Taxonomy (NCBI): domain Eukaryota; kingdom Metazoa; phylum Chordata; class Mammalia; order Artiodactyla; family Bovidae; genus Bubalus; species Bubalus kerabau. Next base: position 641,414 of record NC_073644.1, on the reverse strand, counting down.
CCACGTGGTTTTTCTCGAGTTGCGGCGGGATTCTCGAGTTACCACGGGGATCTCAGCCTTCCCCTTGGGTTGGCCCTGGGAAGCCAAATCTTCCCCTCAGGTTGCGAGGGAAAGCTGGGGGTTGCGCTCGAGTCACTGCAGGGCCGAAGAGACCTCACCTAGGCGTGTGTCCGGGACCTAATATTCCTCTCCAGGGAAGGCAGGGATCTCGGGGTTGCATTGCAGGCTCCCCCGGGGAGTCAGGCCTCGTCTCGAGGAGAAGCCAAGGACTCCGCTCTCCTCTCGAGTCATGACGCGGGTCTCTTGGAGCCCCCTGAGCGGCCTCAAGGGAGTCCAGCCTCCTCTTCCATTTGGAGAGAGGACCCGGGATTGCTCTCCAGGCCATGCAGGAAAAGAAGGCCCTCAGCTCGCGAGGATGGGGGCGTCTCAGGGGTTTCCTGGAGCTGCAGCACCCGTGGGGGTTTTCTCCCGAGGCACGACGAGGATCTCAGGGAGCCTCTCGCGCGGCGCCAGGGAAGTCAGGTCTCCATGCGCGTGGCGAGGGGGAGAGCGTCATGGCTCTCGAGTCACGGGAGGGGTCTAGGGCCTCGAGACGCGTTGAAGAAGGACTCTCGAGGTCTTTCTCGGGGGGCGGCGGGAAACCCTCGTCTCCCTCGCCTTCTGTCGGGGAACTTAGGGAACTTCCCAGGGTGCCTCTGAGAGGCGAGGGATCCTGTGGAGGTTGGGGGGCCCCTCGGGACCCGGCTGTGTCTGGCGCAACGGAAGAGGGCCTCACCTCGAGGGGAGGCAGGAACCTCAGGCTTCCTCTCCGTTTCGGACTCCGACCGCAGGGTCCCTGCAGAGTTGGGAAAGGAGAGTCAGGCCTCGTCTTGTCTGAGGAAGGGAACCCCGCTTGCCTCTCGAGTTGCTCAGGGGGTTTCAGGCCCATCGTCGAGCTGTGTGTGGAACCCACGGGTCTTTGCGGATGATGCACGGGGGTGGCAGTGCCCGTTCGTGTTGTGCCTTCACCCACAGGGTTGCCTTCGAAGAGGGGTCCGGGCCGCGGGTCCTTCTCAAGAGCGGACCGGGGTATCGGGGTCGTTCGGCATGTGGCCCCACCCACGTGGCTCGTCTCGAATTTCCTCGTGAGCCCGGCCTCATCCTTAGGTGCCCCGGGAAGGCCTGGAACCCCTTCCAGACCACGCAGGGTAATCGACTCTCCTGTCGCGATCAGGAGGGGAGAAGGGGCTCAGAGGAAGCGGTTGCGGGACCCTCGGTGTTGCCCTCGAGGGAACCCAGCGTGTCGGGGAACTTTTGGGGGTCGCATGAAGGCTGGCAGGATCCTTTCCGCCCTTCAGGGCGGAAGAGGGGACTTCCCTTGAGACGCCGTCGCGGGCAAGGGTCTCATCTTGCCAAGAGTTGGGAACCACGTGGTTTTTCTCGAGTTGCGGCGGGATTCTCGAGTTACAATGGGGATCTCAGCCTTCCTCTTGGGTTGTCCCTGGGAAGCCCAATCTTCCCCTCGAGTTGCGAGGGAAAGCTGGGGGTTGTGCTCGAGTCACTGCAGGGCCGAAGAGACCTCACCTAGGCGTGTGTCCCGGACCTACTATTCCTCTCCAGGGAAAGCAGGCATCTCGGGGTTGCATTCCAGGCTCCCCCGTGGAGTCAGACCTCGTCTTGAGGGGAAGCCAAGGACTCCGCTCTCCTCTCGAGTTGAGACAAGGATCTGTTGGAGCCCCCTGAACGGCCTCAACGGATTCCAGCCTGCTCTTCAGTTTGGAGAGAGGACTCGTGATTGGTCTCCAGGCCATGCAGGAATATAAGGCCCTCATCTCGCGATGACCGGGGTGTCTCATGTGTTTCCTCGAGCTGCCGCGGCAGTGTGGGTTTCCTCACGAGGTACGATGAGGATCTCAGGGAGCCTCTCGTGCAGTGCCAGGTTAGTCAGGTCTCCATGCGCGTGAAGAGGGGGCGCGTGTCATGGCTCTCGAGTCATGGTAGGGGAATCGCGACTCAACACATTTTGAAGCACTCTCGAGGTCTTTCTCGAGTCATGGCAGAAAACCCAGGGTTCCCTCGACTTGTGCCTGTGACCTCAGGGAGCTTCTCATTGTGCCTCTGAGAACTCAGGGATACTGTGGAGTTGGTAGGGGCCTCTCGGGACTCCACTGGGTGTGGTGCAATGGAAGAGGGCCTCATCTCGAGTGGACGCAGGAACCTCAGGCTTCCTCTCCGTTTCTGACTCGGATCCCATGGTCCCTGCAGAGTAGGGACAAGAGAGTCACACCTAGTCTTCTGTTGAGGAATGGACCTTCGTTTGCCTTTCGAGTTGTTTACAGGGTGACAGGCCACTTGTTGAAATGTCTGTGGGACCTGCGGGTTTTTCTGGATGATGCACGCGGGTGTCAGTGCCCCTTCGTGTTGTGCCTTCATCGACAGGTTTTCCTTCAAAGAGGTGTGCTGGCATCGGGTTCTTTTCAAGAGTGGACCGTGAAATTGGGGTCTTTCGACATGTGGCACCACCCACGAGGCTACGTCTCGAACTTCCTCATGAGACCGGCCTCATCCTGAGGTGCGCCCGGAAGGTCGGGAACCCCTTGCAGACAGAGAAGGGGAGTCGACCCTCCTGTCGCAATCAGGAGAGGAGAAGGGGTCAGATGAAGTGGTGCCGGGAACCTCGGTGTTCCCCTTGAGTGAGTCTGGTATGTCGCGGAACTTTTGGGGTCGCATCAAGGGTGCCAAGTACCGTTTCGCACTTCAGGATGGAACGTGGGACTTCTCTTGAGATGCTGTAGCGGACAAAGGGCCTCATCTTGCAATGACGAGGGAAGCACGTGGATTTTCTCGAGTTTCGGTGGGATTCTCGAGTTACGACGGGGAATTCAGGCTTCCTCTTGTGTTGGCCCAGGAAGTCTAATCTTCCATTCGAGTTGCCAGGGAGAGCTCTGGATTGGGCTCCCTTCACTGAAGGGCAAACTAGACCTCATCTAGGCTTGTATCCAGGACTTAATATTCCTCTCCATAGGCGACAGGTATTTGGGGTTGCATTCCATACTCACCCGGGGAGTCAGGCCTCATCTCGAGGGGAAGCAAAGGACTCCACTCTCTTCTCGAGCCGCGACAGGTATCTCTTGGAGCCCACTGAGTGGTCTTTGCTCTGTAGGAGAGCTCTAGTGTACATAAGCCTGTACATAAGTGAACACAGACATTCTGTGTGCATGTTGCTGCGTACCCAAAATAGGGCCACAAGGAGCCTCATGCTCTCCATGCAGCGCGGAAGCTGTGCAGCCACGCAGCAGCTGAAGAATCCAACCAATTGCTCTTTTCTTACCTCTGACAGAGCTCGCATTGCCGTAGCCCTTGGCAGTTTGGAAACACTGGACCCTAACCCCTCTCAAAGTAGGCCTGGGTTCTAGTTCGAATAGAAAGTTAATAGCGGAGCTGAGGACAGGAACGCGGCAGTCATTTATCACACGCTCCTGCAGCCTGCTACTACAGGGACACTAACGCTAGAAGCTAGGAATGTCTTTGCAAGGTGCGCAAAGGACAAGGGAGAACCTCGACCCTGACTCTAGTATTTCAGTCCCCTGAGCAGATCTGAGGTTCTCCCGCTGTAGAAGCTAACCCATTCCTTTCAAATACAGGCTTCCTAACACAGGGCCAGTTGGCTGCTTGCTCTTCCACGAAGCAGGCTTCCTTAACTTGCAAAGTGCGAATTCCGCTTAACAGCCTGGAGGAAAAATCGCTTCTTGGAAGATTTTTTTCAGAGGCTGTATCCCCGGAGCTGGGGCCAAGCTAGGGGACCCATACTGGCAAGGGAAGGCAAAACCACATCCAATGTCTTTGCTCTGGAGGACAGCTTTGGTGAGCCTAAGTCTTTCAGGAATATTTCTGGCTCCAACAGAGTCAAATTCTGTGTGTGAAGCTGCACAGCCAAAATAGGGGAACAGAGAGCCTGATTCTCTCTGTGTAGCTTTGAAGCTGTCATTCAAACAACAGCTTGAGAATCCATACAATGCTCTCCCTTACTGCTAAGAGAATTCTCATTGCTGTAGTCCTTGACAGTTTGTAGAAATCCGCACCCTAACCCTTCTCCAAGTAGGCCTGGGTCCTAGCTCGGAACAACAGGCAACGGCGGAGCTGAGGCCAGTAAGGCACAAGTGAGGTCTCACACACTCTTGCAGCCTGATCGTCCAGGAGCAGTAAGGCCTCTTTTTCCCTGCAGGAGGCTCGCTTGCCTTGCCTCCTGTGAACTGCATTTCCCAGCCTGGGCGCAAAGCTGTTCCTGGAGATTTTTTCTCAGGGGCTGTTTCCCTGGAGCTGGGTCGGACCTCGGGGGCCCAACTCACAGGGGAAGACAAAACCACATGGACAGGTCTATGCTCTGTAGGAGAGCTCTAGTGAACCTCATCTCTCAGGAACATTCTTGGCTTCTACAGAGACACCTCTGTGCATGAAGCTACACACCCAACATAGTGGCAAAGGGAGTCTGATTCTCTCCGTGGGTGCTGATGCTTTGTGGCAAAGCACCTGCTAAGAATCCATCCGCATAGGCTTCCCTCACCTTGACAGAGGTCTCATTGCTGTAGTCCTTGGCAGTTTGGAAAGAAGCAGACCCTTACCCTTCACCAAGTAGGCCCTTGTCCTTGATGAATGGAAAGGCAGTAGCTGAGCTGAGGCCAGTAAGGCGCCAGTCAAGTCTGACATATTCCCGATGCCTGCTCCTTCATGGAAAATAACGTTAGAATCTGGGAATGTCTTTGCAAGGCTGGCAAAAGGCAGTCAGGAACCTCGACCCTGCCTCTGGAATTTCTATCTTCTCAGCACATCTGGCGGTCTCGGTCAGGAGAAACTAACCCATTCCTTGCAAATATAGGCTTCCAAACACAGGCCGGTTGGCTGTCTCTTCTTGCCGAAGGAAGCTTGCTTATCCCACCTCCTGCGAACTCCGCTTCCCAGCCTGGGGGATAAGAGGTTCTTGGAGATCTTTTCTCAGAGGCTGTTTCCACGGAGCAGGGGCCGATCCCAGAGACCCACACGCAGAGGGGAAGGGAAAACCGCATGGATAAGTCTTTGCTCTCTAGGAGAGCTCTAGTGAACCTCAGTCTATGCGGAATGTTCTTGGCTCCAACGGGGACATCTCTGTGTGGGAAGCTGCATAGCCAACATAGAGACACAGAGACCTGATTCTCTCTGTGCAGCTTTGACGCTGTCGTTCAAACAACAAATTGAGAATCCACACAATGCTCTCCCTTACCACTGAGAGAGTTATCATTGCTGTAGCCCTTCGCAGTTTCTGGAAATCGGCACACAAACACTTCTGCAAGTAGGCCTGGGTTCAAGTTCAGATGAACATGCAATAGCGGAGCTGAGGCCAGTAAGGCACCAGTCAGGTGTCACACACTCTGGCAGCCTGCTCCTCCAGGGACAGTAAGGCCTCTATTTCCCTTCAGGAGGCTCGCTTGCCTTACTTCCTGTGAACAGCGTTTCCCAGCCTGGGCGGAAAGCAGTTCCTGGAGATCTTTTCTCAGGGGCTGTTTCCCCGGAGTTGGGGCGGACCTCGGGGACCCAACTCACAGGGGAAGGCAAAACCAAATGGACAGGTCTATGCTCTGTAGGAGATCTCTAGTGAACTGCCGGGGTCCAGCCCCAGCTGATCCAGGGTATTCGAAGCAGAGACGGCGTAGGCGAGGGTCAGGGAACAACTGCTTAATTAAACGTTAATTAAGGATATAAAGAGTAATAAAATGAGGATAGCTCAGTAGGAAAATTCAGTGGAGAAAAGAGGCTGAGTAGCTTGGTTTACGCGGGGGACCAATAAAACTTCAAGACAAGAAGCTTGCACCACTTACGTAGGCCGCAGGCGTCCTTCCGTTCTCCCGAAGGAGAGGAGACACTGAGGCCTCCCCGGTCGGATCTTAGAAGCCCAGGCAAAATTAGTAAGCTTGGTGGGTTCCGCGCTCCAGATGGAGACTCAACCAGAGTGAGAGAGAGAGAGAGAGACATGGGGAGACCAGTATTTCGAGAAACTGATCCCAATTCTTTATTTTCCATGGTCTACTTTTATACACTGAGATGTTATGCAAAAGTCACGTGGGGTCAGCAGTCCTGACTTTTATCAAAGTTAGGTGCTTCATACAAAAGTATACAGAGGTCTTAGGGGTGTTACATCATCTTCTGGCCGGGGGGCCTGCTGACAATTTACGACCCTCTCCTTGTGACAGCGGTCAGTCAACCAGGACACTTATTTCTCCAGGGGTGATTATTCTTAAAACAGACGCCACCCAAATAAAGTTACATTCCTATAGGGTGAGGGTGTAGTGGGTTTTAGTTAAGGAAAGAATTTACTTAGCCTAAGGTCTAACGTGATTTATATCAAAGGTTAATACTTATTTCTTCTATATATTCATTAATGTGTATAAGGGCAGGGGATGTGGAGACTTAGCAGTAAACATCAGCTCAACAAATGAAAAACCCTTCACCAATATGATTTCTAATCAGCCCATTATACTTATACTAATAATTTTCTAACTTTTCTAAGGAACCTGTTTTTAGAAGGTTTAAAGCATCTCGTGCCTCTCATGGTTGGGAGGCTGTGAGCAATCACATGTGGCCGGACAAGCCTGTCAGGCAGGCTAGAGAACCTTCAGAGGAGTTTGTAGGTTAAAACACTCTTGTCACACCCAGGGGTTTTTATCAACTGGAGCTCTAGGTTAACTCCTTCTCCAAAAGAGGTGGTGGGGGACAGCCCCCCGTAAAGTCAGAGGTGTAGGTGAGAGCACAAAATAGTAAGGTAGGCAGGCTCTGGTGATGGGCGTAGATGCTCGAGGATTTCCAGGGGGACTCCTGAGGCTCGATCCCGCCTTTGCGTATGTCGAGCCTCCTTCCTCATGACCTTTGCCATGGGCGGAGTGCCTCACTCTGGCCCCCAACAGTGAACCTCCTCTCTCAGGAACATTCTTGGCTCCTATCGAGACACCTCTGTGTGTGTAGCTACACACACAACATAGGGGCAAAGGGAGCCAGATTCTTTCCGTGGGGTGCTGATGCTTTGTGGCAAAGCACCTGCTTGAGAATCCATCAGCTTACGCTTCCCTCGCCTTGACAGAGGTCTCATTGCTGTAGCCCTTGGCAGTTTGGAAAGAAGAGGACCGTTACCTTTCATAAAGTGGGCCCTTGTCCTAGTTTGAAAGGAAAGGCAAGAGCTGAGCTGAGGCCAATAAGGCGCCAGTCAAGTCTGACATATTCCCGAATCCTGCTCCTTCATGGAAAATAACGCTGGAATCTAGGAATGTCTCTGCAAGGCTGGCAAAGGGCAGTCAGGAGCCTGCACCCTGCCTCTGGAATTACCGATTTCTGAGCAGATCTGGAGGTCTCCTTTAGGAGAATCTAACTCATTCCTTTCATATTGAGACTTCCAAAAACAGGCCGGTCGGCTGCCTCTTCGTGCCCGAAGGAGGCTTGCTTTTCCTGCCTGCTATGAACCCAGCTTCCCAGGCTCTGGGAAAAGCGGATCTTGAAGATCTTTTCTCAGGGGTTGTTTCCACGGAGCTGGGGCTAAGCCTGGAGACCCAAACTCACAGGGGAAGAAAAACCACATGTACAAGTCTTTGCTCTCTAGGAGAGCTCTAGTGAACTTCACTCTGTCACGAACATTCTTGATTCATATGGAGACACCCCTGTGTGCGAAACTGCGTACCCAACATGGGGGCACAGAGAGCCTGATTCTCTCTGTGTAGCTTTAAAGATGTCGTTCAAAAAACACCTTGAAAATCCATACAATGCTCTTCCTTACCCGTGACAGAGTTCTCATTGCTGTAGCCCTTGGCAGTTTTTAGAAATCCGCACCCAAACCCTTCTCCAAGTAGTCCTGGGTCCTAGTTCGGAGGAACATGCAATGGCGGAGCTGAGGCCAGTAAGGCACCAGTCAGGTCTCACACACTCTGCAGCCTGATCGTCCAGGGACAGTAAGCCCTCTTTTTCCCTGCAGGAGGCTCACTTGACTTCCCTCCTGTGAGCTGCATTTCCCAGCCTGGGGGAAAAGAGGTCCCTGGAGATCTTTTCTCAGGGGCTCCTTCCCCGGAGCTGGGGAGGACCTCGAGGACCCAACTCACAGGGGAAGGCAAAAGCACATGGACAGGTCTATGCTCTGTAGGAGAGCTCTAGTGAACCTCATCTCTCAGGAACATTCTGGCCTCCTATAGAGACACCTCTGTATGTGAAGCTACACACCCAACATAGGGGCAAATGGAGCCTGATTCTCCCCGTGGGGTGCTGATGCTTTGTGGCAAAGCACCTGCTTGATGATCCATCCACTTAGGCTTCCCTCGCCTTGACAGAGGTCCCATTGCTGTAGCCCTTGGCAGTTTGGAAAGAAGAAGACCCTTACCCTTCATAAAGTAGGCCTTTGTCCTAGTTTGAATGGAAAGGTAATAGCTGAGCTGAGGCCAATAAGGTGCCTGCCAAGTCTGACATACTCCCGTAGCCTTCACCTTCATGGAAAATAACTCTAGAACCTGGGAATGTCTTTGCAAGGCTGGCAAAGGGCAGTCAGGAACCAGCACCCTGCCTCTGGAATTACCGACTTCTGAGCAGATCTGGAGGTCTCCTTTAGGAGAAGCTAACCCATTCTTTCCAAATAGAGGCTTCCAACCAGGCCAGTTGGCTGCCTTTTCGCGCCCGAAGGAGGCCTGCTTTTCTCGCATCCTATGAAGCCCTGTTCCCAGCCTCTGGGAAAAGCGGATCTTGAAGATATTTTCTCATGGGTTGTTTCCATGGAGCTGGGGCCGAGACCAGAGACCCAATCGCACAGGGGAAGGAAAACCACATGGACAAGTCTTTGCTCTCCAGGAGACCTCTAAGTGAAACTTACTGTGTCAGGAACGTTCTTGACTCCTATGGAGACACCCCTGTGTGTGAAGCTGTGTACCCAACAAGGGGGCACACAGGGCCTGATTCTCTCTTTGCAGCTTTGAAGCTGTCGTTCAAACAACAGCTTGAGAATCCATAGAATGCTCTCCCTTACCTCTGAGAGACTTCTCATTGCTGTAGCCTTTGGCAGTTTTTACAAATCCGCACCCAAACCCTTCTCCAAGTAGGCCTGGGTCCTGGTTTGGATGGCCATGCAATGGCGGAGCTGAGGTCAGTAAGGCACCAGTCAGGTGTCACACACTCTGGCAGCCTGCTCCTCCAGGGACAGTAAGGCCTATTTTTCCCTGCAGGAGGCTCGCTTGCCTTGCCTCCTGTGAACTGCGTTTCCCAGCCTGGGCAAAAAGCGGTTCCTGGAGATCTTTTCTCAGGGGCTCTATCCCCAGAGCTGGGGTGGACCTCGGGGACCCATCTCACAGGGGAAGGAAAAACCACATGGACAGGTCTATGCTCTGTAGGAGACGTCAGTGTGTTTCATCTCTTAGGAACATTCTTGGCTCGTACAGAGACACCTCTGTGTGTAAAGCTACACACCGAACATAGGGGCACAGGGAGCCTGATTCTCTCCGTGGGGTGCTGATGCTTTGTGGCAAAGCACCTGTTTGAGAATCCATCCGCTTACGCTTCCCTCGCCTTGACAGAGGTCTCATTGCTGTGTCTCTTGGCAGTTGGGAAAGAAGTAGACCCTTACCCTTCACCAAGTAGGCCCTGATCCTAGTTTCAAAGGAAAGGCAATAGCTGAGCTGAGGCCAGTAAGGCACCCGTCAACTCTGACATATTCCCGATGCCTGCTCCTTCATGGAAAATATTGCTAGAATCTAGGAATGTCTTTGCAAGGCTGGCAAAGGGCAGTCAGGAACCTCGACCCTGCCTCTGGAATTTCTATCTTCTGAGCAGATCTGGAGGTCTCCTTCTGGAGAAGCTAACCCATTCCTTGCAAATAGAGGCTTCCAAACACAGGCTAGTTGGCTGCCTCTTCTTGCCTGAAGGAGGCTTGCTTTTCCTGCCTCCTATGATCCCTGGTTCCCAGCATGGGGGAAAAGCAGATCTTGGAGATCTTTGCTCAGGGGTTGTTTCCACGGAGCTGGGGTTGTGCCCAGAGACCCACACATACAGGGGAAGGCAAAACCACATGAACAAGTCTTTGCTCTCTAAGAGAGCTCTAGTGAACCTCAGTCTTTGACGAACGTTCTTGGCTCCTATGCGGACACCTCTGTGTGTGAAACTGCGTACCCAACATGGCGGCAGAGAGCCTGATTCTCTCTGTGCAGGTTTAATGCTGTCGCTCAGAAAACAGCTTGAGAATCCATACAATTCTCGCCCTTACCTCTGAGAGAGTTCTCATTGCAGTAGCCCTTGGCAGTTTGTAGAAATCTGCACCTAAACCCTTCTCCAAGTAGGCCTGAGTCCCAGTTCGGAGGAACAAGCAATGGCGGAGCTAAGACCAGTATGGCACCAGTCAGTTTTCACACACTCTGGCAGCCTGCTCCTCCAGGGACAGTAAGGCTTCTTTTTCTCTGCAGGAGGCTCACTTGCCTTACTTCCTGTGAACAGCTTTTCCCAGCCTGGGCGAAAAGCGGTTCCTGGAGATCTTTTCTCAGAGGCTGTTTTCTCGGAGCTGGGGTGGACCTCGGGCACCCAACTCACAGGGGAAGGCGAAACCACATGTACAGGTGAGCACTCTGTAGGAGAGCTCTTCTGAGCCTCATCTCTCAGGAACATTCTTGGCTCCTGTAGAGACACCACTGTGTGTGAATCTACACACCCCACATAGGGGCAAAGGGAGCCTGATTCTCTCCGTGGGGTGCTGATGCTTGGTGGCAAAGAACCTTCCTGATAATCCATCCGCTTATGCTTCCCTCGCATTTACGGAGGTCTCATTGCTGTAGCCCTCGGCAGTTTGGAAAGAAGAAGACCCTTACCCTTCATAAAGTAGGGCCTTGTCCTACTTTGAATGGAAAGGCAATAGCTGAGCTGAGGCCAATAAGGCGCCAGTCAAATCTGACATATTCCCAAAGCCTGCTTCTTCAGGAAGATAACTGTAGAATCTAGGAATGTCTTTGCAAGGCTGGCAAAGGGCAGTCAGGACCCTGCACACTGCCTCTGGAATTACCGACTTCTGAACAGATCTGGAGGTCTCCCTTAGGGGAAGCTAACCCATTCTTCCAAATAGAGGCTTCCAAACGCAGGCCGCTTGGCTGCCTCTTGCTCTCTGAAGGAGGCCTGCTTTTCCCGCCTCCTATGAACCCCACATCCCAGCCTCTGGGAAAAGCGGATCTTGAAGATCTTTTCTCAGGGGTTGTTTCCACGGAGCTGGGGCCGAGCCTGGAGCCGCAAACGCACAGGGGAAGAAAAACCACATGGACAAGTCTTTGCTCTTTAGGAGAGCTCTAGTGAACCTCACTCTGTCAGGAACGTTCTTGTTTCCTATGGAGACACCCCTGTCTGTGAAGCTGTGTACCGAACATGGAGACACAGAGTCTGATTCTCTCTGTGCAGCTTTGAAGCTGTCGTTCAAACAACAGCTTGAAAATCCATACAATGCTCTTCCTTACCCGTGACACAGTTCTCATTGCTATACCCCTTGGCAGTATTTAGAAATCCATACCCAAACCCTTCTCCTAGTAGGCCTGGGTCCTAGTTCAGAGGAACATGCAATGGCGGAGCTGAGGCCAGTAAGGCACCAGTCAGGTCTCACACACTCTTGCAGCCTGATCGTCCAGGGACACTAAGGCCTGTTGTGCCTTGCAGGAGGCTCGCTTGTGTTACCTCCTGTGAACTGCGTTTGCCAGCCTGGGGGAATAGCGGTCCCTGGAGATCTTTTCTCAGGGGATCCTTCCCCTGAGCTGGGGCAGACCTCAGGGACCCAACTCACAGGGCAAGGCAAAACCATATGGACAGGTCTATGCTCTGTAGCAGACTTCTAGTGAACCTCATCTCTCAGGAACTTTCTTGGCTCCTATAGAGACACTTCTGTGTGTGAAGCTGCGTACCTAACATAGGGGCACAGAGAGCCTGATTTTCTCAGTTCATTTTGACCCTGTCGTTCAGAAAACAGCTTGAGAATCCATAAAATGCTCTCCCTGACCGCTGAGAGAATTCTCACTGCTGTAGCCCTTGGCACTTTGTAGAAATCCGCACCCAAACGCTTCTCCAAATAGGCCTGGGTCCTAGTTCGGAGGAACAGGCAATGGTGGAACTGAGGCCAGCAAGGCAACAGTCAGGTTTCACACACTCTGGCAGCCTGCTCCTCCAGGGACAGTAAGGCCTCTTTTACTCTGCAGGAGATTCGCTTGCCTTACTTCCTGTGAACAGCGTTTCCCAACCTCAGCGAAGCCGTTCCTGGAGATCTTTTCTCAGGGACAGTTTCCCCGGAGGTGTGGTGGACCTCGGGGACCCAACTCACAGGGGAAGGAAAAACCACATGGACAGGTCTATGCTCTGTAGGAGAGGTTTAGTGAACCTAATCTCTCAGGAACATTCTTGGCTCCTATAGAGACAACTCTGTGTGTGAAGCTACACTCCCAACATTGGGGAACAGGGATCTTGGTTCTCTTCGTGGGGTGCTGATGCTTTGTAGCAAAGCACCTGCTTGAGAATCCGTCCTCTTAGGCTTCCCTCGCCTTGACAGAAGTCTCATTGCTGTAGCCCTTGGCAGTTTCAAAGAAGAAGACCCTTACCCTTCATAAAGTAGGCCCTTGTCCTAGTTTGAATGGAAAGGCAATAGCTGAGCTGAGGCCAATAAGGAGCCAGTCCCCTCTGACACATTCCCGAAGCCTGCTCCTTCATGGAATATAACTCTAGAATCTTGGAATGTCTTTGCAAGGCTGGCAAAGGGCAGTCAGGAACCAGCACCCTGCCTCTGGAATTACCGACTTCTGAGCAGATCTGGAGGTCTCCTTTAGGAGAAGCTAACCCATTCCTTCCAAATAGAGGCTTCAAAACACAGGCAGGTTGGCTGCCTTTCGTGCCCGAAGGAGGCTTGCTTTTCTCTCCTCCTATGAACCCCAGTTCCCAGCCTCTGGGAAAAGCGTATCTTGAAGATATTTTCTCAGGGGTTCTTTCCACGGAGCTGGGGCCGAGCCCGGGGCCCAAAGGCACAGGGGAAGGCAAGACCACATGGACAGGTCTATGCTCTGTAGCAGACCTCTAGTGCACCTCATCTCTCAGGAGCATTCTTGGCTCCTATAGAGACACCTCTGTGTGTGAAGCTGCGTACCTAACATAGGGGCACAGAGAGCCTGATTCTCTCTGTTCATTTTGACGCTGTCATTCAGAAAACAGCTTGAGAATCCATAAAATGCTCTCCCTTACCACTGAGAGAATTCTCACTGCTGTAGCCCTTGGCACTTTGTAGAAATCTGCACCCAAACGCTTTTCCAAGTAGGCCTGGGTGCTAGCTCGGATGAACAGGCAATGGCGGAGCTGAGGCCAGTAAGGCAACAGTCAGGTTTCACACACTCTGGCAGCCTGCTCCTCCAGGGACTGTAAGGCCTCTTTTACTCTGCAGGAGATTCGCTTGCCTTACTTCCTGTGAACAGCATTGCCCAGCCTCGGCGAAGCGGTTCCTGGAGATCTTTTCTCAGGGACAGTTTCCCCGGAGGTGTGGCGGACCTCGAGGACCCAACTCACAGGGGAAGGCAAAACCACATTGACAGGTCTATGCTCTGTAGGAGAGGTTTAGTGAATCTAATCTCTCAGGAACATTCTTGGCTCCTATAGAGACAACTCTGTGTGTGAAGCTACACTCCCAACATTGGTGCACAGGGAGCTTGATTCTCTCCATGGGGTGCTGATGCTTTGTGGCAAAGCACCTGCTTGAGAATCCATCCTCTTAGGCTTCCCTCACCTTGACAGAGGTCTCATTGCTGTAGCCCTTGGCAGTTTGCAAAGAAGAAGACTCTTACCCTTCATAAACTAGGGCCTTGTCCTAGTTTGAATGGAAAGGCAATAGCTGAGCTGAGGTCAATAAGGAGCCAGTCCCGTCTGACACATTCCCGAAGCCTGCTCCTTCATGGAAAATAACTCTAGAATCTAGGAATATCTTTGCAAGGCTAGCAAAGGGCAGTCAGGAAACAGTACCCTGCCTCTGGAATTACCGACTTCTGAGCAGATCTGGAGGTCTCCTTTAGGAGAAGCTAACCCATTCCTTCCAAATAGAGGCTTCAAAACACAGGCAGGTGGGCTGCATTTTTGTTCCTGATGGAGGCGTGCTTTTCTCTCCTCCTACGAACCCCGGTTCCCAGACACTGGGAAAAGCGTATCTTGAAGATATTTTCTCAGGGGTTGTTTCCACGGAGCTGGGGCCGAGCCTGGAGACCCAAAGGCACAGGGGAAGGCAAGACCACATGGACAAGCCTTTGCTCTTTAGTATAGCTCTAATGAACCTCACCCTGTCAGGATCTTTCTTGATTCCTACGGAGACACACCTGTGTGTGAAGCTGCGGCTACAGAGAGCCTGATTCCCTCCGTTTACCGCTGAGTCTGCATTGCCAAGCAACAGCTTGGGAACGCAGCCTGGGGCACTTCCCTTCCCTCGGACAGAGCTCTCCTTGCGGTAGGCCTTGGTAGTTTGCATACAATGGGGCCCTAAGCCCTCTGCAAGTTGGCCTGGCTCCTAGGTCCAAAGGGCAGGCCAGAGCGGAGCTGAGGCTGTCAGGCTCCAGACACATCTCCCATACTCCTACATCCTGCTCCTACCCGGGCGTGAACGCTAGAAGCTGGGAAGGTACCTGGACCGTGCAGGGGCGGGGCGAACGCGGGCGGCGTGGGGCGGGGGTCGGCTTCTGGCGGGGGTGGGGGCGGGCTTCCCAGTTGTGCTCTCAGAGGTGGACACTGAGGCTGAAAACTCGCCGGGAGCGCACCCGGGACTGGGTAAACCCGGGCTGCGGGGGTCGAGATTCAGATGGCTTTGGGTGGGGGTCGGTCCCAGTTGTGCTCCCGGGGTCGCCACTGCGGCTGGGAACCCGCAGGGAGCGCGGCAGGGGCGGGGCTAACCCTGGCAGAGCGGGGCGGGGTCGGCTCACGGGGGGGATGGGGAGGGGTTCCCAGTTGCGCTCTCGGGGGTTGCAACTGCGGCTGGGAACGCCCATTTCGTCCGCTCCTGGGTCTCCAAGGATCGCCATCCCGTGGGTGCAGCGGAGGGCTGCGGACCACAGGTAAGGGAACTGGGACTGCGTGGAGCAGGGAACCAAGTATTCCGCCGTCTGTTGGCACATTCTCGGAGCTCCCCAACCTGGCGGTCGCAGAAAGGCCTTGCCTTTGGGGTCAAGGCCTTTACCGCTCCACCCCTCTGCTGAAAAATCTCAGAGTCTGCGCGCTTCTTCCAAGCAGCCTAGTGTCCGCTGGAAGTCCAAGGGACAGAACACTGAACTCTGGCCGGCTGGCCCAGCCCTGCTTCTGGCACTTTGTAAGCCAGCGGGCCCTTGAGCACCTGCTGGGATGGGAAAGGGAAGGGTCCATGGATTGCACCCTAGAAACTTAGTAGGGTGCATGGATTTCAAACCCTGGTGGCCGCCCAGGCAGCAAAGAAGTGGGGAGGGCACCTTGCTGCCCTTTCATGGCAGAATCTGTGGTTGTCCAGCTGCGTGGGCCTTTTCATGAGGACCCTGTGCAATAAAAGTTTGGTGTTTTGGAACTGAATAATTAGAACGTGTAAAAGCTTTAAATTATGTGGTGGTGTAATTAAAAAACAAAACAAAACAAAACCAAGCTCCAAGTGTTTTGCAAATGGAGGTTTAAATATTGAAGGACTGTATTCCTTGCACTGTGGCATTCTATCAAGAAGTGTGCAGGATTTTTTTTTTTTTAAGAAAAGTGTTCGATGTGAGGGAAACAGGAAACCCAGAGGTGCCCCTGTATTTTGGGTAAGGCCTTAGGAGATCACTTGGAAATGCTGCTGGCTGTGTGGGAGAGGGGCAGATGGGCTGTGCAGGCTTGTCCTTTGCATGGATGTTCTTGTGTGTGGAAACCCAGCTCGGAGCCATCTCCTGATGTGTAAGAATTTCGCAGACAAATCTTGAGCTAAGCAATGCATTTTTTCCTAAGAAAATGTTTGTCTTAAGCGATGTAAATATCCTATGTATTTCCTCTAGACTCTGGCTTCAGGTCGGTTCCCCAAAAAGGCTCATAAGCGATTTGAACAAAACAGCATGTTTTCCTCCTAGCTTGTTCTCCTTATCTATGTTAAGGAAATGATATATTTGCCTGCAATACTGCCTTTCTTCAAGATTCATGTCAATCAAGTTTTGGCCCGGGATGACTCACCTGCTGCCAATATTATCTCAATGCATGTCGTGGGGGAGGGGCCTGGTGCCATTCCCTGAAACAGTTCCTTTCTTTCCTTAGCTGACTGCTAGTGCCTGTAGAATATCTGGCTAGAGCCCAGCAGGGCGTACACCCCGCCTCAAGTCTAAGTCAGCAGCTTTCTCTATCTCATTTATACTTTAATAACAATTGATGACACAAAAGCTCTGAGCAATCAAATCATATCAAATCTTCATTTCAGATTGAAGATGCATTCCATGGTATTGCCATCTTAAGTCTTTCCATTGTTATGGAATATCTGTCCATGTATTCAGGATAGTTTTCAGCCAGGGTGTATAATTTCCAGTGTGCCAGTCTTGTCATCCTCGTTACATCCATGGCAAAGTGTTGTATTCATGTTGACATTATTGAAAGGGAATTTTTTTAAATTCCTTTTCAGATTATTATCTGCTAATATATACAGAAAAAACTGTGTAATCTTTCGTTTTTATCAGTTTGGACAGCTTGATAGTTGTCTTTAAATTCTTTCCTTTCTCATACTTTAAGATTTTCCGGGCACCGTACATGTACTGCCTCACCCCTAATCTCAGTCATGTGTTCAAAGGACTTCTGTCCTTTATTTGTTTACTTATTTTTTGCAACATTGAATTCGTTTTGACTATGCTGGGTCTCTGCTGCAAGATGGAAGTTGCTAGGACCTCTGGACTGCAGTCTTCCATCTCTTACTGACCTCTTGTTGACCTCTGCAGAATCCTGGTTGGCGGGAGCTTGTCAGTTCCTTGTTCCTTACCAGGACCTCCTGTGGTAAGTGTTTTTCTCTTCTCTGTTGCCTGGTAAGGGTGGATGGTCATTGGCATCGCAAAGCTAGCTAGAAGTCAATTATTTACGCAGGCTTGTGCATAGATATGGGAGAAGGCAATGGCACCCCACTCCAGTACTCTTGCGTGGAAAATCCCATGGATGGAGGAGCCTGGTAGGCTGCAGTCCATGGGGTGGTTAAGAGTCGGACACCACTGAGCGACTTCACGTTCACTTTTCACTTTCATGCATGGGAGGAGGAAATGGCAACCCACTCCAGTGTTCTTGCCTAGAGAACCCCAGGGACTGCGGGGCCTGGTGGGCTGCCGTCTATGGGGTCGCACAGAGTCGGACACGACTGAAACGACTTAGCAGCAGCGGCGGCGGCAGCAGCAGCAGAAGCAAGGCATCGATATCAAAAGGGCTGCAAACAGTCAGGAAGGATCACATATGTCACCGTGAAACACTACTTCTCCACTTAGCCAAAGCTAACCAAAGATTTCTGTTCTAGGTCAACCTAGAAGAGATCACTTAAGAGGTAAAGAAACTTAAACTCCATTAGCAAAGGCAGTTCGACATCTCAAGAAAACTTGTGCTAGGCACAGAACTCTTTTCTGGGGGTCCACTTTCCCTACAACCTCCTTATCCCATTCTGTACCCATTCCTTTGCTTCTCCCATCCTGAAACTGCCACCTGTAAGACAGAACTACTTCGTTTTCCTTCCTCAAGTGCCATTGCATTCCACATACTTTCTTGATATAACAAGTCATACATTTCCCTTCAGCAACCAAGAACTGACTTTTATATTGGCATTGGCTATAGCCCGCCCCCCTCCCCCCACCCCCAAGAACAGAACAAAACAAAACAAAACAATTGCTTTCTTACATTTAACATGTCAGGATGGTGCCAGACACTATTCATGGAGAGTCAAAAATCTCTTTTGTTTCTGTGTAAAAGGGAGGTCCTTTCAAGTCGTGAATGTTTCAGAACTTTCATTTATTTGGAAATGACCTAGCTATTCAATACACTGTCGTCACAAGGATAGAAACTCGGGTAACCAAAACACCTGGAGAAACGTTTGTTAGTTCAGTTCAGTTCAGTTGCTCAGTCGTGTCTGACTCTGGGACCCCGTGGCCTGAAGGACGCCAGGCTTCCGTGTCTGTCACCAGCTCCAGGGGCTTGCTCAAACTCATGTCCATCGAGTCAGTGATGCCATCCAACCATCGTACCCTTGTCATCCCCTTCTCCTCTGCCTTCAATCAAGACTATGAGAGGCAGATATTTTAGAGTATAATTATTGTAAAGAGTTTGTCTAAAAGCTCATATCACAGTTACATTTTTTACTTTTGTTGTTGTCGTTTCCAGGTAGTTTCTTGCTGACAAGCTTGTGACAGATATAACAATAGAGCAATTTTTACCTCAAAAGAAACCTAGGCACTATGAACATGTTGTGCTTAATGTTGTTGACTCTTAGACATGTCTATAATGGAGGAGCAAAACCAAAAATACTAGATATTTAATATTGACTAGTTCCCAGTTCACGGGACTCTGACATTCATTTAGGTCAATGTTTTCTTGTATTTCCAGCAGTTTGATTTGGAAGGGCTGCCTTGTCTTGAGACCATTGAAATCAGAACACAGAACTTGAGCAATATTATCAAAAAACACAAGGCTCACACTGACACATACCTTAATCCAAACAGACAGACAAGACATCTTCCAGGTTTCCGCCTGAGATTTAAAATATTTCTTTGAGCCAGTCTTCTGGGGAGTGGGGGGATGGAGGTGGCAGTAAGGTAGGCTTGGGTAACAAGCTAATTGTTGGTCATTGCATATGCAAAGAACCAGCTTTCCGGGTTCCAAGGAAAAAAGTTTCCTTGGTAACCAACTTTGTCTGGTTCTATAGAATATCATGGCCCTCCTAGCTCAGGTCATCTTGCCTTTCTGTAGTCCTCGTTTTATCCCTAAATCATAGACAGCTTGGATTGTCTCTGTGGGGTGTATGTATTGTCCTCATGTTTGACCTGGCGGCAGCAGCGAGGTCCGAGAGCCTCTCCTGGAACCGGGCGTGGGGACGGGGCTCACCGAGAGCCGCTGGTGAAGGTGGTCAGCGCCCCTGGAGCGCGGCAGGGGTGGGGCGCCCCGGGCGGCGCAGGGCGAGTGTCGGCTCCTGGCGGGGGTAGGGGAGGGCTTCCCAGTTGTGCTCTCGGAGATGGCCACTGTGGCTGGAAACGCGCCGGGAGCGCAGCCAGGGTGGGGTAAACCTGGGCTGCACAGGTCGTGATTCCGCTCGCTGTGGGTGGGGGGTCGGTCCCTGTTGTGCTCCTGGGGGTCGCCAATATGGCTGGGAACCCGCCGGGAGCCCGGCAGGGCCGGGACGAAACCTGGCGGCGCGGGGCAGGGTGGGGGTCCGTTCGCAGCGGGGGTCGGCTCCTGGCAGGGGTGGGGGAGGGCTTTCCAGATGTGCTGTTGGGGGTCGCCATTGCGGCTGGGAATGCCCATTTCGTGAACTCCTGGATCCCCAAGGATCGGCATCCATTGGCCACAGCGGAGGGGTGTGGAACACAGGTAAGGGAACGGGGACTGCGTGGAGCAGGGAACCATGTATTCCGCCCTGTGTTGGCACAGTCTCAGAGCTCCCCAACCTGGCGGTCGCAGGAAGGCCTCGTCTTTGGTGTCAAGGCCTTTACCACTCCACCCCTCTGCTGAAAATCCTCAGAGTCTGCGCGGTTTTCCCAAGCAGCCTAGTGTCCGCTGGAAGTTCAAGGGACAGAACCCTGAATTCTAGCCAGCTGGCCCAGCCCTGCTTCTGGCACTTTGTAGGCCAGCGGGCCCTGGAGCACCTGCTAGGATGGGAAAGGGAAGGGTATGCGAATTGCACCGTGGTGGCCGCCGAGGCAGCAAAGAAGGGGGGAGGGCACCTTACTGCCCTTTAATGGCAGACAGAATCTGTGGCTGTCCTGCTGCGTGGGCCTTTTCATGGGGACCTTGTGCAATAAAAGTTTACCGGTGACCTTAGGGAACTTCCCAGTGTGCTTCTGACAGATGAGGGATGCTGTGGAGTTGGCGGGGCCTCTCAGGACTCCGCTGGGTTTGGCGCAATGGAAGAGGGCCTCATCTCCAGGGAAGGCAGGAACCTCAGGCTTCCTCTCCGTTTCGGACTCCGACCGCAGGGTCCCTGCAGAGTTGGGACAGGAGAGTCAGGAATCGTCTTGTCTGAGGAAGGGAACTCTGCTTGCCTCTCGAGGTGCTCAGGGCGTCTCAGGCCCCTTGTTGAGCTGTGTGTGGAACCTGCGGGTATTTCCGGAAATGCACGACGGTGACAGTGCCCCTTCGTGTTG
Source organism: Bubalus kerabau (assembly GCF_029407905.1). Taxonomy (NCBI): domain Eukaryota; kingdom Metazoa; phylum Chordata; class Mammalia; order Artiodactyla; family Bovidae; genus Bubalus; species Bubalus kerabau. The sequence goes on along the minus strand of NC_073644.1, from coordinate 621,102 downwards.
TGCCTTCACCCACTGGGTTGCCTTCGAAGAGGTGTCTGGGCCTCGGGTTCTTTTTAAGAGCGGACCGGGAAATCGGGGTCTTTCGGCATGTGGGACCACCCACGGGGCTAGTCTCAAATTTCCTAGTGAGGCCGGCTTCATCCTGAGGTGTGCCGGGAAGGCTGGGGACCCTTCCAGACAACGCAGGGGGATCGACTCTCCTGTCGCCATCAGGAGGGGAGAAGGGGCTCAGATGAAGTGGGGCTGGAACCCTCGGTGTTACCCTCGAGAGAAACCGGCGTGTGGGGGACTTTTGGGGGTTGCATGAAAGGAGTCAGGTACCATTTCGCACTTCAGGACAGAACCTGGGACTTCCCTTGAGACGCCGTAGCGGGCAAGGTCCTCATCTTGCGAAGACGTTGGAACCATGTGGATTTTCTTGAGTTGCGGCGGGATTCTAGAGTTACGATGGGGATTTCAGGCTTCCTCTTGTGTTGGCCCTGGGAAGCCTAATCTTCCATTCGAGTTGCGAGGGAAAGCTTGGGGTTGCACTCGAGTCACTGCAGGGCCAAAGAGACCTCATCTAGGCCTGTGTCCGGGACTTAACGTTCCTCTCAAGGGAAGACAGGGATCTCAGGGTGGCGTTCCAGACTCCCCCGGGGAGTCAGGCCTAGCCTCGAGGGCAAGCAAAGGATGCCGCTCTCCTCTCAAGTCGCGACGCAGATCTCTTGGAGCCCACTGAGTGGCCTCAAGGGAGTCAGGCCTTCTCTTCAGTTTGGAGAGAGGACTCAGGATTGAGGTCTGGGTCAGGCAGGAAAAGAAGGCCCTCACCTCGCGAGGATGGGGGCTTCTCAGGGGTTTCCTCGAGCTGCGGCGCCCGTGGGGGTTTTTCACGAGGCAAGACGAGGATCTCAGGGAGCCTCTCGTGCGGTGCCAGGGAAGTCAGGTCTCTGTGCGCGTGGCGAGGGGGAGCGCGTCATGGCTCTCGAGTCATGGGAGAGGACTAGGGCCTCCAGACGCGTTGAAGAAGGACACTCGAGGTCTTTCTGGGGTTGCGGCGGGAAAGCCTCATTTCCCTCGACTTCTGCCAGGGACCTGAGGGAACTTCCCATGGTGCCTCTGATAGGTGAGGGATGCTGTGGAGTTGGCGGGGCCTCTCGGGACTCCGCTGGGCTTGGCGCAATGGAAGAGGGCCTCATCTCGAGGGGAGACAGGAAAATTAGGCTTCCTCTCCTTTTCGGACTCCAACCACAGGGTCCCTGCAGAGTTGGGACAGGAGAGTCAGGCCTCGTCTTGTCTGAGGAAGGGAACTCCGCTTGCCTCTCGAATTGCTCAGGGTGTCTCACGCACCTCGTCGAGCTGTGTGTGGAAACCGCGGGTTTTTCCTGACGACTCACGGGGGTGTCAGTGCCCCTTCGAGTGGTACCTTCACCCACAGGGTTGCCTTCGAAGAGGGGTCCGGGCCTCGGGTCCTTCTCAAGAGCGGACCGGGGAATCGGGGGCGTTCGGCATGTGGCACCACCCACGTGGCTCGTCTCGAATTTCCCCGTGAGACCGGCCTCATCCTGAGGTGCGCCGGGAAGGCCGGGAACCCCTTCTGGACCACGCAGGGGAATCGCCTCTCCTGTCGCGATCAGGAGGGGAGAAGGGGCTCAGATGAAGCTGTGCCGGGACTCTCGGTGTTCCCCTCGAGGGAACCCGGCGTGTCAGGGAACTTTGGGTGTCGTACGAAGGGTGTCAGGTACCGTTTCGCACTTCAGGGCGGAACATGGGACTTCCCTTGAGACGCCGTAGTGGGCAAGGGCCTCATCTTGCGAAGACGTTGAAACCACGTGTTTTTTCTCGATTTGCGGTGGGATTCTCGAGTGACGACGGGGATTACAGGCTTCCTCCTCTGTTGGCCCTGGGAAGCCCCGTCCTCCATTCGAGTGGCGAGGGAAAGCTGGGGGCTGCCTTGAGTCACTGCAGGGCCAAAGAGACCTCATCTAGGCGTGTGTCCAGGACCTAATGTTCCTATCCAGGGAAGGCAGGGATCTCGGGGTTTCATTCCAGGATCCCCCGGGGTGCCAGGCCTCGTCTCGAGGGGAAGCCAAGGACTCCGCTGTCCTCCCGAGTCGCGACGCGGATCTCTTGGAGCCCCCTAGTGGCCTCAGTGGAGTCAAGCCTCCTCTTCATTTTGGAGAGAGGGCTCGGGATTGTTCTCCAGGCCATGTAGGAAAAGAAGGCCCTTCACCTCGTGAGGACGGGGGAGTCTCAGGGGTTTCCTCGAGCTGCGGCGCCCTTGGGGGTTTTCTCGCGGGGCACGACGAGGATCTCAGGTAGCCTCTCGTGCGGCGCCAGGGAAGTCAGGTCTCCCTGCGCGTGGAGAGGGGGAGCGCGTCATGGCTCTCGAGTCACGGGAGGGGACTAGGGCCTCGAGACGCGTTGAAGAGGGACTATCGAGGTCTTTCTCGGGTTGTGTCGGGAAAAGTCATTTCCCTCGCCTTCTGCCGGGGACCTTAGGGAACTTCCCAGGGTGTCTCTGAGAGTTGATGGATACTGTGGAGTTGGCGGGGCCTCTCGGTACTCCGCTGGGTTTGTTGCAATGGAAGAGGGCCTCATCTCGAGGGGAGGCAGGAACCTCAGACTTCCTCTCTGTTTCGGACTCAGACTGCAGGGTCCCTGCAGAGTTGGGACAGGAGAGTCAGGCTACGTCTTTTCTGAGGAATGGAACTCCGCTTGCCTCTCGAGTTGTTCATGGGGTTTCAGGCCCCTTGTCAAACTGTGTGTGGAATCTGCAGGTTTTTCCAGACGATGCACGGGGGTGTCAGTGATCCTTCGATTTGTGCCTTCATCCACAGGGTTGCCTTCGAAGAGGTGTCCGGACATCGGGTTCTTATGAAGAGCGGACTGGGAAATCGGGGTCGTTCAGCATTTGGCAGCACCCACGTGGGTTGTCTCGAATTTCCTCATGAAACCGGCCTCATCCTGAGGTGTGCCGCGAAGGTCATGAAACTCTTCCAGACAAAGCAGAGGAATCGACCCTCCTGTGGCGATCAGGAGGGGAGAAGTGGCTCAGATGAAGTGCTGCTGGGAACCTCGGTGTTTCCCTCAAGTGAGACAGGTATGTCGGGTAACTTTTGGGGTCGCATAAAGCGTTCCAAGTACCGTTTCACTCTTCAAAATGGAACGTTGGACTTCTCTTGGGGTGCTCCAGCGGGCAAGGGCCTCATCTTAGAATGACTGCGGAACCACTTGGCTTTTCTCGAGTTGCGGTGGGATATTTGAGTTACCACAGGGAATTCATGCTTCCTCTTGTGTTGGCCCACAAAAGTCTTATCTTCCATTCGAGATTCGAGGAAGAGCTGGAGGTGCGCTCTAGTCACTGAAGGCAAAAGAGACCCCACCAAGGCTTGTGTGCAGGACCTAATGTTCATATCAAGACTCGACAGAAATCTCGGGGTTGCATTCCAGACTCACCTTGGAGTCAGGCCTCGTCTCGAGGGGAAGCAAAGGACTCTGCTCTCCTCTCGAGTCGGACGGGTATGTCTTGGAGCCCACTGAGTGGCTTAAAGGGAGTCAAACCTCCTCTGGTGTTTGGAGGGAGGACACGGGATTGCTCTCCAGGCAATGCAGGAAATGAAGGCCCTCATCTCCCAATGACTGGGGCGTCTCATAGGTTTTCTCGAGCTGTGGCGCTAGTGTGGGGTTTCTCACGAAGTAAGACTGGGAGCTCAGTGAGCCTCTCACGTGGTGCCAGGGCAGTCAGGTCTCTATGCACGTGGTGAGAGGGAGCCCGTCATTGTTCTCGAGTCATGGTAGGGGAATTGGGCCTGAAGACGTGTTAAAGAAGGACTCTCAAGGCCTTTCTTGGGTTGCAGCAGGAAACCCTGGGTTCCATCGACTTGTGCCAGTGACCTCAGGAAGCTTCTCAGCGTGCCTCTGAGAAGTCAGGGTCACTGTGGAGTTGGGAGGGGCCTCTCGGAACTCCACTGGGTTTGGTGCAATGGAAGAGGGCCTCATGACAAGTTGAGGCAGGAACCTCAGGGTTCCTCTCCTGGCTTCGAATGCGCCGGATCTGACTCGGATCGCAGAGTCCCTGCAGAGTTGGGACAGGAGAGTCAGGCCTCGTCTTGTGTGGAGGAATGGAACTCCGCTTGACTCTCGCGTTGTTCATGGGGTGACAGGCCACTTGTCGATTTGTATGTGGAACTTGCTGGTTTTTCTGGACGATGCACCAGGGTGTCACTGCCCCTTCGTGTTGTGCCTTGATCCACAGGATTGCCTTCGAGTTGGGTTCTGCCATCGGGTTCTTATCAAGAGCGGACCAGGGAATCGGGGTCTTTTGGCATGTCGCACCACCCATGAGGCTATGTCTCGAATTTCCTCGTGAGACTGGCCTCATCTTGATGTGCGCCAGGAAGGTCGGGAACGCCTTCCAGACAAAGCAGGGGAATCGAACCTCCTGTCGCGATCAAGAGGGGAGAAGAGTCTCAGATGAAGTGGTGCCGGGAACCTCGGTGTTCTCCTCAAGTGAGACTGGTATGTCGGGGAACTTTTGGGGTCGCATCAAGGGTTCCAAGTAACTTTTCGCTCTTCAATACGGAACGTGGGACTTCTCTTGAGACGCTGTAGCGGGCAAGGGCCTCATCTTTCGATGACGGGGGAACCACGTAGTTTTTCTTGAGTTGTGGCAGGATTCTCGAGTTACGACGGGGAATTCAGGCTTCCTCTTCAACTGGCCCAGGGAAGTCCAGTTTTCATTCGAATTGCGAGTTAGAACTGGGGATTGCTCTCGAGACACTGCAGGGCCAAATAGACCTCATCTAGGCTTGTGTCCAGGACCTAATGTTCCTCTGCTGGGGCGACAGCGATCTCGGCATTGCATTCTCGACTCACCCTGGGAATCAGGCCTCGTCTCGAGGGGAAGCCAAGGACACCGCTCTCCTCTCGAGTCGCGACGGGTATATCTTGGAGCTCACTGTGTGGCCTAAAATGAGGCAAGCCTCCTGTGGAGTTTGGAGAGAGGACTCAGGATTGCTCTCCAGGCCATACAGCAACAGAAGGCCCTCATCTCGTGAGGACTGGGGCGTCTCGTGTGTATTCTCGAGCTGTGGCTCCAGTGTGGTGTTGCTCACGAGGTATAATGGGGAGCTCAGGGAGCCTCTCCTGTGGCGCCAGGGAAGTCAGGTTTCTATGCGCGTGGCTAGGGGGAGCGTGTCATTGCTCTCGAGTCATGGTAGGGGAATCGCACCTCAAGACGCGTTGAAGAAGGACTCTCGAGGTCTTTTACGGGTTGGGGCAGGAAACCCTTGGTTCCCTCGACTTGTGCCGGTGATCTCAGGAAGGTCTAAGGGTGCCTCTGAGAAGTCAGGGATACTGTGCAGTTGGGAGGGGCCTCTCGGGACTCCACTGGGTTCGGTGCAATGGAAGAGGGCCTCATCTCGAGTGGAGGCAGGAAACTCACGTTTCCTCTCCTGACTTCCCCTGGGCCAGATCTGACTCGGATCGCAGTTTCGCTGCAGAGTTCGAACAGGAGAGTCAGGCCTCGTCTTGTGTGGAGGAATGGAACTCTGCTTGCCTCTCCAGTTGTTCACGGGGTGACAGGTCACTTCTCGAGCTGTGTGTGGTACCTGCGGGTTTCTCCGGATGATACCCGGGGGTGTCAGTGCCCCTTCGTGTTGTGCCTTCATCAAAAGGGTTATCTTCAAAGAGGTGTCCGGGCATTGGGATCTTATCAAGAGTGAATCGGGAAATCGGGGTCTTTCGGCATGTGTCACCATCCACGTGGCTATGTCTCGAATATCCTCGTGAGACCGGCCTCATCCTGAGATGCACCGGGAAAGGCGGGAACCCCTTCAAGACAAAACAGGGGAATCAACCCTCCTGTCGCGATCAGGAGGGGAGAAGGGGCCCAGATGTAGTGGTGCCGGGAACCTCGGTGTTCTCCTCGAGTCAGACCGGTGTGTCGAGGAACTTTTGTGGTCGCATCAAGGGTGCCAATACCGTTTCGCACTTCAAGACGGAACGTGGGACTTCTCTTGAGACGCTGTAGGGGGCAAGGGCCTCATCTTGCGATGACGGGGAAACCACGTGGCGTTTCTCGAGTTGTGGCGGGATTCTCGAGTTTCGACGGGGAACACAGTCTTCCTCATGTGTTGGCCTAGGGAAGTCCTATCTTCCATTCGAGTTTCAAGGGAGAGCTGGGGATTGTCCACGAGTCACTGCAGGGCAAAATAGACCTCATCTAGGCTTGTGTCCAGGACTTAATGTTCGTCCCTAGGGGCGACAGGGATCTGGGGGTTGCATACCAGACTCACCTGGGGAATCAGGCCTCGTCTCGAGGGGAAGCAAAGAACTCCGCTGTCCTTTTGAGTCGCGATGGGTATCTCTTGGAGCCCACTGTGTGCCCTAAAGGGAGTCAAGCCTCCTGTGCTGTTTGGATAGAGGACTCGGGATTCCTCTCCAGGCCATGCAGGAAAAGAAGGCCCTCATCTCGCGATGACGGCGGCATCTCGTGGGTTTTCTAGACTGCCGCGCTAGTGCCGGGTTTCTGACGAGGTACGAGAGGGAGCTCAGGGAGCCTCTCCTGTGGCTCCAGGGAAGTCAGGTCCCCATGAGTTGGCTAGGGGGAGCTCGTCATTGCTCTCGAGTCATGGTAGGGTAATCGGGCCTCAAGACGGGTTGAAGAAGGACTCTCGAGGTCTTTCTCGGGTTACTGCATAAAACCCAGGGTTCCCTTGACTTGTGCCTGCGACCTCAGGGAGCTTCTCAGAGTGCCTCTGAGAAGTCAGGGATACTGTGCAGTTTGGAGCGTCCTCTCGAGACTCCTCTGCATTTGGTGGAATGTAAGAGGGACTCATCTCGAGTTGAAGCAGGAACCTCAGTGTTCCTCTCCATTTCTGACTCAGATCACAAGGTCCCTGCATGTTGGTACAGGAGAGCCAGGCCTCGTCTTTTCTGGAGGATGGGACTCCTCTTGCCTCTCGAGTTGTTCTCGAGGTGACAGGCCACTTGTCGAGCTGTGTATGTAACCTGCCCGTTTTTCCGGATGATGCACAGGTGTGTTAGTGCCCCTTCGTGTTGTACCTTCATACTCAAGGCTGCCTTCCAAGAGGTGTCCGAGCATCGGATTCTTATCAAGAGCGGACCGGGAAATTGGAGTCTTTCGGCAAGTGGCACCACCCACAAAGCTACGTATCGAATTTACCCATGAGACCGGCCTCATCCTGAGTTGTGCAGGGAAGGTCGGGCCCCCTTGCAGACAAAGCCGGGGAATCGACCCACCGGTCACCATCAGAAGGGGAGAAGGGGCTTAAATGAAGTGGTGCCGGGAACCTCGGTGTTCCCCTTGAGTGAGACTGGCGTGTTGGGGGACTTTTGGGGTCGCATCAAGGGTGCCAAGTACCGTTTCGCATTTCAAGACGGAACCTGGGACATCTTTTGAAACGCTGTAGCGGGCAAGGGCCTCATCTTGCGATGACGGGAGAACCACGTGGTTTTGCTCGAGTTGCGGCGGGATTCTCGAGTTATGACCGGGAATTTAGGCTTCCTCTTGTTGGCCTTGAAATTCAATCTTCCATTCGGGTTGCGAGGGGGAGCTGGGGATTGCACTAGAGTCACTGCAGGGCAAAAGAGACCTAATCTAGGCTTGTGTCCAGGATCTAATGTTGCTCTCCAGGGGCGACAGGGATCTCGGGTTTGCATTCCAGACTCATCCGGGGAGTCAGTTCTCACCTCGAGGGTAAGCAAAGAATTCCGCTCTCATCTCGAGTCGCGATGGGTACCTCTTGGAGCCCAATGTGTGTACTAAAGGGAGTCAAGCCTCCTGTGGAGTTTGGAGAGAGGACTCGGGATTGGACTCCAGGCCATGCAGGAAAAGGAGGCCCTCATCTCGAGATGACGGTGGCGTCTCGTGGGTTTTCTCGAGCTGCGGCGCCAGTGTGGGGTGTCTCATGAAGTACCACGGGGATCTCAGGGAGCCTCTTGTGTGGCGCCAGGAAAATCCAGTATTCCTTTCGAGTTGCGAGTTAGAACTGGGGATTGCTCTCCAGTCACTGCAGGGCAAAATAGACATCATCTACGCTTGTGTCCAGGACCTAGTGTTCCACTACTGGGCCGACAGGGATCTCAGGGTTGCATTCTCGACTCACCCGGAGAGTCAGGCCTCGTCTTGAGGGGAAAAAAAGGACTCCGCTCTCCTGTCGAGTCGCGACGGGTATCTCTTGGAGCCCACTGCGTGGCGTAAAGGGAGTGAAGCCTCCTATGGAGTTTGGAGAGATGACTCGGGATTGTTTTCCTGGCCATGCAGGAAAAAAGGCCCTCATCTCGCGATGACGGGGGCGTCTTGTGGGTTTTCTCCAGCTGCGGCGCCAGTATCAGATTTCTCACGAGGTACGACGGTTAACTCAGAGAGCCTCTCGTGTGGTGCTAGGGACGTCAGGTCTCCGTGCATGTGGTGAAGGGGAGTGCGTGATTGCTCTCGAGTCATAGTAGGCGAATTGGGCCTCAAGACGCATTGAAGAAGGACTCTCGAGGTCTTTCTCGGGTTGCGGCAGGGAACCCTGGGTTCCCTCGACTTGTGTCGGTGACCTCAGGCAACTTCTCAGGGTGCCTCTGAGAAGTCAGGGACACTGTGGATTTGGGAGGGGCCTTTTGTTACTCAACTGGGTTTGGTGCAATCGAAGAGGGCCTCATCTCGAATGGAGGCAAGAACCTCAGGGGTCCTCTCCATTTCTGACTCGGGTCGCAGAGTACCTGCCGAGTATGGACAAGAGAGTCACGCCTCGTCTTCTGTGGAGGAATGGATCTCGGCTTGCCTTTCGAGTTGTTCACGGAGTGACAGGCCACTTGTTGAGCTGTGTGTGGAACCTGCGGGTTTTTCCAGACGATGCACAGGGGTGTCAGTGCCCCTTCATGTTGTGCCTTCATCCAAAGGGTTGCCTTCAAAGAGGTGTCCGGGCGTCGGGTTCTTTTCAAGAGCGTACCAGAAAATTGGGGTCTTTCAGCATGTGGTACCACCCACGAGGCTACGTCTCGAATTTCCTCGGGAGACCGGCCTCATCCTGAGGTTCGTCGGGAAGGCAGGGAACCCCTTGCAGACAAAGCAGGGGAATCGATCCCCCGGTCACGATCAGAAGGGGAGAAGGGGCTCAGATGAAGTGGTGCCGGGAACCTCGGTGGTCCCCTCGAGTGAGACCGGTATGTCACGGCACTTTTGAGGTCGCATCAAGGGTGCCAAGTACAGTTTCGCACTTCAAGGCGGAACGTGGGAATTCTCTGGAGATGCTCTAGCGGGCAAGGGCCTCATATTGCGATGACAAGGGAAACACGTGGTTTTTCTCTAGATGCGGCGGGATTCTCGAGTTACGACGGGGAATTCAGGCTTCCTCTTGTGTTGGCCCAGGAAGTCCAATCTTCCATTCAACTTGTCACAGAGAGCTGTGGGTTGCTCTCGAGTCACTTCAGGGCAAAGAGTCCTCATCTAGGCTTGGGTCCAGGACGTAGTGTTCCTCTCCAGGGGCAACAGGGATATCGGGGTCGCATTCCAGTCTCACCTGGTGGGTCACGCCTCGTCTCGAGTGGAAGCAAAGGACTCCACTATCCTCTCGAGTCACGACGTGTAACTCTTGGAGCCCAATGAGTGGCCTAAAGGGAGTCAAGCGTCCTGTGTAGCTTGGACAGAAGGTTCACGCTTGATCTGCATACCATTCAGTTAAAGATGGCCCTCCTCTCTTGATGACGGGAGCATCTCATGGGTTTTCTCGAGCTGCGGCGTCAGTGTGGGGTTTCTCACGAGATATGATGGGGAGCTCAGGGAGCCTCTCGTGCGGCGCCAGAGAAGTCAGGCCTCCATGCGTGTGGCCAGGCAGATCGCGTCATTGCTCTGGAGTCATGGGAGGGACTAGGGCCTCAAGACGCATTTAAGAAGGACTCTCGAGGTCTTTCTTGGGTAGGGGCGGGAAACACTTATTTCCCTCGACCTCTACCGGGGACCTTAGGGAACTTCCCAGGTGCCTCTGAGAGGTGAGGGATACTGAGGAGTTAGAGGGGCCTCTCGGGACTCGACTAGGTTTGACGAAATGAAAGAGGGCCTCATCTCGATTGGAGGCAGGAACCTCAGGCTTCCTCTCCATTTCTGACTCCGACCGCAGGGTCCCTGCAGGGTTGGGACAGGAGAGTCAGGCCTCGTCTTGTCTGAGTAATGGAACTCTGCTTGCCTCTTGAGTCGTTCAGTGGGTTTCAGGCCCCTTGTCGAGCTGTGTGTGGAACCTGCGGGTGTTTCCAGAAGATGCACAGGGGTGTCATTGCCCCTTCATTTTGTGCCTTCCCCCACAGGGTTGCCTTCAAAGAGGTGTCCGGGCATCGGGTTCATTTCAAGAGCGGACCAGGAAATCAGGGTCGTTCGGCATGTGGCAGCACCAACGTGGCTCATCTCGAATTTCCTCGTGAGACCAGCATCATCCTGAGGTGCGCCGGGAAGGCCGGGAACACCTTCCACACAAAGAAGGGGAATCGACTCTCCTGTCGTGATCAGGTGGGGAGATGGGGCTCAGATGAAGTGGGGCCGGGACTCTAGGTGTTCCACTCGAGGGAACCCGGCATTTCAGGGAACTTTAGGGGTCGCAACAAGGGAGCCAAGTACCGTTTCCCACTTCAGGACGGAACATGTGACTTCCCTGGGGACGCTGTAGCGGGCAAGGGCCTCATTCTGTGAAGACGTTGGAACCACGTCGTTTTTCTCGAGTTGAGTCTGGATTCTCGAAAACGACGGGGATTTCAGGCTTCCTCTTGGGTTGGCCCTGGGAAGCCCAATCTTCCCCTGGAGTTGCGAGGGAAAGCTGGGGGTTCTGCTCGAGTCACTACAGGGCCAAAGAGACCTCATCGAGGCGTGTGTCCAGGACCTAATATTCCTCTCAAGGGAAGACAGGGATCTCGGGTTTCCATTCCAGACTCCCTCAGGGAGTCAGGCCTCGCCTCGAGGGGAAGCAGAGGACTCCGCTTTCCTCTCAAGTCGCGACACGGATCTCTTGGAGCCCAATGAGTGGACTCAAGGGTGTCGAGCCTCCTCTTCAGTTTGGAGAGAGGACTCGGGATTGCTCTCCAGGACAGGCAGGAAAAGAAGGCCCTCATCTAGCGATGACGGGGGCGTCTCATGGGTTTCCTCAGGCTGCTGCGCCCATGGGGGTTTTCTCACGAGGCACGACGAGGACCTCAGGGAGCCTCTCGTGCGGTGCCAGGGAACTCATGTCTCCATGCGCATGGCGAGGGGGAGCTGGTCATCACTCTCGAGTCATGGGAAGTGACTAGGTCCTCAAGAGGCGTTGAAGAAGGACTCTCGAGGTCTTTCTCGGGTGGCGGCGGGAAACCCTCGTTTCCCTCGACTTCTGCAGGGGACTATAGGGAACTTCCCATGGTGACTCTGAGAGGTGAGGGATGCTGTGGAGTTGGCAGGGCCTCTCGGGACTCTGCTGGGTTCGGCGCAATGGAAGAGGGCCTCATCTCGAGGGGAGGCAGGAACCTCAGGCTTCCTCTCCGATTCTGACACCGACTGCACGGTCCCTGCAGTGTTGGGACAGGAGAGTCATGCCTCGTCTTGTCTGAGGAATGGAATTCTGGTTGCCTCTCGAGTTGTTCCGGGAGTCTCAGGCCCCTTGTCGAGCTGTGTGTAGACCCTGCGGGTTTTTCCGGATGATGCACGGGGGTGTCAGTGCCCCTTCGTGTTGTGCCTTCACTCACAGGGTTGCCTTCGAAGAGGTGTCCGGGCATCGGGTTCTTATCAAGAGCGGACCGGAAAATCGGGGTCGTTCGGCACGTGGCACCTCACACATGGCTAGTCTCGAATTTCCTCCTGAGACCAGCCTCATCCTGAGGTGCACCAGGAAGGCCGGGAACCCCTTCCAGAGAAAGCAGGGGAATCGAGTCTCCTGTCGCGATCAGGAGGGGAGAAGGGGCTCAGATGAAGTGGTGCCGGGACCCTCGGTGTTCCCCTCGAGGCACCCAGCGTGTCAGCGAAATTTTGCGGTCTCATCAAGGGTGTCAAGTACCGTTTCACACTTAAGGACGGAACATGGGACTTCCCTGGAGACGCCGGGAATTTCGGTCTTCCCCTGGAGTGAGACCGTTATGTTGGGGAACTTTGGGGTCGCATCAAGGGTGCCAAGTAGCATTTCGAACTTTAAGATGGAACGTGGGACTTCTCTTGAGACTCTAGCTGGCAAGGGCCTCATATTGCAATGAAGGGGGAACCACATGGTTTTTAAGACTTGAGGCTGAATTCTCGAATTACGATGGGAAATTCAGACTTCCTCTTGTGTTGACCTTGGGAAGACCAATCTTCCATTCAAATTGTGAGGGAGAGATGGAGGTTGCTCTCGAGTCACTGTAGGGCAAAATAGACCTCATCTAGGCTTGTGTCTAGGACATAATGTTCCACTCCAGGGGCGACAGGGATCTCGGGGTTGCATTCCAAACTCACCCGGGGAGTCAGGCCTCGTCTCGAGGGAAGCAAAGGACTCCGCTCTCCTTTCGAGTCGCACCGGGTATTTCTTGGACCCAACTGAGTGGCCTAAAGGGAGTCAATCCTCCTGTGAAGTTTGGAGAGAGGACAAGGGATTGCTCTCCAGGTCAGGCAGGAAAAGAAGGCCCCCATCTCTCCTTGACGGGGGCATCTTGTGGTTTTTCTCGAACTGCGGCGCCACTGTGTGTTTTCTCACGAGGTACGATGGGGTACTCAGGGAGCCTCTTGTGTGGTACTAGGGAAGTCAGTTTTCCTGCTTGTGGCAAGGGGAGCGCGTCCTTGCTCTGGAGTCATGGTAGGGGAATCGGGCATCAAGAGACGTTGAAAAAGGACTCTCCAAGTCTTTCTCGGGTTACTTCAGGAAACTCTGGGTTCCCTCGACTTGTGCCAGTGACCTCAGGTAGCTTCTCAGGGAGCCTCTGAGAATTCAGGGATACTGTGGTGTTGGGAGGGGCCTCTCGGGACACCACTGAGTTTGGTTCAATGGAAGAGGGCCTCTTCTCTAGTTGAGGCAGGAACCTCAGGGTTCCTCTCCATTTCTGACTCCGATCGCAGGGTCCCTGAAGAGTTGGGCCAGGAGGGTAAGGCCTCGTCTTGTGTGAAGGAATGCAACTTCACTTGCCTCTCGAGTTGTTCACGGGGTGACAGTCCACATTTGGAGCTGTGAGTGGAATCGGCGGGTTTTTCCAGACGATGCATGGGGATGTCATTTTCCCTTCGTGTTGTGCCTTCATCCACAGGGTTGCCTTCGAAGAGATGTCCGGGCGTCAGGTTCTTATCTAGAGTGGACCGGGAATTCGGGATCTTTCAGCATGTGGCACCAACCATGAGGCTACTTTTCGAATTTCCTCATGAGACCAGCCTCATCCGGAGGTTCGCGGGGAACGTCGGGAACCCCTTGCAGACAAAGCATGGGAGTCGACCCTCCTGTTGCGATCAGGAGGGGTGAAGGGGCTCACAGGAAGTGGTGCCGTGAACTTTGGTGTTTCCCTCGAGTGAGACCGGTATGTCAGGGAACTTTGGGGGTCGCATCAAGGGTGCCAAGTACCGTTTTGTACTTCAGGATGGAACGTGGGACTTCTCTTGATACGCTGTAGCGGCCAAGGGCCTCATCTTGCGATGACGGGGGAGCCACGTGGTTTTTCTCGAGTTGCGGCGGGATTCTCGAGTTACGACGGGGATTTCAGGCTTCCTCTTGTGTTGGGCAAGGGAAGTCCAATCATCCATTCGAGTTACAAGCGAGAGCTGGGGGTTGCGCTCGAGTCACTGCAGGGCAAAGGAGACCTAATCTAGGCTTGTGTCCAGGACCTAATGTTCCTCTCCAAGGGCCACAGGGATCTCAGGTTTGCATTCCAGACTCACCCAGGGAGTCAGGCCTCGTGTCGAAGGGAAGCAAAGGACTCTGCTCTCCTTTCGAGTCGCGACGGGCACCTCTTGGAGCCCACTTTGTGGCCTAAAGGGAGTCAAGCCTCCTGTGAAGTTTGGAGAGAGGACTTGGGACTGCTCTCCAGGCCATGCAGGAAAAGATGGCCCTCATCTCGCGATGACGGAGGGGTCTTGTGGGTTTTCTCGAGCTGCGGCGCCAGTGTGGGGTTTCACACGAGGTACGTCAGGGAGCTCAGGGAGCCTCTCATGTGGCGCCAGGGAAGTCAGGTCTCCATGTGCATGGCGAGGGGGAGCGCGTTATTGCTCTCGAGCCATGGTAGGGGAATCTGACCTCAAGACGCATTGATGAAGGACTCTCGAGGTCTTTCTTCGATTGTGGCAGGAAACCCTTATTTCCCTCGACGTTTGCCGGTGGCCTCAAGGAGCTTCTCAGAATGCCTATGAGAAGTCAGGGATACTGTGGAGATGGGAGTGGCCTCTCGGGACTCCACTGGGTTTGTTTTAATGGAAGAGGGCCTCATCTCGGGTTGAGGCAGGAACCTCAGGTTTCCTCTCCATTTCTGACTCAGATCGAAGCGTGCCTGCAGAGTTGGGATTGGATTCTCAGGCCTCGTCTTGTCTGAGGAAGGGAACTCCGCTTGCCTCTCTCATTGTTTAAGGGGTGACAGGCCAGTTGTGGAGCTGTATGTGGATCCTGTGGGATTTTCCGGATGATGAACAGGGTTGCCAGTGCCCCCTCGTGTAGTGCCTTCATCCACAGGGTTGCCTTAGAAGAGGTGTGCGGGCATCGGGTTCTTATCAAGAGCAAGACCGAGAAATCGTGGTCTTTCGGCACGTGGCACCAACACGAGGCTATTTCTCGAATTTCTTCGTGAGACTGGCCTCATCCTGAGGTGCGCCATGAAGGTCGGGAACCCCTTCTAGACAAAGCAGGGGGATCGACCTTCCTGCCGTGATCAGGAGCGGAGAAGGGGCTCAAATGAAGTGGTGCCAGGAACTTCGGTGTTCCCTTGGAGTGAGACCGGTATATTGGGGAACTTTTGGGGTCGCATCAAGGGTGCCAAGTAGCATTTCGAACTTTATGACGAAACATGGGACTTCTCTTGAGACTCTGTAGCGGGCAAAGGCCTCATATTGCGATGAATGGGGAACCACGTGGTTTTTAAGAGTTGCGGCGGGATTCTCGAGTTACAACGGGAAATTCAGACTTCCTCTTGTGTTGGCCCAGTGAAGACCAATCTTCCATTCGAATTGCGAGGGAGAGATGGGTGTTGCTCTCGAGTCACTGTAGGGCAAAATAGACCTCATCTAGGCTTTTGTCCAGGACATAATGTTCCTCTCCAGGGGCAACAGGGATCTCGGGGTTGCATTCCAGACTCACCCGAGGTAAGGCCTCATCTCGAGGGGAAACAAAGTACTCTGCTCTCCTCTCAAGTCGCGACTGGTATCTCTTGGAGCCCATTGAGTGGCCTAAAGGGAGTAAAGCCTCCTGTGAAGTTTGGAGAAAGGACCAGGGATTGCTCTCCAGGTCAGGCAGGAAAAGAAGTCCCCAATCTCGCGATGACGGTGGCGTCTCGTGGGTTTTCCCGAGCTGCGGCACCAGTGTGGGGTTTCTCACGAGGTATGACGGGGAGCTCAGGGAGCCTCTCATGTGGCGCCAGTGAAGTCAGGTGTCCATGCGCATGGCGAGGGGGAGCGTGTCATTGCTCTCGAGTCATGGTAGGGGAATCCGGCCTCAAGACGCGTTGAAGACGGACTCTTGAGGTCTTTCTCGGGTTGCGACAGGAGACCCTGTGTTCCCTCGACTTGTGCCGGTGACCTCAGGGAGTTGCTCAGGGTGCCTCTGAGAAGACACTGATACTGTGGTGTTGGGAGGGGCCTCTCGGGACTCCACTGCGTTTGGTGCAATGGAAGATTGCCAGGAGCCAGCGAGAGACATTCCACTCGTGACAAATGTCATGAGGAAAGAGTCTCGGCATACGCAAAGGCGGGATCGAGCCTCCGGGAGTTCCCCCGTATATTCTTGAGCATCTACCCACAAAAACCAAAGTCTGCCTTTTTTATGGCTTTGTTCTCTCACCTCTGACATTACTGGGGATGTCCCCCACCACCATCTCACTCTCTCTGTCAAAGAGCTAACTTACAGCTCCAACTAATAATGTTCCTGGGCAATTAGTAGTGTTTAAATCCAAACCCCTCAGATGGTTTTCTAACGCCTGACAAGTTTACCCGGTCTCCTACAGCTATGCATACGATTGTGTACAGTCTCCCAGCCTCGAGACGCACGGGAAGTTTAAGATATTCAAATAGCTTAGAGCCTCTCAGAGAGTTAGAAACTGTCAGAATAAAACTAGTAAAAGATTTCATTGATGAACCAATCCTTTTTGCCAAGTTTCCACATCCCCTGAATTGTATCCTTGAATGTGTGCTAATTAATATAGTTGGTATGTAGAAAAAATAAGTACTGGCCTTGATGTTAGTAACTTTAGACCCTTAAGGTAATAAATTCTTTTCTTTGTTGTAAACCCATTACACATCCTCCCTATAGGAATGCAATTTTATCTTCGCAAGATGGCGCCAAACCTTAAACAATTACTCTTAGAGAAAATAACTCTTATGGTTGATAAGTCTTTGTCAAGAGTCATAAAATGTTAATAGGTCTTCTGGCCAGAAGATGATGTAAATCATCTAAACCATTTTAATACGATAAATCTGCAGAAAAGAAACCCTGGTTTTTGATAAGGATTAAAGACTGCTGACTTTGCATCCCCTATTATCCTCTATGTGTAACTTAGGGTATTAAAACCTGTGTTGAAAATAAAGTTACGGGCCTTGCTCGCCAACGCTTGGTCTCCCCATGTCATTATTCCCCTCAATTTTCAGATGAGTGTCCATCTGGAGCGCGGATATCCTCTGCGACCATTTATTTGCCTGGGCTTCGAAGACCTACTCGATAAGGTGTCTAAGGTGGGGCAACTTCCTCTATTCTAGAGGGCACTTGCAGCCTCCGTGGTCAGAGCTAACCTGGTGTCATGGGTTATATTGATTTTCCGTGTAAACCAAGCTACTCAGCTGCTTTTCTCCACTGAATTTTCCTACTGAGCTATCCTCATTCTATTACTCTTTATATCTTTGATGAATAAATAAATATATAAATAGGTCGCCTACTCCATCTTCCCTTCAAGTACCCTGGATCAGCTGGGGCTGGACCTCTGCAGGTGGCGCCCGAGACAGGCATTTCGAAGGTAAATCCCCAACCCCATTCCCCCAGTGTTCAGTTTTCGGGACAGATAGGATCCCACTTAGGGGGCTGCAGATCCCCCTGTAGAATAGACAGGGCGAGAGGAGTGGGAAGTGTTGAAGAGTTAGAGAGAAAAAACGGTTTCTAAAAAGGCTGACAAAAAGGGCCTAATCTTTAGATAGCTAAAAGCAAAATCTTTTACTATCCTTAATTTTCTGACATGGGCAACACTGAATCAAATGAAAGACAGCTCTTTATAGGAGTAATTTTACAGTTATTAAGTAAAAGAAGAATCAAGGTTAAAACATCTTCCATTCAATCATTTTTTTACATTTGTACAAGACCACTGCCCTTGGTTTCTACAACAAGGCACTGTTAACCTAGATATCTTGAAAAAACTAGGAAAACAGCTAAGAGCTTATTGTGCTCAGCAAGGTTTGGAAAAAATCCCTACTTACACCTTTCCTCTGTGGAATATGACTAGAGATGTTTTAGATCCAGCTCATGAATTTGAAAAGGTACCTGTTAAAGAGGAAAGTAAAGTTGGAAAAGTACCTGTTAAACAAAAAAGTAAATCTGAAAAGGTACCTGTTATAAAGAAAAGTGAAAATGAAGAGGCTATACCTAGCTATCGACAGCTAAATGAATGGCTAGCCGCTATGACTGCCAATGAGCATGTAAAAGATAGGGATGAAAAGAAAGATCAGCTCTCCCCTCAATTTGAAAAAGGTTTAGAGGAAACAGCAGCTCGATGCCATTCTGATGAGGATTGTTGTTTTTTTTTTTTTTTTTTAAGCTAAAGATGCTCCTAAAAGTTTAAGAAAACATCCCTAATCAGACCATCCGCTCCTAGGAGGTTGAGGGAAACATCCCCGATCAGACAGTTCGTAAGATTTAGTTACCAAACAGTTAAAGGATCTCCGGAACAGAAGAGGAAAACTTCGGGACGCTCCCATCCCCCTATGCCTCCTCCTCCATGTCGGGGTAAAGGGCCACCGCTAGGAGTTTCCCGGAGAAGGATTTTCTCTAGTCCCAAGGATGAACTCGATTCTCACCTTGAGGCTTCTTTTCTAGTCCCCTCTGAAGTTTAGCCAGGGTAAAGAGGTTACAAAATAAATAAAAATATTCTCTAAAAATAAAAAAAAAATTAAAAATGGATTTCTCTGCATCTAAGAATAGACAAATATTTATTGACTGTGGAATATGATTAGAAATGTCCTGGACCTCCGTCACGAGGCTGTTAAATAGCCTATGGGGGAGGCTATAGAGGTGGATGGTGGTGAGTCTCCATTTACTGCACAGATCATATTTTCTGCCATTGAAAAAAAAAAAAGGAGGGAGAAAGTGGTCTACCTCCCGAGGAAGGAGAGGGCTTACAGGACGCTGTGGCCGAGAGCCCTGGCGAGCTCCCTCCCCCTCTGCACAAACCTTTAAAAAACTTATCCACCACTTTCTGAATTAAGGAGACCACCACCGCCTTCGATTGTGCCTCCCAGGACCCAGGAGTTCCCCACTTTGCCCCCAAAGCCTCCCAAAGTGTTGCCTAAGACTGAGGAAGATAAAAAGTTTTTTAAACAAAGGAGCTTTTAGTACACAATATTCAGAGCGTGCTCCTTGGAGAAAACTCCCTCAGGGGGGTCTCACCCAGGCTAGAAGAAAAGCGAAAAGGCAAGGAGATTTAATAACAATATTAACCCCTGATGTGCCACTTACTCCAATTCCAACCGGAGTGGCTGGCCCCCTATCTGAGGACATTGTAAGATTTGTCCTGGGGCGTAGCTCGCTTTCTTTTAAAAAAAAATTAAATAAAAAAAAAAAGAAAGAAAAGAAATTTCGCTGGTGCATGGTGTAGTAGATTCTGATGATATTGAGAAATTAAAGTCTTGATCTCACTGCCTATCAAAACTGTACAAATTAATAAAGGTCAAAGAGTAACACAGCTTTTACTTTTACCTTACTATCAGACAAGGAAAAACTTGACTTCTCAATCTAAGAGCCACAAAACATTTGGATCTAGTGATCTAGCCTTTTGGGTGCAGGAAATCACAGTTCCAAGGCCTTTAAAAGATCTTTTAATTCAAGAGAATAAAACGCCAGGGCTATTAGACACAGGAACAGACGTCTCTTAACATTGCTGGGAAAGACTGGCCCAGCTCCTGGCCAACACATAATACTGAAAATGAGTTGGTGGGATTAGAGAAAGTGGTATGTGGGGTGGAGATGCTGTACAGGTGGTACATTTAACAATACTTTATATATTGTTATAAATACATAATATAAATGTATTTGCCTAATTACAGTTTGCCTAATTAGGTATGGGTATAAATAAAATATAATAAAGGTATACCTAATTGTATTTATAGATCTATACTTAATTAATTTGTATATAAATTAATATGTATACTATATACACACACATATATATATACTGTATAATTAAATATATATGGCAGAATATAATGTGTGTGTGGCTGATATTAATTGGTATGGATTGATGTGCTGTGATGATAAATGTTCTATATACTGTATAATTATAAATGTGTGACATGTATTATTACAGTATATTGGTTTGTGTTGGTTGGTATTAGCTGTGTATGTGTTGTATTGTTGTAATATATATTAATTAATATATTAATTATAAAGATTAATTCAAGTATATTGATTTATATATATTATATGTCAATAACTTTATACTTGTTGCCATATATAAATACATATATAAATGCATTTTGCATTTAGGTATATCTGTATACCTGTATACCAAAATGAGATAAGGAGGTTATACATTTATTACTTAAATTTATACAGAGACCTAAACTAAACATTAGACCTAAATTAACATATCCATAGGGAAACAGCTGGACAAATAGTGAAGTTATGTTCCAATTGTAATTAATCACTTAAACGTAAACACACAGGGGCAGACTACAATGATGAGACACTAGATGCCTGAATTACAGGCTACGACTCGGCCCCTGGTCAAGTAAAAAGGCCTCCTTACGGGAGAGTGAAAAAGGCCAGATGTGTTGGTAACTTGTGGGAGAGGGTATGCTTGTATATTTCTACAGAATGCAGATTCTCCGGTTTGGATCTCAGACAAATTCGTCATGTCACATTCCCCAAAGACCAGGTTTGCGGCGCGCGCACTCGCTCGCTCCCCCTCCCCCAGCCAGCTCTCGCCTCCGTGCCACCAGCAGCGCCTCGCACCCACCTCGCTGCACCCCGTGACCTAGAGCAAAGAAGTCTGTGCAGCGAGTGAGGGCCAGAGAGGAAAGCGCACCCGCGGAGTGCTGTCCAGACCAGCGTGGCCCCACCGGCGAGAGGGGACCGCCCTGAGCCCAAGCAGTGGCGGCTAGCCCTAAACCACGAACCCTGCCCCTCCGCCCACCATAGGCGCCTTGGCCCACAGCCTGCCGCTCGCGTTCTGCCTCCTGATGCTGGGGACACTGCTCCCCCGGGCTGACGCCTACAGCTGCTCCCTGGTTCATCTTGTTTAAACCCTCAATATAATGTTTGCTCCTTTGTAATGCTACAACATCCACCTTATCTTATGATGTAACCACTTATTGAATTATGGTCTTGCTGTATTACAACAACTACAGGATTTAATGCAAACACGACGGTTTGTGGGCTTACTTATCTTGGGAACAGCAGCTTTGATAAGTGCAATCACTTCTGTTACTGTGGCAGCAATATCATTGACTCAACAAGTACATACTGCTCAATATGTTGATTCTATGTCCAAAAATGTTTCTTTAACATTGGCAACACAGGAAGCTATAGAGAGAAAATTAGAAATGAGGGTAGACGCCCTAGAGGAAGCAGTAATACATATTGGGACTGAATTGCAGGCTTTAAAGGTGAAAATGGCATTGTCTTGTCATGCTGACTATCGGTGGATATGTGGAACACCCCTGAAAGTAAATGAGACAGATTTTGAATGGGAAAAGATTAAAAACCATATTTCAGGTATCTGGAACAGCTCTGACATTGGTTGAGACGTAGGGAAACTTCACTATCAAATAGCAACCATGGAGCACTCCCGATTAGATTTTACTGCTGCTGGAACAGCAAATGATTTCTTCCATACTTTCCCTAACTACATCTCAGGAAAGAATATTCTGTCTAATGTCTTTAGCTATGCTGCGGTGGCTGCTTTAATTCTGCTTCTCATAATCATTCTTCCTTGTATTTTCAGGATTCTTCGGCAGAGTATTCAGAGGCTCGCGACTGAGCTACATCTGGCTGTTTTAAGAAATAAAAAATGGGGAGATGCCGGGAGCCGGCGAGAGACATTCCACTCGTGACAAAGGTCATGAGGAAGGAGGCTGGGCATACACAAAGGCGGGATCGAGCCTCGGGAGTCCTCCCGGATATTCTTGAGCATCTACCCCCCAAAACCAGTGTCTGCCTACTTTATTGCTTTGTGCTCTCACCTCTGACTTTACTGGGGGCTGTCCCCCACCACCATCTCACTCTCTCTGTCAAAGAGCTAACTTACAGCTCCAATTAATAAAGTTCCTGGGCAATTAGGAGTGTTTAAATCCAAACACGTCAGATGGCTCTCTAACTCGCCTGACAAGTTTACCCGGACTCCTACAGCAATGCATACAATTGTTTACAGTCTCCAAGCCTCGAGAGGCACGGGAAGTTTAAGATATTCAAATAGCTTAGAGCCTCTCAGAGAGTTAGAAACTGTCAGAATAAAACTAGTAAAAGATTTCATTGATGAACCAATGCTTGTTGCCAAGTTTCCACATCCCCTGAATTGTATAATTGAATGTGTATTAATTAATATAGTTGGTATGTAGAAGAAATAAGTAGTGGCCTTGGTGTTACTAACTTTAGACCCTTAAGGTAATAAATTCTTTCCTTTGTTGTAAACCCATTACATATCTGCCCTATAGGAATGCAATTTTGTCTTCAAAAGATGGGGCCAAACCTTAAAATAATTACTCTTAGAGAAAATAAGTCTTACGGTTGATAAGTCTTTGTCAAGAGTCATAAAATGTTAATAGGTCTTCTGGCTAGAAGATGATGTAAATCACCTAAACCATTTGTATATGATACATTTGCAGGAAAGAAACCCTGGTTTTTGATAAGGATCAAAGGCTGCTGACTTTGCATCCCCATTATCCTCTATGTGTAACTTAGGGTATAAAAACCCCTGTTGAAACTAAAGCTACAGGCCTTGATTGCCAACGCTTAGTCTCCTAATGTCATTCTTCCCCTCAATTTTCAGATGAGTGTCCATCTGGAGCGCGGATATCCTCTGCGACCATTTATTTGCCTGGGCTTCGAAGACCACTTAAGAAGATGTCTAAGGTGGGGCACTTTTCGCTCTTCGAGAGGGAGACTGCGGCCTCCGTGGTAAGAGCTAACCTGGTGTCACGGGTTATACTGATTTTCCGCATAAACCAAGCTACTCAGCTTCTTTTCTCCACTAAATTTTCCTACTGAGCTATCCTCATTCTATTACTCTTTATATCTTTGATAAATAAATCAATAGGTCGCCTACTCTGTCTCCCCTTCGAAAACCCTGGACCAGCCGAGGCTGGACCTTGTCAGAAGAGGGCCTCATCTCGATTTGAAGCAGGAACCTCAAGGTTGCTCTCCATTTCTGACTCTGAACACAGAGTCCCTACAGAGTTAGGACAGGAGAGTCAGGCCTCGTCTTGTGTGGAGGAATGGAACTCCACTGGACTCTCGAGTTGTTCACCAGATAACAGGCCACTTGTCGAGCTGTGTGTGGAACCTGCGGTTTTATCTGGACGATGCATGGAGGTGTCAGTTCCCCTTTGTTTTTTGCCTTCATACACAGGGTTGCCTTCGAAGAGGTATCCAGCCTTCAGGTTCTTATCAAGAGCAGACCAGGAAATCAGGGTCTTTCGGCATGTGGCACTACCCACAAGCCTACGTCTCGAATTTCTTCTTGAGACGGACCTCAACCTGAGGTGCACCAGGAAGGTCGGTAACCCTTTCAGACAAAGCAAGTGAATCGACCCTCTTGTCCCGATCAGGAGGGGAGAAGGGGCTCAGATGAAGTGGTGCCGGGAACCTCGATGTTCCCCTCGAGTAAAACTGGGATGTCGGGGAACTTTTGGAGTCACATCAAAGGTTCTAAGTACCGTTTCAAACTTCAAGACGGAACGTGAGACTTCTCTTGAGACGCTGTAGCTGGCAAGGGCCTCATCTTGTGGTGACGGGTTAACCACGTCGTTTTTCTCGAGTTGTGGCGGGATTCTCGAGTTAGGTCAGGAAATTCAGGCTTCCTCTTGTGTTGGCTCAGGGAAGTCCAGTCTTCCATTCGAGTTGCGAGGGAGAGCTAGGGATTGCGCTTGAGTTACTGCAGGGCAAAAGAGACCTTATCTAGGCTTGTGTCCAGGACATAATGTTCGTCTCCAGGGGGGACAGGGATCTCGGGGTTGCTTTCCTGATGCACCCGGGGAGTCAGTCCTTGTCTCGAGGGGAAGCGAATGACTCCGCTCTCCTCTCGAGTTGCGACGGGTATCTCTTGGAGCCCACTGAGTGGCCTAAAGGGAGTCAAGCCTCCTGTGGAGTTTGGAGAGAGGACTCGGGATTGCTCTCCAGGCCATGCAGGAAAAGAAGGCCATCATCTCGCGATGAAGGGGGCGTCTCGTGGGTTTTCTCGAGCTGCAGCACCAGTGTGGGGTTTCTCATGAGGTACTACGGGGAGCTCAGGGAGCCTCTCATGTGGCGCTTGGGAAGTCAGGTCTCCATGCGCATTGCGAGGGGGAGCGCGTCATTGCTCTGGAGTCATGGAAGGTGTATCGGGCCTCAAGAACCGTTAAAGAAGGACTTTCAAGGTGTTTCTTGGGTCACGGCAGTAAACCCTGGGTTCCCTCGACTAGTGCCGGTGGCCTCAGGGAGCTTCTCAGTGTGCCTCTGAGAAGTCAGGGATACCCTGGAGTTGGGAGGGCCCTCTCGGGACTCCACTGGGTTTGGTGCAATAGAAGAGGGCCTCATCTCGAGTGGAGGCAGGAACCTCAAGGTTCATCTCCATTTCTGACTCTGATCGCAGGGTCCCTGCAGAGTTGGGACAGGAGAGTCAGGCCTCGTCTTGTAAGGAGGAATGGAACTCCGCTTGCCTCTCGAGTTATTCATGGGGTGACAGGCAACTTGTTGAACTGTGTTTGGAATC
Source organism: Bubalus kerabau (assembly GCF_029407905.1). Classification (NCBI taxonomy): domain Eukaryota; kingdom Metazoa; phylum Chordata; class Mammalia; order Artiodactyla; family Bovidae; genus Bubalus; species Bubalus kerabau. The sequence continues at coordinate 596,835 of NC_073644.1, read as the reverse complement.
TGCGGGTTTTTCCGGACGATGCACGAGGGTGTCAGTGCCCCTTCGTGTTGTGCCTTCTTCCACAGGGTTGCCTTTGAAGAGGTGTCCGGGCATCGGGTTCTTATCAAGAGCGGACCGGGGAATCGGGGTCTTTCAGCATGTGTTACCACCCATGAAGCTACGTCTCAAATATTCTCGTTAGTCCGGCCTCATCCTGAGGTGCGCCGGGAAGGTTGGGAACCCCTTCCAGACAAAGCACGGGAGTCGACCCTCCAGTCGCAATCAGGAGGGGAGAAGTGGCTCAGATGAAGTCGTACCGGGAACCTCGGTGTTCCCCTCGAGAGAGACCAGGGTGTTGGGGAACTTTTGTAATTGCATCAAGGGTGCCAAGTTTTCACACTTGAAGTGTGAAAACACTTCAAGAAGAAACCTGGGACTTCTCTTTAGACGCTGTAGCGGGCAAGGGCCTCATCTTGCGATGACGGGGTAACCATGTGGTTTTTCTCGAGTTTCGGCGGGATTCTTGAGTTATGATGGGGAATTCAGGCTTCCTCTTGTGTTGGCCCAGGGAAGTCCAATCTTCCATTAGAGTTGCGAGAGAGAGCTAGGGATTGCTCTCGAGTCACTTCAGGGCAAAAGAGACCTCATCTAAGCTTGTGTCCGGGACCTAATGTTCCTCTCCAGGGGCGACAGAGATCTCGGGGTTGCATTTTAGACGCACCCGAGGAGTCAGGCCTTATCTCGAGAGGAAGAAAAGGACTCTGCTCTGCTCTCGAGTCCCGACGGGTATTTCTTGGAGACCACTGAGTGGCCTAAAGGGAGTCAAGCCTCCTGTGGATTTTTTTTTAATTTTATTTTATTTTTAAACTTTACATAATTGTATTAGTTTTTCCAAATATCAAAATGAATCCGCCTCAGGTATACATGTGCTCCCCATCCTGAACCCTCCTCCCTCCTCCCCCCCATAGCATCCCTCTGGGTCGTCCCAGTGCACTAGCCCCAAGCATCCAGTGTCATGCATCAAACCTGGACTGGCAACTCTTTTCATACATGATATTTTACATATTTCAATGCCATTCTCCCAAATCTTCCCACCTTCTCCCTCTCCCACAGAGTCCATAAGACTCTTCTATACATCAGTGTCTCTTTTGCTGTCTCGTACTCAGGGTTATTGTTACCGTCTTTCAAAGTTCCATATATATGCGTTAGTATACTGTATTGGTGTTTTTCTTTCTGGCTTACTTCACTCTGTATAATAGGCTGCAGTTTCATCCACCTCATTAGAACTGATTCATTCTATTCTTTTTAATGGCGGAGTAATACTCCATTGTGTATATGTACCACAGCTTTCTTATCCATTCATCTGCTGATGGACATCTAGGTTGCTTCCATGTCCTGGCTATTAGAAACAGTGCTGCGATGAACATTGGGGTACACGTGTCTCTTTCCCTTCTGGTTTCCTCAGTGTGTATGCCCATCAGTGGGATTGCTGGATCATAAGGCAGTTCTATTTCCAGTTGTTTAAGGAATCTCCACACTGTTCTCCATAGTGACTGTACTAGTTTGCATTCCCACCAACAGTGTAAGAGGGTTCCCTTTTCTCCACACCCTCTCCAGCATTTATTATTTGTAGACTTTTGGATTGCAGCCATTCTGACTGGCGTGAAATGGTACCTCATAGTGGTTTTGATTTGCATTTCTATGATAATGAGTGATTTTGAGCATCTTTTCATGTGTTTGTTAGCCATCTGTATGTCTTCTTTGGAGAAACGTCTATTTAGTTCTTTGGCCCATTTTTTGATTGGGTCATCTATTTTTCTGGAGTTGAGCTGTAGGTGTTGCTTGTATATTTTTGAGATTAGTTGTTTGTCAGTTGCTTCATTTCCTATTATTTTCTCCCATTCCGAAGGCTGTCTTTTCACCTTGCTAATAGTTTGCTTTGATGTGCAGAAGCTTTTAAGGTTAATTAGGCCCCATTTGTTTATTTTTGTTTTTATTTCCAATATTCTGGGAGGTGGGTCATAGAGGATCCTGCTGTGATGTATTTCAGAGAGTGTTTTGCCTATGTTCTCCCCTAGGAGTTTTATAGTTTCTGGTCTTACGTTTAGATCTTTAATCCATTTTGAGTTTATTTTTGTGTATTGTGTTAGAAAGTGTTCTAGTTTCATTCTTTTACAAGTGGTTGACCAGATTTCCCAGCACCACTTGTTAAAGAGATTGTCTTTAATCCATTGTATATTTTTGCCTCCTTTGTCAAAGATAAGGTGTCCATATGTGTGTGGATTTATCTCTGGGCTTTCTATTTCGTTCCACTAATCTATATTTCTGTCTTTGTGCCAGTACCATACTGTCTTGATAACTGTGGCTTTGTAGCGGAGCCTGAAATCAGGTAGGTTGATTCCTCCAGTTCCATTCTTCTTTCTCAAGATCGCTTTGGCTATTCGAGGTTTTTTGTATTTCCATACAAATTGTGAAATTATTTGTTCTAGCTCTGTGAAGAATACTGTTGGTAGCTTGATAGGGATTGCATTGAATCTATAAATTGCCTTGGGTAGTATACTCATTTTCACTATATTGATTCTTCCAATCCATGAACATGGTATATTTCTCCACCTATTAGTGTCCTCTTTGATTTCTTTCACCAGTGTTTTATAGTTTTCTATATATAGGTCTTTAGTTTCTTTAGGTAGGTATATTCCTAAGTATTTTATTCTTTCCGTTGCAATGGTGAATGAAATTGTTTCCTTAATTTCTCTTTCTGTTTTCTCATTATTAGTGTATAGGAATTCAAGGGATTTCTGTGTGTTGATTTTATATCCTGCAACTTTACTGTAGTCATTGGCTAGTTCTAGTAATTTTCTGGTGGAGTCTTTAGGGTTTTCTATGTAGAGGATCATGTCATCTGCAAACAGTGAGAGTTTTACTTCTTCTTTTCCAATTTGGATTCCTTTTGTTTCTTTTTCTGCTCTGATTGCTGTGGCCAAAACTTCCAAAGCTATGTTGAATAGTAATGGTGAAAGTGGGCACCCTTGTCTTGTTCCTGACTTTAGAGGAAATGCTTTCAATTTTTCACCATTGAGGATAATGTTTGCTGTGGGTTTGTCATATATAGCTTTTATTATGTTGAGGTATATTCCTTCTATTCCTGCTTTCTGGAGATTTTTTATCATAAATGGATGTTGAATTTTGTCAAAGGCTTTCTCTGCATCTATTGAGAAAATCATATGGTTTTTATTTTTCAATTTGTTAAGGTGGTGTATTACATTGATTGATTTGCGGATATTGAAGAATCCTTGCATCCCTGGGATAAAGCCCACTTGGTCATGGTGTATGATCTTTTTAATGTGTTGTTGGATTCTGATTGCTAGAATTTTGTTAAGGATTTTTGCATCTATGTCATCAGTGATATTGGCCTGTAGTTTTCTTTTTTTGTGGGATCTTTGTCAGGTTTTGGTATTAGGCTGATGGTGGCCTCATAGAATGAGTTTGGAAGTTTACCTTCCTCTGCAATTTTCTGGAAAAGTTTGAGCAGGATAGGTGTTAGCTCTTCTCTAAATTTTTCGTAGAATTCAGCTGTGAAGCCGTCTGGACCTGGGCTTTTGTTGGCTGGAAGATTTTTGGTTACAGTTTCCATTTCCGTGCTTGTGATGGGTCTGTTAAGATTTTCTATTTCTTCCCTGGTCCAGTTTTGGAAAGTTGTACTTTTCTAAGAATTTGTCCATTTCTTCCACGTTGTCCATTTTATTGGCATATAATTGTTGATAGTAGTCTCTTATGATCCTTTGTATTTCTGTGTTTTCTGTTGTGATCTCTCCATTTTCATTTCTAATTTTATTGATTTGATTTTTCTCCCTTTGTTTCTTGATGAGTCTGGCTAATGGTTTGTCAATTTTATTTATCGTTTCAAAGAACCAGCTTTTGGTTTTGTTGATTTTTGCTATGGTCTCTTTTGTTTCTTTTGCATTTATTTCTGCTCTAATTTTTAAGATTTCTTTCCTTCTACTAACCCTGGGGTTCTTCATTTCTTCCTTTTCTAGTTGCTTTAGGTGTAGAGTTAGTTTATTTATTTGACTTTTTTCTTGTTTCTTGAGGTGTGCCTGTATTGCTATGAACTTTCCCCTTAGGACTGCTTTTACCGTGTCCCACAAGTTTTGGGTTGTTGTGTTTTCATTTTCATCCGTTTCTATGCAAATTTTGATTTCTTTTTTGATTTCTTCTGTGATTTGTTGGTTATTCAGCAGCGTGTTGTTCAGCCTCCATATGTTGGAATTTTTAATAGTTTTTCTCCTGTAATTGAGATCTAATCTTACTGCATTGTGGTCAGAAAAGATGCTTGGAATGATTTCTATTTTTTCGAATTTACCAATGCTAGCTTTATGGCCCAGGATGTGATCTCTCCTGGAGAAGGTTCCATGTGCACTTTAGAAAAAGTTGAAATTCATTGTTTTGGGATGAAATGTCCTATAGATATCAATTAGGTCTAACTGGTCTATTGTATCATTTAAAGTTTGTGTTTCCTTGTTAAATTTCTGTTTAGTTGATCTATCCATAGGTGTGAGTGGGGTATTAAAATCTCCAACTATTATTGTGTTAGTGTTAATTTCTCCTTTCATACTTGTTAGCATTTGTCTTACATACTGTGGTGCTCCCACGTTGGGTGCATATATATTTATAATTGTTATATCTTCTTCTTGGATTGATCCTTTGATCATTATGTAGTGACCTTCTTTGTCTCTTTTCACAGCCTTTGTTTTAAAGTCTATTTTATCTGACATGAGTATCGCTACTCCTGCTTTCTTTTGGTCCCTATTTGCATGGAAAATCTTTTTCCAGCCCTTCACTTTCAGTCTGTATGTATCCCCTGTTTTGAGGTGGGTCTCTTGTAGACAACATATGTAGGGGTCTTGTTTTTGTATCCATTCAGCCAGTCTTTGTCTTTTGGTTGGAGCATTCAACCCATTTACGTTTAAGGTAATTACTGATAAGTATGATCCCATTGCCATTTACTTTATTGTTTGGGGTTCGAATTTATACACCGTTTTTGTATTTCCTGTTTAGTATTTGTTAGAGAGCTGGTTTGGTGGTGCAGAATTCTCTCAGCTTTTGCTTGTCTGAAAAGCTTTTGATTTCTCATTCATACTTGAATGAGATCCTTGCTGGGTACAATAATCTGGGCTGTAGGTTATTTTCTTTCATCATTTTAAGTATGTCTTGCCATTCCCTCCTTGCTTGAAGAGTTTCTATTGAAAGATTAGCTGTTATCCTTATGGCAATTCCCTTGTGTGTTATTTGTTGTTTTTCCCTTGCTGCTTTTCATATTTGTTCTTTGTGTTTGATTTTTGTTAATGTGATTAATATGTGTCTTGGGGGGTTTCGCCTTGGCTTTATCCTGTTTGGGACTCTCTGGGTTTCTTGGACTTGAGTGAGTATTTCCTTCCCCATTTTAGGGAAGTTTTCAACTATTATCTCCTCAAGTATTTTCTCACGGTCTTTCTTTTTGTCTTCTTCTTCTGGGACCCCTATGATTCGAATGTTGTAGCGTTTAATATTGTCCTGGAGGTCTCTGAGATTGTGCTCATTTCTTTTAATTCGTTTTTCATTTATCCTCTCTGATTCATTTATTTCTACCATTCTATCTTCGAATTCACTAATCCTATCTTCTGCCTCTGTTATTCTACTATTTGTTGCCTCCAGAGTGTTTTAAATTTCATTTATTGCATTATTCATTATATATTGACTCTTTTTTTATTTCTTCTAGGTCCTTGTTAAACCTTTCTTGCATCTTCTCAATCCTTGTCTCCAGGCTATTTATCTGTGATTCCATTTTAATTTCAAGATTTTAGATCCATTTCACTATCCTTACTCGGAATTCTTTATCAGGTAGATTCCCTATCTCTTCCTCTTTTGTTTGGTTTGGTGGGCATTTATCCTGTTCCTTTATCTGCTGGGTATTCCTCTGTCTCATCATGTTTAAATTGCTGAGTTTGGGGTGTCCTTTCTGTATTCTGGCAGTTTGTGGAGTTCTTTACTCTGGCATTTCCTCATTGTGTGTGGGTTTGTACAGGTGTCTTGTCAAGGTTTCCTGGTTAGGGAAGCTTGTGTCCATGTTCTGGTGGGTGGAGCTGTATTTCTTCTCTCTGGAGTGCAATGAAGTGTCCAGTAATGAGTTATGAGATGTTTGTGGTTTTGGGGTGACTTTGGGCAGCCTGTATCTTGAAGCTCAGGGCTGCGTTCCTTTGTTGCTGGAGAATTGGCTTGGTATGTCTTGCCCTGGAACTTGTTGGCCCTTGTGTGGTGCTTGATTTCAGTGTCGGTATGGAGGCATTTGATGAGCTCCTGTCAATTAATGTTCCTTGGAGTCAGGAGTTCCCTGGAGTCAGGGTTTGGACTTAAGCCTCCTGCTTCCTGTTATCTGTCTTACTTTTACAGTAGTTTCAAAACTTCTCCTTCTATACAGCACCATTGATAAAACATCTACGTTAAAGAAGAAAAGTTTCTCTACTGTGAGGGTCACTCAGAAAGGTTCACAGCGTTACATGGAGAAGAGAAGAGGGAGGAGGGAGTTAGAGGTGACCCAAATGAGATCAGGTGGAATCAATAGTGGAGAGAGTGGGCTGGCCAGTAGTCACTTCCTTATGTGCACTCCACAACTGGACCGCTCAGAGATGTTCACAGAGTTATACAGAGATGAGAAGAAGGAGGAAGGAGACAGAGGTGGCCAGAAGGATAAAAGGGGGGAATGAAAAGGAGGGAGACAGATCCAGCCAGTAATCAGTTCCCTAAGTGTTCTCCACCGTCTGGAATACACAGAAATTCACAGAGTTGGGTAGAGTAGAGAGGGGTTAGGGAGGAGACACAGGCGACCTGGTGGAGAAAAAGGAGAGTCCAAAGGGAGAGAGAGCAGTCAAGCCAGTAATCTCGCTCCCTAGTGAAAAATGGGTACTGAAGATTGGGTTCTTAAAGGTACAAAATTGGTAACAAATACATAAAAGCAAAAATTAAAAATCTAGAGTAGAGTTTGGAATTTCAAAAATACGATGTTAAAGAAAAGAAGAAGGAAAAGAAAGAGAGAAAAAACGAACAAAGAAAAACAAACAAGGTCGCAAAAATTATCAAGAAAATACAGGTACAAAATTGATAACTAATACCAAAAAGCAAAAATTAAAAATCTAGAGTAGAGTTTGGAATTTCAAAAATACAATGTTAAAAAAAAGGAAGAAGAAAACTAAAGAGAAAACAAACAAACAAAAACAAGCAATGTCGCAAAAATTATAAAGAAACTACAGGTACAAAATTGATATCAAATATCAAAAAGCATAAATTAAAAATCTAGAGTACAGTTTGGAATTTCAAAAATACAATGTTAAAGAAAAGAAAAAAAAAAACAAAACAAAAATACAAGGTCAAAAAATTATTATATATATATATAAATATATATATATGAAGTTTGCTGAAGAAGAAAAAAATAGGGTCTTTTTTTTGCAAAGTAATAGGTTATAAAAGTGATAATTAAATGAACAATAGAGGACTTAAAATTAAAAAAATTAAAAAAAAGAAAGAATGATCATAAAAATATATCTAGGACTTTCTCTGGTTTTGTTGTGAGTATCGTGGGTTCGGTTCATTTTTGGCTAGTTCCTTGGTCCGACTTATATTTCTCAAGATCTATAGGCGCCTTCCTATGTAGTCCTAATAACCACAGGGTTTTAATCTATTGCCTGTAGCTTCCAAGGCGTTTCCCTCTGTTATAGCTTCTTTTGTTTGCTGGTCTCTTCAGTGTCTGGTTTACGCCCTGACACAAAGGGGACGGTGGAGGACACTTTTTTTTTTTAGGCTCACTTGTTCAGTTGCGCTGTGGGGAGGGAGGGAGGGAGTGATGCTGCAAACAAATAACACTGGCGTGCGTTCGCAGTGCCTCAGCCACACTGGGTCTGCCCCCGCTCACGGCGCGTGTAGCCTTCCTGCCCACACTGCTCGGGCTCTAGGTTGTTCCACCGGGAACAATCCGAGGCTGGCCCTGGGCTGCATGCACCTCCCAGGTCCAAGCCGCTCAGGTTCAGGCACTCGGGTAGTCCTCAGAGGCACAGACTCAGTTCGGCCTGCGTTTTGTGCTCTTCCCAGGTCCGAGCAGCTCAGGTGATGAGGTGTTTGGCAAGCGCCAATGTTGTGACTTATCGCCTCCCCGCCACTCGGTTATCTGGGTGTAAAACAGGCGCACTTTCTCAGGCAGATGTTGACCGTCCAGATCCCCAAGAAGTTTTAGTTAGCAAAGAAGCCTGCTTACAGTTTTATAGATAATGTCTCTCTGGGGCTGCAATTGCCCCCTTCCGGCTCTGGCTGCCTGTCACCGGAGGGGGAAGGTCTGCAGCCGGCTATCTCTGTTCAGTCCTTTGTTCCGTGCGCGGGCCTGGCGGTGTCTTAGGTTAGGGCTGGCTTTTTGCGTGGTAGATATCCCAGAGTCTGGTTTGCTAGCCCAAGTTATTTCGTTCAGATAGCGCTCATGGTATTCAGGCCAGATTCTTACTCTAAGCGATGCAGCCCGCGCCGCGCCTCCCTGCCCAGCCCCTGCTTGCTAATGGTGTGAGCAGGCGTCTGCACTGCTTCGCGGCTGGGGGAGTTACCGTAGGGCTTGCAATCTGCGAGTTTTAATTGTTTATTTATTTTTATCCCCCTTATGTTGCCCTTTGTGCTTCCAAAGCTTGGCAAAGATTTGGCAGTGAAAAGCTTTCCTGGTGTTTGGAAACTTTTCTCTTTTTAAGACTATCTTCCCGGGACGGAAATCCCTCCCTCCCTCTTTTGTCTCTTTTTTTGTCTTTTATACTTTTTCCTACCTACTTTCCAAGAGTTGGGTTGCTTTTCTGGGTGCCTGATGTCCTCTGGCAGCATTCATAAGTTGTATTGTGGAATTTACTCGATGTTTAAATGCTCTTTTGATGAAATTGTTTGGGGGGGAAAAGAGTTCTCCCCGTCCTACTCCTCAGCAATCTTGGCTCCTATCTTGTGGAGTTTGGAGAGAGCACGCGGGATTGCTCTCCAGGCCATGCAGGAAAAGAAGGCCCTCATCTCGCGATGTCGGGGGAGTCTCGTGGTTTTTCTGGAGCTGCGGTGCCAGTGTGGGGTTTCTCACAAGGTACGACCGGGAGCTCAGGGAGCCTCTCGTGTGGTGTCAGGGAAGTCAAGTCTCCATACGAGTGGCGAGGGGGCGCACGTCATTGCTCTCGAGTCATGGTAGAGGAATCAGGGCTCAACACAATGAAAAAGGACGCTCGAGGTCTTTCTCGGGTTGCGGCAGGAAACCCTGGGTTCCCTCGACTTGTGCCTGTGACCTCAGGTAGCTTCTCAGGGTGCCTCTGAGAAGTCAGGGATACTATGGAGCTGGGAGAGGCCTCTCGGGACTCCACTGGGTTTGCTGCAATGGAAGAGGGCCTAATCTTGAGATCAGGAAGGAACCTCAGGGTTCCTCTCCATTTCGGACTCAGATCGCAGGGTCCTTGCAGAGTTGGGACAGGAGAGTCAGGCCTCGTCTTGTGTGGAGGAATGGAACTCCGCTTGCCTCTCGAGTTGTTCAAGGAGTGACAGGCCACTTGTCGAGCTGTGTGTGGAACCTGCGGTTTTTTCCAGACAATGCACGGCGGTGTCAGTGCCCCTTCGTGATGTGCTTTCATCCACAGGGTTGCCTTCGAAGTGGTGTGCGGGCATCGGGTTCTTATCAAGAGCGGACCAGGAAATCGGGGTCTTTTGGAATGCGGCACCACACACGAGGCTACATCTCGAATTTCCTCGTGAGACGGGCCTCATGCTGAGGTGCCCCTGGAAGGTCGGGAAAGCCTTCCAGACAAAGCAGGTTAATCGACCCTACTGTCGCGATCAGGAGGGGAGAAGGGGCTCAGATGAAGTGGTGCCGGGAACCTCGGTGTTCCCCTTGAGTGAGACTGGTATGTCAGGGAACTTTTGGGGTCTCATGAAGCTTGCCAAATACTGTTTCAAACTTCAAGACGAAACGTGGGACTTCTCTTGAGACGCTGTGGTGGGCAAGGGCCTCATCTTGTGATGAAGGGGAAACCACGTGGTTTTTTTCGAGTTGCGATGGGATTGTTGACTTACGACGGGGAATTCAGGCTTCCTCTTCTGTTGGCCCAGGGAAGTCCATTCTTCCATTCGGGTTGCCAGAGAGAGCTGGGTGGGAATTGCTCTCGAGTCACGGCAGGTCAAAATAGACCTCATCTAGGCTTGTGTCCAGGACCTAATGTTCCTCTCCAGGGGCGATAGGGATCACGGGGATGCATTCCAGACTCACCCAGTGAGTCAGGCCTCGGCTCGAGGGGAAGCAAAGGATTCTGATATCCTCCTGGGTCACGATAGGTATCTCTTGGAGCCCACTGAGTGGCCTCCAGGGAGTCAAGCCTCCTGTGGAGTTGGAGAGAGGACTCGGGATTGCTCTCCAGGCCATACAGGAAGAGAAGGCCCTCAGCTCACAATGACGGGGGCGTCTTGTGGGTTTTCTCGAGTTGGGGCGCAAGTATGAATTTTCTCACGAGGTACAACGGGGATCTCAGGGAGCCTCTCATGTGCCGCCAGGAAAGTCAGGTGTCTATGCGTGTGATGAGGGGGAGCCCATAAATGCTCTCGAGTCATGGTAGGGAAATCGGGACTCAAGACGCGTTGAAGAAGGAGTCTCAAGGTCTTTCTCAGGTTGTGGCAGGAAACCCTGGGTTCCCTCGACTTGTACCGGTGACCTAGGGAGCTTCTCAGGGTGCCTCTGAGAAGTCAGGCATACTGTGGACTTGGGAGGGGCTCTCGGAACTCCACTGGGTTTGGTGCAATGGCAAAGGTTCTCATCTCGAGTTGAGGCAGGAACCTAAGGGTTCCTCTCCATTTAAAACTCCGACCACAGGGTCCCTGAAGAATTGGGACAGGAGAGTCAGGCCTCGTCTTGTGTGGACGAATGGAACTCCACTTGCCTCTCGAGTTGTTCACAGGATAACAGACCATTTGTCGAGCTGTGAGTGGAACCTTCGGTTTTTTCCGTAAGATGCATGAGGGGGTCAGTGCCCCTTCGTGTTGTGCCTTCATCCACAGGGTTGCCTTCAAAGAGGTGTCTGGACATCGGGTTCTTATCAATAGCGGAGCAGGAAATCGGGGTCTTTCAGAACGTGGCACCATCCATGAGGCTACGTCTCGAATTTCTTCGTTAGACTGGTGTCATCCTGAGGTGCGCCATGAAGATCGGGAACCCCTTCCAGACAAAGCAGGGGAATCGACCATCTTGTCGCGATCAGGAGGAGTGAAAGGGCTCAGTTGAAGTCATGCCGGGAACCTCGGTGTTCCCCTCGAGTGGAACCGGTGTGTCGGGAAACTTTTGGGGTCGCTTCAAGGGTGCCAAGTACCGTTTTGCACTTCAATACGGACTTGGGGCTTCACTTGACACGCTGTAGAGGGCAAGGGCCTCATCTTGGGATGACGGGGGAATCACGTGGTTTTTCTCAAGGTGCGGCGGGATTCTCGAGTTACGACGGGGAATTCAGGCTTCCTCTTGTGTTGGCCCAGGGAAGTCCAAACTTCCATTCGAGTTTCGAGGGAGAGCTGGGGTTTTCTCTTGAGTCACTGCAGGGCAAAAGAGACCTCATCTAGGCTTGTGTCCAGGACCTAATATTCCTCTCCAGGGCCGACAGCGATCTCGGGTTTGCATTCCAGACGCCTCCTGGGAGTCCGAGCTCGACTCGAGGGGAAGCAAAGGACCCCGCTCTCCTCTCGAGTCGCCACAGGTGTCTCTTGGAGCCCACTGAGTGGCCTAAAGGGAGTCAAGCCCCCTGTGGAGTTTGGAGAGAGGACTCAGGATTGCTCTCCAGGCCATGCAGGAAAAGAAGATCCTCATCTCGGGATGACAGGGGCGTCTTGTTGGTTTTCTCGAGCTGTGGTGCCAGTGTGCGGTTTCTGACGAGGTGCGACGGGAAGCTCAGAGAGCCTTTCGTGTGGCGCCAGGGAAGTCAGGTCTCCATGCGCATGGCAAGGGGGAGCGCGTCATTGCTCTCGAGATATGGTACGGGAATCGGGCCTCAAGATACGTTAAAGCAGGACTCTCAAGGTCTTTCTCAGGTTGGGGCAGGAAACCCTGGGTTCCGCCGACTTCTGCCGGTGATCTTAGGGAGCTTCTCAGGGTGCCTCTGAGAAGTCAGGCATACTGTGGATTTGGGACGGGCCTCTCGGGACTCCTCTGGTTTTGCGGCAATGGAAAAGGCCTCGTCTTGAGTGGAGGCAGGAACCTCAGGCTTCCTCTCCATTTCTGACTCGGTGCACAAGGTCCCTAGAGTTGTGACAGGAGAGTCAGGCATCGTCTTGTGTGGAGGAATGGAACTCCGCTTGCTTCTCGAGTTGTTCACGAGGTGACAGACCACTTGTGGAGCTGTGTGAGAACCTGCGGGTTTTTCCGGAAGATGCACGGGGTGTCAGTGCCCCTACGTGTTGTGCCTTCATCCACAGGCTTGCCTTCGAAGAGGTGTCCAGGAGTCTGGTTTTGATCAAAAGTGGACCATGGAATCGGGGTCTTTCGGCATGTAGTATGGCCCTCGAGGCTACCTCTCGAATTTCCTCGTGAGACCGGCCTCATCCTGAGGTGCGCCGGGAAGGTCGGGAACCCCTTCGAGACAAAGCAGTGGAATCGACCCTCCTATCGCGATCATGAGAGGAGAAAGGCCTCAGATGAAGTGGTGCCGGGAACTTCAGTGTCCCCTCTAGTGAGATCGGTATATAGGGGAACTTTTGGGGTCGGATCAAGGGTGCCAAGTACTGTTTTGCACTTCAAGACGGAATGTGAGACTTCTCTTGAGACGCTGTAGGGGGCAAGGGCCTCATCTTGCAATACAGGGAACCACGTGATTTTTCTCGAGTTGCAGCGGGTTTCTCAAATTACAACTGGAAATTCAGGCTTCCTCTTGTGTTGGCTCAGAAAGGCCAATCTTCCATTCGAGTTGCAAGGGAAAGCTAGGGGTTGTGCTTGAGTCACTGCAGGGCCAAAGAGACCTCCTCTAGGCTTTTGTCCAGGACCTAAGGTTCCTCTCCAGGGGCGACAGGGATCCAGGGTTGCATTCCAGACTCACCCTCGTAGTCAGGCCTCATCTCGAGGGGAAGCAAAGGACACCGCTCTCCTCCTGAGTATCGACGCGTTTCTCTTGGAGCCCACTGAGTGACCTAAAGGGAGTCAAGCCTCCTTTGGAGTTTGGAGAGAGGATTCGGGATTGCTCTTCAGGTCATGCAGGAAAGAAGGCCCTCATTTCACCATGACAGGGGCGTCTCGTGGGTTTTCTTGAGCTGCGGCGCCAGTGTGGGGTTTCTCACGAGGTACGATGGGGAGCTCAGGGAGACTCTCATGTGGTGCCGGGGAAGTCAGATCTTCATGCGTGTGGCGAGGGGGAGCGCGTCATTTTTCTCCAGTCATGGTAGGGGAATCGGGCCTCAAGACGCGTGAAGAAGGACTCTCGAGATTTTTCTCAGGTTACGGCAGTAAACCCTGGGTTCCCTCGACTTATGCCCGTGACCTCAGGGAGCTTCTCAGGGTGCCTCTGAGAAGTCAGGGATACTGTGCAGTTGGGAGGGGCCGCTCCGAACTCCACTGGGTTTGGTGCAGTAGAAGAGGGCCTTATCTCGAGTTGAGGCAGGAACCTCATGGTTCCTCTCCATTTCTGAATCGGATCTCAGTGTCCATGCAGAGTTGGGACAGGAGAGTCAGGCCTCGTCTTGTGTGGAGGAATTTAACTCCTCTTGCCTCTCGAGTTGTTCACGGGGTGACAGGCCACTTGTCGATCTGTATGTGGAACTTGTGGGCTTTTCCAACGATGCAGGAGGGTGTCAGACCCCTTCGTTTTGTGCCTTCGTCCACAGGATTGCCTTCGAAGAGGTGTCCTAGCATTGGGTTCTTATCAAGAGCAGACAGGGAAATCGGGGTCTTTCGGCGTGTGGCACCAACCACAAGGCTACGTCTTGAATTTCCTCGTGAGACCGGCCTCATCCTGAGGTGCGCCGGGAAGGTCCGGAACCCCTTCCAGACAAAGCAGGGTAATCGACCCTCCCATCGCGATCAGGAGGGGATAAGGGGCTCAGAACAAGCGGTGCACCGAACCTTGGTGTTCCCCTCGAGTGAGACCAGGGTGTCGGGGAACTTTTGTGGTAACATCAAGGTTGCCAATTATCGTTTTAAACTTCAAGATGGAACGTGGGGCTTCTCCTGAGACGCTGTAGCTGGCAAGGGCCTCATCTTGCGATGACGGGGGAACCACGTGGTTTTTCTCGAGTTGCGGCGGGATTTTCGAATTACGACGGGGAATTCAGGCTTCCTCTTGTGTTGTCCCAGGGAAGTCCATTCTTCCATTCGAGGTGCGAGGGACAGCAGGGGATTGCTCTCGAGTCACTTCAGGGCAAATGAGACCTCATCTATGCTTGTGTCTAGGACCTAATGTTCCTCTCCAGGGGCGACAGGGATCTCGGGGTTGCATTCCAGACTCACCTGAGGAGTCAGGCCTGGTATATAGGGGAAGCAAAGAATTCCGCTCTCCTCTCGAGTCCCAATGGGTATCTCTTGGAGCCCACAGAGTGGCCTAAAGGGAGTCAGGCCTCCTGTGGAGTTTGAAGAGAGGCCTCGAGATTGCTCTCCAGGCCATGCAGGAAAAGAAGGCCTTCATCTCGCGATGACGGAGGCGTCTCGTGGGTTTTCTCGAGCTGGGGAGCCAGTGTGGGATTTCTCACGAGGTATGACGGGGAGCTCAGGGAGCCTCTCGTGTGGCGCCAGGGAAGTCAAGTCTCCATGCGAGTTTCGAGGGGGAACGCGTCATTGCTCTCGAGTTATGGTAGGGGAATCGGGATTCAAGACGCGTGAAGGAGGATTTTCGAGGTCTTTCTTGGGTTGCGTCAGGAAACCCTGTGTTCCCTCGACTTGTGCCGGTGACCTCAGGGAGCTTCTAAGGGTGCCTCTGAGAAGTCGCAATACTGTGTATTTTGGAGGGGCCTCTCGGGCCTCCACTGTTTTTGGTGTAATGGAAGAGGGCCTCATCTCGAGTGGAGTCAGGAACCTCAGGGTTCCTCTCCATTTCGGACTCCGATCGCAGGGTCCCTTCAGAGTTGGGACCGGAGAGTCAGGCCTCGTCTTGAGTGGAGGAATGGAACTCTGCTTGCCTCTCGAGTTGTTCATGGGATGACAGGCCTCTTGTCGAGCTGTGTGTGGAACCTGCGGCTTTTACCGAATGATGCACGGGAGTGTCAGTGACCCTTCGTTTTGTGCCTTCGTCCACAGGGTTGCCTTCGAAGAGGTGTCCGGGCATCGGGTTCTTCTCAAGAGTGGGCCGGGAAATCGGGGTATTTCGGCATGTGACACCACCCACGACGCTATGTCTCGAATTTCCTCGTGAGACCGGCCTCATCCTGAGGTGCGCCAGGAATGTGGGGAACGACGTGGTTTTTCTCGAGTTTCGGCGGGATTCTCGAGTTACGAAGGGGATTTCTGACTTCCTCTTGTGTTGGCCCAGGGAAGCCCAATCTTCCATTCGAGTTGCGAGGGAGAGCTGGGGGTTGCGCTCGAGTCACTGCAGGGCAAAAGAAACCTCATCCAGGCGTGTGTCTAGGACCTAATGTTCCTCTCAAGGGGTGACTGGGATCTTGGGGTTGCATTCCAGACTCACCCAGGAGTCAGGCGTCGTCTCGAGGGGAAACAAAGGACTTATCTCTCTTCTCGAGTCACGACGGGTATTTCTTGGAGCCCACTGAGTGGACTAAAGGGAGTCAAGCCTCCTCTGGAGTTTGTAGAGAGGACTCGGGATTGCACTCCAGGACATGCAGGAAAAGAAGGCCCTCATCTCACGATGACGGGGGGGGGGGGTCTCAGTGGTTTTACCGAGCTGCAGCGCCTGTGTTGGTTTCTCAGGAGGTACGACGGGGAGCTCAGGGAGCCTCTTGTGTGGCGCCAGGGAAGTTAGGTCTCGATGCGTGTGGCAAGGGGGAGCGCGTCATTGCTCTCGAGTCATGGTAGGGGAATCAGGCCTCTAGACGCATTGAAGAAGGACTCTCAAGATCTCTCTCGGGTCTTGGCAAGAATACCTGAGTTCCCTCGACTTGTGCCGGTGACCTCAGGGAGATTCTCCGGGTGCCTCTGAGAAGTCAGGGATACTGTGGAGTTGGGAAAGACCTCTCGGGACTCCACTGGGTTTGGTGAAATGGAAGGGGGCCTCATCTCGAGGGGAGGCAGGAACCTCAGGGTTCCTCTCCATTTCTGATTCCAATTGCAGCCCCCTGCATAGTTGGGAGAGGTGAGTCAGGCCTTGTCTTGTGTGCAGGAATGGACCTCCGCTTGCCTCTCGAGTTGTTCACTGGGTGACAGGCACTTGTTGAGCTGTATGAGTAACCTGCGGTCTTTTCCGGACGATGCACGGGGGTGTCAGTGCCCCTTCGTGTTGTGCCTTCATCCACACTATCTTCGAATAGGTGTCTGGGCATCGCGTTCTTATCAAGAGCGGATCGGGAAATCGCGGTCTTTCGGCATGTGGCACCACCATCGAGGCTACGTCTCGAATTTCCTCATGAGACAGCCTCATCTGAGGTGCGTGGAGAAGGTCGGGAACCCCTTGCAGACAAAGCAGGGGAATCGACCCTCCTTTCGCAATCAGGAGGGGAGAAGGGGCTCAGATGAAGTGGTGCCAGGAACCTCGGTGTTCCCCTCTAGTGCGACCCGTATGTCGGGGAACTTTTGGGGTAGCATTAAGGGTGCCAAATATCATTTCGCACTTGAAGACAGAACGTGGGACTACTCTTGAGACGCTGGAGCGGGCAAGGGCCTCATCTTGCAATGAAGGGGAAACCACGTGGTTTTTCTCAAGTTGAGGTGGAATTCTCGAATTACTACTGGGAATTCAGGCTTCCTCTTGTGTTGGCCCAGGGAGGTCCAATCTTCCATTCGGGTTGCGAGGGAAAGCTGGGGAGTGCTCTCGAGTTACTGCAGGGCAAAAGCGACCTCATCTAGCCTTGTGTTCAGGACCCAATGATCCTCTCCAAGGGCGACAGGGATCTCGGGTTTGCATTACAGACTCACCCAGGGAGTTAGGCCTCGTCTCGAGGGGAAGCAAAGGACTCGGCTCTCCTCTCGAGTAGCGACGCGTATCTCTTGGAGCCCACTGAGTGGTCTAAAGGGAGTCAACCCTCCTCTTCAGTTTGGAGAGAGGACTCGGGATTGCTCTCCAGGCCATGCAGGAAAAGAAGGCCCACATCTCGAGATGACGGGGGCGTCTCGTGTGTTTTCTCGAGCTGCGGCGCCAGTGTGGGGTTTCTCACGAGGTACGACGGGGAGTTCAGGTAGCCTCTCGTGTGGCAACAGGGAAGTCAGGTCTCCATTGGCGGGGCAAGGGGGAGCGCGTCATTGCTCTCAAGTCAGGATAGGGGAATCGGGCCTCATGACGGGTAGAAATAGAACTCTCGATGTCTTTCTAGGGTTGCGGCAGGAAACCCTGGGTTCCCTTGACTTGTGCCGGTGACCTCAGGGAGCGTCTCAGGGTGCCTCTGAGAAGTCAGGGATACTGTGGATTTGGGAGAGGCCTCTCGGGACTCCTCTGGGTTTGGTGCAATGGAAGTGGGCCTCATCTCGAGTTGAGGCAGGAACCTCAGGGTTCTGCTCCTGACTTCCTGGAGGCCGGATCTGACTCAGATCGCAGGGTCCCTGTTGAGTTTGCTCAGGAGTGTCAGGTCTCGTGTTCTGCGGAGGAATGGAACTCCGCTTACATCTCAAGTTGTTCAAGGATGACACCATTTTTCGTGATGTGTGTGGAACCTGCGGGTTTTTCGGAGATGCACGGGGGCGTCAGTGCTCCTTCCTGTTGTGCCTTCATCCACAGGGTTGCCTTCGAAGAGGTGTCCGGGCATCGGGTTCTCCTCAAGTGCGGACCGGGAAATTGGGTTCTTTCAGCATGTTGCACCACCCACGAGGCTACATCTCGAATTTCCTCGTGAGACCGGCCTCATCCTGAGGCGCGCAGGAAAGTCCGGGAACCCTTTCCAAACAAAGCAGGGGAATCGACCCTCCTTTCGGGATCAGGAGGAGAGAAAGGGCTCAGATGAAGTAGTGCCGGGAACCTCGGTGCTCTCCTTGAGTGAAAGTCGGGTAACTTTTCTGGTTGCATCAAGGGTGCCAAGTACCGTTTCGCACTTCAAGACGGAACCTGGGACTTCTCTTTAGACGCTGTAGTGGGCAAGGGCCTCATCTAGCGCTGACGGGGGACCCACGTGTTTTTTCTCGAGTTGCGGCAGGATTCTTGAGTTACGATGGGGAATACAGGTTTCTTCTTGTGTTGGCCCAGGGAAGTCCAATCTTCCATTCGAGTTGCAAGTGAGAGCTGGAGATTGCTCTCGAGTCACTGCAGGGCAAAATAGAGCTCATCTAGGTTTGTGTCCAGGACCGAGTTTTTCTCTCCAGGGGCGACAGGGATCTCGGGGTTGCATTCCAGACTCACCCGGGGAGTCAGGCCTCGTCTCGAAGGGAATGAATGGACTCCGCTCTCCTCTCGAGTCGCGACGGGTATCCCTTGGAGCCCAAGAGTGGCCTAAATGGAGTTAAGCCTCCTCTGGAGTTTGGAGAGAGGACTCGGGATTGCTCTCTAGGCCATGCAGGAAAAGAAGGCCCTCATCTCGCAATGACGGGGGCGTCTCGTGGGTTTTCTCAAGGTGCAGTGCCTGGTTGGGGTTTCTCACGAGATAGGACGGGGAGCTCAGGGAGACTCCTGTGGTGCCACGGAAGTCAGGTCTCCATGGACGTGGCGTGGGGGAGCGCCTCATTGCTCTCGAGTCATGGTAGGGGAATCAAGCCTCAAGACGCTTCGAAGAAGAACTATCGAGGTCTTTCTCGGGGTATGGCAGGAAACCCTGGGTTCCCTCGACTTGTGCCCATGACCTCAGGGAGCTTAGCGGGGTTCCTCTGAGAAGTCAGGGATACTGTGGAGTTGAGAGGGGCTTCTCGGGACTTCACAGGGACTGGTGCAATTGAAGAGGACCTAATCTCGGATTGAGGCAGTAACGTCAGGGTTCCTCTCCATTTCTGACTCGGATAGCAGGGTCCCTGCAGAGTTGGGACAGGAGAGTCAGACCTCGTCTTGTGTGGAGTAATGGAACTCCGCTTGCCTCTCGAGTTGTTCATGGGATGACAGGCCACCTGTCGAGTTGTATGTGGAACCTGCGGTTTTGGGGGACGATGCACAGGGGTGTCAGTGCCCCTTCGTGTTGTGCCTTCATCCACAGGGTTACCTTCGAAGAGGTGACCGGGCATCGGGATCTTATCAAGAGCGGACCAGGAAATCGGGGTCTTTCGGCATGTGGCACAACCCACGAGGCTACGTCTCGACTTCCCTCGTGAGACTGGCCTCATCCTGAGGTTCGCCGGGAAGTCTGGGAACCCCTTCCAGACAAAGCAGGGGAATCGACCCTCCTGTCGCCATCAGGAGGGGAGAAGAGGCTCAGCTGAAGCGGTGCTGGGAACCTCCATGTTCTCCTCGAGTGAGACCGGGGTGTCAGGGAAATTTGGGGGTCGCATCAAGGGTGCCAACTACCGTTTCACACTTCAAGACGGAACATGGGACTTCCCTGGAGACGCTATAGCTGACAGGGGCCTCATATTTCGATGACGGAGGAGCCACGTTGTTTTTCTCCAGTTGCCGCGGGATTCTCGAATTACAACGGGGAATACAGGCTTCCTCTTGTGTTGGCCCAGGGAAGTCCAATCATCCATTCGAGTTGGGAGGGAGAGCTGGGGATTGCACTTGAGTCAATGCAGGACAAAAAAGACCTCATTTAGGCTTGTGTCCAGGACCGAGTTTTCCTCTACAGGGGCAACACGGATCTCGGGATCCCATTCCAGACTCACCCAAGTAGTCAGGCCTCTGCTCGAGGGGAAGCAACGGACTCCGCTCTCCTCTAGAGTAGCGACGTGTATCTCTTGGAGGCTACTGAGTGGCCTAAAGGGAGTCAGGCCTCCAGTGGAGTTTGGAGAGTGGACTCGGGATTGCTCTCTAGGTCATGTAGGAAAAGAAGGCCCTCATCTTACGATGATGGGGGCGTCTCGTGAGTTTTCTCGAGTGGCGGTGCCAGTGTGGGGTTTTCATGAGGTAGGACGGGGAGCGCAGGGAGCCTCTCGTGTGGCGCCAGGGAAGTTAGGTTTCAATGGGCGTGGAGAGGGGAATGCGTCATTGCTCTCCAGTCATGGTAGGGTATCGGGCCTCAAGATGCGGTAAAGAAGGTCTCTCGAGGTCTTGCTCAGAATGCAGCAGGAAACCCTGGGTTCACTCGACTTGTGCCAGTGACCGCAGAGAACTTCTGAGGGTGCCTCTCAGAATCAGGGATACTGTGGATTTGGGAGGGGCCTCTCGGGACTCCATTGGGTATGGCACAATGGAACAGGGCCTCATTTCGAGTTGATGCAGGAACGTCAGGTTTCATCTACATTTCTGACTCCGATCGCACGGTCCCTGCAGAGTTGGGAAAGGAGAGTCAGGCCTTCTCTTGTGTGGAGGAAAGGAACTCCGCATGCCTCTCTAGTTCTTCAAGGGATGACAGGACACTTGTCAATCTGTGTTTGGAATCTGCGTGTTTTTCCATACTATGCATGGGGATGTCAGTACCCCTTCGTGTTGTGCCTTCACCCACAGGGTTGCCTTCGAAGAGGGGTCCGGGCCTCAGGGCCTTCTCAAGAGCGGACCGGGGCATCGGGGGCGTTCGGCATGTGGCACCACCCACGTGGTTCGTCTCGAATTTCCTCGTGAGACCGGCCTCATCCTGAGGTGCGCCGGGAAGGTCGGAACCCCTTGCAGACAAAGCAGGGGAATCGACCCTCCTGTCTCGATCAGGAGGGGAGAAGGGGCACAGATGAGGTGATGCCGGGAACCTCGGTGTTCCCCTCCAGTGAGACCAGTGTGTTGGGGAACTTTTGGGGTCGCATCAAAGGTGCCAAGTACCGTATCGCACTTCAAGATGGAACGTAAGACTTCTTTTGAGACGCTGTAGCGGCAATGGCCGCATCTTGCGATGAATAGGGAACGATGTGGTTTTTCTCGAGTTGTGGCGGGATTCTTGAGTTACAACGGGAAATTCAGGCTTCCTCTTCTGTTGGCCCAGGGAAGTCCAGTCTTCCATTTGAGTTGCGAGGGAGAGTTGGGGATTGCTCTCGAGTCACTGCAGGAAAAAAGAGACCTCATCTAGGCTTGTGTCCAGGACCTAATGTTTCTCTCCGGGGCGACAGGGATCTCCGGTTCGCATATCAGACTCACCCGAGGAGTCAGGCCTCGCCTTGTGGGGAAGGAAAAGACTCCACTCTTCTCTCGACTCGCGACGGGTATGTCTTGGAGTCCACTGAGTGACCAAAAGGGAGTCAAGCCTACTGTGGAGTTTGGAGAGAGGACTCGGGATTGATCTCCAGGCCATGCTAGAAAAGAAGGCCGTCATGTCGCGAAAACGGGGGCGTCTCGTGGGTTTTCTCGAGCTGCGGCGCCAGTGTGGGGTTTCTCACGAGGTATGACGGGGAGTTCAGGGAGCCTCTCATGTGGCGCCAGGGAAGTCAGGGCTTCATGAGTGTAGCAGAGGGAGCGCGTCATTGCCCTCGAGTCATGGTAGGGGAATCAGGCCTCAAAATGCGTTGAAGAAGGACTCTTGAGTTCTTTCTATGGTGGCGGCAGTAAACCCTGGGTTCACACGAATTGTGCTGGTGACCTCAGGGAGCTTCTCAGGGTGCCTCTGAGAAGTCAACGATACTGTGGAGCTGGGACGCGTCTCTCGGGACTCCACTGGTTTTCGTGCAATGGAAGAGGTCCTAATCTCGAGTGGAGGCAGGAACCTCAGCGTTCTTCTCGTGACTTCACTGGCGCTGGTCTGATTCGGATCGCAAAGTCCCTGCAGAGTTGGGACAGGAGAGTCAGGCCTCGTCTTGTGTAGAGGAATGAAACCCCACTTGCCTCTCGAGTTCTTCAGGGGTGACAAGCCACTTGTTGAGCTGTATGTGGAACCTGCGGGTTTTTCCGGACGATGCACGAGGGTGTCAGTGCCCCTTTGTGTTGTGCCTTCATCCACAGGGTTGCCTTCGAAGAGGTGTCCAGGCATCGGGTTCTTATCAAGAGCGTACCGGGAAATCATAGTCTTTTGGCATGTGGCACCACCCGCGAGCTACGTCTCGAATTTCCTCGTGAGACCGGCCTCATCCTGAAGTGCCCCGTGAAGGTCGGGAACCCCTTACAAACAAAGCAGGGGAAGTGACCCTCCTATCACGAACAGGAGGGGAGAGGGGCTCAGATAAACTGGTGCCGGGAACCTCGGTGTTCACCTCGAGTGAGACCGATATTTCGGGGAACTTTTGGGGTCACATCAAGTATCGTTTTGCACTTCAAGACGGAACGTGGGACTTTTTTTGAGAAGCTGTAGCGGGCAAGGGCCTCATCTTGCGATGACGAGGGAACCAAGTGCTTTTTCTCGAGTTGCGGTGGGATTCTCGAGTTACGAAGGGGAATTCAGGCTTCCTCTTGTGTTGGCCCAGGGAAGTCCAATCTTCCATTCGAGTTGTCAGGGAGAGCGGGGGATTGCTCTCGAGTTACAGAAGGGCAAAAGAGACCTCATCTAGGCTTGTTTCCAGGACCTAATGTTCCTCTCCAGGGGAGACAGGGATCTCGGGGTTGCATTCCAGACCCACCTGGTGAGTCAGGCCTTGTCTCAAGGGGAAGCAAAGGACTCCATTCTCCTCTCGAGTCGCGACGGGTATCTCTTGGAGCCCACTAAGTGGCCTAAAGGGAGTCAAGCCTCCTGTGGAGTTTGAAAAGAGGATTCGGTATTCCTCTCCAGGCCATGCAGGAAAAGAAGGCCCTCATCTCGCGATGACAGGGGCGTATGGTGGGTTTTCTCAAGCTGCGACGTCAGTGTGGGGTTTCTCACGAGGTACAACAGGGAGCTCAGGGAGCCTCTCTTATGGCGCCAGGGAAGTCAGGTCTCCATGTGCGTGGTGAGGGGGTGCGTGTCATTTCTATAGAGCCATGGAAGCAGATTCGGGCTTCAAGACATGTTGAAGTAGGACTCTCGAGGTCTTTTTCGCATTGTGGCAGGAAACCCTGGGTTCCCTCGACATGTGCCGGTGACCTCATGGAGCTTCTCCGGGTGCCTCTGAGAAGTCAGGGGTACTGTGGAGTTGGGAGGAGCCTCTCTGGACTCCACTGGGTTTGGTGCAATGGATGAGAGCCTCATCTCGAGTGGAGGCAGGAACCTCATGTTTCCTCTCCTGGGTTTCCTTGCGCCGGTACTGACTCGGATCGCAGTTTCCCTGCAGAGTTGGTACAGAAAATCAGGTCTCGCCTTGTGTGGAGGAATGGAACTCCACTTGCCTCTCGAGTTGTTCATGGGGTGACAGACCACTTGTTGAACTGTGTTTGTAACCTGCGGGTTTTTCTGGATGATAAACGGGGGTGTCAGTGCCCCTTCGTGTTGTGCTTTCATCCACAGGTTTTCCTTCGTAAAGGTGTCAGGGCATCGCGTTCTTATCAAGAGTAGACCGGGAAATCGGGGTCTTTCGGCTTGTGGCACCACCCACGAGGCTATGTCTCGAATTTCCTCGTGAGACCTGCCTCATCCTTAGGCGCGCTGGAAAGGTCGGGAACGCCTTCCAGACATAGCAGAGTAATCGACACTCCTGTCGCGATCACGAGGGCAGAAGGAGCTCAAAGGAAGTGGTTCCGGGAACCTCGGTGTTCCTTTCGAGTGAGACCGGTATGTCGGGGAATTTTGAGATTGCATCAAGGGTGCCAAGTACCGTTTCGCACTTCAAGACAGAAAGTGGGACTTCTCTTGAGTCGCTGTAGCGGGCAAGGGCCTCATCTAGCGCTGATGGGGGAACCACGTGGATTTTCTCGAGTTTCGGCGGGATTCTCGAGTTACGATGTCGAATTCAGGCTTCCAATTGTATTGGCCCAGGGAAGTCCAATCTTCAATTCGATTTGCAAGGGAGAGCTGGCGATTGCTCTCTAGTAACTGCAGTGCAAAATAGACCTCATCTAGGCTTGTGTCCAGGACCGAGTTTTCCTCTCCAGGTGCGACAGGAACTCGGGGTTGCATTCCAGACTCACACGGGGAGTCAGGCCTCATCTCGAGGGGAAGCAAAGGACTCCTCTCTCCCTTCAAGTCCTGACAGGTATCTCTTGGAGCCAACTGAGAGGCCTAAAGAGAGTCAAGCCTCCTGTGGAGTCTGGAGAGAGGACTCGGTTTTGCTCTCCATGCCAGGCAGGAAAGAAGTCCCTCATCTCGTGATGACGGGGGCGTATCGTGGGTTTTCTCGAGCTGCGGTGCCTGAATGGGGTTTCCGAAGAGGTACGACGGGGAGCTCAGGGAGACTCTCTTCAGGCGTCAGGGAAGTCAGGTCTCCATGCGCATGGCGATGGGGAGCGGGTCTTTGCTCTCGAGTCATGGTAGGGGAATCGGGCCTCAAGACGCGCTGAAGGACTCTCAAGGTCTTTCTCGGGTCGCAGCAGGAAACCCTGGGTTCCCTTGACTTGTGCCGGTGACCTCAGGTAGATTCTCAAGGTGCCTCTGAGAATTCAGGGATACTGTGGAGTTGGGAGGGGCCTCTCGCGACTCATCTGGGTTTGGTGCAATGGAAGAGGGCCTCACCTCGAGTTGAGACAGGAACCTCAGGTTTCCTCTCCATTTCTAACTCGGATGGCAGGGTCCCTGAAGAGTTGGGACAGGAGAGTCAGGCCTCATCTTGTGTGGAGGAATCGAACTCCGCTTGCCTATAGAGTTGTTCACGGGGTGACATTCCACTTGTCGAGCTGTGTGTAGAACCTGTGGGTTTTTCTGGACGATGCACGGGAGTTTTAGTAACCCTTCTGTGGTGCCTTCATCCACAGGGTTGCCTTCGAAGTGGTGTCCGGGCATCGGGTTCTTATCCAGATTGGACCGCACCATCGGGGTCTTTCGGCATGTGGCACCACCCACGAGCTTACGTCTCGAATTTCCTCCTGAGAAAGGCCTCATCCTTAGGTGCGCCGGGATGGGCGGGAACTCCTTCCAGACAAAGCAGGGGAATATACCCTCCTGTCGTGATCAGGAGGGGAGAAAGTGATCAGATGAAGTGGTGCCGGGAACTTCAGTGTTCCCCTCAGTGAGAACGGTGTGTCGGGGAACTTTTGGGGTTACATCAAGGGTGAAAAGTAGCATTTCGCACTTCAAGACGGAACGTGGGACTTCACTTGAGACGCTGTAGCGGGCCAGGGCGTCATCTTGGGATGACGAGTGAACCACGTGCTTTTGCTCGCATTGCGGCGGGAGTCTCGAGTTTCGACGGGGAATTCAGATTTCCTCCTGTGTTGGCCCATGGAAGTCCAATTTTTCATTCGAGTTGCGAGGGTGAGCTGGGATCCCACTCAAGTCACTGCGGGGCAAAATAGACCATATCTAGGCTTGTGTCCAGGACCGAATATTCCTCTCCAGGGGTGACAGGGATCTCGGGGTGGCATTCCAGACTCACCCAGGAAGTCCGGCCTTGTTTCTAGGGGAAGCAAAGTATTCCGCTTTCCTCTGGAGTCGCGACGGGTACCTATTGAGCGCACTGGGTAGCCTTAGTGAGTCAAGCCTCCCGTGGAGTTTGGAGAGACGACTCGGGATTGCCCTCCAGGCCATGCAGTTAATGATGGCCCTCATCTCACGATAATGGGGGTGTCTCGTGGGTTTTCTCGAGCTGCGGCGCTAGTGTGGGGTTTCTCCCGAGGCACGACGGGGATCTCAGGTAGCCTCTTGTGCGGCGCCAGGGAAGTCAGGACTCCATGCGCGTGGCGAGGGGGAGCGCGTCATGGCTCTCGAGTCACGGGAGGGGACTAGGGCCTCGAGACGCGTTGAAGAAGGACTCTCGAGGTCTTTCTCGGGGGGCGGCGGGAAACCCTCGTTTCCCTCGCCTTCTGCCGGGGACCTTAGGGAACTTCCCAGGGTGCCTCTGAGAGGCTAGGGATCCTGAGGAATTGGCGGGGCCTCTCGGGACTGCACTGGGTCTGGCGCAACGGAAGAGGGCCTCACCTCGAGGGGAGGCAGGAGCCTCAGGCTTCCTCTCCGTTTCGGAGTCTGACCGCAGGGTCCCTGCAGAGTTGGGACAGGAGAGTCAGGCCTCGTCTTGTCTGAGGAAGGGAATCCCGCTGGCCTCTCGAGTTGCTCAGGGGGTCTCAGGTCCCTCGTCGAGCTGTGTGTGGAACCCGCGGGCCTCTGCAGACGATGCACGGGGGTGGCAGTGCACCTTCGTGTTGTGCCTTCACCCACAGGGTTGCCTTCGAAGAGGGGTCCGGGCCTCGGGTCCTTCTCAAGAGCGGACCCGGGAATTGGGGGCGTTCGGCATGTGGCACCACCCACGTAGCTCGTCTCGAATTTCCTCGTGAGGCCGGCCTCATCCTGAGGTGCGCCTGGAAGGCCGGGAACCCCTTCCAGACCACGCAGGGGAATCGACTCTCTTGTCGCGATCAGGAGGGGAGAAGGGGCTCAGAGGAAGCGGTGCCGGGACCCTCGGTGTTCCCCTCGAGGGAAACCGGCGTGTCGGGGAACTTTTGGGGGTCGCATGAAGGCTGGCAGGATCCTTTCCGCCCTTCAGGGCGGAAGAGGGGACTTCCCTTGAGACACCGTCGCGGGC
This sequence comes from Bubalus kerabau, assembly GCF_029407905.1. Lineage (NCBI taxonomy): Eukaryota > Metazoa > Chordata > Mammalia > Artiodactyla > Bovidae > Bubalus > Bubalus kerabau. The sequence continues at coordinate 570,200 of NC_073644.1, read as the reverse complement.
AAGGGTCTCATCTTGCCAAGAGTTGGGAACCACGTGGTTTTTCTCGAGTTGCGGCGGGATTCTCGAGTTACAATAGGGATCTCAGCCTTCCTCTTGGGTTGGCCCTGGGAAGCCCAATCTTCCCCTCGAGTTGCAAGGGAAATCTGGGGGTTGCGCTCGAGTCACTGCAGGGCCAAAGAGACCTCACCTAGGCGTGTGTCCCGGACCTACTATTCTTCTCCAGGGAAAGCAGGCATCTCGGGGTTGCATTCCAGGCTCCCCCGGGGAGTCAGACCTCGTCTCGAGGGGAAGCCAAGGACTCCGCTGTCCTCTCGAGTCGCGACAAGGATCTGTTGGAGCCCCCTGAGCGGCCTCAACGGAGTCCAGCCTGCTCTTCAGTTTGGAGAGAGGACTCGTGATTGGTCTCCAGGCCATGCAGGAATATAAGGCCCTCATCTCGCGATGACCGGGGTGTCTCATGTGTTTCCTCGAGCTCCCGCGGCAGTGTGGGTTTCCTCACGAGGTACGATGAGGATCTCAGGGAGCCTCTCGTGCAGTGCCAGGTTAGTCAGGTCTCCATGCGCGGGAAGAGGGGGCGCGTGTCATGGCTCTCGAGTCATGGTAGGGGAATCGCGACTCAACACATTTTGAAGCACTCTCGAGGTCTTTCTCGAGTCATGGCAGAAAACCCAGGGTTCCCTCGACTTGTGCCTGTGACCTCAGGGAGCTTCTCATTGTGCCTCTGAGAACTCAGGGATACTGTGGAGTTGGTAGGGGCCTCTCGGGACTCCACTGGTTGTGGTGCAATGGAAGAGGGCCTCATCTCGAGTGGACGCAGGAACCTCAGGCTTCCTCTCCGTTTCTGACTCGGATCCCATGGTCCCTGCAGAGTAGGGACAAGAGAGTCACACCTAATCTTCTGTTGAGGAATGGACCTTCGTTTGCCTTTCGAGTTGTTTACAGGGTGACAGGCCACTTGTCGAAATGTCTGTGGGACCTGCGGGTTTTTCTGGATGATGCACGCGGGTGTCAGTGCCCCTTCGTGTTGTGCCTTCATCCACAGTTTTTCCTTCAAAGAGGTGTGCTGGCATCGGGTTCTTTTCAAGAGTGGACCGTGAAATTGGGGTCTTTCGGCATGTGGCACCACCCACGAGGCTACGTCTCGAACTTCCTCATGAGACCGGCCTCATCCTGAGGTGCGCCCGGAAGGTCGGGAAACCCTTGCAGACAGAGAAGGGGAGTCGACCCTCCTGTCGCAATCAGGAGAGGAGAAGGGGTCAGATGAAGTGGTGCCGGGAACCTCGGTGTTCCCCTTGAGTGAGTCTGGTATGTCGCGGAACTTTTGGGGTCGCATCAAGGGTGCCAAGTACCGTTTCGCACTTCAGGATGGAACGTGGGACTTCTCTTGAGATGCTGTAGCGGACAAAGGGCCTCATCTTGCGATGACGAGGGAAGCACGTGGATTTTCTCGAGTTGCGGTGGGATTCTCGAGTTACGACGGGGAATTCAGGCTTCCTCTTGTGTTGGCCCAGGAAGTCTAATCTTCCATTCGAGTTGCCAGGGAGAGCTCTGGATTGGGCTCCCTTCACTGAAGGGCAAACTAGACCTCATCTAGGCTTGTATCCAGGACTTAATGTTCCTCTCCATAGGCGACAGGGATTTGGGGTTGCATTCCATACTCACCCGGAGAGTCAGGCCTCATCTCGAGGGGAAGCAAAGGACTCCACTCTCTTCTCGAGCCGCGACAGGTATCTCTTGGAGCCCACTGAGTGGTCTTTGCTCTGTAGGAGAGCTCTAGTGTACATAAGCCTGTACATAAGTGAACACAGACATTCTGTGTGCATGTTGCTGCGTACCCAAAATAGGGCCACAAGGAGCCTCACGCTCTCCATGCAGCGCGGAAGCTGTGCAGCCACGCAGCAGCTGAAGAATCCAACCAATTGCTCTTTTCTTACCTCTGACAGAGCTCGCATTGCCGTAGCCCTTGGCAGTTTGGAAACACTGGACCCTAACCCCTCTCAAAGTAGGCCTGGGTTCTAGTTCGAATAGAAAGTCAATAGCGGAGCTGAGGACAGGAACGCGGCAGTCATTTATCACACGCTCCTGCAGCCTGCTACTACAGGGACACTAATGCTAGAAGCTAGGAATGTCTTTGCAAGGTGCGCAAAGGACAAGGGAGAACCTCGACCCTGACTCTAGTATTTCAGCACCCTGAGCAGATCTGAGGTTCTCCCGCTGTAGAAGCTAACCCATTCCTTTCAAATACAGGCTTCCTAACACAGGGCCAGTTGGCTGCTTGCTCTTCCACGAAGCAGGCTTCCTTAACTTGCAAACTGCGAATTCCGCTTAACAGCCTGGAGGAAAATCGCTTCTTGGAAGATTTTTTTCAGAGGCTGTATCCCCGGAGCTGGGGCCAAGCTAGGGGACCCATACTGGCAAGGGAAGGCAAAACCACATCCAATGTCTTTGCTCTGGAGGACAGCTTTGGTGAGCCTAAGTCTTTCAGGAATATTTCTGGATCCATCAGAGTCAAATTCTGTGTGTGAAGCTGCACAGCCAAAATAGGGGAACAGAGAGCCTGATTCTCTCTGTGTAGCTTTGAAGCTGTCATTCAAACAACAGCTTGAGAATCCATACAATGCTCTCCCTTACTGCTAAGAGAATTCTCATTGCTGTCGTCCTTGACAGTTTGTAGAAATCCGCACCCTAACCCTTCTCCAAGTAGGCCTGGGTCCTAGCTCGGAACAACAGGCAACGGCGGAGCTGAGGCCAGTAAGGCACAAGTGAGGTCTCACACACTCTTGCAGCCTGATCGTCCAGGAGCAGTAAGGCCTCTTTTTCCCTGCAGGAGGCTCGCTTGCCTTGCCTCCTGTGAACTGCGTTTCCCAGCCTGGGCGCAAAGCTGTTCCTGGAGACTTTTTCTCAGGGGCTGTTTCCCTGGAGCTGGGTCGGACCTCGGGGGCCCAACTCACAGGGGAAGACAAAACCACATGGACAGGTCTATGCTCTGTAGGAGAGCTCTAGTGAACCTCATCTCTCAGGAACATTCTTGGCTTCTACAGAGACACCTCTGTGCATGAAGCTACACACCCAACATAGTGGCAAAGGGAGTCTGATTCTCTCCGTGGGTGCTGATGCTTTGTGGCAAAGCACCTGCTAAGAATCCATCCGCATAGGCTTCCCTCACCTTGACAGAGGTCTCATTGCTGTAGTCCTTGGCAGTTTGGAAAGAAGCTGACCCTTACCCTTCACCAAGTAGGCCCTTGTCCTTGTTTGAATGGAAAGGCAGTAGCTGAGCTGAGGCCAGTAAGGCGCCAGTCAAGTCTGACATATTCCCGATGCCTGCTCCTTCATGGAAAATAACGTTAGAATCTGGGAATGTCTTTGCAAGGCTGGCAAAGGGCAGTCAGGAACCTCGACCCTGCCTCTGGAATTTCTATCTTCTCAGCACATCTGGCGGTCTCGGTCAGGAGAAACTAACCCATTCCTTGCAAATATAGGCTTCCAAACACAGGCCGGTTGGCTGTCTCTTCTTGACGAAGGAAGCTTGCTTATCCCACCTCCTGTGAACTCCACTTCCCAGCCTGGGGGATAAGAGGTTCTTGGAGATCTTTTCTCAGAGGCTGTTTCCACGGAGCAGGGGCTGATCCCAGAGACCCACACGCACAGGGGAAGGGAAAACCGCATGGATAAGTCTTTGCTCTCTAGGAGTGCTCTAGTGAACCTCAGTCTGTGGGGAATGTTCTTGGCTCCAACGGGGACATCTCTGTGTGGGAAGCTGCATTGCCAACATAGAGACACAGAGACCTGATTCTTTCTGTGCAGCTTTGACGCTGTCGTTCAAACAACAAATTGAGAATCCACACAATGCTCTCCCTTACCACTGAGAGAGTTATCATTGCTGTAGCCCTTCGCAGTTTCTGGAAATCGGCACACAAACACTTCTCCAAGTAGGCCTGGGTTCAAGTTCAGATGAACATGCAATAGCGGAGCTGAGGCCAGTAAGGCACCAGTCAGGTGTCACACACTCTGGCAGCCTGCTCCTCCAGGGACAGTAAGGCCTCTATTTCCCTTCAGGAGGCTCGCTTGCCTTACTTCCTGTGAACAGCGTTTCCCAGCCTGGGCGGAAAGCAGTTCCTGGAGATCTTTTCTCAGGGGCTGTTTCCCCGGAGTTGGGGCGGACCTCGGGGACCCAACTCACAGGGGAAGGCAAAACCAAATGGACAGGTCTATGCTCTGTAGGAGATCTCTAGTGAACTGCCGGGGTCCAGCCCCAGCTGATCCAGGGTATTCGAAGCAGAGACGGCGTAGGCGAGGGTCAGGGAACAACTGCTTAATTAAACGTTAATTAAGGATATAAAGAGTAATAAAATGAGGATAGCTCAGTAGGAAAATTCAGTGGAGAAAAGAGGCTGAGTAGCTTGGTTTACGCGGGGGACCAATAAAACTTCAAGACAAGAAGCTTGCACCACTTACGTAGGCCGCAGGCGTCCTTCCGTTCTCCCGAAGGAGAGGAGACACTGAGGCCTCCCCGGTCGGATCTTAGAAGCCCAGGCAAAATTAGTAAGCTTGGTGGGTTCCGCGCTCCAGATGGAGACTCAACCAGAGTGAGAGAGAGAGAGAGAGACATGGGGAGACCATTCTTTCGAGAAACTGATCCCAATTCTTTATTTCCCATGGTCTACTTTTATACACTGAGATGTTATGCAAAAGTCACGTGGGGTCAGCAGTCCTGACTTTTATCAAAGTCAGGTGCTTCATACAAAAGTATACAGAGGTCTTAGGGGTGTTACATCATCTTCTGGCCGGGGGGCCTGCTGACAATTTACGACCCTCTCCTTGTGACAGCGGTCAGTCAACCAGGACACTTATTTCTCCAGGGGTGATTATTCTTAAAACAGACGCCACCCAAATAAAGTTACATTCCTATAGGGTGAGGGTGTAGTGGGTTTTAGTTAAGGAAAGAATTTACTTAGCCTAAGGTCTAACGTGATTTATATCAAAGGTTAATACTTATTTCTTCTATATATTCATTAATGTGTATAAGGGCAGGGGATGTGGAGACTTAGCAGTAAACATCAGCTCAACAAATGAAAAACCCTTCACCAATATGATTTCTAATCAGCCCATTTTACTTATACTAATAATTTTCTAACTTTTCTAAGGAACCTGTTTTTAGAAGGTTTAAAGCATCTCGTGCCTCTCATGGTTGGGAGGCTGTGAGCAATCACATGTGGCCGGACAAGCCTGTCAGGCAGGCTAGAGAACCTTCAGAGGAGTTTGTAGGTTAAAACACTCTTGTCACACCCAGGGGTTTTTATCAACTTGAGCTCTAGGTTAACTCCTTCTCCGAAAGAGGTGGTGGGGGACAGCCCCCCGTAAAGTCAGAGGTGTAGGTGAGAGCACAAAATAGTAAGGTAGGCAGGCTCTGGTGATGGGGGTAGATGCTCGAGGATTTCCAGGGGGACTCCTGAGGCTCGATCCCTCCTTTGCGTATGTCGAGCCTCCTTCCTCATGACCTTTGCCATGGGCGGAGTGCCTCATTCTGGCCCCCAACAGTGAACCTCCTCTCTCAGGAACATTCTTGTCTCCTATCGAGACACCTCTGTGTGTGTAGCTACACACACAACGTAGGGGCAAAGGGAGCCAGATTCTTTCCGTGGGGTGCTGATGCTTTGTGGCAAAGCACCTGCTTGAGAATCCATCAGCTTACGCTTCCCTCGCCTTGACAGGGGTCTCATTGCTGTAGCCCTTGGCAGTTTGGAAAGAAGAGGACCCTTACCTTTCATAAAGTGGGCCCTTGTCCTAGTTTGAAAGGAAAGGCAAGAGCTGAGCTGAGGCCAATAAGGCGCCAGTCAAGTCTGACATATTCCCGAAGCCTGCTCCTTCATGGAAAATAACGCTGGAATCTAGGAATGTCTCTGCAAGGCTGGCAAAGGGCAGTCAGGAGCTTGCACCCTGCCTCTGGAATTACCGATTTCTGAGCAGATCTGGAGGTCTACTTTAGGAGAATCTAACTCATTCCTTCCATATGGAGACTTCCAAAAACAGGCCGGTCAGCTGCCTCTTCGTGCCCGAAGGAGGCTTGCTTTTCCTGCCTCCTATGAACCCAGCTTCCCAGGCTCTGGGAAAAGCGGATCTTGAAGATCTTTTCTCAGGGGTTGTTTCCACGGAGCTGGGGCTAAGCCTGGAGACCCAAACTCACAGGGGAAGAAAAACCACATGGACAAGTCTTTGCTCTCTAGGAGAGCTCTAGTGAACTTCACTCTGTCACGAACATTCTTGATTCATATGGAGACACCCCTATGTGCGAAGCTGCGTACCCAACATGGGGGCACAGAGAGCCTGATTCTCTCTGTGTAGCTTTAAAGATGTCGTTCAAAAAACACCTTGAAAATCCATACAATGCTCTTCCTTACCCGTGACAGAGTTCTCATTGCTGTAGCCCTTGGCAGTTTTTAGAAATCCGCACCCAAACCCTTCTCCAAGTAGTCCTGGGTCCTAGTTCGGAGGAACATGCAATGGCAGAGCTGAGGCCAGTAAGGCACCAGTCAGGTTTCACACACTCTGGCAGCCTGATCGTCCAGGGGCAGTAAGCCCTCTTTTTCCCTGCAGGAGGCTCACTTGACTTCCCTCCTGTGAGCTGCATTTCCCAGCCTGGGGGAAAAGGGGCCCCTGGAGATCTTTTCTCAGGGGCTCCTTCCCCGGAGCTGGGGAGGACCTCGAGGACCCAACTCACAGGGGAAGGCAAAAGCACATGGACAGGTCTATGCTCTGTAGGAGAGTTCTAGTGAATCTCATCTCTCAGGAACATTCTGGCCTCCTATAGAGACACCTCTCTGTGTGAAGCTACACACCCTACATAGGGGCAAATGGAGCCTGATTCTCTCCGTGGGGTGCTGATGCTTTGTGGCAAAGCACGTGCTTGAGAATCCATCCACTTAGGCTTCCCTCGCCTTGACAGAGGTCCCATTGCTGTAGCCCTTGGCAGTTTGGAAAGAAGAAGACCCTTACCCTTCATAAAGTAGGCCTTTGTCCTAGTTTGAATGGAAAGGTAATAGCTGAGCTGAGGCCAATAAGGTGCCTGCCAAGTCTGACATACTCCCGTAGCCTTCACCTTCATGGAAAATAACTCTAGAATCTGGGAATGTCTTTGCAAGGCTGGCAAAGGGCAGTCAGGAACCAGCACCCTGCCTCTGGAATTACCGACTTCTGAGCAGATCTGGAGGTCTCCTTTAGGAGAAGCTAACCCATTCTTTCCAAATAGAGGCTTCCAAACAGGCCGGTTGGCTGCCTCTTCGTGCCCGAAGGAGGCCTGCTTTTCTCGCATCCTATGAAGCCCTGTTCCCAGCCTCTGGGAAAAGCGGATCTTGAAGATATTTTCTCAGGGGTTGTTTCCATGGAGCTGGGGCCGAGACCAGAGACCCAATCGCACAGGGGAAGGAAAACCACATGGACAAGTCTTTGCTCTCCAGGAGACCTCTAAGTGAAACTTACTCTGTCAGGAACGTTCTTGACTCCTATGGAGACACCCCTGTGTGTGAAGCTGCGTACCCAACAAGGGGGCACAGAGAGACTGATTCTCTCTTTGCAGCTTTGAAGCTGTCGTTCAAACAAAAGCTTGAGAATCCATAGAATGCTCTCCCTTACCTCTGAGAGAGTTCTCATTGCTGTAGCCCTTGGCAGTTTTTTAGAAATCCGCACCCAAACCCTTCTCCTAGTAGGCCTGGGTCCTAGTTCGGAGGAACATGCAATGGCGGAGCTGAGGCCAGTAAGGCACCAGTCAGGTCTCACACACTCTTGCAGCCTGCTCCTCCAAGGGGCAGTAAGGCCTCTTTTTCTCTGCAGGAGGCTCGCTTGCCTTGCCTCCTGTGAACTGCGTTTCCCAGTCTGGACGAAAAGCAGTTCCTGGAGGTGTTTTCTCAGGGGTTTCTTCCTCGGAGCTGGGGCGAACATCGGGAACCCAACTCACAGGGGAAGGCAAAACCATATGGACAGGTCTATGCTCTGTAGCAGAGCTCTAGTGAACCTCATCTCCCAGGAACATTCTTTGCTCCTATAGAGACACCTCTGTGTTTGAAGCTACACACCCAACATAGGGGCAAATGCAGCCTGATTCTCTCCGTGGGGTGCAGATGCTTTGTGGCAAAGCACCTGTTTGAGAGTCCATCCGCTTCCACTTCCCTCTCTTTGACAGAGGTCTCTTTGCTGTAGCCTTTGGCAGTTTAGAAAGAAGCAGAGCCTTACCCTTCACCAAGTAGGCCCTTGTCCTAGTTTGAACGGAAAGGCGATAGCTGAGCTGAGGCCAGTAAGGCGCCAGTGAAGTCTGACATATTCCTGAAGCCTGCTCCTTCATGGAAAATAACGCTAGAATCTAGAAATGTCTTTGCAAGGCTGGCAAAGGACAGTCAGGAACCTCGATCCTGCCTCTGGAATTTCCGTCTTCTGAGCAGATGTGGAGGTCTTCTTTTGGAGAAGCTAACCATTCCTTCCAAAGAGAGGCTTCCAAACACAGGCTAGTTGGCTGCTTCTACTTGCCCGAAGGAGGCTTGCTTGTTCCGCTTCCTGTGAACTCCGTTTCCCGCCTGGGGGAAAAGTGGTTCTTGGAGATCTTTTTTCAGGGGCTATTTCAACGGAGTTGGAGCCGAGCCCGGAGACCCACATGCACAGAGGAAGGCAAAACCACATGGACAAGTCTTGCTCTGTAGGAGAACTTTAGTTAACCTCAGTATGTGAGGAAAGTCTTGGATTCTACGGGAATACCTCTGTGTGTGGAGCTGCGTACCCAACAAGGGGGCACACAGGGCCTGATTCTCTCTTTGCAGCTTTGAAGCTGTCGTTCAAACAACAGCTTGAGAATCCATACAATGCTCTCCCTTACCTCTGAGAGACTTCTCATTGCAGTAGCCCTTGGCAGTTTTTACAAATCCGCACCCAAACCCTTCTCCAAGTAGGCCTGGGTCCTGGTTTGGATGGCCATGCAATGGCGGAGCTGAGGTCAGTAAGGCACCAGTCAGGTGTCACACACTCTGGCAGCCTGCTCCTCCAGGGACAGTAAGGCCTATTTTTCCCTGCGGGAGGCTCGCTTGCCTTGCCTCCTGTGAACTGCGTTTCCCAGCCTGGGCAAAAAGCGGTTCCTGGAGATCTTTTCTCAGGGGCTCTATCCCCAGAGCTGGGGTGGACCTCGGGGACCCATCTCACAGGGGAAGGAAAAACCATATGGACAGGTCTATGCTCTGTAGGAGACGTTAGTGTGTCTCATCTCTTAGGAACATTCTTGGCTCGTACAGAGACACCTCTGTGTGTAAAGCTACACACCGAACATAGGGGCACAGGGAGCCTGATTCTCTCTGTGGGGTGCTGATGCTTTGTGGCAAAGCACTTGTTTGAGAATCCATCCGCTTACGCTTCCCTCGCCTTGACAGAGGTCTCATTGCTGTGTCTCTTGGCACTTTGGAAAGAAGCAGACCCTTACCCTTCACCAAGTAGGCCCTGATCCTAGTTTGAAAGGAAAGGCAATAGCTGAGCTGAGGCCAGTAAGGCACCTGTCAACTCTGACATATTCCCGATGCCTGCTCCTTCATGGAAAATATTGCTAGAATCTAGGAATGTCTTTGCAAGGCTGGCAAAGGGCAGTCAGGAACCTCGACCCTGCCTCTGGAATATCTATCTTCTGAGCAGATCTGGAGGTCTCCTTCTGGAGAAGCTAACCCATTCCTTGCAAATAGAGGCTTCCAAACACAGGCCGGTTGGCTGCCTCTTCTTGCCTGAAGGAGGCTTGCTTTTCCTGCCTCCTGTGATCCCTGGTTCCCAGCATGGGGGAAAAGCAGATTCTTGGAGATCTTTGCTCAGGGGTTGTTTCCACGGAGCTGGGGTTGTGCCCAGAGACCCACACATACAGGGGAAGGCAAAACCACATGAACAAGTCTTTGCTTTCTAATAGAGCTCTAGTGAACCTCAGTCTTTGACAAACGTTCTTGGCTCCTATGCGGACACCTCTGTGTGTGAAACTGCGTACCCAACATGGCGGCAGAGAGCCTGATTCTCTCTGTGCAGGTTTAATGCTGTCGTTCAGAAAACAGCTTGAGAATCCATACAATTCTCGCCCTTACCTCTGAGAGAGTTCTCATTGCAGTAGCCCTTGGAAGTTTGTAGAAATCTGCACCTAAACCCTTCTCCAAGTAGGCCTGAGTCCCAGTTCGGAGGAACAAGCAATGGCGGAGCTAAGACTAGTATGGCACCAGTCAGTTTTCACACACTCTGGCAGCCTGCTCCTCCAGGGACAGTAAGGCTTCTTTTTCTCTGCAGGAGGCTCACTTGCCTTACTTCCTGTGAACAGCTTTTCCCAGCCTGGGCGAAAAGCGGTTCCTGGAGATCTTTTCTCAGAGGCTGTTTTCTCGGAGCTGGGGCGGACCTCGGGGACCCAACTCACAGGGGAAGGCGAAACCACATGTACAGGTGAGCACTCTGTAGGAGAGCTCTTGTGAGCCTCATCTCTCAGGAACATTCTTGGCTCCTGTAGAGACACCACTGTGTGTGAATCTACACACCCCACATAGGGGCAAAGGGAGCCTGATTCTCTCCGTGGGGTGCTGATGCTTGGTGGCAAAGAACCTTCCTGATAATCCATCCGCTTATGCTTCCCTCGCATTTACGGAGGTCTCATTGCTGTAGCCCTCGGCAGTTTGGAAAGAAGAAGACCCTCACCCTTCATAAAGTAGGGACTTGTCCTACTTTGAATGGAAAGGCAATAGCTGAGCTGAGGCCAATAAGGCGCCAGTCAAGTCTGACATATTCCCAAAGCCTGCTTCTTCAGGAAGATAACTGTAGAATCTAGGAATGTCTTTGCAAGGCTGGCAAAGGGCAGTCAGGACCCTGCACACTGCCTCTGGAATTACCGACTTCTGAACAGATCTGGAGGTCTCCCTTAGGGGAAGCTAACCCATTCTTCCAAATAGAGGCTTCCAAACGCAGGCCGCTTGGCTGCCTCTTGCTCTCTGAAGGAGGCCTGCTTTTCCCGCCTCCTATGAACCCCACATCCCAGCCTCTGGGAAAAGCGGATCTTGAAGATCTTTTCTCAGGGGTTGTTTCCACGGAGCTGGGGCCGAGCCTGGAGCCCCAAACGCACAGGGGAAGAAAAACCACATGGACAAGTCTTTGCTCTCTAGGAGAGCTCTAGTGAACCTCACTCTGTCAGGAACGTTCTTGTTTCCTATGGAGACACCCCTGTCTGTGAAGCTGTGTACCGAACATGGAGACACAGAGTCTGATTCTCTCTGTGCAGCTTTGAAGCTGTCGTTCAAACAACAGCTTGAAAATCCATACAATGCTCTTCCTTACCCGTGACACAGTTCTCATTGCTATACCCCTTGGCAGTATTTAGAAATCCATACCCAAACCCTTCTCCTAGTAGGCCTGGGTCCTAGTTCGGAGGAACATGCAATGGCGGAGCTGAGGCCAGTAAGGCACCAGTCAGGTCTCACACACTCTGGCAGCCTGATAGTCCAGGGACACTAAGGCCTGTTGTGCCTTGCAGGAGGCTCGCTTGCGTTACCTCCTGTGAACTGCGTTTGCCAGCCTGCGGGAATAGCGGTCCCTGGAGATCTTTTCTCAGGGGCTCCTTCCCCTGAGCTGGGGCGGACCTCGGGGACCCAACTCACAGGGCAAGGCAAAACCATATGGACAGGTCTATGCTCTGTAGCAGACTTCTAGTGAACCTCATCTCTCAGGAACATTCTTGGCTCCTATAGAGACACTTCTGTGTGTGAAGCGGCGTACCTAACATAGGGGCACAGAGAGCCTGATTCTCTCAATTCATTTTGATGCTGTCGTTCAGATAACAGCTTGAGAATCCATAAAATGCTCTCCCTTACCGCTGAGAGAATTCTCACTGCTGTAGCCCTTGGCACTTTGTAGAAATCCGCACCCAAACGCTTCTCCAAATAGGCCTGGGTCCTAGTTCGGAGGAACAGGCAATGGTGGAACTGAGGCCAGCAAGGCAACAGTCAGGTTTCACACACTCTGGCAGCCTGCTCCTCCAGGGACAGTAAGGCCTCTTTTTCTCTGCAGGAGATTCGCTTGCCTTACTTCCTGTGAACAGCGTTTCCCAGCCTCAGCGAAGCAGTTCCTGGAGATCTTTTCTCAGGGACAGTTTCCCCGGAGGTGTGGCGGACTTTGGGGACCCAACTCACAGGGGAAGGAAAAACCACATGGACAGGTCTATGCTCTGTAGGAGAGGTTTAGTGAACCTAATCTCTCAGGAACATTCTTGGCTCCTATAGAGACAACTCTGTGTGTGAAGCTACACTCCCAACATTGGGGAACAGGGATCTTGGTTCTCTCCGTGGGGTGCTGATGCTTTGTAGTAAAGCACCTGCTTGAGAATCCGTCCTCTTAGGCTTCCCTCGCCTTGACAGAGGTCTCATTGCTGTAGCCCTTGGCAGTTTCAAAGAAGAAGACCCTTACCCTTCATAAAGTAGGCCCTTGTCCTAGTTTGGATGGAAAGGCAATAGCTGAGCTGAGGCCAATAAGGAGCCAGTCCCCTCTGACACATTCCCGAAGCCTGCTCCTTCATGGAATATAACTCTAGAATGTTGGAATGTCTTTGCAAGGCTGGCAAAGGGCAGTCAGGAATCAGCACCCTGCCTCTGGAATTACCGACTTCTGAGCAGATCTGGAGGTCTCCTTTAGGAGAAGCTAACCCATTCCTTCCAAATAGAGGCTTCAAAACACAGGCAGGTTGGCTGCATTTCGTGCCCGAAGGAGGCTTGCTTTTCTCTCCTCCTATGAACCCCAGTTCCCAGCCTCTGGGAAAAGCGTATCTTGAAGATATTTTCTCAGGGGTTGTTTCCACGGAGCTGGGGCCGAGCCCGGGGCCCAAAGGCACAGGGGAAGGCAAGACCACATGGACAGGTCTATGCTCTGTAGCAGACCTCTAGTGAACCTCATCTCTCAGGAGCATTCTTGGCTCCTATAGAGACACCTCTGTGTGTGAAGCTGCGTACCTAACATAGGGGCACAGAGAGCCTGATTCTCTCTGTTCATTTTGACGCTGTCATTCAGAAAACAGCTTGAGAATCCCTAAAATGCTCTCCCTTACCACTGAGAGAATTCTCACTGCTGTAGCCCTTGGCACTTTGTAGAAATCTGCACCCAAACGCTTTTCCAAGTAGGCCTGGGTGCTAGCTCGGATGAACAGGCAATGGCGGAGCTGAGGCCAGTAAGGCAACAGTCAGGTTTCACACACTCTGGCAGCCTGCTCCTCCAGGGACTGTAAGGCCTCTTTTACTCTGCAGGAGATTCGCTTGCCTTACTTCCTGTGAACAGCATTTCCCAGCCTCGGCGAAGCGGTTCCTGGAGATCTTTTCTCAGGGACAGTTTCCCTGGAGGTGTGGCGGACCTCGAGGACCCAACTCACAGGGGAAGGCAAAACCACATGGACAGGTCTATGCTCTGTAGGAGAGGTTTAGTGAACCTAATCTCTCAGGAACATTCTTGGCTCCTATAGAGACAACTCTGTGTGTGAAGCTACACTCCCAACATTGGTGCTCAGGGAGCTTGATTCTCTCCGTGGGGTGCTGATGATTTGTGGCAAAGCACCTGCTTGAGAATCCATCCTCTTAGGCTTCCCTCACCTTGACAGAGGTCTCATTGCTGTAGCCCTTGGCAGTTTGCAAAGAAGAAGACCCTTACCCTTCATAAAGTAGGGCCTTGCCCTAGTTTGAATGGAAAGGCAATAGCTGAACTGAGGTCAATAAGGAGCCAGTCCCGTTTGACACATTCCCGAAGCCTGCTCCTTCATGGAAAATAACTCTAGAATCTAGGAATATCTTTGCAAGGCTAGCAAAGGACAGTCAGGAACCAGTACCCTGCCTCTGGAATTACCGACTTCTGAGCAGATCTGGAGGCCTCCTTTAGGAGAAGCTAACCCATTCCTTCCAAATAGAGGCTTCAAAACACAGGCAGGTTGGCTGCCTTTTCGTTCCTGATGGAGGCGTGCTTTTCTCTCCTCCTACGAACCCCGGTTCCCAGACACTGGGAAAAGCGTATCTTGAAGATATTTTCTCAGGGGTTGTTTCCACGGAGCTGGGGCCAAGCCTGGAGACCCAAAGGCACAGGGGAAGGCAAGACCACATGGACAAGCCTTTGCTCTTTAGTATAGCTCTAATGAACCTCACTCTGTCAGGATCTTTCTTGATTCCTACGGTGACACACCTGTGTGTGAAGCTGCGGCCACAGATAGCCTGATTACCCCTGTGCAGCGCTGAGTCTGGGCGGCTAAACAACAGCTTGGGAATGCAGCCTGGGGCGCTTCCCTTCCCTCGGACAGAGCTCTCCTTTGGGCCCTAAGCCCTCTGCAAGGAGGCATGGATCATAGGTGCAAAAGGAAGGGAAGAGCGGAGCTGAGGCCAGTAAGGCGCCCGCCAGTCACGTCTCCCACACCTCCGCAGTCTGTTCCTTCCCCTGCGCGAAAGCTAGAAGCTGGGAAGGGCTTGGCGAGGCTCGCCCAGGCAGAGCAGCCTCTAGGCCGGGGCTCTGCGATATCGCGCCTGGGCGCAGATCTGGAGCTCCGCCGGAGTGGAAGCTCATTCGGTCCTTCCCAATACAGGCTTGCAAGCACCCGACGGCGGCCTGACTCTATTCTCCCGCGTGCTGGGAGTGGGCTTCCAATCCAGGGCACAGAGCACTGCCTGGAGCTCTCTGCTCAGGGGCTGGTTCCCCTGCGCTGGGACTGTGCTAGGGAGCCCAAAGGCACAGGGGAAGGCCCCAAACCACATGCACACGACTCTGCTCTGGAGCTGAGCTCCGGGGAAGCCCAGTCTGTAAGGCGGTTTCTGAACACAAACGGAGGAACACTCTGGCTGTGGAGCTCCCTCCCCATGACAGGGGCACTGGGACCCTGATTCCCTCCGTTCAGCGCTGAGTCTGGGCTACCAAGCAACAGCTTGGGAATGCAACCTGGGGCATTTCCCTTCCCTCAGACAGAGGTCTCCTTGCGGGAGGCTTTCGCAGTTTGCACACCCCCGTGCCCTAAGCCGTCTGCAAGGAGGCCTGGCTCCTAGGTCCAAAGGGAAGGCAAGAGCGGAGCTGAGGCCAGTCAGGAGCCAGTCATGTCGCCCACACTCCCGCAGCCTGCTCCTTTGCAGGCGCAAACGCTAGAAGCTGGGAAGGGCTTGGCGAGGCTCGCCCAGGCAGAGCAGCTTCTCGACAGGGGCTCTGTCCTATCGCACCTGGGCTCAGGTCTGCAGCTCCGCCGGTGTGGAAGCTCACTCGGTCCTTTCCAATACAGGCTTGCAAGGACCCGCCGGCAGCCTAACTCATCTCTCCCGCGTGCTGGGACTGGGCATCCAGGCCTGGGCACAAAGCACTGCCTGGAGCTCTTTGCTCAGGGGCTGGTTCCCCTACGCTGGGGCTGTGCTAGGGAGCCCAAACGCACATGTCAAGGCCCCAAAACACATCCACACGTCTCTGCTCTGCAACAGAGCTCCGGGGAAGCCCAGTCTGGCAGGCGCTTTCTGGGCACAAAGGGAGGAACACTCTGGCTGTGGAGCTTCCTCCCCAAGACAGGGGCACTAGGACCCTGATTCCCTCCATTTACCGCTGAGTCTGCATTGCCAAGCAACAGCTTGGGAACGCAGCCTGGGGCGCTTCCCTTCCCTCGGACAGAGCTCTCCTTGCGGTAGGCCTTGGTAGTTTGCATACAATGGGGCCCTAAGCCCTCTGCAAGTTGGCCTGGCTCCTAGGTCCAAAGGGCAGGCCAGAGCGGAGCTGAGGCTGTCAGGCTCCAGACACATCTCCCATACTCCTGCATCCTGATCCTACCCGGGCGTGAACGCTAGAAGCTGGGAAGGTACCTGGACCGTGCAGGGGCGGTGCGAACGCGGGCGGCGTGGGGCGGGGTTCGGCTTCTGGCGGGGGTGGGGGCGGGCTTCCCAGTTGTGCTCTCGGAGGTGGACACTGAGGCTGAAAACGCGCCGGGAGCGCACCTGGGACTGGGTAAACCCGGGCTGCGCGGGTCGAGATTCCGATGGCTTTAGGTGGGGGTCGGTCCCAATTGCGCTCTCGGGGGTTGCAACTGCGGCTGGGAACGCCCATTTCGTCCGCTCCTGGGTCCCCAAGGATCGCCATCCCGTGGGTGCAGCGGAGGGCTGCGGACCACAGGTAAGGGAACTGGGACTGCGTGGAGCAGGGAACCACGTATTCCGCCCTCTGTTGGCACATTCTCGGAGCTCCCCAACCTGGAGGGTGCAGAAAGGCCTCGCCCTTGGTGTCAAGGCCTTTACCGCTCCACCCCTTTGCTGAAGAATCTCAGTCTGCACGGTTTTCCCAAGCAGCCTAGTGTCCCCTGGAAGTCCAAGGGACAGAACCCTGAACTCTGGCCGGCTGGCCCAGCCCTGCTTCTGGCACTTTGTAGGCCAGCGGGCCCTGGAGCACCTGCTAGGATGAGAAAGGGAAGGGTCCGCGAATTGCACCCTAGAAAGTTAGTAGGGTGCATGGATTTCAAACCCTGGTGGCCGCCCAGGCAGCAAAGAAGGGGGGAGGGCACCTTGCTGCCCTTTCATGGCAGAATCTGTGGCTGTCCTGATGCGTGGGCCTTTTCATGGGGACCTTGTGCAATAAAAGTTTGGTGTTTTGGTACTGAATAATTAGAAATTGTAAAAAGTTTAAATTATGTGGTGGTGTAATTAAAAAACAAAACAAAACCAAGCCCCAAGTGTTTGGCACAGGGAGGTTTAAGTATTGAAGGCCTGTTTTCCTTGCACTGTGGCATTCTATCAAGAAGTGTGCAGGATTTTTTTTTTTTTTTAAGAAAAGTGTTCGAAGTGAGGGAAACAGGAAACCCAGAGGTGCCCCTGTATTTTGGGGAAGGCCTTAGGAGGTCACTTGGAAATGCTGCTGGCTGTGGGGGAGGGGGGCAGATGGGCTGTGCAGGCTTGTCCTTTGCATTCGTGTTCTTGTGTGTAGAAACCCAGCTCGGAGCCATCTCCTGATGTGTAAGAATTTCGCAGACAAACCTTGAGCTAAGCAATGCATTTGTTCCTGAGGAAATGTTTGTCTTAAGCGATGTAAATATCCTATGTATATCCGCTGGACTCTGGCTTCAGGTCGGTTCCCCCAGTAGGCTCAGAAGCGACTTGAACAAAACAGTATATTTTCCTCGTACCTTGTTCTCCTAATCTATGTTAAGGAAATGATATATTTGCCTGGAATACTGCCTTTCTTCCAGATTCATGTCAATCAGTTTTTGGCCCAGGAAGACTCACCTGCTGCCAATGTGACCTCAAGGCATGTCGTGGGGGAGGGGCCTGGTGCCATTCCCTGAGACAGTGCCTTTCTTTCCTTAGCTGACTGCTAGTGCCTGTAGAATATCTGGCTAGAGACCAGCAGGGCGCACACCCCGCCTCAAGTCTAAGTCAGCAGCTTTCTCTATCTCATTTATACTTTAATAACAATTGATGACACAAAAGCTCTGAGCAATCAAATCATATCAAATCTTCATTTCAGATTGAAGATGCATTCCATGGTATTGCCATCTTAAGTCTTTCCATTGTTATGGAATATCTGTCCATGTATTCAGGATAGTTTTCAGCCAGGGTGTATAATTTCCAGTGTGCCAGTCTTGTCATCCTCGTTACATCCATGGCAAAGTGTTGTATTCATGTTGACATTATTGAAAGGGAATTTTTTTAAATTCCTTTTCAGATTATTATCTGGTAATATATACAGAAAAAACTGTGTAATCTTTCGTTTTTATCAGTTTGGACAGCTTGATAATTGTCTTTAATTTCTTTCCTTTCTCATACTTTAAGATTTTCCGGGCACCGTACATGTACTGCCTCACCCCTAATCTCAGTCATGTGTTCAAAGAACTTCTGTCCTTTGTTTGTTTACTTATTTTTTGCAACATTGAATTCGTTTTGACTATGCTGGGTCTCTGCTGCAAGATGGAAGTTGCTAGGACCTCTGGACTGCAGTCCTCCATCTTTTATTGACCTCTTGTTGACCTCTGCAGAATCCTGGTTGGCGGGAGCTTGTTAGTTCCTTGTTCCTTACCAGGACCTCCTGTGGTAAGTGTTTTTCTCTTCTCTGTTGCCTGGTAAGGGTGGATGGTCATTGGCATCCCAAAGCTAGCGAGAAGGCAATGGCACCCCACTCCAGTACTCTTGCGTGGAAAATCCCATGGATGGAGGAGCCTGGTAGGCTGCAGTCCATGGGGTCGCTAAGACTCGGACACCACTGAGCGACTTCAAGTTCACTTTTCACTTTCATGCATGGGAGGAGGAAATGGCAACCCACTCCAGTGTTCTTGCCTAGAGAACCCCAGGGACTGCGGGGCCTGGTGGGCTGCCTTCTATGGGGTCGCACAGAGTCGGACACGACTGAAACGACTTAGCAGCAGCGGCAGCGGCAGCAGCAGCAGAAGCAGTGCATCGATATCAAAAGGGCTGCAAACAGTCAGGAAGGATCACATATGTCACCGTGAAACACTACTTCTCCACTTAGCCAAAGCTAACAAAAGATTTCTGTTCTAGGTCAACCTAGAAGAGATCACTTAAGAGGTAAAGAAACTTAAACTCCATTAGCAAAGGCAGTTCGACATCTCAAGAAAACTTGTGCTAGGCACAGAACTCTTTTCTGGGGGTCCACTTTCCCTACAACCTCCTTATCCCATTCTGTACCCATTCCCTTGCTTCTCCCATCCTGAAACGGCCACCTGTAAGACAGAACTACTTCGTTTTCCTTCCTCAAGTGCCATTGCATTCCACATACTTTCTTGTAATAACAAGTCATACATTTCCCTTCAGCAACCAAGAACTGACTTTTATATTGGCATTCGCTATAGCCCGCCCCCCTCCCCCACCCCCAAGAACAGAACAAAACAAAACAAAACAATTGCTTTCTTACATTTAACATGTCAGGATGGTGCCAGACACTATTCATGGAGAGTCAAAAATCTCTTTTGTTTCTGTGTAAAAGGGAGGTCCTTTCAAGTCGTGAATGTTTCAGAACTTTCATTTATTTGGAAATGACCTAGCTATTCAATACACTGTCGTCACAAGGATAGAAACTCGGGTAACCAAAACACCTGAAGAAACGTTTGTTAGTTCAGTTCAGTTCAGTTGCTCAGTCGTGTCTGACTCTTTGGGACCCCGTGGCCTGAAGGACGCCAGGCTTCCGTGTCCGTCACCAGCTCCAGGGGCTTACTCAAACTCATGTCCATCGAGTCAGTGATGCCATCCAACCATCTTATCCTCTGTCATCCCCTTCTCCTCTGCCTTCAATCAAGACTATGAGAGGCAGATATTTTAGAGTATAATTATTGTAAAGAGTTTGTCTAAAAGCTCATATCACATTTACATTTTTTACTTTAGTTGTTGTCGTTTCCAGGTAGTTTCTTGCTGACAAGCTTGTGACAGATATAACAATAGAGCAATTTTTACCTCAAAAGAAACCTAGGCACTATGAACATGTTCTGTTAGTGTTGTTGACTCTTAGACATGTCTATAATGGAGGAGCAAAACCAAAAATACTAGATATTTAATATTGACTAGTTCCCAGTTCACGGGACTCTGACATTCATTTAGGTCAATGTTTTCTTGTATTTCCAGCAGTTTGATTTGGAAGGGCTGCCTTGTCTTGAGACCACTGAAATCAGAACACAGAACTTGAGCAATATTATCAAAAAACACAAGGCTCACACTGACACATACCTTAATCCAAACAGACAGACAAGACATCTTCCAGGTTTCCGCCTGAGATTTAAAATATTCCTTGGAGCCAGTCTTCTGGGGAGTGGGGGGATGGGGGTGGCAGTGAGGCAGGCTTGGGTAACAAGCTAATTGTTGGTCATTGCATATGCAAAGAACCAGCTTTCCGGGTTCCAAGGAAAAAAGTTTCCTTGGTAACCAACTTTGTCTGGTTCTATAGAATATCATGGCCCTCCTAGGTCAGGTCATCTTGCCTTTCTGTAGTCCTCGTTTTATCCCTAAATCATAGACAGCTTGGATTGTCTCTGTGGGGTGTATGTATTGTCCTCATGTTTGACCTGGCGGCAGCAGCGAGGTCCGAGAGCCTCTCCTGGAACCGGGCGTGGGGACGGGGCTCACCGGGAGCCACTGGTGAAGGTGGGCAGCGCCCCTGGAGCGCGGCAGGGGCGGGGCGAACCCGGGCGGCGCAGGGCGGGTGTTGGCTCCTGGCGGGGGTGGGGGAGGGCTTCCCAGTTGTGCTCTCAGAGATGGCCACTGCAGCTGGAAACGCGCCGGGAGCGCACCCAGGGCGGGGTAAACCTGGACTGCACAGGTCGAGATTCCGCTCGCTGTGGGTGGGTGGTCGGTCCCTGTTGTGTTCCCGGGGGTCGCCAATGTGGCTGGGAACCCGCCGGGAGCCCGGCAGGGCCGGGGCGAAACCTGGCAGCGCGGGGCGGGGTGGGGGTCCGTTCGCAGCGGGGGTCGGCTCCTGGCGGGGGTGGGGGAGGGCTTTTCAGATGTGCTGTTGGGGGTCGCCATTGCGGCTGGGAATGCCCATTTCGTGAACTCCTGGATCCCCAAGGATCGGCATCCATTGGCCACAGCGGAGGGGTGCGGAACACAGGTAAGGGAACGGGGACTGCGTGGAGCAGGGAACCATGTATTCCGCCCTGTGTTGGCACAGTCTCAGAGCTCCCCAACCTGGTGGTCGCAGAAAGGCCTCGTCTTTGGGGTCAAGGCCTTTACCACTCCACCCCTCTGCTGAAAACCTCAGAGTTTGCGCGGTTTTCCCAAGCAGCCTAGTGTCCGCTGGAAGTCCAAGGGACAGAACCCTGAATTCTGGCCGGCTGGCCCAGCCCTGCTTCTGGCACTTTGTAGGCCAGCGGGCCCTGGAGCACCTGCTAAGATGGGAAAGGGAAGGGTACGCGAATTGCACCCTGGTGGCCGCCGAGGCAGCAAAGAAGGGGGGAGGGCACCTTACTGCCCTTTAATGGCAGACAGAATCTGTGGATGTCCTGCTGCGTGGGCCTTTTCATGGGGACCGTGTGCAATAAAAGTTTACCGGTGACCTTAGGGAACTTCCCAGTGTGCTTCTGACAGATGAGGGATGCCGAGGAGTTGGCGGGGCCTCTCAGGACTCCGCTGGGTTTGGCGCAATGGAAGAGGGCCTCATCTCCAGGGAAGGCAGGAACCTCAGGCTTCCTCTCCGTTTCGGACTCCGACAGCAGGGTCCATGCAGAGTTGGGACAGGAGAGTCAGGAATCGTCTTGTCTGAGGAAGGGAACTCCGCTTGCCTCTCGAGGTGCTCAGGGGGTCTCAGGCACCTCGTAGAGCTGTGTGTGGAAACCGCGGGGTATCCCGGATGATGCACGGGGGTGGCAGTGCCCCTTCGTGTTGTGCCTTCACCCACAGGGTTGCCTTCGAAGAGGGGTCCGGGCCTCGGGTCCTTCTAAAGAGCGGACCGGGGAATCAGGGGCGTTCGGCATGTGGCCCCACCCACGTGGCTCGCCTCGAATTTCATCGTGAGACCGGCCTCATCCTGAGGTGCGCCGGGAAGGCCGGGAACCCCTTCCAGACCACGCAGGGGAATCGCCTCTCCTGTCGCGATCAGGAGGGGAGAAGGGGCTCAGAGGAAGCGGTGCCGGGACCCTCGGTGTTCCCCTCGGGGGAACCCGGCGTGTCGGGGGACTTTTGGGGGTCGCAGGAAGGCTGTCAGGGACCGTTTCGCCCTTCAGGGCGGAACAGGGGACTTCCCTGAGACGCCGTGGCGGGCAAGGATCTCATCTTGCCAAGAAGTGGGAACCACGTGTTTTTTCTCGAGTTGCGGCGGGATTCTCGAGTTACGACGGGGATCTCAGCCTTCCCCTTGGGTTGGCCCTGGGAAGCCCAAACTTCCCCTCGGGTTGCGAGGGAAAGCTGGGGGTTGCGCTCGATTCACTGCAGGGCCGAAGAGACCTCACCTAGGCGTGTGTCCGGGACCTAATATTCCTCTCCAGAGAAGGCAGGGTTCTCGGGGTTGCATTCCAGGCTCCCCCGGGGAGTCAGGCCTCATCTCGAGGGGAAGCCAAGGACTCCGCTCTCCTCTCGAGTCGCGACGCGGTTCTCCTGGAGCCCCCTGAGCGGCCTCAAGGGAGTCCAGCCTCCTCTTCCGTTTGGAGAGAGGACCCGGGATTGCTCTCCAGGCCATGCAGGAAAAGAAGGCCCTCAGCTCGCGAGCACCGGTGCGTCTCTGGGGTTTCCTCGAGCTGCGGCGCCCGTGGGGGTTTTCTCCCGAGGCACGACGAGGATCTCAGGGAGCCTCTCGTGCGGCGCCAGGGAAGTCAGGTCTCCATGCGCGTGGCGAGGGGGAGCGCGTCCTGGCTCTCGAGTCACGGGAGGGAACTAGGGCCGCGAGACGCGTTGACGAAGGACTCTCGAGGTCTTTCTCGGGGGGCGGCGGGAAACCCTCGTTTCCCTCGCCTTCTGCCGGGGACCTTAGGGAACTTCCCAGGGTGCCTCTGAGAGGCGAGGGATCCTGTGGAGGTGGCAGGGCCCCTCGGGACTCCGCTGGGTCTGGTGCAACGGAAGAGGGCCTCACCTCGAGGGGAGGCAGGAACCTCAGGCTTCCTCTCCGTTTCGGACTCCGACCGCAGGGTCCCTGCAGAGTTGGGACAGGAGAGTCAGGCCTCGTCTTGTCTGAGGAAGGGAAACCTGCTGGCCTCTCGAGTTGCTCAGGGGATCTCAGGCCCCTCGTCGAGCTGTGTGTGGAACCCGCGGGTCTTTGGGGACGATGCACGGGGGTGGCAGTGCCCCTTCGTGTTGTGCCTTCACCCACAGGGTTGCCTTCGAAGAGGGGTCCGGAGCTCGGGTCCTTCTCAAGAGCGGACCGGGGAATCGGGGGCGTTCGGCATGTGGCACCACCCACGTGGCTCGTCTCGAATTTCCTCGTGAGACCGGCCTCATCCTGAGGTGCGCCGGGAAGGCCGGGAACCCCTTCCAGACCACGCAGGGGAATCACCTTTCCTGTCGCGATCAGGAGGGGAGAAGGGGCTCAGAGGAAGCGGTGCCGGGACTCTCGGTGTTCCCCTCGGGGGAACCCGGCGTATAGGGGGACTTTTGGGGGTCGCAGGAAGGCTGTCAGGGACCGTTTCGCCCTTCAGGGCGGAACAGGGGACTTCCCTTGAGACGCCTTCACGGGCAAGGGCCTCATCTTTCCAAGAGGTGGGAACCACGTGGTTTTTCTCGAGTTGCGGCGGCATTCTCGAGTTACGACGGGGATCTCATCCTTCCCCTTGGGTTGGCCCTGGGAAGCCCAATCTTCCCCTCGGGTTGAGAGGGGAAGCTGGGGGTTGCGCTCGAGTCACCGCAGGGCCGAAGAGACCTCACCTAGGCGTGTGTCCGGGACCTAATATTCCTCTCCAGGGAAGGCAGGGATCTCGGGGTTGCATTCCAGGCTCCCCCGGGGAGTCAGGCCTCGTCTCGAGGGGAAGCCAAGGACTCCGCTCTCCTCTCGAGTCGCGACGCGGGTCTCTTGGAGCCCCCTGAGCGGCCTCAAGGGAGTCCAGCCTCCTCTTGCGTTTGGAGAGAGGACCCGGGATTGCTCTCCAGGCCATGCAGGAAAAGAAGGCCCTCAGCTCGCGAGGACGGGGGCGTCTCAGGGGTTTCCTCGAGCTGCGGCGCCCGTGGGGGTTTTCTCCCGAGGCACGACGAGGATCTCAGGGAGCCTCTCGTGCGGCGCCAGGGAAGTCAGGTCTCCATGCGCGTGGCGAGGGGGAGCGCGTCCTGGCTCTCGAGTCACGGGAGGGGACTAGGGCCTCGAGACGCGTTGAAGAAGGACTCTCGAGGTCTTTGTCGGGGGGCGGCGGGAAACCCTCGTTTCCCTCGCCTTCTGCCGGGGACCTTAGGGAACTTCCCAGGGTGCCTCTGAGAGGCGAGGGATCCTGTGGAGTTGGCGGGGCCCCTCGGGACTCCGCTGGGTCTGGCACAACAGAAGAGGTCCTCATCTCATGGGGAGGCAAGAACCTCAGGCTTCCTCTTCGTTTCGGACACTGACCGCAGGGTCCCTGCAGAGTTGGGACAGGAGAGTCAGGCCTCGTCTTGTCTGAGGAAGGGAACCCCGCTTGACTCTCGAGTTGTTCAGGGGGCCACAGGCCCCTTCTCGAGCTGTGTGTGGAACCCGCGGGTCTTTCTGGACGATGCACGGGGATGTCAGTGCCGCTTAGGTCTGTGCCTTCTCCCACAGGGTTGCCTTCGAAGAGGGGTACGTCATCGGGTTCTTCTCAAGAGCGGACCGGGGAATCGGGGTCGTTCGACATGTGGCACCGCCCACGTGGCTCATTTCAAATGTCCTCGTGAGACCGGCCTCCTCCTGAGGTGCGCCTGGAAGGCCGGGAACCCCTTCCAGACCACGCAATGGAATCGACTCTCCTGTCGCGATCAGGAGGGGAGAAGGGGCTCAGAGGAAGCGGTGCCGGGACCCTAGTTTTTCCCCTCGAGGGAACCAGGCGTGTCGGGGAACTTTTGGGGTCGCATGAAGGCTGTCAGGTCCCGTTTCGCCCTTCAGGGCGGAACAGGGGACTTCCCTTGAGACGCCGTCTCAGGCAAGGGCCTCATCTTGCGAAGAGGTGGGAACCACGTGGTTTTTCTCGAGTTGCGGCGGGATTCTCGTGTTACGACGGGGGATTACAGGCTTCCTCTTGTGTAGGCCCTGGGTAGCCCAATCTTCTATTCTAGTGTTGAGGGAAAGCTGGGGGTTGCGCTCGAGTCACTGCAGGGCCAAAGAGACCTCATCTAGGCGTGTGTCCAGGACCTAATGCTCCTCTCCAGGGAAGACAAGGATCTCGGGGTTGCATCCCATGCTCCCCCGGGGAGTCAGGCCTCGCCTCGAGGGGAAGCAAAGGACTCCGCTCTCCTCCCGAATCGCGACGCGGATATCTTGGTGCCCCCTGAGTGGCCTCAAGGGAGTCCAGCCTCCTCTTCACTTTTGAGAGAGGACTCGTGATTACTCTCCAGGCCAGGCAGGAAAAGAAGGCCCTCACCTCGCGAGGACGGGGGCATCTCAGGGGTTTCCTCGAGCTGCGGCACCCGTGGGGGTTTTCTCCCGAGGCACGACGAGGATCTCAGGGAGCCTCTCGTGCGGCGCCAGGGAAGTCATGTCTCCATGCACGTGGTGAGAAGTAGCGCGTCATTGTTCTCGAGTCATGGGAGGGGACTAGGGCCTCAAGACGCATTGAAGAAGGACTCCCGATGTCTTTCTCGGGTTGCAGCGGGAAACCCTCGTTTCCCCCGACTTCTGCCGGGGACCTGAGGAAACTTCCCAGGGTGCCTCTGAGAGGTGAGCGACGCTGTGGATTTGGCGGGGCCTCTCGGGACTCCACTGGGTTTGTCGCAATGGAAGAGGGCCTCATCTGGAGTGGAGGCAGAAACCTCAGGCTTCCTCTCCAATTCTGACTCTGATCGTAGTGTCCCTGCAGAGTTGGGACAGAAGAGTCAGGCTATGTCTTTTCTGAGGAATGGAACTCCGCTTGCCTCTCGAGTTGTTCATGGGGTTTCAGGCCCCTTGTCAAACTGTGTGTGGAATCTGCAGGTTTTTCCAGACGATGCATGGGGGTGTCAGTGACCCTTCGTTTTGTGTCTTCATCCACAGGGCTGCCTTCGAAGAGTTGTCCGGGCATCGTGTTCTTATGAAGAGCGGACTGGGAAATCGGGGTCGTTCAGCATTTGGCACCACCCACGTGGCTAGTCTCGAATTTCCTCACGAAACCGGCCTCATCCTGAGGTGTGCCGCGAAGGTCATGAAACCCTTCCAGACAAAGCAGAGGATTCGACCCTCCTGTAGCGATCAGGAGGGGAGAAGTGGCTCAGATGAAGTGCTGCTGGGAACCTCGGTGTTTCCCTCAAGTGAGACAGGTATGTCGGGTAACTTTTGGGGTCGCATAACGCGTTCCAAGTACCGTTTCGCTCTTCAAATTGGAACGTGGGACTTCTCTTGGGGTGCTCCAGTGGGCAAGGGCCTCATCTTGGAATGACTGGGGAACCACTTGGTTTTTCTCTAGTTGCGGTGGGATATTTGAGTTACCACAGGGAATTCATGCTTCCTCTTGTGTTGGCCCACAAAAGTCTTATCTTCCATTCGAGATTCGAGGAAGAGCTGGAGGTGCGCTCTAGTCACTGAAGGCAAAAGAGACCCCACCAAGGCTTGTGTGCAGGACCTAATGTTCATGTCAAGGGGCGACAGGAATCTCGGGGTTGCATTCCAGACTCACCCTGGAGTCAGGCCTCGTCTCGAGGGGAAGCAAAGGACTCTGCTCTCCTCTCGAGTCTGATGGGTATGTCTTGGAGCCCACTGAGTGGCTTAAAGGGAGTCAAACCTCCTCTGGTGTTTGTAGGGAGGACACGGGATTGCTCTCCAGGCAATGCAGGAAATGAAGGCCCTCATCTCCCGATGACTGGGGCGTCTCGTAGGTTTTCTCGAGCTGTGGCGCTAGTGTGGGGTTTCTCACGAAGTAAGACTGGGAGCTCAGTGAGCCTCTCATGTGGTGCCAGGGCAGTCAGGTCTCTATGCACGTGGTGAGAGGGAGCCCGTCATTGTTCTCGAGTCATGGTAGGGGAATTGGGCCTGAAGACGGGTTAAAGAAGGACTCTCGAGGTCTTTCTTGGGTTGCAGCAGGAAACCCTGGGTTCCATCGACTTGTGCCAGTGACCTCAGGAAGCTTCTCAGCGTGCCTCTGAGAAGTCAGGGTCACTGTGGAGTTGGGAGGGGCCTCTCAGAACTCCACTGGGTTTGGTGCAATGGAAGAGGGCCTCATGACAAGTTGAGGCAGGAACCACAGGGTTCCTCTCCTGGCTTCGAATGCGCCGGATCTGACTCGGATCCCAGAGTCCCTGCAGAGTTGGGACAGGAGAGTCAGGCCTCGTCTTGTGTGGAGGAATGGAACTCCGCTTGACTCTCGCGTTGTTCATGGGGTGACAGGCCACTTGTCGATTTGTATGTGGAACTTGCGGGTTTTTCTGGACGATGCACTGGGGTGTCACTGTCCCTTCGTCTTGTGCCTTGTTCCACAGGATTGCCTTCGAGTTGGATTCTGCCATCGGGTTCTTATCAAGAGCGGACCAGGGAATCGGGGTCTTTTGGCATGCCACACCACCCACGAGGCTATGTCTCGAATTTCCTCGTGAGACTGGCCTCATCTTGATGTGCGCCAGGAAGGTCGGGAACGCCTTCCAGACAAAGCAGGGGTATCGAACCTCCTGTCGCGATCAAGAGGGGACAAGATTCTCAGATGAAGTGGTGCCGGGAACCTCGGTGTTCTCCTCAAGTGAGACTGGTATGTCGGGAACTTTTGGGGTCGCATCAAGGGTTCCAAGTAACTTTTCGCTCTTCAATACGGAACGTGGGACTTCTCTTGAGACGCTGTAGCGGGCAAGGGCCTCATCTTTCGATGACGGGGGAACCACGTGGTTTTTCTTGAGTTGGGGCGGGATTCTCGAGTTACAACTGGGAATTCAGGCTTCCTGTTCAACTGGCCCAGGGAAGTCCAGTTTTCATTCGAATTGTGAGTTAGAACTGGGGATTGCTCTCGAGACACTGCAGGGCCAAATAGACCTCATCTAGGCTTGTGTCCAGGACCTAATGTTCCTCTGCTGGGGCGAAAGCGATCTCAGCATTGCATTCTCGACTCACCCGGGGAGTCAGGCCTCGTCTCGAGGGGAAGCCAAGGACACCGCTCTCCTGTCAAGTCGCGACGGGTATATCTTGGAGCTCACTGTGTGGCCTAAAATGAGTCAAGCCTCCTGTGGAGTTTGGAGAGAGGACTCAGGATTGCTCTCCAGGCCATACAGCAAAAGAAGGCCCTCATCTCGTGAGGACTGGGGCGTCTCGTGGGTATTCTCGAGCTGTGGCTCCAGTGTGCTGTTGCTCACGAGGTATAATGGGGAGCTCAGGGAGCCTCTCCTGTGGCGCCAGGGAAGTCAGGTTTCTATGCGCGTGGCTAGGGGGAGCGCGTCATTGCTCTCGAGTCATGGTAGGGGAATCGCACCTCAAGACGCGTTGAAGAAGGACTCTCGAGGTCTTTTACGGGTTGGGGCAGGAAACCCTTGGTTCCCTCGACTTGTGCCGGCGATCTCAGGAAGGTCTAAGGGTGCCTCTGAGAAGTCAGGGATACTGTGCAGTTGGGAGGGGTCTCTCGGGACTCCACTGGGTTCGGTGCAATGGAAGAGGGCCTCATCTCGAGTGGAGGCAGGAAACTCATGTTTCCTCTCCTGACTTCCCCTGGGCCAGATCTGACTCGGATCGCAGTTTCGCTGCAGAGTTCGAACAGGAGAGTCAGGCCTCGTCTTGTGTGGAGGAATGGAACTCTGCTTGCCTCTCCAGTTGTTCACGGGGTGACAGGTCACTTCTCGAGCTGTGTGTGGTACCTGCGGGTTTCTCCGGACGATACCCAGGGGTGTCAGTGCCCCTAAGTGTTGTGCCTTCATCAAAAGGGTTATCTTCAAAGAGGTGTCCAGGCATCAGGATCTTATCAAGAGCGGACCAGGAAATCGGGGTCTTTCGGCATGTGTCACCATCCACGTGGCTATGTCTCGAATATCCTCGTGAGACCGGCCTCATCCTGAGATGCACCGGGAAAGGAGGGAACCCCTTCAAGACAAAACAGGGGAATCGACCCTCCTGTCGCGATCAGGAGGGGAGAAGGGGCCCAGATGTAGTGGTGCCAGGAACCTCGGTGTTCTCCTCGAGTCAGACCGGTGTGTCAAGGAACATTTGAGGTCGCATCAAGGGTGCCAATACCGTTTCGCACTTCAAGACGGAACGTGGGACTTCTCTTGAGACGCTGTAGGGGGCAAAGGCCTCATCTTGGGATGACGGGGGAACCACGTGGCGTTTCTCGAGTTGTGGCGGGATTCTCAAGTTTCGACGGGGAATACAGTCTTCCTCATGTGTTGGGCCAGGGAAGTCCTATCTTCCATTCGAGTTTAAAGGGAGAGCTGGGGATTGCTCTCGAGTCACTGCAGGGCAAAATAGACCTCATCTAGGCTTGTGTCCAGGACTTAATGCTCGTCCCTAGGGGCGACAGGGATCTTGAGGTTGCATACCAGACTCACCCGGGGAATCAGGCCTCGTCTCGAGGGGAAGCAAAGAACTCCGCTGTCCTTTTGAGTCGCGATGGGTATCTCTTGGAGCCCACTGTGTGCCCTAAAGGGAGTCAAGCCTCCTGTGGTGTTTGGATAGAGGACTCGGGATTCCTCTCCAGGCCATGCAGGAAAAGAAGGCCCTCATCTCGCGATGATGGCGGCGTCTCGTGGGTTTTCTAGACTGCCGCGCTAGTGCCGGGTTTCTGACGAGGTACGAGAGGGAGCTCAGGGAGCCTCTCGTGTGGCGCCAGGGAAGTCAGGTCCCCATGAGATGGCTAGGGGGAGCTCGTCATTGCTCTCGAGTCATGGTAGGGTAATCGGGCCTCAAGACGGGTTGAAGAAGGACTCTCGAGGTCTTTCTCGGGTCACTGCATAAAACCCAGGGTTCCCTTGACTTGTGCCTGCGACCTCAGGGAGCTTCTCAGAGTGCCTCTGAGAAGTCAGGGATACTGTGCAGTTTGGAGGGGCCTCTCGAGACTCCTCTGCATTTGGTGGAATGTAAGAGGGACTCATCTCGAGTTGAAGCAGGAACCTCAGTGTTCCTCTCCATTTCTGACTCAGATCGCAAGGTCCCTGCATGTTGGTACAGGAGAGTCAGGCCTCGTCTTTTCTGGAGGATGGGACTCCTCTTGCCTCTCGAGTTGTTCTCGAGGTGACAGGCCACTTGTCGAGCTGTGTGTGTAACCTGCCCGTTTTTCCGGATGATGCACAGGTGTGTTAGTGCCCCTTCGTGTTGTACCTTCATACTCAAGGCTGCCTTCCAAGAGGTGTCCGAGCATCGGATTCTTATCAAGAGCGGACCGGGAAATTGGAGTCTTTCAGCAAGTGGCACCACCCACAAAGCTACGTATCGAATTTCCCCATGAGACCGGCCTCATCCTGAGTTGTGCAGGGAAGGTCGGGCCCCCTTGCAGACAAAGCAGGGGAATCGACCCACCGGTCACGATCAGGAGGGGAGAAGGGGCTTAAATGAAGTGGTGCCGGGAACCTCGGTGTTCCCCTTGAGTGAGACCGGCGTGTTGGGGGACTTTTGGGGTCGCATCAAGGGTGCCAAGTACCGTTTCGCATTTCAAGACGGAACCTGGGACATCTTTTGAAACGCTGTAGCGGGCAAGGGCCTCATCTTGCGATGACGGGAGAACCACGTGGTTTTGCTCGAGTTGCGGCGGGATTCTCGAGTTATGACCGGGAATTTAGGCTTCCTCTTGTTGGCCTTGAAATCCAATCTTCCATTCGGGTTGCGAGGGGGAGCTGGGGATTGCTCTAGAGTCACTGCAGGGCAAAAGAGACCTAATCTAGGCTTGTGTCCAGGATCTAACGTTGCTCTCCAGGGGCGACAGGGATCTCGGGTTTGCATTCCAGACTCATCCGGGGAGTCAGTTCTCACCTCGAGGGTAAGCAAAGAATTCCGCTCTCGTCTCGAGTCGCGATGGGTATCTCTTGGAGCCCACTGTGTGTACTAAAGGGAGTCAAGCCTCCTGTGGAGTTTGGAGAGAGGACTCGGGATTGGACTCCAGGCCATGCAGGAAAAGAAGGCCCTCATCTCGAGATGACGGTGGCGTCTCGTGGGTTTTCTCGAGCTGCGGCGCCAGTGTGGGGTGTTTCATGAAGTACCACGGGGATCTCAGGGAGCCTCTTGTATGGCGCCAGGAAAATCCAGTATTCCATTCGAGTGCAAGTTAGAACTGGGGATTGCTCTCCAGTCACTGCAGGGCAAAATAGACCTCATCTACGCTTGTGTCCAGGACCTAGTGTTCCACTACTGGGCCAACAGGGATCTCAGGGTTGCATTCTCGACTCACCCGGAGAGTCAGGCCTCGTCTTGAGGGGAAAAAAAGGACTCCGCTCTCCTGTCGAGTCGCGACGGGTATCTCTTGGAGCCCACTGCGTGGCGTAAAGGGAGTGAAGCCTCCTATGGAGTTTGGAGAGATGACTCGGGATTGTTTTCCTGGCCATGCAGGAAAAAATGCCCTCATCTCGCGATGATGGGGGCATCTCGTGGGTTTTCTCCAGCTGCGGCACCAGTATCAGATTTCTCACGAGGTACAACGGGGAGCTCAGAGAGCCTCTCGTGTGGTGCTAGGGACGTCAGGTCTCCGTGCGTGTGGTGAAGGGGTGTGCGTGATTGCTCTCGAGTCATAGTAGGTGAATCGGGCCTCAAGACGCATTGAAGAAGGACTCTTGAGGTCTTTCTCGGGTTGCGGCAGGGAACCCTGGGTTCCCTTGATTTGTGTCGGTGACCTCAGGCAACTTCTAAGGGTGCCTCTGAGAAGTCAGGGACACTGTGGATTTGGGAGGGGCCTTTCATTACTCAACTGGGTTTGGTGCAATCGAAGAGGGCCTCATCTCGAATGGAGGCAGGAACCTCAGGGGTCCTCTCCATATCTGACTCGGGTCGCAGGGTACCTGCAGAGTATGGACAAGAGAGTCACGCCTCGTCTTCTGTGGAGGAATGGATTTCCCCTTGCCTTTCGAGTTGTTCACGGAGTGACAGGCCACTTGTTGAGCTGAGTGTGGAACCTGCGGGTTTTTCCGGACGATGCACGGGGGTGTCAGTGCCCCTTCGTGTTGTGCCTTCATCCACAGGGTTGCCTTCAAAGAGGTTTCCGGGCATCGGGTTCTTTTCAAGAGCGTACCGGAAAATTGTGGTCTTTCAGCATGTGGTACCACCCACGAGGCTACGTCTCGAATTTCCTCGGGAGACTGGCCTCATCCTGAGGTGCGCCGGGAAGCTCGGGAACCCCTTGCAGACAAAGCAGGGGAATCGACCCACCGGTCGCGATCAGAAGGGGAGAAGGGGCTTAGATGAAGTGGTGCCGGGAACCTCGGTGGTCCCCTCGAGTAAGACCGGTATGTCACGGCACTTTTGAGGTCGCATCAAGGGTGCCAATACAGTTTCGCACTTCAAGACGGAACGTGGGAATTCTCTGGAGATGCTGTAGCGGGCAAGGGCCTCATATTGCGATGACGAGGGAAACACGTGGTTTTTCTCGAGTTGAGGCGGGATTCTCGAGTTACAACGGGGAATTCAGGCTTCCTCTTGTGTTGGCCCAGGAAGTCCAATCTTCCATTCAACTTGTCAGAGAGAGCTGGGGGTTGCTCTCGAGTCACTTCAGGGCAAAGAGTCCTCATCTAGGCTTGGGTCCAGGACGTAATGTTCCTCTCCAGGGCCGACAGGGATATCGGGGTTGCATTCCAGTCTCACCCGGTGGGTCATGCCTCGTCTCGAGTGGAAGCAAAGGACTCCACTATCCTCTCGAGTCGGGACGGGTAACTCTTGGAGCCCAATGAGTGGCCTAAAGGGAGTCAAGCGTCCTGTGTAGCTTGGACAGAAGGTTCACGCTTGATCTGCATACAATGCAGTTAAAGATGGCCCTCCTCTCGTGATGACGGGGGCGTCTCATGGGTTTTCTCGAGCTGCGGCGCCAGTGTGGGGTTTCTCAGAGATATGATGGGGAGTTCAGGGAGCCTCTCGTGCGGCGCCAGAGAAGCCTGACTCCATGCGTGTGGCCAGGCAGATCGCGTCATTGCTCTCGAGTCATGGGAGGGACTAGGGACTCAAGACGCATTTAAGAAGGACTCTCAAGGTCTTTCTTGGGTTGGGGCGGGAAACACTCGTTTCCATCGACCTCTACAGGGGACCTTAGGGAACTTCCCAGGTGCCTCTGAGAGGTGAGGAATACTGAGGAGTTAGAGGGGCCTCTCGGGACTCCACTAGGTGTGACGAAATGAAAGAGGGCCTCATCTCGATTGGAGGCAGGAACCTCAGGCTTCCTCTCCATTTCTGACTCTGACCGCAGGGTCCCTGCAGAGTTGGGACAGGAGAGTCAGGCCTCGTCTTGTCTGAGTAACGGAACTCTGCTTGCCTCTCGAGTCGTTCAGGGGGTCTCAGGGCCCTTGACAAGCTGTGTGTGGAACCTGCGGGTGTTTCCAGAAGATGCATGGGGGTGTCAGTGCCCCTTCGTTTTGTTCCTTCCCCCACAGGGTTTCCTTCAAAGAGGTGTCCGGGCATCGGGTTCATTTGAAGAGCGGACCGGGAAATCGGGGTCATTCGGCATGTGGCACCACCCACGTGGCTCATCTCGAATTTCCTCGTGAGACCAGCATCATCCTGAGGTGCGCCGGGAAGGCCGGGAACACCTTCCACACAAAGTAGGGGAATCGATTCTCCTGTCGCGATCAGGAGGGGAGATGGGGCTCAGATGAAGTGGTGCCGGGACCCTCGGTGTTCCACTCGAGGGAACCCGGCGTTTCAGGGAACTTTAGGGGTCGCATCAAGGGAGCCAAGTACCGTTTCCCACTTCAGGACGGAACATGGGACTTCCCTGGAGACGCTGTAGCGGGCAAGGGCCTCATCCTGTGAAGACGTTGGAACCACGTCGTTTTTCTCGAGTTGCATCGGGATTCTCGAAAACGACAGGAATTTCAGGCTTCCTCTTGGGTTGGCCCTGGGAAGCCCAATCTTCAATTCGAGTTGCGATGGAAAGCTGGGGGTTCTGCTCGAGTCACTACAGGGCCAAAGAGACCTCATCGAGGCGTGTGTCCAGGACCTAATATTCCTCTCAAGGGAAGACAGGGATCACGGGTTTCCATTCCAGACTCCCCCGGGGGGTCAGGACTCGCCTGGAGGGGAAGCAAAGGACTCCGCTTTCCTCTCAAGTCGCGACACGGATCTCTTGGAGCCCACTGAGTGGACTCAAGGGTGTCGAGCCTCCTCTTCAGTTTGGAGAGAGGACCCGGGATTGCTCTCCAGGCCAGGCAGGAAAAGAAGGCCCTCATCTCGCGATGACGGGGGCGTCTCATGGGTTTCCTCAGGCTGCTACGCCCGTGGGGGTTTTCTCCCGAGGCACGACGAGGATCTCAGGGAGCCTCTCGTGCGGCGCCAGGGAAGTCAGGTCTCCATGCGCGTGGCGAGGGGGAGCGCGTCCTGGCTCTCGAGTCACGGGAGGGGCCTAGGGCCTCGAGACGCGTTGAAGAAGGACTCTCGAGGTCTTTGTCGGGGGGCGGCGGGAAACCCTCGTTTCCCTCGCCTTCTGCCGGGGACCTTAGGGAACTTCCCAGGGTGCCTCTGAGAGGCGAGGGATCCTGTGGAGGTGGCGGGGCCCCTCGGGACTCCGCTGGGTCTGGCGCAACGGAAGAGGGCCTCACCTCGAGGGGAGGCAGGAACCTCAGGCTTCCTCTCCGTTTCGGACTCCGACCGCAGGGTCCCTGCAGAGTTGGGACAGGAGAGTCAGGCCTCGTCTTGTCTGAGGAAGGGAACCCCGCTTGCCTCTCGAGTTGCTCAGGGGTCTCAGGCCCCTCGTCGAGCTGTGTGTGGAACCCGCGGGTCTTTGCGGACGATGCACGGGGGTGGCAGTGCCCCTTCGTGTTGTGCCTTCACTCACAGGTTTGCCTTCGAAGAGGGGTCTGGGCCTCGGGTCCTTCTCAAGAGTGGACCGGGTAATCGGGGGCGTTCGGCATGTGTCACCACCCACGTGGCTGGTCTCGAATTTCCTCGTGAGACCGGCCTCATCCTGAGGTGCGCCGGGAAGGCCGGGAACCCCATCCAGACCACGCAGGGGAATCGACTCTCCTGTCGCGATCAGGAGGGGAGAAGGGGCTCAGAGGAAGCGGTGCCGGGACCCTCGGTGTTCCCCTCGAGGGAACCCGGCGTGTCGGGGAACTTTTGGGGGTCGCATGAAGGCTGGCAGGATCCTTTCCGCCCTTCAGGGCGGAAGAGGGGACTTCCCTTGAGACGCCGTCGCGGGCAAGGGTCTCATCTTGCCAAGAGGTGGGAACCACGTGGTTTTTCTCGAGTTGCGGCGGGATTCTCGAGTTTCGACGGGGATCTCAGCCTTCCTCTTGGGTTGGCCCTGGGAAGCCCAAACTTCCCCTCGAGTTGCGAGGGAAAGCTGGGGGTTGCGCTCGAGTCACTGCAGGGGCCAAGAGACCTCACCTAGGCGTGTGTCCGGGACCTAATATTCCTCTCCAGGGAAGGCGGGGATCTCGGGGTTCCATTCCAGGCTCCCCCGGGGAGTCAGGCCTCGTCTCGAGGGGAAGCCAAGGACTCCGCTCTCCTCTCGAGTCGCGACGCGGATCTCTTGGAGCCCCCTGAGCGGCTTCAAGGGAGTCCAGCCTCCTCTTCAGTTTGGAGAGAGGACTCGTGATTGGTCTCCAGACCATGCAGGAAAATCAGGCCCTCATCTCGCGATGACCGGGGTGTCTCATGTGTTTCCTCGAGCTGCCGCGCCAGTGTGGGTTTCCTCACGAGGTACGATGAGGATCTCAGGGAGCCTCTCGTGCAGTGCCAGGTTAGTCAGGTCTCCATGCGCGTGGCGAGGGGGAGCGTGTCATGGCTCTCGAGTCATGGTAGGGGAATCGCGACTCAACACATTTTGAAGCACTCTCGAGGTCTTTCTCGAGTCACGGTAGAAAACCCAGGGTTCCCTCGACTTGTGCCTGTGACCTCAGGGAGCTTCTCATTGTGCCTCTGAGAACTCAGGGATACTGTGGAGTTGGTAGGTGCCTCTCGGGACTCCACTGGTTGTGATGCAATGGAAGAGGGCTTCATCTCGAGTGGACGCAGGAACCTCAGGCTTCCTCTCCGTTTCTGACTCGGATCCCATGGTCCCTGCAGAGTAGGGACAAGAGAGTCACACCTAGTCTTCTGTTGAGGAATGGACCTTCGTTTGCCTTTCGAGTTGTTTACAGGGTGACAGGCCACTTGTCGAAATGTCTGTGGGACCTGCGGGTTTTTCTGGACGATGCACGCGGGTGTCAGTGCCCCTTCGTGTTGTGCCTTCATCCACAGTTTTTCCTTCAAAGAGGTGTGCTGGCATCGGGTTCTTTTCAAGAGTGGACCGTGAAATTGGGGTCTTTCGGCATGTGGCACCACCCACGAGGCTACGTCTCGAACTTCCTCATGAGACCGGCCTCATCCTGAGGTGCGCCCGGAAGGTCGGGAACCCCTTGCAGACAGAGAAGGGGAGTCGACCCTCCTGTCGCAATCAGGAGAGGAGAAGGGGCTCAGATGAAGTGGTGCCGGGAACCTCGGTGTTCCCCTTGAGTGAGTCTGGTATGTCGTGGAACTTTTGGGGTCGCATCAAGGGTGCCAAGTACCGTTTCGCACTTCAGGATGGAACGTGGGACTTCTCTTGAGATGCTGTAGCGGACAAAGGGCCTCATCTTGCGATGACGAGGGAAGCACGTGGTTTTTCTCGAGTTGCGGTGGGATTCTCGAGTTACGACGGGGAATTCAGGCTTCCTCTTGTGTTGGCCCAGGAAGTCTAATCTTCCATTCGAGTTGCCAGGGAGAGCTGGGGATTGGGCTCCATTCACTGAATGGCAAACTAGACCTCATCTAGGCTTGTATCCAGGACTTAATGTTCCTCTCCATAGGCGACAGGGATTTGGGGTTGCATTCCATACTCACCCGGGGAGTCAGGCCTCATCTCGAGGGGAAGCAAAGGACTCCACTCTCTTCTCGAGTCGCGACAGGTATCTCTTGGAGCCCACTGAGTGGTCTTCGCTCTGTAGGAGAGCTCTAGTGTTCATAAGCCTGTACATAAGTGAACACAGACACTCTGTGTGCATGTTGCTGCATACCCAAAATAGGGCCACAAGGAGCCTCATGCTCTCCATGCGGCGCGGAAGCTGTGCAGCCACGCAGCAGCTGAAGAATCCAACCAATTGCTCTTTTCTTACCTCTGACAGAGCTCGCATTGCCGTAGCCCTTGGCAGTTTGAAAACACTGGACCCTAACCCCTCTCAAAGTAGGCCTGGGTTCTAGTTCGAATAGAAAGTCAATAGCGGAGCTGAGGACAGGAACGCGGCAGTCATTTATCACACGCTCCTGCAGCCTGCTACTACAGGGACACTAACGCTAGAAGCTAGGAATGTCTTTGCAAGGTGCGCAAAGGACAAGGGAGAACCTCGACCCTGACTCTAGTATTTCAGTCCCCTGAGCAGATCTGAGGTTCTCCCGCTGTAGAAGCTAACCCATTCCTTTCAAATACAGGCTTCCTAACACAGGGCCAGTTGGCTGCTTGCTCTTCCACGAAGCAGGCTTCCTTAACTTGCAAACTGCGAATTCCGCTTAACAGCCTGGAGGAAAATCGCTTCTTGGAAGATTTTTTTCAGAGGCTGTATCCCCGGAGCTGGGGCCAAGCTAGGGGACCCATACTGACAAGGGAAGGCAAAACCACATCCAATGTCTTTGCTCTGGAGGACAGCTTTGGTGAGCCTAAGTCTTTCAGGAATATTTCTGGCTCCAACAGAGTCAAATTCTGTGTGTGAAGCTGCACAGCCAAAATAGGGGAACAGAGAGCCTGATTCTCTCTGTGTAGCTTTGAAGCTGTCATTCAAACAACAGCTTGAGAATCCATACAATGCTCTCCCTTACTGCTAAGAGAATTCTCATTGCTGTCGTCCTTGACAGTTTGTAGAAATCCGCACCCTAACCCTTCTCCAAGTAGGCCTGGGTCCTAGCTCGGAACAACAGGCAACGGCGGAGCTGAGGCCAGTAAGGCACAAGTGAGGTCTCACACACTCTTGCAGCCTGATCGTCCAGGAGCAGTAAGGCCTCTTTTTCCCTGCAGGAGGCTCGCTTGCCTTGCCTCCTGTGAACTGCATTTCCCAGCCTGGGCGCAAAGCTGTTCCTGGAGATTTTTTCTCAGGGGCTGTTTCCCTGGAGCTGGGTCGGACCTCGGGGGCCCAACTCACAGGGGAAGACAAAACCACATGGACAGGTCTATGCTCTGTAGGAGAGCTCTAGTGAACCTCATCTCTCAGGAACATTCTTGGCTTCTACAGAGACACCTCTGTGCATGAAGCTACACACCCAACATAGTGGCAAAGGGAGTCTGATTCTCTCCGTGGGTGCTGATGCTTTGTGGCAAAGCACCTGCTAAGAATCCATCCGCATAGGCTTCCCTCACCTTGACAGAGGTCTCATTGCTGTAGTCCTTGGCAGTTTGGAAAGAAGCAGACCCTTACCCTTCACCAAGTAGGCCCTTGTCCTTGATGAATGGAAAGGCAGTAGCTGAGCTGAGGCCAGTAAGGCGCCAGTCAAGTCTGACATATTCCCGATGCCTGCTCCTTCATGGAAAATAACGTTAGAATCTGGGAATGTCTTTGCAAGGCTGGCAAAGGGCAGTCAGGAACCTCGACCCTGCCTCTGGAATTTCTATCTTCTCAGCACATCTGGCGGTCTCGGTCAGGAGAAACTAACCCATTCCTTGCAAATATAGGCTTCCAAACACAGGCCGGTTGGCTGTCTCTTCTTGCCGAAGGAAGCTTGCTTATCCCACCTCCTGCGAACTCCGCTTCCCAGCCTGGGGGATAAGAGGTTCTTGGAGATCTTTTCTCAGAGGCTGTTTCCACGGAGCAGGGGCCGATCCCGGAGACCCACATGCACAGGGGAAGGGAAAACCGCATGGATAAGTCTTTGCTCTCTAGGAGTGCTCTAGTGAGCCTCACTCTATGGGGAATGTTCTTGGCTCCAATGGGGACATCTCTGTGTGGGAAGCTGCATAGCCATCATAGAGACACAGATACCTGATTCTCTCTGTGCAGCTTTGATGCTGTCGTTCAAACAACAAATTGAGAATCCACACAATGCTCTCCCTTACCACTGAGAGAGTTATCATTGCTGTAGCCCTTCGCAGTTTCTGGAAATCGGCACACAAACACTTCTCCAAGTAGGCCTGGGTTCAAGTTCAGATGAACATGCAATAGCGGAGCTGAGGCCAGTAAGGCACCAGTCAGGTGTCACACACTCTGGCAGCCTGCTCCTCCAGGGACAGTAAGGCCTCTATTTCCCTTCAGGAGGCTCGCTTGCCTTACTTCCTGTGAACAGCGTTTCCCAGCCTGGGCGGAAAGCAGTTCCTGGAGATCTTTTCTCAGGGGCTGTTTCCCCGGAGTTGGGGCGGACCTCGGGGACCCAACTCACAGGGGAAGGCAAAACCAAATGGACAGGTCTATGCTCTGTAGGAGATCTCTAGTGAACTGCCGGGGTCCAGCCCCAGCTGATCCAGGGTATTCGAAGCAGAGACGGCATAGGCGAGGGTCAGGGAACAACTGCTTAATTAAACGTTAATTAAGGATATAAAGAGTAATAAAATGAGGATAGCTCAGTAGGAAAATTCAGTGGAGAAAAGAGGCTGAGTAGCTTGGTTTACGCGGGGGACCAATAAAACTTCAAGACAAGAAGCTTGCACCACTTACGTAGGCCGCAGGCGTCCTTCCGTTCTCCCGAAGGAGAGGAGACACTGAGGCCTCCCCGGTCGGATCTTAGAAGCCCAGGCAAAATTAGTAAGCTTGGTGGGTTCCGCGCTCCAGATGGAGACTCAACCAGAGTGAGAGAGAGAGAGAGAGACATGGGGAGACCAGTCTTTCGAGAAACTGATCCCAATTCTTTATTTCCCATGGTCTAATTTTATACACTGAGATGTTATGCAAAAGTCACGTGGGGTCAGCAGTCCTGACTTTTATCAAAGTCAGGTGCTTCATACAAAAGTATACAGAGGTCTTAGGGGTGTTACATCATCTTCTGGCCGGGGGGCCTGCTGACAATTTACGACCCTCTCCTTGTGACAGCGGTCAGTCAACCAGGACACTTATTTCTCCAGGGGTGATTTTTCTTAAAAGAGACGCCACCCAAATAAAGTTACATTCCTATAGGGTGAGGGTGTAGTGGGTTTTAGTTAAGGAAAGAATTTACTTAGCCTAAGGTCTAACGTGATTTATATCAAAGGTTAATACTTATTTCTTCTATATATTCATTAATGTGTATAAGGGCAGGGGATGTGGAGACTTAGCAGTAAACATCAGCTCAACAAATGAAAAACCCTTCACCAAAATGATTTCTAATCAGCCCATTATACTTATACTAATAATTTTCTAACTTTTCTAAGGAACCTGTTTTTAGAAGGTTTAAAGCATCTCGTGCCTCTCATGGTTGAGAGGCTGTGAGCAATCACATGTGGCCGGAGAAGCCTGTCAGGCAGGCTAGAGAACCTTCAGAGGAGTTTGTAGGTTAAAACACTCTTGTCACACCCAGGGGTTTTTATCAACTGGAGCTCTAGGTTAACTCCTTCTCCGAAAGAGGTGGTGGGGGACAGCCCCCCGTAAAGTCAGAGGTGTAGGTGAGAGCACAAAGTAGTAAGGTAGGCAGGCTCTGGTTATGGGGGTAGATGCTCGAGGATTTCCAGGGGGACTCCTGAGGCTCGATCCCACCTTTGCGTATGTCGAGCCTCCTTCCTCATGACCTTTGCCATGGGCGGAGTGCCTCACTCTGGCCCCCAACAGTGAACCTCCTCTCTCAGGAACATTCTTGGCTCCTATCGAGACACTTCTGTGCGTGTAGCTACACATGCAACGTAGGGGCAAAGGGAGCCAGATTCTTTCCGTGGGGTGCTGATGCTTTGTGGCAAAGCACCTGCTTGAGAATCCATCAGCTTACGCTTCCCTCGCCTTGACAGAGGTCTCATTGCTGTAGCCCTTGGCAGTTTGGAAAGAAGAGGACCGTTACCTTTCATAAAGTGGGCCCTTGTCCTAGTTTGAAAGGAAAGGCAAGAGCTGAGCTGAGGCCAATAAGGCGCCAGTCAAGTCTGATATATTCCCGAAGCCTGCTCCTTCATGGAAAATAACGCTGTAATCTAGGAATGTCTATGCAATGCTGGCAAAGGACAGTCAGCACCCTGCACACTGCCTCTGGAATTACCG
Source organism: Bubalus kerabau (assembly GCF_029407905.1). Lineage (NCBI taxonomy): Eukaryota > Metazoa > Chordata > Mammalia > Artiodactyla > Bovidae > Bubalus > Bubalus kerabau. Next base: position 529,437 of record NC_073644.1, on the reverse strand, counting down.
ACTTCTGAACAGATCTGGAGGTCTCCCTTAGGGGAAGCTAACCCATTCTTCCAAACAGAGGCTTCCAAACGCAGGCCGCTTGGCTGCCTCTTGCTCTCTGAAGGAGGCCTGCTTTTCCCGCCTCCTATGAACCCCACATCCCAGCCTCTGGGAAAAGCGGATCTTGAAGATCTTTTCTCAGGGTTTGTTTCCACGGAGCTGGGGCCGAGCCTGGAGCCCCAAACGCACAGGGCAAGAAAAACCACATGGACAAGTCTTTGCTCTCTAGGAGAGCTCTAGTGAACTTCACTCTGTCACGAACATTCTTGATTCATATGGAGACACCCCTATGTGTGAAGCTGCGTACCCAACATGGGGGCACAGAGAGCCTGATTCTCTCTGTGCAGCTTTAAAGATGTCGTTCAAAAAACACCTTGAAAATCCATACAATGCTCTTCCTTACCCGTGACAGAGTTCTCATTGCTGTAGCCCTTGGCAGTTTTTAGAAATCCGCACCCAAACCCTTCTCCAAGTAGTCCTGGGTCCTAGTTCGGAGGAACATGCAATGGCGGAGCTGAGGCCAGTAAGGCACCAGTCAGGTCTCACACACTCTGGCAGCCTGCTCCTCCAGGGGCAGTAAGGCCTCTTTTTCTCTGCAGGAGGCTCGCTTGCCTTGCCTTCTGTGAACTGCGTTTCCCAGTCTGGACGAAAAGCAGTTCCTGGAGGTGTTTTCTCAGGGGTTTCTTCCTCGGAGCTGGGGCGAACATCGGGAACCCAACTCACAGGGGAAGGCAAAACCATATGGACAGGTCTATGCTCCATAGCAGAGCTCTAGTGAACCTCATCTCCCAGGAACATTCTTGGCTCCTATAGAGACACCTCTGTGTTTGAAGCTACGCACCCAACATAGGGGCAAATGCAGCCTGATTCTCTCCGTGGGGTGCAGATGCTTTGTGGCAAAGCACATGATTGAGAATCCATCCGCTTCCACTTCCCTCTCTTTGACAGAGGTGTCTTTGCTGTAGCATTTGGCAGTTTGGAAAGAAGAGGACCCTTGCCCTTCACCAAGTAGGCCCTTGTCCTAGTTTGAACGGAAAGGCGATAGCTGAGCTGAGGCCAGTAAGGCACCAGTCAAGTCTGACATATTCCTGAAGCCTGCTCCTTCATGGAAAATAATGCTAGAATCTAGAAATGTCTTTGCAAGGCTGGCAAAGGACAGTCAGGAACCTCGACCCTGCCTCTGGAATTTCCATCTTCTGAGCAGATCTGGAGGTCTTCTTTTGGAGAAGCTAACCATTCCTTCCAAAGAGAGGCTTCCAAACACAGGCTAGTTGGCTGCCTCTACTTGCCCGAAGGAGGCTTGCTTGTTCCGCTTCCTGTGAACTCTGCTTCCCGCCTGGGGTAAAAGTGGTTCTTGGAGATCTTTTTTCAGGGGCTATTTCAACGGAGTTGGAGCTGAGCCCGGAGACCCACACGCACAGAGGAAGGCAAAACCACATGGACAAGTCTTTGCTCTGTAGGAGAACTCTAGTTAACCTCAGTATGTGAGGAAAGTCTTGGATTCTACGGGGATACCTCTGTGTGTGGAGCTGCATACCCAACAAGGGGGCACACAGGGCCTGATTCTCTCTTTGCAGCTTTGAAGCTGTCGTTCAAACAACAGCTTGAGAATCCATACAATGCTCTCCCTTACCTCTGAGAGACTTCTCATTGCAGTAGCCCTTGGCAGTTTTTACAAATCCGCACCCAAACCCTTCTCCAAGTAGGCCTGGGTCCTAGTTTGGATGGCCATGCAATGGCGGAGCTGAGGTCAGTAAGGCACCAGTCAGGTGCCACACACTCTGGCAGCCTGCTCCTCCAGGGACAGTAAGGCCTATTTTTCCCTGCGGGAGGCTCGCTTGCCTTGCCTCCTGTGAACTGCGTTTCCCAGCCTGGGCAAAAAGCGGTTCCTGGAGATCTTTTCTCAGGGGCTCTATCCCCAGAGCTGGGGTGGACCTCGGGGACCCATCTCACAGGGGAAGGAAAAACCACATGGACAGGTCTATGCACTGTAGGAGACGTTAGTGTGTCTCATCTCTTAGGAACATTCTTGGCTCGTACAGAGACACCTCTGTGTGTAAAGCTACACACCGAACATAGGGGCACAGGGAGCCTGATTCTCTCTGTGGGGTGCTGATGCTTTGTGGCAAAGCACCTGTTTGAGAATCCATCCGCTTACGCTTCCCTCGCCTTGACAGAGGTCTCATTGCTGTGTCTCTTGGCACTTTGGAAAGAAGCAGACCCTTACCCTTCACCAAGTAGGCCCTGATCCTAGTTTGAAAGGAAAGGGAATAGCTGAGCTGAGGCCAGTAAGGCACCTGTCAACTCTGACATATTCCCGATGCCTGCTCCTTCATGGAAAATATTGCTAGAATCTAGGAATGTCTTTGCAAGGCTGGCAAAGGGCAGTCAGGAACCTCGACCCTGCCTCTGGAATATCTATCTTCTGAGCAGATCTGGATGTCTCCTTCTGGAGAAGCTAACCCATTCCTTGCAAATAGAGGCTTCCAAACACAGGCCGGTTGGCTGCCTCTTCTTGCCTGAAGGAGGCTTGCTTTTCCTGCCTCCTATGATCCCAGGTTCCCAGCTTGGGGGAAAAGCAGATTCTTGGAGATCTTTGCTCAGGGGTTGTTTCCACGGAGCTGGGGTTGTGCCCAGAGACCCACACATACAGGGGAAGGCAAAACCACATGAACAAGTCTTTGCTTTCTAAGAGAGCTCTAGTGAACCTCAGTCTTTGACGAACGTTCTTGGCTCCTATGCGGACACCTCTGTGTGTGAAACTGCGTACCCAACATGGCGGCAGAGAGCCTGATTCTCTCTGTGCAGGTTTAATGCTGTCGTTCAGAAAACAGCTTGAGAATCCATACAATTCTCGCCCTTACCTATGAGAGAGTTCTCATTGCAGTAGCCCTTGGCAGTTTGTAGAAATCTGCACCTAAACCCTTCTCCAAGTAGGCCTGAGTCCCAGTTCGGAGGAACAAGCAATGGCGGAGCTAAGACCAGTATGGCACCAGTCAGTTTTCACACACTCTGGCAGCCTGCTCCTCCAGGGACAGTAAGGCTTCTTTTTCTCTGCAGGAGGCTCACTTGCCTTACTTCCTGTGAACAGCTTTTCCCAGCCTGGGCGAAAAGCGGTTCCTGGAGATCTTTTCTCAGAGGCTGTTTTCTCGGAGCTGGGGCGGACCTCGGGGACCCAACTCACAGGGGAAGGCGAAACCACATGTACAGGTGAGCACTCTGTAGGAGAGCTCTTGTGAGCCTCATCTCTCAGGAACATTCTTGGCTCCTGTAGAGACACCACTGTGTGTGAATCTACACACCCCACATAGGGGCAAAGGGAGCCTGATTCCCTCCGTGGGGTGCTGATGCTTGGTGGCAAAGAACCTTCCTGATAATCCATCCGCTTATGCTTCCCTCGCATTTACGGAGGTCTCATTGCTGTAGCCCTCGGCAGTTTGGAAAGAAGAAGACCCTTACCCTTCATAAAGTAGGGCATTGTCCTACTTTGAATGGAAAGGCAATAGCTGAGCTGAGGCCAATAAGGCGCCAGTCAAGTCTGACATATTCCCAAAGCCTGCTTCTTCAGGAAGGTAACTGTAGAATCTAGGAATGTCTTTGCAAGGCTGGCAAAGGACAGTCAGCACCCTGCACACTGCCTCTGGAATTACTGACTTCTGAACAGATCTGGAGGTCTCCCTTAGGGGAAGCTAACCCATTCTTCCAAATTGAGGCTTTCAAACGCAGGCCGCTTGGCTGCCTCTTGCTCTCTGAAGGAGGCCTGCTTTTCCCGCCTCCTATGAACCCCACATCCCAGCCTCTGGGAAAAGCGGATCTTGAAGATCTTTTCTCAGGGGTTGTTTCCACGGAGCTGGGGCCGAGCCTGGAGCCCCAAACGCACAGGGCAAAAAAACCACATGGACAAGTCTTTGCTCTCTAGGAGAGCTCTAGTGAACCTCACTCTGTCAGGAACGTTCTTGCTTCCTATGGAGACAGCCCTGTCTGTGAAGCTGTGTACCGAACATGGAGACACAGAGTCTGATTCTCTCTGTGCAGCTTTGAAGCTGTCGTTCAAACAACAGCTTGAAAATCCATACAATGCTCTTCCTTACCCGTGACACAGTTCTCATTGCTATACCCCTTGGCAGTATTTAGAAATCCATACCCAAACCCTTCTCCTAGTAGGCCTGGGTCCTAGTTCGGAGGAACATGCAATGGCGGAGCTGAGGCCAGTAAGGCACCAGTCAGGTCTCACACACTCTGGCAGCCTGATCGTCCAGGGACACTAAGGCCTGTTGTGCCTTGCAGGAGGCTGGCTTGCGTTACCTCCTGTGAACTGCGTTTTCCAGCCTGGGGGAATAGCGGTCCCTGGAGATCTTTTCTCAGGGGCTCCTTCCCCTGAGCTGGGGCGGGCCTCAGGGACCCAACTCACAGGGCAAGGCAAAACCATATGGACAGGTCTATGCTCTGTAGCAGACTTCTAGTGAACCTCATCTCTCAGGAACATTCTTGGCTCCTATAGAGACACTTCTGTGTGTGAAGCTGCGTACCTAACATAGGGGCACAGAGAGCCTGATTCTCTCAGTTCATTTTGACGCAGTCGTTCAGAAAACAGCTTGAGAATCCATAAAATGCTCTCCCTTACCGCTGAGAGAATTCTCACTGCTGTAGCCCTTGGCACTTTGTAGAAATCCACAGCCAAACGCTTCTCCAAATAGGCCTGGGTCCTAGTTCGGAGGAACAGGCAATGGTGGAACTGAGACCAGTAAGGCAACAGTCAGGTTTCACACACTCTGGCAGCCTGCTCCTCCAGGGACAGTAAGGCCTCTTTTTCTCTGCAGGAGATTCGCTTGCCTTACTTCCTGTGAACAGCGTTTCCCAGCCTCAGCGAAGTGGTTCCTGGAGATCTTTTCTCAGGGACAGTTTCCCCGGAGGTGTGGCGGACCTCGGGGACCCAACTCACAGGGGAAGGAAAAACCACATGGACAGGTCTATGCTCTGTAGGAGAGGTTTAGTGAACCTAATCTCTCAGGAACATTCTTGGCTCCTATAGAGACAACTCTGTGTGTAAAGCTACACTCCCAACATTGGGGAACAGAGATCTTGGTTCTCTCCGTGGGGTGCTGATGCTTTGTAGTAAAGCACCTGCTTGAGAATCCGTCCTCTTAGGCTTCCCTCGCCTTGACAGAGGTCTCATTGCTGTAGCCCTTGGCAGTTTCAAAGAAGAAGACCCTTACCCTTCATAAAGTAGGCCCTTGTCCTAGTTTGAATGGAAAGGCAATAGCTGAGCTGAGGCCAATAAGGAGCCAGTCCCCTCTGACACATTCCCGAAGCCTGCTCCTTCATGGAATATAACTCTAGAATCTTGGAATGTCTTTGCAAGGCTGGCAAAGGGCAGTAAGAAACCAGCACCCTGCCTCTGGAATTACCGACTTCTGAGCAGATCTGGAGGTCTCCTTTAGGAGAAGCTAACCCATTCCTTCGAAATAGAGGCTTCAAAACACAGGCAGGTTGGCTGCCTTTCGTGCCCGAAGGAGGCTTGCTTTTCTCTCCTCCTATGAACCCCAGTTCCCAGCCTCTGGGAAAAGCGTATCTTGAAGATATTTTCTCAGGGGTTGTTTCCACGGAGCTGGGGCCGAGCCCGGGGCCCAAAGGCACAGGGGAAGGCAAGACCACATGGACAGGTCTATGCTCTGTAGCAGACCTCTAGTGAACCTCATCTCTCAGGAGCATTCTTGGCTCCTATAGAGACACCTCTGTGTGTGAAGCTGCGTACCTAACATAGGGGCACAGAGAGCCTGATTCTCTCTGTTCATTTTGACGCTGTCGTTCAGAAAACAGCTTGAGAATCCATAAAATGCTCTCCCTTACCACTGAGAGAATTCTCACTGCTGTAGCCCTTGGCACTTTGTAGAAATCTGCACCCAAACGCTTTTCCAAGTAGGCCTGGGTGCTAGCTCGGATGAACAGGCAATGGCGGAGCTGAGGCCAGTAAGGCAACAGTCAGGTTTCACACACTCTGGCAGCCTGCTCCTCCAGGGACTGTAAGGCCTCTTTTACTCTGCAGGAGATTCGCTTGCCTTACTTCATGTGAACAGCATTTCCCAGCCTCGGCGAAGCGGTTCCTGGAGATCTTTTCTCAGGGACAGTTTCCCCGGAGGTGTGGTGGACCTCGAGGACCCAACTCACAGGGGAAGGCAAAACCACATGGACAGGTCTATGCTCTGTAGGAGAGGTTTAGTGAACCTAATCTCTCAGGAACATTCTTGGCTCCTATAGAGACAACTCTGTGTGTGAAGCTACACTCCCAACATTGGTGCACAGGGAGCTTGATTCTCTCTGTGGGGTGCTGATGCTTTGTGGCAAAGCACCTGCTTGAGAATCCATCCTCTTAGGCTTCCCTCACCTTGACAGAGGTCTCATTGCTGTAGCCCTTGGCAGTTTGCAAAGAAGAAGACCCTTAACCTTCATAAAGTAGGGCCTTGTCCTAGTTTGAATGGAAAGGCAATAGCTGAGCTGAGGTCAATAAGGAGCCAGTCCCGTCTGACACATTCCCGAAGCCTGCTCCTTCATGGAAAATAACTCTAGAATCTAGGAATATCTTTCAAGGCTAGCAAAGGACAGTCAGGAACCAGTACCCTGCCTCTGGAATTACCGACTTCTGAGCAGATCTGGAGGTCTACTTTAGGAGAAGCTAACCCATTCCTTCCAAATAGAGGCTTCAAAACACAGGCAGGTTGGCTGCCTTTCATGCCCGAAGGAGGCTTGCTTTTCTCTCCTCCTATGAACCCCAGTTCCCAGCCTCTGGGAAAATCGTATCTTGAAGATATTTTCTCAGGGGTTGTTCCACGGAGCTGGGGCCGAGCCTGGAGACCCAAAGGCACAGAGGAAGGCAAGACCACATGGACAAGCCTTTGCTCTTTAGTATAGCTCTAATGAACCTCACTCTGTCAGGATCTTTCTTGATTCCTACGGAGATACACCTGTGTGTGAAGCTGCGGCCACAGAGAGCCTGATTACCCCTGTGCAGCGCTGAGTCTGGGCGGCTAAACAACAGCTTGGGAATGCAGCCTGGGGCGCTTCCCTTCCCTCTGACAGAGCTCTCCTTCGGTCCCTAAGCCCTCTGCAAGTAGGCATGGATCATAGGTGCAAAGGGAAGGGAAGAGCGGAGCTGAGGCCAGTAAGGCGCCCGCCAGTCACGTCTCCCCCACTTCCGCAGTCTGTTCCTTCCCCTGCGCGAAAGCTAGAAGCTGGGAAGTGCTTGGCGAGGCTCGCCCAGGCAGAGCAGCCTCTAGGCCGGGGCTCTGCGATATCGCGCCTGGGCGCAGATCTGGAGCTCCGCCGGAGTGGAAGCTCATTCGGTCCTTCCCAATACAGGCTTGCAAGCACCCGACAGCGGCCTGACTCTATTCTCCCGCGTGCTGGGAGTGGGCTTCCAATCCAGGGCACAGAGCACTGCCTGGAGCTCTCTGCTCAGGGGCTGGTTCCCCTGCACTGGGACTGTGCTAGGGAGCCCAAAGGCACAGGGGAAGGCCCCAAACCACATGCACACGACTCTGCTCTGGAGCTGAGCTCCGGAGAAGCCCAGTCTGTAAGGCGGTTTCTGAACACAAACGGAGGAACACTCTGGCTGTGGAGCTCCCTCCCCATGACAGGGGCACTGGGACCCTGATTCCCTCCGTTCAGCGCTGAGTCTGGGCTACCAAGCAACAGCTTGGGAATGCAACCTGGGGCATTTCCCTTCCCTCAGACAGAGGTCTCCTTGCGGGAGGCTTTCGCAGTTTACACACCCCCGTGCCCTAAGCCGTCTGCAAGGAGGCCTGGCTCCTAGGTCCAAAGGGAAGGCAAGAGCGGAGCTGAGGCCAGTCAGGAGCCAGTCATGTCGCCCACACTCCCGCAGCCTGCTCCTTTGCAGGTGCAAACGCTAGAAGCTGGGAAGGGCTTGGCGAGGCTCGCCCAGGCAGAGCAGCTTCTCAACAGGGGCTCTGTCCTATCGCGCCTGGGCGCAGGTCTGCAGCTCCGCCGGTGTGGAAGCTCACTCGGTCCTTTCCAATACAGGCTTGCAAGGACCCGCCGGCAGCCTAACTCATCTCTCCCGCGTGCTGGGACTGGGCATCCAGGCCTGGGCACAAAGCACTGCCTGGAGCTCTTTGCTCAGGGGCTGGTTCCCCTACACTGGGGCTGTGCTAGGGAGCCCAAACGCACATGTCAAGGCCCCAAAACACATCCACACGTCTCTGCTCTGCAACAGAGCTCCGGGGAAGCCCAGTCTGGCAGGCGCTTTCTGGGCACAAAGGGAGGAACACTCTGGCTGTGGAGCTTCCTCCCCAAGACAGGGGCACTAGGACCCTGATTCCCTCCGTTTACCGCTGAGTCTGCATTGCCAAGCAACAGCTTGGGAACGCAGCCTGGGGCGCTTCCCTTCCCTCGGACAGAGCTCTCCTTGCGGTAGGCCTTGGTAGTTTGCATACAATGGAGCCCTAAGCCCTCTGCAAGTTGGCCTGGCTCCTAGGTCCAAAGGGCAGGCCAGAGCGGAGCTGAGGCTGTCAGGCTCCAGACACATCTCCCATACTCCTACATCCTGCTCCTACCCGGGCGTGAACGCTAGAACCTGGGAAGGTACCTGGACCGTGCAGGGGCGGGGCGAACGCGGGCGGCGTGGGGCGGGGTTCGGCTTCTGGCGGGGGTGGGGGCGGGCTTCCCAGTTGTGCTCTCGGAGGTGGACACTGAGGCTGAAAACGCCCCGGGAGCGCACCCGGGACTGGGTAAACCCGGGCTGCGCGGGTCGAGATTCCGATGGCTTTAGGTGGGGGTCGGTCCCAGTTGTGCTCCCGGGGGTCGCCACTGCGGCTGGGAACGCGCAGGGAGCGCGGCAGGGGCGGGGCTAACACTGGCGGCACGGGGCGGGGGTCGGCTCATGGGGGGGATGGGGAGGGGTTCCCAGTTGTGCTCTAGGGGGTTGCAACTGCGGCTGGGAACGCCCATTTCGTCCGCTCCTGGGTCCCCAAGGATCGCCATCCCGTGGGTGCAGCGGAGGGCTGCGGACCACAGGTAAGGGAACTGGGACTGCGTGGAGCAGGGAACCAAGTATTCCGCCGTCTGTTGGCACATTCTCGGAGCTCCCCAACCTGGCGGTCGCAGAAAAGCCTTGCCTTTGGGGTCAAGGCCTTTACCGCTCCACCCCTCTGCTGAAAAATCTCAGAGTCTGCGCGCTTCTTCCAAGCAGCCTAGTGTCCGCTGGAAGTCCAAGGGACAGAACACTGAACTCTGGCCGGCTGGCCCAGCCCTGCTTCTGGCACTTTGTAAGCCAGCGGGCCCTTGAGCACCTGCTGGGATGGGAAAGGGAAGGGTCCACGGATTGCACCCTAGAAACTTAGTAGGGTGCATGGATTTCAAACCCTGGTGGCCGCCCAGGCAGCAAAGAAGGGGGTGGGCACCTTGCTGTCCTTTCATGGCAGAATCTGTGGTTGTCCAGCTGCTTGGGCCTTTTCATGAGGACCCTGTGCAATAAAAGTTTGGTGTTTTGGAACTGAATAATTAGAACGTGTAAAAGCTTTAAATTATGTGGTGGTGTAATTAAAAAACAAAACAAAACAAAACCAAGCTCCAAGTGTTTTGAAAATGGAGGTTTAAATATTGAAGGACTGTATTCCTTGCACTGTGGCATTCTATCAAGAAGTGTGCAGGATTTTTTTTTTTTTAAGAAAAGTGTTCGAAGTGAGGGAAACAGGAAACCCAGAGGTGCCCCTGTATTTTGGGGAAGGCCTTAGGAGGTCACTTGGAAATGCTGCTGGCTGTGCGGGAGCAGGGCAGATGGGCTGTGCAGGCTTGTCCTTTGCATGGATGTTCTTGTGTGTGGAAACCCAGCTCGGAGCCATCTCCTGATGTGTAAGAATTTCGCAGACAAACCTTGAGCTAAGCAATGCATTTTTTCCTAAGAAAATGTTTGTCTTAAGCGATGTAAATATCCTATGTATTTCCGCTAGACTCTGGCTTCAGGTCGGTTCCCCCAAAAGGCTCAGAAGTGATTTGAACAAAACAGCATGTTTTCCTCCTAGCTTGTTCTCCTTATATATGTTAAGGAAATGATATATTTGCCTGCAATGCTGCCTTTCTTCAAGATTCATGTCAATCAAGTTTTGGCCCGGGATGACTCACCTGCTGCCAATATTATCTCAATGCATGTCGTGGGGGAGGGGCCTGGTGCCATTCCCTGAAACAGTTCCTTTCTTTCCTTAGCTGACTGCTAGTGCCTGTAGAATATCTGGCTAAAGACCAGCAGGGGGTACTCTTACTACCCCCCCCACCCCGCCTCGAGTCTAAGTCAGCAGCTTTCTCTATCTCTTTAATACTTTAATAACACTTGATGACACAAAAGCTCTGAGCGATCAAATCATATCAAATCTTCATTTCAGATTGAAGATGCATTCCATGGTATTGCCATCTTAAGTCTTTCCATCGTTATGGAATATCTGTCCATGTATTCAGGATAGTTTCAGCCAGGGTGTATAATTTCCAGTGTGCCAGTCTTGTCATCCTCGTTACATCCATGGCAAAGTGTTTTATTCATGTTGATATTATTGAAAGGGAATTTTTTAAAATTCCTTTTCAGATTATTATCTGCTAATGTATACAGATAAAACTGTGTAATCATTCATTTTTATCAGTTTGGACAGCTTGATAGTTGTCTTTAATTTCTTTACTTTCTGACACTTTAAGATTATCCTGGGACACATATGTAATGCCTCACCCCTAAATTCAGACATGTGTTCAAAGAACTTCTGTCCTTTTATTTATTTATTTATTCTTTAACATTGAAATCGTTTTGACTATGCTGGGTGTTTGTTGCTAGATGGAAGTAGCTAGGACCTCTGGACTGCAGTCTCTCATCTCTTGCTGACCTCTTGTTGACCTCTGCAGATTCCTGGTAGGTGGGAGCTTGTTAGTTCCTTGTTCCTTATCAGAACCTCCTGTGGTAAGTGTTTTTCTCTTCTCTGTTGCCTGGTAAGGGTGGGTGGTCATGGGCATCCCAAAGTTGGCTAGAAGTCAATTATTTAGGCAGGCTTGTGCATAGATATGGGAGAAGGCAATGGCACCCCACTCCTGGAAAATCCCAAGGACGGAGGAGCCTGGTAGGCTGCAGTCCATGGGGTGGCTAAGAGTCGGACACCACTGAGCGACTTCATTTTCACTTTTCACTTTCATGCATAGGAGGAGGAAATGGCAACCCACTCCAGTGTTCTTGCCTAGAGAACCCCAGGGACTGCGGGGCCTGGTGGGCTGCCATCTATGGCGTGGCACAGGGTCGGCCTCAACTGAACCACTTAGCAGCTGCAGCAGCAGCAGCAGCAGTGCATAGATATCAAAGGGGATGAGAACAGTCAGGTAGGATCACATATGTCACCGTGAAACAATACTTCTCCTCTTAGCCAAAGCTAACAAAAGATTTCTGTTCTAGGTCAACCTAGAAGAGATCACTTAAGAGGTAAAGAAACTTAAACTCCATTAGCAAAGGCAGTTCAACATCTCAAGAAAACTTGTGCTAGGCACAAAACTCTTTTCTGGGGGCCTACTTTCCCTACAACCTCCTTATCCCATTCTGTACCCATTCCTTTGCTTCTCCCATCCTGAAAATGCCACCTCTAAGACAGAACTACTTCGTTTTCCTTCTTAAAGTGTGATTGCATTCCATACATTCTTGTAATAACAAGTCATACATTTCCCTTCAGCAACCAAGAACTCACTCTTATATTGGCATTTGATAGATTGGTGAGCATACCTATCAGTGATAATAGCGCCCACCCCGCTTCCTGCAAGAACAGAACAAAACAAAACAAAACAAAAAAATTGCTTTCTTACATTTAATATGTTCGGATGGTGCCAGTCACTATTCATGCAGAGTCAAAAATCTCTTTTGTTTCTGTGTAAAAGGGAGGTCCTTTCAAGTCGTGAATGTTTAAGAAGTTTCATTTATTTGGAAGTGACCTAGCTATTCAATACACTGTCGTCACTTAGTTTAGCACCAGGATAGAAACTCAGGTAACCAAAACACCTGGAGGAACGATTGTAAGTTCAGTTCAGTTCAGTTGCTCAGTCGAGTCTGACTCTTTGTGACCCCGTGGCCTGCAGGACGCCAGGCTTCCGTGTCCATCACCAACTCCAGGGGCTTGCTCAAACTTATGTCCATCGAGTCACTGATGCCATCCAACCATCTTATCCTCTGTCATCCCCTTCTCCTCTGCCTTCAATCAAGACTACGAGAGGCGGATATTTTAGAGTATAATTATTGTTAAGAGTTTATCTAAAAGCTCATATCACATTTACATTTTTTACATTGGTTGTTGCTGTTTCCAGGTACTTTCTTGCTGACAAGCTTGTGACACATATAACAATAGAGCAATTTTTACCTTAGAATAAACCTAGGCACTATGAACATGTTGTGCTTAATGTTGTTGACTCTTAGACATGTCGATAATGGAGGAGCAAAACCAAAAATACTAGATATTTAATATTGACTAGTTCCCAGTTCACGGGACTCTGACATTCATTTAGGTCAATGTTTTCTTGTATTTCCAGCACTTTGATTTGGAAGGACTGACTTGTCTTGAGACCATTGATATCAGAACACAGAACTTTAGCAATATTATCAAAAAACACAAGGCTCACACTGACACATACCTTAATCCAAAGAGACAGACAAGACATCTTCCAGTTTTCCGCCTGAGATTTAAAATATTTCTTTGAGCCAGGCTTCTGGTGAGTGGGGGAATGGGGGTGGCAGTGAGGCAGGCTTGGGTAACAAGCTAATTGTTGGTCATTGCATATGCAAAGAACCAGCATTCCGGGTTCCAAGGAAAAAAGTTTCCTTGGTAACCAACTTTGTCTGGTTCTATAGAATATGATGGCCCTCCTAGGTCAGGTCATCTTGCCTTTCTGTAGTCCTCGTTTTATCCCTAAATCATAGACAGCTTGGATTGTCTCTGTGGGGTGTATGTATTGTCCTCATGTTTGACCTGGCGGCAGCAGCGAGGTCCGAGAGCCTCTCCTGGAACCGGGCGTGGGGACGGGGCTCACCAGGAGCCACTGGTGAAGTTGGGCAGCGGTCCTGGAGCGCGGCAGGGGCGGGGCGAACCCGGGCGGCGCAGGGCGGGTGTCGGCTCCTGGCGGGGGTGGGGGAGGGCTTCCCAGTTGTGCTCTCGGAGATGGCCACTGCGGCTGGAAACGCTCCGGGAGCGCACCCAGGGCGGGGTAAACCTGGGCTGCACAGGTCGAGATACCGCTCGCTGTGGGTGGGTGGTCGGTCCCTGTTGTGCTCCCGGGGGTCGCCAATGTGGCTGGGAACCCGCCGGTAGCCCCGCAGGGCCGGGGCGAAACCTGGCGGCGCGGGACGGGGTGGGGGGTCCGTTCGCAGCGGGGGTCGGCTCCTGGCGGAGGTGAGGGAGGGCTTTCCAGATGTGCTGTTGGGGGTCGCCATTGCGGCTGGGAATGCCCATTTCGTGAACTCCTGGATCCCCAAGGATGGGCATCCATTGGCCACAGCGCAGGGGTGCGGAACACAGGTAAGGGAATGGGGACTGTGTAGAGCAGGGAACCATGTATTCCGCCCTGTGTTGGCACAGTCTCAGAGCTCCCCAACCTGACGGTCGCAGAAAGGCCTCGTCTTTGGGGTCAAGGCCTTTACCGCTCCACCCCTCTGCTGAAAAACCTCAGAGTCTGCGCGGTTTTCCCAAGCAGCCTAGTGTCCGCTGGAAGTCCAAGGGACAGAACCCTGAATTCTGGCCGGCTGGCCCAGCCCTGCTTCTGGCACTTTGTAGGCCAGTGGGCCCTGGAGCACCTGCTAGGATGGGAAAGGGAAGGGTACGCGAATTGCACCCTGGTGGCCGCCGAGGCAGCAAAGAAGTGGGGAGGGCACCTTACTGCCCTTTAATGGCAGACAGAATCTGTGGATGTCCTGCTGCGTGGGCCTTTTCATGGGGACCTTGTGCAATAACAGTTTACCGGTGACTTTAGGGAACTTCCCAGGGTGCCTCTGAGAGGCGAGGGATCCTGTGGAGGTGGCGGGGCCCCTCGGGACTCCGCTGGGTCTGGCGCAACGGAAGAGGGCCTCACCTCGAGGGGACGCAGGAACCTCAGGCTTCCTCTCTGTTTCGGACTCCGACCGCAGGGTCCCTGCAGAGTTGGGACAGGAGAGTCAGGCCTCGTCTTGTCTGAGGAAGGGAACCCCGCTGGCCTCTCGAGTTGCTCAGGGGGTCTCAGGCCCCTCGTCGAGCTGTTTGTGGAACCCGCGGGTCTTTGCGGACGATGAACGGGGGTGGCAGTGCCCCTTCGTGTTGTGCCTTCACACACAGGGTTGCCTTCGAAGAGGGGTCCGGGCCTCGGGTCCTTCTCAAGAGTGGAACGGGGAATCGGGGCGTTCGGCCTGTGGCACCACCCACGTGGCTCGTCTCGAATTTCCTCGTGAGACCGGCCTCATCCTGAGGTGCGCCGGGAAGGCCGGGAACCCCTTCCAGACCACGCAGGGGAATCGCCTCTCCTGTCGCGATCAGGAGGGGAGAAGGGGCTCAGAGGAAGCGGTGCCGGGACCCTCGGTGTTCCCCTCGAGGGAAACCCGGCATGTCGGGGGACTTTTGGGGGTCGCAGGAAGGCTGTCAGGGACCGTTTCGCCCTTCAGGGCGGAACAGGGGACTTCCCTTGAGACGCCGTCGCGGGCAAGGGCCTCATATTGGCAAGAGGTGGGAACCACGTGGTTTTTCTCGAGTTGCGGCGGCATTCTCGAGTTACGACGGGGATCTCAGCCTTCCCCTGGGGTTGGCCCTGGGAAGCCCAATCTTCCCCTCGGGTTGCGAGGGAAAGCTGGGGGTTGTGCTCGAGTCACTGCAGGGCCGAAGAGACCTCACCTAGGCGTGTGTCCGGGACCTAATATTCCTCTCCAGGGAAGGCAGGGATCTCGGGGTTGCATTCCAGGCTCCCCCGAGGAGTCAGGCCTCGTCTCGAGGGGAAGCCAAGGACTCTGCTCTCCTCTCGAGTCGCGACGCGGGTCTCTTGGAGCCCCCTGAGCGGCCTCAAGGGAGTCCAGCCTCCTCTTCCGTTTGGAGAGAGGACCCGGGATTGCTCTCCAGGCCATGCAGGAAAAGAAGGCCCTCAGCTCGCGAGGATGGGGGCGTCTCAGGGGTTTCCTCGAGCTGCGGCGCCCGTGGGGGTTTTCTCCCGAGGCACGACGAGGATCTCAGGGAGCCTCTCGTGCGGCGCCAGGGAAGTCAGGTCTCCATGCGCGTGGCGAGGGGGAGCGCGTCCTGGCTCTCGAGTCACGGGAGGGGACTAGGGCCTCGAGACGCGTTGAAGAAGGACTCTCGAGGTCTTTGTCGGGGGGCGGCGGGAAACCCTCGTTTCCCTCGCCTTCTGCCGGGGACCTTAGGGAACTTCCCAGGGTGCTTCTGAGAGGTGAGGGATCCTCTGGAGGTGGCGGGGCCCCACGGGACTCCGCTGGGTCTGGCGCAACGGAAGAGGGCCTCACCTCGAGGGCAGGCAGGAACCTCAGGCTTCCTCTCCGTTTCGGACTCCGACCGCAGGGTCCCTGCAGAGTTGGGACAGGAGGGTTAGGCCTTGTGTTGTCTGAGGAAGGGAACCCCGCTTGCCTCTCGAGTTGCTCAGGGGGTCTCAGGCCCCTCGTCGAGCTGTGTGTCGAACCCGCGGGTCTTTGCGGACGATGCACGGGGGTGGCAGTGCCCCTTCGTGTTGTGCCTTCACCCACAGGGTTGCCTTCGAAGAGGGGTCCGGGCCTCAGGTCCTTCTCAAGAGCGGACCGGGGAATCGGGGGCGTTCGGCATGTGTCACCACCCACGTGGCTGGTCTCGAATTTCCTCGTGAGGACGGCCTCATCCTGAGGTGCGCCGGGAAGGCCGGGAACCCCTTCCAGACCAGGCAGGGGATTCGACTCTCCTGTCGCGTTCCGGAGGTGAGAAGGTTCTCAGATGAAGC
This sequence comes from Bubalus kerabau, assembly GCF_029407905.1. NCBI lineage: Eukaryota > Metazoa > Chordata > Mammalia > Artiodactyla > Bovidae > Bubalus > Bubalus kerabau. Next base: position 513,441 of record NC_073644.1, on the reverse strand, counting down.
AGTGCCGGGACACTCGGTGTTCCCCTCGAGGGAAGACGGCGTATCGGGGAACTTTTGGGGGTCTCAGGTAGGCTGTCAAAGACCGTCGCCATTCAGGGCGGAACAGGGGACTTCCCTTGAGATCCCGTCCCGGGCCAGGGCCTCATCTTGCCAATAGGTGGGAACCACGTGGTTTTTCTCGAGTTGCGGCGGGATTCTCGAGTTTCGACGGGGATCTCAGCCTTCCTCTTGGGTTGGCCCTGGGAAGCCCAATCTTCCCCTCGAGTTGCGAGGGAAAGCTGGGGTTTGCGCTCGAGTCACTGCAGGGGCCAAGAGACCTCACCTAGGCGTGTGTCCGGGACCTAATATTCCTCTCCAGGGAAGGCGGGGATATCGGGGTTCCATTCCAGGCTCCCCCGGGGAGTCAGGCCTTGTCTCAAGGGGAAGCCAAGGACTCCGCTCTCCTCTCGAGTCGCGACGCGGATCTCTTGGAGCCCCCTGAGCGGCTTCAAGGGAGTCCAGCCTCCCTTCAGTTTGGAGAGAGGACTCGTGATTGGTCTCCAGACCATGCAGGAAAATCATGCCCTCATCTCGCGATGACCGGGGTGTCTCATGTGTTTCCTCGAGCTGCCGCGCCAGTGTGGGTTTCCTCACAAGGTACGATGAGGAGCTCATGGAGCCTCTCGTGCAGTGCCAGGTTAGTCAGGTCTCCATGCGCATGGCGAGGGGGAGTGTGTCATGGCTCTCGAGTCATTGTAGGGGAATCGCGACTCAACACATTTTGAAGCCCTCTCGAGGTCTTTCTCGAGTCACGGTAGAAAACCCAGGGTTCCCTCGACTTGTGCCTGTGACCTCAGGGAGCTTCTCATTGTGCCTCTGAGAACTCAGGGATACTGTGGAGTTGGTAGGGGCCTCTCGGGACTCCACTGGTTGTGGTGCAATGGAAGAGGGCTTCATCTCGAGTGGACGCAGGAACCTCAGGCTTCCTCTCCGTTTCTGACTCGGATCCCATGGTCCCTGCAGAGTAGGGACAAGAGAGTCACACCTAGTCTTCTGTTGAGGAATGGACCTTCGTTTGCCTTTCGAGTTGTTTACAGGGCGACAGGCCACTTGTCGAAATGTCTGTGGGACCTGCGGGTTTTTCTGGACGATGCACGCGGGTGTCAGTGCCCCTTCGTGTTGTGCCTTCATCCACAGGTTTTCCTTCAAAGAGGTGTGCTGGCATCGGGTTCTTTTCAAGAGTGGACCGTGAAATTGGGGTCTTTTGACATGTGGCACCACCCACGAGGCTACGTCTCGAACTTCCTCATGAGACCGGCCTCATCCTGAGGTGCGCCCGGAAGGTCGGGAACCCCTTGCAGACAGAGAAGGGGAGTCGACCCTCCTGTCGCAATCAGGAGAGGAGAAGGGGCTCAGATGAAGTGGTGCCGGGAACCTCGGTGTTCCCCTTGAGTGAGTCTGGTATGTCACGGAACTTTTGGGGTCGCATCAAGGGTGCCAAGTACCGTTTCGCACTTCAGGATGGAACGTGGGACTTCTCTTGACATGCTGTTGCGGACAAAGGGCCTCATCTTGCGATGACGAGGGAAGCACGTGGTTTTCCTCGAGTTGCGGTGGGATTCTCGAGTTACGACGGGGAATTCAGGCTTCCTCTTGTGTTGGCCCAGGAAGTCTAATCTTCCATTCGAGTTGCCAGGGAGAGCTGGGGATTGGGCTCCATTCACTGAAGGGCAAACTAGACCTCATCTAGGCTTGTATCCAGGACTTAATGTTCCTCTCCATAGGCGACAGGGATTTGGGGTTGCATTCCATACTCACCCGGGGAGTCAGGCCTCATCTCGAGGGGAAGCAAAGGACTCCACTCTCTTCTCGAGTCGCGACAGGTATCTCTTGGAGCCCACTGAGTGGTCTTTGCTCTGTAGGAGAGCTCTAGTGTTCATAAGCCTGTATATAAGTGAACACAGACATTCTGTGTGCATGTTGCTGCATACCCAAAATAGGGCCACAAGGAGCCTCATGCTCTCCATGCGGCGCAGAAGCTGTGCAGCCACGCAGCAGCTGAAGAATCCAACCAATTGCTCTTTTCTTACCTCTGACAGAGCTCGCATTGCCGTAGCCCTTGGCAGTTTGAAAACACTGGACCCTAACCCCTCTCAAAGTAGGCCTGGGTTCTAGTTCGAATAGAAAGTCAATAGCGGAGCTGAGGACAGGAACGCGGCAGTCATTTATCACACGCTCCTGCAGCCTGCTACTACAGGGACACTAACGCTAGAAGCTAGGAATGTCTTTGCAAGGTGCGCAAAGGACAAGGGAGAACCTCGACCCTGACTCTAGTATTTCAGTCCCCTGAGCAGATCTGAGGTTCTCCCGCTGTAGAAGCTAACCCATTCCTTTCAAATACAGGCTTCCTAACACAGGGCCAGTTGGCTGCTTGCTCTTCCACGAAGCAGGCTTCCTTAACTTGCAAACTGCGAATTCCGCTTAACAGCCTGGAGGAAAATCGCTTCTTGGAAGATTTTTTTCAGAGGCTGTATCCCCGGAGCTGGGGCCAAGCTAGGGGACCCATACTGACACGGGAAGGCAAAACCACATCCAATGTCTTTGCTCTGGAGGACAGCTTTGGTGAGCCTAAGTCTTTCAGGAATATTTCTGGCTCCAACAGAGTCAAATTCTGTGTGTGAAGCTGCACAGCCAAAATAGGGGAACAGAGAGCCTGATTCTCTCTGTGTAGCTTTGAAGCTGTCATTCAAACAACAGCTTGAGAATCCATACAATGCTCTCCCTTTCTGCTAAGAGAATTCTCATTGCTGTCGTCCTTGACAGTTTGTAGAAATCCGCACCCTAACCCTTCTCCAAGTAGGCCTGGGTCCTAGCTCGGAACAACAGGCAACGGCGGAGCTGAGGCCAGTAAGGCACAAGTGAGGTCTCACACACTCTTGCAGCCTGATCGTCCAGGAGCAGTAAGGCCTCTTTTTCCCTGCAGGAGGCTCGCTTGCCTTGCCTCCTGTGAACTGCATTTCCCAGCCTGGGCGCAAAGCTGTTCCTGGAGATTTTTTCTCAGGGGCTGTTTCCCTGGAGCTGGGTCGGACCTCGGGGGCCCAACTCACAGGGGAAGACAAAACCACATGGACAGGTCTATGCTCTGTAGGAGAGCTCTAGTGAACCTCATCTCTCAGGAACATTCTTGGCTTCTACAGAGACACCTCTGTGCATGAAGCTACACACCCAACATAGTGGCAAAGGGAGTCTGATTCTCTCCGTGGGTGCTGATGCTTTGTGGCAAAGCACCTGCTAAGAATCCGTCCGCATAGGCTTCCCTCACCTTGACAGAGGTCTCATTGCTGTAGTCCTTGGCAGTTTGGAAAGAAGCAGACCCTTACCCTTCACCAAGTAGGCCCTTGTCCTTGTTTGAATGGAAAGGCAGTAGCTGAGCTGAGGCCAGTAAAGCGCCAGTCAAGTCTGACATATTCCCGATGCCTGCTCCTTCATGGAAAATAACGTTAGAATCTGGGAATGTCTTTGCAAGGCTGGCAAAGGGCAGTCAGGAACCTCGACCCTGCCTCTGGAATTTCTATCTTCTCAGCACATCTGGCGGTCTTGGTCAGGAGAAACTAACCCATTCCTTGCAAATATAGGCTTCCAAACACAGGCCGGTTGGCTGTCTCTTCTTGCCGAAGGAAGCTTGCTTATCCCACCTCCTGTGCACTCCACTTCCCAGCCTGGGTGATAAGAGGTTCTTGGAGATCTTTTCTCAGAGGCTGTTTCCAAGGAGCAGGGGCTGATCCCAGAGACCCACACGCACAGGGGAAGGGAAAACCGCATGGATAAGTCTTTGCTCTCTAGGAGTGCTCTAGTGAACCTCAGTCTATGGGGAATGTTCTTGGCTCCAACGGGGACATCTCTGTGTGGGAAGCTGCATTGCCAACATAGAGACACAGAGACCTGATTCTCTCTGTGCAGCTTTGACGCTGTCGTTCAAACAACAAATTGAGAATCCACACAATGCTCTCCCTTACCACTGAGAGAGTTATCATTGCTGTAGCCCTTCGCAGTTTCTGGAAATCGGCACACAAACACTTCTCCAAGTAGGCCTGGGTTCAAGTTCAGATGAACATGCAATAGCGGAGCTGAGGCCAGTAAGGCACCAGTCAGGTGTCACACACTCTGGCAGCCTGCTCCTCCAGGGACAGTAAGGCCTCTAGTTCCCTTCAGGAGGCTCGCTTGCCTTACTTCCTGTGAACAGCGTTTCCCAGCCTGGGCGGAAAGCAGTTCCTGGAGATCTTTTCTCAGGGGCTGTTTCCCCGGAGTTGGGGCGGACCTCGGGGACCCAACTCACAGGGGAAGGCAAAACCAAATGGACAGGTCTATGCTCTGTAGGAGATCTCTAGTGAACTGCCGGGGTCCAGCCCCAGCTGATCCAGGGTATTCGAAGCAGAGACGGCGTAGGCGAGGGTCAGGGAACAACTGCTTAATTAAACGTTAATTAAGGATATAAAGAGTAATAAAATGAGGATAGCTCAGTAGGAAAATTCAGTGGAGAAAAGAGGCTGAGTAGCTTGGTTTACGCGGGGGACTAATAAAACTTCAAGACAAGAAGCTTGCACCACTTACGTAGGCCGCAGGCGTCCTTCCGTTCTCCCGAAGGAGAGGAGACACTGAGGCCTCCCCGGTCGGATCTTAGAAGCCCAGGCAAAATTAGTAAGCTTGGTGGGTTCCGCGCTCCAGATGGAGACTCAACCAGAGTGAGAGAGAGAGAGAGACATGGGGAGACCAGTCTTTCGAGAAACTGATCCCAATTCTTTATTTTCCATGGTCTACTTTTATACACTGAGATGTTATGCAAAAGTCACGTGGGGTCAGCAGTCCTGACTTTTATCAAAGTCAGGTGCTTCATACAAAAGTATACAGAGGTCTTAGGGGTGTTACATCATCTTCTGGCCGGGGGGCCTGCTGACAATTTACGACCCTCTCCTTGTGACAGCGGTCAGTCAACCAGGACACTTATTTCTCCAGGGGTGATTATTCTTAAAACAGACGCCACCCAAATAAAGTTACATTCCTATAGGGTGAGGGTGTAGTGGGTTTTAGTTAAGGAAAGAATTTACTTAGCCTAAGGTCTAACGTGATTTATATCAAAGGTTAATACTTATTTCTTCTATATATTCATTAATGTGTATAAGGGCAGGGGATGTGGAGACTTAGCAGTAAACATCAGCTCAACAAATGAAAAACCCTTCACCAATATGATTTCTAATCAGCCCATTATACTTATACTAATAATTTTCTAACTTTTCTAAGGAACCTGTTTTTAGAAGGTTTAAAGCATCTCGTGCCTCTCATGGTTGGGAGGCTGTGAGCAATCACATGTGGCCGGACAAGCCTGTCAGGCAGGCTAGAGAACCTTCAGAGGAGTTTGTAGGTTAAAACACTCTTGTCACACCCAGGGGTTTTTATCAACTGGAGCTCTAGGTTAACTCCTTCTCCGAAAGAGGTGGTGGGGGACAGCCCCCCATAAAGTCAGAGGTGTAGGTGAGAGCACAAAGTAGTAAGGTAGGCAGGCTCTGGTTATGGGGGTAGATGCTCGAGGATTTCCAGGGGGACTCCTGAGGCTCCACCCGCCTTTGCATATGTCGAGCCTCCTTCCTCATGACCTTTGCCATGGGCGGAGTGCCTCACTCTGGCCCCCAACAGTGAACCTCCTCTCTCAGGAACATTCTTGGCTCCTATCGAGACACCTCTGTGCGTGTAGCTACACACGCAACGTAGGGGCAAAGGGAGCCAGATTCTTTCCGTGGGGTGCTGATGCTTTGTGGCAAAGCACCTGCTTGAGAATCCATCAGCTTACGCTTCCCTCGCCTTGACAGAGGTCTCATTGAAGTAGCCCTTGGCAGTTTGGAAAGAAGAGGACCCTTACCTTTCATAAAGTGGGCCCTTGTCCTAGTTTGAAAGGAAAGGCAAGAGCTGAGCTGAGGCCAATAAGGCGCCAGTCAAGTCTGACATATTCCCGAAGCCTGCTCCTTCATGGAAAATAACGCTGTAATCTAGGAATGTCTCTGCAAGGCTGGCAAAGGGCAGTCAGGATCCTGCACCCTGCCTCTGGAATTACCGACTTCTGAACAGATCTGGAGGTCTCCCTTAGGGGAAGCTAACCCATTCTTCCAAATAGAGGCTTCCAAACGCAGGCCGCTTGGCTGCCTCTTGCTCTCTGAAGGAGGCCTGCTTTTCCCGCCTCCTATGAACCCCACATCCCAGCCTCTGGGAAAAGCGGATCTTGAAGATCTTTTCTCAGGGGTTGTTTCCACGGAGCTGGGGCCGAGCCTGGAGCCCCAAACGCACAGGGGAAGAAAAACCACATGGACAAGTCTTTGCTCTCTAGGAGAGCTCTAGTGAACCTCACTCTGTCAGGAACGTTCTTGTTTCCTATGGAGACACCCCTATCTGTGAAGCTGTGTACCAAACATGGAGACACAGAGTCTGATTCTCTCTGTGCAGCTTTGAAGCTGTCGTTCAAACAACAGCTTGAAAATCCATTCAATGCTCTTCCTTACCCGTGACACAGTTCTCATTGCTATACCCCTTGGCAGTATTTAGAAATCCATACCCAAACACTTCTCCTAGTAGGCCTGGGTCCTAGTTTGGAGAAACACGCAATGGCGGAGCTGAGGCCAGTAAGGCACCAGTCAGGTCTCACACACTCTGGCAGCCTGATCGTCCAGGGAGACTAAGGCCTGTTGTGCCTTGCAGGAGGCTCGCTTGTGTTACCTCCTGTGAACTGCGTTTGCCAGCCTGGGGGAATAGCGGTCCCTGGAGATCTATTCTCAGTGGCTCCTTCCCCTGAGCTGGGGCGGACCTCAGGGACCCAACTCACAGGGCAAGGCAAAACCATATGGACAGGTCTATGCTCTGTAGCAGACTTCTAGTGAACCTCATCTCTCAGGAACATTCTTGGCTCCTATAGAGACACTTCTGTGTGTGAAGCTGCGTACCTAACATAGGGGCAGAGAGAGCCTGATTCTCTCAGTTCATTTTGACCCTGTCGTTCAGAAAACAGCTTGAGAATCCATAAAATGCTCTCCCTTACCGCTGAGAGAATTCTCACTGCTGTAGCCCTTGGCACTTTGTAGAAATCCGCAGCCAAACGCTTCTCCAAATAGGCCTGGGTCCTAGTTCAGAGGAACAGGCAATGGTGGAACTGAGACCAGTAAGGTAACAGTCAGGTTTCACACACTCTGGCAGCCTGCTCCTCCAGGGATAGTAAGGCCTCTTTTTGTCTGCAGGGGATTCGCTTGCCTTACTTCCTGTGAACAGCGTTTCCCAGCCTCAGCGAAGCGGTTCCTGGAGATCTTTTCTCAGGGACAGTTTCCCCGGAGGTGTGGTGGACCTCGGGGACCCAACTCACAGGGGAAGGAAAAACCACATGGACAGGTCTATGCTCTGTAGGAGAGGTTTAGTGAACCTAATCTCTCAGGAACATTCTTGGCTCCTATAGAGACAACTCTGTGTGTGAAGCTACACTCCAAACATTGGGAAACAGAGATCTTGGTTCTCTCCGTGGGGTGCTGATGCTTTGTAGTAAAGCACCTGCTTGAGAATCCATCCTCTTAGGCTTCCCTCGCCTTGACAGAGGTCTCATTGCTGTAGCCCTTGGCAGTTTCAAAGAAGAAGACCCTTACCCTTCATAAAGTAGGCCCTTGTCCTAGTTTGGATGGAAAGGCAATAGCTGAGCTGAGGCCAATAAGGAGCCAGTCCCCTCTGACACATTCCCGAAGCCTGCTCCTTCATGGAATATAACTCTAGAATCTTGGAATGTCTTTGCAAGGCTGGCAAAGGGCAGTCAGGAACCAGCACCCTGCCTCTGGAATTACCGACTTCTGAGCAGATCTGGAGGTCTCCTTTAGGAGAAGCTAACCCATTCCTTCCAAATAGAGGCTTCAAAACACAGGCAGGTTGGCTGCCTTTCGTGCCCGAAGGAGGCTTGCTTTTCTCTCCTCCTATGAACCCCAGTTCCCAGCCTCTGGGAAAAGCGTATCTTGAAGATATTTTCTCAGGGGTTGTTTCCACGGAGCTGGGGCCGAGCCCGGGGCCCAAAGGCACAGGGGAAGGCAAGACCACATGGACAGGTCTATGCTCTGTAGCAGACCTCTAGTGAACCTCATCTCTCAGGAGCATTCTTGGCTCCTATAGAGACACCTCTGTGTGTGAAGCTGCGTACCTAACATAGGGGCACAGAGAGCCTGATTCTCTCTGTTCATTTTGACGCTGTCGTTCAGAAAACAGCTTGAGAATCCATAAAATGCTCTCCCTTACCACTGAGAGAATTCTCACTGCTGTAGCCCTTGGCACTTTGTAGAAATCTGCACCCAAACGCTTTTCCAAGTAGGCCTGGGTGCTAGCTCGGATGAACAGGCAATGGCGGAGCTGAGGCCAGTAAGGCAACAGTCAGGTTTCACACATTCTGGCAGCCTGCTCCTCCAGGGACTGTAAGGCCTCTTTTTCTCTGCAGGGGGTTCGCTTGCCTTACTTCATGTGAACAGCATTTCCCAGCCTTGGCGAAGCGGTTCCTGGAGATCTTTTCTCAGGGATAGTTTCCCCGGAGGTGTGGCGGACCTTGAGGACCCAACTCACAGGGGAAGGCAAAACCACATGGACAGGTCTATGCTCTGTAGGAGAGGTTTAGTGAACCTAATCTCTCAGGAACATTCTTGGCTCCTATAGAGACAACTCTGTGTGTGAAGCTACACTCCCAACATTGGTGCACAGGGAGCTTGATTCTCTCCGTGGGGTGCTGATGCTTTGTGGCAAAGCACCTGCTTGAGAATCCATCCTCTTAGGCTTCCCTCACCTTGACAGAGGTCTCATTGCTGTAGCCCTTGGCAGTTTGCAAAGAAGAAGACCCTTAACCTTCATAAAGTAGGGCCTTGTCCTAGTTTGAATGGAAAGGCAATAGCTGAGCTGAGGTCAATAAGGAGCCAGTCCCGTCTGACACATTCCCAAAGCCTGCTCCTTCATGGAAAATAACTCTAGAATCTAGGAATATCTTTGCAAGGCTAGCAAAGGGCAGTCAGGAACCAGTACCCTGCCTCTGGAATTACCGACTTCTGAGCAGATCTGGAGGTCTCCTTTAGGACAAGCTAACCCATTCCTTCCAAATAGAGGCTTCAAAACACAGGCAGGTGGGCTGCCTTTTCGTTCCCTATGGAGGCGTGCTTTTCTCTCCTCCTACGAACCCCGGTTCCCAGACACTGGGAAAAGTGGATCTTGAAGGTATTTTCTCAGGGGTTTTTTCACGGAGCTGGGGCCGAGCCTGGAGACCCAAAGGCACAGGGGAAGGCAAGACCACATGGACAAGCCTTTGCTCTTTAGTATAGCTCTAATGAACCTCACTCTGTCAGGATCTTTCTTGATTCCTACGGAGACACACCTGTGTGTGAAGCTGCGGCCACAGAGATCCTGATTACCCCTGTGCAGCGCTGAGTCTGGGCGGCTAAACAACAGCTTGGGAATGCAGCCTGGGGCTCTTCCCTTCCTTCGGACAGAGCTCTCCTTGCTGTAGGCCTTGGTAGTTTGCATACAATGGGGCCCTAAGCCCTCTGCAAGTTGGCCTGGCTCCTAGGTCCAAAGGGCAGGCCAGAGCGGAGCTGAGGCTGTCAGGCTCCAGACACATCTCCCATACTCCTACATCCTGCTCCTACCCGGGCGTGAACGCTAGAAGCTGGGAAGGTACCTGGACCCTGCAGGGGCGGGGCGAACGCGGGCGGCGTGGGGCGGGGGTCGGCTTCTGGCGGGGGTGGGGGCGGGCTTCCCAGTTGTGCTCCCGGGGGTCGCCACTGCGGCTGGGAACGCGCCGGGAGCGAGGCAGGGGCGGGGCTAACCCTGGGGGCCCGGGGCGGGGGTCGGCTCATGGGGGGGATGGGGAGGGGTTCCCAGTTGCGCTCTCGGGGGTTGCAACTGCGGCTGGGAATGCCCATTTCGTCCGCTCCTGGGTCCCCAAGGATCGCCATCCCGTGGGTGCAGTGGAGGGCTGCGGACCACAGGTAAGGGAACTGGGACTGCGTGGAGCAGGGAACCAAGTATTCCGCCGTCTGTTGGCACATTCTCGGAGCTCCCCAACCTGGCGGTCGCAGAAAGGCCTTGCATTTGGGATCAAGGCCTTTACCGCTCCACCCCTCTGCTGAAAAATCTCAGAGTCTGCGCGGTTCTTCCAAGCAGCCTAGTGTCCGCTGGAAGTCCAAGGGACAGAACACTGAACTCTGGCCGGCTGGCCCAGCCCTGCTTCTGGCACTTTGTAAGCCAGCGGGCCCTTGAGCACCTGCTGGGATGGGAAAGGGAAGGGTCCACGGATTGCACCCTAGAAACTTAGTAGGGTGCATGGATTTCAAACCCTGGTGGCCGCCCAGGCAGCAAAGAAGGGGGGAGGGCACCTTGCTGCCCTTTCATGGCAGAATCTGTGGTTGTCCAGCTGCGTGGGCCTTTTCATGAGGACCCTGTGCAATAAAAGTTTGGTGTTTTGGAACTGAATAATTAGAACGTGTAAAAGCTTTAAATTATGTGGTGGTGTAATTAAAAAACAAAACAAAACAAAACCAAGCTCCAAGTGTTTTGCAAATGGAGGTTTAAATATTGAAGGACTGTATTCCTTGCACTGTGGCATTCTATCAAGAAGTGTGCAGAATTTTTTTTTTTTTTTAAGAAAAGTGTTCGAAGTGAGGGAAACAGGAAACCCAGAGGTGCCCCTGTATTTTGGGGAAGGCCTTAGGAGGTCACTTGGAAATGCTGCTGGCTGTGCGGGAGGGCGGCAGATGGGCTGTGCAGGCTTGTCCTTTGCATGGATGTTCTTGTGTGTGGAAACCCAGCTCAGAGCCATCTCCTGATGTGTAAGAATTTCGCAGACAAACCTTGAGCTAAGCAATGCATTTTTTTCCTAAGAAAATGTTTGTCTTAAGCGATGTAAATATCCTATGTATTTCCGCTAGACTCTGGCTTCAGGTCGGTTCCCCCAAAAGGCTCAGAAGCGATTTGAACAAAACAGCATATTTTCCTCCTAGCTTGTTCTCCTTATCTATGTTAAGGAAATGATATATTTGCCTGCAATACTGCCTTTCTTCAAGATTCATGTCAATCAAGTTTTGGCCCGGGATGACTCACCTGCTGCCAATATTATCTCAATGCATGTCGTGGGGGAAGGGCCTGGTGCCATTCCCTGAAACAGTTCCTTTCTTTCCTTAGCTGACTGCTAGTGCCTGTAGAATATCTGGCTAAAGACCAGCAGGGGGTACTCTTACTACCCCCCCACCCCGCCTCAAGTCTAAGTCAGCAGCTTTCTCTATCTCTTTAATACTTTAATAACACTTGATGACACAAAAGCTCTGAGCGATCAAATCATATCAAATCTTCATTTCAGATTGAAGATGCATTCCATGGTATTGCCATCTTAAGTCTTTCCATCGTTATGGAATATCTGTCCATGTATTCAGGATAGTTTTCAGCCAGGGTGTATAATTTCCAGTGTGCCAGTCTTGTCATCCTCGTTACATCCATGGCAAAGTGTTTTATTCATGTTGATATTATTGAAAGGGAATTTTTTAAAATTCCTTTTCAGATTATTATCTGCTAATGTATACAGATAAAACTGTGTAATCATTCATTTTTATCAGTTTGGACAGCTTGATAGTTGTCTTTAATTTCTTTACTTTCTGACACTTTAAGATTATCCTGGGACACATATGTAATGCCTCACCCCTAAATTCAGACATGTTTTCAAAGAACTTCTGTCCTTTTATTTATTTATTTATTTATTCTTTAACATTGAAATCGTTTTGACTATGCTGGGTGTTTGTTGCTAGATGGAAGTAGCTAGGACCTCTGGACTGCAGTCTCTCATCTCTTGCTGACCTCTTGTTGACCTCTGCAGATTCCTGGTAGGTGGGAGCTTGTTAGTTCCTTGTTCCTTATCAGAACCTCCTGTGGTAAGTGTTTTTCTCTTCTCTGTTGCCTGGTAAGGGTGGGTGGTCATGGGCATCCCAAAGTTGGCTAGAAGTCAATTATTTAGGCAGGCTTGTGCATAGATATGGGAGAAGGCAATGGCACCCCACTCCTGGAAAATCCCAAGGACGGAGGAGCCTGGTAGGCTGCAGTCCATGGGGTGGCTAAGAGTCGGACACCACTGAGCGACTTCATTTTCACTTTTCACTTTCATGCATAGGAGGAGGAAATGGCAACCCACTCCAGTGTTCTTGCCTAGAGAACCCCAGGGACTGCGGGGCCTGGTGGGCTGCCATCTATGGCGTGGCACAGGGTCGGCCTCAACTGAACCACTTAGCAGCTGCAGCAGCAGCAGCAGCAGTGCATAGATATCAAAGGGGATGAGAACAGTCAGGTAGGATCACATATGTCACCGTGAAACAATACTTCTCCTCTTAGCCAAAGCTAACAAAAGATTTCTGTTCTAGGTCAACCTAGAAGAGATCACTTAAGAGGTAAAGAAACTTAAACTCCATTAGCAAAGGCAGTTCAACATCTCAAGAAAACTTGTGCTAGGCACAAAACTCTTTTCTGGGGGCCTACTTTCCCTACAACCTCCTTATCCCATTCTGTACCCATTCCTTTGCTTCTCCCGTCCTGAAAATGCCACCTCTAAGACAGAACTACTTCGTTTTCCTTCTTAAAGTGTGATTGCATTCCATACATTCTTGTAATAACAAGTCATACATTTCCCTTCAGCAACCAAGAACTCACTCTTATATTGGCATTTGATAGATTGGTGAGCATACCTATCAGTGATAATAGCACCCACCCCGCTTCCTGCAAGAACAGAACAAAACAAAACAAAACAAAAAAATTGCTTTCTTACATTTAATGTGTTCGGATGGTGCCAGTCACTATTCATGCAGAGTCAAAAATCTCTTTTGTTTCTGTGTAAAAGGGAGGTCCTTTCAAGTCGTGAATGTTTAAGAAGTTTCATTTATTTGGAAGTGACCTAGCTATTCAATACACTGTCGTCACTTAGTTTAGCACCAGGATAGAAACTCAGGTAACCAAAACACCTGGAGGAACGATTGTAAGTTCAGTTCAGTTCAGTTGCTCAGTCGAGTCTGACTCTTTGTGACCCCGTGGCCTGCAGGACGCCAGGCTTCCGTGTCCATCACCAACTCCAGGGGCTTGCTCAAACTTATGTCCATCGAGTCAGTGATGCCATCCAACCATCTTATCCTCTGTCATCCCCTTCTCCTCTGCCTTCAATCAAGACTATGAGAGGCGGATATTTTAGAGTATAATTATTGTTAAGAGTTTATCTAAAAGCTCATATCACATTTACATTTTTTACATTGGTTGTTGCTGTTTCCAGGTACTTTCTTGCTGACAAGCTTGTGACACATATAACAATAGAGCAATTTTTACCTCAAAAGAAACCTAGGCACTATGAACATGTTGTGCTTAATGTTGTTGACTCTTAGACATGTCTATAGTGGAGGAGCAAAACCAAAAATACTAGATATTTAATATTGACTAGTTCCCAGTTCACGGGACTCTGACATTCATTTAGGTCAATGTTTTCTTGTATTTCCAGCAGTTTGATTTGGAAGGGCTGCCTTGTCTTGAGACCATTGAAATCAGAACTCAGAACTTGAGCAATATTATCAAAAAACACAAGGCTCACACTGACACATACCTTAATCCAGACAGACAGACAAGACATCTTCCAGTTTTCCGCCTGAGATTTAAAATATTTCTTTGAGCCGTTTTCCTGGGGAGTGGGGGGGGGGAGTGGGGGTGGCAGCGAGGCAGGCTTGGGTAACAAGCTAATTGTTGGTCATTGCATATGCAAAGAACCAGCTTTCCGGGTTCCAAGGAAAAAAGTTTCCTTGGTACCCAATTTTGTTTGGATCTATAGACTCTCATGGCCCTCCTAGGTCAGGACATCTTTCCTTTCTGTAGTCCTCGTTTTATCCCTAAATCATAGACAGCTTGGATTGTCTCTGTGGGGTGGATGTATTGTCCTCGTGTTTGACCTGGCGGCAGTAGCGAGGTCCGAGAGCCTCTCCTGGAACCGGGCGTGGGGACGGGGCTCACCAGGAGCCCCTGGTGGAAGTGGGCAACGCCCTGGGAGTGCGCCAGGTGCGGGGCGATCCCGGGCGGCGCAGGTCGGGGTTCCGGTCGGGAGGGGGTGGGGGGCGGTAACAGTTGTGCTCTCGGGGGTCCCCACTGCAGCTGGAAACGCGCTGGGAGTTCGGCAGGGGCGGGGTGAACCCGGTAGGCGCGGGGCGGGGTTCGGCTCCTGGCGGGGGTGGGGGAGGGCTTCCCAGTTGTGCTCTCGGTGGTGGCCACTGAGGCTGGAAACGCGCCGGGAGCGCACCCGGGGCAGGGTAAACCTGGGCTGCGCGGGTCGAGATTTAGATGGCTGTGGGTGGGGGTTCGGTCCCAGTTGTGCTCTCGGGGGTCGCCACTGCGGCTAGGAACGCCCATTTCCTACGCTCCTGTGTCCCCAAGGATCCACATCTAGTGGGTGCAGCGGAGGGCTGCGGGCCACAGGTCAGGGAACTGGGACTGCTTGGAGCAGGGAACCAAGTATTCCGCCCTCTGTTGGCACATTCTCGGAGCTCCCCAACCTGGCGGTTGCAGAAAGGCCTCGCCCTTGGTGTCAAGGCCTTTACCGCTCCACCCCTTTGCTGAAAAATCTCAGTCTGCACGGTTTTCCCAAGCAGCCTAGTGTCCCCTGGAAGTCCAAGGGACAGAACACTGAACTCTGGCCGGCTGGCCCAGCCCTGCTTCTGGCACTTTGTAAGCCAGCGGGCCCTTGAGCACCTGCTGGGATGGGAAAGGGAAGGGTCCACGGATTGCACCCTAGAAACTTAGTAGGGTGCATGGATTTCAAACCCTGGTGGCCGCCCAGGCAGCAAAGAAGGGGGGAGAGCACCTTGCTGCCCTTTCATGGCAGAATCTGTGGCTGTCCTGATGCGTGGGCCTTTTCATGGGGACCTTGTGCAATAAAAGTTTGGTGTTTTGGTACTGAATAATTAGAAATTGTAAAAAGTTTAAATTATGCGGTGGTGTAATTAAAAAACAAAACAAAACCAAGCCCCAAGTGTTTGGCACAGGGAGGTTTAAGTATTGAAGGCCTGTTTTCCTTGCACTGTGGCATTCTATCAAGAAGTGTGCAGGATTTTTTTTTTTTTTAAGAAAAGTGTTCGAAGTGAGGGAAACAGGAAACCCAGAGGTGCCCCTGTATTTTGGGGAAGGCCTTAGGAGGTCACTTGGAAATGCTGCTGGCTGTGGGGGAGGGGGGCAGATGGGCTGTGCAGGCTTGTCCTTTGCATTCATGTTCTTGTGTGTAGAAACCCAGCTCGGAGCCATCTCCTGATGTGTAAGAATTTCGCAGACAAACCTTGAGCTAAGCAATGCATTTGTTCCTGAGGAAATGTTTGTCTTAAGCGATGTAAATATCCTATGTATATCTGCTGGACTCTGGCTTCAGGTCGGTTCCCCCAATAGGCTCAGAAGCGACTTGAACAAAACAGTATGTTTTCCTCGTACCTTGTTCTCCTCATCTATGTTAAGGAAATGATATATTTGCCTGGAATACTGCCTTTCTTCAAGATTCATGTCAATCAGTTTTTGGCCCAGGATGACTCACCTGCTGCCAATGTGACCTCAAGGCATGTCGTGGGGGAGGGGCCTGGTGCCATTCCCTGAGACAGTGCCTTTCTTTCCTTAGCTGACTGCTAGTGCCTGTAGAATATCTGGCTAGAGACCAGCAGGGCGTACACCCCGCCTCAAGTCTAAGTCAGCAGCTTTCTCTATCTCATTTATACTTTAATAACAATTGATGACACAAAAGCTCTGAGCGATCAAATCATATCAAATCTTCATTTCAGATTGAAGATGCATTCCATGGTATTGCCATCTTAAGTCTTTCCATTGTTATGGAATACCTGTCCATGTATTCAGGATAGTTTTCAGCCAGGGTGTATAAGTTCCAGTGTGCCAGTCTTGTCATCCTCGTTACATCCATGGCAAAGTGTTGTATTCATGTTGACATTATTGAAAGGGAATTTTTTTTAATTCCTTTTCAGATTATTATCTGGTAATATATACAGGAAAAACTGTGTAATCTTTCGTTTTTATCAGTTTGGACAGCTTGATAGTTGTCTTTAATTTCTTTCCTTTCTCATACTTTAAGATTTTCCGGGCACCGTACATGTACTGCCTCACCCCTAATCTCAGTCATGTGTTCAAAGAACTTCTGTCCTTTATTTGTTTACTTATTTTTTGCAACATTGAATTCGTTTTGACTATGCTGGGTCTCTGCTGCAAGATGGAAGTTGCTAGGACCTCTGGACTGCAGTCTTCCATCTCTTACTGACCTCTTGTTGACCTCTGCAGAATCCTGGTTGGCGGGAACTTGTTAGTTCCTCGTCCCTTACCAGGACCTCCTGTGGTAAGTGTTTTTCTCTTCTCTGTTGCCTTGTAAGGGTGGATGGTCATTGGCATCCCAAAGCTAGCTAGAAGTCAATTATTTAGGCAGGCTTGTGCATAGATATGGGAGAAGGCAATGCCACCCCACTCCAGTACTCTTGCATGGAAAATCCCATGGATGGAGGAGCCTGGCAGGCTGCAGTCCATGGGGTCGCTAAGAGTCGGACACCACTGAGCGACTTCACGTTCACTTTTCACTTTCATGCATGGGAGGAGGAAATGGCAACCCACTCCAGTGTTCTTGCCTAGAGAACCCCAGGGACTGCGGGGCCTCGTGGGCTGCCGTCTATGGGGTCGCACAGAGTCGGACACGACTGAAACGACTTAGCAGCAGCAGCAGCGGCGGCAGCAGCAGCAGAAGCAGTGCATCGATATCAAAAGGGCTGCAAACAGTCAGGAAGGATCACATATGTCACCGTGAAACACTACTTCTCCACTTAGCCAAAGCTAACAAAAGATTTCTGTTCTAGGTCAACCTAGAAGAGATCACTTAAGAGGTAAAGAAACTTAAACTCCATTAGCAAAGGCAGTTCGACATCTCAAGAAAACTTGTGCTAGGCACAGAACTCTTTTCTGGGGGTCCACTTTCCCTACAACCTCCTTATCCCATTCTGTACCCATTCCTTTGCTTCTCCCATCCTGAAACGGCCACCTGTAAGACAGAACTACTTTGTTTTCCTTCCTCAAGTGCCATTGCATTCCACATACTTTCTTGTAATAACAAGTCATACATTTCCCTTCAGCAACCAAGAACTGACTTTTATATTGGCATTCGCTATAGCCCGACCCCTCCCCCCACCCCCAAGAACAGAACAAAACAAAACAAAACAATTGCTTTCGTACATTTAACATGTCAGGATGGTGCCAGACACTATTCATGGAGAGTCAAAAATCTCTTTTTTTTCTGTGTAAAAGGGAGGTCCTTTCAAGTCGTGAATGTTTCAGAACTTGCATTTATTTGGAAATGACCTAGCTATTCAATACACTGTCGTCACAAGGATAGAAACTCGGGTAACCAAAACTCCTCGAGAAACGTTTGTTAGTTCAGTTCAGTTCAGTTGCTCAGTCGTGTCTGACTCTTTGGGACCCCGTGGCCTGAAGGACGCCAGGCTTCCGTGTCCGTCACCAGCTCCAGGGGCTTGCTCAAACTCATGTCCATCGAGTCAGTGATGCCATCCAACCATCTTATCCTCTGTCATCCCCTTCTCCTCTGCCTTCAATCAAGACTATGAGAGGCAGATATTTTAGAGTATAATTATTGTAAAGAGTTTGTCTAAAAGCTCATATCACATTTACATTTTTTACTTTTGTTGTTGTCGTTTCCAGGTAGTTTCTTGCTGACAAGCTTGTGACAGATATAACAATAGAGCAATTTTTACCTCAAAAGAAACCTAGGCACTATGAACATGTTGTGCTTAATATTGTTGACTCTTAGACATGTCTATAATGGAGGAGCAAAACCAAAAATACTAGATATTTAATATTGACCAGTTCCCAGTTCACGGGACTCTGACATTCATTTAGGTCAATGTTTTCTTGTATTTCCAGCAGTTTGATTTGGAAGGGCTGCCTTGTCTTGAGACCATTGAAATCAGAACACAGAACTTGAGCAATATTATCAAAAAACACAGGGCTCACACTGACACATACCTTAATCCAAACAGACAGACCAGACATCTTCCAGGTTTCCGCCTGAGATTTAAAATATTTCTTTGAGCCAGTCTTCTGGGGAGTTGGGGGATGGGGGTGGCAGTAAGGCAGGCTTGGGTAACAAGCTAATTGTTGGTCATTGCATATGCAAAGAACCAGCTTTCCGGGTTCCAAGGAAAAAAGTTTCCTTGGTAACCAACTTTGTCTGGTTCTATAGAATATCATGGCCCTCCTAGGTCAGGTCATCTTGCCTTTCTGTAGTCCTCGTTTTATCCCTAAATCATAGACAGCTTGGATTGTCTCTGTGGGGTGTATGTATTGTCCTCATGTTTGACCTGGCGGCAGCAGCGAGGTCCGAGAGCCTCTCCTGGAACCGGGCGTGGGGACGGGGCTCACCGAGAGCCACTGGTGAAGGTGGGCAGCGCCCCTGGAGCGCGGCAGGGGCGGGGCGAACCCGGGCGGCGCAGGGCAGGTGTCGGCTCCTGGCGGGGGTAGGGGAGGGCTTCCCAGTTGTGCTCTCGGAGATGGCCACTGCAGCTGGAAACGCGCCTGGAGCGCAGCCAGGGTGGGGTAAACCTGGGCTGCACAGGTCGAGATTCCGCTCGCTGTGGGTGGGCGGTCGGTCCCTGTTGTGCTCCCGGGGGTCGCCAATATGGCTGGGAACCCGCCGGGAGCCCGGCAGGGCCGGGCCGAAACCTGGCGGCGCGGGGCGGGGTGGGGTTCCGTTCGCAGTGGGGGTCGGCTCCTGGCGGGGGTGGGGGAGGGCTTTCCAGATGTGCTGTTGGGGGTCGCCATTGCGGCTGGGAATGCCCATTTCGTGAACTACTGGATCCCCAAGGATCGGCATCCATTGTCCACAGCGGAGGTGTGCGGAACACAGGTAAGGGAACGGGGACTGCGTGGAGCAGGGAACCATGTATTCCGCCCTGTGTTGGCACAGTCTCAGAGCTCCCCAACCTGGCGGTCGCAGAAAGGCCTCGTCTTTTGGGTCAAGGCCTTTACCGCTCCACCCCTCTGCTGAAAAACCTCAGAGTCTGCGCGGTTTTCCCAAGCAGCCTAGTGTCCGCTGGAAGTCCAAGGGACAGAACCCTGAATTCTGGCCGGCTGGCCCAGCCCTGCTTCTGGCACTTTGTAGGCCAGCGGGCCCTGGAGCACCTGCTAGGATGGGAAAGGGAAGGGTACGCGAATTGCCCCCTGGTGCCCGCCGAGGCAGCAAAGAAGTGGGGAGGGCACCTTACTGCCCTTTAATGGCAGACAGAATCTGTGGCTGTCCTGCTGCATGGGCCTTTTCATGGGGACCTTGTGCAATAAAAGTTTACCGGTGACCTTAGGGAACTTCCCAGTGTGCTTCTGACAGATGAGGGATGCTGTGGAGTTGGTGGGGCCTCTCAGGACTCCGCTGGGTTTGGCGCAATGGAAGAGGGCCTCATCTCCAGGGAAGGCAGGAACCTCAGGCTTCCTCTCCGTTTCGGACTCCGACCGCAGGGTCCCTGCAGAGTTGGGACAGGAGAGTCAGGAATCGTCTTGTGTGAGGAAGGGAACTCCGCTTGCCTCTCGAGGTGTTCAGGGGGTCTCAGGCCCCTTGTTGAGCTGTGTGTGGAACCTGCGGGTGTTTCCGGAAATGCACGACGGTGACAGTGCCCCTTCGTGTTGTGCCTTCACCCACTGGGTTGCCTTCGAAGAGGTGTCCGGGCCTCGGGTTCTTTTCAAGAGCGGGCAGGGAAATCGGGGTCTTTCGGCATGTGGGACCACCCACGGGGCTAGTCTCAAATTTCCTAGTGAGGCCGGCTTCATCCTGAGGTGTGCTGGGAAGGCCGGGGACCCTTCCAGACAACGCAGGGGGATCGACTCTCCTGTCGCCATCAGGAGGGGAGAAGGGGCTCAGATGAAGTGGGGACGGAACCCTCGGTGTTACCCTCGAGGGAAACCGGCGTGTGGGGGACTTTTGGGGGTTGCATGAAAGGAGTCAGGTACCGTTTCGCACTTCAGGACAGAACCTGGGACTTCCCTTGAGACGCCGTAGCGGGCAAGGGCCTCATCTTGCGAAGACGTTGGGACCATGTGGATTTTCTCGAGTTGCGGCGGGATTCTAGAGTTACGACGGGGATTTCAGGCTTCCTCTTGTGTTGGCCCCGGGAAGCCTAATCTTCCATTTGAGTTGCGAGGGAAAGCTGAGGGTTGCACTCGAGTCACTGCAGGGCCAAAGAGACCTCATCTAGGCCTGTGTCCGGGACTTAACGTTCCTCTCAAGGGAAGACAGGGATCTCAGGGTGGCGTTCCAGACTCCCCCGGGGAGTCAGGCCTCGCCTCGAGGGCAAGCCAAGGATGCTGCTCTCCTCTCAAGTCGCGACGCAGATCTCTTGGAGCCCACTGAGTGGCCTCAAGGGAGTCAGGCCTTCTCTTCAGTTTGGAGAGAGGACTCGGGATTGTGCTCTGGGTCAGGCAGGAAAAGAAGGCCCTCACCTCGTGAGGATGGGGGCTTCTCAGGGGTTTCCTCGAGCTGCGGCGCCCGTGGGGGTTTTCTCACGAGGCAAGACGAGGATCTCAGGGAGCCTCTCGTGCGGTGCCAGGGAAGTCAGGTCTCTGTGCACGTGGTGAGGGGGAGCGCGTCATGGCTCTCCAGTCATGGGAGAGGACTAGGGCCTCCAGACGCATTGAAGAAGGACACTCGAGGTCTTTCTGGGGTTGCGGCGGGAAAGCTTCGTTTCCCTCGACTTCTGCCGGGGACCTGAGGGAACTTCCCATGGTGCCTCTGATAGGTGAGGGATGCTGTGGAGTTGGCGGGGCCTCTCGGGACTCCGCTGGGCTTGGCGCAATGGAAGAGGGCCTCATCTCGAGGGGAGACAGGAAACTTAGGCTTCCTCTCCTTTTCGGACTCCAGCCACAGGGTCCCTGCAGAGTTGGGACAGGAGAGTCAGGCCTCGTCTTGTCTGAGGAAGGGAACTCCGCTTGCCTCTCGAATTGCTCAGGGTGTCTCACGCACCTCGTCGAGCTGTGTGTGGAAACCGCGGGTTTTTCCGGACGACGCACGGGGGTGTCAGTGCCCCTTCGAATGGTAACTTCACCCACAGGGTTGCCTTCAAAGAGGTGTCTGGGCATCGGGTTCTTATCCAGAGCGGACTGGGAAATCGGGGTCGTTCGGCATGTGGCACAACCCACGGGGCTCGTCTCGAATTTCCTCGGGAGGCCGGCCTCATCCTGAGGTGTGCCGGGAAAGCCGGGAACCCCTTCCAGAATACGCAGGGGAATCGACTCTCCTGTCGTGATGAGGAGGGGAGAAGGGGCTCAGATGAAGGGGTGCCAGGACCCTCGGTGTTCCCCTCGAGGGAACCCGGCGTGTCTGGGAAATTTTGGAGGTCACATGAAGGGTGTCAGGTACCGTTTCGCAACTCAGGACGGAACTTGAGACTTCCCTTGAGACGCCCTAGCGGGCAAGGGCCCCATCTTGAGAAGACGTTGGGACCACGTGGTTTTTCTCGAGTTGCGGCGGGATTCTCGAGTTACGACGGGGATTTCAGGCTTCCTCTTGGGTTGGCCCTGGGAAGCCCCATCTTCCATTCGAGTTGCGAGGGAAAGCTGGGGGTTGCGCTCGAGTCACTGCAGGGCCCAAGAGACCTCATCTAGGCGTGTGTCCAGGACCTAGTAGTACTCTCAAGGGAAGAGAGGGATCCCGGGGTTGCACTCCAGAGTCCCCCGTGGAGTCAGGCCTCGCCTCGAGGGGAAGCAAAGGACTCCGCTCTTCTCTTGAGCCACGACGCGGATCTCTTGGAGCCCTCTGACTGGCCTCAAGGGAGTCAAGCTTAATCTTCAGTTTGGAGAGAGGACTCGGGATTGCTCTCCAGGAAAGGCAGGAAAAGAAGGCCCTCACCTCGCGAGGACGGGGGCGTCTCAGGGGTTTCCTCGAGCTGCGGCGTCCGTGGGGCTTTTCTCACGAGGCACGACGAGGTTCTCACGGAGCCTCTCATGCGGCGCCAGGGAAGTCAGGTCTCCATGAGCGTGGCGAGGGGGAGCGCGTCATTGTTCTCGAGTCCTGGGAGGGGAGTAGGGCATCAAGGCGTGTAGAAGAAGGACTCTTGAGGTCTTTCTCGGCTTGCGGCGGGAAACCCTCGTTTCCCTCGACTTCTCCCGGTGACCTGAGGGAACTTCCCAGGGTTCCTCTTAGAGGTGAGGGATGCTGTGGAGTTGGTGGGCCATCTCGGGACTCCTCTGGGTTTGGTGCAATCGAAGAGGGCCTCATCTCGAGGGGAGACAGGACCTCAGGCTTCCTCTCCGTTTCGTACTCCGACAGCAGTGTCCCTGCAGCGTTGGGGCAGGAGAGTCAGGCCTCGTCTTGTCTGAGGAAGGGAACCCCGCTGGCCTCTCGAGTTGCTCAGGGGGTCTCAGGCCCCTCGTCGAGCTGTTTGTGGAACCCGCGGGTCTTTGCGGACGATGAACGGGGGTGTCAGTGCCCCTTCGTGTTGTTCCTTCACTCACAGGGTGGCCTTCGAAGAGGTGTCCGGGCATTGGGTTCTCCTCAACTGCGGACCGGGAAATCAGGGTCGTTCAACATGGGGCACCAGCCACGGGGCTTGTCTCCAATTTCCTCGCGAGGCCGGCCTCATCCTGAGGGGCGCCGTGCAGGCCGGGAACCCCTTCCAGACCACGCAGGGGAATCAACTCTCCTGTCGCGAACAGGAGAGGAGTAGGAGCTCAGAGGAAGTGGTTCCGGGTCGCTCGGTGTTCCCCTCAAGGGAACCCGGCATGTTGGGGAACTTTTGGATGTCGCATGAAGGGTGTCAGGTACCGTGTCTCACTTCACGACGGAACATGGGACTTCCCTTGAGACGCCGTACCGGGCAAGGGCCTCATCTTGCGAAGACGTTGAAACCACGTGGTTTTTCTCGAGTTGCGGCAGGATTCTCGAGTTTCGACGAGGATTTCAGGCTTCATCTTGGGTTGGCCTTGGGAAGCCCCATCTCCCATTCAAGTAGCGAGGGAAATCTGGGGGTAGCGCTCGAGTCACTGCAGGGCCAAAGAGACCTCACCAAGGCGTGTGTCCGGGAACTAATATTCCTCTCCAGGGAAGGCAGGGATCTCGGGGTTGCATTTCAGGCTCCCTCGGGGAGTCAGGCCTCGTCTCGAGGGGAAGCCAAGGACTCCGCTCTCCTCTCGAGTGGCGACACGGATCTCTTGGAGCCCACTGAGTGGCCTCAAGGGAGTCCAGCCTCCTCTTCAGTTTGGAGAGAGGACCCGGGATTGCTCTCCAGGCCATGCAGGAATAGAAGGCCCTCAGCTCGCCAGGACGGGGGCGTCTCAGGGGTTTCCTCGAGCTGCGGCGCCCTTGGGGGTTTTCTCCCGAGGCACGACGAGGATCTCAGGGAGCCTCTCGTGCGGCGCCAGGGAAGTCAGGTCTCCATGCGCATGGCGAGGGGGAGCGCGTCATGGCTCTCGAGTCACGGGAGGGGAATAGGGCCTCGACACGCATTGAAGAAGGACTCTCGAGGTCTTTCTCGGGGGGCGGCGGGAAACCCTCGTTTCCCTCGCCTTCTGACGGGGATCTTAGGGAACTTCCCAGGGTGCCTCTGAGAGGCGAGGGATCCTGTGGAGTTGGCGGGGCCTCTCGGGACTCCGCTGGGTCTGGCGCAAGGGAAGAGGGCCTCACCTCGAGGGGAGGCAGGAACCTCAGGCTTCCTCTCCGTTTCGGCTCCGACACAGGGTCCCTGCAGAGTTGGGACAGGAGAGTCATGCCTCGTCTTGTCTGAGGAAGGGAACCCCGCTTGCCTCTCGAGTTGTCAGGGGTTTTCAGGCCCCTGGTCGAGCTGTGTGTGGAACCCGCGGGTCTTTCTGGATGATGCACGAGGGTGTCAGTGCCCCTTCGTGTTGTGCTTTAACCCACAGGGTTGCCTTCGAAGAGGGGTCCGGGCCTCGGGTCCTTCTCAAAAGCGGACCGGGGAATCGGGGGCATTTGGCATGTGGCACCACACACGTGGCTCGTCTCGAATTTCCCTGTGAGACCGTCCTCATCCTGAGGTGCACCGGGAAGGCTGGGAACCCCTTCTGAACCACGCAGGGGAATCGACTCTCCTGTCGTGATCAGGAGGGGAGAACGGGCTCAGATGAAG
The DNA here is from genome assembly GCF_029407905.1 of Bubalus kerabau. Lineage (NCBI taxonomy): Eukaryota > Metazoa > Chordata > Mammalia > Artiodactyla > Bovidae > Bubalus > Bubalus kerabau. The sequence goes on along the minus strand of NC_073644.1, from coordinate 489,238 downwards.
CTGTGCCGGGACTCTCGGTGTTCCCTCGAGGGAACCCGATGTGTGGGGGAGCTTTTGGGGGTCGCACGAAGGGTGTCAGGTACTGTTTCGCACTTCAGGGCGGAACATGGGACTTCCCCTGAGACGCTGTAGTGGGCAAGGGCCTAATCTTGCGAAGACGTTGGAACCACGTGTTTTTTCTCGAGTTGCGGCGGGATTCTCGAGTGACGATGGGGATTACAGGCTTCCTTCTCTGTTGGCCCTGGGAAGCCCAGTCTTCCATTCGATTGGCGAGGGAAAGCTGGGGGTTGCGCTCGAGTCACTGCAGGGCCAAAGAGACCTCATCTAGGCTTGTGTCCAGGACCTAATGTTCCTCTCCAGGGAAGGCAGGGATCTCGGGGTTGCATTCCAGGATCCCCCTGGGTCTCAGGCCTCGTCTCGAGGGGAAGCAAAGGACTCCGCTGTCCTCCCGAGTGGCGACGCGGATCTCTTGGAGCCCCCTAGTGGCGTCAATGGAGTCAAGCCTCCTCCTCATTTTGGAGAGAGGGCTAGGGATTGTTCTCCAGGCCATGCAGGAAAAGAAGGCCCTCAGCTCGCGAGGACGGGGGCGTCTCAGGGGTTTCCTCGAGCTGCGGCGCCCGTGGGGGTTTTCTCGCGAGGCACGGCGAGGATCTCAGGGAGCCTCTCGTGCGGCGCCAGGGAAGTCAGGTCTCCCTGCGCGTAGCGAGGAGGAGCGTGTTGTGGCTCTCGAGTAATGGGAGGGGACTAGGGTCTCAAGACGCGTTGAAGAGGGACTCTCGAGGTCTTTCTCGGGTTGTGGCGGGAAAAAGTCGTTTCCCTCGACTTCTGCCGGGGACCTTAGGGAACTTCCCAGGGTGTCTCTGAGAGTTGAGGGATACTGTGGAGTTGGCGGTGCCTCTCGGGGCTCCGCTGCGTTTGTCGCAATGGAAGAGGGGCTCATCTCCAGGGGAGGCAGGAACCTCAGACTTCCTCTCTGTTTTGGACTCCGACATCAGGGTCCCTGCAGAGTTGGGACAGGAGAGTCAGGCTACGTCTTTTCTGAGGAATGGAACTCCGCTTGCCTCTCGAGTTGTTCATGGGGTTTCAGGCCCCTTGTCAAACTGTGTGTGGAATCTGCAGGTTTTTCCAGACGATGCTCGGGGGTGTCAGTGACCCTTCGTTTTTTGTCTTCATCCACAGGGTTGCCTTCGAAGAGGTGTCCGGGCATCGGGTTCTTATGAAGAGCGTACCGGGATATCGGGGTCGTTCATCATTTGGCACCACCCACGTGGGTTGTCTCGAATTTCCTCATGAAACCGGCCTCATCCTGAGGTGTGCCGCGAAGGTCATGAAACTCTTCCAGAGAAAGCAGAGGAATCGACCCTCCTGTGGCGATCAGGAGGGGAGAAGTGGCTCAGATGAAGTGCTGCTGGGAACCTCGGTGTTTCCCTCAAGTGAGACAGGTATGTCGGGTAACTTTTGGGGTCACATAACGCGTTCCAAGTACCTTTTCGCTCTTCAAAATGGAAGGTTGGACTTCTCTTGGGGTGCTCCAGCGGGCATGGGCCTCATCTTGGAATGACTGCGGAACCACTTGGTTTTTCTCGAGTTGCGGTGGGATATTTGAGTTACCACAGGGAATTCATGCTTCCTCTTGTGTTGGCCCACAAAAGTCTTATCTTCCATTCGAGATTCGAGGAAGAGCTGGAGGTGCGCTCTAGTCACTGAAGGCAAAAGAGACCCCACCAAGGCTTGTGTGCAGGACCTAATGTTCATGTCAAGGCTCGACAGAAATCTCGGGGTTGCATTCCAGACTCACCTTGGAGTCAGGCCTCGTCTCGAGGGGAAGCAAAGGACTCTGCTCTCCTCTCGAGTCGGACGGGTATGTCTTGGAGCCCACTGAGTGGCTTAAAGGGAGTCAAACCTCCTCTGGTGTTTGGAGGGAGGACACGGGATTGCTCTCCAGGCAATGCAGGAAATGAAGGCCCTCATCTCCCAATGACTGGGGCGTTTCGTAGGTTTTCTCGAGCTGTGGCGCTAGTGTGGGGTTTCTCACGAAGTAAGACTGGGAGCTCAGTGAGCCTCTCACGTGGTGCCAGGGCAGTCAGGTCTCTATGCACGTGGTGAGAGGGAGCCCGTCATTGTTCTCGAGTCATGGTAGGGGAATTGGGCCTGAAGACGTGTTAAAGAAGGACTCTCGAGGTCTTTCCTGGGTTGCAGCAGGAAACCCTGGGTTCCATCGACTTGTGCCAGTGACCTCAGGAAGCTTCTCAGCGTGCCTCTGAGAAGTCAGGGTCACTGTGGAGTTGGGAGGGGCCTCTCGGAACTCCACTGGGTTCGGTGCAATGGAAGAGGGCCTGACAAGTTGAGGCAGGAACCTCAGGGTTCCTCTCCTGGCTTCGAATGCGCCGGATCTGACTCGGATCGCAGAGTCCCTGCAGAGTTGGGACAGGAGAGTCAGGCCTCGTCTTGTAGGGAGGAATGGAACTCTGCTTGACTCTCGCGTTGTTCATGGGGTGACAGGCCACTTGTCGATTTGTATGTGGAACTTGCGGGTTTTTCTGGACGATGCACCGGGGTGTCACTGCCCCTTCGTGTTGTGCCTTGATCCACAGGATTGCCTTCGAGTTGGGTTCTGCCATCGGGTTCTTATCAAGAGCGGACCAGGGGATTGGGGTCTTTTGGCATGCCGCACCACCCACGAGGCTATGTCTCAAATTTCCTCGTGAGACTGGCCTCATCTTGATGTGCGCCAGGAAGGTCGGGAATGCCTTCCAGACAAAGCAGGGGAATCGAACCTCCTGTCGCGATCAAGAGGGGAGAAGAGTCTCAGATGAAGTGGTGCCGGGAACCTCGGTGTTCTCCTCAAGTGAGACTGGTATGTCGGGGAACTTTTGGGGTCGCAACAAGGGTTCCAAGTAACTTTTCGCTCTTCAATACGGAACGTGGGACTTCTCTTGAGACGCTGTAGCGGGCAAGGGCCTCATCTTTCGATGACGGGGGAACCACGTGGTTTTTCTTGAGTTGCGGCGGGATTCTCGAGTTACAACCGGGAATTCAGGCTTCCTCTTCAACTGGCCAAGGGAAGTCCAGTTTTCATTCGAATTGCGAGTTAGAACTGGGGATTGCTCTCGAGACACTGCAGGGCCAAATAGACCTCATCTAGGCTTGTGTCCAGGACCTAATGTTCCTCTGCTGGGGCGACAGCGATCTCGGCATTGCATTCTCGACTCACCCGGGGAGTCAGGCCTCGTCTCGAGGGGAAGCCAAGGACACCGCTCTCCTGTCAAGTCGCGACGGGTATATCTTGGAGCTCACTGTGTGGCCTAAAATGAGTCAAGCCTCCTGTGGAGTTTGGAGAGAGGACTCAGGATTGCTCTCCAGGCCATACAGCAAAAGAAGGCCCTCATCTCGTGAGGACTGGAGCGTCTCGTGGGTATTCTCGAGCTGCGGCTCCAGTGTGGTGTTGCTCACGAGGTATAATGGGGAGCTCAGGGAGCCTCTCCTGTGGCGCCAGGGAAGTCAGGTTTCTATGCGCCTGGCTAGGGGGAGCGCGTCATTGCTCTCGAGTCATGGTAGGGGAATCGCACCTCAAGACGCGTTGAAGAAGGACTCTCGAGGTCTTTTACGGGTTGGGGCAGGAAACCCTTGGTTCCCTCGACTTGTGCCAGTGATCTCAGGAAGGTCTAAGGGTGCCTCTGAGAAGTCAGGGATACTGTGCAGTTGGGAGGGGCCTCTCGGGACTCCACTGGGTTCGGTGCAATGGAAGAGGGCCTCATCTCGAGTGGAGGCAGGAAACTCATGTTTCCTCTCCTGACTTCCCCTGGGCCAGATCTGACTCGGATCGCAGTTTCGCTGCAGAGTTCGAACAGGAGAGTCAGGCCTCGTCTTGTGTGGAGGAATGGAACTCTGCTTGCCTCTCCAGTTGTTCACGGGGTGACAGGTCACTTCTCGAGCTGTGTGTGGTACCTGCGGGTTTCTCCGGACGATACCCGGGGGTGTCAGTGCCCCTTCGTGTTGTGCCTTCATCAAAAGGGTTATCTTCAAAGAGGTGTCCGGGCATTGGGATCTTATCAAGAGCAAACCGGGAAATCGGGGTCTTTCGGCATGTGTTACCATCCACGAGGCTATGTCTCGAATATCCTCGTGAGACCGGCCTCATCCTGAGATGCACCAGGAAAGGCGGGAACCCCTTCAAGACAAAACAGGGGAATCGACCCTCCTGTCGCGATCAGGAGTGGAGAAGGGGCCCAGATGTAGTGGTGCCGGGAACCTCGGTGTTCTCCTCGAGTCAGACCAGTGTGTCGAGGAACTTTTGAGGTCGCATCAAGGGTGCCAATACCGTTTCGCACTTCAAGACGGAACGTGGGACTTCTCTTGAGACGCTGTAGGGGGCAAGGGCCTCATCTTGCGATGACGGGGGAACCACGTAGCGTTTCTCGAGTTGTGGCGGGATTCTCGAGTTTCGACGGGGAATACAGTCTTCCTCATGTGTTGGCCCAGGGAAGTCCTATCTTCCATTCGAGTTTCAAGGGAGAGCTGGGGATTGCCCTCGAGTCACTGCAGGGCAAAATAGACCTCATCTAGGCTTGTGTCCAGGACTTAATGTTCATCCCTAGGGGCGACAGGGATCTCGGGCTTGCATACCAGACTCACCCGGGGAATCAGGCCTCGTCTCGAGGGGAAGCAAAGAACTCAGCTGTCCTTTTGAGTCGCGATGGGTATCTCTTGGAGCCCACTGTGTGCCCTCAAGGGAGTCAAGCCTCCTGTGCTGTTTGGATAGAGGACTCGGGATTCCTCTCCAGGCCATGCAGGAAAAGAAGGCCCTCATCTCGCGATGACGGCGGCGTCTTGTGGGTTTTCTAGACTGCCGCGCTAGTGCCGGGTTTCTGACGAGGTACGAGAGGGAGCTCAGGGAGCCTCTCGTGTGGCGCCAGGGAAGTCAGGTCCCCATGAGATGGCTAGGGGGAGCTCGTCATTGCTCTCAAGTCATGGTAGGGTAATCGGGCCTCAAGACGGGTTGAAGAAGGACTCTCGAGGTCTTTCTCGGGTCACTGCATAAAACCCAGGGTTCCCTTGACTTGTGCCTGCGACCTCAGGGAGCTTCTCAGAGTGCCTCTGAGAAGTCAGGGATACTGTGCAGTTTGGAGGGGCCTCTCGAGACTCCTCTGCATTTGGTGGAATGTAAGAGGGACTCATCTCGAGTTGAAGCAGGAACCTCAGTGTTCCTCTCCATTTCTGACTCAGATCGCAAGGTCCCTGCATGTTGGTACAGGAGAGTCAGGCCTCGTCTTTTCTGGAGGATGGGACTCCTCTTGCCTCTCGAGTTGTTCTCGAGGTGACAGGCCACTTGTCGAGCTGTGTATGTAACCTGCCCGTTTTTCCGGATGATGCACAGGTGTGTTAGTGCCCCTTCGTGTTGTACCTTCATACTCAAGGCTGCCTTCCAAGAGGTGTCCGAGCATCGGACTCTTATCAAGAGCGGACCGGGAAATTGGAGTCTTTCAGCAAGTGGCACCACCCACAAAGCTACGTATCGAATTTCCCCATGAGACCGGCCTCATCCTGAGTTGTGCAGGGAAGGTCAGGCCCCCTTGCAGACAAAGCAGGGGAATCGACCCACCGGTCACGATCAGGAGGGGAGAAGGGGCTTAAATGAAGTGGTGCCGGGAACCTCGGTGTTCCCCTTGAGTGAGACCGGCGTGTTGGGGGACTTTTGGGGTCGCATCAAGGGTGCCAAGTACCGTTTCGCATTTCAAGACGGAACCTGGGACATCTTTTGAAACGCTGTAGCGGGCAAGGGCCTCATCTTGCGATGACGGGAGAACCACGTGGTTTTGCTCGAATTGCGGCGGGATTCTCGAGTTATGACCGGGAATTTAGGCTTCCTCTTGTTGGTCTTGAAATCCAATCTTCCATTCGGGTTGCGAGGGGGAGCTGGGGATTGCGCTAGAGTCACTGCAGGGCAAAAGAGACCTAATCTAGGCTTGTGTCCAGGATCTAATGTTGCTCTCCAGGGGCGACAGGGATCTCGGGTTTGCATTCCAGACTCATCCGGGGAGTCAGTTCTCACCTCGAGGGTAAGCAAAGAATTCCGCTCTCGTCTCGAGTCGCGATGGGTATCTCTTGGAGCCCACTGTGTGTACTAAAGGGAGTCAAGCCTCCTGTGGAGTTTGGAGAGAGGACTCAGGATTGGACTCCAGGCCATGCAGGAAAAGAAGGCCCTCATCTCGAGATGACGGTGGCGTCTCGTGAGTTTTCTCGAGCTGCGGCGCCAGTGTGGGGTGTCTCATGAAGTACCACGGGGATTTCAGGGAGCCTCTTGTGTGGCGTCAGGAAAATCCAGTATTCCATTCGAGTTGCAAGTTAGAACTGGGGATTGCTCTCCAGTCACTGCAGGGCAAAATAGACCTCATCTACGCTTGTGTCCAGGACCTAGTGTTCCACTACTGGGCCGACAGGGATCTCAGGGTTGCATTCTCGACTCACCCGGAGAGTCAGGCCTCGTCTTGAGGGGAAAAAAAGGACTCCGCTCTCCTGTCGAGTCGCGACGGGTATCTCTTGGAGCCCACTGTGTGGCGTAAAGGGAGTGAAGCCTCCTATGGAGTTTGGAGAGATGACTCGGGATTGTTTTCCTGGCCATGCAGGAAAAAAGGCCCTCATCTCGCGATGACGGGGGCGTCTCGTGGGTTTTCTCCAGCTGCGGCGCCAGTATCAGATTTCTCACGAGGTATGACGGGGAGCTCAGAGAGCCTCTCGTGTTGTGCTAGGGACGTCACGTCTCCGTGCGTGTGGTGAAGGGGAGTGCGTGATTGCTCTCGAGTCATAGTAGGCGAATTGGGCCTCAAGACGCATTGAAGAAGGACTCTCGAGGTCTTTCTCGGGTTGCGGCAGGGAACCCTGGGTTCCCTCGACTTGTGTCGGTGACCTCAGGCAACTTCTCAGGGTGCCTCTGAGAAGTCAGGGACACTGTGGATTTGGGAGGGGCCCTTCGTTACTCAACTGGGTTTGGTGCAATCGAAGAGGGCCTCATCTTGAATGGAGGCAGGAACCTCAGGGGTCCTCTCCATTTCTGACTCGGGTCGCAGAGTACCTGCCGAGTATGGACAAGAGAGTCACGCCTCGTCTTCCGTGGAGGAATGGATCTCCGCTTGCCTTTCGAGTTGTCCACGGAGTGACAGGCCACTTGTTGAGCTGTGTGTGGAACCTGCGGGTTTTTCCGGACGATGCACGGGGGTGTCAGTGCCCCTTCGTGTTGTGCCTTCATCCACAGGGTTGCCTTCAAAGAGGTGTCCGGGCATCGGGTTCTTTTCAAGAGCGTACCAGAAAATTGGGGTCTTTCAGCATGTGGTACCACCCACGAGGCTACGTCTCGAATTTCCTCGGGAGACCGGCCTCATCCTGAGGTTCGCCGGGAAGGTAGGGAACCCTTGCAGACAAAGCAGGGGAATCGACGCACCGGTCGCGATCAGAAGGGGAGAAGGGGCTCAGATGAAGTGGTGCCGGGAACCTCGGTGGTCCCCTCGAGTGAGACCGGTATGTCACGGCACTTTTGAGGTCGCATCAAGGGTGCCAAGTACAGTTTCGCACTTCAAGACGGAACGTGGGACTTCTCTGGAGATGCTCTAGCGGGCAAGGGCCTCATATTGCGATGACGAGGGAAACACGGGGTTTTTCTCGAATTGCGGCGGGATTCTCGAGTTACGACGGGGAATTCAGGCTTCCTCTTGTGTTGGCCCAGGAAGTCCAATCTTCCATTCAACTTGTCAGAGAGAGCTGGGGGTTGCTCTCGAGTCACTTCAGGGCAAAGTGTCCTCATCTAGGCTTCGGTCCAGGACGTAGTGTTCCTCTACAGGGGCGACAGGGATATCGGGGTCGCATTCCAGTCTCACCCGGTGGGTCACGCCTCGTCTCGAGTGGAAGCAAAGGACTCCACTATCCTCTCGAGTCGCGACGTGTAACTCTTGGAGCCCAATGAGTGGTCTAAAGGGAGTCAAGCGTCCTGTGTAGCTTGGACAGAAGGTTCACGCTTGATCTGCATACCATTCAGTTAAAGATGGCCCTCCTCTCGTGATGACGGGAGCGTCTCATGGGTTTTCTCGAGCTGCGGCGCCAGTGTGGGGTTTCTCACGAGATATGATGGGGAGCTCAGGGAGCCTCTTGTGCGGCGCCAGAGAAGTCCGGCCTCCATGCGTGTGGCCAGGCAGATCGCGTCATTGCTCTGGAGTCATGGGAAGGACTAGGGCCTCAAGACGCATTTAAGAAGGACTCTCGAGGTCTTTCTTGGTTTGGGGCGGGAAACACTCGTTTCCCTCGACCTCTACCGGGGACCTTAGGGAACTTCCCAGGTGCCTCTGAGAGGTGAGGGATACTGAGGAGTTAGAGGGGCCTCTCGGGACTCCACTAGGTTTGACGAAATGAAAGAGGGCCTCATCTCGATTGGAGGCAGGAACCTCAGGCTTCCTCTCCATTTCTGACTCCGACCGCAGGGTAACTGCAGGGTTGGGACAGGAGAGTCAGGCCTCGTCTTGTCTGAATAATGGAACTCTGCTTGCCTCTCGAGTCGTTCAGTGGGTCTCAGGCCCCTTGTCGAGCTGTGTGTGGAACCTGCGGGTGTTTCCAGAAGATGCACGGGGGTGTCATTGCCCCTTCATTTGGTGCCTTCCCCCACAGGGTTGCCTTCAAAGAGGTGTCTGGGCATCAGGTTCATTTCAAGATCGGACCGGGAAATCGGGGTCGTTCGACATGTGGCACCACCCACGTGGCTCATCTCGAATTTCCTCGTGAGACCAGCATCATCCTGAGGTGCGCCGGGAAGGCCGGGAACACCTTCCACACAAAGAAGGGGAATCGACTCTCCTGTCGCGATCAGGAGGGGAGATGGGGCTCAGATGAAGTGGGGCCGGGACTCTAGGTGTTCCACTCGAGGGAACCCGGCGTTTCAGGGAACTTTAGGGGTCGCATCAAGGGAGCCAATTACCGTTTCCCACTTCAGGACGGAACATGGGACTTCCCTGGAGACGCTGTAGCGGGCAAGGGCCTCATCCTGTGAAGACGTTGGAACCACGTCGTTTTTCTCGAGTTGCGTCTGGATTCTCGAAAACGACGGGGATTTCAGGCTTCCTCTTGGGTTGGCCCTGGGAAGTCCAATCTTCCCCTGGAGTTGCGAGGGAAAGCTGGGGGTTCTGCTCGAGTCACTACAGGGCCAAAGAGACCTCATCGAGGCGTGTGTCCAGGACCTAATATTCCTCTCAAGGGAAGACAGAGATCTCGGGTTTCCATTCCAGACTCCCCCGGGGAGTCAGGCGTCGCCTCGAGGGGAAGCAGAGGACTCCACTTTCCTCTCAAGTCGCGACACGGATCTCTTGGAGCCCTATGAGTGGACTCAAGGGTGTCGAGCCTCCTCTTCAGTTTGGAGAGAGGACTCGGGATTGCTCTCCAGGCCAGGCAGGAAAAGAAGGCCCTCATCTCGCGATGATGGGGGCATCTCATGGGTTTCCTCAGGCTGCGGCGCCCGTGGGGGTTTTCTCACGAGGCACGACGAGGATCTCAGGGAGCCTTTCGTGCGGCGCCAGGGAACTCATGTCTCCATGCGCATGGCGAGGAGGAGCTGGTCATCACTCTCGAGTCATGGGAAGTGACTAGGGCCTCAAGACGCGTTGAAGAAGGACTCTCGAGGTCTTTCTCGGGTGGCGGCGGGAAACCCTCGTTTCCCTCGACTTCTGCAGGGGACTATAGGGAACTTCCCAGGGTGCCTCTGAGAGGTGAGGGATACTGTGGAGTTGGCAGGGCCTCTCGGGACTCTGCTGGGTTCAGCGCAATGCAAGAGTGCCTCATCTCGAGGGGAGGCAGGAACCTCAGGTTTCCTCTCCGATTCTGACTCCGACTGCACGGTCCGTTCAGTGTTGGGACAGGAGAGTCATGCCACGTCTTGTCTGAGGAATGGAATTCTGGTTGCCTCTCGAGTTGTTCCGGGAGTCTCAGGCCCCTTGTCGAGCTGTGTGTAGACCCTGCGGGTTTTTCTGGATGATGCACGAGGGTGTCAGTGCCCCTTCGTGTTGTGCCTTCACTCACAGGGTTGCCTTTGAAGAGGTGTCCGGGCATCGGGTTCTTATCAAGAGCGGACCGGAAAATCAGGGTCGTTCGGCACGTGGCACCTCACACATGGCTAGTCAAGAATTTCCTCCTGAGACCGGCCTCATCCTGAGGTGCACCAGGAAGGCCGGGAACCCCTTCCAGAGAAAGCAGGGGAATCGACTCTGCTGTCACGATCAGGAAGGGAGAAGGGGCTCAGATGAAGTGGTGCCTGGACCCTCGGTGTTCCCCTCGAGGGAACCCAGCGTGTCGGGGAACTTTTGCGGTCGCATCAAGGGTGTCAAGTACCGTTTCGCACTTAAGGACGGAACATGGGACTTCCCTGGAGACGCCCGGAACTTCGGTGTTCCCCTGGAGTGAGACCGGTATGTTGGGGAACTTTGGGGTCGCATCAAGGGTGCCAAGTAGCATTTCGAACTTTAAGATGGAATGTGGGACTTCTGTTGAGACTCTAGCTGGCAAGGGCCTCATATTGCGATGAAGGGGGAACCACATGGTTTTTAAGACTTGAGGCTGAATTCTCGAATTACGATGGGAAATTCAGACTTCCTCTTGTGTTGACCGTGGGAAGACCAATCTTCCATTCAAATTGTGAGGGAGAGATGGAGGTTGCTCTCGAGTCACTGTAGGGCAAAATAGACCTCATCTAGGCTTGTGTCTAGGACATAATGTTCCACTCCAGGGGCGACAGGGATCTCGGGGTTGCATTCCAAACTCACCCGGGGAGTCAGGCCTCGTCTCCAGGGAAGCAAAGGACTCCGCTCTCCTCTCGAGTCGCACCGGGTATTTCTTGGACCCAACTGAGTGGCCTAAAGGGAGTCAATACTCCTGTGAAGTTTGGAGAGAGGACCAGGGATTGCTCTCCAGGTCAGGCAGGAAAAGAAGGCCCCCATCTCTCCTTGACGGGGGCATCTTGTGGCTTTTCTCGAACTGCGGCGCCACTGTGGGTTTTCTCACGAGGTATGATGGGGTACTCAGGGAGCCTCTTGTGTGGTACTAAGGAAGTCAGTTTTCCTGCTTGTGGCGAGGGGAGCGTGTCCTTGCTCTGGAGTCATGGTAGGGGAATCGGGCATCAAGAAACATTGAAAAAGGACTCTCCAAGTCTTTCTCGGGTTACTTCAGGAAACTCTGGGTTCCCTCGACTTGTGCCAGTGACCTCAGGTAGCTTCTCAGGGAGCCTCTGAGAATTCAGGGATACTGTGGTGTTGGGAGGGGCCTCTCGGGACACCACTGAGTTTGGTTCAATGGAAGAGAGCCTCTTCTCTAGTTGAGGCAGGAACCTCAGGGTTCCTCTCCATTTCTGACTCCGATCGCAGGGTCCCTGAAGAGTTGGGACAGGAGAGTAAGGCCTCGTCTTGTGTGAAGGAATGCAACTTCACTTGCCTCTCGAGTTGTTCACGGGGTGACAGTCCACATTTGGAGCTGTGAGTGGAATCGGCGGGTTTTTCCAGACGATGCATGGGGATGTCAATGTCCCTTCCTGTTGTGCCTTCATCCAAAGGGTTGCCTTCGAAGAGATGTCCGGGCGTCAGGTTCTTATCTAGAGTGGACCGGGAATTCGGGATCTTTCAACATGTGGCACCAACCATGAGGCTACTTTTCGAATTTCCTCATGAGACCGGCCTCATCCGGAGGTTCATGGGGAACGTCGGGAACCCTTGCAGAAAAAGCATGGGAATCGACCCTCCTGTCGCGATCAGGAGGGGTGAAGGGGCTCACAGGAAGTGGTGCCGTGAACTTTGGTGTTTCCCTCGAGTGAGACCGGTATGTCAGGGAACTTTGGGGGTCGCATCAAGGGTGCCAAGTACCGTTTTGTACTTCAGGATGGAACGTGGGACTTCTCTTGATACGCTGTAGTGGCCAAGGGCCTCATCTTGTGATGACGGGGGAGCCACGTGGTTTTTCTCAAGCTGCGGCGGGATTCTCGAGTTACAACGGGGAATTCAGGCTTCCTCTTGTGTTGGCCCAGGGAAGTCCAATCTTCCATTCGATTTGCAAGGGAGAGCTGGCGATTGCTCTCTAGTAACTGCAGTGCAAAATAGACCTCATCTAGGCTTGTGTCCAGGACCGAGTTTTCCTCTCCAGGTGCGACAGGAACTCGGGGTTGCATTCCAGACTCACACGGGGAGTCAGGCCTCGTCTCGAGGGGAAGCAAAGGACTCCGCTCTCCCTTCAAGTCCTGACAGGTATCTCTTGGAGCCAACTGAGAGGCCTAAAGAGAGTCAAGCCTCCTGTGGAGTCTGGAGAGAGGACTCGGTTTTGCTATCCATGCCAGGCAGGAAAGAAGTCCCTCATCTCGTGATGACGGGGGCGTATCGTGGGTTTTCTCGAGCTGCGGTGCCTGAATGGGGTTTCCAAAGACGTACGACGGGGAGCTCAGGGAGACTCTCTTCAGGCGTCAGGGAAGTCAGGTCTCCATGCGCATGGCGATGGGGAGCGGGTCTTTGCTCTCGAGTCATGGTAGGGGAATCGGGCCTCAAGACGCGCCGAAGGACTCTCAAGGTCTTTCTCGGGTCGCAGCAGGAAACCCTAGGTTCCCTCGACTTGTGCCGGTGACCTCAGGTAGATTCTCAAGGTGCCTCTGAGAATTCAGGGATACTGTGGAGTTGGGAGGGGCCTCTCGCGACTCATCTGGGTTTGGTGCAATGCAAGAGGGCCTCATCTCGAGTTGAGGCAGGAACCTCAGGTTTCCTCTCCATTTCTGACTCGGATGGCAGGGTCCCTGAAGAGTTGGGACAGGAGAGTCAGGCCTCGTCTTGTGTGGAGGAAACGAACTCTGCTTGCCTATCGAGTTGTTCACGGGGTGACATTCCACTTGTCGAGCTGTGTGTAGAACCTGTGGGTTTTTCTGGACGATGCACGGGAGTTTTAGTAACCCTTCTGTTGTGCCTTCATCCACAGGGTTGCCTTCGAAGTGGTGTCCGGGCATCGGGTTCTTATATAGAGCGGACCACACAATCGGGGTCTTTCGGCATGTGGCACCACCCACGAGGCTACGTCTCGAATTTCCTCCTGAGAAAGGCCTCATCCTTAGGTGCGCCGGGATGGGCGGGAACTCCTTCCAGACAAAGCAGGGGAATTTACCCTCCTGTCGTTATCAGGAGGGGAGAAAGTGATCAGATGAAGTGGTGCCGGGAACTTCGGTGTTCCCCTCGGTGAGAACGGTGTGTCGGGGAACTTTTGGGGTTACATCAAGGGTGAAAAGTAGCATTTCGCACTTCAAGACGGAACGTGGGACTTCACTTGAGACGCTGTAGCGGGCCAGGGCCTCATCTTGGGATGACGAGTGAACCACGTGGTTTTTCTCGCATTGCGGCGGGAGTCTCGAGTTTCGACGGGGAATTCAGATTTCCTCCTGTGTTGGCCCATGGAAGTCCAATCTTTCATTCGAGTTGCGAGGGTGAGCTGGGATCCCACTCGAGTCACTGCAGGGCAAAATAGACCATATCTAGGCTTGTGTCCAGGACCGAATATTCCTCTCCATGGGTGACAGGGATCTCGGGGTGGCATTCCAGACTCACCCGGGAAGTCCGGCCTTGTTTCTAGAGGAAGCAAAGTACTCCGCTTTCCTCTCGAGTCGCGACGGGTACCTATTGAGCGCACTGGGTAGCCTTAGTGAGTCAAGCCTCCCGTGGAGTTTGGAGAGACGACTCGGGATTGCCCTCCAGGCCATGCAGTTAATGATGGCCCTCATCTCACGATAACGGGGGCGTCTCGTGGGTTTTCTCGAGCTGCGGCGCCAGTGTGGGGTTTCTCACGAGGTACGACGGGGACCTCAGGGAGCCTCTCGTGAGGTGCCAGGGAAGTTAAGCCTCCATGCGCATGGGTACTGGGAGTGCTTCATTGCTCTTGAGACATGGTAGGGGAATCGGGCCTCAAGACGCATCAAAGAAGGACTGTCCAATCTTTCTCGGGTTGCGGCAGGAAACCCTGGGTTCCATCGACTTGTGCCGGAGATCTCAGGGAGCTTGTCAGGGTGCCTCTGAGAAGTCAGGGACACTGTGGGTTGGAGGGACCTCTCGGGACTCCAGTGGTTTTGGTGCTATGGAAGAGGGCCTCATCTTGAGTTGAGGCAGGAACCTCAGGGTTCCTCTCCATTTCTGATTCGGATTGCAGGGTCCCAGCAGATTTGGGACAGGAGAGTCAGGCCTCGTCCTGTGTGGAGAATGGAACTCAGCTTGCCTCTCGAGTTGTGCACGGGTTGACAGACCACGTGTCGAGCTGTGTGTGGAACCTGTAGGTTTTTCCAGACGATGCACGGGTGTGTCTGTGCCCCTTCGTGTTGTGCCTTCATCCACAGGGTTGCCTTCTAAGGGGTGTCCAGGCATCAGGTTCTTATCAAGAGCGGACCGGGCAATCGGAGTCTTTCGGCATGTGGCACCACCCACGAGGCTACGTCTCGAACTTCCTCGTGAGACCGGCATCATCCTGAGGTGCGCAGTTAAGGTCGGGAAACCCTTGCAGACAAAGCAGGGGAATCGACCCTCCTGTCGTGATCAGGAGGGGAGAAGGCGCTCAAAAGAAATGGTGCCGGGAACTTCGGTGTTCCCCTCAAGTGAGACCGGTATGTTGGGGAACTTTTGGGGTCGCATCAAGGGTGCCAAGTACTGTTTCGCACTTCAAGATGGAACGTGGGACTACTCTTGAGACGCTGTAGCGGGAAAGTGCCTCATATTGCGATGATGGGGCAATCACTTGGTTTTTCTCCAGTTACGGCGGGATTCTCGAGTTACGACGGGGATTTCAGGCTTCCTCTTGTGTTGGCCCAGGGAAGTCCAATCTTCAATTCGAGTTGCGAGGGAGAGCTGGGGATTGCGCACAAGTCACTGTAGGGAAAAAGAGACCTCATCTTGGCTTGTGTCCAGGATCTAATGTTCCTCTCCAGGGGCGACAGGGATCTCGGGGTTGCATTCCAGACTCACCCGGGGAGTCAGGCCTCGTCTCGAGGGGAAGCAAATGACTCCACTCTCCTCTCGAGTCGCGACGGATATCTCTTGGAGCCCACTGAGTGGCCTACAGGGAGCCAAGCTTCCTGTGGATTTTGGAGAGAGGACTCGGTATTGCTCTCCAGGCCATGCAGAAAAAGAAGGCCCTCATCTCGCGATGACAGGGGCATCTCGTTGGTTTTCTCGAGCTGAGGCACAAGTGTGGTGTTTCCCTCGTGGTAAGGCTGGGAGCTCAGGGAGCATCTTGTGCGGTGCCAGGGAAGTCAGGTCTCCATGCGCGTGGCGAGGGGGAGTGCGTCATTGCTCTCTTGTCATGATAGGGGATTTTGACCTCAAGACGCATTGAAGAAGGACTCTCAAGGTCTTTCTCAGGTTGTGGCAGGAAACCATGGGTTCCCTCGACTCATGCATGTTACGTCAGGGAGCTTCTCAGGTGCCTATGTGAAATCAGGGATACTGTGGAGTTGGGAGTGACCTCTCGGAACTCCACTGGGTTTGGTGAAATGGAAAAAGGCATCATCTTTAGATAAAGCAGGAACATCAGGTTTCCTCTTCATTTCTGCCTTGGATCGCGTGTTCCTGCAGAGTTGGGAGAGGAGAGTCAGGACTCATCTTGTGTGGAGGAATGGAAATCCGCTTGCATCTCGAGTTGTTCACGGGGTGACAGGCCTCTTGTAGAGCTGTATGTGGAACCTGCGGGTTTTTCCAGACGATGCACAGGGGTGTCAGTGCCCCTTTTGTTGTACCTTCATCCACAGGGTTGTCTTCAAAGAGGTGTCTGGTCATCGGGTTCTTCTCAAGAGTGTACTGGGAAATCGGGGTCTTTCGGCATGTGGCACCCCCCCACGAGGCCACGTCTCGAAATTTCCCATGAGTCCGGCTTCATCCTGAGGTGCGCCGTGAATGTCGGGAACTCCTTTAAGTCAAAGGAGGGGAATCGACCCTCTTGTCGCTATCAGGAGGGGAGAAGGGGCTCAAAAGAAGTGGTGCCGGGAACCTCGGTGTTCCCCTCAAATGAAACCGGTGTGTCGGGGAACATTTGGGGTCGCATTAAGGGTGCCAAGTAACGTTTTGCACTTCAACACAGAATGTGGGACTTCTCTTGAGACACCGTAGTGAGCACGGGCCCCATCTTGTGATGACGGGGGAACCACGTGGTTTTTCTCGAGTTGCAGCAGGGAATTCAGGCTTCCTCTTGTGTTGGCCCAGGGAAGTCCAAATTTCCATACGAGTTGAGAGCTAGAGCTGGGGGTTGGCTCGAGTTATTGCAGGGCAAAAGAGACCTCATCTAGGCTTGTGTCTAGGACCTAATGTTCCTTTCAAGGGGCAACAGGGATCTCGGAGTTGCATTCCAGATCCTCCCGAGGAGTCAGGCCTCTTCAAGAGGGTAATGAATGGACTCCCCTCTCCTCTTGAGTCGCGACGGGTATCTCTTAGAGCCCATTGTGTGGCCTAAAGGGAGTCAAGCCTCCTGTGGAGATTGGAGAGAGGACTCGGGATTGCTCTCCAGGCCATGCAGGAAAAGAAGGCCCTCATAACGTGATGACGGGGGCGTCTTGTGCATTTTCTCGAGGTGCGGTGCAAGGATGGGGTTTCTCACAAGATACGATGGGGAGCTCAGGGAGTCTCTCGTATGGTGACAGGAAAGACAGGTCTCCATGCACGTGTGGAGGGGGAGCGCGTCATTGCTCTCGAGTCATGGTAGGGGAATCGGGCCTCAAGAGGCGTTGAAGAACGACTCTCAAGGTCTTTTTCCGGTTGCGGCAGGAAACCCTGGTTTTTCTCGACTTGTGCTGGTGACCTCAGGGAGCTTAACATGGTGCCTCTGAGAAGTCAGGGATTCTGTGGAGTTGGGAGGGGCCACTCGGGACACCACTGGGTGTGGTATAATGCAAGAGGGCCTCATCTCGTGTTGAGGAAGGAACCTCAGGGTTCCTCTCCATTTCAGACTCCGATCTCAGGATTCCTGCAGAGTTGGGACAGGAGAGTCAGGCCTCGTATTCTGTGGAGAAATGAAACTTAGCTTGCCTCTCGAGTTGTTCACGAGGTAACAGGTCACTTGTCGAGCTGTATGTGGAACCTGCAGAATTTTCCAAAAGATGCACGGGTGTGCAGGGCCCCTCCTTGTTGTGCCTTCATCCAACGGGATGCATTCGAAGAAGTGTACGGGCATCGGGTTCTTATTAATAGCGGACCAGGAAATGGGGTCTTTCCGTATGTGGCACCACCCACGAGGCTACATCTCCAATTTCCTCGTGAGACCGGCCTCATCCTGAGGTGCGCTGGGAAGATTGGTAACGCCTTCCAGACAAAGCAGGAGAATCGACACTCCTGTTGCAATCAGGAGGGGAGAAGGGGCTCAAATGATGTGGTGTGGGGAACATGGGTGTTCCCCTCGAGTGAGGCATGTAAGTTGGGGAACTTTGGGGGTGCCATCATGGGTGCCAAGTACTGTTTTGCACTTCAGTGGGAACGTGGACATCTTTTGAGACGCTGTGGAGGGCAAGGGGCTCATGCTGCGAAGACGATGGAACCACGTGGTTTTTCTCGAGTTGTGGCGGGATTCTCGAGTTATGATGGGGATTTCAGGCTTCCTCTTGTGTTGGCCCTGGGAAGCGCAAACTTCCCTTCGAGTTGTGAGCGAAAGCTGGGGGTTGTGCTCGAGTCACTGCAGGGCCAAAGAGACCTCATCTAGGCATGTGTCCAGGACCTAATAGTCCTCTCATGGAAAGACAAGGATCTCGGGATCGCACTCCAGACTCCCCCGGGGAGTCAGGCCTCGCCTCGAAGGGAAGCAAAGGACTGGGCTCTCCTCTCGAGCCACGACGCGGATCTCTTGGAGCCCACTGAGTGGCCTCAAGGGAGTCAAGCCTCCTCTTCAGTTTGGAGAGAGGACTCGGAATTGCTCTCCAGGCCAGACAGGAAAAGAAGGCCCTCACCTCGAGAGGACGGGTGCGTCTCAGGGGTTTCCTCGATCTGCGGCGCACGTGGGGGTTTTCTCACAAGGCACGACGAGGATCTCAGGAGCCTCTCGTGCGGCGCTAGGGAAGCCAGGTCTCCATGGGGGAGGCGAGGGGGAGCGCGTCTTTGCTTTCTACTCCAGGGAGGGGACTAGGGCCTCAAGACACGTTGAAGAAGGACTCTCGAGGTCTTTCTCGGGTGGCGACGGGAAACCCTCGATTCCCTCGACTTCTGCCGGAGACCTGAGGGAACTTCCCAGGGAGCCTCTGAGAGGTGAGGGATGCTGTGGAGTTGGCGGGGCCTCTGGGGACTAAGCTGGGTTTGGCGCACTGGAAGAGGGCCTCATCTCGAGGGGAGGCAGGAACCTCAGGCTTCCTCTCCGTTACGGACTCCAACTTCAGGGTCCCTGCAGAGTTGGGACAGGAGAGTCAGGCCTCGTCTTGTCTGAGGAAGGGAACCCCGCTTGCCTCTCGAGTTGCTCAGGGGGTCTCAGGCCGCTCGTCGAGCTGTGTGTGGAACCGCGGGTGATTGCCGACGATGCACGGGGTTGGCAGTGCCCCTACGTGTTGTGCCTTCACCCACAGGGTTGCCTTCGAAGAGGGGTCCGGGCCTCGGGTCCTTCTCAAGAGCGGACCGGGGAATCGGGGGCGTTCAGCATGTGGCCCCACCCACGTGGCTCGTCTCGAATTTCCTCGTGAGACCGGCCTCATCCTGAGGTGCGCCGGGAAGGCCGGGAACCCCTTCCAGACCACGCAGGGGAATCGCCTCTCCTGTCGCGATCAGGAGGGGAGAAGGGGCTTAGAGGAAGCGGTGCCGGGAACCTCGGTGTTCCGCTCGGGGGACCCCGGCGGGTTGGGGGACTTTTGGGGGTCGCAGGAAGGCTGTCAGGGACCGTTTCGCCCTTCAGGGCGGAACAGGGGACTTCCCTTGAGACGCCGTCGCGGGCAAGGGGCTCATCTTGCCAAGAGGTGGGAACCACGTGGTTTTTCTCGAGTTGCGGCGGCATTCTCGAGTTACGACGGGGATCTCAGCCTTCCCCTTGGGTTGGCCCTGGGAAGCCCAATCTTCCCCTCGGGTTGCGAGGGAAAGCTGGGGATTGCGCTCGAGTCACTGCAGGGCCGAAGAGACCTCACCTAGGCGTGTGTCCGGGACCTAATATTCCTCTCCAGAGAATGCAGGGATCTCGGGGTTGCATTCCAGGCTCCCCCGGGGAGTCAGGCCTCGTCTCGAGGGGAAGCCAAGGACACCGCTCTCCTCTCGAGTCGCGACGCGGGTCTCTTGGAGCCCCCTGAGCGGCCTCAAGGGAGTCCAGCCTCCTCTTCCGTTTGGAGAGAGGACCCGGGATTGCTCTCCAGGCCATGCAGGAAAAGAAGGCCCTCAGCTCGCGAGGACGGGGGCGTCTCAGGGGTTTCCTCGAGCTGCGGCGCCCGTGGGGGTTTTCTACCGAGGCACGACGAGGATCTCAGGGAGCTTCTCGTGCGGCGCCAGGGAAGTCAGGTCTCCATGCACGTGGCGAGGGGGAGCGCGTCCTGGCTCTCGAGTCACGGGAGGGGACTAGGGCCTCGAGACGCGTTGAAGAAGGACTCTCGAGGTCTTTCTCGGGGGGCGGCGGGAAACCCTCGTTTCCCTCGCCTTCTGCCGGGGACCTTAGGGAACTTCCCAGGGTGCCTCTGAGAGGCGAGGGATCCTGTGGAGGTGGCGGGGCCCCTCGGGACTCCGCTGGGTCTGGCGCAACGGAAGAGGGCCTCACCTCGAGGGGAGGCAGGAACCTCAGGCTTCGTCTCCGTTTCGGACTCCGACCGCAGGGTCCCTGCAGAGTTGGGACAGGAGAGTCAGGCCTCGTCTTGTCTGAGGAAGGGAACCCCGCTGGCCTCTCGAGTTGCTCAGGAGGTCTCAGTCCCCTCGTCGAGCTGTGTGTGGAACCCGCGGGATATTGCGTACGATGCCCGGGGGTGGCAGTGCCCCTTCGTGTTGTGCCTTCACCCACAGGGTTGCCTTCGAAGAGGGGTCCGGGCCTCGGGTCCTTCTCAAGAGCGGACCGGGGAATCGGGGGCGTTCGGCATGTGGCCCCACCCACGTGGCTCGTCTCGAATTTCCTCGTGAGACCGGCCTCATCCTGAGGTGCGCCTGGAAGGCCGGGAACGCCTTCCAGACCACGCAGGGGAATCGCCTCTCCTGTCGCGATCAGGAGGGGAGAAGGGGCTCAGAGGAAGCGGTGCCGGGACCCTCGGTGTTCCCCTCGGGGGACCCCGGCGTGTCGGGGGACTTTTGGGGGTCGCAGGAAGGCTGTCAGGGACCGTCTCGCCCTTCAGGGCGGAACAGGGGACTTCCCTTGAGACGCCGTCGCGGGCAAGGGCCTCATCTTGCCAAGCGGTGGGAACCACGTGGTTTTTCTCGAGTTGCGGCGGCATTCTCGAGCTATGACGGGGATCTCAGCCTTCCCCTTGGGTTGGCCCTGGGAAGCCCAATCTTTCCCTCGGGTTGCGAGGGAAAGCTGGGGGTTGCGCTCGAGTCACTGCAGGGCCGAAGAGACCTCACCTAAGCGTGTGTCCGGGACCTAATGTTCCTCTCCAGGGAAGGCAGGGATCTCGGGGTTGCATTCCAGGCTCCCCCGGGGAGTCAGGCCTCGTCTCGAGGGGAAGCCAAGGACTCCGCTCTCCTCTCGAGTCGCAACGCGGGTCTCTTGGAGCCCCCTGAGCGGCCTCAAGGGAGTTCAGCCTCCTCTTCCGTTTGGAGAGAGGACCCGGGATTGCTCTCCAGGCCATGCAGGAAAAGAAGGCCCTCAGCTCGCGAGGACGGGGGCGTCTCAGGGGTTTCCTCGAGCTGTGGCGCCCGTGGGGGTTTTCTCCCGAGGCACGACGAGGATCTCAGGGAGCCTCTCGTGCGGCGCCAGGGAAGTCAGGTCTCCATGCGCGTGGCGAGGGGGAGCGCGTCCTGGCTCTCGAGTCAAGGGAGGGGACTAGGGCCTCGAGACACGTTGAAGAAGGACTCTCGAGGTCTTTGTCGGGGGGCGGCGGGAAACCCTCATTTCCCTCGCCTTCTGCCGGGGATCATAGGGAACTTCCCAGGGTGCCTCTGAGAGGCGAGGGATCCTGTGGAGTTGGCGGGGCCCCTCGGGACTCCGCTGGGTCTGGCGCAACGGAAGACGGCCTCACCTCGAGGGGAGGCAGGAACCTCGGGCTTCCTCTCCGTTTCGGACTCCGACCGCAGGGTCCCTGCAGAGTTGGGACAGGAGAGTCAGGCCTCGTCTTGTCTGAGGAAGGGAACCCCGCTGGCCTCTCGAGTTGCTCAGGGGGTCTCAGGCCCCTCATCGAGCTGTGTGTGGAACTCTCGGGTCTTTGCGGACGATGCACGGGGGTGGCAGTGCCCCTTCGTGTTGTGCCTTCACCCACAGGGTTGCCTTCGAAGAGGGGTCCGGGCCTCGGGTCCTTTTCAAGAGCGGACCGGGGAATCGGGGGCGTTCGGCATGTGGCCTCACCCACGTGTCTCGTCTCGAATTTCCTCGTGAGACCGGCCTCATCCTGAGGTGCGCCGGGAAGGCCGGGAATCCCTTCCAGACCACGCAGGGGAATCGCAATCCTGTCGCGATCAGGAGGGGAGAAGGGGCTCAGAGGAAGCGGTGCCGGGGCCCTCGGTGTTCCCCTCGGGGGACCCCGGCGTGTCGGGGGACTTTTGGGGGTCGCAGAAAGGCTGTCAGGGACCGTCTCGCCCTGCAGGGCGGAACAGGGGACTTCCCTTGAGACGCTGTCGCGGGCAAGGGCCTCATCTTGCCAAGCGGTGGGAACCACGTGGTTTTTCTCGAGTTGCGGCGGCATTCTCGAGTTACGACGGGGATCTCAGCCTTCCCCTTGGGTTGGCCCTGGGAAGCCCAATCTTCCCCTCGGGTTGCGAGGGAAAGATGGGGGTTGCGCTCGAGTCACTGTGGGGCCGAAGAGACCTCACCTAAGCGTGTGTCCGGGACCTAATGTTCCTCTCCAGGGAAGGCAGGGATCTCGGGGTTGCATTCCAGGCTCCCCCGGGGAGTCAGGCCTCGTCTCGAGGGGAAGCCAAGGACTCCGCTCTCCTCTCGAGTCGCGACGCGGGTCCCTTGGAGCCCCCTGAGCGGCCTCAAGGGAGTCCAGCCTCCTCTTCCGTTTGGAGAGAGGACCCGGGATTGCTCTCCAGGCCATGCAGGAAAAGAAGGCCCTCAGCTCGCGAGGACGGGGGCGTCTCAGGGGTTTCCTCGAGCTGCGGCGCCCGTGGGGGTTTTCTCCCGAGGCACGACGAGGATCTCAGGGAGCCTCTCGTGCGGCGCCAGGGAAGTCAGGTCTCCATGCGCGTGGCGAGGGGGATCGCGTCCGGGCTCTCGAGTCACGGGAGGGGACTAGGGCCTCGAGACGCGTTGAAGAAGGACTCTCGAGGTCTTTCTCGGGGGGCGGCGGGAAACCCTCGTTTCCCTCGCCTTCTGCCGGGGACCTTAGGGAACTTCCCAGGGTGCCTCTGAGAGGCGAGGGATCCTGTGGAGGTGGCGGGGCCCCTCGGGACTCCGCTGGGTCTGGCGCAACGGAAGAGGGCCTCACCTCGATGGGAGGCAGGAACCTCAGGCTTCCTCTCCGTTTCGGACTCCGACCGCAGGGTCCCTGCAGAGTTGGGACAGGAGAGTCAGGCCTCGTCTTGTCTGAGGAAGGGAACCCCGCTGGCCTCTCGAGTTGCTCAGGGGGTCTCAGGCCCCTCGTCGAGCTGTGTGTGAAACCCGCGGGTCTTTGCGGACGATGCACGTGGGTGGCAGTGCCCCTTCGTGTTGTGCCTTCACCCACAGGGTTGCCTTCGAAGAGGGGTCCGGGCCTCGGGTCCTTCTCAAGAGCGGACCGGGGAATCGGGGGCGTTCGGCATGTGGCCCCACCCACGTGGCTCGTCTCGAATTTCCTCGTGAGACCGGCCTCATCCTGAGGTGCGCCCGGAAGGCCGGGAACCCCTTCCAGACCACGCAGGGGAATCGCCTCTCCTGTCGCGATCAGGAGGGGAGAAGGGGCTCAGAGAAAGCGGTGCCGGGACCCTCGGTGTTCCCCTCGGGGGACCCCGGCGTGTCGGGGGACTTTTGGGGGTCGCAGGAAGGCTGTCAGGGACCCTCTCGCCCTGCAGGGCGGAACAGGGGACTTCCCTTGAGACGCCGTCGCGGGCAAGGGCCTCATCTTGCCAAGCGGTGGGAACCACGTGGTTTTTCTCGAGTTGCGGCGGCATTCTCGAGTTCCGACGGGGATCTCAGCCTTCCCCTTGGGTTGGCCCTGGGAAGCCCAATCTTCCCCTCGGGTTGCGATGGAAAGCTGGGGGTTGCGCTCGAGTCACTGCAGGTCCGAAGAGACCTCACCTAAGCGTGTGTCCGGGACCTAATGTTCCTGTCCAGGGAAGGCAGGGATCTCGGGGTTGCATTCCAGGCTCCCCCGGGGAGTCAGGCCTCGTCTCGAGGGGAAGCCAAGGACTCCGCTCTCCTCTCGAGTCGCGACGCGGGTCTCTTGGAGCCCCCTGAGCGGCCTCAAGGGAGTCCAGCCTCCTCTTCCGTTTGGAGAGAGGACCCGGGATTGCTCTCCAGGCCATGCAGGAAAAGAAGGCCCTCAGCTCGCGAGGACGGGGGCGTCTCAGGGGTTTCCTCGAGCTGCGGCGCCCGTGGGGGTTTTCTCCCGAGGCACGACGAGGATCTCAGGGAGCCTCTCGTGCGGCGCCAGGGAAGTCAGGTCTCCATGCGCGTGGCGAGGGGGATCGCGTCCGGGCTCTCGAGTCACGGGAGGGGACTAGGGCCTCGAGACGCGTTGAAGAAGGACTCTCGAGGTCTTTGTCGGGGGGCGGCGGGAAACCCTCGTTTCCCTCGCCTTCTGCCGGGGACCTTAGGGAACTTCCCAGGGTGCCTCTGAGAGGCGAGGGATCCAGTGGAGGTGGCGGGGCCCCTCGGGACTCCGCTGGGTCTGGCGCAACGGAAGAGGGCCTCACCTCGAGGGGAGGCAGGAACCTCAGGCTTCCTCTCCGTTTCGGACTCCGACCGCAGGGTCCCTGCAGAGTTGGGACAGGAGAGTCAGGCCTCGTCTTGTCTGAGGAAGGGAACCCCGCTGGCCTCTCGAGTTGCTCAGGGGGTCTCAGGCCCCTCGTCGAGCTGTGTGTGGAACCCGCGGGTCTTTGCGGACGATGCACGGGGGTGGCAGTGCCCCTTCGTGTTGTGCCTTCACCCACAGGGTTGCCTTCGAAGAGGGGTCTGGGCCTCGGGTCCTTCTCAAGAGCGGACCGGGGAATCGGGGGCGTTCGGCATGTGGCCCCACCCACGTGGCTCGTCTCGAATTTCCTCGTGAGACCGGCCTCATCCTGAGGTGCGCCGGGAAGGCCGGGAACACCTTCCAGACCACGCAGGGGAATCACCTCTCCTGTCGCGATCAGGAGGGGAGAAGGGGCTCAGAGGAAGCGGTGCCGGGACCCTCGGTGTTCCCCTCGGGGGAACCCGGCGTGTCGGGGGACTTTTGGGGGTCGCAGGAAGGCTGTCAGGGACCATCTCGCCCTTCAGGGCGGAACAGGGGACTTCCCTTGAGACGCCGTCGCGGGCAAGGGCCTCATCTTGCCAAGAGGTGGGAACCACGTGGTTTTTCTCGAGTTGCGGCGGCATTCTCGAGTTGCGACGGGGATCTCAGCCTTCCCCTTGGGTTGGCCCTGGGAAGCCCAATCTTCCCCTCGGGTTGCGAGGGAAAGCTGGGGGTTGCGCTCGAGTCACTGCGGGGCCGAAAAGACCTCACCTAAGCGTGTGTCCGGGACCTAATGTTCCTCTCCAGGGAAGGCAGGGATCTCGGGGTTGCATTCCAGGCTCCCCCGGCGAGTCAGGCCTCGTCTCGAGGGGAAGCCAAGGACTCCGCTCTCCTCTCGAGTCGCGACGCGGGTCTCTTGGAGCCCCCTGAGCGGCCTCAAGGGAGTCCAGCCTCCTCTTCCGTTTGGAGAGAGGAGCCGGGATTGCTCTCCATGCCATGCAGGAAAAGAAGGCCCTCAGCTCGCGAGGACGGGGGCGTCTCAGGGGTTTCCTCGAGCTGCGGCGCCCGTGGGGGTTTTCTCCCGAGGCACGACGAGGATCTCAGGGAGCCTCTCGTGCGGCGCCAGGGAAGTCAGGTCTCCATGCGCGTGGCGAGGGGGAGCGCGTCCTGGCTCTCGAGTCACGGGAGGGGACTAGGGCCTCGAGACGCGTTGAAGAAGGACTCTCGAGGTCTTCTCGGGGGGCGGCGGGAAACCCTCGTTTCCCTCGCCTTCTGCCGGGGACCTTAGGGAACTTCCCAGGGTGCCTCTGAGAGGCGAGGGATCCTGTGGAGGTGGCGGGGCCCCTCGGGACTCCGCTGGGTCTGGCGCAACGGAAGAGGGCCTCACCTCGAGGGGAGGCAGGAACCTCAGGCTTCCTCTCCGTTTCGGACTCCGACCGCAGGGTCCCTGCAGAGTTGGGACAGGAGAGTCAGGCCTCGTCTTGTCTGAGGAAGGGAACCCCGCTGGCCTCTCGAGTTGCTCAGGGGGTCTCAGGCCCCTCGTCGAGCTGTGTGTGGAACCCGCGGGCCGTTGCGTACGATGCACGGGGGTGGCAGTGCCCCTTCGTGTTGTGCTTTCACCCACAGGGTTGCCTTCGAAGAGGGGTCCGGGCCTCGGGTCCTTCTCAAGAGTGGACCGGGGAATCGGGGGCGTTCGGCATGTGGCCCCACCCACGTGGCTCGTCTCGAATTTCCTCGTGAGACCGGCCTCATCCTGAGGTGCGCCGGGAAGGCCGGGAACACCTTCCACACAAATTAGGGGAATCGATTCTCCTGTCTCGATCAGGAGGGGAGATGGGGCTCAGATGATGTGGTGCCGGGACACTCGGTGTTCCACTCGAGGGAACCCGGCGTTTCAGGGAACTTTAGGGGTGGCACCAAGGGAGCCAAGTACCGTTTCCCACTTCAGGACGCAACATGGGACTTCCCTGGAGACGCTGTAGCGGGCAAGGGCCTCATCCTTTGAAGACGTTGGAACCACGTCGTTTTTCTCCAGTTGCATCGGGATTCTCGAAAACGACAGGAATTTCAGGCTTCCTCTTGGGTTGGCCCTGGGAAGCCCAATCTTCAATTCGGGTTGCGATGGAAAGCTGGGGGTTCTGCTCGAGTCACTACAGGGCCAAAGAGACCTCATCGAGGCCTGTGTCCAGGACCTAATATTCCTCTCAAGGGAAGACAGGGATCACGGGTTTCCATTCCAGACTCCCCCGGTGGGTCAGGACTCGCCTGGAGGGGAAGCAAAGGACTCCGCTTTCCTCTCAAGTCGCGACACGGATCTCTTGGAGCCCACTGAGTGGACTCAAGGGTGTCGAGCCTCCTCTTCAGTTTGGAGAGAGGACTAGGGATTGCTCTCCAGGCCAGGCAGGAAAGAAGGCCCTCATCTCGCGATGAAGGGGGCGTCTCATGGGTTTCCTCAGGCTGCTGCGCCCATGGGGGTTTTCTCACGAGGCACGACGAGGACCTCAGGGAGCCTCTCGTGCGGCGCCAGGGAAGTCAGGTCTCCATGCGCATGGCGAGGGGGAGCTGGTCATCACTCTCGAGTCATGGGAAACGGCTAGGTCCTCAAGAGGCGTTGAAGAAGGACTCTCGAGGTCTTTCTCGGGTTGCGGCGGGAAACCCTCGTTTCACTCGACTTTTGCAGGGGACCTTAGGGAACTTCCCAAGGTGCCTCTGAGAGGCGAGGGATGCTGTGTAGTTGGCAGGGCCTCTCGGGACTCTGCTGGGTTCGGTGCAATGGAAGAGGGCCTCATCTCGAGGGGAGGCAGGAACCTCAGGCTTCCTCTCGGTTTCAGACTCCGACTGCACGGTCCCTGCAGTGTTGGGACAGGAGCGTCATGCCTCGTCTTGTCTGAGGAATGGAATTCTGGTTGCCTCTCGAGTTGTTCCGGGAGTCTCAGGCCCCTTGTCGAGCTGTGTGTAGACCCTGCGGGTTTTTCCGGATGATGCACAGGGGTGTCAGTGCCCCTTCGTGTTGTGCCTTCACCCACAGGGTTGCCTTCGAAGAGGTGTCCGGGCATCGGGTTCTTATCAAGAGCGGACCGGAAAATCGGAGTCGTTCGGCACGTGGCACCTCACATGTGGCTAGTCTTGAATTTCCTCCTGAGACCGGCCTCATCCTGAGGTGCGCCAGGAAGCCCGGGAACCCCTTCCAGACAAAGCAGGGGAATCAACTCTCCTGTCGCGATCAGGAGGGGAGAAGGGGCTCAGATGAAGTGGTGCCGGGACCCTCGGTGTTCCCCTCGAGGGAACCCAGCATGTCAGGGAACTTTTGCGGTCGCATCAAGGGTGTCAAGTACCGTTTCGCCCTTCAGGGCGGAACATGGGACTTCCCTGGAGACACCGGGAACTTCGGTGTTCCCCTGCAGTGAGACCGGTATGTTGGGGAACTTTGGGGTCGCATCAAGGGTGCCAAGTAGCATTTCGAACTTTAAGATGGAACGTGGGACTTCTCTTGAGACTCTAGGTGGCAAGGGCCTCATATTGCGATGAAGGGGGAACCACATGGTTTTTAAGACTTGAGGCTGAATTCTCGAATTACGATGGGAAATTTAGACTTCCTCTTGTGTTGACCGTGGGAAGACCAATCTTCCATTCAAATTGTGAGGGAGAGATGGAGGTTGCTCTCGAGTCACTGCAGGGCAAAATAGACCTCATCTAGGCTTGTGTCTAGGACATAATGTTCCACTCCAGGGGCGACAGGAATCTCGGGATTGCATTCCAAACTCACCCGGGGAGTCAGGCCTCGTCTCCAGGGAAGCAAAGGACTCCGCTCTCCTCTCGAGTCGCACCGGGTATTTCTTGGACCCAACTGAGTGGCCTAAAGGGAGTCAATACTCCTGTGAAGTTTGGAGAGAGGACCAGGAATTGCTCTCCAGGTCAGGCAGGAAAAGAAGGCCCCCATCTCTCCTTGACGGGGGCATCTTGTGGTTTTTCTCGAACTGCGGCGCCAGTGTGGGTTTTCTCACGAGGTACGATGGGGTACTCAGGGAGCCTCTTGTATGGTACTAGGGAAGTCAGTTTTCCTGCTTGTGGCGAGGGGAGCGTGTCCTTGCTCTGGAGTCATGGTAGGGGAGTCGGGCATCAAGAGACGTTGAAAAAGGACTCTCCAAGTCTTTCTCGGGTTACTTCAGAAAACTCTGGGTTCCCTCGACTTGTGCCAGTGACCTCAGGTAGCTTCTCAGGGAGCCTCTGAGAATTCAGGGATACTGTGGTGTTGGGAGGGGCCTCTCGGGACACCACTGAGTTTGGTTCAATGGAAGAGGGCCTCTTCTCTAGTTGAGGCAGGAACCTCAAGGTTCCTCTCCATTTCTGACTCCAATTGCAGGGTCCCTGAAGAGTTGGGACAGGAGAGTAAGGCCTCGTCTTGTGTGAAGGAATGCAACTTCACTTGCCTCTCGAGTTGTTCATGAGGTGACAGTCCACATTTGGAGCTGTGAGTGGAATCTGCAGGTTTTTCCAGACGATGCATGGGGATGTCAGTGTCCCTTCGTGTTGTGTCTTCATCCACAGGGTTGCCTTCGAAGAGATGTCCGGGCGTCAGGTTCTTATCTAGAGTGGACCGGGAATTCGGGATCTTTCAGCATATGGCACCAACCATGAGGCTACTTTTCGAATTTCCTCATGAGACCGGCCTCATCCGGAGGTTCGCGGGGAACGTCGGGAACCCCTTGCAGACAAAACATGGGAATCGACCCTTCTGTCGCGATCAGGAGGGGTGAAGGGGCTCACAGGAAGTGGTGCCGTGAACTTTGGTGTTTCCCTCGAGTGAGACCGGTATGTCAGGGAACTTTGGGGGTCGCATCCAGGGTGCCAAGTACCGTTTTGTACTTCAGGATGGAACGTGGGACTTCTCTTGATACACTGTAGCGGCCAAGGGTCTCATCTTGCGATGACGGGGGAGCCACGTGGTTTTTCTCGAGTTGCGGCGGGATTCTCGAGTTACGACGGGGATTTCAGGCTTCCTCTTGTGTTGGGCCAGGGAAGTCCAATCATCCATTCGAGTTGCGAGGGAGAGCTGGGGGTTGCGCTCGAGTCACTGCAGGGCAAAGGAGACCTCATCTAGGCTTGTGTCCAGGACCTAATGTTCCTCTCCAAGGGCCACAGGGATCTCAGGTTTGCATTCCAGACTCACCCAGGGAGTCAGGCCTCATGTCAAAGGGAAGCAAAGGACTCCGCTCTCCTTTCGAGTCACGACGGGCACCTCTTGGAGCCCACTTTGTGGCCTAAAGGGAGTCAAGCCTCCTGTGAAGTTTGGAGAGAGGACTTGGGACTGCTCTCCAGGCCATGCAGGAAAAGATGGCCCTCATCTCGCGATGACGGAGGGATCTTGTGTGTTTTCTCGAGCTGCGGCACCAGTGTGGGGTTTCACACGAGGTACGACGGGGAGCTCAGGGAGCCTCTCGTGTGGCTCCAGGGAAGTCAGGTCTCAATGTGCGTGGCGAGTGGGAGCGCATTATTGCTCTCGAGCTATGGTAGGGGAATCTGACCTCAAGACACATTGAAGAAGGACTCTCGAGGTCTTTCTTCGGTTGTGGCAGGAAACCCTTATTTCCCTCGACTTTTGCCGGTGGCCTCAAGGAGCTTCTCAGAATGCCTATGAGAAGTCAGGGATACTGTGGAGATGGGAGGGGCCTCTCGGGACTCCACTGGGTTTGTTTTAATGGAAGAGGGCCTCATCTCGGGTTGAGGCAGGAACCTCAGGTTTCCTCTCCATTTCTGACTCAGATCGAAGCGTGCCTGCAGAGTTGGGATTGGATACTCAGGCCTTGTCTTGTCTGAGGAAGGGAACTCCGCTTTCCTCTCTCATTGTTTAAGGGGTGACAGGCCAGTTGTGGAGCTGTATGTGGATCCTGCGGGGTTTTCCGGACGATGAACAGGGTTGCCAGTGCCCCCTCGTGTAGTGCCTTCATCCACAGGGTTGCCTTAGAAGAGGTGTCCGGGCATCGGGTTCTTATCAAGAGCAAGACCGAGAAATCGGGGTCTTTTGGCACGTGGCACCAACACGAGGCTACGTCTCGAATTTCTTCGTGAGACTGGCCTCATCCTGAGGTGCGCCATGAAGGTCGGGAACCCCTTCTAGACAAAGCAGGGGGATCGACCTTCCTGCCGTGATCAGGAGCGGAGAAGGGGCTCAAATGAAGTGGTGCCAGGAACTTCGGTGTTCCCTTGGAGTGAGACTGGTATATTGGGGAACTTTTGGGGTCGCATCAAGGGTGCCAAGTAGCATTTCGAACTTTATGACGAAACATGGGACTTCTCTTGAGACTCTGTAGCGGGCAAAGGCCTCATATTGCGATGAATGGGGAACCACGTGGTTTTTAAGAGTTGTGGTGGGATTCTCGAGTTCCAACGGGAAATTCAGACTTCCTCTTGTGTTGGCCCAATGAAGACCAATCTTCCATTCAAATTGCGAGGGAGAGATGGGTGTTGTTCTCGAGTCACTGTAGGGCAAAATAGACCTCATCTAGGCTTTTGTCCAGGACATAATGTTCCTCTCCAGGGGCAACAGGGATCTCGGGGTTGCATTCCAGACTCACCCGAGGTAAGGCCTTGTCTCGAGGGGAAACAAAGTACTCTGCTCTCCTCTCAAGTCGCGACAGGTATCTCTTGGAGCCCATTGAGTGGCCTAAAGGGAGTAAAGCCTCCTGTGAAGTTTGGAGAAAAGACCAGGGATTGCTCTCCAAGTCAGGCAGGAAAAGAAGTCCCCAATCTCGCGATGACGGTGGGTTTTCCCGAGCTGCGGCGCCAGTGTGGGGTTTCTCACGAGGTATGACGGGGAGCTCAGGGAGCCTCTCATGTGGCGCCAGGGAAGTCAGGTGTCCATGCGCATGGCGAGGGGGAGCGTGTCATTGCTCTCGAGTCATGGTAGGGGAATCCGTCCTCAAGACGCGTTGAAGACGGACTCTTGAGGTCTTTCTCGGGTTGCGGCAGGATACCCTGTGTTCCCTCGACTTGTGCCGGTGGCCTCAGGGAGTTGCTCAGGGTGCCTCTGAGAAGACACTGATACTGTGGAGTTGGGAGGGGCCTCTAGGGACTCCACTGGGTGTGGTATAATACAAGAGGGCCTCATCTCGTGTTGAGGAAGGAACCTCAGGGTTCCTCTCCATTTCAGACTCCGATCTCAGGATTCCTGCAGAGTTGGGACAGGAGAGTCAGGCCTCGTATTCTGTGGAGAAATGAAACTTAGCTTGCCTCTCGAGTTGTTCACGAGGTAACAGGTCACTTGTCGAGCTGTATGTGGAACCTGCAGAATTTTCCAAAAGATGCACGGGTGTTCAGGGTCCCTCCTTGTTGTGCCTTCATCCTACGGGATGCATTCCAAGAAGTGTACGGGCATCGGGTTCTTATTAATAGCTGACCGGGAAATGGGGTCTTTCCGCATGTGGCACCACCCACGAGGCTACATCTCCAATTTCCTCGTGAGACAGGCCTCATCCTGATGTGCGCTCGGAAGATCGGTAACCCCTTCCACACAAAGCAGGAGAAAAGACACTCCTGTTGCAATCAGGAGGGGAGAAGGGGCTCAAATGATGTGGTGCGGGGAACATGGGTGTTACCCTCGAGTGAGGCCTGTATGTTGGGGAACTTTGGGGGTGCCATCACGGGTGCCAAGTACCGTTTTGCACTTCAGTAGGAATGTGGGACTTCTTTTGAGACGCTGTGGCGGGCAAGGGCCTCATGCTGCGAAGACGATGGAACCACGTGGTTTTTTTCGAGTTGCGGCGGGATTCTCGAGTTACGACGGGGATTTCAGGCTTCCTCTTGTGTTAGCCCTGGGAAGCCCAAACTTCCCTTCGAGTTGCGAGGGAAAGCTGGATGTTGTGCTCGAATCACTGCAAGGCCAAAGAGACCTCACCTAGGCGTGTGTCCAGGACCTAATAGTCCTCTCAAGGGAAGACAAGGATCCCGGGATTGCACTCCACACTCCCCCGGGGAGTCAGGCCTCGCCTCGAGGGGAAGCAAAGGACTGCGCTCTCCTCTCGAGCCGCGACCCGGATCTCTTGGAGCCCACTGAATCGCCTCAAGGGAATCCATCCTACTCTTCAGTTTGGAGAGAGGACTCGGGATTGCTCTCCAGGCCAGGCAGGAAAAGAAGGCCCTCAGCTCGCGAGGACGGGGGCGTCTCAGGGGTTTCCTCGAGCTGCGGCGCCCGTGGGGGTTTTCTCCCGAGGCACGACGAGGATCTCAGGGAGCCTCTCGTGCGGCGCCAGGGAAGTCAGGTCTCCATGCGCGTGGCGAGGGGGAGCGCGTCCTGGCTCTCGAGTCACGGGAGGGGACTAGGGCCTCGAGACGCGTTGAAGAAGGACTCTCGAGTTCTTTCTCGGGGGGCGGCGGGAAACCCTCGTGTCCCTCGCCTTCTGCCGGGGACCTTAGGGAACTTCCCAGGGTGCCTCTGAGAGGCGAGGGATCCTGTGGAAGTGGCGGGGCCCCTCGGGACTCTGCTGGGTCTGGCGCAACGGAAGAGGGCCTCACCTCGAGGGGAGGCAGGAACCTCAGGCTTCCTCTCCGTTTCGGACTCCGACCGCAGGGTCCCTGCAGAGTTGGGACAGGAGAGTCAGGCCTCGTCTTGTCAGAGGAAGGGAACCCTGCTGGACTCTCGAGTTGCTCAGGGGGTCTCAGGCCCCTCGTCGACCTGTGTGTGCAACCCGCGGGTCTTTGTGGACGATGCACAGGGGTGGCAGTGCCCCTTCGTGTTGTGCCTTCACCCACAGGGTTGCCTTCGAAGAGGGGTCCGGGCCTCGGGCCTTCTCAAGAGCGGACCTGGGGAATCGGTGCCATTCGGCATGTGGCCCCACCCACGTGGCTCGTCTCGAATTTCCTCGTGAGACGGGCCTCATACTGAGGTGCGCCGGGAAGGCCGGGAACCCCTTCCAGACCACGCAGGGGAATCGCCTCTCCTGTCGCGATCAGGAGGGGAGAAGGGGCTCAGAGGATGCGGTGCCGGGACCCTCAGTGTTCCCCTCGGGGGATCCCGCCATGTGGGGGATTTTTGGGGGTCGCAAGAAGGCTGTCAGGGACCGTTTCGCCCTTCAGGGAGGAACAGGGGACTTCCCTTGAGACGCCGTGGCGGGCAAGGGCCTCATTTTGCCAAGAGGTCGTACCACGTGGTTTTTCTCGAGTTGCGGCGGGATTCTCGAGTTACGACGGGGATCTCAGCCTTCCCCTTGGGTTGGTCCTGGGAAGCCCAAACTTCCCCTCGGGTTGGGAGGGAAAGCTGGGGGTTGCGCTCGAGTCACTGCAGGGCAGAAGAGACCTCACCTAGGCGTGTGTCCGGGACCTAATATTCCTCTCCAGGCAAGGCAGGGATCTCGGGGTTGCATTCCAGGCTCCCCCGGGGAGTCAGGCCTCGTCTCGAGGGGAAGCCAAGGACTCCGCTCTCCTCTCGAGTCGCGACGCGGGACTCTTGGAGCCCCCTGAGCGGCCTCAAGGGAGTCCAGCCTCTTCTTCCGTTTGGAGAGAGGACCCGGGATTGCTCTCCAGGCCATGCAGGAAAAGAAGGCCCTCAGCTCGCGAGGACGGGGGCGTCTCATGGGTTTCCTCGAGCTGCGGCGCCCGTGGGGGTTTTCTCCCGAGGCACGACGAGGATCTCAGGGAGCCTCTCGTGCGGCGCCAGGGAAGTCAGGTCTCCATGCGCGTGGCGAGGGGGAGCGTGTCATGGCTCTCGAGTCATGGTAAGGGAATCGCGACTCAACACATTTTGAAGCACTCTCGAGGTCTTTCTTGAGTCACGGCAGAAAACCCAGGGTTCCCTCGTCTTGTGCCTGTGACCTCAGGGAGCTTCTCATTGTGCCTCTGAGAACTCAGGGATACTGTGGAGTTGGTAGGGGCCTCTCGGGACTCCACTGGTTGTGGTGCAATGGAAGACGGCTTCATCTCGAGTGGACGCAGGAACCTCAGGCTTCCTCTCCGTTTCTGACTCGGATCCCATGGTCCCTGCAGAGTAGGGACAAGAGAGTCACACCTAATCTTCTGTTGAGGAATGGACCTTCGTTTGCCTTTCGAGTTGTTTACAGGGTGACAGGCCACTTGTCGAAATGTCTGTGGGACCTGCGGGTTTTTCTGGACGATGCACGCGGGTGTCAGTGCCCCTTCGTGTTGTGCCTTCATCCACAGGTTTTCCTTCAAAGAGGTGTGCTGGCATCGGGTTCTTTTCAAGAGTGGACCGTGAAATTGGGGTCTTTCGACATGTGGCACCACCCACGAGGCTACGTCTCGAACTTCCTCATGAAACCGGCCTCATCCTGAGGTGCGCCCGGAAGGTCGGGAACCCCTTGCAGACAGAGAAGGGGAGTCGACCCTGCTGTCGCAATCAGGAGAGGAGAAGGGGCTCAGATGAAGTGGTGCTGGGAACCTCGGTGTTCCCCTTGAGTGAGTCTGGTATGTCGCGGAACTTTTGGGGTCGCATCAAGGGTGCCAAGTACCGTTTCGCACTTCAGGATGGAACGTGGGACTTCTCTTGAGATGCTGTAGCGGACAAAGGGCCTCATCTTGCGATGACGAGGGAAGCACGTGGTTTTTCTCGAGTTGCGGTGGGATTCTCGAGTTACGACGGGGAATTCAGGCTTCCTCTTGTGTTGGCCCAGGAAGTCTAATCTTCCATTCGAGTTGCCAGGGAGAGCTGGGGATTGGGCTCCATTCACTGAAGGGCAAGCTAGACCTCATCTAGGCTTGTATCCAGGACTTAATGTTCCTCTCCATAGGCGACAGGGATTTGGGGTTGCATTCCATACTCACCCGGGGAGTCAGGCCTCATCTCGAGGGGAAGCAAAGGACTCCACTCTCTTCTCGAGTCGCGACAGGTATCTCTTGGAGCCCACTGAGTGGTCTTTGCTCTGTAGGAGAGCTCTAGTGTTCATAAGCCTGTACATAAGTGAACACAGACATTCTGTGTGCATGTTGCTGCATACCCAAAATAGGGCCACAAGGAGCCTCATGCTCTCCATGCGGCACGGAAGCTGTGCAGCCACGCAGCAGCTGAAGAATCCAACCAATTGCTCTTTTCTTACCTCTGACAGAGCTCGCATTGCCGTAGCCCTTGGCAGTTTGAAAACACTGGACCCTAACCCCTCTCAAAGTAGGCCTGGGTTCTAGTTCGAATAGAAAGTCAATAGCGGAGCTGAGGACAGGAACGCGGCAGTCATTTATCACACGCTCCGGAAGCCTGCTACTACAGGGACACTAACGCTAGAAGCTAGGAATGTCTTTGCAAGGTGCGCAAAGGACAAGGGAGAACCTCGACCCTGACTCTAGTATTTCAGTCCCCTGAGCAGATCTGAGGTTCTCCCGCTGTAGAAGCTAACCCATTCCTTTCAAATACAGGCTTCCTAACACAGGGCCAGTTGGCTGCTTGCTCTTCCACGAAGCAGGCTTCCTTAACTTGCAAGCTGCGAATTCCGCTTAACAGCCTGGAGGAAAATTGCTTCTTGGAAGATTTTTTTCAGAGGCTGTATCCCCGGAGCTGGGGCCAAGCTAGGGGACCCATACTGACAAGGGAAGGCAAAACCACATCCAATGTCTTTGCTCTGGAGGACAGCTTTGGTGAGCCTAAGTCTTTCAGGAATATTTCTGGCTCCAACAGAGTCAAATTCTGTGTGTGAAGCTGCACAGCCAAAATAGGGGAACAGAGAGCCTGATTCTCTCTGTGTAGCTTTGAAGCTGTCATTCAAACAACAGCTTGAGAATCCATACAATGCTCTCCCTTACTGCTAAGAGAATTCTCATTGCTGTCGTCCTTGACAGTTTGTAGAAATCCGCACCCTAACCCTTCTCCAAGTAGGCCTGGGTCCTAGCTCGGAACAACAGGCAACGGCGGAGCTGAGGCCAGTAAGGCACAAGTGAGGTCTCACACACTCTTGCAGCCTGATCGTCCAGGAGCAGTAAGGCCTCTTTTTCCCTGCAGGAGGCTCGCTTGCCTTGCCTCCTGTGAACTGCATTTCCCAGCCTGGGCGCAAAGCTGTTCCTGGAGATTTTTTCTCAGGGGCTGTTTCCCTGGAGCTGGGTCGGACCTCGGGGGCCCAACTCACAGGGGAAGACAAAACCACATGGACAGGTCTATGCTCTGTAGGAGAGCTCTAGTGAACCTCATCTCTCAGGAACATTCTTGGCTTCTACAGAGACACCTCTGTGCATGAAGCTACACACCCAACATAGTGGCAAAGGGAGTCTGATTCTCTCCGTGGGTGCTGATGCTTTGTGGCAAAGCACCTGCTAAGAATCCATCCGCATAGGCTTCCCTCACCTTGACAGAGGTCTCATTGCTGTAGTCCTTGGCAGTTTGGAAAGAAGCAGACCCTTACCCTTCACCAAGTAGGCCCTTGTCCTTGATGAATGGAAAGGCAGTAGCTGAGCTGAGGCCAGTAAGGCGCCAGTCAAGTCTGACATATTCCCGATGTCTGCTCCTTCATGGAAAATAACGTTAGAATCTGGGAATGTCTTTGCAAGGCTGGCAAAGGGCAGTCAGGAACCTCGACCCTGCCTCTGGAATTTCTATCTTCTCAGCACATCTGGCGGTCTCGGTCAGGAGAAACTAACCCATTCCTTGCAAATATAGGCTTCCAAACACAGGCCGGTTGGCTGTCTCTTCTTGCCGAAGGAAGCTTGCTTATCCCACCTCCTGTGAACTCCGCTTCCCAGCCTGGGTGATAAGAGGTTCTTGGAGATCTTTTCTCAGAGGCTGTTTCCAAGGAGCAGGGGCTGATCCCAGAGACCCACACGCACAGGGGAAGGGAAAACCGCATGGATAAGTCTTTGCTCTCTAGGAGTGCTCTAGTGAACCTCAGTCTATGGGGAATATTCTTGGCTCCAACGGGGACATCTCTGTGTGGGAAGCTGCATTGCCAACATAGAGACACAGAGACCTGATTCTCTCTGTGCAGCTTTGACGCTGTCGTTCAAACAACAAATTGAGAATCCACACAATGCTCTCCCTTACCACTGAGAGAGTTATCATTGCTGTAGCCCTTCGCAGTTTCTGGAAATCGGCACACAAACACTTCTCCAAGTAGGCCTGGGTTCAAGTTCAGATGAACATGCAATAGCGGAGCTGAGGCCAGTAAGGCACCAGTCAGGTGTCACACACTCTGGCAGCCTGCTCCTCCAGGGACAGTAAGGCCTCTAGTTCCCTTCAGGAGGCTCGCTTGCCTTACTTCCTGTGAACAGCGTTTCCCAGCCTGGGCGGAAAGCAGTTCCTGGAGATCTTTTCTCAGGGGCTGTTTCCCCGGAGTTGGGGCGGACCTCGGGGACCCAACTCACAGGGGAAGGCAAAACCACATGGACAGGTCTATGCTCTGTAGGAGATCTCTAGTGAACTGCCGGGGTCCAGCCCCAGCTGATCCAGGGTATTCGAAGCAGAGACGCCGTAGGCGAGGGTCAGGGAACAACTGCTTAATTAAACGTTAATTAAGGATATAAAGAGTAATAAAATGAGGATAGCTCAGTAGGAAAATTCAGTGGAGAAAAGAGGCTGAGTAGCTTGGTTTACGCGGGGGACCAATAAAACTTCAAGACAAGAAGCTTGCACCACTTACGTAGGCCGCAGGCGTCCTTCCGTTCTCCCGAAGGAGAGGAGACACTGAGGCCTCCCCGGTCGGATCTTAGAAGCCCAGGCAAAATTAGTAAGCTTGGTGGGTTCCGCGCTCCAGATGGAGACTCAACCAGAGTGAGAGAGAGACAGAGACATGAGGAGACCAGTATTTCGAGAAACTGATCCCAATTCTTTATTTTCCATGGTCTACTTTTATACACTGAGATGTTATGCCAAAGTCACGTGGGGTCAGCAGTCCTGACTTTTATCAAAGTCAGGTGCTTCATACAAAAGTATACAGAGGTCTTAGGGGTGTTACATCATCTTCTGGCCGGGGGGCCTGCTGACAATTTACGACCCTCTCCTTGTGACAGCGGTCAGTCAACCAGGACACTTATTTCTCCAGGGGTGATTATTCTTAAAACAGACGCCACCCAAATAAAGTTACATTCCTATAGGGTGAGGGTGTAGTGGGTTTTAGTTAAGGAAAGAATTTACTTAGCCTAAGGTCTAACGTGATTTATATCAAAGGTTAATACTTATTTCTTCTATATATTCATTAATGTGTATAAGGGCAGGGGATGTGGAGACTTAGCAGTAAACATCAGCTCAACAAATGAAAAACCCTTCACCAATATGATTTCTAATCAGCCCATTATACTTATACTAATAATTTTCTAACTTTTCTAAGGAACCTGTTTTTAGAAGGTTTAAAGCATCTCGTGCCTCTCATGGTTGGGAGGCTGTGAGCAATCACATGTGGCCGGACAAGCCTGTCAGGCAGGCTAGAGAACCTTCAGAGGAGTTTGTAGGTTAAAACACTCTTGTCACACCCAGGGGTTTTTATCAACTGGAGCTCTAGGTTAACTCCTTCTCCGAAAGAGGTGGTGGGGGACAGCCCCCCGTAAAGTCAGAGGTGTAGGTGAGAGCACAAAGTAGTAAGGTAGGCAGGCTCTGGTTATGGGGGTAGATGCTCGAGGATTTCCAGGGGGACTCCTGAGGCTCGATCCCGCCTTTGCGTATGTCGAGCCTCCTTCCTCATGACCTTTGCCATGGGCGGAGTGCCTCACTCTGGCCCCCAACAGTGAACCTCCTCTCTCAGGAACATTCTTGGCTCCTATCGAGACACCTCTGTGCGTGTAGCTACACACGCAACGTAGGGGCAAAGGGAGCCAGATTCTTTCCGTGGGGTGCTGATGCCTTGTGGCAAAGCACCTGCTTGAGAATCCATCAGCTTACGCTTCCCTCGCCTTGACAGAGGTCTCATTGCTGTAGCCCTTGGCAGTTTGGAAAGAAGAGGAACCTTACCTTTCATAAAGTGGGCCCTTGTCCTAGTTTGAAAGGAAAGGCAAGAGCTGAGCTGAGGCCAATTAGGCGCCAGTCAAGTCTGACATATTCCCGAAGCCTGCTCCTTCATGGAAAATAACGCTGTAATCTAGGAATGTCTCTGCAAGGCTGGCAAAGGGCAGTCAGGA
The DNA here is from genome assembly GCF_029407905.1 of Bubalus kerabau. Taxonomy (NCBI): domain Eukaryota; kingdom Metazoa; phylum Chordata; class Mammalia; order Artiodactyla; family Bovidae; genus Bubalus; species Bubalus kerabau. Next base: position 450,240 of record NC_073644.1, on the reverse strand, counting down.
CCCTGCACCCTGCCTCTGGAATTACCGACTTCTGAACAGATCTGGAGGTCTCCCTTAGGGGAAGCTAACCCATTCTTCCAAATAGAGGCTTCCAAACGCAGGCCGCTTGGCTGCCTCTTGCTCTCTGAAGGAGGCCTGCTTTTCCCGCCTCCTATGAACCCCACATCCCAGCCTCTGGGAGAAGCGGATCTTGAAGATCTTTTTTCAGGGGTTGTTTCCACGGAGCTGGGGCCGAGCCTGGAGCCCCAAACGCACAGGGGAAGAAAAACCACATGGACAAGTCTTTGCTCTCTAGGAGAGCTCTAGTGAACCTCACTCTGTCAGGAACGTTCTTGTTTCCTATGGAGACACCCCTGTCTGTGAAGCTGTGTACCGAACATGGAGACACAGAGTCTGATTCTCTCTGTGCAGCTTTGAAGCTGTCGTTCAAACAACAGCTTGAAAATCCATACAATGCTCTTCCTTACCCGTGACACAGTTCTCATTGCTATACCCCTTGGCAGTATTTAGAAATCCATACCCAAACCCTTCTCCTAGTAGGCCTGGGTCCTAGTTCAGAGGAACACGCAATGTCGGAGCTGAGGCCAGTAAGGCACCAGTCAGGTCTCACACACTCTGGCAGCCTGATCGTCCAGGGAGACTAAGGCCTGTTGTGCCTTGCAGGAGGCTCGCTTGTGTTACCTCCTGTGAACTGCGTTTGCCAGCCTGGGGGAATAGCGGTCCCTGGAGATCTTTTCTCAGGGGCTCCTTCCCCTGAGCTGGGGCTTACCTCAGGGACCCAACTCACAGGGCAAGGCAAAACCATATGGACAGGTCTATGCTCTGTAGCAGACTTCTAGTGAACCTCATCTCTCAGGAACATTCTTGGCTCCTATAGAGACACTTCTGTGTGTGAAGCTGCGTACCTAACATAGGGGCACAGAGAGCCTGATTCTCTCAGTTCATTTTGACCCTGTCGTTCAGAAAACAGCTTGAGAATCCATAAAATGCTCTCCCTTACCGCTGAGAGAATTCTCACTCTGTAGCCTTTGGCACTTTGTAGAAATCCGCACCCAAACGCTTCTCCAAATAGGCCTGGGTCCTAGTTCGGAGGAACAGGCAATGGTTTAACTGAGGCCAGTAAGGCAACAGTCAGGTTTCACACACTCTGGCAGCCTGCTCCTCCAGGGACAGTAAGGCCTCTTTTTCTCTGCAGGAGATTCGCTTGCCTTACTTCCTGTGAACAGCGTTTCCCAGCCTCAGCGAAGCGGTTCCTGGAGATCTTTTCTCAGGGACAGTTTCCCCGGAGGTGTGGCGGACCTCGGGGACCCAACTCACAGGGGAAGGAAAAACCACATGGACAGGTCTATGCTCTGTAGGAGAGGTTTAGTGAACCTAATCTCTCAGGAACATTCTTGGCTCCTATAGAGACAACTCTGTGTGTGAAGCTACACTCCCAACATTGGGGAACAGGGATCTTGGTTCTCTCCGTGGGGTGCTGATGCTTTGTAGTAAAGCACCTGCTTGAGAATCCATCCTCTTAGGCTTCCCTCGCCTTGACAGAGGTCTCATTGCTGTAGCCCTTGGCAGTTTCAAAGAAGAAGACCCTTACCCTTCATAAAGTAGGCCCTTGTCCTAGTTTGAATGGAAAGGCAATAGCTGAGCTGAGGCCAATAAGGAGCCAGTCCCCTCTGACACATTCCCGAAGCCTGCTCCTTCATGGACTATAACTCTAGAATGTTGGAATGTCTTTGCAAGGCTGGCAAAGGGCAGTCAGGAACCAGCACCCTGCCTCTGGAATTACCGACTTCTGAGCAGATCTGGAGGTCTCCTTTAGGAGAAGCTAACCCATTCCTTCCAAATAGAGGCTTCAAAACACAGGCAGGTTGGCTGCCTTTCGTGCCCGAAGGAGGCTTGCTTTTCTCTCCTCCTATGAACCCCAGTTCCCAGCCTCTGGGAAAAGCGTATCTTGAAGATATTTTCTCAGGGGTTGTTTCCACGGAGCTGGGGACGAGCCCGGGGCCCAAAGGCACAGGGGAAGGCAAGACCACATGGACAGGTCTATGCTCTGTAGCAGATCTCTAGTGAACCTCATCTCTCAGGAGCATTCTTGGCTCCTACAGAGACACCTCTGTGTGTGAAGCTGCGTACCTAACATAGGGGCAGAGAGAGCCTGATTCTCTCTGTTCATTTTGACGCTGTCATTCAGAAAACAGCTTGAGAATCCATAAAATGCTCTCCCTTACCACCGAGAGAATGCTCACTGCTGTAGCCCTTGGCACTTTGTAGAAATCTGCACCCAAACGCTATTCCAAGTAGGCCTGGGTGCTAGCTCGGATGAACAGGCAATGGTGGAGCTGAGGCCACTAAGGCAACCGTCAGGTTTCACACATTCTGGCAGCCTGCTCCTCCAGGGACTGTAAGGCCTCTTTTACTCTGCAGGAGATTCGCTTGCCTTACTTCATGTGAACAGCATTTCCCAGCCTCGGCGAAGCGGTTCCTGGAGATCTTTTCTCAGGGACAGTTTCCCCGGAGGTGTGGCGGACCTCGAGGACCCAAATCACAGGGGAAGGCAAAACCACATGGACAGGTCTATGCTCTGTAGGAGAGGTTTAGTGAACCTAATCTCTCAGGAACATTCTTGGCTCCTATAGAGACAACTCTGTGTGTGAAGCTACACTCCCAACATTGGTGCACAGGGAGCTTGATTCTCTCCGTGGGGTGCTGATGCTTTGTGGCAAAGCACCTGCTTGAGAATCCATCCTCTTAGGCTTCCCTCACCTTGACAGAGGTCTCATTGCTGTAGCCCTTGGCAGTTTGCAAAGAAGAAGACCCTTACCCTTCATAAAGTAGGGCCTTGTCCTAGTTTGAATGGAAAGGCAATAGCTGAGCTGAGGTCAATAAGGAGCCAGTCCCGTCTGACACATTCCCGAAGCCTGCTCCTTCATGGAAAATAACTCTAGAATCTAGGAATATCTTTGCAAGGCTAGCAAAGGGCAGTCAGGAACCAGTACCCTGCCTCTGGAATTACCGACTTCTGAGCAGATCTGGAGGTCTCCTTTAGGAGAAGCTAACCCATTCCTTCCAAATAGAGGCTTCAAAACACAGGCAGGTGGGCTGCCTTTTCGTTCCCTATGGAGGCGTGCTTTTCTCTCCTCCTACGAACCCCGGTTCCCAGACACTGGGAAAAGTGGATCTTGAAGATATTTTCTCAGGGGTTGTTTCCAAGGAGCTGGGGCCGAGCCTGGAGACCCAAAGGCACAGGGGAAGGCAAGACCACATGGACAAGCCTTTGCTCTTTAGTATAGCTCTAATGAACCTCACTCTGTCAGGATCTTTCTTGATTCCTACGGAGACACACCTGTGTGTGAAGCTGCGGGCACAGAGAGCCTGATTACCCCTGTGCAGCGCTGAGTCTGGGCGGCTAAACAACAGCTTGGGAATGCAGCCTGGGGCGCTTCCCTTCCCTCGGACAGAGCTCTCCTTGCGGTAGGCCTTGGTAGTTTGCATACAATGGGGCCCTAAGCCCTCTGCAAGTTGGCCTGGCTCCTAGGTCCAAAGGGCAGGCCAGAGCGGAGCTGAGGCTGTCAGGCTCCAGACACATCTCCCATACTCCTACATCCTGCTCCTACCCGGGCGTGAACGCTAGAAGCTGGGAAGGTACCTGGACCGTGCAGGGGCGGGGCGAACGCGGGCGGCGTGGGGCGGGGGTCGGCTTCTGGCGGGGGTGGGGGCGGGCTTCCCAGTTGTGCTCTGGGAGGTGGACACTGAGGCTGAAAACGCGCCGGGAGCGCACCCGGGACTGGGTAAACCCGGGCTGCGCGGGTCGAGATTCCGATGGCTTTGGGTGGGGGTCGGTCCCAGTTGTGCTCCCGGGGGTCGCCACTGCGGCTGGGAACGCGCCGGGAGCGCGGCAGGGGCGGGGCTAAACCTGGGGGCGCAGGGCGGGGGTCGGCTCATGGGGGGGATGGGGAGGGGTTCCCAGTTGTGCTCTCGGGGGTTGCAACTGCGGCTGGGAACGCCCATTTCGTCCGCTCCTGGGTCCCCAAGGATCGCCATCCCGTGGGTGCAGTGGAGGGCTGCGGACCACAGGTAAGGGAACTGGGACTGCGTGGAGCAGGGAACCAAGTATTCCGCCGTCTGTTGGCACATTCTCGGAGCTCCCCAAACTGGCGGTCGCAGAAAGGCCTTGCCTTTGGGGTCAAGGCCTTTACCACTCCACCCCTCTGCTGAAAAATCTCAGAGTCTGCGCGGTTCTTCCAAGCAGCCTAGTGTCCGCTGGAAGTCCAAGGAACAGAACACTGAACTCTGGCCGGCTGGCCCAGCCCTGCTTCTGGCACTTTGTAAGCCAGCGGGCCCTTGAGCACCTGCTGGGATGGGAAAGGGAAGGGTCCACGGACTGCACCCTAGAAACTTAGTAGGGTGCATGGATTTCAAACCCTGGTGGCCGCCCAGGCAGCAAAGAAGGGGGGAGGGCACCTTGCTGCCCTTTCATGGCAGAATCTGTGGTTGTCCAGCTGCGTGGGCCTTTTCATGAGGACCCTGTGCAATAAAAGTTTGGTGTTTTGGAACTGAATAATTAGAACGTGTAAAAGCTTTAAATTATGTAGTGGTGTAATTAAAAAACAAAACAAAACAAAACCAAGCCCCAAGTGTTTTGCAAATGGAGGTTTAAATATTGAAGGACTGTATTCCTTGCACTGTGGCATTCTATCAAGAAGTGTGCAGGATTTTTTTTTTTTTTTAAGAAAAGTGTTCGAAGTGAGGGAAACAGGAAACCCAGAGGTGCCCCTGTATTTTGGGGAAGGCCTTAGGAGGTCACTTGGAAATGCTGCTGGCTGTGCGGGAGGGGGGCAGATGGGCTGTGCAGGCTTGTCCTTTGCATGGATGTTCTTGTGTGTGGAAACCCAGCTCGGAGCCATCTCCTGATGTGTAAGAATTTCGCAGACAAACCTTGAGTAAGCAATGCATTTTTTCCTAAGAAAATGTTTGTCTTAAGCGATGTAAATATCCTATGTATTTCCGCTAGACTCTGGCTTCAGGTCGGTTCCCCCAAAAGGCTCAGAAGCGATTTGAACAAAACAGCATATTTTCCTCCTAGCTTGTTGTCCTTATCTATGTTAAGGAAATGATATATTTGCCTGCAATACTGCCTTTCTTCAAGATTCATGTCAATCAAGTTTTGGCCCGGCATGACTCACCTGCTGCCAATATTATCTCAATGCATGTCGTGGGGGAAGGGCCTGGTGCCATTCCCTGAAACAGTTCCTTTCTTTCCTTAGCTGACTGCTAGTGCCTGTAGAATATCTGGCTAAAGACCAGCAGGGGGTACTCTTACTACCCCCCCCACCCCGCCTCAAGTCTAAGTCAGCAGCTTTCTCTCTCTCTTTAATACTTTAATAACACTTGATGACACAAAAGCTCTGAGCGATCAAATCATATCAAATCTTCATTTCAGATTGAAGATGCATTCCATGGTATTGCCATCTTAAGTCTTTCCATCGTTATGGAATATCTGTCCATGTATTCAGGATAGTTTTCAGCCAGGGTGTATAATTTCCAGTGTGCCAGTCTTGTCATCCTCGTTACATCCATGGCAAAGTGTTTTATTCATGTTGACATTATTGAAAGGGAATTTTTTTTTAATTCCTTTTCAGATTATTATCTGGTAATATATACAGAAAAAACTGTGTAATCTTTCGTTTTTATCAGTTTGGACAGCTTGATAGTTGTCTTTAATTTCTTTACTTTCTGACACTTTAAGATTATCCTGGGACACATATGTAATACCTCACCCCTAAATTCAGACATGTGTTCAAAGAACTTCTGTCCTTTTATTTATTTATTCTTTAACATTGAAATCGTTTTGACTATGCTGGGTGTTCGTTGCTAGATGGAAGTAGCTAGGACCTCTGGACTGCAGTCTCTCATCTCTTGCTGACCTCTTGTTGACCTCTGCAGATTCCTGGTAGGTGGGAGCTTGTTAGTTCCTTGTTCCTTATCAGAACCTCCTGTGGTAAGTGTTTTTCTCTTCTCTGTTGCCTGGTAAGGGTGGGTGGTCATGGGCATCCCAAAGTTGGCTAGAAGTCAATTATTTAGGCAGGCTTGTGCATAGATATGGGAGAAGGCAATGGCACCCCACTCCTGGAAAATCCCAAGGACGGAGGGGCCTGGTAGGCTGCAGTCCATGGGGTGGCTAAGAGTCGGACACCACTGAGCGACTTCATTTTCACTTTTCACTTTCATGCATAGGAGGAGGAAATGGCAACCCACTCCATTGTTCTTGCCTAGAGAACCCCAGGGACTGCGGGGCCTGGTGGGCTGCCATCTATGGCGTGGCACAGGGTCGGCCTCAACTGAACCACTTAGCAGCTGCAGCAGCAGCAGCAGCAGTGCATAGATATCAAAGAGGATGAGAACAGTCAGGTAGGATCACATATGTCACCGTGAAACAATACTTCTCCTCTTAGCCAAAGCTAACAAAAGATTTCTGTTCTAGGTCAACCTAGAAGAGATCACTTAAGAGGTAAAGAAACTTAAACTCCATTAGCAAAGGCAGTTCAACATCTCAAGAAAACTTGTGCTAGGCACAAAACTCTTTTCTGGGGGCCTACTTTCCCTACAACCTCCTTATCCCATTCTGTACCCATTCCTTTGCTTCTCCCGTCCTGAAAATGCCACCTGTAAGACAGAACTACTTCGTTTTCCTTCTTAAAGTGTGATTGCATTCCATACATTCTTGTAATAACAAGTCATACATTTCCCTTCAGCAACCAAGAACTGACTCTTATATTGGCATTTGATAGATTGGTGAGCATACCTATCAGTGATAATAGCGCCCACCCCGCTTCCTGCAAGAACAGAACAAAACAAAACAAAACAAAAAAATTGCTTTCTTACATTTAATATGCTCGGATGGTGCCAGTCACTATTCATGCAGAGTCAAAAATCTCTTTTGTTTCTGTGTAAAAGGGAGGTCCTTTCAAGTCGTGAATGTTTAAGAAGTTTCATTTATTTGGAAGTGACCTAGCTATTCAATACACTGTCGTCACTTAGTTTAGCACCAGGATAGAAACTCAGGTAACCAAAAAACCTGGAGGAACGATTGTAAGTTCAGTTCAGTTCAGTTGCTCAGTCGAGTCTGACTCTTTGGGACCCCGTGGCCTGCAGGACGCCAGGCTTCCGTGTCCATCACCAACTCCAGGGGCTTGCTCAAACTCATGTCCATCGAGTCAGTGATGCCATCCAACCATCTTATCCTCTGTCATCCCCTTCTCCTCTGCCTTCAATCAAGACTATGAGAGGCAGATATTTTAGAGTATAATTATTGTTAAGAGTTTATCTAAAAGCTCATATCACATTTACATTTTTTACATTGGTTGTTGCTGTTTCCAGGTACTTTCTTGCTGACAAGCTTGTGACACATATAACAATAGAGCAATTTTTACCTCAAAAGAAACCTAGGCACTATGAACATGTTGTGCTTAATGTTGTTGACTCTTAGACATGTCTATAGTGGAGGAGCAAAACCAAAAATACTAGATATTTAATATTGACTAGTTCCCAGTTCACGGGACTCTGACATTCATTTAGGTCAATGTTTTCTTGTATTTCCAGCAGTTTGATTTGGAAGGGCTGCCTTGTCTTGAGACCATTGAAATCAGAACTCAGAACTTGAGCAATATTATCAAAAAACACAAGGCTCACACTGACACATACCTTAATCCAGAGAGACAGACAAGACATCTTCCAGTTTTCCGCCTGAGATTTAAAATATTTCTTTGAGCCGTTTTCCTGGGGAGTGGGGGGGAGGAGTGGGGGTGGCAGCGAGGCAGGCTTGGGTAACAAGCTAATTGTTGGTCATTGCATATGCAAAGAACCAGCTTTCCGGGTTCCAAGGAAAAAAGTTTCCTTGGTACCCAATTTTGTTTGGATCTATAGACTCTCATGGCCCTCCTAGGTCAGGACATCTTTCCTTTCTGTAGTCCTCGTTTTCTCCCTAAATCATAGACAGCTTGGATTGTCTCTGTGGGGTGGATGTATTGTCCTCGTGTTTCACCTGGCGGCAGTAGCGAGGTCCGAGAGCCTCTCCTGGAACCGGGCGTGGGGACGGGGCTCACCAGGAGCCCCTGGTGGAAGTGGGCAACGCCCCGGGAGCGCGCCAGGGGCGGGGCGATCCCGGGCGGCGCGGGTCGGGGTTCTGGTCGGGAGGGGGTGGGGGGCGGTAACAGTTGTGCTCTCGGGGGTCCCCACTGCAGCTGGAAACGCGCTGGGAGTGCGGCAGGGGCGGGGTGAACCCGGGTGGCGCGGGGCGGGGTTCGGCTCCTGGCGGGGGTGGGGGAGGGCTTCCCAGTTGTGCTCTCGGTGGTGGCCCCTGCGGCTGGAAACGCGCCAGGAGCGCACCCGGGGCGGGGTAAACCTGGGCTGCGCGGGTCGAGATTTAGATGGCTGCGGGTGGGGGTTCGGTCCCAGTTGTGCTCTCGGGGGTCGCCACTGCGGCTAGGAACGCCCATTTCCTATGGTCCTGTGTCCCCAAGGATCCACATCTAGTGGGTGCAGCGGAGGGCTGCGGGCCACAGGTCAGGGAACTGGGACTGCTTGGAGCAGGGAACCAAGTATTCCGCCCTCTGTTGGCACATTCTCGGAGCTCCCCAACCTGGCGGTCGCAGAAAGGCCTCGCCCTTGGTGTCAAGGCCTTTACCGCTCCACCCCTCTGCTGAAAAATCTCAGTCTGCACGGTTTTCCCAAGCAGCCTAGTGTCCCCTGGAAGTCCAAGGGACAGAACACTGAACTCTGGCCGGCTGGCCCAGCCCTGCTTCTGGCACTTTGTAAGCCAGCGGGCCCTTGAGCACCTGCTGGGATGGGAAAGGGAAGGGTCCACGGATTGCACCCTAGAAACTTAGTAGGGTGCATGGATTTCAAACCCTGGTGGCCGCCCAGGCAGCAAAGAAGGGGGGAGGGCACCTTGCTGCCCTTTCATGGCAGAATCTGTGGCTGTCCTGATGCGTGGGCCTTTTCATGGGGACCTTGTGCAATAAAAGTTTGGTGTTTTGGTACTGAATAATTAGAAATTGTAAAAAGTTTAAATTATGTGGTGGTGTAATTAAAAAACAAAACAAAACAGAACCAAGCCCCAAGTGTTTGGCACAGGGAGGTTTAAGTATCGAAGGCCTGTTTTCCTTGCACTGTGGCATTCTATCAAGAAGTGTGCAGGATTTTTTTTTTTTTTTAAGAAAAGTGTTCGAAGTGAGGGAAACAGGAAACCCAGAGGTGCCCCTGTATTTTGGGGAAGGCCTTAGGAGGTCACTTGGAAATGCTGCTGGCTGTGGGGGAGGGGGGCAGATGGGCTGTGCAGGCTTGTCCTTTGCATTCATGTTCTTGTGTGTAGAAACCCAGCTCGGAGCCATCTCCTGATGTGTAAGAATTTCGCAGACAAACCTTGAGCTAAGCAATGCATTTGTTCCTGAGGAAATGTTTGTCTTAAGCGATGTAAATATGCTATGTATATGTGCTGGACTCTGGCTTCAGGTCGGTTCCCCCAATAGGCTCAGAAGCGACTTGAACAAAACAGTATGTTTTCCTCGTACCTTGTTCTCCTCATCTATGTTAAGGAAATGATATATTTGCCTGGAATACTGCCTTTCTTCAAGATTCATGTCAATCAGTTTTTGGCCCAGGATGACTCACCTGCTGCCAATGTGACCTCAAGGCATGTCGTGGGGGAGGGGCCTGGTGCCATTCCCTGAGACAGTGCCTTTCTTTCCTTAGCTGACTGCTAGTGCCTGTAGAATATCTGGCTAGAGACCAGCAGGGCGTACACCCCGCCTCAAGTCTAAGTCAGCAGCTTTCTCTATCTCATTTATACTTTAATAACAATTGATGACACAAAAGCTCTGAGCGATCAAATCATATCAAATCTTCATTTCAGATTGAAGATGCATTCCATGGTATTGCCATCTTAAGTCTTTCCATTGTTATGGAATACCTGTCCATGTATTCAGGATAGTTTTCAGCCAGGGTGTATAAGTTCCAGTGTGCCAGTCTTGTCATCCTCGTTACATCCATGGCAAAGTGTTGTATTCATGTTGACATTATTGAAAGGGAATTTTTTTTAATTCCTTTTCAGATTATTATCTGGTAATATATATAGAAAAAACTGTGTAATCTTTCGTTTTTATCAGTTTGGACAGCTTGATAGTTGTCTTTAATTTCTTTCCTTTCTCATACTTTAAGATTTTCCGGGCACCGTACATGTACTGCCTCACCCCTAATCTCAGTCATGTGTTCAAAGAACTTCTGTCCTTTATTTGTTTACTTATTTTTTGCAACATTGAATTCGTTTTGACTATGCTGGGTCTCTGCTGCAAGATGGAAGTTGCTAGGACCTCTGGACTGCAGTCTTCCATCTCTTACTGACCTCTTGTTGACCTCTGCAGAATCCTGGTTGGCGGGAGCTTGTTAGTTCCTCGTTCCTTACCAGGACCTCCTGTGGTAAGTGTTTTTCTCTTCTCTGTTGCCTTGTAAGGGTGGATGGTCATTGGCATCCCAAAGCTAGCTAGAAGTCAATGATTTAGGCAGGCTTGTGCATAGATATGGGAGAAGGCAATGGCACACCACTCCAGTACTCTTGCATGGAAAATCCCATGGATGGAGGAGCCTGGTAGGCTGCAGTCCATGGGGTCGCTAAGAGTCGGACACCACTGAGCGACTTCACGTTCACTTTTCACTTTCATGCATGGGAGGAGGAAATGGCAACCCACTCCAGTGTTCTTGCCTAGAGAACCCCAGGGACTGCGGGGCCTCGTGGGCTGCCGTCTATGGGGTCGCACAGAGTCGGACACGACTGAAACGACTTAGCAGCAGCAGCGGCGGCAGCAGCAGCAGAAGCAGTGCATCGATATCAAAAGGGCTGCAAACAGTCAGGAAGGATCACATATGTCACCGTGAAACACTACTTCTCCACTTAGCCAAAGCTAACAAAAGATTTCTGTTCTAGGTCAACCTAGAAGAGATCACTTAAGAGGTAAAGAAACTTAAACTCCATTAGCAAAGGCAGTTCGACATCTCAAGAAAACTTGTGCTAGGCACAGAACGCTTTTCTGGGGGTCCACTTTCCCTACAACCTCCTTATCCCATTCTGTACCCATTCCTTTGCTTCTCCCATCCTGAAACGGCCACCTGTAAGACAGAACTACTTTGTTTTCCTTCCTCAAGTGCCATTGCATTCCACATACTTTCTTGTAATAACAAGTCATACATTTCCCTTCAGCAACCAAGAACTGACTTTTATATTGGCATTCGCTATAGCCCGCCCCCCTCCCCCCACCCCCAAGAACAGAACAAAACAAAACAAAACAATTGCTTTCTTACATTTAACATGTCAGGATGGTGCCAGACACTATTCATGGAGAGTCAAAAATCTCTTTTGTTTCTGTGTAAAAGGGAGGTCCTTTCAAGTCGTGAATGTTTCAGAACTTGCATTTATTTGGAAATGACCTAGCTATTCAATACACTGTCGTCACAAGGATAGAAACTCGGGTAACCAAAACACCTGGAGAAACGTTTGTTAGTTCAGTTCAGTTCAGTTGCTCAGTCGTGTCTGACTCTTTGGGACCCCGTGGCCTGAAGGACGCCAGGCTTCCGTGTCCGTCACCAGCTCCAGGGGCTTGCTCAAACTCATGTCCATCGAGTCAGTGATGCCATCCAACCATCTTATCCTCTGTCATCCCCTTCTCCTCTGCCTTCAATCAAGACTATGAGAGGCAGATATTTTAGAGTATAATTATTGTAAAGAGTTTGTCTAAAAGCTCATATCACATTTACATTTTTTACTTTTGTTGTTGTCGTTTCCAGGTAGTTTCTTGCTGACAAGCTTGTGACAGATATAACAATAGAGCAATTTTTACCTCAAAAGGAACCTAGGCACTATGAACATGTTGTGCTTAATGTTGTTGACTCTTAGACATGTCTATAATGGAGGAGCAAAACCAAAAATACTAGATATTTAATATCGACTAGTTCCCAGTTCACGGGACTCTGACATTCATTTAGGTCAAAGTTTTCTTGTATTTCCAGCAGTTTGATTTGGAAGGGCTGCCTTGTCTTGAGACCATTGAAATCAGAACTCAGAACTTGAGCAATATTATCAAAAAACACAGGGCTCACACTGACACATACCTTAATCCAAACAGACCGACAAGACATCTTCCAGGTTTCGGCCTGAGATTTAAAATATTTCTTTGAGCCAGTCTTCTGGGGAGTGGGGGGAGTGGGGGTGGCAGCGAGGCAGGCTTGGGTAACAAGCTAATTGTTGGTCATTGCATATGCAAAGAACCAGCTTTCCGGGTTCCAAGGAAAAAAGTTTCCTTGGTAACCAACTTTGTCTGGTTCTATAGAATATCATGGCCCTCCTAGGTCAGGTCATCTTGCCTTTCTGTAGTCCTCGTTTTATCCCTAAATCATAGACAGCTTGGATTGTCTCTGTGGGGTGTATGTATTGTCCTCATGTTTGACCTGGCGGCAGCAGCGAGGTCCGAGAGCCTCTCCTGGAACTGGGAGTGGGGACGGGGCTCACCGAGAGCCACTGGTGAAGGTGGGCAGCGCCCCTGGAGCGCGGCAGGGGCGGGGCGAACCCGGGCGGCGCAGGGCGGGTGTCGGCTCCTGGCGGGGGTAGGGGAGGGCTTCCCAGTTGTGCTCTCGGAGATGGCCACTGCAGCTGGAAACGCGCCGGGAGCGCAGCCAGGGTGGGGTAAACCTGGGCTGCACAGGTCGAGATTCCGCTCACTGTGGGTGGGGGGTCGGTCCCTGTTGTGCTTCCGGGGGTCGCCAATATTGCTGGGATCCCACCGGGAGCCCGGCAGGGCCGGGGCGAAACCTGGCGTCGCGGGGCGGGGTGGGGTTCCGTTCGCAGTGGGGGTCGGCTCCTGGCGGGGGTGGGGGAGGGCTTTCCAGATGTGCTGTTGGGGGTCGCCATTGCGGCTGGGAATGCCCATTTCGTGAACTCCTGGATCCCCAAGGATCGGCATCCATTGGCCACAGCGGAGGGGTGCGGAACACAGGTAAGGGAACGGGGACTGCGTGGAGCAGGGAACCATGTATTCCGCCCTGTGTTGGCACAGTCTCAGAGCTCCCCAACCTGGCAGTCGCAGAAAGGCCTCGTCTTTGGGGTCAAGGCCTTTACCGCTCCACCCCTCTGCTGAAAAACCTCAGAGTCTGCGCGGTTTTCCCAAGCAGCCTAGTGTCCGCTGGAAGTCCAAGGGACATAACCCTGAATTCTGGCCGGCTGGCCCAGCCCTGCTTCTGGCACTTTGTAGGCCAGCGGGCCCTGGAGCACCTGCTAGGATGGGAAAGGGAAGGGTACGCTAATTGCACCCTGGTGGCCGCCGAGGCAGCAAAGAAGTGGGGAGGGCACCTTACTGCCCTTTAATGGCAGACAGAATCTGTGGCTGTCCTGCTGCGTGGGCCTTTTCATGGGGACCTTGTGCAATAAAAGTTTACCGGTGACCTTAGGGAACTTCCCAGTGTGCTTCTGACAGATGAGGGATGCTGTGGAGTTGGCGGGGCCTCTCAGGACTCCGCTGGGTTTGGCGCAATGGAAGAGGGCCTCATCTCCAGGGAAGGCAGGAACCTCAGGCTTCCTCTCCGTTTCAGACTCCGACCGCAGGGTCCCTGCAGAGTTGGGACAGGAGAGTCAGGAATCGTCTTGTCTGAGGAAGGGAACTCCGCTTGCCTCTCGAGGAGCTCAGGGGGTCTCAGGCCCCTTGTTAAGCTGTGTGTGGAACCTGCGGGTGTTTCCGGAAATGCACGACGGTGACAGTGCCCCTTCGTGTTGTGCCTTCACCCACTGGGTTGCCTTCGAAGAGGTGTCCGGGCCTCGGGTTCTTTTCAAGAGCGGACAGGGAAATCGGGGTCTTTCGGCATGAGGGACCACCCACGGGGCTAGTCTCAAATTTCCTAGTGAGGCCAGCTTCATCCTGAGTTGTGCTGGGAAGGCCGGGGACACTTCCAGACAATGCAGGGGGATCGACTCTCCTGTCGCCATCAGGAGGGGAGAAGGGGCTCAGATGAAGTGGGGATGGAACCCTCGGTGTTACCCTCGAGGGAAACCGGCGTGTGGGGGACTTTTGGGGGTTGCATGAAAGGAGTCAGGTACCGTTTCGCACTTCAGGACAGAACCTGGGACTTCCCTTGAGACGCCGTAGCGGGCAAGGGCCTCATCTTGCGAAGACGTTGGGACCATGTGGATTTTCTCGAGTTGCGGCGGGATTCTAGAGTTACGAAGTGGATTTCAGGCTTCCTCTTGTGTTGGCCCCGGGAAGCCTAATCTTCCATTCGAGTTGCGAGGGAAAGCTGAGGGTTGCACTCGAGTCACTGCAGGGCCAAAGAGACCTCATCTAGGCCTGTGTCCAGGACTTAACGTTACTCTCAAGGGAAGACAGGGATCTAAGGGTGGCGTTCCAGACTCCCCCGGGGAGTCAGGCCTCGCCTCGAGGGCAAGCCAAGGATGCCGCTCTCCTCTCAAGTCGCGACGCAGATCTCTTGGAGCCCACTGAGTGGCCTCAAGGGAGTCAGGCCTTCTCTTCAGTTTGGAGAGAGGACTCGGGATTGTGCTCTGGGTCAGGCAGGAAAAGAAGGCCCTCACCTCGCGAGGATGGGGGCTTCTCAGGGGTTTCCTCGAGCTGCGGCGCCCGTGGGGGTTTTCTCACGAGGCAAGACGAGGATCTCAGGGAGCCTCTCGTGCAGTGCCAGGGAAGTCAGGTCTCTGTGCACGTGGCGAGGGGGAGCGCGTCATGGCTCTCCAGTCATGGGAGAGGACTAGGGCCTCCAGAGGCGTTGAAGAAGGACACTCGAGGTCTTTCTGTGGTTGCGGCGGGAAAGCCTCATTTCCCTCGACTTCTGCCGGGGACCTGAGGGAACTTCCCATGGTGCCTCTGATAGGTGAGGGGTGCTGTGGAGTTGGCGGGGCCTCTCGGGACTCCGCTGGGCTTGGCGCAATGGAAGAGGGCCTCATCTCGAGGGGAGACAGGAAACTTAGGCTTACTCTCCTTTTCGGACTCCAACCACAGGGTCCCTGCAGAGTTGGGACAGGAGAGTCAGGCCTCGTCTTGTCTGAGGAAGGGAACTCCGCTTGCCTCTCGAATTGCTCAGGGTGTCTCACGCACCTCGTCAAGCTGTGTGTGGAAACCGCGGGTTTTTCCGGACGACGCACGGGGGTGTCAGTGCCCCTTCGAATGGTAACTTCACACACAGGGTTGCCTTCGAAGAGGTGTCCGGGCATCGGGTTCTTATCCAGAGCGGACTGGGAAATCGGGGTCGTTCGGCATGTGGCACAACCCACGGGGCTCGTCTCGAATTTCCTCGGGAGGCCGGCCTCATCCTGAGGTGTGCCGGGAAAGCCGGGAACCCCTTCCAGAATACGCAGAGGAATCGACTCTCCTGTCGTGATGAGGAGGGGAGAAGGGGCTCAGATGAAGGGGTGCCAGGACCCTCGGTGTTCCCCTCGAGGGAACCCGGCGTGTCTGGGAAATTTTGGAGGTCGCATGAAGGGTGTCAGGTACCGTTTCGCAACTCAGGACGGAACGTGAGACTTCCCTTGAGACGCCGTAGCGGGCAAGGGCCCCATCTTGCGAAGACGTTGGGACCACGTGGTTTTTCTCGAGTTGCGGCGGGATTCTCGAGTTACGACGGGGATTTCAGGCTTCCTCTTGGGTTGGCCCTGGGAAGCCCCATCTTCCATTCGAGTTGCTAGGGAAAGCTGGGGGTTGCGCTCGAGTCACTGCAGGGCCCAGGACACATCATCTAGGCGTGTGTCCAGGACCTAGTAGTACTCTCAAGGGAAGACAGGGATCCCGGGGTTGCACTCCAGAGTCTCCCGTGGAGTCAGGCCTCGCCTCCAGGGGAAGCAAAGGACTCCGCTCTTCTCTTAAGCCACGATGCGGATCTCTTGGAGCCCTCTGAGTGGCCTCAAGGGAGTCAAGCCTAATCTTCAGTTTGGAGAGAGGACTCGGGATTGCTCTCCAGGAAAGGCAGGAAAAGAAGGCCCTCACCTCGCGAGGACGGGGGCTTCTCAGGGGTTTCCTCAAGCTGCGGCGTCCGTGGGGCTTTTCTCACGAGGCACGACGAGGTTCTCAGGGAGCCTCTCGTGCGGCGCCAGGGAAGTCAGGTCTCCATGAGCGTGGCGAGGGGGAGCGCGTCATTGTTCTTGAGTCCTGGGAGGGGACTAGGGCATCAAGGCCTGTAGAAGAAGGTCTCTCGAGGTCTTTCTCGGCTTGCAGCGGGAAACCATCGTTTCCCTCGACTTCTCCCGGTGACCTGAGGGAACTTCCGAGGGTTCCTCTTAGAGGTGAGGGATGCTGTGGAGTTGGTGGGCCATCTCGGGACTCCTCTGGGTTTGGCGCAATCGAAGAGGGCCTCATCTCGAGGGGAGACAGGACCTCAGGCTTCCTCTCCGTTTCGTACTCCGACAGCAGTGTCCCTGCAGCTTTGGGGCAGGAGAGTCAGGCCTCGTCTTGTCTGAGGAAGGGAACTCCGCTTGCCTCTCGAGTTGCTCAGGGAGTCTCAGTCCCCTCGTGGAGCTCTGTGTGGAAACCGCGGGTGTTTCCGGACGATGCACGGGAGTGTCAGTGCCCCTTCGTGTTGTTCCTTCACTCACAGGGTGGCCTTCGAAGAGGTGTCCGGGCATTGGGTTCTCCTCAACTGCGGACCGGGAAATCAGGGTCGTTCAACATGGGGCACCAGCCACGGGGCTTGTCTCGAATTTCCTCGCGAGGCCGGCCTCATCCTGAGGGGCGCCGTGCAGGCCGGGAACCCCTTCCAGACCACGCAGGGGAATCAACTCTCCTGTCGCGAACAGGAGAGGAGTAGGAGCTCAGAGGAAGTGGTGCCGGGACTCTCGGTGTTCCCCTCAAGGGAACCCGGCATGTCGGGGAACTTTTGGATGTCGCATGAAGGGTGTCAGGTACCGTGTCTCACTTCACGACGGAACATGGGACTTCCCTTGAGACGCCGTACTGGGCAAGGGCCTCATCTTGCGAAGACGTTGAAACCACGTGGTTTTTCTCGAGTTGCGGCAGGATTCTCGAGTTTCGACGAGGATTTCAGCCTTCCCCTTGGGTTGGCCCTGGGAAGCCCGATCTTCCCCTCGGGTTGCGAGGGAAAATTGGGGGTTGCGCTCGAGTCAGTGCAGGGCCGAAGAGACCTCACCTAGGCGTGTGTCCGGGACCTAATATTCCTCTCCAGGGAAGGCAGGGATCTCGGGGTTGCATTCCAGGCTCCCCCGGGGAGTCAGGCCTCGTCTCGAGGGGAAGCCAAGGACTCCGCTCTCCTCTCGAGTCGCGACGCGGGTCTCTTGGAGCCCCCTGAGCGGCCTCAAGGGAGTCCAGCCTCCTCTTCCGTTTGGAGAGAGGACCCGGGATTGCTCTCCAGGCCATGCAGGAAAAGAAGGCCCTCAGCTCGCGAGGACGGGGGCGTCTCAGCGGTTTGCTCGAGCTGCGGCGCCCGTGGGGGTTTTCTCCCGAGGCACGACGAGGATCTCAGGGAGCCTCTCGTGCGGCGCCAGGGAAGTCAGGTCTCCATGCGCGTGGCGAGGGGGAGCGCGTCCTGGCTCTCGAGTCACGGGAGGGGTCTAGGGCCTCGAGACGCGTTGAAGAAGGACTCTCGAGGTCTTTGTCGGGGGGCGGCGGGAAACCCTCGTTTCCCTCGCCTTCTGCCGGGGACCTTAGGGAACTTCCCAGGGTGCCTCTGAGAGGCGAGGGATCCTGTGGAGGGGGCCGGGCCCCTCGGGACTCCGCTGGGTCTGGCGCAACGGAAGAGGGCCTCACCTCGAGGGGAGGCAGGAACCTCAGGCTTCCTCTCCGTTTCGGACTCCGACCGCAGGGTCCCTGCAGAGTTGGGACAGGAGAGTCAGGCCTCGTCTTGTCTGAGGAAGGGAACCCCGCTGGCCTCTCGAGTTGCTCAGGGGGCCACAGGCCCCTCGTCGAACGGTGTGTGAAACCCGCGGGTGTTTCCGGACGATGCACGGAGATGTCAGAGCTGCTTAGGTCTGTGCCTTCACCCACAGGGTTGCCTTCGAAGAGGGGTACGTCATCGGGTTCTTCTCAAGAGCGGTTCGGGGAATCGGGGTCGTTCGGCGTGTGGCACCACCCACGTGGCTCATTTCAAATGTCCTTGTGAGACCGGCCTCCTCCTGAGGTGCGCCGGGAAGGCCGGGAACCCCTTCCAGACCACGCAGGGGAATCGACTCTCCTGTCGCGATCAGGAGCGGAGAAGGGGCTCAGATGAAGCGGTGCCGGGACCCTCGGTGTTCCCCTCGAGGGAACCTGGCGTGTCGGGGAACTTTTGGGGTCGCATGAAGTCTGTCAGTTCCCTTTTCGCACTTCAGGGCGGAAGAGGGGACTTCCCTTGAGACGCCGTCACGGGCAAGGGCCTCATCTTGCGAAGAGGTGGGAACCACGTGGTTTTTCTCGAGTTACGGCGGGATTCTCGTGTTACGACGGGGGATTACAGGCTTCCTCTTGTGTCGGCCCTGGGTAGCCCAATCTTCTATTCTAGTGGCGAGGGAAAGCTGGGGGTTGCGCTCGAGTCACTGCAGGGCCAAAGAGACCTCATCTAGGCGTGTGTCCAGGACCTAATGCTCCTCTCCAGGGAAGACAAGGATCTCGGGGTTGCATCCCATGCTCCCCCGGGGAGTCAGGCCTCGCCTCGAGGGGAAGCAAAGGACTCCGCTCTCCTCCCGAGTTGCGACGCGGATATCTTGGTGCCCCATGAGTGGCCTCAAGGGATTCCAGCCTCCTCTTCACTTTTGAGAGAGGACTCGTGATTACTGTCCAGGCCAGGCAGGAAAAGAAGGCCCTCACCTCGCAAGGACGGGGGCATCTCAGGGCTTTCCTCGAGCTGCGGAACCCGTGGGGGTTTTCTCCCGAGGCACGACGAGGATCTCAGGAAGCCTCTCGTGCGGCGCCGGGGAAGTCATGTCTCCATGCACGTGGCGAGAAGGAGCGCGTCATGGTTCTCGAGTCATGGGAGGGGACTAGGGCCTCAAGACGCGTTGAAGAAGGACTCTCGATGTCTTTCTCGAGTTGCAGCGGGAAACCCTCCTTTCCCCCGACTTCTGCCGGAGACCTGAGGGAACTTCCCAGGGTGCCTCTGAGAGGTGAGGGACGCTGTGGATTTGGCGGGGCCTCTCGGGACTCCACTGGGTTTGTCGCAATGGTAGAGGGCCTCATCTCGAGTGGAGGCAGGAACCTCAGGCTTCCTCTCCAATTCTGACTCTGATTGTAGTGTCCCTGCAGAGTTGGGACAGGAGAGTCAGGCTATGTCTTTTCTGAGGAATGGAACTCCGCTTGCCTCTCGAGTTGTTCATGGGGTTTCAGGCCCCTTGTCAAACTGTGTGTGGAATCTGCAGGTTTTTCCAGACGATGCATGGGGGTGTCAGTGACCCTTCGTTTTGTGTCTTCATCCACAGGGTTGCCTCGGAAGAGGTGTCCGGGCATCGTGTCCTTATGAAGAGCGGACTGGGAAATCGGGGTCGTTCAGCATTTGGCACCACCCACGTGGCTAATCTCGAATTTCCTCATGAAACCGGCCTCATCCTGAGGTGTGCCGCGAAGGTCATGAAACCCTTCCAGACAAAGCAGAGGAATCGACCCTCCTGTGGCGATCAGGAGGGGAGAAGTGGCTCAGATGACGTGCTGCTGGGAACCTCGGTGTTTCCCTCAAGTGAGACAGGTATGTCGGGTAACTTTTGGGGTCGCATAACGCGTTCCAAGTACCGTTTCGCTCTTCAAATTGGAACGTGGGACTTCTCTTGGGGTGCTCCAGCGGGCAAGGGCCTCATCTTGGAATGACTGGGGAACCACTTGGTTTTTCTCTAGTTGCGGTGGGATATTTGAGTTACCACAGGGAATTCATGCTTCCTCTTGTGTTGGCCCACAAAAGTCTTATCTTCCATTCGAGATTCGAGGAAGAGCTGGAGATGCGCTCTAGTCACTGAAGGCAAAAGAGACCCCACCAAGGCTTGTGTGCAGGACCTAATGTTCATGTCAAGGGGCGACAGGAATCTCGGGGTTGCATTCCAGACTCACCCTGGAGTCAGGCCTCGTCTCGAGGGGAAGCAAAGGACTCTGCTCTCCTCTCGAGTCGGACGGGTATGTCTTGGAGCCCACTGAGTGGCTTAAAGGGAGTCAAACCTCCTCTGGTGTTTGGAGGGAGGACACGGGATTGCTCTCCAGGCAATGCAGGAAATGAAGGCCCTCATCTCCCGATGACTGGGGCGTCTCGTAGGTTTTCTCGAGCTGTGGCGCTAGTGTGGGGTTTCTCACGAAGTAAGACTGGGAGCTCAGTGAGCCTCTCATGTGGTGCCAGGGCAGTCAGGTCTCTATGCACGTGGTGAGAGGGAGCCCGTCATTGTTCTCGAGTCATGGTAGGGGAATTGGGCCTGAAAACGTGTTAAAGAAGGACTCTCGAGGTCTTTCTTGGGTTGCAGCAGGAAACCCTGGGTTCCATCGACTTGTGCCAGTGACCTCAGGAAGCTTCTCAGCGTGCCTCTGAGAAGTCAGGGTCACTGTGGAGTTGGGAGGGGCCTCTCGGAACTCCACTGGGTTTGGTGCAATGGAAGAGGGCCTCATGACAAGTTGAGGCAGGAACCACAGGGTTCCTCTCCTGGCTTCGAATGCGCCGGATCTGACTCGGATCGCAGAGTCCCTGCAGAGTTGGGACAGGAGAGTCAGGCCTCGTCTTGTGTGGAGGAATGGAACTCCGCTTGACTCTCGCGTTGTTCATGGGGTGACAGGCCACTTGTCGATTTGTATGTGGAAATAGCGGGTTTATCTGGACGATGCACTGGGGTGTCACTGCCCCTTCGTGTTGTGCCTTGTTCCACAGGATTGCCTTCGAGTTGGGTTCTGCCATCGGGTTCTTATCAAGAGCGGACCAGGGAATCGGGGTCTTTTGGCATGCCGCACCACCCACGAGGCTATGTCTCGAATTTCCTTGTGAGACTGGCCTCATCTTGATGTGCGCCAGGAAGGTTGGGAACGCCTTCCAGACAAAGCAGGGGAATCGAACCTCCTGTCGCGATCAAGAGGGGAGAAGAGTCTCAGATGAAGTGGTGCCGGGAACCTCAGTGTTCTCCTCAAGTGAGACTGGTATGTCGGGGAACTTTTGGGGTCGCATCAAGGGTTCCAAGTAACTTTTCGCTCTTCAATACGGAACGTGGGACTTCTCTTGAGACGCTGTAGCGGGCAAGGGCCTCATCTTTCGATGACGGGGGAACCACGTGGTTTTTCTTGAGTTGGGGCAGGATTCTCGAGTTACAACCGGGAATTCAGGCTTCCTCTTCAACTGGCCCAGGGAAGTCCAGTTTTCATTCGAATTGTGAGTTAGAACTGGGGATTGCTCTCGAGACACTGCAGGGCCAAATAGACCTCATCTAGGCTTGTGTGCAGGACCTAATGTTCTCTGCTGGGGCGAAAGCGATCTCAGCATTGCATTCTCGACTCACCCGGGGAGTCAGGCCTCGTCTCGAGGGGAAGCCAAGGACACCGCTCTCCTGTCAAGTCGCGACGGGTATATCTTGGAGCTCACTGTGTGGCCTAAAATGAGTCAAGCCTCCTGTGGAGTTTGGAGAGAGGACTCAGGATTGCTCTCCAGGCCATACAGCAACAGAAGGCCCTCATCTCGTGAGGACTGGAGCGTCTCGTGGGTATTCTCGAGCTGCGGCTCCAGTGTGGTGTTGCTCACGAGGTATAATGGGGAGCTCAGGGAGCCTCTCCTGTGGCGCCAGGGAAGTCAGGTTTCTATGCGCGTGGCTAGGGGGAGCGCGTCATTGCTCTCGAGTCATGGTAGGGGAATCGCACCTCAAGACGCGTTGAAGAAGGACTCTCGAGGTCTTTTACGGGTTGGGGCAGGAAACCCTTGGTTCCCTCGACTTGTGCCGGTGATCTCAGGAAGGTCTAAGGGTGCCTCTGAGAAGTCAGGGATACTGTGCAGTTGGGAGGGGCCTCTCGGGACTCCACTGGGTTCGGTGCAATGGAAGAGGGCCTCATCTCGAGTGGAGGCAGGAAACTCATGTTTCCTCTCCTGACTTCCCCTGGGCCAGATCTGACTTGGATCGCAGTTTCGCTGCAGAGTTCGAACAGGAGAGTCAGGCCTCGTCTTGTGTGGAGGAATGGAACTCTGCTTGCCTCTCCAGTTGTTCACGGGGTGACAGGTCACTTCTCGAGCTGTGTGTGGTACCTGCGGGTTTCTCCGGACGATACCCAGGGGTGTCAGTGCCCCTAAGTGTTGTGCCTTCATCAAAAGGGTTATCTTCAAAGAGGTGTCCGGGCATCAGGATCTTATCAAGAGCGGACCGGGAAATCGGGGTCTTTCGGCATGTATCACCATCCACGTGGCTATGTCTCGAATATCCTCGTGAGACCGGCCTCATCCTGAGATGCACCGGGAAAGGTGGGAACCCCTTCAAGACAAAACAGGGGAATCGACCCTCCTGTCGCGATCAGGAGGGGAGAAGGGGCCCAGATGTAGTGGTGCCGGGAACCTCGGTGTTCTCCTCGAGTCAGACTGGTGTGTCGAGGAACTTTTGAGGGCGCATCAAGGGTGCCAATACCGTTTCGCACTTCAAGACGGAACGTGGGACTTCTCTTGAGACGCTGTAGGGGGCAAGGGCCTCATCTTGGGATGACGGGGGAACCACGTGGCGTTTCTCGAGTTGTGGCGGGATTCTCGAGTTTCGACGGGGAATACAGTCTTCCTAATGTGTTGGGCCAGGGAAGTCCTATCTTCCATTCGAGTTTAAAGGCAGAGCTGGGGATTGCTCTCGAGTCACTGCAGGGCAAAATAGACCTCATCTAGGCTTGTGTCCAGGACTTAATGCTCGTCCCTAGGGGCGACAGGGATCTTGGGGTTGCATACCAGACTCACCCGGGGAATCAGGCCTCGTCTCGAGGGGAAGCAAAGAACTCCGCTGTCCTTTTGAGTCGCGATGGGTATCTCTCGGAACCCACTTTGTGCCCTAAAGGGAGTCAAGCCTCCTGTGGTGTTTGGATAGAGGACTCGGGATTCCTCTCCAGGCCATGCAGGAAAAGAAGGCCCTCATCTCGCGATGATGGCGGCGTCTCGTGGGTTTTCTAGACTGCTGCGCTAGTGCCGGGTTTCTGATGAGGTACGAGAGGGAGCTCAGGGAGCCTCTCGTGTGGCACCAGGGAAGTCAGGTCCCCATGAGATGGCTAGGGGGAGCTCGTCATTGCTCTCAAGTCATGGTAGGGTAATCGGGACTCAAGACGGGTTGAAGAAGGACTCTCGAGGTCTTTCTCGGGTCACTGCATAAAACCCAGGGTTCCCTTGACTTGTGCCTGCGACCTCAGGGAGCTTCTCAGAGTGCCTCTGAGAAGTCAGGGATACTGTGCAGTTTGGAGGGGCCTCTCGAGACTCCTCTGCATTTGGTGGAATGTAAGAGGGACTCATCTCGAGTTGAAGCAGGAACCTCAGTGTTCCTCTCCATTTCTGACTCAGATCGCAAGGTCCCTGCATGTTGGTACAGGAGAGTCAGGCCTCGTCTTTTCTGGAGGATGGGACTCCTCTTGCCTCTCGAGTTGTTCTCGAGGTGACAGGCCACTTGTCGAGCTGTGTGTGTAACCTGCCCGTTTTTCCGGATGATGCACAGGTGTGTTAGTGCCCCTTCGTGTTGTACCTCCATACTCAAGGCTGCCTTCCAAGAGGTGTCCGAGCATCGGATTCTTATCAAGAGCGGACCGGGAAATTGGAGTCTTTCAGCAAGTGGCACCACCCACAAAGCTACGTATCGAATTTCCCCATGAGACCGGCCTCATCCTGAGTTGTGCAGGGAAGGTCGGGCCCCCTTGCAGACAAAGCAGGGGAATCGACCCACCGGTCACGATCAGGAGGGGAGAAGGGGCTTAAATGAAGTGGTGCCGGGAACCTCGGTGTTCCCCTTGAGTGAGACCGGCGTGTTGGGGGACTTTTGGGGTCGCATCAAGGGTGCCAAGTACCGTTTCGCATTTCAAGACGGAACCTGGGACATCTTTTGAAACGCTGTAGCGGGCAAGGGCCTCATCTTGCGATGACGGGAGAACCAAGTGGTTTTGCTCGAGTTGCGGCGGGATTCTCGAGTTATGACCGGGAATTTAGGCTTCCTCTTGTTGGCCTTGAAATCCAATCTTCCATTCGGGTTGCGAGGGGGAGCTGGGGATTGCGCTAGAGTCACTGCAGGGCAAAAGAGACCTAATCTAGGCTTGTGTCCAGGATCTAACGTTGCTCTCCAGGGGCGACAGGGATCTCGGGTTTGCATTCCAGACTCATCCGGGGAGTCAGTTCTCACCTCGAGGGTAAGCAAAGAATTCCGCTCTCGTCTCGAGTCGCGATGGGTATCTCTTGGAGCTCACTGTGTGTACTAAAGGGAGCCAAGCCTCCTGTGGAGTTTGGAGAGAGGACTCCGTTTTGGACTCCAGGCCATGCAGGAAAAGAAGGCCCTCATCTCGAGATGACGGTGGCGTCTCGTGGGTTTTCTCGAGCTGCGGCGCCAGTGTGGGGTGTCTCATGAAGTACCACGGGGATCTCAGGGAGCCTCTTGTATGGCGCCAGGAAAATCCAGTATTCCATTCGAGTTGCAAGTTAGAACTGGGGATTGCTCTCCAGTCACTGCAGGGCAAAATAGACCTCATCTACGCTTGTGTCCAGGACCTAGTGTTCCACTACTGGGCCAACAGGGATCTCAGGGTTGCATTCTCGACTCACCCGGAGAGTCAGGCCTCGTCTTGAGGGGAAAAAAAGGACTCCGCTCTCCTGTCGAGTCGCGACGGGTATCTCTTGGAGCCCACTGCGTGGCGTAAAGGGAGTGAAGCCTCCTATGGAGTTTGGAGATGACTCAGGATTGTTTTCCTGGCCATACAGGAAAAAAGGCCCTCATCTCACGATGACGGGGTTGTCTCATGGGTTTTCTCCAGCTGCAGCGCCAGTATCAGATTTCTCACGCGGTACAACGGGGAGCTCAGAGACCCTCTCGTGTGGTGCTAGGGACGTCAGGTCTCCGTGCGTGTGGTGAAGGGGAGTGCGTGATTGCTCTCGAGTCATAGTAGGCGAATCGGGCCTCAAGACGCATTGAAGAAGGACTCTCGAGGTCTTTCTCGGGTTGCGGCAGGGAACCCTGGGTTCCCTCGACTTGTGTCGGTGACCTCAGGCAACTTCTCAGGGTGCCTCTGAGAAGTCAGGGACACTGTGGATTTGGGAGGGGCCTTTCGTTACTCAACTGGGTTTGGTGCAATCGAAGAGGGCCTCATCTCGAATGGAGGCAGGAACCTCAGGGGTCCTCTCCATATCTGACTCGGGTCGCAGGGTACCTGCAGAGTATGGACAAGAGAGTCACGCCTCGTCTTCTGTGGAGGAATGGATTTCCCCTTGCCTTTCGAGTTGTTCACGGAGTGACAGGCCACTTGTTGAGCTGAGTGTGGAACCTTCCGGTTTTTCCAGACGATGCACGGGGGTGTCAGTGCCCCTTCGTGTTGTGCCTTCATCCACAGGGTTGCCTTCAAAGAGGTGTCTGGGCATCGGGTTCTTTTCAAGAGCGTACCGGAAAATTGGGGTCTTTCAGCATGTGGTACCACCCACGAAGCTACGTCTCGAATTTCCTCGGGAGACCGGCCTCATCCTGAGGTGCGCCGGGAAGCTCGAGAACCCCTTGCAGACAAAGCAGGGGAATCGACCCACCGGTCGCGATCAGAAGGGGAGAAGGGGCTCAGATGAAGTGGTGCCGGGAACCTCGGTGGTCCCCTCGAGTGAGACCGGTATGTCACGGCACTTTTGAGGTCGCATCAAGGGTGCCAAGTACAGTTTCGCACTTCAAGACGGAACGTGGGAATTCTCTGGAGATGCTGTAGCGGGCAAAGGCCTCATATTGCGATGACGAGGGAAACACGTGGTTTTTCTCGAGTTGAGGCGGGATTCTCGAGTTACAACGGGGAATTCAGGCTTCCTCTTGTGTTGGCCCAGGAAGTCCAGTCTTCCATTCAACTTGTCAGAGAGAGCTGGGGGTTGCTCTCGAGTCACTTCAGGGCAAAGAGTCCTCATCTAGGCTTGGGTCCAGGACGTAATGTTCCTCTCCAGGGCCGACAGGGATATCGGGGTCGCATTCCAGTCTCACCCGGTGGGTCACGCCTCGTCTCGAGTGGAAGCAAAGGACTCCACTATCCTCCCGAGTCGGGACGCGTAACTCTTGGAGCCCAATGAGTGGCCTAAAGGGAGTCAAGCGTCCTGTGTAGCTTGGACAGAAGGTTCACGCTTGATCTGCATACCATGCAGTTAAAGATGGCCCTCCTCTCGTGATGACGAGAGCGTCTCATGGGTTTTCTCGAGCTGCGGCGCCAGTGTGGGGTTTCTCACGAGATATGATGGGGAGTTCAGGGAGCCTCTCGTGCGGCGCCAGAGAAGCCTGACTCCATGCGTGTGGTCAGGCAGATCGCGTCATTGCTCTCGAGTCATGGGAGGGACTAGGGCCTCAAGAGGCATTTAAGAAGGACTCTCAAGGTCTTTCTTGGGTTGGGGCGGGAAACACTCGTTTCCATCGACCTCTACAGGGGACCTTAGGGAACTACCCAGGTGCCTCTGAGAGGTGAGGGATACTGAGGAGTTAGAGGGGCCTCTCGGGACACCGCTGGGTCTGGCGCAACGGAAGAGGGCCTCACCTCGAGGGGAGGCAGGAACCTGAGGCTTCCTCTCCGTTTCGGACACCGACCGCAGGGTCCCTGCAGAGTTGGGACAGGAGAGTCAGGCCTCGTCTTGTCTGAGGAAGGGAACCCCGCTGGCCTCTCGAGTTGCTCAGGGGGTCTCAGGCCCCTCGTCGAGCTGTGTGTGGAACCCGCGGGCCTTTGCGGACGATGCACGGGGGTGGCAGTGCCCCTTCGTGTTGTGCCTTCACCCACAGGGTTGCCTTCGAAGAGGGGTCCGGGCCTCGGGTCCTTCTGAAGGGCGGACCGAGGAATCGGGTGCGTTTGGCATGTGGCACCACCCACGTGGCTCGTCTCGAATTTCCTCGTGAGACCGGCCTCATCCTGAGGTGCGCCGGGAAGGCCGGGAACCCCTTCCAGACCACGCAGGGGAATCGCCTTTCCTGTCGCGGTCAGGAGGGGAGAAGGAGCTCAGAGGGAGCTGTGCCGGGACCCTCGGTGTTCCCCTCGAGGGAACCCGGGGTGTCGGGGGACTTTTGGGGGTCGCAGGAAGGCTGTCAGGGACTGTTTCGCCCTTCAGGGCGGAACAGGGGACTTCCCTTGAGACGCCGTCGCGGGCAAGGGCCTCATCTTGCCAAGAGGTGGGAACCACGTGGTTTTTCTCGAGTTGCGGCGGCATTCTCGAGTTACGACGGGGATCTCAGCCTTCCCCTTGGGTTGGCCCTGGGAAGCCCAATCTTCCCCTCGGGTTGCGAGGGAAAGCTGGGGGTTGCGCTCGAGTCACTGCAGGGCCGAAGAGACCTCAGCTAGGCGTGTGTCCGGGACCTAATATTCCTCTCCAGGGAAGGCAGGGATCTCGGGGTTGCATTCCAGGCTCCCCCGGGGAGTCATGCCTCGTCTCGAGGGGAAGCCAAGGACTGCGCTCTCCTCTCGAGTCGCGACGCGGGTCTCTTGGAGCCCCCTGAGCGGCCTCAAGGGAGTCCAGCCTCCTCTTCCGTTTGGAGAGAGGACCCGGGATTGCTCTCCAGGCCATGCAGGAAAAGAAGGCCCTCAGCTCGCGAGGATGGGGGCGTCTCAGGGGTTTCCTCGAGCTGCGGCGCCCGTGGGGGTTTTCTCCCGAGGCACGACGAGGATCTCAGGGAGCCTCTCGTGCGGCGCCAGGGAAGTCAGGTCTCCATGCACGTGGCGAGGGGGAGCGCGTCCTGGCTCTCGAGTCACGGGAGGGGACTAGGGCCTCGAGACGCGTTGAAGAAGGACTCTCGAGGTCTTTGTCGGGGGGCGGCGGGAAACCCTCGTTTCCCTCGCCTTCTGCCGGGGACATTAGGGAACTTCCCAGGGTGCCTCTGAGAGGCGAGGGATCCTGTGGAGGTGGCGGGGCCCCTCGGGACTCCGCTGGGTCTGGCGCAACGGAAGAGGGCCTCACCTCGAGGGGAGGCAGGAACCTCAGGCTTCCTCTCCGTTTCGGACTCCGACCGCAGGGTCCCTGCAGAGTTGGGACAGGAGAGTCAGGAATCGTCTTGTCTGAGGAAGGGAACCCCGCTGGCCTCTCGAGTTGCTCAGGGGGTCTCAGGCCCCTCGTCGAGCTGTGTGTGGAACCCGCGGGTCTTTGCGGACGATGCAAGGGGGTGGCAGTGCCTCTTCGTGTTGTGCCTTCACCCACAGGGTTGCCTTCGAAAAGGGGTACGGGCCTAGGGTCCTTCTCAAGGGCGGACCGGGGAATCGGGGGCGTTCGGCATGTGGCACCAACCACGTGGCTCGCCTCGAATTTCCTCGTGAGACCAGCCTCATCCTGAGGTGCGCCGGGAAGGCCGGGAACCCCTTCCAGACCACGCAGGGGAATCGCCTGTCCTGTCGCGATCAGGAGGGGAGAAGGGGCTCAGAGGAAGCGCTGCCGGGACCCTCGGTGTTCCCCTCGGGGGACCCCGGCGTGTCGGGGGACT
Source organism: Bubalus kerabau (assembly GCF_029407905.1). Lineage (NCBI taxonomy): Eukaryota > Metazoa > Chordata > Mammalia > Artiodactyla > Bovidae > Bubalus > Bubalus kerabau. The sequence continues at coordinate 421,643 of NC_073644.1, read as the reverse complement.
TTTGGGGGTCGCAGGAAGGCTGTCAGGGACCGTTTCGCCCTTCAGGGCGGAACAGGGGACTTCCCTTGAGACGCCGTCGCGGGCAAGGGCCTCATCTTGCCAAGAGGTGGGAACAACGTGGTTTTTCTCAAGTTGCGGCGGCATTCTCGAGTTACGACGGGGATCTCAGCCTTCCCCTTGGGTTGGCCCTGGGAAGCCCAATCTTCCCCTCGGGTTGCAAGGGAAAGCTGTGGGTTGTGCTCGAGTCACTGCAGGGCCGAAGAGACCTCACCTAGGCGTGTGTCCGGGACCTAATATTCCTCTCCAGGGAAGGCAGGGATCTCGGGGTTGCATTCCAGGCTCCCCCGGGGAGTCAGGCCTCGTCTCGAGGGGAAGCCAAGGACTGCGCTCTCCTCTCGAGTCGCGACGCGGGTCTCTTGGAGCCCCCTGAGCGGCCTCAAGGGAGTCCAGCCTCCTCTTCCGTTTGGAGAGAGGACCCGGGATTGCTCTCCAGGCCATGCAGGAAAAGAAGGCCCTCAGCTCGCGAGGACGGTGGCGTCTCAAGGGTTTCCTCGAGCTGCCTCGCCCGTGGGGGTTTTCTCCCGAGGCACGACGAGGATCTCAGGGAGCCTCTCGTGCGGCGCCAGGGAAGTCAGGTCTCCATGCGCGTGGCGAGGGGACGCGTCATGGCTCTCGAGTCACGGGAGGGGACTAGGGCCTCGAGACGCGTTGAAGAAGGACTCTCGAGGTCTTTCTCGGGGGGCGGCGGGAAACCCTCGTTTCCCTCGCCTTCTGCCGGGGACCTTAGGGAACTTCCCAGGGTGCCTCTGAGAGGCGAGGGATCCTGTGGAGGTGGCGGGGCCCCTCGGGACTCCGCTGGGTCTGGCGCAACGGAAGAGGGCCTCACCTCGAGGGGACGCAGGAACCTCAGGCTTCCTCTCCGTTTCGGACTCCGACCGCAGGGTCCCTGCAGAGTTGGGACAGGAGAGTCAGGCCTCGTCTTGCCTGAGGAAGGGAACCCCGCTGGCCTCTCGAGTTGCTCAGGGGGTCTCAGGCCCCTCGTCGAGCTGTGTGTGGAACCCGCGGGTCTTTGCGGACGATGCACGGGGATGGCAGTGCCCCTTCGTGTTGTGCCTTCACCCACAGGGTTGCCTTCGAAGAGGGGTCCGGGCCTCGGGTCCTTCTCAAGAGCGGACCGGGGAATCGGGGGCGTTCGGCATGTGGCCCCACCCACGTGGCTCGTCTCGAATTTCCTCGTGAGACCGGCCTCATCCTGAGGTGCGCCGGGAAGGCCGGGAACCCCTTCCAGACCACGCAGGGGAATCGCCTCTCCTGTCGCGATCAGGAGGGGAGAAGAGGCTCAGAGGAAGCGGTGCCGGGACCCTCGGTGTTCCCCTCGGGGGACCCCGGCGTGTCGGGGGACTTTTGGGGGTCGCAGGAAGGCTGTCAGGGACCGTTTCGCCCTTCAGGGCGGAACAGGGGACTTCCCTTGAGACGCCGTCGCGGGCAAGGGCCTCATCTTGCCAAGAGGTGGGAACGACGTGGTTTTTCTCGAGTTGCGGCGGCATTCTCGAGTTACAACGGGGATCTCAGCCTTCCCCTTGGGTTGGCCCTGGGAAGTCCAATCTTCCCCTCGGGTTGCGAGGGAAAGCTGGGGGTTGCGCTCGATCACTGCAGGGCCGAAGAGACCTCACCTAGGCGTGTGTCCGGGACCTAATATTCCTCTCCAGGGAAGGCAGGGATCTCGGGGTTGCATTCCAGGCTCCCCCGGGGAGTCAGGCCTCGTCTCGAGGGGAAGCCAAGGACTCCGCTCTCCTCTTGAGTCGCGACGCGGGTCTCTTGGAGCCTCCTGAGCGGCTTCAAGGGAGTCCAGCCTCCTCTTCAGTTTGGAGAGAGGACTCGTGATTTGTCTCCAGGCCATGCAGGAAAATAAGGCCCTCATCTCGCGATTACCGGGGTTTCTCATGTGTATCCTCGAGCTGCCGCGCCAGTGTGGTTTTCCTCACGAGGTACGATGAGGAACTCATGTAGCCTCTCGTGCAGTGCCAGGTTAGTCAGGTCTCCATGCGCGTGGCGAGGGGGAGCGTGTCATGGCTCTAGAGTCATGGTAGGGGAATCGCGACTCAACACATTTGAAGCACTCTCGAGGTCTTTCTCGAGTCACGGCAGAAAACCCAGGGTTCCCTCGACTTGTGCCTGTGACCTCAGGGAGCTTCTCATTGTGCCTCTGAGAACTCAGGGATACTGTGGAGTTGGTAGGTGCCTCTCGGGACTCCCCTGGTTGTGGTGCAATGGAAGAGGGCCTCATCTCGAGTGGACGCAGGAACCTCAGGCTTCCTCTCCGTTTCTGACTCGGATCCCATGGTCCCTGCAGAGTAGGCACAAGAGAGTCACACCTAGTCTTCTGTTGAGGAATGGACCTTCGTTTGCCTTTCGAGTTGTTTACAGGGTGACAGGCCACTTGTCGAAATGTCTGAGGGACCTGCGGGTTTTTCTGGACGATGCACGCGGGTGTCAGTGCCCCTTCGTGTTGTGCCTTCATCCACAGGTTTTCCTTCAAAGAGGTGTGCTGGCATCGGGTTCTTTTCAAGAGTGGACCGTGAAATTGGGGTCTTTCGACATGTGGCACCACCCACGAGGCTATGTCTCGAACTTCCTCATGAGACCGGCCTCATCCTGAGGTGCGCCCGGAAGGTCGGGAACCCCTTGCAGACAGAGAAGGGGAGTCGACCCTCCTGTCGCAACCAGGAGACGAGAAGGGGCTCAGATGAAGTGGTGCCGGGAACCTCGGTGTTCGCCTTGAGTGAGTCTGGTATGTCGCGGAACTTTTGGGGTCACATCAAGGGTGCCAAGTACCGTTTCGCACTTCAGGATGGAACGTGGGACTTCTCTTGAGATGCTGTAGCGGACAAAGGGCCTCATCTTGCGATGACGAGGGAAGCACGTGGTTTTTCTCGAGTTGCGGTGGGATTCTCGAGTTACGACGGGGAATTCAGGCTTCCTCTTGTGTTGGCCCAGGAAGTCTAATCTTCCATTCGAGTTGCCAGGGAGAGCTGGGGATTGGGCTCCATTCACTGAAGGGCAAACTAGACCTCATCTAGGCTTGTATCCAGGACTTAATGTTCCTCTCCATAGGCGACAGGGATTTGGGGTTGCATTCCATACTCACCCGGGGAGTCAGGCCTCATCTCGAGGGGAAGCAAAAGACTCCACTCTCTTCTCGAGTCGCGACAGGTATCTCTTGGAGCCCACTGAGTGGTCTTTGCTCTGTAGGAGAGCTCTAGTGTTCATAAGCCTGTACATAAGTGAACACAGACATTCTGTGTGCATGTTGCTGCATACCCAAAATACGGCCACAAGGAGCCTCATGCTCTCCATGTGGCGCGGAAGCTGTGCAGCCACGCAGCAGCTGAAGAATCCAACCAATTGCTCTTTTCTTACCTCTGACAGAGCTCGCATTGCCGTAGCCCTTGGCAGTTTGAAAACACTGGACCCTAACCCCTCTCAAAGTAGGCCTGGGTTCTAGTTCGAATAGAAAGTCAATAGCGGAGCTGAGGACAGGAACGCGGCAGTCATTTATCACACGCTCCTGCAGCCTGCTACTACAGGGACACTAACGCTAGAAGCTAGGAATGTCTTTGCAAGGTGCGCAAAGGACAAGGGAGAACCTCGACCCTGACTCTAGTATTTCAGTCCCCTGAGCAGATCTGAGGTTCTCCCGCTGTAGAAGCTAACCCATTCCTTTCAAATACAGGCTTCCTAACACAGGGCCAGTTGGCTGCTTGCTCTTCCACGAAGCAGGCTTCCTTAACTTGCAAACTGCGAATTCCGCTTAACAGCCTGGAGGAAAATCGCTTCTTGGAAGATTTTTTTCAGAGGCTGTATCCCCGGAGCTGGGGCCAAGCTAGGGGACCCATACTGACAAGGGAAGGCAAAACCACATCCAATGTCTTTGCTCTGGAGGACAGCTTTGGTGAGCCTAAGTCTTTCAGGAATATTTCTGGCTCCAACAGAGTCAAATTCTGTGTGTGAAGCTGCACAGCCAAAATAGGGGAACAGAGAGCCTGATTCTCTCTGTGTAGCTTTGAAGCTGTCATTCAAACAACAGCTTGAGAATCCATACAATGCTCTCCCTTACTGCTAAGAGAATTCTCATTGCTGTCGTCCTTGACAGTTTGTAGAAATCCGCACCCTAACCCTTCTCCAGGTAGGCCTGGGTCCTAGCTCGGAATAACAGGCAACGGCGGAGCTGAGGCCAGTAAGGCACAAGTGAGGTCTCACACACTCTTGCAGCCTGATCGTCCAGGAGCAGTAAGGCCTCTTTTTCCCTGCAGGAGGCTCGCTTGCCTTGCCTCCTGTGAACTGCATTTCCCAGCCTGGGCGCAAAGCTGTTCCTGGAGATTTTTTCTCAGGGGCTGTTTCCCTGGAGCTGGGTCGGACCTCGGGGGCCCAACTCACAGGGGAAGACAAAACCACATGGACAGGTCTATGCTCTGTAGGAGAGCTCTAGTGAACCTCATCTCTCAGGAACATTCTTGGCTTCTACAGAGACACCTCTGTGCATGAAGCTACACACCCAACATAGTGGCAAAGGGAGTCTGATTCTCTCCGTGGGTGCTGATGCTTTTTGGCAAAGCACCTGCTAAGAATCCATCCGCATAGGCTTCCCTCACCTTGACAGAGGTCTCATTGCTGTAGTCCTTGGCAGTTTGGAAAGAAGCAGACCCTTACCCTTCACCAAGTAGGCCCTTGTCCTTGTTTGAATGGAAAGGCAGTAGCTGAGCTGAGGCCAGTAAGGCGCCAGTCAAGTCTGACATATTCCCGATGCCTGCTCCTTCATGGAAAATAACGTTAGAATCTGGGAATGTCTTTGCAAGGCTGGCAAAGGGCAGTCAGGAACCTCGACCCTGCCTCTGGAATTTCTATCTTCTCAGCACATCTGGCGGTCTCGGTCAGGAGAAACTAACCCATTCCTTGCAAATATAGGCTTCCAAACACAGGCCGGTTGGCTGTCTCTTCTTGCCGAAGGAAGCTTGCTTATCCCACCTCCTGTGCACTCCACTTCCCAGCCTGGGTGATAAGAGGTTCTTGGAGATCTTTTCTCAGAGGCTGTTTCCAAGGAGCAGGGGCTGATCCCAGAGACCCACACGCACAGGGGAAGGGAAAACCGCATGGATAAGTCTTTGCTCTCTAGGAGTGCTCTAGTGAACCTCAGTCTGTGGGGAATGGTCTTGGCTCCAACGGGGACATCTCTGTGTGGGAAGCTGCATTGCCAACATAGAGACACAGAGACCTGATTCTCTCTGTGCAGCTTTGACGCTGTCGTTCAAACAACAAATTGAGAATCCACACAATGCTCTCCCTTACCACTGAGAGAGTTATCATTGCTGTAGCCCTTCGCAGTTTCTGGAAATCGGCACACAAACACTTCTCCAAGTAGGCCTGGGTTCAAGTTCAGATGAACATGCAATAGCGGAGCTGAGGCCAGTAAGGCACCAGTCAGGTGTCACACACTCTGGCAGCCTGCTCCTCCAGGGACAGTAAGGCCTCTATTTCCCTTCAGGAGGCTCGCTTGCCTTACTTCCTGTGAACAGCGTTTCCCAGCCTGGGCGGAAAGCAGTTCCTGGGGATCTTTTCTCAGGGGCTGTTTCCCCGGAGTTGGGGCGGACCTCGGGGACCCAACTCACAGGGGAAGGCAAAACCAAATGGACAGGTCTATGCTCTGTAGGAGATCTCTAGTGAACTGCCGGGGTCCAGCCCCAGCTGATCCAGGGTATTCGAAGCAGAGACGGCGTAGGCGAGGGTCAGGGAACAACTGCTTAATTAAACGTTAATTAAGGATATAAAGAGTAGTAAAATGAGGATAGCTCAGTAGGAAAATTCAGTGGAGAAAAGAGGCTGAGTAGCTTGGTTTACGCGGGGGACCAATAAAACTTTATGACAAGAAGCTTGCACCACTTACGTAGGCCGCAGGCATCCTTCCGTTCTCCCGAAGTAGAGGAGACACTGAGGCCTCCCCGGTCGGATCTTAGAACCCCAGGCAAAATTAGTAAGCTTGGTGGGTTCCGCGCTCCAGATGGAGACTCAACTAGAGTGAGAGAGAGAGAGAGACATGGGGAGACCAGTATTTCGAGAAACTGATCCCAATTCTTTATTTTCCATGGTCTACTTTTATACACTGAGATGTTATGCAAAAGTCACGTGGGGTCAGCAGTCCTGACTTTTATCAAAGTCAGGTGCTTCATACAAAAGTATACAGAGGTCTTAGGGGTGTTACATCATCTTCTGGCCGGGGGGCCTGCTGACAATTTACGACCCTCTCCTTGTGACAGCGGTCAGTCAACCAGGACACTTATTTCTCCAGGGGTGATTATTCTTAAAACAGACGCCACCCAAATAAAGTTACATTCCTATAGGGTGAGGGTGTAGTGGGTTTTAGTTAAGGCAAGAATTTACTTAGCCTAAGGTCTAACGTGATTTATATCAAAGGTTAATACTTATTTCTTCTATATATTCATTAATGTGTATAAGGGCAGGGGATGTGGAGACATAGCAGTAAACATCAGCTCAACAAATGAAAAACCCTTCACCAATATGATTTCTAATCAGCCCATTATACTTATACTAATAATTTTCTAACTTTTCTAAGGAACCTGTTTTTAGAAGGTTTAAAGCATCTCGTGCCTCTCATGGTTGGGAGGCTGTGAGCAATCACATGTGGCCGGACAAGCCTGTCAGGCAGGCTAGAGAACCTTCAGAGGAGTTTGTAGGTTAAAACACTCTTGTCACACCCAGGGGTTTTTATCAACTGGAGCTCTAGGTTAACTCCTCCTCCGAAAGAGGTGGTGGGGGACAGCCCCCCGTAAAGTCAGAGGTGTAGGTGTGAGCACAAAGTAGTAAGGTAGGCAGGCTCTGGTTATGGGGGTAGATGCTCGAGGATTTCCAGGGGGACTCCTGAGGCTCGATCCCGCCTTTGCATATGTCGAGCCTCCTTCCTCATGACCTTTGCCATGGGCGGAGTGCCTCACTCTGGCCCCCAACAGTGAACCTCCTCTCTCAGGAACATTCTTGGCTCCTATCGAGACACCTCTGTGCGTGTAGCTACACACGCAATGTAGGGGCAAAGGGAGCCAGATTCTTTCCGTGGGGTGCTGATGCTTTGTGGCAAAGCACCTGCTTGAGAATCCATCAGCTTACGCTTCCCTCGCCTTGACAGAGGTCTCATTGCTGTAGCCCTTGGCAGTTTGGAAAGAAGAGGACCCTTACCTTTCATAAAGTGGGCCCTTGTCCTAGTTTGAAAGGAAAGGCAAGAGCTGAGCTGAGGCCAGTAAGGCGCCAGTCAAGTCTGACATATTCCCGAAGCCTGCTCCTTCATGGAAAATAACGCTGTAATCTAGGAATGTCTCTGCAAGGCTGGCAAAGGGCAGTCAGGAGCCTGCACCCTGCCTCTGGAATTACCGACTTCTGAGCAGATCTGGAGGTCTCCCTTAGGGGAAGCTAACCCATTCTTCCAAATAGAGGCTTCCAAACGCAGGCCGCTTGGCTGCCTCTTGCTCTCTGAAGGAGGCCTGCTTTTCCCGCCTCCTATGAACCCCACATCCCAGCCTCTGGGAAAAGCGGATCTTGAAGATCTTTTCTCAGGGGTTGTTTCCACGGAGCTGGGGCCGAGCCTGGAGACCCAAAGGCACAGGGGAAGGCAAGACCACATGGACAAGCCTTTGCTCTTTAGTATAGCTCTAATGAACCTCACTCTGTCAGGATCTTTCTTGATTCCTACGGAGACACACCTGTGTGTGAAGCTGCGGGCACAGAGAGCCTGATTACCCCTGTGCAGCGCTGAGTCTGGGCGGCTAAACAACAGCTTGGGAATGCAGCCTGGGGCGCTTCCCTTCCCTCGGACAGAGCTCTCCTTGCGGTAGGCCTTGGTAGTTTGCATACAATGGGGCCCTAAGCCCTCTGCAAGTTGGCCTGGCTCCTAGGTCCAAAGGGCAGGCCAGAGCGGAGCTGAGGCTGTCAGGCTCCAGACACATCTCCCATACTCCTACATCCTGCTCCTACCCGGGCGTGAACGCTAGAAGCTGGGAAGGTACCTGGACCGTGCAGGGGCGGGGCGAACGCGGGCGGCGTGGGGCGGGGGTCGGCTTCTGGCGGGGGTGGGGGCGGGCTTCCCAGTTGTGCTCTGGGAGGTGGACACTGAGGCTGAAAACGCGCCGGGAGCGCACCCGGGACTGGGTAAACCCGGGCTGCGCGGGTCGAGATTCCGATGGCTTTGGGTGGGGGTCGGTCCCAGTTGTGCTCCCGGGGGTCGCCACTGCGGCTGGGAAAGCGCCGGGAGCGCGGCAGGGGCAGGGCTAACCCTGGGGGCGCGGGGCGGGGGTCGGCTCATGGGGGGGATGGGGAGGGGTTCCCAGTTGCGCTCTCGGGGGTTGCAACTGCGGCTGGGAACGCCCATTTCGTCCGCTCCTGGGTCCCCAAGGATCGCCATCCCGTGGGTGCAGTGGAGGGCTGCGGACCACAGGTAAGGGAACTGGGACTGCGTGGAGCAGGGAACCAAGTATTCCGCCGTCTGTTGGCACATTCTCGGAGCTCCCCAACCTGGCGGTCGCAGAAAGGCCTTGCCTTTGGGGTCAAGGCCTTTACCGCTCCACCCCTCTGCTGAAAAATCTCAGAGTCTGAGCGGTTCTTCCAAGCAGCCTAGTGTCCGCTGGAAGTCCAAGGGACAGAACACTGAACTCTGGCCGGCTGGCCCAGCCCTGCTTCTGGCACTTTGTAAGCCAGCGGGCCCTTGAGCACCTGCTGGGATGGGAAAGGGAAGGGTCCACGGATTGCACCCTAGAAAGTTAGTAGGGTGCATGGATTTCAAACCCTGGTGGCCGCCCAGGCAGCAAAGAAGGGGGGAGGGCACCTGGCTGCCCTTTCATGGCAGAATCTGTGGCTGTCCTGATGCGTGGGCCTTTTCATGGGGACCTTGTGCAATAAAAGTTTGGTGTTTTGGTACTGAATAATTAGAAATTGTAAAAAGTTTAAATTATGTGGTGGTGTAATTAAAAAACAAAACAAAACAAAACCAAGCTCCAAGTGTTTTGCAAATGGAGGTTTAAATATTGAAGGCCTGTTTTCCTTGCACTGTGGCATTCTATCAAGAAGTGTGCAGGATTTTTTTTTTTTTAAGAAAAGTGTTCGAAGTGAGGGAAACAGGAAACCCAGAGGTGCCCCTGTATTTTGGGGAAGGCCTTAGGAGGTCACTTGGAAATGCTGCTGGCTGTGGGGGAGGGGGGCAGATGGGCTGTGCAGGCTTGTCCTTTGCATTCATGTTCTTGTGTGTAGAAACCCAGCTCGGAGCCATCTCCTGATGTGTAAGAATTTTGCAGACAAACCTTGAGCTAAGCAATGCATTTGTTCCTGAGGAAATGTTTGTCTTAAGCGATGTAAATATCCTATGTATATCCGCTGGACTCTGGCTTCAGGTCGGTTCCCCCAATAGGCTCAGAAGCGACTTGAACAAAACAGTATGTTTTCCTCGTACCTTGTTCTCCTAATCTATGTTAAGGAAATGATATATTTGCCTGGAATACTGCCTTTCTTCAAGATTCATGTCAATCAGTTTTTGGCCCAGGATGACTCACCTGCTGCCAAAGTGACCTCAAGGCATGTCGTGGGGGAGGGGCCTGGTGCCATTCCCTGAGACAGTGCCTTTCTTTCCTTAGCTGACTGCTAGTGCCTGTAGAATATCTGGCTAGAGTCCAGCAGGGCGTACACCCCGCCTCAAGTCTAAGTCAGCAGCTTTCTCTATCTCATTTATACTTTAATAACAATTGATGACACAAAAGCTCTGAGCGATCAAATCATATCAAATCTTCATTTCAGATTGAAGATGCATTCCATGGTATTGCCATCTTAAGTCTTTCCATTGTTATGGAATACCTGTCCATGTATTCAGGATAGTTTTCAGCCAGGGTGTATAAGTTCCAGTGTGCCAGTCTTGTCATCCTCGTTACATCCATGGCAAAGTGTTGTATTCATGTTGACATTATTGAAAGGGAATTTTTTTTAATTCCTTTTCAGATTATTATGTGGTAATATATACAGAAAAAACTGTGTAATCTTTCGTTTTTATCAGTTTGGACAGCTTGATAGTTGTCTTTAATTTCTTTCCTTTCTCATACTTTAAGATTTTCCGGGCACTGTACATGTACTGCCTCACCCCTAATCTCAGTCATGTGTTCAAAGAACTTCTGTCCTTTATTTGTTTACTTATTTTTTGCAACATTGAATTCGTTTTGACTATGCTGGGTGTCTGCTGCAAGATGGAAGTTGCTAGGACCTCTGGACTGCAGTCTTCCATCTCTTACTGACCTCTTGTTGACCTCTGCAGAATCCTGGTTGGCAGGAGCTTGTTAGTTCCTCGTCCCTTACCAGGACCTCCTGTGGTAAGTGTTTTTCTCTTCTCTGTTGCCTTGTAAGGGTGGATGGTCATTGGCATCCCAAAGCTAGCTAGAAGTCAATGATTTAGGCAGGCTTGTGCATAGATATGGGAGAAGGCAATGGCACCCCACTCCAGTACTCTTGCGTGGAAAATCCCATGGATGGAGGAGCCTGGTAGGCTGTAGTCCATGGGGTCGCTAAGAGACGGACACCACTGAGCGACTTCACGTTCACTTTTCACTTTCATGCATGGGAGGAGGAAATGGCAACCCACTCCAGTGTTCTTGCCTAGAGAACCCCAGGGACTGCGGGGCCTCGTGGGCTGCCGTCTATGGGGTCGCACAGAGTCGGACACGACTGAAACGACTTAGCAGCAGCAGCGGCGGCAGCAGCAGCAGAAGCAGTGCATCGATATCAAAAGGGCTGCAAACAGTCAGGAAGGATCACATATGTCACCGTGAAACACTACTTCTCCACTTAGCCAAAGCTAACAAAAGATTTCTGTTCTAGGTCAACCTAGAAGAGGTCACTTAAGAGGTAAAGAAACTTAAACTCCATTAGCAAAGGCATTTCGACATCTCAAGAAAACTTGTGCTAGGCACAGAACTCTTTTCTGGGGATCAACTTTCCCTACAACCTCCTTATCCCATTCTGTACCCATTCCTTTGCTTCTCCCATCCTGAAACGGCCACCTGTAAGACAGAACTACTTTGTTTTCCTTCCTCAAGTGCCATTGCATTCCACATACTTTCTTGTAATAACAAGCCATACATTTCCCTTCAGCAACCAAGAACTGACTTTTATATTGGCATTCGCTATAGCCCGCCCCCCTCCCCCCACCCCCAAGAACAGAACAAAACAAAACAAAACAATTGCTTTCTTACATTTAACATGTCAGGATGGTGCCAGACACTATTCATGGAGAGTCAAAAATCTCTTTTGTTTCTGTGTAAAAGGGAGGTCCTTTCAAGTCGTGAATGTTTCAGAACTTGCATTTATTTGGAAATGACCTAGCTATTCAATACACTGTCGTCACAAGGATAGAAACTCGGGTAACCAAAACTCCTGGAGAAACGTTTGTTAGTTCAGTTCAGTTCAGTTGCTCAGTCATGTCTGACTCTTTGGGACCCCGTGGCCTGAAGGACGCCAGGCTTCCGTGTCCGTCACCAGCTCCAGGGGCTTGCTCAAACTCATGTCCATCGAGTCAGTGATGCCATCCAACCATCTTATCCTCTGTCATCCCCTTCTCCTCTGCCTTCAATCAAGACTATGAGAGGCAGATATATTAGAGTATAATTATTGTAAAGAGTTTGTATAAAAGCTCATATCACATTTAAATTTTTTACTTTTGTTGTTGTCGTTTCCAGGTAGTTTCTTGCTGACAAGCTTGTGACAGATATAACAATAGAGCAATTTTTACCTCAAAAGAAACCTAGGCACTATGAACATGTTGTGCTTAATGTTGTTGACTCTTAGACATGTCTATAATGGAGGAGCAAAACCAAAAATACTAGATATTTAATATTGACCAGTTCCCAGTTCACGGGACTCTGACATTCATTTAGGTCAATGTTTTCTTGTATTTCCAGCAGTTTGATTTGGAAGGGCTGCCTTGTCTTGAAACCATTGAAATCAGAACACAGAACTTGAGCAATATTATCAAAAAACACAGGGCTCACACTGACACATACCTTAATCCAAACAGACAGACAAGACATCTTCCAGGTTTCCGCCTGAGATTTAAAATATTTCTTTGAGCCAGTCTTCTGGGGAGTGGGGGGATGGGGGTGGGAGTAAGGCAGGCTTGGGTAACAAGCTAATTGTTGGTCATTGCATATGCAAAGAACCAGCTTTCCGGGTTCCAAGGAAAAAAGTTTCCTTGGTAACCAACTTTGTCTGGTTCTATAGAATATCATGGCCCTCCTAGGTCAGGTCATCTTGCCTTTCTGTAGTCCTCGTTTTATCCCTAAATCATAGACAGCTTGGATTGTCTCTGTGGGGTGTATGTATTGTCCTCATGTTTGACCTGGCGGCAGCAGCGAGGTCTGAGGGCCTCTCCTGGAACCCGGCGTGGGGACGGGGCTCACCGAGAGCCACTGGTGAAGGTGGGCAGCGCCCCTGGAGCGCGGCAGGGGCGGGGCGAACCCGGGCGGCGCAGGGCGGGTGTCGGCTCCTGGCGGGGGTAGGGGAGGGCTTCCCAGTTGTGCTCTCGGAGATGGCCACTGCAGCTGGAAACGCGCCGGGAGCGCAGCCAGGGTGGGGTAAACCTGGGCTGCACAGGTCGAGATTCCGCTCGCTGTGGGTGGGGGGTCGGTCCCTGTTGTGCTCCCGGGGGTCGCCAATATGGCTGGGAACCCGCCGGGAGCCCGGCAGGGCCGGGGCGAAACCTGGCGGCGCGGGGCGGGGTGGGGTTCCGTTTGCAGTGGGGGTCGGCTCCTGGCGGGGGTGGGGGAGGGCTTTCCAGATGTGCTGTTGGGGGTCGCCATTGCGGCTGGGAATGCCCATTTCGTGAACTCCTGGATCCCCAAGGATCGGCATCCATTGGCCACAGCGGAGGGGTGCAGAACACAGGTAAGGGAACGGGGACTGCGTGGAGCAGGGAACCATGTATTCCGCCCTGTGTTGGCACAGTCTCAGAGCTCCCCAACCTGGCGGTCGCAGAAAGGCCTCGTCTTTGGGGTCAAGGCCTTTACCGCTCCACCCCTCTGCTGAAAAACCTCAGAGTCTGCGCGGTTTTCCCAAGCAGCCTAGTGTCCGCTGGAAGTCCAAGGGACATAACCCTGAATTCTGGCCGGCTGGCCCAGCCCTGCTTCTGGCACTTTGTAGGCCAGCGGGCCCTGGAGCACCTGCTAGGATGGGAAAGGGAAGGGTACGCGAATTGCACCCTGGTGGCCGCCGAGGCAGCAAAGAAGGGGGGAGGGCACCTTACTGCCCTTTAATGGCAGACAGAATCTGTGGCTGTCCTGCTGCGTGGGCCTTTTCATGGGGACCTTGTGCAATAAAAGTTTACCGGTGACCTTAGGGAACTTCCCAGTGTGCTTCTGACAGATGAGGGATGCTGTGGAGTTGGCGGGGCCTCTCAGGACTCCGCTGGGTTTGGCGCAATGGAAGAGGGCCTCATCTCCAGGGAAGGCAGGAACCTCAGGCTTCCTCTCCGTTTCGGACTCCGACCGCAGGGTCCCTGCAGAGTTGGGACAGGAGAGTCAGGAATCGTCTTGTCTGAGGAAGGGAACTCCGCTTGCCTCTCGAGGTGCTCAGGGGGGCTCAGGCCCCTTGTTGAGCTGTGTGTGGAACCTGCGGGTGTTTCCGGAAATGCACGATGGTGACAGTGCCCCTTCGTGTTGTGCCTTCACCCACTGGGTTGCCTTCGAAGAGGTGTCCTGGCCTCGGGTTCTTTTCAAGAGCGGACAGGGAAATCAGGGTCTTTCGGCATGTGGGACCACCCACGGGGCTAGTCTCAAATTTCCTAGTGAGGCCGGCTTCATCCTGAGGTGTGCTGGGAAAGCCGGGGACCCTTCCAAACAACGCAGGGGGATCGACTCTCCTGTCGCCATCAGGAGGGGAGAAGGGGCTCAGATGAAGTGGGGACGGAACCCTCGGTGTTACCCTCGAGGGAAACCGGCGTGTGGGGGACTTTTGGGGGTTGCATGAAAGGAGTCAGGTACCGTTTCGCACTTCAGGACAGAACCTGGGACTTCCCTTGAGACGCCGTAGCGGGCAAGGGCCTCATCTTGCGAAGACGTTGGGACCATGTGGATTTTCTCGAGTTGCGGCGGGATTCTAGAGTTACGACGGGGATTTCAGGCTTCCTCTTGTGTTGGCCCCGGGAAGCCTAATCTTCCATTCGAGTTGCGAGGGAAAGCTGAGGGTTGCACTCGAGTCACTGCAGGGCCAAAGAGACCTCATTTAGGCCTGTGTCCGGGACTTAACGTTCCTCTCAAGGGAAGACAGGGATCTCAGGGTGGCGTTCCAGACTCCCCCGGGGAGTCAGGCCTCGCCTCGAGGGCAAGCCAAGGATGCCGCTCTCCTCTCAAGTCGCAATGCAGATCTCTTGGAGCCCATTGAGTGGCCTCAAGTGAGTCAGGCCTTCTCTTCAGTTTGGAGAGAGGACTCGGGATTGTGCTCTGGGTCAGGCAGAAAAAGAAGGCCCTCACCTCGCGAGGATGGGGGCTTCTCAGGGGTTTCCTCGAGCTGCAGCGCCCGTGGGGGTTTTCTCACGAGGCAAGACGAGGATCTCAGGGAGCCTCTCGTGCGGTGCCAGGGAAGTCAGGTCTCTGTGCGCGTGGCGAGGGGGAGCACGTCATGGCTCTCCAGTCATGGGAGAGGACTAGGGCCTCCAGACACGTTGAAGAAGGACACTCGAGGTCTTTCTGGGGTTGCGGCGGGAAAGCCTCATTTCCCTCGAATTCTGCCGGGGACCTGAGTGAACTTCCCATGGTGCCTCTGATAGGTGAGGGATGCTGTGGAGTTGGCGGGGCCTCTCGGGACTCCTCTGGGCTTGGCGCAATGGAAGAGGGCCTCATCTCGAGGGGAGACAGGAAACTTAGGCTTCCTCTCCTTTTCGGACTCCAACCACAGGGTCCCTGCAGAGTTGGGACAGGAGAGTCAGGCCTCGTCTTGTCTGAGGAAGGGAACTCCGCTTGCGTCTCGAATTGCTCAGGGTGTCTCACGCACCTCGTCGAGCTGTGTGTGGAAACCGCGGGTTTTTCCGGACGACGCACGGGGGTGTCAGTGCCCCTTCGAATGGTAACTTCACCCACAGGGTTGCCTTCGAAGAGGTGTCCGGGCATCGGGTTCTTATCCAGAGCAGACTGGGAAATCGGGGTCGTTCGGCATGTGGCACAACCCACGGGGCTCGTCTCGAATTTCCTCAGGAGGCCGGCCTCATCCTGAGGTGTGCCGTGAAAGCCGGGAACCCCTTCCAGAATACGCAGGGGAATCGACTCTCCTGTCGTGATGAGGAGGGGATAAGGGGCTCAGATGAAGGGGTGCCAGGACCCTCGGTGTTCCCCTCGAGGGAACCCGGCGTGTCTGGGAAATTTTGGAGGTCGCATGAAGGGTGTCAGGTACCGTTTCCCAACTCAGGACGAAACGTGAGACTTCCCTTGAGACGCCCTAGCGGGCAAGGGCCCCATCTTGCGAAGACGTTGGGACCACGTGGTTTTTCTCGAGTTGCGGCGGGATTCTCGAGTTACGACGGGGATTTCAGGCTTCCTCTTGGGTTGGCCCTGGGAAGCCCCATCTTCCATTCGAGTTGCTAGGGAAAGCTGGGGGTTGCGCTCGAGTCACTGCAGGGCCCAGGACACATCATCTAGGCGTGTGTCCAGGACCTAGTAGTACTCTCAAGGGAAGACAGGGATCCCGGGGTTGCAATCCAGAGTCTCCCGTGGAGTCAGGCCTCGCCTCCAGGGGAAGCAAAGGACTCCGCTCTTCTCTTGAACAACGACGCGGATCTCTTGGAGCCCTCTGAGTGGCCTCAAGGGAGTCAAGCCTAATCTTCAGTTTGGAGAGAGGACTCGGGATTGCTCTCCAGGAAAAGCAGGAAAAGAAGGCCCTCACCTCGCAAGGACGGGGGCTTCTCAGGGGTTTCCTCGAGCTGCGGCGTCCGTGGGGCTTTTCTCACGATGCACGACGAGGTTCTCAGGGAGCCTCTCGTGCGGCGCCAGGGAAGTCAGGTCTCCATGAGCGTGGCGAGGGGGAGCGCGTCATTGTTCTCGAGTCCTGGGAGGGGACTAGGGCATCAAGGCGTGTAGAAGAAGGACTCTCGAGGTCTTTCTCGGCTTGCGGCGGGAAACCCTCGTTTCCCTCGACTTCTCCCTGTGACTGAGGGAACTTCCCAGGGTTCCTCTTAGAGGTGAGGGATGCTGTGGAGTTGGTGGGCCATCTCGGGACTCCTCTGGGTTTGGCGCAATCGAAGAGGGCCTCATCTCGAGGGGAGACAGGACCTCAGGCTTCCTCTCCGTTTCGTACTCCGACAGCAGTGTCCCTGCAGCGTTGGGGCAGGAGAGTCAGGCCTCGTCTTGTCTGAGGAAGGGAACTCCGCTTGCCTCTCGAGATGCTCAGGGAGTCTCAGTCCCCTCGTGGAGCTGTGTGTGGAAACCGCGGGTGTTTCCGGACGATGCACAGGAGTGTCAGTGCCCCTTCGTGTTGTTCCTTCACTCACAGGGTGGCCTTCAAAGAGGTGTCCGGGCATCGGGTTCTCCTCAACTGCGGACCGGGAAATCAGGGTCGTTCAACATGGGGCACCAGCCACGGGGCTTGTCTCGAATTTCCTCGCGAGGCTGGCCTCATCCTGAGGGGCGCCGTGCAGGCCGGGAACCCCTTCCAGACCACGCAGGGGAATCAACTCTCCTGTCGCGAACAGGAGAGGAGTAGGAGCTCAGAGGAAGTGGTGCCGGGACTCTCGGTGTTCCCCTCAAGGGAACCCGGCATGTCGGGGAACTTTTGGATGTCGCATGAAGGGTGTCAGGTACCGTGTCTCACTTCACGACGGAACATGGGACTTCCCTTGAGACGCCGTACCGGGCAAGGGCCTCATCTTGCGAAGACGTTGAAACCACGTGGTTTTTCTCGAGTTGCGGCAGGATTCTCGAGTTTCGACGAGGATTTCAGGCTTCCTCTTGGGTTGGTCTTGGGAAGCCCCATCTCCCATTCAAGTAGCGAGGGAAATCTGGGGGTAGCACTCGAGTCACTGCAGGGCCAAAGAGACCTCATCAAGGCGTGTGTCCGGGAACTAATATTCCTCTCCAGGGAAGGCAGGGATCTTGGGGTTGCATTTCAGGCTCCCTCGGGGAGTCAGGCCTCGTCTCGAGGGGAAGCCAAGGACTCCGCTCTCCTCTCGAGTGGCGACGCGGATTTCTTGGAGCCCACTGAGTGGCCTCAAGGGAGTCCAGCCTCCTCTTCAGTTTGGAGAGAGGACCCGGGATTGCTCTCCAGGCCATGCAGGAATAGAAGGCCCTCAGCTCGCGAGGACGGGGGCGTCTCAGGGGTTTCCTCGAGCTGCGGCGCCTGTGGGGGTTTTCTCCCGAGGCACGACGAGGATCTCAGGGAGCCTCTCGTGCGGCACCAGGGAAGTCAGGTCTCCATGCGCGTGGCGAGGGGGAGCGTGTCATGGCTCTCGAGTCACGGGAGGGGACTAGGGCCTCGAGACGCATTGAAGAAGGACTCTCGAGGTCTTTCTCGGGTGGCGGCGGGAAACCCTCGTTTCCCTCGCCTTCTGACGGGGATCTTAGGGAACTTCCCAGGGTGCCTCTGAGAGGCGAGGGATCCTGTGGAGTTGGCGGGGCCTCTCGGGACTCCGCTGGGTCTGGCGCAACGGAAGAGGGCCTCACCTCGAGGGGAGGCAGGAACCTCAGGCTTCCTCTCCGTTTCGGCTCAGACCACAGGGTCCCTGCAGAGTTGGGACAGGAGAGTCATGCCTCGTCTTGTCTGAGGAAGGGAACCCCGCTGGCCTCTCGAGTTGCTCAGGGGTTTTCAGGCCCCTGGTCGAGCTGTGTGTGGAACCCGCGAGTCTTTCCGGATGATGCACGGGGGTGGCAGTGCCCCTTTGTGTTGTGCCTTCACCCACAGGGTTGCCTTAGAAGAGGGGTCCAGGCTCGGGTCCTTCTCAAAAGCGGACCGGGTAATCGGGGGCATTTGTCATGTGGCACCACCCACGTGGCTCGTCTCGAATTTCCCTGTGAGACCGGCCTCATCCTGAGGTGCACCGGGAAGGCCGGGAACCCCTTCTGAACCACGCAGGGGAATCGACTCTCCTCTCGTGATCAGGAGGGGAGAACGGGCTCAGATGAAGCTGTGCCGGGACCCTCGGTGTTCCCCTCGAGGGTACCCGGCGTGTCGGGGAGCTTTTGGGGGTCGCACGAAGGGTGTCAGGTACTGTTTCGCACTTCAGGGCGGAACATGGACTTCCCCTAAGACGCTGTAGTGGGCAAGGGCCTCATCTTGCGAAGACGTTGGAACCACGTGTTTTTTCTCGAGTTGCGGCGGGATTCTCGAGTGACGATGGGGATTACAGGCTTCCTCCTCTGTTGGCCCTGGGAAGCCCAGTCTTCCATTCAATTGGCGAGGGAAAGCTGGGGGTTGCGCTCGAGTCACTGCAGGGCCAAAGAGACCTCATCTAGGCTTGTGTCCAGGACCTAATGTTCCTCTCCAGGGAAGGCAGGCATCTCGTGGTTGCATTCCAGGATCCACCTGGGTGTCAGTCCTCGTCTCGAGGTGAAGCAAAGGACTCCGCTGTCCTCCCGAGTCGCGACACGGATCTCTTGGAGCCCCCTAGTGGCGTCAATGGAGTCAAGCCTCCTCTTCATTTTGGAGAGAGGGCTCGGGATTGTTCTCCAGGCCATGCAGGAAAAGAAGGCCCTTCACCTCGAGAGGATGGGGGCGTCTCAGGGGTTTCCTTGAGCTGCGGCGCCCGTGGGGGTTTTCTCGCGAGGCACGACGAGGATCTCAGGGAGCCTCTCGTGCGGCGCCAGGAAAGTCAGGTCTCCCTGCGCGTAGCGAGGAGGAGCGCGTTGTGGCTCTCGAGTAATGGGAGGGGACTAGGGCCTCAAGACGCGTTGAAGAGGGACTCTCGAGGTATTTCTCGGGTTGTGGCGGGAAAAAGTCGTTTCCCTCGACTTCTGCCGGGGACCTTAGGGAACTTCCCAGGGTGTCTCTGAGAGTTGAGGGATACTGTGGAGTTGGCAGTGCCTCTCGGGACTCCGCTGGGTTTGTCGCAATGGAAGAGAGGCTCATCTCGAGGGGAGGCAGGAACCTCAGACTTCCTCTCTGTTTCGGACTCCGACATCAGGGTCCCTGCAGAGTTGGGACAGGAGAGTCAGGCTACGTCTTTTCTGAGGAATGGAACTCCGCTTGCCTCTCGAGTTGTTCATGGGGTTTCAGGCCCCTTGTCAAACTGTGTGTGGAATCTGCAGGTTTTTCCAGACGATGCACGGGGGTGTCAGTGACCCTTCGTTTTGTGTCTTCATCCACAGGGTTGCCTTTGAAGAGGTGTCCGGGCATCGGGTTCTTATGAAGAGCGGACCGGGATATCGGGGTCGTTCAGCATTTGGCACCACCCACGTGGGTTGTCTCGAATTTCCTCATGAAACCGGCCTCATCCTGAAGTGTGCCGCGAAGGTCATGAAACTCTTCCAGACAAAGCAGAGGAATCGACCCTCCTGTGGCGATCAGGAGGGGAGAAGTGGCTCAGATGAAGTGCTGCTGGGAACCTCGGTGTTTCCCTCAAGTGAGACAGGTATGTCGGGTAACTTTTGGGGTCGCATAAAGCGTTCCAAGTACCGTTTCGCTCTTCAAAATGGAACGTTGGACTTCTCTTGGGGTGCTCCAGCGGGCATGGGCCTCATCTTGGAATGACTGTGGAACCACTTGGTTTTTCTCGAGTTGCGGTGGGATATTTGAGTTACCACAGGGAATTCATGCTTCCTCTTGTGTTGGCCCACAAAAGTCTTATCTTCCATTCGAGATTCGAGGAAGAGCTGGAGGTGCGCTCTAGTCACTGAAGGCAAAAGAGACCCCACCAAGGCTTGTGTGCAGGACCTAATGTTCATGTCAAGGCTCGACAGAAATCTCGGGGTTGCATTCCAGACTCACCTTGGAGTCAGGCCTCGTCTCGAGGGGAAGCAAAGGACTCTGCTCTCCTCTCGAGTCGGACGGGTATGTCTTGGAGCCCACTGAGTGGCTTAAAGGGAGTCAAACCTCCTCTGGTGTTTGGAGGGAGGACACGGGATTGCTCTCCAGGGAATGCATGAAATGAAGGCCCTCATCTCCCAATGACTGGGGCGTCTCGTAGGTTTTCTCGAGCTGTGGCGCTAGTGTGGGGTTTCTCACGAAGTAAGACTGGGAGCTCAGTGAGCCTCTCACGTGGTGCCAGGGCAGTCAGGTCTCTATGCACGTGGTGAGAGGGAGCCCGTCATTGTTCTCGAGTCATGGTAGGGGAATTGGGCCTGAAGACGTGTTAAAGAAGGACTCTCGAGGTCTTTCCTGGGTTGCAGCAGGAAACCCTGGGTTCCATCGACTTATGCCAGTGACCTCAGGAAGCTTCTCAGCGTGCCTCTGAGAAGTCAGGGTCACTGTGGAGTTGGGAGGGGCCTCTCGGAACTCCACTGGGTTTGGTGCAATGGAAGAGGGCCTCATGACAAGTTGAGGCAGGAACCTCAGGGTTCCTCTCCTGGCTTCGAATGCGCCGGATCTGACTCGGATCGCAGAGTCCCTGCAGAGTTGGGACAGGAGAGTCAGGCCTCGTCTTGTGTGGAGGAATGGAACTCCGCTTGACTCTCGCGTTGTTCATGGGGTGACAGGCCACTTGTCGATTTGTATGTGGAACTTGCGGGTTTTTCTGGACGATGCACCGGGGTGTCACTGCCCCTTCGTGTTGTGCCTTGATCCACAGGATTGCCTACGAGTTGGGTTCTGCCATCGGGTTCTTATCAAGAGCGGACCAGGGAATCGGGGTCTTTTGGCATGCCGCACCACCCACGAGGCTATGTCTCGAATTTCCTCGTGAGACTGGCCTCATCTTGATGTGCGCCAGGAAGGTCGGGAACGCCTTCCAGACAAAGCAGGGGAATCGAACCTCCTGTCGCGATCAAGAGGGGAGAAGAGTCTCAGATGAAGTGGTGCCGGGAACCTCGGTGTTCTCCTCAAGTGAGACTGGTATGTCGGGGAACTTTTGGGGTCGCATCAAGGGTTCCAAGTAACTTTTCGCTCTTCAATACGGAACGTGGGACTTCTCTTGAGACGCTGTAGCGGGCAAGGGCCTCATCTTTCGATGACGGGGGAACCACGTGGTTTTTCTTGAGTTGGGGCAGGATTCTCGAGTTACAACCGGGAATTCAGGCTTCCTCTTCAACTGGCCCAGGGAAGTTCAGTTTTCATTCGAATTGTGAGTTAGAACTGGGGATTGCTCTCGAGACACTGCAGGGCCAAATAGACCTCATCTAGGCTTGTGTGCAGGACCTAATGTTCTCTGCTGGGGCGAAAGCGATCTCAGCATTGCATTCTCGACTCACCCGGGGAGTCAGGCCTCGTCTCGAGGGGAAGCCAAGGACACCGCTCTCCTGTCAAGTCGCGACGGGTATATCTTGGAGCTCACTGTGTGGCCTAAAATGAGTCAAGCCTCCTGTGGAGTTTGGAGAGAGGACTCAGGATTGCTCTCCAGGCCATACAGCAACAGAAGGCCCTCATCTCGTGAGGACTGGGGCGTCTCATGGGTATTCTCGAGCTGCGGCTCCAGTGTGGTGTTGCTCACGAGGTATAATGGGGAGCTCAGGGAGCCTCTCCTGTGGCGCCAGGGAAGTCAGGTTTCTATGCGCGTGGCTAGGGGGAGCGCGTCATTGCTCTCGAGTCATGGTAGGGGAATCGCACCTCAAGACGCGTTGAAGAAGGACTCTCGAGGTCTTTTACGGGTTGGGGCAGGAAACCCTTGGTTCCCTCGACTTGTGCCGGTGATCTCAGGAAGGTCTAAGGGTGCCTCTGAGAAGTCAGGGATACTGTGCAGTTGGGAGGGGCCTCTCGGGACTCCACTGGGTTCGGTGCAATGGAAGAGGGCCTCATCTCGAGTGGAGGCAGGAAACTCATGTTTCCTCTCCTGACTTCCCCTGGGCCAGATCTGACTCGGATCGCAGTTTCGCTGCAGAGTTCGAACAGGAGAGTCAGGCCTCGTCTTGTGTGGAGGAATGGAACTCTGTTTGCCTCTCCAGTTGTTCATGGGGTGACAGGTCACTTCTCGAGCTGTGTGTGGTACCTGCGGGTTTCTCCGGATGATACCCGGGGGTGTCAGTGCCCCTTCGTGTTGTGCCTTCATCAAAAGGGTTATCTTCAAAGAGGTGTCCGGGCATTGGGATCTTATCAAGAGCGAACCGGGAAATCGGGATCTTTCGGCATGTGTCACCATCCACGAGGCTATGTCTCGAATATCCTCGTGAGACCGGCCTCATCCTGAGATGCACCGGGAAAGGCGGGAACCCCTTCAAGACAATACAGGGGAATCGACCCTCCTGTCGCGATCAGGAGGGGAGAAGGGGCCCAGATGTAGTGGTGCCGGGAACCTCGGTGTTCTCCTCGAGTCAGACCAGTGTGTTGAGGAACTTTTGAGGTCGCATCAAGGGTGCCAATACCGTTTCGCACTTCAAGACGGAACGTGGGACTTCTCTTGAGACGCTGTAGGGGGCAAGGGCCTCATCTTGCGATGACGGGGGAACCACGTGGCGTTTCTCGAGTTGTGGCGGGATTCTCGAGTTTCGACGGGGAATACAGTCTTCCTCATGTGTTGGCCCAGGGAAGTCCTATCTTCCATTCGAGTTTCAAGGGAGAGCTGGGGATTGCCCTCGAGTCACTGCAGGGCAAAATAGACCTCATCTAGGCTTGTGTCCAGGACTTAATGTTCATCCCTAGGGGCGACAGGGATCTCGGGCTTGCATACCAGACTCACCCGGGGAATCAGGCCTCGTCTCGAGGGGAAGCAAAGAACTCCGCTGTCCTTTTGAGTCGTGATGGGTATCTCTTGGAGCCCACTGTGTGCCCTAAAGGGAGTCAAACCTCCTGTGGTGTTTGGATAGAGGACTCGGGATTCCTCTCCAGGCCATGCAGGAAAAGAAGGCCCTCATCTCGCGATGACGGTGGCGTCTTGTGGGTTTTCTAGACTGCCGCGCTAGTGCCGGGTTTCTGACGAGGTACGAGAGGGAGCTCAGGGAGCCTCTCGTGTGGTGCCAGGGAAGTCAGGTCCCCATGAGATGGCTAGAGGGAGTTCGTCATTGCTCTCGAGTCATGGTAGGGTAATCGAGCCTCAAGACGGGTTGAAGAAGGACTCTCGAGGTCTTTCTCGGGTCACTGCATAAAACCCAGGGTTCCCTTGACTTGTGCCTGCGACCTCAGGGAGCTTCTCAGAGTGCCTCTGAGAAGTCAGGGATACTGTGCAGTTTGGAGGGGCCTCTCGAGACTCCTCTGCATTTGGTGGAATATAAGAGGGACTCATCTCAAGTTGAAGCAGGAACCTCAGTGTTCCTCTCCATTTCTGACTCAGATCGCAAGGTCCCTGCATGTTGGTACAGGAGAGTCAGGCCTCGTCTTTTCTGGAGGATGGGACTCCTCTTGCCTCTCGAGTTGTTCTCGAGGTGACAGGCCACTTGTCGAGCTGTGTATGTAACCTGCCCGTTTTTCCGGATGATGCACAGGTGTGTTAGTGCCCCTTCGTGTTGTACCTTCATACTCAAGGCTGCCTTCCAAGAGGTGTCCGAGCATCGGATTCTTATCAAGAGCGGACCGGGAAATTGGAGTCTTTCAGCAAGTGGCACCACCCACAAAGCTACGTATCGAATTTCCCCATGAGACCGGCCTCATCCTGAGTTGTGCAGGGAAGGTCGGGCCCCCTTGCAGACAAAGCAGGGGAATCGACCCACCGGTCACGATCAGGAGGGGACAAGGGGCTTAAATGAAGTGGTGCCGGGAACCTCGGTGTTCCCCTTGAGTGAGACCGGCGTGTTGGGGGACTTTTGGGGTCGCATCAAGGGTGCCAAGTACCGTTTCGCATTTCAAGACGGAACCTGGGACATCTTTTGAAACGCTGTAGCAGGCAAGGGCCTCATCTTGCGATGCCGGGAGAACCAAGTGGTTTTGCTCGAGTTGCGGCGGGATTCTCGAGTTATGACCGGGAATTTAGGCTTCCTCTTGTTGGCCTTGAAATCCAATCTTCCATTCGGGTTGCGAGGGGGAGCTGGGGATTGCGCTAGAGTCACTGCCACGCAAAAGAGACCTAATCTAGGCTTGTGTCCAGGATCTAATGTTGCTCTCCAGGGGCGACAGGGATCTCGGGTTTGCATTCCAGACTCATCCGGGGAGTCAGTTCTCACCTCGAGGGTAAGCAAAGAATTCCGCTTTCGTCTCGAGTCGCGATGGGTATCTCTTGGAGCCCAATGTGTGTACTAAAGGGAGTCAAGCCTCCTGTGGAGTTTGGAGAGAGGACTCGGGATTGGACTCCAGGCCATGCAGGAAAAGAAGGCCCTCATCTCGAGATGACGGTGGCGTCTCGTGGGTTTTCTCGAGCTGCGGCGCCGGTGTGGCGTGTCTCATGAAGTACCACAGGGATTTCAGGGAGCCTCTTGTGTGGCGTCAGGAAAATCCAGTATTCCATTCGAGTTGCAAGTTAGAACCGGGGATTGCTCTCCAGTCACTGCAGGGCAAAATAGACCTCATCTACGCTTGTGTCCAGGACCTAGTGTTCCACTACTGGGCTGACAGGGATCTCGGGGTTGCATTCTCGACTCACCCAGAGAGTCAGGCCTCGTCTTGAGGGGCAAAAAAGGACTCCGCTCTCCTGTCGAGTCGCGACGGATATTTCTTGGAGCCCACTGCGTGGCGTAAAGGGAGTGAAGCCTCCTATGGAGTTTAGAGAGATGACACGGGATTGTTTTCCTGGCCATGCAGGAAAAAAGGCCCTCATCTCGCGATGACGGGAGCGTCTCGTGGGTTTTCTCCAGCTGCGGCGCCAGTATCAGATTTCTCACGAGGTACGACGGGGAGCTCAGAGAGCCTCTCGTGTGGTGCTAGGGACGTCAGGTCTCCGTGCGTGTGGTGAAGGGGAGTGCGTGATTGCTCTCGAGTTATAGTAGGCGAATCGGGCCTCAAGACGCATTGAAGAAGGACTCTCGAGGTCTTTCTCGGGTTGCGGCAGGGAACCCTGGGTTCCCTCGACTTGTGTCGGTGACCTCAGGCAACTTCTCAGGGTGCCTCTGAGAAGTCAGGGACACTGTGGATTTGGGAGGGGCCTTTCGTTACTCAACTGGGTTTGGTGCAATCGAAGAGGGCCTCATCTCGAATGGAGGCAGGAACCTCAGGGGTCCTCTCCATTTCTGACTCGGGTCGCAGAGTACCTGCCGAGTACGGACAAGAGAGTCACGCCTCGTCTTCCGTGGAGGAATGGATCTCCGCTTGCCTTTCGAGTTGTTCACGGAGTGACAGGCCACTTGTTGAGCTGTGTGTGGAACCTGCGGGTTTTTCCGGACGATGCACAGGGGTGTCAGTGCCCCTTCGTGTTGTGCCTTCATACACAGGGTTGCCTTCAAAGAGGTGTCCGGGCATCGGGTTCTTTTCAAGAGCGTACCAGAAAATTGGGGTCTTTCAGCATGTGGTACCACCCACGAGGCTACGTCTCGAATTTCCTCGGGAGACCAGCCTCATCCTGAGGTTCGCCGGGAAGGTAGGGAACCCTTGCAGACAAAGCAGGGGAATCGACACACCGGTCTCGATCAGAAGGGGAGAAGGGGCTCAGATGAAGTGGTGCCGGGAACCTCGGTGGTCCCCTCGAGTGAGACCGGTATGTCACGGCACTTTTGAGGTCGCATCAAGGGTGCCAAGTACAGTTTCGCACTTCAAGACGGAACGTGGGAATTCTCTGGAGATGCTCTAGCGGGCAAGGGCCTCATATTGCGATGACGAGGGAAACACGTGGTTTTTCTCGAGTTGCGGCGGGATTCTCGAGTTACGACGGGGAATTCAGGCTTCCTCTTGTGTTGGCCCAGGAAGTCCAATCTTCCATTCAACTTGTCAGAGAGAGCTGGGGGTTGCTCTCGAGTCACTTCAGGGCAAAGAGTCCTCATCTAGGCTTGGGTCCAGGACGTAGTGTTCCTCTCCAGGGGCAACAGGGATATCGGGGTCGCATTCCAGTCTCACCTGGTGGGTCACGCCTCGTCTCGAGTGGAAGCAAAGGACTCCACTATCCTCTCGAGTCGCGACGTGTAACTCTTGGAGCCCAATGAGTGGCCTAAAGGGAGTCAAGCGTCCTGTGTAGCTTGGACAGAAAGTTCACGCTTGATCTGCATACCATTCAGTTAAAGATGGCCCTCCTCTCGTGATGACGGGAGCGTCTCATGGGTTTTCTCGAGCTGCGGCGCCAGTGTGGGGTTTCTCACGAGATATGATGGGGAGCTCAGGGAGCCTCTCGTGCGGCGCCAGAGAAGTCAGGCCTCCATGCGTGTGGCCAGGCAGATCGCGTCATTGCTCTGGAGTCATGGGAGGGACTAGGGCCTCCAGACGCATTTAAGAAGGACTCTCGAGGTCTTTCTTGGGTTGGGGCGGGAAACACTCGTTTCCCTCGACCTCTACCGGGGACCTTAGGGAACTTCCCAGGTGCCTCTGAGAGGTGAGGGATACTGAGGAGTTAGAGGGGCCTCTCGGGACTCCACTAGGTTTGACGAAATGAAAGAGGGCCTCATCTCGATTGGAGGCAGGAACCTCAGGCTTCCTCTCCATTTCTGACTCCGACTGCAGGGTCCCTGCAGGGTTGGGACAGGAGAGTCAGGCCTCGTCTTGTCTGAGTAATGGAACTCTGCTTGCCTCTCGAGTCGTTCAGTGGGTCTCAGGCCCCTTGTCGAGCTGTGTGTGGAACCTGCGGGTGTTTCCAGAAGATGCACGGGGGTGTCATTGCCCCTTCGTTTTGTGCCTTCCCCCACAGGGTTGCCTTCAAAGAGGTGTCCGGGCATCAGGTTCATTTCAAGAGCAGACCGGGAAATCGGGGTCGTTCGACATGTGGCACCACCCACGTGGCTCATCTCGAATTTCCTCGTGAGACCAGCATCATCCTGAGGTGCGCCGGGAAGGCCGGGAACACCTTCCACACAAAGAAGGGGAATCGACTCTCCTGTCGCGATCAGGAGGGGAGATGGGGCTCAGATGAAGTGGGGCCGGGACTCTAGGTGTTCCACTCGAGGGAACCCGGCATTTCAGGGAACTTTAGGGGTCGCATCAAGGGAGCCAAGTACCGTTTCCCACTTCAGGACGGAACATGGGACTTCCCTGGAGACGCTGTAGCGGGCAAGGGCCTCATCCTGTGAAGACGTTGGAACCACGTCGTTTTTCTCGAGTTGCGTCTGGATTCTCGAAAACGACGGGGATTTCAGGCTTCCTCTTGGGTTGGCCCTGGGAAGCCCAATCTTCCCCTGGAGTTGCGAGGGAAAGCTGGGGGTTCTGCTCGAGTCACTACAGGGCCAAAGAGACCTCATCGAGGCGTGTGTCCAGGACCTAATATTCCTCTCAAGGGAAGACAGAGATCTCGGGTTTCCATTCCAGACTCCCCCGGGGAGTCAGGCCTCGCCTGGAGGGGAAGCAGAGGACTCCACTTTCCTCTCAAGTCGCGACACGGATCTCTTGGAGCCCAATGAGTGGACTCAAGGGTGTCGAGCCTCCTCTTCAGTTTGGAGAGAGGACTCGGGATTGCTCTCCAGGTCAGGCAGGAAAAGAAGGCCCTCATCTCGCGATGACGGGGGCATCTCATGGGTTTCCTCGAGCTGCGGCGCCCGTGGGGGTTTTCTCACGAGGCACAACGAGGACCTCAGGGAGCCTCTCGTGCGGCACCATGGAACTCATGTCTCCATGCGCATGGCGAGGAGGAGCTGGTCATCACTCTCGAGTCATGGGAAGTGGCTAGGGCCTCAAGACGCATTGAAGAAGGACTCTCGAGGTCTTTCTCGGTTGGCGGCGGGAAACCCTCGTTTCCCTCGACTTCTGCAGGGGACTATAGGGAACTTACCAGGGTGCCTCTGAGAGGTGAGGAATGCTGTGGAGTTGGCAGGGCCTCTCGGGACTCTGCTGGGTTCGGCGCAATGGAAGAGGGCCTCATCTCGAGGGGAGGCAGGAACCTCAGGCTTCCTCTCCGATTCTGACTCCGACTGCACGGTCCCTGCAGTGTTGGGACAGGAGAGTCATGCCTCGTCTTGTCTGAGGAATGGAATTCTGGTTGCCTCTCGAGTTGTTCCGGGAGTCTCAGGCCCCTTGTCGAGCTGTGTGTAGACCCTGCGGGTTTTTCCGGATGATGCACGGGGCTGTCAGTGCCCTTTCGTGTTGTGCCTTCACTCACAGGGTTGCCTTCGTAGAGGGGTCCGGGCATCGGGTTCTTATCAAGAGCGGACCGGAAAATCGGTGTCGTTCGGCACGTGGCACCTCACACATGGCTAGTCAAGAATTTCCTCCTGAGACCGGCCTCATCCTGAGGTGCACCAGGAAGGCCGGGAACCCCTTCCAGAGAAAGCAGGGGAATCGACTCTCCTGTCGCGATCAGGAGGGGAGAAGGGGCTCAGATGAAGTGGTGCCGGGACCCTTGGTGTTCCCCTCGAGGGAACCCAGCGTGTCGGGGAACTTTTGCGGTCGCATCAAGGGTGTCAAGTACCGTTTCGCACTTAAGGACAGAACATGGGACTTCCCTGGAGACACCGGGAATTTCGGTGTTCCCCTGGAGTGAGACCGGTATGTTGGGGAACTTTGGGGTCGCATCAAGGGTGCCAAGTAGCATTTCGAACTTTAAGATGGAACGTGGGACTTCTCTTGAGACTCTAGCTGGCAAGGGCCTCATATTGTGATGAAGGGGGAACCACATGGTTTTTAAGACTTGAGGCTGAATTCTCGAATTACGATGGGAAATTCAGACTTCCTCTTGTGTTGACCGTGGGAAGCCCAATCTTCCATTCAAATTGTGAGGGAGAGATGGAGGTTGCTCTCGATCACTGTAGGGCAAAATAGACCTCATCTAGGCTTGTGTCTAGGACATAATGTTCCACTCCAGGGGCGACAGGGATCTCGGGGTTGCATTCCAAACTCACCCGGGGAGTCAGGCCTCGTCTCGAGGGAAGCAAAGGACTCCGCTCTCCTCTCGAGTCGCACCGGGTATTTCTTGGACCCAACTGAGTGGCCTAAAGGGAGTCAATACTCCTGTGAAGTTTGGAGAGAGGACCAGGGATTGCTCTCCAGGTCAGGCAGGAAAAGAAGGCCCCCATCTCCCCTTGACAGGGGCATCTTGTGGTTTTTCTTGAACTGCGGCGCCACTGTGGGTTTTCTCACGAGGTACGATGGGGTACTCAGGGAGCCTCTTGTGTGGTACTAGGGAAGTCAGTTTTCCTGCTTGTGGCGAGGGGAGCGCGTCCTTGCTCTGGAGTCATGGTAGGGGAATCGGGCATCAAGAAACGTTGAAAAAGGACTCTCCAAGTCTTTCTCGGGTTACTTCAGGAAACTCTGGGTTCCCTCGACTTGTGCCAGTGACCTCAGGTAGCTTCTCAGGGAGCCTCTGAGAATTCAGGGATACTGTGGTGTTGGGAGGGGCCTCTCGGGACACCACTGAGTTTGGTTCAATGGAAGAGGGCCTCTTCTCTAGTTGAGGCAGGAACCTCAGGGTTCCTCTCCATTTCTGACTCCGATCGCAGGGTCCCTGAAGAGTTGGGCCAGGAGGGTAAGGCCTCGTCTTGTGTGAAGGAATGCAACTTCACTTGCCTCTCGAGTTATTCACGGGGTGACAGTCCACATTTGGAGCTGTGAGTGGAATCGGCGGGTTTTTCCAGACGATGCATGGGGATGTCAGTGTCCCTTCGTGTTGTGCCTTCATCCACAGGGTTGCCTTCGAAGAGATGTCCGGGCGTCAGGTTCTTATCTAGAGTGGACCGGGAATTCGGGATCTTTCAACATGTGGCACCAACCATGAGGCTACTTTTTGAATTTCCTCATGAGACCGGCCTCATCCGGAGGTTCGCGGGGAACGTCGGGAACCCCTTGCAGACAAAGCATGGGAGTCGACCCTCCTGTCGCGATCAGGAGGGGTGAAGGGGCTCACAGGAAGTGGTGCCATGAACTTTGGTGTTTCCCTCTAGTGAGACCGGTATGTCAGGGAACTTTGGGGGTCGCATCAAGGGTGCCAAGTACCGTTTTGTACTTCAGGATGGAACGTGGGACTTCTCTTGATACGCTGTAGCGGCCAAGGGCCTCATCTTGCGATGACGGGGGAACCACGTGGTTTTTCTCGAGTTGCGGCGGGATTCTCGAGTTACGACGGGGATTTCAGGCTTCCTCTTGTGTTGGGCCAGGGAAGTCCAATCATCCATTCGAGTTGCGAGGGAGAGCTGGAGGTTGCGCTCGAGTCACTGCAGGGCAAAGGAGACCTCATCTAGGCTTGTGTCCAGGACCTAATGTTCCTCTCCAAGGGCCACAGGGATCTCAGGTTTGCATTCCAGACTCACCCAGGGAGTCAGGCCTCGTGTCGAAGGGAAGCAAAGGACTCCGCTCTCCTTTCGAGTTGCGACGGGCACCTCTTGGAGCCCACTTTGTGGCCTAAAGGGAGTCAAGCCTCCTGTGAAGTTTGGAGAGAGGACTTGGGACTGCTCTCCAGGCCATGCAGGAAAAGATGGCCCTCATCTCGCGATGACGGAGGGGTCTTGTGTGTTTTCTCGAGCTGCGGCGCCAGTGTGGGTTTTCACACGAGGTACGACGGGGAGCTCAGGGAACCTCTCATGTGGCGCCAGGGAAGTCAGGTCTCCATGTGCATGGCGAGGGGGAGCGCGTTATTGCTCTCGAGCCATGGTAGGGGAATCTGACCTCAAGACGCATTGAAGAAGGACTCTCGAGGTCTTTCTTCGGTTGTGGCAGGAAACCCTTATTTCCCTCGACTTTTGCCGGTGGCCTCAAGGAGCTTCTCAGAATGCCTATGAGAAGTCAGGGATACTGTGGAGATGGGAGGGGCCTCTCGGGACTCCACTGGGTTTGTTTTAATGGAAGAGGGCCTCATCTCGGGTTGAGGCAGGAACCTCAGGTTTCCTCTACATTTCTGACTCAGATCGAAGCGTGCCTGCAGAGTTGGGATTGGATACTCAGGCTTCGTCTTGTCTGAGGAAGGGAACTCCGCTTGCCTCTCTCGTTTTTTAAGGGGTGACAGGCCAGTTGTGGAGCTGTATGTGGATCCTGTGGGATTTACGGACGATGAACAGGGTTGCCAGTGCCCCCTCGTGTAGTGCCTTCATCCGCAGGGTTGCCTTAGAAGAGGTGTCCGGGCATCGGGTTCTTATCAAGAGCAAGACCGAGAAATCGGGGTCTTTTGGCACGTGGCACCAACACGAGCTTACGTCTCGAATTTCTTCGTGAGACTGGCCTCATCCTGAGGTGCGCCATGAAGGTCGGGAACCCCTTCTAGACAAAGCAGGGGAATCGACCTTCCTGCCGTGATCAGGAGGGGAGAAGGGGCTCAAATGAAGTGGTGCCAGGAACTTCGGTGTTCCCTTGGAGTGAGACCGGTATATTGGGGAACTTTTGGGGTCGCATCAAGGGTGCCAAGTAGCATTTCGAACTTTATGACGAAACATGGGACTTCTCTTGAGACTCTGTAGCGGGCAAAGGCCTCATATTGCGATGAATGGGGAACCACGTGGTTTTTAAGAGTTGCGGCGGGATTCTCGAGTTACAACGGGAAATTCAGACTTCCTCTTGTGTTGGCCCAGTGAAGACCAATCTTCATTCAAATTGCGAGGGAGAGATGGGTGTTGCTCTCGAGTCACTGTAGGGCAAAATAGACCTCATCTAGGCTTTTGTCCAGGACATAATGTTCCTCTCCAGGGGCAACAGGGATCTCGGGGTTGCATTCCAGACTCACCCGAGGTAAGGCCTCATCTCGAGGGGAAACAAAGTACTCTGCTCTCCTCTCAAGTCGCGACAGGTATCTCTTGGAGCCCATTGAGTGGCCTAAAGGGAGTAAAGCCTCCTGTGAAGTTTGGAGAAAGGACCAGGGATTGCTCTCCAGGTCAGGCAGGAAAAGAAGTCCCCAATCTCGCGATGACCGTGGCGTCTCGTGGGTTTTCCCGAGCTGTGGCGCCAGTGTGGGGTTTCTCACGAGGTATGACGGGGAGCTCAGGGAGCCTCTCATGTGGCGCCAGGGAAGTCAGGTGTCCATGCGCATGGCGAGGGGGAGCGTGTCATTGCTCTCGAGTCATGGTAGGGGAATCCGGCCTCAAGACGCGTTGAAGACAGACTCTTGAGGTCTTTCTCGTGTTGCGGCAGGATACCCTGTGTTCCCTCAACTTGTGCCGGTGACCTCAGGGAGTTGCTCAGGGTGCCTCTGAGAAGACACTGATACTGTGGTGTTGGGAGGGGCCTCTCGGGACTCCACTGCGTTTGGTGCAATGGAAGATTGCCGGGAGCCAGCGAGAGACATTCCACTCGTGACAAATGTCATGAGGAAAGAGTCTCGGCATACGCAAAGGCGGGATCGAGCCTCCGGGAGTTCCCCCGTATATTCTTCAGCATCTACCCCCAAAAACCAAAGTCTGCCTTCTTTATTGCTTTGTTCTCTCACCTCTGACATTACTGGGGATGTCCCCCACCACCATCTCACTCTCTCTGTCAAAGAGCTAACTTACAGCTCCAACTAATAATGTTCCTGGGCAATTAGTAGTGTTTAAATCCAAACCCCTCAGATGGTTTTCTAACTCGCCTGACAAGTTTACCCGGTCTCCTACAGCTATGCATACGATTGTGTACAGTCTCCCAGCCTCGAGACGCACGGGAAGTTTAAGATATTCAAATAGCTTAGAGCCTCTCAGAGAGTTAGAAACTGTCAGAATAAAACTAGTAAAAGATTTCATTGATGAACCAATGCTTTTTGCCAAGTTTCCACATCCCCTGAATTGTATCCTTGAATGTGTGCTAATTAATATAGTTGGTATGTAGAAAAAATAAGTAGTGGCCTTGATGTTGGTAACTTTAGACCCTTAAGGTAATAAATTCTTTTCTTTGTTGTAAACCCATTACACATCCTCCCTATAGGAA
The DNA here is from genome assembly GCF_029407905.1 of Bubalus kerabau. Lineage (NCBI taxonomy): Eukaryota > Metazoa > Chordata > Mammalia > Artiodactyla > Bovidae > Bubalus > Bubalus kerabau. Next base: position 388,673 of record NC_073644.1, on the reverse strand, counting down.
TGCAATTTTATCTTCGCAAGATGGCGCCAAACCTTAAACAATTACTCTTAGAGAAAATAACTCTTATGGTTGATAAGTCTTTGTCAAGAGTCATAAAATGTTAATAGGTCTTCTGGCCAGAAGATGATGTAAATCATCTAAACCATTTTTATACGATAAATCTGCAGAAAAGAAACCCTGGTTTTTGATAAGGATTAAAGACTGCTGACTTTGCATCCCCTATTATCCTCTATGTGTAACTTAGGGTATTAAAACCTGTGTTGAAAATAAAGCTACGGGCCTTGCTCGCCAACGCTTGGTCTCCCCATGTCATTATTCCCCTCAATTTTCAGATGAGTGTCCATCTGGAGCGCAGATATCCTCTGCAACCATTTATTTGCCTGGGCTTCGAAGACCCACTCGATAAGGTGTCTAAGGTGGGGCACCTTCCTCTATTCTAGAGGGCACTTGCAGCCTCCGTGGTCAGAGCTAACCTGGTGTCACGGGTTATATTGATTTTCCGCGTAAACCAAGCTACTCAGCTGCTTTTCTCCACTGAATTTTCCTACTGAGCTATCCTCATTCTATTACTCTTTATATCTTTGATGAATAAATAAATATATAAATAGGTCGCCTACTCCATCTTCCCTTCGAATACCCTGGATCAGCTGGGGCTGGACCTCTGCAGGTGGCGCCCGAGACAGGCATTTCGAAGGTAAATCCCCAACCCCATTCCCCCAGTGTTCAGTTTTCGTGACAGATAGGATCCCACTTAGGGGGCTGCAGATCCCCCTGTAGAATAGACAGGGCGAGAGGAGTGGGAAGTGTTGAAGAGTTAGAGAGAAAAAACGGTTTCTAAAAAGGCTGACAAAAAAGGCCTAATCTTTAGATAGCTAAAAGCAAAATCTTTTACTATCCTTAAGTTTCTGACATGGGCAACACTGAATCAAATGAAAGACAGCTCTTTATAGGAGTAATTTTACAGTTATTAAGTAAAAGAAGAATCAAGGTTAAAAAATCTTCCATTCAATCATTTTTTACATTTGTACAAGACCACTGCCCTTGGTTTCTACAACAAGGCACTGTTAACCTAGATATCTTGAAAAAACTAGGAAAACAGCTAAGAGCTTATTGTGCTCAGCAACGTTTGGAAAAAATCCCTACTTACACCTTTCCTCTGTGGAATATGACTAGAGATGTTTTAGATCCAGCTCATGAATTTGAAAAGGTACCTGTTAAAGAGGAAAGTAAAATTGGAAAAGTACCTGTTAAACAAAAAAGCAAATCTGAAAAGGTACCTGTTATAAAGAAAAGTGAAAATGAAGAGGCTATACCTAGCTATCGACAGCTAAATGAATGGCTAGCCGCTATGACTGCCAATGAGCATGTAAAAGATAGGGATGAAAAGAAAGATCAGCTCTCCCCTCAATTTGAAAAAGGTTTAGAGGAAACAGAAGCTCGATGCCATTCTGATGAGGATTTTTTTTTTTTTAAGCTAAAGATGCTCCTAAAAGTTTAAGAAAACATCCCTAATCAGACCATCCGCTCCTAGGAGGTTGAGGGAAACATCCCCGATCAGACAGTTCGTAAGATTTAGTTACCAAACAGTTAAAGGATCTCCGGAACAGAAGAGGAAAACTTCGGGACGCTCCCATCCCCCTATGCCTCCTCCTCCATGTCGGGGTAAAGGGCCACCGCTAGGAGTTTCCCGGAGAAGGATTTTCTCTAGTCCCAAGGATGAACTCGATCCTCACCTTGAGGCTTCTTTTCTAGTCCCCTCTGCAGTTTAGCCAGGGTAAAGAGGTTACAAAATAAATAAAAATATTCTCTAAAATTAAAAAAAATTAAAAATGGATTTCTCTGCATCTAAGAATAGACAAATATTTATTGACTGTGGAATATGATTAGAAATGTCCTGGACCTCCGTCACGAGGCTGTTAAATAGACTATGGGGGAGGCTATAGAGGTGGATGGTGGTGAGTCTCCATTTACTGCACAGATCATATTTTCTGCCATTGAAAAAAAAAAAAAGGAGGGAGAAAGTGGTCTACCTCCCGAGGAAGGAGAGGGCTTACAGGACGCTGCGGCCGAGAGCCCTGGCGAGCTCCCTCCCCCTCTGCGCAAACCTTTAAAAAACTTATCCACCACTTTCTGATTTAAGGCGACTGCCACCACCTTCGATTGTGCCTCCCAGGACCCAGGAGTTCCCCACTTTGCCCCCAAAGCCTCCCAAAGTGTTGCCTAAGACTGAGGAAGATAAAAAGTTTTTTAAACAAAGGAGCTTTTAGTACACAATATGCAGAGCGTGCTCCTTGGAGAAAACTCCCTCAGGGGGGTCTCACCCAGGCTAGGAGAAAAGCGAAAAGGCAAGGAGATTTAATAACAATATTAACCCCTGATGTGCCGCTTACTCCAATTCCAACCGGAGTGGCTGGCCCCCTATCTGAGGACATTGTAAGATTTGTCCTGGGGCGTAGCTCGCTTTCTTTTAAAAAAAAATTAAATAAAAAAAAAAGAAAGAAAAGAAATTTCGCTGGTGCATGGTGTAGTAGATTCTGATGATATTGAGAAATTAAAGTCTTGATCTCACTGCCTATCAAAACTGTACAAATTAATAAAGGTCAAAGAGTAACACAGCTTTTATTTTTACCTTACTATCAGACAAGGAAAAACTTGACTTCTCAATCTAAGAGCCACAAAACATTTGGATCTAGTGATCTAGCCTTTTGGGTGCAGGAAATTACAGTTCCAAGGCCTTTAAAAGATCTTTTAATTCAAGAGAATAAAACGCCAGGGCTATTAGACACAGGAACAGACGTCTCTTAACATTGCTGGGAAAGACTGGCCCAGCTCCTGGCCAACACATAATACTGAAAATGAGTTGGTGGGATTAGAGAAAGTGGTATGTGGGGTGGAGATGCTGTACAGGTGGTACATTTAACAATACTTTATATATTGTTATAAATACATAATATAAATGTATTTGCCTAATTACAGTTTGCCTAATTAGGTATGGGTATAAATAAAATATAATAAAGGTATACCTAATTCTATTTATAGATCTATACTTAATTAATTTGTATATAAATTAATATGTATACTATATACACACACATATATATCTACTGTATAATTAAATATATATGGCAGTAATATAATGTGTGTGTGGCTGATATTAATTGGTATGGATTGATGTGCTGTGATGATGTATGTTCTATATACTGTATAATTATAAATGTGTGACATGTATTATTACAGTATATTGGTTTGTGTTGGTTGGTATTAGCTGTGTATGTGTTGTATTGTTGTAATATATATTAATTAATATATTAATTATAAAGATTAATTCAAGTATATTGATTTATATATATTAGATGTCAATAACTTTATCCTTGTTGCCATATATAAATACATATATAAATGCATTTTGCATTTAGGTCTATCTGTATACCTGTATACCAAAATGAGATAAGGAGGTTATACATTTATTACTTAAATTTATACAGAGACCTAAACTAAACATTAGACCTAAATTAACATATCCATAGGGAAACAGCTAGACAAATAGTGAAGTTATGTTCCAATTGTAATTAATCACTTAAACGTAAACACACAGGGGCAGACTACAATGATGAGACACTAGATGCCTGAATTACAGGCTACGACTCGGCCCCTGGTCAAGTAAAAAGGCCTCCTTACGGGAGAGTGAAAAAGGCCAGATGTGTTGCTAACTTGTGGGAGAGGGTATGCTTGTATATTTCTACAGAATGCAGATTCTCCGGTTTGGATCTCAGACAAATTCGTCATGTCACATTCCCCAAAGACCAGGTTCGTGGCGCGCGCACTCACTCGCTCCCCCTCCCCCAGCCAGCTCTCGCCTCCATGCCACCAGCAGCGCCTCGCACCCACCTCTCTGCACCCCGTGACCTAGAGCAAAGAAGTCTGTGCAGCGAGTGAGGGCCAGAGAGGAAAGCGCACCCGCGGAGTGCCGTCCAGACCAGCGTGGCCCCACCGGCGAGAGGGGACCGCCCTGAGCCCAAGCGGTGGCGGCTAGCCCTAAACCACGAACCCTGCCCCTCCGCCCACCATTGGCGCCTTGGCCCACAGCCTGCCGCTCGCGTTCTGCCTCCTGATGCTGGGGACACTGCTCCCCCGGGCTGACGCCTACAGCTGCTCCCTGGTTCATCTTGTTTAAACCCTCAATATAATGTTTGCTCCTTTGTAATGCTACAACATCCACCTTATCTTATGATGTAACCACTTATTGAATTATGGTCTTGCTGTATTACAACAACTACAGGATTTAATGAAAACACGACGGTTTGTGGGCTTAATTATCTTGGGAACAGCAGCTTTGATAAGTGCAATCACTTCTGTTACTGTGGCAGCAATATCATTGACTCAACAAGTACATACTGCTCAATATGTTGATTCTATGTCCAAAAATGTTTCTTTAACATTGGCAACACAGGAAGCTATAGAGAGAAAATTAGAAATGAGGGTAGACGCCCTAGAGGAAGCAGTAATACATATTGGGACTGAATTGCAGGCTTTAAAGGTGAAAATGGCATTGTCTTGTCATGCTGACTATCGGTGGATATGTGGAACACCCCTGAAAGTAAATGAGACAGATTTTGAATGGGAAAAGATTAAAAACCATATTTCAGGTATCTGGAACAGCTCTGACATTGGTTGAGACGTAGGGAAACTTCACTATCAAATAGCAACCATGGAGCACTCCCGATTAGATTTTACTGCTGCTGGAACAGCAAATGATTTCTTCCATACTTTCCCTAACTACATCTCAGGAAAGAATATTCTGTCTAATGTCTTTAGCTATGCTGCGGTGGCTGCTTTAATTCTGCTTCTCATAATCATTCTTCCTTGTATTGTCAGGATTCTTCGGCAGAGTATTCAGAGGCTCGCGACTGAGCTACATCTGGCTGTTTTAAGAAATAAAAAACGGGGAGATGCCGGGAGCCGGCGAGAGACATTCCACTCGTGACAAAGGTCATGAGGAAGGAGGCTGGGCATACACAAAGGCGGGATCGAGCCTCGGGAGTCCTCCCGGATATTCTTGAGCATCTACCCCCCCAAAACCAGAGTCTGCCTACTTTATTGCTTTGTGCTCTCACCTCTGACTTTCCTGGGGGCTGTCACCCACCACCATCTCACTCTCTCTGTCAAAGAGCTAACTTACAGCTCCAATTAATAAAGTTCCTGGGCAATTAGGAGTGTTTAAATCCAAACACGTCAGATGGCTCTCTAACTCGCCTGACAAGTTTACCCGGTCTCCTACAGCAATGCATACAATTGTTTACAGTCTCCGAGCCTCGAGAGGCACGGGAAGCTTAAGATATTCAAATAGCTTAGAGCCTCTCAGAGAGTTAGAAACTGTCAGAATAAAACTAGTAAAAGATTTCATTGATGAACCAATGCTTGTTGCCAAGTTTCCACATCCCCTGAATTGTATCCTTGAATGTGTATTAATTAATATAGTTGGTATGTAGAAGAAATAAGTAGTGGCCTTGGTGTTACTAACTTTAGACCCTTAAGGTAATAAATTATTTCCTTTGTTGTAAGCCCATTACACATCTGCCCTATAGGAATGCAATTTTATCTTCGAAAGATGGGGCCAAACCTTAAAATAATTACTCTTAGAGAAAATAAGTCTTACGGTTGATAAGTCTTTGTCAAGAGTCATAAAATGTTAATAGGTCTTCTGGCTAGAAGATGATGTAAATCACCTAAACCATTTGTATACGATACATTTGCAGGAGAGAAACTCTGGTTTTTGATAAGGATCAAAGGCTGCTGTCTTTGCATCCCATTATCCTCTATGTGTAACTTAGGGTATAAAAACCCCTGTTGAAAATAAAGCTACTGGCCTTGATTGCCAACGCTTAGTCTCCTAATGTCATTCTTCCCCTCAATTTTCAGATGAGTGTCCATCTGGAGCGCGGATATCCTCTGCGACCATTTATTTGCCTGGGCTTCGAAGACCACTTGAGAAGGTGTCTAAGGTGGGGCACTTTTCGCTATTCGAGAGGGAGCCTGCGGCCTCCGTGGTCAGAGCTAACCTGGTGTCACGGGTTATACTGATTTTCCGCATAAACCAAGCTACTCAGCTTCTTTTCTCCACTAAATTTTCCTACTGAGCTATCCTCATTCTATTACTCTTTATATCTTCGACAAATAAATCAATAGGTCGCCTACTCTGTCTCCCCTTCGAAAACCCTGGACCAGCCGAGGCTGGACCTTGTCAGAAGAGGGCCTCATCTCGATTTGAAGCAGGAACCTCAGGGTTGCTCTCCATTTCTGACTCTGAACACAGAGTCCCTACAGAGTTAGGACAGGAGAGTCAGGCCTCGTCTTGTGTGGAGGAATGGAACTCCACTGGACTCTCGAGTTGTTCACCGGATAACAGGCCACTTGTCGAGCTGTGTGTGGAACCTGCGGTTTTATCCGGATGATGCATGGGGGTGTCAGTTCCCCTTCGTTTTTTGCCTTCATACACAGGGTTGCCTTCGAAGAGGTATCCAGCCTTCAGATTCTTATCAAGAGCAGACCAGGAAATCAGTGTCTTTCGGCATGTGGCACCACCCACAAGCCTACGTCTCGAATTTCTTCTTGAGACGGACCTCAACCTGAGGTGCACCAGGAAGGTCGGTAACCCTTTCAGACAAAGCAAGTGAATCGACCCTCTTGTCCCGATCAGGAGGGGAGAAGGGGCTCAGATGAAGTGGTGCCGGGAACCTCGATCTTCCCCTCGAGTAAAACTGGGATGTCGGGGAACTTTTGGAGTCACATCAAAGGTGCTAAGTACCGTTTCAAACTTCAAGACGGAACGTGAGACTTCTCTTGAGACGCTGTAGCTGGCAAGGGCCTCATCTTGTGGTGACGGGTTAACCACGTCGTTTTTCTCGAGTTGTGGCGGGATTCTCGAGTTAGGTCAGGAAATTCAGGCTTCCTCTTGTGTTGGCCCAGGGAAGTCCAGTCTTCCATTCGAGTTGCGAGGGAGAGCTAGGGATTGCGCTTGAGTTACTGCAGGGCAAAAGAGACCTTATCTAGGCTTCTGTCCAGGACATAATGTTCGTCTCCAGGGGGGACAGGGATCTCAGGGTTGCTTTCCTGATGCACCTGGGGAGTCAGTCCTTGTCTCGAGGGGAAGCGAAGGACTCCACTCTCCTCTCGAGTTGCGACGGGTATCTCTTGGAGCCCACGGAGTGGCCTAAAGGGAGTCAAGCCTCCTGTGGAGTTTGGAGAGAGGACTCGTGATTGCTCTCCAGGCCATGCAGGAAAAGAAGGCCATCATCTCGCGTAGAAGGGGGGGTCTCGTGGGTTTTCTCGAGCTGCAGCGCCAGTGTGGGGTTTCTCATGAGGTACTACGGGGAGCTCAGGGAGCCTCTCATGTGGCGCTTGGGAAGTCAGGTCTCCATGCGCATTGCGAGGGGGAGCGCGTCATTGCTCTAGAGTCATGGAAGGTGTATCGGGCATCAAGAACCGTTAAAGAAGGCCTTTCAAGGTGTTTCTTGGGTCACGGCAGTAAACTCTGGGTTCCCTCGACTAGTGCCGGTGGCCTCAGGGAGCTTCTCAGTCTGCCTCTGAGAAGTCAAGGATACCCTGGATTTGGGAGGGCCCTCTCGGGACTCCACTGGGTTTGGTGCAATAGAAGAGGGCCTCATCTCGAGTGGAGGCAGGAACTTCAGGGTTCATCTCCATTTCTGACTCTGATCACAGGGTCCCTGCAGAGTTGGGACAGGAGAGTCAGGCCTCGTCTTGTCTGAGGAAGGGAACCCCGCTGGCCTCTCGAGTAGCTCAGGGGGTCTCAGGCCCCTCGTCGAGCTGTGTGCGGAACCCTGGGTCTTTGCGGAAGATGCACGGGCGTGGCAGTGCCCCTTCTTGTTGTGCCTTCACCCACAGGGTTGCCTTTGAAGAGGGGTCCGGGCCTCGGTTCCTTCTCAAGAGCGGACCGGGGAATCGGGGGCGTTCAGCATGTGACCCCACCCACGAGGCTCGTCTCGAATTTCCTCGTAAGACCGGTCTCATCCTGAGGTGCGCCGGGAAGGCCGCGAACCCCTTCCAGACACGCAGCGGAATCGCCTCTCCTGTCGCGAGCAGGAGGGGAGAAGGGGCTCAGAGGAAGCGGTGCCGGGACCCTCCGTGTTCCCCTCGGGGGAACCCGGTGTGTCGGGGGCTCTTGGGGGTCGCTGGAAGGCTGTCAGGGACCGTTTCGCCCTTCAGGGCGGAACAGGGGACTTCCCTTGAGACGGCGTCGCGGGCAAGGGCCTCATCTTGCCAAGAGGTGGGAACCACGTTGTTTTTCTCGAGTTGCGGCGGGATTCTCGAGTTACGACGGGGATCTCAGCCTTCCCCTTGGGTTGGCCCTGGGAAGCCCAATCCTCCTCTCGGGTTGCGAGGGAAATCTCGGGGTTGCGCTCGAGTCACTGCAGGGCCGAAGAGACCTCACCTAGGCGTGTGTCCGGGACCTAATATTCCTCTCCAGGGAAGGCAGGGATCTCGGGGTTGCATTCCAGGCTCCCCCGGGGATTCAGGCCTCGTTTCGAGGGGAAGCCAAGGACTCCGCTCTCCTCTCGAGTCGCGACGCGGGTCTCTTGGAGCCTCCTGAGCGGCCTCAAGGGAGTCCAGCCTCCTCTTCCGTTTGGAGAGAGGACCCGGGATTGCTCTCTAGGCCATGCAGGAAAAGAAGGCCCTCAGCTCGCGAGGACGGGGGCGTCTCAGGGGTTTCCTCGAGCTGCGGCGCCCGTGGGGGTTTTCTCCCGAGGCACGACGAGGATCTCAGGGAGCCTCTCGTGCGGCGTCAGGGAAGTCAGGTCTCCATGCGCGTGGCGAGGGGGAGCGCGTTATGGCTCTCTAGTCACGGGAGTGGACCAGGGCTTCGAAACGCGTTGAAGAAGGACTCTCGAGGTCTGTCTCGGGGGGCGGCGGGAAACCCTCGTTTCCCTCGCCTTCTGCCGGGGACCTTAGGGAACTTCCCAGGGTGCCTCTGAGAGGCGAGGGATCCTGTGGAGGTGGCGGGGCCCCTCGGGACTCCGCTGGGTCTGGCGCAACGGAAGAGGGCCTCACCTCGAGGGGAGGCAGGAACCTCAGGCTTCCTCTCCGTTTCGGACTCCGACCGCAGGGTCCCTGCAGAGTTGGGACAGGAGAGTCAGGCCTCGTCTTGTCTGAGAAAGGGAATCCCGCTGGCCTCTCGAGTTGCTCAGGGGGTCTCAGGCCCCTCGTCGAGCTGTGTGTGGAACCCGCGGGTCTTTGCGGACGATGCACGGGGGTGGAAGTGCCCCTTCGTGCTGTGCCTTCACCCACAGGGTTGCCTTCGAAAAGGGGTCCGGGCTTCGGGTCCTTCTCAAGAGCGGACCGGGGAATCGGGGGCGTTCGGCATGTGGCACCACCCACGTGGCTCGTCTCGAATTTCCTCGTAAGACCGGTCTCATCCTGAGGTACGCCGGGAAGGCCGGGAACCCCTTCCAGACCGCGCAGGGGAATCGCCTCTCCTCTCGCGATCAGGAGGGGAGAAGGGGCTCAGGGAAGCGGTGCCGGGACCCTCGGTGTTCCCCTCGGGGGAACCCGGCGTGTCGGGGGACTTTTGGGGGTCGCAGGAAGGCTGTCAGGGACCGTTTCGCCCTTCAGGGCGGAACAGGGGATTTCCCTTGAGACGCCGTGGCGGGCAAGGGCCTCATCTTGCCAAGAGGTGGGAACCACGTGATTTTTCTCGAGTTGCGGCGGGATTCTCGAGTTACGACGGGGATCTCAGCCTTCACCTTGGGTTGGCCCTGGGAAGCCCAATCTTCCCCTCGGGTTGCGAGGGAAAGATGGGGGTTGCGCTCGAGTCACTGCAGGGCCGAAGAGACCTCACCTAGGCGTGTGTTCGGGACCTAATATTCCTCTCCAGGGAAGGCAGGGATCTCGGGGTTGCATTCCAGGCTCCCCCGGGGAGTCAGGCCTCGTTTCGAGGGGTAGCCAAGGACTCCGCTCTCCTCTCGAGTCGCGACGCGGATCTCTAGGATACGCCTGAGCGGCCTCAAGGGAGTCCAGCCTCCTCTTCCGTTTGGAGAGAGGACCCGGGATTGCTCTCCAGGCCATGCAGGAAAAGAAGGCCCTCAGCTCGCGAGGACGGGGGCGTCTCAGGGGTTTCGTCGAGATGCGGCGCCCTTGGGGGTTTTCTCCCGAAGCACGACGAGGATGTCAGGGAGCCTCTCATGCGGCTCCAGGGAAGTCAGGTCTCCATGCGCGTGGCGAGGGGGAGCGCGTCCGGGCTCTCGAGTCACGGGAGGGGACTAGGGCCTCGAGACGCGTTGAAGAAGGACTCTCGAGGTCTTTGTCGGGGGGAGGCGGGAAACCCTCGTTTCCCTCACCTTCTGCCGGGGACCTTAGGCAACTTCCAGGGTGCCTCTGAGAGGCGAGGGATCCTGTGGAGGTGGCGGGGCCCCTCGGGACTCCGCTGGGTCTGGCGCAACGGAAGAGGGCCTCACCTCGAGGGGAGGCAGGAATCTCAGGCTTCCTCTCCGTTTCGGACTCCGACCGCAGGGTCCCTGCAGAGTTGGGACAGGAGAGTCAGGCCTCGTCTTGTCTGAGGAAGGGAACCCCGCTGGCCTCTCGAGTTGCTCAGGGGGTCTCAGGCCCCTCGTAGAGCTGTGTGTGGAACCCGCGGGTCTTTGCGGACGATGCACGGGGATGGCAGTGCCCCTTCGTGTTTTGCCTTCACCCACAGGTTTGCCTTTGAAGAGGGTTCCGGGCTTCGGGTCCTTCTCAAGGGCGGACCGGGGAATCGGGGGCGTTCGGCATGTGGCCCCACCCACGTGGCCCTTCTCGAATTTCCTCGTGAGACCGGCCTCATCCTGAGGTGCGCCGGGAAGCCCGGGAACCCCTTCCAGACCACACAGGGAAATCGCCTCTCCTGTCGCGATCAGGAGGGGAGAAGGGGCTCAGAGGAAGCGGTGCCGGGACTCTCGGTGTTCCCCACGACGGACCCCGGCGTGTCGCGGGACTTTTGGGGGTCGCAGGAAGGCTGTCAGGGACCGTTTCGCCCTTCAGGGCGGAACAGGGGACTTCCCTTGAGACGCCGTTGCGGGCAAGGGCCTCATCTTGCCAAGAGGTGGGAGCCACGTGGTTTTTTTCGAGTTGCGGCGGGATTCTCGAGGTACGACGGGGATCTCAGCCTTCCCCTTGTGTTGGCCCTGGGAAGCCCAATCTTCCCCTCGGGTTGCGAGGGAACGCTGGGGGTTGCGCTCGAGTCATTGCAGGGCCGAAGAGACCTCACCTAGGCGTGTGTCCGGGACCTTATATTCCTCTCCAGGGAAGGCAGGGATCTCGGGGTTGCATTCCAGACTCCCCCGGGGAGTCAGGCCTCGTCTCAAGTGGAAGCCAAGGACTCTGCTCTCCTCTCAAGTCGCGACGTGGGTCTCTTGGAGCCCCCTGAGCGGCCTCAAGGGAGTCCAGCCTCCTCTTCCGTTTGGAGAGAGGACTAGGGATTGCTCTCCAGGCCATGCAGGAAAAGAAGGCCCTCAGCTCGCGAGGACGGGGGCGTCTCAGGGGTTTCCTCGAGCTGCGGCGCCCGTGGGGGTTTTCTCCCGAGGCACGACGAGGATCTCAAGGAGCCTCTCGTGCGGCGCCAGGGAAGTCAGGTCTCCATGCGCGTGGCGAGAGGGAGCGCGTCCTGGCTCTCGAGTCACGGGAGGGGACTAGGGCCCCGAGACGCGTTGAAGAAGGACTCTCGAGGTCTTTCACGGGGGACGGCGGGAAACCCTCGTGTCCCTCGCCTTCTGCCGGGGACCTTAGGGAACTTCCCAGGGTGCCTCTGAGAGGCGAGGGATCCTGTGGAAGTGGCGGGGTCCCTCGGGACTCCGCTGGGTCTGGCGCAACGGAAGAGGGCCTCACCTCGAGGGGAGGCAGGAACCTCAGGCTTCCTCTCCATTTCGGACAACGACCGCAAGGTCCCTGCAGAGTTGGGACTGGAGAGTCAGGCCTCGTCTTGTCTGAGGAAGGGAACCCCGCTTGCCTCTCGAGTTGTTCAGGGGGCCACAGGCCCCTCGTCGAACTGTTTGTGAAACCCGCGGGTGTTTCCGGACGATGCACGGGGATGTCAGTGCTGCTTAGGTCTGTGCCTTCACCCACAGGGTGCCTTCGAAGAGGGGTACGTCATCGGGTTCTTCTCAAGAGCGGTTTGGGGAATCGGGGTCGTTCGGCGTGTGGCACCACCCACGTGGCTCATTTCAAATGTCCTTGTGAGACCTGCCTCATCCTGAGGTGCGCCGGGAAGGCCGGGAACCCCTTCCAGACAACGCAGGGGAATCGACTCTCCTGTCGCGATCAGGAGCGGAGAAGGGGCTCAGATGAAGCGGTGCCGGGACCCTCGGTGTTCCCCTGGAGGAAACCAGGCGTGTCGGGGAACTTTTGGGGTCGCATGAAGGCTGTCAGTTCCCTTTTCGCACTTCAGGGCGGAAGAGGGGACTTCCCTTGAGACGCCGTCACGGGCAAGGGCCTCATCTTGCGAAGAGGTGGGAACCACGTGGTTTTTCTCGAGTTGCGGCGGGATTCTCGTGTTACGACGGGGGATTACAGGCTTCCTCTTGTGTCGGCCCTGGGTAGCCCAATCTTCTATTCTAGTGGCGAGGGAAAGCTGGGGGTTGCGCTCGAGTCACTGCAGGGCCAAAGAGACCTCATCTAGGCGTGTGTCCAGGACCTAATGCTCCTCTCCAGGGAAGACAAGCATCTCGGGGTTGCATCCCATGCTCCCCCGGGGAGTCAGGCCTCGCCTCGAGGGGAAGCAAAGGACTCCGCTCTCCTCCCGAGTTGCGACGCGGATATCTTGGTGCCCCATGAGTGGCCTCAAGGGAGTCCAGCCTCCTCTTCACTTTTGAGAGAGGACTCGTGATTACTGTCCAGGCCAGGCAGGAAAAGAAGGCCCTCACCTCGCGAGGACGGGGGCATCGCAGGGCTTTCCTCGAGCTGCGGAACCCGTGGGGGTTTTCTCCCGAGGCACGACGAGGATCTCAGGGAGCCTCTCGTGCGGTGCCGGGGAAGTCATGTCTCCATGCACGTGGCGAGAAGGAGCGCGTCATTTTTCTCGAGTCATGGGAGGGGACTAGGGCCTCAAGACGCGTTGAAGAAGGACTCTCGATGTCTTTCTCGGGTTGCAGCGGGAAATCCTCCTTTCCCCCGACTTCTGTCGGAGACCTGAGGGAACTTCCCAGGGTGCCTCTGAGAGGTGAGGGACGCTGTGGATTTGGCGGGGCCTCTCGGGACTCCACTGGGTTTGTCGCAATGGTAGAGGGCCTCATCTCGAGTGGAGGCAGGAACCTCAGGCTTCCTCTCCAATACTGACTCTGATCGTAGTGTCCCTGCAGAGTTGGGACAGGAGAGTCAGGCTATGTCTTTTCTGAGGAATGGAACTCCGCTTGCCTCTCGAGTTGTTCTTGGGGTTTCAGGCCCCTTGTCAAACTGTGTGTGGAATCTGCAGGTTTTTCCAGACGATGCATGGGGGTGTCAGTGACCCTTCGTTTTGTGTCTTCATCCACAGGGTTGCCTCGGAAGAGGTGTCCGGGCATCGTGTCCTTATGAAGAGCGGACTGGGAAATCGGGGTCGTTCAGCATTTGGCACCACCCACGTGGCTAATCTCGAATTTCCTCATGAAACCGGCCTCATCCTGAGGTGTGCCGCGAAGGTCATGAAACCCTTCCAGACAAAGCAGAGGAATCGACCCTCCTGTGGCGATCAGGAGGGGAGAAGTGGCTCAGATGACGTGCTGCTGGGAACCTCGGTGTTTCCCTCAAGTGAGACAGGTATGTCGGGTAACTTTTGGGGTCGCATAACGCGTTCCAAGTACCGTTTCGCTCTTCAAATTGGAACGTGGGACTTCTCTTGGGGTGCTCCAGCGGGCAAGGGCCTCATCTTGGAATGACTGGGGAACCACTTGGTTTTTCTCTAGTTGCGGTGGGATATTTGAGTTACCACAGGGAATTCATGCTTCCTCTTGTGTTGGCCCACAAAAGTCTTATCTTCCATTCGAGATTCGAGGAAGAGCTGGAGGTGCGCTCTAGTCACTGAAGGCAAAAGAGACCCCACCAAGGCTTGTGTGCAGGACCTAATGTTCATGTCAAGGGGCGACAGGAATCTCGGGGTTGCATTCCAGACTCACCCTGGAGTCAGGCCTCGTCTCGAGGGGAAGCAAAGGACTCTGCTCTCCTCTCGAGTCGGACGGGTATGTCTTGGAGCCCACTGAGTGGCTTAAAGGGAGTCAAACCTCCTCTGGTGTTTGGAGGGAGGACACGGGATTGCTCTCCAGGCAATGCAGGAAATGAAGGCCCTCATCTCCCGATGACTGGGGCTTCTCGTAGGTTTTCTCGAGCTGTGGCGCTAGTGTGGGGTTTCTCACGAAGTAAGACTGGGAGCTCAGTGAGCCTCTCATGTGGTGCCAGGGCAGTCAGGTCTCTATGCACGTGGTGAGAGGGAGCCCGTCATTGTTCTCGAGTCATGGTAGGGGAATTGGGCCTGAAAACGTGTTAAAGAAGGACTCTCGAGGTCTTTCTTGGGTTGCAGCAGGAAACCCTGGGTTCCATCGACTTGTGCCAGTGACCTCAGGAAGCTTCTCAGCGTGCCTCTGAGAAGTCAGGGTCACTGTGGAGTTGGGAGGGGCCTCTCGGAACTCCACTGGGTTTGGTGCAATGGAAGAGGGTCTCATGACAAGTTGAGGCAGGAACCACAGGGTTCCTCTCCTGGCTTCGAATGCGCCGGATCTGACTCGGATCACAGAGTCCCTGCAGAGTTGGGACAGGAGAGTCAGGCCTCGTCTTGTGTGGAGGAATGGAACTCCGCTTGACTCTCGCGTTGTTCATGGGGTGACAGGCCACTTGTCGATTTGTATGTGGAACTTGCGGGTTTTTCTGGACGATGCACTGGGGTGTCACTGCCCCTTCGTGTTGTGCCTTGTTCCACAGGATTGCCTTCGAGTTGGGTTCTGCCATCGGGTTCTTATCAAGAGCGGACCAGGGAATCGGGGTCTTTTGGCATGCCGCACCACCCACGAGGCTATGTCTCGAATTTCCTCGTGAGACTGGCCTCATCTTGATGTGCGCCAGGAAGGTCGGGAACGCCTTCCAGACAAAGCAGGGGAATCGAACCTCCTGTCGCGATCAAGAG
Source organism: Bubalus kerabau (assembly GCF_029407905.1). Classification (NCBI taxonomy): domain Eukaryota; kingdom Metazoa; phylum Chordata; class Mammalia; order Artiodactyla; family Bovidae; genus Bubalus; species Bubalus kerabau. The sequence continues at coordinate 373,537 of NC_073644.1, read as the reverse complement.
GGGAGAAGAGTCTCAGATGAAGTGGTGCCGGGAACCTCGGTGTTCTCCTCAAGTGAGACTGGTATGTCGGGGAACTTTTGGGGTCGCATCAAGGGTTCCAAGTAACTTTTCGCTCTTCAATACGGAACGTGGGACTTCTCTTGAGACGCTGTAGCGGGCAAGGGCCTCATCTTTCGATGACGGGGGAACCACGTGGTTTTTCTTGAGTTGGGGCGGGATTCTCGAGTTACAACCGGGAATTCAGGCTTCCTCTTCAACTGGCCCAGGGAAGTCCAGTTTTCATTCGAATTGTGAGTTAGAACTGGGGATTGCTCTCGAGACACTGCAGGGCCAAATAGACCTCATCTAGGCTTGTGTGCAGGACCTAATGTTCTCTGCTGGGGCGAAAGCGATCTCAGCATTGCATTCTCGACTCACCCGGGGAGTCAGGCCTCATCTCGAGGGGAAGCCAAGGACACCGCTCTCCTGTCAAGTCGCGACGGGTATATCTTGGAGCTCACTGTGTGGCCTAAAATGAGTCAAGCCTCCTGTGGAGTTTGGAGAGAGGACTCAGGATTGCTCTCCAGGCCATACAGCAACAGAAGGCCCTCATCTCGTGAGGACTGGGGCGTCTCATGGGTATTCTCGAGCTGCGGCTCCAGTGTGGTGTTGCTCACGAGGTATAATGGGGAGCTCAGGGAGCCTCTCTTGTGGCGCCAGGGAAGTCAGGTTTCTATGCTCGTGGCTAGGGGGAGCGCGTCATTGCTCTCGAGTCATGGTAGGGGAATCGCACCTCAAGACGCGTTGAAGAAGGACTCTCGAGGTCTTTTACGGGTTGGGGCAGGAAACCCTTGGTTCCCTCGACTTGTGCCGGTGATCTCAGGAAGGTCTAAGGGTGCCTCTGAGAAGTCAGGGATACTGTGCAGTTGGGAGGGGCCTCTCGGGACTCCACTGGGTTCGGTGCAATGGAAGAGGGCCTCATCTCGAGTGGAGGCAGGAAACTCATGTTTCCTCTCCTGACTTCCCCTGGGCCAGATCTGACTCGGATCGCAGTTTCGCTGCAGAGTTCGAACAGGAGAGTCAGGCCTCGTCTTGTGTGGAGGAATGGAACTCTGCTTGCCTCTCCAGTTGTTCACGGGGTGACAGGTCACTTCTCGAGCTGTGTGTGGTACCTGCGGGTTTCTCCGGATGATACCCAGGGGTGTCAGTGCCCCTAAGTGTTGTGCCTTCATCAAAAGGGTTATCTTCAAAGAGGTGTCCGGGCATCAGGATCTTATCAAGAGCGGACCGGGAAATCGGGGTCTTTCGGCATGATTCACCATCCACGTGGCTATGTCTCGAATATCCTCGTGAGACCGGCCTCATCCTGAGATGCACCGGGAAAGGTGGGAACCCCTTCAAGACAAAACAGGGGAATCGACCCTCCTGTCGCGATCAGGAGGGGAGAAGGGGCCCAGATGTAGTGGTGCCGGGAACCTCGGTGTTCTCCTCGAGTCAGACTGGTGTGTCGAGGAACTTTTGAGGTCGCATCAAGGGTGCCAATACCGTTTCGCACTTCAAGACGGAACGTGGGACTTCTCTTGAGACGCTGTAGGGGGCAAGGGCCTCATCTTGGGATGACGGGGGAACCACGTGGCGTTTCTCGAGTTGTGGCGGGATTCTCGAGTTTCGACAGGGAATACAGTCTTCCTCATGTGTTGGGCCAGGGAAGTCCTATCTTCCATTCGAGTTTAAAGGGAGAGCTGGGGATTGCTCTCGAGTCACTGCAGGGCAAAATAGACCTCATCTAGGCTTGTGTCCAGGACTTAATGCTCGTCCCTAGGGGCGACAGGGATCTTGGGGTTGCATACCAGACTCACCCGGGGAATCAGGCCTCGTCTCGAGGGGAAGCAAAGAACTCCGCTGTCCTTTTGAGTCGCGATGGGTATCTCTTGGAACCCACTGTGTGCCCTAAAGGGAGTCAAGCCTCCTGTGGTGTTTGGATAGAGGACTCGGGATTCCTCTCCAGGCCATGCAGGAAAAGAAGGCCCTCATCTCGCGATGATGGCGGCGTCTCGTGGGTTTTCTAGACTGCTGCGCTAGTGCCGGGTTTCTGACGAGGTACGAGAGGGAGCTCAGGGAGCCTCTCGTGTGGCACCAGGGAAGTCAGGTCCCCATGAGATGGCTAGGGGGAGCTCGTCATTGCTCTCAAGTCATGGTAGGGGAATCGGGCCTCAAGACGGGTTGAAGAAGGACTCTCGAGGTCTTTCTCGGGTCACTGCATAAAACCCAGGGTTCCCTTGACTTGTGCCTGCGACCTCAGGGAGCTTCTCAGAGTGCCTCTGAGAAGTCAGGGATACTGTGCAGTTTGGAGGGGCCTCTCGAGACTCCTCTGCATTTGGTGGAATGTAAGAGGGACTCATCTCAATTTGAAGCAGGAACTTCAGTGTTCCTCTCCATTTCTGACTCAGATCGCAAGGTCCCTGCATGTTGGTACAAGAGAGTCAGGCCTCGTCTTTTCTGGAGGATGGGACTCCTCTTGCCTCTCGAGTTGTTCTCGAGGTGACAGGCCACTTGTCGAGCTGTGTGTGTAACCTGCCCGTTTTTCCGGATGATGCACAGGTGTGTTAGTGCCCCTTCGTGTTGTACCTTCATACTCAAGGCTGCCTTCCAAGAGGTGTCCGAGCATCGGATTCTTATCAAGAGCGGACCGGGAAATTGGAGTCTTTCAGCAAGTGGCACCACCCACAAAGCTACGTATCGAATTTCCCCATGAGACCGGCCTCATCCTGAGTTGTGCAGGGAAGGTCGGGCCCCCTTGCAGACAAAGCAGGGGAATCGACCCACCGGTCACGATCAGGAGGGGAGAAGGGGCTTAAATGAAGTGGTGCCGGGAACCTCGGTGTTCCCCTTGAGTGAGACCGGCGTGTTGGGGGACTTTTGGGGTCGCATCAAGGGTGCCAAGTACCGTTTCGCATTTCAAGACGGAACCTGGGACATCTTTTGAAACGCTGTAGCGGGCAAGGGCCTCATCTTGTGATGACGGGAAAACCACGTGGTTTTCCTCGAGTTGCGGCGGGATTCTCGAGTTATGACCGGGAATTTAGGCTTCCTCTTGTTGGCCTTGAAATCCAATCTTCCATTCGGGTTGCGAGGGGGAGCTGGGGATTGCGCTAGTGTCACTGCAGGGCAAAAGAGACCTAATCTAGGCTTGTGTCCAGGATCTAACGTTGCTCTCCAGGGGCGACAGGGATCTCGGGTTTGCATTCCAGACTCATCCGGGGAGTCAGTTCTCACCTCGAGGGTAAGCAAAGAATTCCGCTCTCGTCTCGAGTCGCGATGGGTATCTCTTGGAGCCCACTGTGTGCACTAAAGGGAGCCAAGCCTCCTGTGGAGTTTGGAGAGAGGACTCGGGATTGGACTCCAGGCCATGCAGGAAAAGAAGGCCCTCATCTCGAGATGACGGTGGCGTCTCAGGGGTTTCCTCGAGCTGCGGCGCCCGTGGGGGTTTTCTCCCGAGGCACGACAAGGATCTCAGGGAGCCTCTCGTGCGGCGCCAGGGAAGTCAGGTCTCCATGTGCGTGGCGAGGGGGAGCGCGTCCTGGCTCTCGAGTCACGGGAGGGGACTAGGGCCTCGAGACGCGTTGAAGAAGGACTCTCGAGGTCTTTGTCGGGGGGCGGCGGGAAACCCTCGTTTCCCTCGCCTTCTGCCGGGGACCTTAGGGAACTTCCCAGGGTGCCTCTGAGAGGCGAGGGATCCTGTGGAGGTGGCGGGGCCCCTCGGGACTCCGCTGGGTCTGGCGCAACGGAAGAGGGCCTCACCTCGAGGGGAGGCAGGAACCTCAGGCTTCCTCTCCGTTTCGGACTCCGACCGCAGGGTCCCTGCAGAGTTGGGACAGGAGAGTCAGGCCTCGTCTCGTCTGAGGAAGGGAACCCCGCTGGCCTCTCGAGTTGCTCAGGGGGTCTCAGGCCCCTCGTCGAGCTGTGTGTGGAACCCGCGGGTCTTTGCGGACGCTGCACGGGGGTGGCAGTGCCCCTTCGTGTTGTGCCTTCACCCACAGGGTTGCCTTCGAAGAGGGGTCCGGGCCTCGGGTCCTTCTCAAGAGGGGACCGGGGAATCGAGGGCGTTCGGCATGTGGCCCCACCCACGTGGCTCATCTCGAATTTTCTCGTGAGACCGGCCTCATCCTGAGGTGCGCCGGGAAGGCCGGGAACCCCTTCCAGACCACGCAGGGGAATCGCCTCTCCTGTCGCGATCAGGAGGGGAGAAGGGGCTCAGAGGAAGCGGTGCCGGGGCCCTCGGTGTTCCCCTCGGGGGACCCTGGCCTGTCGGGGGACTTTTGGGGGTCGCAGGAAGGCTGTCAGGGACCGTCTCGCCCTTTAGGGTGGAACAGGGGACTTCCCTTGAGACGCCGTCGCGGGCAAGGGCCTCATCTTGCCAAGCGGTGGGAACCACGTGGTTTTTCTCGAGTTGCGGCGGCATTCTCGAGTTACGACGGGGATCTCAGCCTTCCCCTTGGGTTGGCCCTGGGAAGCCCAATCTTCCCCTCGGGTTGCGAGGGAAAGCTGGGGCTTGCGCTCGAGTCACTGCAGGGCCGAAGAGACCTCACCTAAGCGTGTGTCCGGGACCTAATGTTCCTCTCCAGGGAAGGCAGGGATCTCGGGGTTGCATTCCAGGCTCCCCCGGGGAGTCAGGCCTCGTCTCGAGGGGAAGCCAAGGACTCCACTCTCCTCTCGAGTCGCGACGCGGGTCTCTTGGAGCCCCCTGAGCGGCCTCAAGGGAGTCCAGCCTCCTCTCCCGTTTGGAGAGAGGACCCGGGATTGCTCTCCAGGCCATGCAGGAAAAGAAGGCCCTCAGCTCGCGAGGACGGGGGCGTCTCAGGGGTTTCCTCGAGCTGCGGCGCCCGTGGGGGTTTTCTCCCGAGGCACGACGAGGATCTCAGGGAGCCTCTCGTGCGGCGCCAGGGAAGTCAGGTCTCCATGCGCGTGGCGAGGGGGAGCGCGTCCTGGCTCTCGAGTCACGGGAGGGGACTAGGGCCTCGAGACGCGTTGAAGAAGGACTCTCGAGGTCTTTGTCGGGGGGCGGCGGGAAACCCTCGTTTCCCTCGCCTTCTGCCGGGGACCTTAGGGAACTTCCCAGGGTGCCTCTGAGAGGCGAGGGATCCTGTGGAGGTGGCGGGGCCCCTCGGGACTCCGCTGGGTCTGGCGCAACGGAAGAGGGCCTCACCTCGAGGGGAGGCAGGAACCTCAGGCTTCCTCTCCATTTCGGACTCCGACCGCAGGGTCCCTGCAGAGTTGGGACAGGAGAGTCAGGCCTCGTCTTGTCTGAGGAAGGGAACCCCGCTGGCCTCTCGAGTTGCTCAGGGGGTCTCAGGCACCTCGTCGAGCTGTGTGTGGAACTCGCGGGTCTTTGCGGACGATGCACGGGGGTGGCAGTGCCCCTTCGTGTTGTGCCTTCACCCACAGGGTTGCCTTCGAAGAGGGGTCCGGGCCTCGGGTCCTTCTCAAGAGCGGACCGGGGAATCGGGGGCGTTCGGCATGTGGCCCCACCCACGTGGCTCATCTCGAATTTCCTCGTGAGACCGGCCTCATCCTGAGGTGCGCCGGGAAGGCCGGGAACCCCTTCCAGACCACGCAGGGGAATCGCCTCTCGTGTCGAGATCAGGAGGGGAGAAGGGGCTCAGAGGAAGCGGTGCCGGGGCCCTCGGTGTTCCCCTCGGGGGACCCCGGCGTGTCGGGGGACTTTTGGGGGTCGCAGGAAGGCTGTCAGGGACCGTCTCGCCCTTCAGGGCGGAACAGGGGACTTCCCTTGAGACGCCGTGGCGGGCAAGGGCCTCATCTTGCCAAGCGGTTGGAACCACGTGGTTTTTCTCGAGTTGCGGCGGCATTCTCGAGTTACGACGGGGATCTCAGCCTTCCCCTTGGGTTGGCCCTGGGAAGCCCAATCTTCCCCTCGGGTTGTGAGGGAAAGCTGGGGGTTGCGCTCGAGTCACTGCAGGGCCGAAGAGACCTCACCTAAGCGTGTGTCCGGGACCTAATGTTCCTCTCCAAGGAAGGCAGGGATCTCGGGGTTGCATTCCAGGCTCCCCCGGGGAGTCGGGCCTCGTCTCGAGGGGAAGCCAAGGACTCCGCTCTCCTCTCGAGTCGCGACGCGGGTCTCTTGGAGCCCCCTGAGCGGCCTCAAGGGAGTCCAGCCTCCTCTTCCGTTTGGAGAGAGGACCCGGGATTGCTCTCCAGGCCATGCAGGAAAAGAAGGCCCTCAGCTCGCGAGGACGGGGGCGTCTCAGGGGTTTCCTCGAGCTGCGGCGCCCGTGGGGGTTTTCTCCCGAGGCACGACGAGGATCTCAGGGAGCCTCTTGTGCGGCGCCAGGGAAGTCAGGTCTCCATGCGCGTGGCGAGGGGGAGCGCGTCCTGGCTCTCGAGTCACGGGAGGGGACTAGGGCCTCGAGACGCGTTGAAGAAGGACTCTCGAGGTCTTTGTCGGGGGGCGGCGGGAAACCCTCGTGTCCCTCGCCTTCTGCCGGGGACTTAAGGGAACTTCCCAGGGTGCCTCTGAGAGGCGAGGGATCCTGTGGAGGTGGCGGGGCCCCTCGGGACTCCGCTGGGTCTGGCGCAACGGAAGAGGGCCTCACCTCGAGGGGAGGCAGGAACCTCAGGCTTCCTCTCCGTTTCGGACTCCGACCGCAGGGTCCCTGCAGAGTTGGGACAGGAGAGTCAGGCCTCGTCTCGTCTGAGGAAGGGAACCCCGCTGGCCTCTCGAGTTGCTCAGGGGGTCTCAGGCCCCTCGTCGAGCTGTGTGTGGAACCCGCGGGTCTTTGCGGACGATGCACGGGGATGGCAGTGCCCCTTCGTGTTGTGCCTTCACCCACAGGGTTGCCTTCGAAGAGGGGTCCGGGCCTCGGGTCCTTCTCAAGAGCGGCCCGGGGAATCGGGGGCGTTCGGCATGTGGCCCCACCCACGTGGCTCGTCTCGAATTTCCTCGTGAGACCGGCCTCATCCCGAGGTGCGCCGGGAAGGCCGGGAACCCCTTCCAGACCACGCAGGGGAATCGCCTCTCCTGTCGCGATCAGGAGGGGAGAAGGGGCTCAGAGGAAGCGGTGCCGGGACCCTCGGTGTTCCCCTCGGGGGACCCCGGCGTGTCGGGGGACTTTTGGGGGTCGCAGGAAGGCTGTCAGGGACCGTCTCGCCCTTCAGGGCGGAACAGGGGACTTCCCTTGAGATGCCGTCGCGGGCAAGGGCCTCATCTTTCCAAGCGGTGGGAACCACGTGGTTTTTCTCGAGATGCGGCGGCATTCTCGAGTTACGACGGGGATCTCAGCCTTCCCCTTGGGTTGGCCCAGGGAAGCCCAATCTTCCCCTCGGGTTGCGAGGTAAAGCTGGGGCTTGCGCTCGAGTCACTGCAGGGCCGAAGAGACCTCACCTAAGCGTGTGTCCGGGACCTAATGTTCCTCTCCAGGGAAGGCAGGGATCTCGGATTTGCATTCCAGGCTCCCCCGGGGAGTCAGGCCTCGTCTCGAGGGGAAGCCAAGGACTCCGCTCTCCTCTCGAGTCGCGACGCGGGTCTCTTGGAGCCCCCTGAGCGGCCTCAAGGGAGTCCAGCCTACTCTTCCGTTTGGAGAGAGGACCCGGGATTGCTCTAAAGGCCATGCAGGAAAAGAAGGCCCTCAGCTCGCGAGGACGGGGGCGTCTCAGGGGTTTCCTCGAGCTGCGGCGCCCGTGGGGGTTTTCTCCCGAGGCACGACGAGGATCTCAGGGAGCCTCTTGTGCGGCGCCAGGGAAGTGAGGTCTCCATGCCCGTGGCGAGGGGGAGCGCGTCCTGGCTCTCGAGTCACGGAAAGGGACTAGGGCCTCGAGACGCGTTGAAGAAGGACTCTCGAGGTCTTTGTCGGGGGGCGGCGGGAAACCCTCGTGTCCCTCGCCTTCTGCCGGGGACCTTAGGGAACTTCCCAGGGTGCCTCTGAGAGGCGAGGGATCCTGTGGAGGTGGCGGGGCCCCTCGGGACTCCGCTGGGTCTGGCGCAACGGAAGAGGTCCTCACCTCGAGGGGAGGCAGGAACCTCAGGCTTCCTCTCCGTTTCGGACTCCGACCGCAGGGTCCCTGCAGAGTTGGGACAGGAGAGTCAGGCCTCGTCTCGTCTGAGGAAGGGAACCCCGCTGGCCTCTCGAGTTGCTCAGGGGGTCTCAGGCCCCTCGTCGAGCTGTGTGTGGAACCCGCGGGTCTTTGCGGACAATGCACGGGGATGGCAGTGCCCCTTCGTGTTGTGCCTTCACCCACAGGGTTGCCTTCGAAGAGGGGTCCGGGCCTCGGGTCCTTCTCAAGAGCGGACCGGGGAATCGGGGGCGTTCGGCATGTGGCCCCACCCACGTGGCTCGTCTCGAATTTCCTCGTGAGACCGGCCTCATCCCGAGGTGCGCCGGGAAGGCCGGGAACCCCTTCCAGACCACGCAGGGGAATCGCCTCTCCTGTCGCGATCAGGAGGGGAGAAGGGGCTCAGAGGAAGCGGTGTCGGGACCCTCGGTGTTCCCCTCGGGGGACCCCGGCGTGTCGGGGGACTTTTGGGGGTCGCAGGAAGGCTGTCAGGGACCGTCTCGCCCTTCAGGGCGGACAGGGGTCTTCCCTTGACACGCCGTCGCGGGCAAGGGCCTCATCTTGCCAAGCGGTGGGAACCACGTGGATTTTCTCGAGTTGCGGCGGCATTCTCGAGTTACGACGGGGATCTCAGCCTTCCCCTTGGGTTGGCCCTGGGAAGCCCAATCTTCCCCTCGGGTTGCGAGGGAAAGCTGGGGCTTGCGCTCGAGTCACTGAAGGGCCGAAGAGACCTCACCTAAGCGTGTGTCCGGGACCTAATGTTCCTCTCCAGGGAAGGCAGGGATCTCGGTGTTGCATTCCAGGCTCCCCCGGGGACTCAGGCCTCGTCTCGAGGGGAAGCCAAGGACTCCGCTCTCCTCTCGAGTCGCGACGCGGGTCTCTTGGAGCCCCCTGAGCGGCCTCAAGGGAGTCCAGCCTCCTCTTCCGTTTGGAGAGAGGACCCGGGATTGCTCTCCAGGCCATGCAGGAAAAGAAGGCCCTCAGCTCGCGAGGACGGGGGCGTCTCAGGGGTTTCCTCGAGCTGCGGCGCCCGTGGGGGTTCTCTCCCGAGGCACGACGAGGATCTCAGGGAGCCTCTCGTGGGGCGCCAGGGAAGTCAGGTCTCCATGCGCGTGGCGAGGGGGAGCGCGTCCTGGCTCTCGAGTCACGGGAGGGGAATTGGGCCTCGAGACGCGTTGAAGAAGGACTCTCGAGGTATTTCTCGGGGGGCGGCAGGAAACCCTCGTTTCCCTCGCCTTCTGCCGGGGACCTTAGGGAACTTCCCAGGGTGCCTCTGAGAGGCGAGGGATCCTGTGGAGGTGGCGGGGCCCCTCGGGACTCCGCTGGGTCTGGCGCAACGGAAGAGGGCCTCACCTCGAGGGGAGGCAGGAACCTCAGGCTTCCTCTCCGTTTCGGACTCCGACCGCAGGGTCCCTGCAGAGTTGGGACAGGAGAGTCAGGCCTCGTCTTGTCTGAGGAAGGGAACCCCGCTGGCCTCTCGAGATGCTCAGGGGGTCTCAGGCCCCTCGTCGAGCTGTGTGTGGAACCCGCGGGTCTTTGCGGACGATGCACGGGGGTGGCAGTGCCCCTTCGTCTTGTGACTTCACCCACAGGGTTGCCTTCGAAGAGGGGTCCGGGCCTCGGGTCCTTCTCAAGAGCGGACCGGGGAATCGGGGGCGTTCGGCATGTGGCCCCACCCACGTGGCTCGTCTCGAATTTCCTCGTGAGACCGGCCTCATCCTGAGGTGCGCCTGGAAGGCCGGGGACCCCTTCCAGACAACGCAGGGGAATCGCCTCTCCTGTCGCGATCAGGAGGGGAGAAGGGGCTCAGAGGAAGCGGTGCCGGGACCCTCGGTGTTCCCCTCGAGGGAATCCGGCGTGTCGGGGGACTTTTGGGGGTCGCAGGAAGGCTGTCAGGAACCGTCTCGCCCTTCAGGGCGGAACAGGGGACTTCCCTTGAGACGCCATCGCGGGCAAGGGCCTCATCTTGCCAAGCGGTGGGAACCACGTGGTTTTTCTCGAGTTGCGGCGGCATTCTCGAGTTACGACGGGGATCTCAGCCTTCCCCTTGGGTTGGCCCTGGGAAGCCCAATCTTCCCCTCGGGTTGCGAGGGAAAGCTGGGGGTTGCGCTCGAGTCACTGCAGGGCCGAAGAGACCTCACCTAGGTGTGTGTCCGGGACCTACTATTCCTCTCCAGGGAAGGCAGGGATCTCGGGGTTGCATTCCAGGCTCCCCCAGGGAGTCAGGCCTCGTCTCGAGGGGAAGCCAAGGACTCCGCTCTCCTCTCGAGTCGCGACGCGGGTCTCTTGGAGACCCCTGAGCGACCTCAAGGGAGTCCAGCCTCCTCTTCCGTTTGGAGAGAGGACCCGGGATTGCTCTCCAGGCCATGCAGGAAAAGAAGGCCCTCAGCTCGCGAGGACGGGGGCGTCTCAGGGGTTTCCTCGAGCTGCGGCGCCCGTGGGGGTTTTCTCTCGAGGCACGACGAGGATCTCAGGGAGCCTCTCGTGCGGTGCCAGGGAAGTCAGGTCTCCATGCGCGTGGCGAGGGGGAGCGCGTCCTGGCTCTCGAGTCACGGGAGGGGACTAGGGCCACGAGACGCTTTGAAGAAGGACTCTCGAGATCTTTCTCGGGGGGCGGCGGGAAACCCTCGTGTCCCTCGCCTTCTGCCGGGGACCTTAGGGAACTTTCCAGGGTGCCTCTGAGAGGCGAGGGATCCTGTGGAGGTGGCGGGGCCCCTCGGGACTCCGCTGGGTCTGGCGCAACGGAAGAGGGCCTCACCTCGAGGGGAGGCAGGAACCTCAGGCTTCCTCTCCGTTTCGGACTCCGACCGCAGGGTCCCTGCAGAGCTGGGACAGGAGAGTCAGGCCTCGTCTTGTCTGAGGAAGGGAACCCCGCTGGCCTCTCGAGTTGTTCAGGGGGACTCAGGCCCCTCGCCAAGCTGTGTGTGGAACCTGCGGGTCTTTCCGGATGATGCACGGGGGTGTCAGTGCCCCTTCGTGTTGTGCCTTCACCCACAGGGTTGCCTTCGAAGACGTGTCCGGGCCTCGGGTCCTTCTCAAAAGCGGACCGGGGAATCGGGGGCGTTCGGCATGTGGCACCACCCACGTGGCTCGTCTCGAATTTCCTCGTGAGACCGGCCTCATCCTGAGGTGCGCCGGGAGGGCCGGGAACCCCTTCCGGACCACGCAGGGGAATCGACTCTCCTGTCGCGATCAGGAGGGGAGAAGGGGCTCAGATGAAGCGTTGCCGGGACTCTAGTTGTTCCCATCGAGGGAACCCGGGGTGTCGGGGAAACTTTGGGGTTCTCACAAAGGGTGTCAGGTACCGTTTCTCACTTCAGGGCGGAACATGGGACTTCCCTTGAGACGCCGTAGTCGGCAAGGGCCTCATCTTGCGAAGACGTTGGAACCATGTGTTTTTTCTCGAGTTGCGGCGGGATTGTCGAGTGATGACGGGGAATTCAGGCTTCCTCTTCAACTGCCCCAGGGAAGTCCAGTTTTCTTTCGAATTGTGGGTTAGAACTGGGGATTGCTCTCGAGACACTGCAGGGCCAAATAGAGCTCATCTAGGCTTGTGTCCAGGACCTAATGTTCCTCTGCTGGGGCGACAGCTATCTCGGCATTGCATTCTCGACTCACCCGGGGAATCAGGCCTCGTCTTGAGGGGAAGCCAAGGACACCGCTCTCCTGCCAAGTTGCGACGGGTATATCTTGGAGCTCACTGTGTGGCCTAAAATGAGTCAAGCCTCCTGTGGAGTTTGGAGAGAGGACTCAGGATTGCTCTCCAGGCCATACAGCAAAAGAAGGCCCTCATCTCGTGAGGACTGGGGCGTCTCGTGGGTATTCTCGAGCTGCGGCTCCAGTGTGGTGTTGCTCACGAGGTATAATGGGGAGCTCAGGGAGCCTCTCCTGTGGTGCCAGGGATGTCAGGTTTCTATGCTCGTGGCTAGGGGGAGCGCGTCATTGCTCTCGAGTCATGGTAGGGGAATCGCACCTCAAGACGCGTTGAAGAAGGACTCTCGAGGTCTTTTACGGGTTGGGGCAGGAAACCCTTGGTTCCCTCGACTTGTGCCGGTGATCTCAGGAAGGTCTAAGGGTGCCTCTGAGAAGTCAGGGATACTGTGCAGTTGGGAGGGGCCTCTCGGGACTCCACTGGGTTCGGTGCAATGGAAGAGGGCCTCATCTCGAGTGGAGGCAGGAAACTCATGTTTCCTCTCCTGACTTCCCCTGGGCCAGATCTGACTCGGATCGCAGTTTCACAGCAGAGTTCGAACAGGAGAGTCAGGCCTCGTCTTGTGTGGAGGAATGGAACTCTGCTTGCCTCTCCAGTTGTTCACGGGGTGACAGGTCACTTCTCGAGCTGTGTGTGGTACCTGCGGGTTTCTCCGGACGATACCCGGGGGTGTCAGTGCCCCTTCCTGTTGTGCCTTCATCAAAAGGGTTATCTTCAAAGAGGTGTCCGGGCATTGGGATCTTAACAAGAGCGGACCGGGAAATTGGGGTCTTTCGGCATGTGTCACCATCCACGAGGCTATGTCTCGAATATCCTCGTGAGACCGGCCTCATCCTGAGATGCACCGGGAAAGGCGGGAACCCCTTCAAGACAAAACAGGGGAATCGACACTCCTGTCGCGATCAGGAGGGGAGAAGGGGCCCAGATGTAGTGGTGCCGGGAACCTCGGTGTTCTCCTCGAGTCAGACCGGTGTGTCGAGGAACTTTTGAGGTCGCATCAAGGGTGCCAATACCGTTTCGCACTTCAAGACGGAACGTGGGACTTCCTTGAGATGCTGTAGGGGGCAAGGGCCTCATCTTGGGATGACGGGGGAGCCACGTGGCGTTTCTGGAGTTGTGGCGGGATTCTCGAGTTTCGACAGGGAATACAGTCTTCCTCATGTGTTGGCCCAGGGAAGTCCTATCTTCCATTCGAGTTTCAAGGGAGAGCTGGGGATTGCCCTCGAGTCACTGCAGGGCAAAATAGACCTCATCTAGGCTTGTGTCCAGGACTTAATGTTCGTCCCTAGGGGCGACAGGGATCTCGGGCTTGCATACCAGACTCACCCGTTGAATCAGGCCTCGTCTCAAGGGGAAGCAAAGAACTCTGCTGTCCTTTTGGGTCGCGATGGGTATCTCTTGGAGCCCACTGTGTGCCCTAAAGGGAGTCAAGCCTCCTGTGGTGTTTGGATAGAGGACTCGGGATTCCTCTCCACGCCATGCAGGAAAAGAAGGCCCTCATCTCGCGATGACGGCGGCGTCTCGTGGATTTTCTAGACTGCCGCGCTAGTGCCAGGTTTCTGACGAGGTACGAGAGGGAGCTCAGGGAGCCTCTCGTGTGGCGCCAGGGAAGTCAGGTCCCCATGAGATGGCTAGGGGGAGTTCGTCATTGCTCTTGAGTCATGGTAGGGTAATCGGGCCTCAAGACGGGTTGAAGAAGGACTCTCGAGGTCTTTCTTGGGTCACTGCATAAAACCCAGGGTTCCCTTGACTTGTGCCTGCGACCTCAGGGAGCTTCTCAGAGTGCCTCTGAGAAGTCAGGGATACTGTGCAGTTTGGAGGGGCCTCTCGAGACTCCTCTGCATTTGGTGGAATGTAAGAGGGACTCATCTCGAGTTGAAGCAGGAACCTCAGTGTTCCTCTCCATTTCTGACTCAGATCGCAAGGTCCCTGCATGTTGGTACAGGAGAGTCAGGCCTCGTCTTTTCTGGAGGATGGGACTCCTCTTGCCTCTCGAGTTGTTCTCGAGGTGACAGGCCACTTGTCGAGCTGTGTGTGTAACCTGCCCGTTTTTCCGGATGATGCACAGGTGTGTTAGTGCCCCTTCGTGTTGTACCTTCATACTCAAGGCTGCCTTCCAAGAGGTGTCCGAGCATCGGATTCTTATCAAGAGCGGACCGGGAAATTGGAGTCTTTCAGCAAGTGGCACCACCCACAAAGCTACGTATCGAATTTCCCCATGAGACCGGCCTCATCCTGAGTTGTGCAGGGAAGGTCGGGCCCCCTTGCAGACAAAGCAGGGGAATCGATCCACCGGTCACGATCAGGAGGGGAGAAGGGGCTTAAATGAAGTGGTGCCGGGAACCTCGGTGTTCCCCTTGAGTGAGACCGGCGTGTTGGGGGACTTTTGGGGTCGCATCAAGGGTGCCAAGTACCGTTTCGCACTTCAAGATGGAACCTGGGACATCTTTTGAAACGCTGTAACGGGCAAGTGCCTCATCTTGCGATGACGGGAGAACCACGTGGTTTTGCTCAAGATGCGGCGGGATTCTCGAGTCATGACCGGGAATTTAGGCTTCCTCTTGTTGGCCTTGAAATCCAATCTTCCATTCGGGTTGCGAGGGGGATCTGGGGATTGCGCTAGAGTCACTGCAGGGCAAAAGAGACCTAATCTAGGCTTGTGTCCAGGATCTAATGTTGCTCTCCAGGGGCGACAGGGATCTCGGGTTTGCATTCCAGACTCATCCGGGGAGTCAGTTCTCAGCTCGAGGGTAAGCAAAGAATTCCGCTCTCGTCTCGAGTCGCGATGGGTATCTCTTGGAGCCCAATGTGTGCACTAAAGGGAGTCAAGCCTCCTGTGGAGTTTGGAGAGAGGGCTCGGGATTGGACTCCAGGCCATGCAGGAAAAGAAGGCCCTCATCTCGAGATGACAGTGGCATCTCGTGGGTTTTCTCAAGCTGCGGCGCCAGTGTGGGGTGTCTCATGAAGTACCACGGGGATCTCAGGGAGCCTCTTGTGTGGCGCCAGGAAAATCCAGTATTCCATTTGAGTTGCGAGTTAGAACTGGGGATTGCTCTCCAGTCACTGCAGGGCAAAATAGACATCATCTACGCTTGTGTCCAGGACCTAGTGTTCCACTACTGGGACGACAGGGATCTCAGGGTTGCATTCTCGACTCACCTGGAGAGTCAGGCCTCGTCTTGAGGGGAAAAAAAGGACTCCGTTCTCCTGTCGAGTCGCGACGGGTATCTCTTGGAGCCCACTGTGTGGCGTAAAGGGAGTGAAGCCTCCTATGGAGTTTGGAGAGATGACTCGGGATTGTTTTCCTGGCCATGCAGGAAAAAAGGCCCTCATCTCGCGATGACGGGGGCGTCTCGTGGGTTTTCTCCAGCTGTGGCGCCATTATCAGATTTCTCACGAGGTACGACGGGGAGCTCAGAGAGCCTCTCGTTTGGTGCTAGGGACGTCAGGTCTCCGTGCGTGTGGTGAAGGGGAGTGCGTGATTGCTCTCGAGTCATAGTAGGCAAATCAGGCCTCAAGACGCATTGAAGAAGGACTCTCGAGGTCTTTCTCGGGTTGCGGCAGGGAACCCTGGGTTCCCTCGACTTGTGTCGGTGACCTCAGGCAACTTCTCAGGGTGCCTCTGAGAAGTCAGGGACACTGAGGATTTGGGAGGGGCCTTTCGTTACTCAACTGTGTTTGGTGCAATTGAAGAGGGCCTCATCTCGTATGGAGGCAGGAACCTCAGGGGTCCTCTCCATTTCTGACTCGGGTCGCAGAGTACCTGCAGAGTATGGACAAGAGAGTCACGCCTCATCTTCTGTGGAGGCATGGATCTCCGCTTGCCTTGCGAGTTGTTCATGGAGTGACAGGCCACTTGTTGAGCTGTGTGTGGAACCTGTGGTTTTTTCCGGATGATGCACAGGGGTGTCAGTGCCCCTTCGTGTTGTGCCTTCATCCACAGGGTTGCCTTCAAAGAGATGTCCAGGCATCGGGTTCTTTTCAAGAGCGTACCAGAAAATTGGGGTCTTTCAGCATGTGGTACCACCCACGAGGCTACGTCTCGAATTTCCTCGGGAGACTGGCCTCATCCTGAGGTTCGCCATGAAGGTAGGAAACCCCTTGCAGACAAAGCAGGGGAATCGACCCACCGGTCGCGATCAGAAGGGGAGAAGGGGCTCAAATGAAGTGGTGCCGGGAACTTCGGTGGTCCCCTCGAGTGAGACCGGTATGTCACGGCACTTTTGAGGTCGCATCAAGGGTGCCAAGTACAGTTTCGCACTTCAAGACGGAACGTGGGAATTCTTTGGAGATGCTCTAGCGGGCAAGGGCCTCATATTGCAATGACGAGGGAAACACGTGGTTTTTCTCGAGTTGCGGCGGGATTCTCGAGTTACGACGGGGAATTCAGGCTTCCTCTTGTGTTGGCCCAGGAAGTCCAATCTTCCATTCCACTTGTCAGAGAGAGCTGTGGGTTGCTCTCGAGTCACTTCAGGGCAAAGAGTCCTCATCTAGGCTTGGGTCCAGGACGTAGTATTGCTCTCCAGGGGCAACAGGGATATCGGGGTCACATTCCAGTCTCACCCGGTGGGTCACGCCTCGTCTCGAGTGGAAGCAAAGGACTCCACTATCCTCTCGAGTCGGGACGCGTAACTCTTGGAGCCCAATGAGTGGTCTAAAGGGAGTCAAGCGTCCTGTGTAGCTTGGACAGAAGGTTCACGCTTGATCTGCATACCATGCAGTTAAAGATGGCCCTCCTCTCGTGATGACGGGAGCGTCTCATGGGTTTTCTCGAGCTGCGGCGCCAGTGTGGGGTTTCTCACGAGATATGATGGGGAGATCAGGGAGCCTCTCGTGCGGCGCCAGAGAAGTCAGGCCTCCATGAGTGTGGCCAGGCAGATCGCGTCATTGCTCTGGAGTCATGGGAGGGACTAGGGCCTCAAGACGCATTTAAGAAGGACTCTCGAGGTCTTTCTTGGGTTGGGGTGGGAAACACTCGTTTCCCTCGACCTCTACCGGGGACCTTAGTGAACTTCCCAGGTGCCTCTGAGAGGTGAGGGATACTGAGGAATTAGAGGGGCCTCTCGGGACTCCACTAGGTTTGACGAAATGAAAGAGGGCCTCATCTCGATTGGAGGCAGGAACCTCAGCTTCCTCTCCATTTCTGACTCCGACCGCAGGGTCCCTGCAGGGTTGGGACAGGAGAGTCAGGCCTCATCTTGTCTGAGTAATGGAACTCTGCTTGCCTCTCGAGTCGTTCAGTGGGTCTCAGGCCCCTTGTCGAGCTGTGTGTGGAACCTGCGGGTGTTTCCAGAAGATGAACGGGGGTGTCATTGCCCCTTCATTTTGTGCCTTCCCCCACAGGGTTGCCTTCAAAGAGGTGTCCGGGTATCGGGTTCATTTCAAGAGCGGACGGGGAAATCGGGGTCGTTCGGCATGTGGCACAACACACGTGGCTCATCTCGAATTTCCTCGTGAGACCAGCATCATCCTGAGTTGCGCCGGGAAGGCCGGGAACACCTTCCACACAAAGCACGGGAATCAAATCTCCTGTCTCAATCAGGAGGGGAGATGGGGCTCAGATGAAGTGGGGCCGGGAATCTAGGTGTTCCACTCGAGGGAACCCGGCGTTTCAGGGAACTTTAGGGGTCGCATCAAGGGAGCCAAGTACCGTTTCCCACTTCAGGACGGAACATGGGACTTCCCTGGAGACGCTGTAGCGGGCAAGGGCCTCATCCTGTGAAGACGTTGGAACCACATCGTTTTTCTCGAGTTGCGTCTGGATTCTCGAAAACGACGGGGATTTCAGGCTTTCTCTTGGGTTGGCCCTGGGAAGCCCAAACTTCCCCTGGAGTTGCGAGGGAAAGCTGGGGGTTCTGCTCGAGTCACTACAGGGCCAAAGAGACCTCATCGAGGCGTGTGTCCAGGACCTAATATTCCTCTCAAGGGAAGACAGGGATCTCGGGTTTGCATTCCAGACTCCCCCGGGGAGTCAGGCCTCGCCTCGAGGGGAAGCAGAGGACTCCGCTTTCCTCTCAATTCGCGACACCTATCTCTTGGAGCCCACTGAGTGGACTCAAGGGTGTCGAGCCTCCTCTTCAGTTTGGAGAGAGGACTCGGGATTGCTCTCCAGGCCAGGCAGGAAAAGAAGGCCCTCAGCTCGCGATGACGGAGGCGTCTCATGGGTTTCCTCAGGCTGCAGCGCCCGTGGGGGTTTTCTCACGAGGCACGACGAGGACCTCAGGGAGCCTCTCGTGCGGCGCCAGGGAACTCATGTCTCCATGCGCATGGTGAGGGGGAGCTGGTCATCTCTCTCGAGTCATGGGAAGCGACTAGGGCCTCAAGACGCGTTGAAGAAGGACTCTCGAGGTCTTTCTCGGGTGGCGGCGGGAAACCCTCGTTTCCCTCGACTTCTGCAGGGGACTATAGGGAACTTCCCAGGGTGCCTCTGAGAAGTGAGGGATGCTGTGGAGTTGGCAGGGCCTCTAGGGACTCTGCTGGTTTCGGCGCAATGGAAGAGGGCCTCATCTCGAGGGGAGGCAGGAACCTCAGGCTTCCTCTCCGATGCTGACTCCGACTGCACGGTCCCTGCAGTGTTGGGACAGGAGAGTCATGCCTCGTCTTGTCTGAGGAATGGAATTCTGGTTGCCTCTCGAGTTGTTCCGGGAGTCTCAGGTCCCTTGTCGAGCTGTGTGTAGACCCTGCGGGTTTTTCCGGATGATGCACAGGGGTGTCAGTGCCCCTTCGTGTTGTGCCTTCACTCACAGGGTTGCCTTCGAAGAGGTGTCCGGGCATCGGGTTCTTATCAAGAGTGGACCGGAAAATCGGGGTTGTTCGGCACGTGGCACCTCACACATGGCTAGTCTCGAATTTCCTCCTGAGACCGGCCTCATCCTGAGGTGCACCAGGAAGGCCGGGAACCCCTTCCAGAGAAAGCAGGGGAATCGACTCTCCTGTCGCGATCAGGAGGGGAGAAGGGGCTCAGATGAAGTGGTGCTGGGACCCTCGGTGTTCCCCTCGAGGGAACCCAGCGTGTCGGCGAACTTTTGTGGTCGCATCAAGGGTGTCAATTACCATTTCGCACTTAAGGACGGAACATGGGACTTCCCTGGAGACGCCGGAAACTTCGGTGTTCCCCTGGAGTAAGACCGGTATGTTGGGGAACTTTGGGGTCGCATCAAGGGTGCATAGTAGCATTTCGAACTTTAAGATGGAACGTGGGACTTCTCTTGAGACTCTAGCTGGCAAGGGCCTCATATTGCGATGAAGGGGGAACCACATGATTTTTAAGACTTGAGGCTGAATTCTCGAATTACGATGGGAAATTCAGACTTCCTCTTGTGTTGACCTTGGGAAGACCAATATTCCATTCAAATTGTGAGGGAGAGATGGAGGTTGCTCTCGAGTCACTGTAGGGCAAAATAGACCTCATCTAGGCTTGTGTCTAGGACATAATATTCCACTCCAGGGGCGACAGGGTTCTCAGGGTTGCATTCCAAACTCACCCGGGGAGTCAGGCCTCGTCTCGAGGGAAGCAAAGGACTCCGCTCTCCTCTCGAGTCGCACCGGGTATTTCTTGGACCCAACTGAGTGTCCTAAAGGGAGTCAATCCTCCTGTGAAGTTTGGAGAGAGGACCAGGGATTGCTCTCCAGGTCAGGCAGGAAAAGAAGGCCCCCATCTCTCCTTGACGGGGGCATCTTGTGGTTTTTCTCGAACTGCGGCGCCACTGTGGGTTTTCTCACGAGGTACGATGGGGTACTCAGGGAGCCTCTTGTGTGGTACTAGGGAAGTCAGTTTTCCTGCTTGTGGCGAGGGGAGCGCTTCCTTGCTCTGGAGACATGGTAGGGGAATCGGGCATCAAGAGACGTTGAAAAAGGACTCTCCAAGTCTTTCTCGGGTTACTTCAGGAAACTCTGGGTTCCCTCGACTTGTGCCAGTGACCTCAGGTAGCTTCTCAGGGAGCCTCTGAGAATTCAGGGATACTGTGGTGTTGGGAGGGGCCTCTCGGGACACCACTGAGTTTGGTTCAATGGAAGAGGGCCTCTTCTCTAGTTGAGGCAGGAACCTCAGGGTTCCTCTCCATTTCTGACTCCGATCGCAGGGTCCCTGAAGAGTTGGGCCAGGAGAGTAAGGCCTCGTCTTGTGTGAAGGAATGCAACTTCACTTGCCTCTCGAGTTGTTCACGGGGTGACAGTCCACATTTGGAGCTGTGAGTGGAATCGGCGGGGTTTTCCAGACGATGCATGGGGATGTCAGTGTCCCTTCGTGTTGTGCCTTCATCCACAGGGTTGCCTTCGAAGAGATGTCCGGGCGTCAGGTTCTTATCTAGAGTGGACCGGGAATTCGGGATCTTTCAGCATGTGGCACCAACCATGAGGCTACTTTTCGAATTTCCTCATGAGACCGGCCTCATCCGGAGGTTCGCGGGGAACGTCGGGAACCCCTTGCAGACAAAGCATGGGAATCGACCCTCCTGTCGCGATCAGGAGAGGAGAAAGGCCTCAGTTGAAGTGGTGCCGGGAACTTCAGTGTCCCCTCTAGTGAGATCGGTATATAGGGGAACTTTTGGGGTCGCATCAAGGGTGCCAAGTACTGTTTTGCACTTCAAGACGGAATGTGAGACTTCTCTTGAGACGCTGTAGGGGGCAAGGGCCTCATCTTGCAATACAGGGAACCACGTGATTTTTCTCGAGTTGGGCGGGTTTCTAAAATTACAACTGGAAATTCAGGCTTCCTCTTGTGTTGGCTCAGAAAGGCCAATCTTCCATTCGAGTTGCAAGGGAAAGCTAGGGGTTGTGCTTGAGTCACTGCAGGGCCAAAGAGACCTCATCTAGGCTTTTGTCCAGGACCTAAGGTTCCTCTCCAGGGGCGACAGGGATCCAGGGTTGCATTCCAGACTCACCCTCGTAGTCAGGCCTCATCTCGAGGGGAAGCAAAGGACACCGCTCTCCTCCTGAGTATCGACGGGTATCTCTTGGAGCCCACTGAGTGACCTAAAGGGAGTCAAGCCTCCTTTGGAGTTTGGAGAGAGGATTCGGGATTGCTCTTCAGGTCATGCAGGAAAGAAGGCCCTCATTTCACCATGACAGGGGCGTCTCGTGGGTTTTCTCGAGCTGCGGCGCCAGTGTGGGGTTTCTCACGAGGTACGATGGGGAGCTCAGGGAGCTTCTCATGTGGTGCCGGGGAAGTCAGATCTTCATGCGCGTGGCGAGGGGGAGCGCGTCATTTTTCTCCAGTCATGGTAGAGGAATCGGACATCAAGACGCATGAAGAAGGACTCTCAAGGTTTTTCTCAGGTTATGGCAGGAAACCCTGGGTTCCCTCGACTTATGCCCGTGACCTCAGGGAACTTCTCAGGGTGCCTCTGAGAAGTCAGGGATACTGTGCAGTTGGGAGGGGCCGCTCCGAACTCCACTGGGTTTGGTGCAGTAGAAGAGGGCCTTATCTCGAGTTGAGGCAGGAACCTCAGGGTTCCTCTCCATTTCTGAATCGGATCTCAGTGTCCATGCAGAGTTGGGACAGGAGAGTCAGGCCTTGTCTTGTGTGGAGGAATTAAACTCCTCTTGCCTCTCGAGTTGTTCATGGGGTGACAAGCCACTTGTCGATCTGTATGTGGAACTTGCGGGCTTTTCCAACG
The DNA here is from genome assembly GCF_029407905.1 of Bubalus kerabau. Lineage (NCBI taxonomy): Eukaryota > Metazoa > Chordata > Mammalia > Artiodactyla > Bovidae > Bubalus > Bubalus kerabau. The sequence goes on along the minus strand of NC_073644.1, from coordinate 352,162 downwards.
ATACACGAGGGTGTCAGACCCCTTCGTTTTGTGCCTTCATCCACAGGATTGCCTTCGAAGAGGTGTCCAAGCATTGGGTTCTTATCAAGAGCAGACACGGAAATCGGGGTCTTTCGGCGTGTGGCACCAACCACAAGGCTACGTCTCGAATTTCCTCGTGAGACCGGCCTCATCCTGAGGTGCGCTGGGAAGGTCCGGAAACCCTTCCAGACAAAGCAGGGTAATCGACCCTCCCGTCGCGATCAGGAGGGGATAAGGGGCTCAGAACAAGCGGTGCACCGAACCTTGGTGTTCCCCTCGAGTGACACCAGGGTGTCGGGGAACTTTTGTGATAACATCAAGGTTGCCAATTATCATTTTAAACTTCAAGATGGAACGTGGGGCTTCTCCTGAGACGCTGTAGCTGGCAAGGGCCTCATCTTGCGATGACGGGGGAACCACGTGGTTTTTCTCGAGTTGCGGCGGGATTTTCGAATTACGACGGGGAATTCAGGCTTCCTCTTGTGTTGTCCCAGGGAAGTCCATTCTTCCATTCGAGGTGTGAGGGAGAGCAGGGGATTGCTCTCGAGTCACTTCAGGGCAAATGAGACCTCATCTATGCTTGTGTCTAGGACCTAATGTTCCTCTCCAGGGGCGGCAGGGATCTCGGGGTTGCATTCCAGACTCACCTGAGGAGTCAGGCCTGGTATATAGGGGAAGCAAAGAATTCCGCTCTCCTCTTGAGTCCCAACGGGTATCTCTTGAGCCAATAGAGTGGCCTAAAGGGAGTCAGGCCTCCTGTGGAGTTTGAAGAGAGGCCTCGAGATGCTCTCCAGGCCATGCAGGAAAAGAAGGCCTTCATCTCGCGACGACGGAGGCGTCTCGTGGGTTTTCTGGAGCTGGGGAGCCAGTGTGGGATTTCTCACGAGGTATGACGGGGAGCTCAGGGAGCCTCTTTTGTGGCGCCAGGGAAGTCAAGTCTCCATGCGAGTGGCGAGGGGGAACGCGTCATTGCTCTTGAGTCATGGTAGGGGAATTGGGATTCAAGACGCGTTGAAGGAGGATTTTCGAGGTCTTTCTCGGGTTGCGTCAGGAAACCCTGTGTTCCCTCGACTTGTGCCGGTGACCTCAGGGAGCTTCTAAGGGTGCCTCTGAGAAGTCGGGATACTGTGGATTTGGGAGGGGCCTCTCGGGCCTCCACTGTTTTTGGTGTAATGGAAGAGGGCCTCATCTCGAGTGGAGTCAGGAACCTCAGGGTTCCTCTCCATTTCGGACTCCGATCGCAGGGTCCCTTCAGAGTTGGGACCGGAGAGTCAGGCCTCGTCTTGAGTGAAGGAATGGAACTCTGCTTGCCTCTCGTGTTGTTCATGGGATGACAGGCCTCTTGTTGAGCTGTGTGTGGAACCTGCGGCTTTTACCGAATGATGCACGGGAGTGTCAGTGACCCTTCGTTTTGTGCCTTCGTCCACAGGGTTGCCTTCAAAGAGGTGTCCGGGCATCGGGTTCTTCTCAAGAGTGGGCCGGGAAATCGGGGTATTTCGGCATGTGACACCACCCACGACGCTATGTCTCGAATTTCCTCGTGAGACCGGCCTCATCCTGAGGTGCGCCGGGAATGTGGGGAACCCCTTCCAAACAAAGCAGGGGAATAGACCCTCCTGTCTCCAACAGGAGGGGAGAAGGTGCTCAGATGAAGTGGTGCGGGAACCTCGGTGTTCCTGTCGAGTGAGACCGGCGTGTCCGGGAACATTTGGTGTCGCATCAAGGGTGCAAAGTACCGTTACGCACTTCAAGACGGAACGTGGTTCTTTTCTTGAGACGCCATAGCAGGCAAGGGCCTCATCTTGGGATGACGTTGGAAACACGTGGTTTTTCTCGAGTTGCGGCGGGATTCTCGAGTTACGAAGGGGATTTCTGGCTTCCTCTTGTGTTGGCCCAGGGAAGCCCAATCTTCCATTCGAGTTGCGAGGGAGAGCTGGGGGTTGCGCTCGAGTCACTGCAGGGCAAAAGAGACCTCATCCAGGCTTGTGTCTAGGACCTAATGTCCCTATCAAGTGATGACTGGGATCTTGGGGTTGCATTCCAGACTCACCCGGGAGTCAGGCGTCATCTCGAGGGGAAACAAAGGACTTCTCTCTCTTCTCGAGTCGCGACGGGTATTTCTTGGAGCCCACTGAGTGGACTAAAGGGAGTCAAGCCTCCTCTGGAGTTTGGAGAGAGGACTCGGGATTGCACTCCAGGACATGCAGGAAAAGAAGGCCCTCATCTCACGATGACGGGGGGTCTCGGTGGTTTTACCGAGCTGCAGCGCCTGTGTTGGTTTCTCAGGAGGTACGACGGGGAGCTCAGGGAGCCTCTTATGTGGCACCAGGGAAGTTAGGTCTCGATGCGTGTGGCGAGGGGGATTGCGTCATTGCTCTCGAGTCATGGTAGGGGAATCAGGCCTCTAGACGCGTTGAAGAAGGACTCTCAAGATCTCTCTCGGGTCTTGGCAAGAATACCTGGGTTCCCTCGACTTGTGCCGGTGACCTCAGGGAGATTCTCCGGGTGCCTCTGAGAAGTCAGGGATACTGTGGAGTTGGGAAAGACCTCTCGGGACTCCACTGGGTTTGGTGAAATGGAAGGGGGCCTCATCTCGAGGGGAGGCAGGAACCTCAGGGTTCCTCTCCATTTCTGATTCTGATCGAAGCCCCCTGCATAGTTGGGAGAGGTGAGTCAGGCCTCGTCTTGTGTGCAGGAATGGACCTCCGCTTGCCTCTCGAGTTGTTCACTGGGTGACAGGCACTTGTTGAGCTGTAAGAGTAACCTGCGGTCTTTTCCGGATGATGCTCGGGGTTGTCAGTGCCCCTTCATGTTGTGCCTTCATCCACACTATCTTCGAATAGGTGTCTGGGCATCGCGTTCTTATCAAGAGCAGATCGGGAAATCGCGGTCTTTCGGCATGTGGCACCACCATCGAGGCTACGTCTCGAATTTCCTCGTGAGACAGCCTCATCTGAGGTGCGTGGAGAAGGTCGGGAACCCCTTGCAGACAAAGCAGGGGAATCGGCCCTCCATTCGCGATCAGGAGGGGAGAAGGGGCTCAGATGAAGTGGTGCCAGGAACCTTGGTGTTCCTCTCGAGTGCGACCCTTATGTCGGGGAACTTTTGGGGTAGCATTAAGGGTGCCAAATATCATTTCGCACTTCAAGACAGAACGTGGGACTACTCTTGAGACGCTGGAGCAGGCAAGGGCCTCATCTTGCAATGACGGGGGAATCACGTGGTTTTTCTCGAGTTGAGGCGGAATTCTTGAATTACTACTGGGAATTCAGGCTTCCTCTTGTGTTGGCCCAGGGAGGTCCATCTTCCATTCGGGTTGCGAGGGAAAGCTGGGGAGTGCTCTCGAGTTACTGCAGGGCAAAAGCGACCTCATCTAGCCTTGTGTTCAGGACCCAATGATCCTCTCCAAGGGCGACAGGGATCTCGGGTTTGCATTACAGACTCACCCGGGGAGTTAGGCCTCGTCTCGAGGGGAAGCAAAGGACTCGGCTCTCCTCTCAAGTTGCGACGCATATCTCTTGGAGCCCACTGAGTGGTCTAAAGGGAGTCAACCCTCCTCTTCAGTTTGGAGAGAGGACTCGGGATTGCTCTCCAGGCCATGCAGGAAGAGAAGGCCCACATCTCGAGATGACGGGGGCGTCTCGTGGGTTTTCTCGAGCTGTGGCGCCAGTGTGGGGTTTCTCACGAGGTACGACGGGGAGTTCAGGTAGCCTCTCGTGTGGCAACAGGGAAGTCAGGTCTCCATGGGCGGGGCAAGGGGGAGCGCGTCATTGCTCTCAAGTCAGGGTAGGGGAATCGGGCCTCATGACGGGTTGAAAAAGGACTCTCGATGTCTTTCTAGGGTTGCAGCAGGAAACCCTGGGTTCCCTTGACTTGTGCCAGTGACCTCAGGGAGCGTCTCAGGGTGCCTCTGAGAAATCAGGGATACTGTGGATTTGGGAGAGGCCTCTCGGGACTCCTCTGGGTTTGGTGCAATGGAAGAGGGCCTCATCTCGAGTTGAGGCAGGAACCTCAGGGTTCTGCTCCTGACTTCCTGGAGCCGGATCTGACTCAGATCGCAGGGTCCCTGCTGAGTTTGCTCAGGAGTGTCAGGTCTCGTGTTCTGCGGAGGAATGGAACTCCGCTTACATCTCAAGTTGTTCAATGATGACACCACTTTTCGTGATGTGTGTGGAACCTGCGGGTTTTTTGGAGATGCACGGGGGTGTCAGTGCTCCTTCCTGTTGTGCCTTCATCCACAGGGTTGCCTTCGAAGAGGTGTCCGGGCATCGGGTTCTCCTCAAGTGCGGACCGGGAAATCGGGGTCTTTCAGCATGTTGCACCACCCACGAGGCTACGTCTCGAATTTCCTCGTGAGATCGGCCTCATCCTTAGGCACGCAGGAAAATCCGGGAACCCTTTCCAGACAAAGCAGGGGAATCGACCCTCCTTTCGGGATCAGGAGGAGAGAAAGGGCTCAGATGAAGTAGTGCCAGGAACCTCGGTGCTCCCCTTGAGTGAAACTGGTAAGTCGGGTAACTTTTCGGGTTGCATCAAGGGTGCCAAGTACCGTTTCGCACTTCAAGACGGAACCTGGGACTTCTCTTGAGATGCTGTAGTGGGCAAGGGCCTCATCTAGCGCTGACGGGGGACCCACGTGTTTTTTCTCGAGTTGCGGCAGGATTCTTGAGTTACGATGGGGAATACAGGTTTCCTCTTGTGTTGGCCCAGGGAAGTCCAATCTTCCATTCGAGTTGCAAGTGAGAGCTGGAGATTGCTCTCGAGTCACTGCAGGGCAAAATAGAGCTCATCTAGGTTTGTGTCCAGGACCGAGTTTTTCTCTCCAGGGGCGACAGGGATCTCGGGGTTGCATTCCAGACTCACCCGGGGAGTCAGGCCTCGTCTCGAAGGGAATGAATGGACTCCGCTCTCCTCTCGAGTCGCGACGGGTATCCCTTGGAGCCCAAGAGTGGCCTAAATGGAGTTAAGCCTCCTGTGGAGTTTGGAGAGAGGACTCGGGATTGCTCTCTAGGCCATGCAGGAAAAGAAGGCCCTCATCTCGCGATGACGGGGGCGTCTCGTGGGTTTTCTCAAGGTGCAGTGCCTGGTTGGGGTTTCTCACGAGATAGGACGGGGAGCTCAGGGAGACTCCTGTGGTGCCACGGAAGTCAGGTCTCCATGGACGTGGCGTGGGGGAGCGCCTCATTGCTCTCGAGTCATGGTAGGGGAATCAAGCCTCAAGACGCTTCGAAGAAGAACTCTCGAGGTCTTTCTCGGGGTGTGGCAGGAAACCCTGGGTTCCCTCAACTTGTGCCCATAACCTCAGGGAGCTTAGCGGGGTTCCTCTGAGAAGTCAGGGATACTGTGGAGTTGAGAGGGGCTTCTCGGGACATCACAGGGACTGGTGCAATTGAAGAGGACCTAATCTCGGATTGAGGCAGTAACGTCAGGGTTCCTCTCCATTTCTGACTCGGATAGCAGGGTCCCTGCAGAGTTGGGACAGGAGAGTCAGACCTCGTCTTGTGTGGAGTAATGGAACTCCGCTTGCCTCTCGAGTTGTTCACGGGATGACAGGCCACCTGTCGAGTTGTATGTGGAACCTGCGGTTTTGGGGGACGATGCACAGGGGTGTCAGTGCCCCTTCGTGTTGTGCCTTCATCCACAGGGTTACCTTCGAAGAGGTGACCGGGCATCGGGATCTTATCAATAGCGGACCAGGAAATCGGGGTCTTTCGGCATGTGGCACAACCCACGAGGCTACGTCTCGACTTCCCTCGTGAGACTGGCCTCATCCTGAGGTTCGCCGGGAAGTCTGGGAACCCCTTCCAGACAAAGCAGGGGAATCGACCCTCCTGTCGCCATCAGGAGGGGAGAAGAGGCTCAGCTGAAGCGGTGCTGGGAACCTCCATGTTCTCCTCGAGTGAGACCGGGGTGTCAGGGAAATTTGGGGGTCGCATCAAGGGTGCCAAGTACCGTTTCACACTTCAAGACGCAACATGGGACTTCCCTGGAGACGCTATAGCTGACAGGGGCCTCATATTTCGATGACGGAGGAGCCACGTTGTTTTTCTCCAGTTGCCGCGGGATTCTCGAATTACAATGGGGAATACAGGCTTCCTCTTGTGTTGGCCCAGGGAAGTCCAATCATCCATTCGAGTTGCGAGGGAGAGCTGGGGATTGCACTTGAGTCAATGCAGGACAAAAAAGACCTCATTTAGGCTTGTGTCCAGGACCGAGTTTTCCTCTACAGGGGCAACACAGATCTCGGGATCCCATTCCAGACTCACCCAAGTAGTCAGGCCTCGGCTCGAGGGGAAGCATCGGACTCTGCTCTCCTCTAGAGTAGCGACGTGTATCTCTTGGAGGCTACTGAGTGGCCTAAAGGGAGTCAGGCCTCCAGTGGAGTTTGGAGAGTGGACTCGGGATTGCTCTCTAGGTCATGTAGGAAAAGAAGGCCCTCATCTTACGATGATGGGGGCGTCTCGTGAGTTTTCTCGAGCGGAGGTGCCAGTGTGGGGTTTTCATGAGGTAGGACGGGGAGCGCAGGGAGCCTCTCGTGTGGCGCCAGGGAAGTTAGGTTTCAATGGGCGTGGCGAGGGGAATGCGTCATTGCTCTCCAGTCATGGTAGGGTATCGGGCCTCAAGACGCGGTAAAGAAGGACTCTCAAGGTCTTTCTCAGAATGCAGCAGGAAACCCTGGGTTCACTTGACTTGTGCCAGTGACCGCAGAGAGCTTCTGAGGGTGCCTCTGAGAATCAGGGATACTGTGGAGTTTTAGGGACCTCTCGGGACTCCACTGGGTATGGCGCAATGGAAGAGGGCCTCATTTCGAGTTGATGCAGGAACGTCAGGTTTCATCTACATTTCTGACTCCGATCGCACGGTCCCTGCAGAGTTGGGAAAGGAGAGTCAGGCCTTCTCTTGTGTGGAGGAACGGAACTCCGCATGCCTCTCTAGTTCTTCAAGGGATGACAGGACACTTGTCGATCTGTGTTTGGAATCTGCGTGTTTTTCCGTACTATGCATGGGGATGTCAGTACCCCTTCGTGTTGTGCATTCATCCACAGGTTTGCTTTCGAAGAGGTGTCCTGGCATCGGGTTCTTATTAAGAGCGGACCGGGAAATCGGGCTCTTTCCGCATGTGGCACCACCCACCAGGCTACGTCTCGAATTTCCTAGTGAGACCGGCCTCATCCTGAGGTGCGCCGGGAAGGTCGGAAGCCCTTGCAGACAAAGCAGGGGAATCGACCCTCCTGTCTTGATCAGGAGGGGAGAAGGGGCACAGATGAGGTGATGCCGGGAACCTCGGTGTTCCCCTCCAGTGAGACCAGTGTGTTGGGGAACTTTTGGGGTCGCATCAAAGGTGCCAAGTACCGTATCACACTTCAAGATGGAACGTAAGACTTCTTTTGAGACGCTGTAGTGGCAATGGCCGCATCTTGCGATGAAGAGGGAACGACGTGGTTTTTCTCGAGTTGTGGCGGGATTCTTGAGTTACAACGGGAAATTCAGGCTTCCTCTTCTGTTGGCCCAGGGAAGTCCAGTCTTCCATTCGAGTTGCGAGGGAGAGTTGGGGATTGCTCTCGAGTCACTGCAGGAAAAAAGAGACCTCATCTAGGCTTGTGTCCAGGACCTAATGTTTCTCTCCAGGGGCGACAGGGATCTCCGGTTCACATATCAGACACACCCGAGGAGTCAGGCCTCGCCTCGAGGGGAAGGAAAAGACTCCGCTCTCCTCTCGAGTCGCGACGGGTATGTCTTGGAGTCCACTGAGTGACCAAAAGGGAGTCAAGCCTACTGTGGAGTTTGGAGAGAGGACTCGGGATTGCTCTCCAGGCCATGCTAGAAAGAAGGCCGTCATCTCGCGAAAATGGGGGCGTCTCGTGGGTTTTCTCTATCTGTGGCGCTAGTGTTTGGTTTCTCACGAGGTATGACGGGGAGCTCAGGGAGCCTCTCGTGTGGCGCCAGGGAAGTCAGGGCTTCATGAGTGTAGCAGAGGGAGCGCGTCATTGCCCTCGAGTCATGGTAGGGGAATCAGGCCTCAAAACGCGTTGAAGAAGGACTCTTGAGTTCTTTCTATGGTGGCGGCAGTAAACCCTGGGCTCACTCGAATTGTGCTGGTGACCTCAGGGAGCTTCTCAGGGTGCCTCTGAGAAGTCAGGGATACTGTGGAGCTGGGACGCGTCTCTCGGGACTCCACTGGGTTTCGTGCAATGGAAGAGGTCCTAATCTCGAGTGGAGGCAGGAACCTCAGCGTTCCTCTCGTGACTTCACTGGCGCTGGTCTGATTCGGATCGCAAAGTCCCTGCAGAGTTGGGACAGGAGAGTCAGGCATCGTCTTCTGTAGAGGAATGAAACCCCACTTGCCTCTCGAGTTCTTCAGGGGTGACAAGCCACTTGTTGAGCTGTATGTGGAACCTGCGGGTTTTTCCGGACGATGCACGAGGGTGTCAGTGCCCCTTTGTGTTGTGCCTTCATCCACAGGGTTGCCTTCGAAGAGGTGTCCAGGCATCGGGTTCTTATCAAGAGCGTACCGGGAAATCATAGTCTTTTGGCATGTGGTACCACCCGCGAGCTACGTCTCGAATTTCCTCGTGAGACTGGCCTCATCCTGCAGTGCCCCGTGAAGGTCGGGAACCCCTTACAAACAAAGCAGGGGAAGTGACCCTCCTATCACGAACAGGAGGGGAGAAGGGGCTCAGATAACCTGGTGCCGGGAACCTCGGTGTTCACCTCGAGTGAGACCGATATTTCAGGGAACTTTTGGGGTCACATCAAGGGTGTCAAGTATCGTTTTGCACTTCAAGACGGAACGTGGGACTTTTCTTGAGAAGCTGTAGCGGGCAAGGGCCTCATCTTGTGATGACGAGGGAACCAAGTGCTTTTTCTCGAGTTGCGGCGGGATTCTCGAGTTACGAAGGGGAATTCAGGCTTCCTCTTGTGTTGGCCCAGGGAAGTCCAATCTTCCATTCGAGTTGTCAGGGAGAGCGGGGGATTGCTCTCGAGTTACAGAAGGGCAAAAGAGACCTCATCTAGGCTTGTTTCCAGGACCTAATGTTCCTCTCCAGGGGAGACAGGGATCTCGGGGTTGCATTCCAGACCCACCTGGTGAGTCAGGCCTTGTCTAGAGGGGAAGCAAAGGACTCCATTCTCCTCTCGAGTCGCGACGGGTATCTCTTGGAGCCCACTAAGTGGCCTAAAGGGAGTCAAGCCTCCTGTGGAGTTTGGAAAGAGGATTCGGGATTCCTCTCCAGGCCATGCAGGAAAAGAAGGCCCTCATCTCGCGATGACAGGGGCGTATGGTGAGTTTTCTCAAGCTGCGGCGTCAGCTGTGGGGTTTCTCACGAGGTACGACAGGGAGCTCAGGGAGCCTCTCTTATGGCGCCAGGGAAGTCAGGTCTCCATGTGCGTGGCGAGGGGGTGCGTGTCATTTCTATAGAGCCATGGAAGCAGATTCGGGCTTCAAGACACGTTGAAGTAGGACTCTCGAGGTCTTTTTCCCATTGTGGCAGGAAACCCTGGGTTCCCTCGACATGTGCCGGTGACCTCATGGAGCTTCTCCGGGTGCCTCTGAGAAGTCAGGGGTACTGTGCAGTTGGGAGGGGCCTCTCTGGACTCCACTGGGTTTGGTGCAATGGATGAGAGCCTCATCTCGAGTGGAGGCAGGAACCTCATGTTTCCTCTCCTGGGTTTCCTGTCGCTGGTACTGACTCGGATCGCAGTTTCCCTGCAGAGTTGGTACAGAAAATCAGGTCTCGTCTTGTGTGGAGGAATGGAACTCCACTTGCCTGTCGAGTTGTTCACGGGGTGACAGACCACTTGTTGAACTGTGTTTGTAACCTGCGGGTTTTTCTGGACGATGCACGGGGGTGTCAGTGCCCCTTCGTGTTGTGCTTTCATCCACAGGTTTTCCTTCGTAAAGGTGTCAGGGCATCACGTTCTTATCAAGAGCAGACCGGGAAATCGGGGTCTTTCGGCTTGTGGCACCACCCACGAGGCTATGTCTTGAATTTCCTCGTGAGACCTGCCTCATCCTTAGGCGCGCTGGAAAGGTCGGGAACCCCTTCCAGACATAGCAGGGGAATCGACACTCCTGTCGCGATCACGAGGGGAGAAGGAGCTCAAATGAAGTGGTTCCGGGAACCTCGGTGTTCCTTTCGAGTGAGACCGGTATGTCGGGGAATTTTGAGATTGCATCAAGGGTGCCAAGTGCCGTTTCGCACTTCAAGACAGAAAGTGGGACTTCTCTTGAGTCGCTGTAGCAGGCAAGGGCCTCATCTAGCGCTGATGGGGGAACCACGTGGATTTTCTCGAGTTTCGGCGGGATTCTCGAGTTACGATGTCGAATTCAGGCTTCCAATTGTATTGGCCCAGGGAAGTCCAATCTTCAATTTGATTTGCGAGGGAGAGCTGGCGATTGCTCTCTAGTAACTGCAGTGCAAAATAGACCTCATCTAGGCTTGTGTCCAGGACCGAGTTTTCCTCTCCAGGTGTGACAGGAACTCGGGGTTGCATTCCAGACTCACACGGGGAGTCAGGCCTCGTCTCGAGGGGAAGCAAAGGACTCTGCTCTCCCTTCAGGTCCTGACAGGTATCTCTTGGAGCCAACTGAGAGGCCTAAAGAGAGTCAAGCCTCCTGTGGAGTCTGGAGAGAGGACTCGGTTTTGCTCTCCATGCCAGGCAGGAAACAAGTCCCTCATCTCGTGATGACGGGGGCATATCGTGGGTTTTCTCGAGCTGCGGTGCCTGAATGGGGTTTCCGAAGAGGTACGATGGGGAGCTCAGGGAGACTCTCTTCAGGAGTCAGGGAAGTCAGGTATCCATGCGCATGGCGATGGGGAGCGGGTCTTTGCTCTAGAGTCATGGTAGGGTAATCGGGCCTCAAGACGCGCCGAAGGACTCTCAAGGTCTATCTCGGGTCGCAGCAGGAAACCCTGGGTTCCCTGGACTTGAGCCGGTGACCTCAGGTAGATTCTCAAGGTGCCTCTGAGAATTCAAGGATACTGCGGAGTTGGGAGGGGCCTCTCGCGACTCATCTGGGTTTGGTGCAATGGAAGAGGGCCTCACCTCGAGGGGAGACAGGAACCTCAGGATTCCTCTCCGTTTCGGACTCCGACCGCAGGGTCCCTGCAGAGTTGGGACAGGAGAGTCAGGCCTCGTCTTGTCTGAGGAAGGGAACACCACTGGCCTCTCGAGTTGCTCAGGGGGTCTCAGGCCCCTCGTCGAGCTCTGTGTGGAACCCGCGGGTCTTTGCGGACGATGCCCGGTGGTGGCAGTGCCCCTTCGTGTTGTGCCTTCACCCACAGGGTTGCCTTCGAAGAGGGGTCCGGGCCTCGGGTCCTTCTCAAGGGCGGAGCGGGGAATCGGGGGCGTTCGGAATGTGGCACCACCCACGTGGCTCGTCTCGAATTTCCTCGTGAGACCGGCCTCATCCTGAGGTGCGCCGGGAAGGCCGGGAACCCCTTCAGACCACGCAGGGGAATCGCCTCTCCTGTCGCGATCAGGAGGGGAGAAGGAGCTCAGAGGAAGCGGTGCCGGTACCCTCGGTGTTCCGCTCGGGGGACCCCGGCGTGTCGGGGGACTTTTGGGGGTCGCAGGAAGGCTGTCAGGGACCGTTTCGCCCTTCAGGGCGGAACAGGGGACTTCCCTTGAGACGCCGTCGCGGGCAAGGGCCTCATCTTGCCAAGAGGTGGGAACCACGTGGTTTTTCTCGAGTTACGGCGGCATACTCGAGTTACGACGGGGATCTCAGCCTACCCCTTGGGTTGGCCCTGGGAAGCCCCATCTTCCCATCGGGTTGCGAGGGAAAGCTGGGGGTTGCGCTCGAGTCACTGCAGGGCCGAAGAGACCTCACCTAGGCGTGTGTCCGGGACCTAATATTCCTCTCTAGGGAAGGCAGGAATCTCGGGGTTGCATTCCAGGCTCCCCCGGGGAGTCAGGCCTCGTCTCGAGGGGAAGCCAAGGACTCCGCTCTCTTCTCGAGTCGCGAAGCGGGTCTCTTGGAGCCCCCTGAGCGGCCTCAAGGGAGTCCAGCCTCCTCTTCCGTTTGGAGAGAGGACCCGGGATTGCTCTCCAGGCCATGCAGGAAAACAAGGCCCTCAGCTCGCGAGGACGGGGGCGTCTCAGGGGTTTCCTCGAGCTGCGGCGCCCGTGGGGGTTTTCTCCCGAGGCACGACGAGGATCTCAGGGAGCCTCTCGTGCGGCGCCAGGGAAGTCAGGTCTCCATGCGCGTGGCGAGGGGGAGCGCGTCCTGGCTCTCGAGTCACGGGAGGGGACTAGGGCCTCGAGACGCGTTGAAGAAGGACTCTCGAGGTCTTTGTCGGGGGGCGGCGGGAAACCCTCGTTTCCCTCGCCTTCTGCCAGGGACCTTAGGGAACTTGCCAGGGTGCCTCTGAGAGGCGAGGGTTCCTGTGGAGGTGGCGGGGCCCCTCGGGACTCCACTGGGTCTGGCGCAACGGAAGAGGGCCTCACCTCGAGGGGAGGCAGGAACCTCAGGCTTCCTCTCCGTTTCGGACTCCGACCGCAGGGTCCCTGCAGAGTTGGGACAGGAGAGTCAGGCCTCGTCTTGTCTGAGGAAGGGAAACCCGCTGGCCTCTCGAGTTGCTCAGGGGGTCTCAGGTCCCTCGTCGAGCTGTGTGTGGAACCCGCGGGCCTTTGCGGACGATGCACGGGGGTGGCAGTGCCCCTTCGTGTTGTGCCTTCACCCACAGGGTTGCCTTCGAAGAGGGGTCCGGGCCTCGGGTCCTTCTCAAGAGCGGACCGGGGAATCGGGGGCGTTCGGCATGTGGCCCCACCCACGTGGATCGTCTCGAATTTCCTCGTGAGACCGGCCTCATCCTGAAGTGCGCCGGGAAGGCCGGGAACCCCTTCCAGACCACGCAGGGGAATCGCCTCTCCTGTCGCGATCAGGAGGGGAGAAGGGGCTCAGAGGAAGCGGTGCCGGGACCCTCGGTGTTCCCCTCGGGGGACCCCGGCGTGTCGGGGGACTTTTGGGGGTCGCAGGAAGGCTGTCAGGGACCGTTTCGCCCTTCAGGGCGGAACAGGGGACTTCCCTTGAGACGCCGTCGCGGGTAAGGGCCTCATCTTGCCAAGAGGTGGGAACCACGTGGTTTTTCTCGACTTGCGGTGGCATTCTCGAGTTACGACGGGGATCTCAGCCTTCCTCTTGGGTTGGCCCTGGGAAGCCCAATCTTCCCCTCGGGTTGCGAGGGAAAGCTGGGGGTTGCGCTCGAGTCACCGCAGGGCCGAAGAGACCTCACCTAGGCGTGTGTCCGGGACCTAATATTCCTCTTCAGGGAAGGCAGGGATCTCGGGGTTGCATTCCAGGCTCCCCCGGGGAGTCAGGCCTCGTCTCGAGGGGAAGCCATGGACTCCACTCTCCTCTCGAGTCGCGACGCGGGTCTCTTGGAGCCCCCTGAGCGGCCTCAAGGGAGTCCAGCCTCCTCTTCCGTTTGGAGAGAGGACCCGGGATTGCTCTCCAGGCCATGCAGGAAAACAAGGCCCTCAGCTCGCGAGGACGGGGGCGTCTCAGGGGTTTCCTCGAGCTGCGGCGCCCGTGGGGGTTTTCTCCCGAGGCACGACGAGGATCTCAGGGAGCCTCTCGTGCGGCGCCAGGGAAGTCAGGTCTCCATGCGCGTGGCGAGGGGGAGCGCGTCCTGGCTCTCGAGTCACGGGAGGGGACTAGGGCCTCGAGACGCGTTGAAGAAGGACTCTCGAGGTCTTTGTCGGGGGGCGGCGGGAAACCCTCGTTTCCCTCGCCTTCTGCCAGGGACCTTAGGGAACTTGCCAGGGTGCCTCTGAGAGGCGAGGGTTCCTGTGGAGGTGGCGGGGCCCCTCGGGACTCCACTGGGTCTGGCGCAACGGAAGAGGGCCTCACCTCGAGGGGAGGCAGGAACCTCAGGCTTCCTCTCCGTTTCGGACTCCGACCGCAGGGTCCCTGCAGAGTTGGGACAGGAGAGTCAGGCCTCGTCTTGTCTGAGGAAGGGAAACCCGCTGGCCTCTCGAGTTGCTCAAGGGGCCTCAGGCCCCTCGTCGAGCTGTGTGTGGAACCTGCGGGTCTTTGCGGACGATGCCCGGGGGTGGCAGTGCCCCTTCGTGTTGTGCCTTCACCCACAGGGTTGCCTTCGAAGAGGGGTCCGGGCCTCGGGTCCTTCTCAAGAGCGGACCGGGGAATCGGGGGCGTTCGGCATGTGGCCCCACCCACGTGGCTCGTCTCGAATTTCCTCGTGAGACCGGCCTCATCCTGAGGTGCGCCAGGAAGCCCGGGAACGCCTTCCAGACCACGCAGGGGAATCGCCTCTCCTGTCGCGATCAGGAGGGGAGAAGGGGCTCAGAGGAAGCGGTGCCGGGACCCTCTGTGTTCCCCTCGGGGGATCCCGGCGTGTCGGGGGACTTTTGGGGGCCGCAGGAAGGCTGTCAGGGACCGTTTCGCCCTTCAGGGCGGAACAGGGGACTTCCCTTGAGACGCCGTCGCGGGCAAGGGCCTCATCTTGCCAAGAGGTGGGAACCACGTGGTTTTTCTCGAGTTGCGGCGGCATTCTCGAGTTTCGACGGGGATCTCAGCCTTCCTCTTGGGTTGGCCCTGGGAAGCCCAATCTTCCCCTCGGGTTGCGAGGGAAAGCTGGGGGTTGCGCTCGAGTCACTGCAGGGCCGAAGAGACCTCACCTAGGCGTGTGTCCGGGACCTAATATTCCTCTCCAGGGAAGGCAGGGATCTCGGGGTTGCATTCCAGGCTCCCCCGGGGAGTCAGGCCTCGTCTCGAGGGGAAGCCAAGGACTCCGCTCTCCTCTCGAGTCGCGACGCGGGTCTCTTGGAGCCCCCTGAGCGGCCTCAAGGGAGTCCAGCCTCCTCTTCCGTTTGGAGAGAGGACCCGGGATTGCTCTCCAGGCCATGCAGGAAAAGAAGGCCCTCAGCTCGCGAGGACGGGGGCGTCTCAGGGGTTTCCTCGAGCTGCGGCGCCCGTGGGGGTTTTCTCCCGAGGCACGACGAGGATCTCAGGGAGCCTCTCGTGCGGCGCCAGGGAAGTCAGGTCTCCATGCGCGTGGCGAGGGGGAGCGCGTCCCGGCTCTCGAGTCACGGGAGGGGACTAGGGCCTCGAGACGCGTTGAAGAAGGACTCTCGAGGTCTTTCTCGGGGGGCGGCGGGAAACCCTCGTTTCCCTCGCCTTCTGCCGGGGACCTTAGGGAACTTGCCAGGGTGCCTCTGAGAGGCGAGGGATCCTGTGGAGGTGGCGGGGACCCTCGGGACTCCGCTGGGTCTGGCACAACGGAAGAGGGCCTCACCTCGAGTGGAGGCAGGAACCTCAGGCTTCCTCTCCGTTTCGGACTCCGACCGCAGGGTCCCTGCAGAGTTGGGACAGGAGAGTCAGGCCTTGTCTTGTCTGAGGAAGGGAACCCCGCTGGCCTCTCGAGTTGCTCAGGGGGTCTCAGGCCCCTCGGCGAGCTGTGTGTGGAACCCGCGGGTCTTTGCGGACGATGCCCGGGGGTGGCAGTGCACCTTCGTGTTGTGCCTTCACCCACAGGGTTGCCTTCGAAGAGGGGTCCTGTCCTCGGGTCCTTCTCAAGAGCGGACCGGGGAATCGGGGGCGTTCGGCATGTGGCCCCACCCACGTGGCTCGTCTCGAATTTCCTCGTGAGACCGGCCTCATCCTGAGGTGCGCCGGGAAGGCCGGGAACCCCTTGCAGACCACGCAGGGGAATCGCCTCTCCTGTCGCGATCAGGAGGGGAGAAGGGGCTCAGAGGAAGCGGTGCCGGGACCCTCGGTGTTCCCCTCGAGGGAACCCGGCATGTCTGGGAAATTTTGGAGGTCGCATGAAGGGTGTCAGGTACCGTTTCGCAACTCAGGACGGAACGTGAGACTTCCCTTGAGACGCCGTAGCGGGCAAGGGCCCCATCTTGCGAAGACGTTGGGACCACGTGGTTTTTCTCGAGTTGCGGCGGGATTCTCGAGTTACGACAGGGATTTCAGGCTTCCTCTTGGGTTGGCCCTGGGAAGCCCCATCTTCCATTCGAGTTGCGAGGGAAAGCTGGGGGTTGCGCTCGAGTCACTGCAGAGCCCAAGAGACCTCATCTAGGCGTGTGTCCAGGACCTAGTAGTACTCTCAAGGGAAGACAGGGATCCCGGGGTTGCACTCCAGAGTCCCCCGTGGAGTCAGGCCTCGCCTCGAGGGGAAGCAAAGGACTCCGCTCCTCTCTTGAGCCACGACTCGGATCTCTTGGAGCCCTCTGAGTGGCCTCAAGGGAGTCAAGCCTAATCTTCAGTTTGGAGAGAGGACTCGGGATTGCTCTCCAGGAAACGCAGGAAAAGAAGGCCCTCACCTCGCGAGGACGGGGGCTTCTCAGGGGTTTCCTCGAGCTGCGGCGTCCGTGGGGCTTTTCTCACGAGGCACGACGAGGTTCTCAGAGAGCCTCTCGTGCGGCGCCAGGGAAGTCAGGTCTCCATGAGCGTGGCGAGGGGGAGCGCGTCATTGTTCTCGAGTCCTGGGCGGGGACTAGGGCATCAAGGCGTGTAGAAGAAGGACTCTAGAGGTCTTTCTCGGCTTGCGGCGGGAAACCCTCGTTTCCCTCGACTTCTCCCGGTGACCTGAGGGAACTTCCCAGGGTTCCTCTTAGAGGTGAGGGATGCTGTGGAGTTGGTTGGCCATCTCAGGACTCCTCTGGGTTTGGCGCAATCGAAGAGGGCCTCATCTCGAGGGGAGACAGGACCTCAGGCTTCCTCTCCGTTTCGTACTCCGACAGCAGTGTCCCTTCAGCGTTGGGGCAGGAGAGTCAGGCCTCGTCTTGTCTGAGGAAGGGAACTCCGCTTTCCTCTCGAGTTGCTCAGGGAGTCTCAGTCCCCTCGTTGAGCTGTGTGTGGAAACCGCGGGTGTTTCCCGACGATGTACGGGAGTGTCAGTGCCCCTTCGTGTTGTTCCTTCACTCACAGGGTGGCCTTCGAAGAGGTGTCCGGGCATCGGGTTCTCCTCAACTGCGGACCGGGAAATCAGGGTCGTTCAACATGGGGCACCAGCCACGGGGCTTGTCTCGAATTTCCTCGCGAGGCCGGCCTCATCCTGAGGGGCGCCGTGCAGGCCGGGAACCCCTTCCAGACCACGCAGGGGAATCAACTCTCCTGTCGCGAACAGGAGAGGAGTAGGAGCTCAGAGGAAGTGGTTCCGGGACTCTCGGTGTTCCCCTCAACGGAATCCGGCATGTTGGGGAACTTTTGGATTTCGCATGAAGGGTGTCAGGTACCATGTCTCACTTCACGACGGAACATGGGACTTCCCTTGAGACGCCGTACCGGGCAAGGGCCTCATCTTGCGAAGACGTTGAAACCACGTGGTTTTTCTCGAGTTGCGGCGGGATTCTCGAGCTTCGACGAGGATTTCAGGCTTCCTCTTGGGTTGGCCTTGGGAAACCCCATCTCCCATTCAAGTAGCGAGGGAAATCTGGGGGTAGCGCTCGAGTCACTGCAGGGCCAAAGAGACCTCATCCAGGCGTGTGTCCGGGACCTAATGTTCCTCTCCAGGGAAGGCAGGGATCTCGGGGTTGCATTCCAGGATCCCCCTGGGTGTCAGGCCTCGTTTCGAGGGGAAGCAAAGGACTCCGCTGTCCTCTCGAGTCGCGACGCGGATCTCTTGGAGCCCCCTAGTGGCGTCAATGGAGTCAAGCCTCCTCTTCATTTTGGAGAGAGGGCTCGGGATTGTTCTCCAGGCCATGCAGGAAAAGAAGGCCCTTCACCTCGTGAGGACGGGGGCGTCTCAGGCGTTTCCTAGAACTGCGGCACCCGTGGGGGTTTTCTCGCGAGGCACGGCGAGGATCTCAGGGAGACTCTCGTGCGGCGCCAGGGAAGTCAGGTCTCCCTGCAAGTAGCGAGGAGGAGCGCGTTGTGACTCTCGAGTAATGGGAGGGGACTAGGGCCTCAAGACGCGTTGAAGAGGGACTCTCGAGGTCTTTCTCGGGTTGTGGCGGGAAAAAGTCGTTTCCCTCGACTTCTGCTGGGGACCTTAGGGAACTTCCCAGGGTGTCTCTGAGAGTTGAGGGATACTGTGGAGTTGGTGGTGCCTCTCGGGACTCCGCTGGGTTTGTCGCAATGGAAGAGGGGCTCATCTCGAGGGGAGGCAGGAACCTCAGACTTCCTCTCTGTTTCGGACTCCGACATCAGGGTGCCTGCAGAGTTGGGACAGGAGAGTCAGGCTACGTCTTTTCTGAGGAATGGAACTCCGCTTGCCTCTCGAGTTGTTCATGGGGTTTCAGGCCCCTTGTCAAACTGTGTGTGGAATCTGCAGGTTTTTCCAGACGATGCACGGGGGTGTCAGTGACCCTTCGTTTTGTGTCTTCATCCACAGGGTTGCCTTCGAAGAGGTGTCCGGGCATCGGGTTCTTATGAAGAGCGGACCGGACCGGGATATCGGGGTCGTTCAGCATTTAGCACCACCCACGTGGGTTGTCTCGAATTTCCTCATGAAACCGGCCTCATCCTGAAGTGTGCCGCGAAGGTCATGAAACTCTTCCAGACAAAGCAGAGGAATCGACCCTCCTGTGGCGATCAGGAGGGGAGAAGTGGCTCAGATGAAGTGCTGCTGGGAACCTCGGTGTTTCCCTCAAGTGAGACAGGTATGTCGGGTAACTTTTGGGGTCGCATAAAGCGTTCCAAGTACCGTTTCGCTCTTCAAAATGGAACGTTGGACTTCTCTTGGGGTGCTCCAGCGGGCATGGGCCTCATCTTGGAATGACTGCGGAACCACTTGGTTTTTCTCGAGTTGCGGTGGGATATTTGAGTTACCACAGGGAATTCATGCTTCCTCTTGTGTTGGCCCACAAAAGTCTTATCTTCCATTCGAGATTCGAGGAAGAGCTGGAGGTGCGCTCTAGTCACTGAAGGCAAAAGAGACCCCACCAAGGCTTGTGTGCAGGACCTAATGTTCATGTCAAGCCTCGACAGAAATCTCGGGGTTGCATTCCAGACTCACCTTGGAGTCAGGCCTCGTCTCGAGGGGAAGCAAAGGACTCTGCTCTCCTCTCGAGTCGGACGGGTATGTCTTGGAGCCCACTGAGTGGCTTAAAGGGAGTCAAACCTCCTCTGGTGTTTGGAGGGAGGACACGGGATTGCTCTCCAGGGAATGCATGAAATGAAGGCCCTCATCTCCCAATGACTGGGGCGTCTCGTAGGTTTTCTCGAGCTGTGGCGCTAGTGTGGGGTTTCTCACGAAGTAAGACTGGGAGCTCAGGGAGCCTCTCACGTGGTGCCAGGGCAGTCAGGTCTCTATGCACGTGGTGAGAGGGAGCCCGTCATTGTTCTCGAGTCATGGTAGGGGAATTGGGCCTGAAGACGTGTTAAAGAAGGACTCTCGAGGTCTTTCCTGGGTTGCAGCCGGAAACCCTGGGTTCCATCGACTTGTGCCAGTGACCTCAGGAAGCTTCTCAGCGTGCCTCTGAGAAGTCAGGGTCACTGTGGAGTTGGGAGGGGCCTCTTGGAACTCCACTGGGTTTGGTGCAATGGAAGAGGGCCTCATGACAAGTTGAGGCAGGAACCTCAGGGTTCCTCTCCTGGCTTCGAATGCGCCGGATCTGACTCGGATCGCAGAGTCCCTGCAGAGTTGGGACAGGAGAGTCAGGCCTCGTCTTGTGTGGAGGAATGGAACTCCGCTTGACTCTCGCGTTGTTCATGGGGTGACAGGCCACTTGTCGATTTGTATGTGGAACTTGCGGGTTTTTCTGGACGATGCACCGGGGTGTCACTGCCCCTTCGTGTTGTGCCTTGATCCACAGGATTGCCTTCGAGTTGGGTTCTGCCATCGGGTTCTTATCAAGAGCGGACCAGGGAATTGGGGTCTTTTGGCATGCCGCACCACCCACGAGGCTATGTCTCGAATTTCCTCGTGAGACTGGCCTCATCTTGATGTGCGCCAGGAAGGTCGGGAATGCCTTCCAGACAAAGCAGGGGAATCGAACCTCCTGTCGCGATCAAGAGGGGAGAAGAGTCTCAGATGAAGTGGTGCCGGGAACCTCGGTGTTCTCCTCAAGTGAGAATGGTATGTCCGGGAACTTTTGGGGTCGCATCAAGGGTTCCAAGTAACTTTTTGCTCTTCAATAAGGAACGTGGGACTTCTCTTGAGACGCTGTAGCGGGCAAGGGCCTCATCTTTCGATGACGGGGGAACCACGTGGTTTTTCTTGAGTTGCGGCGGGATTCTCGAGTTACGACGGGGAATTCAGGCTTCCTGTTCAACTGGCCCAGGGAAGTCCAGTTTTCATTCGAATTGCGAGTTAGAACTGGGGATTGCTCTCGAGACACTGCAGGGCCAAATAGACCTCATCTAGGCTTGTGTCCAGGACCTAATGTTCCTCTGCTGGGGCGACAGCGATCTCGGCATTGCATTCTCGACTCACCCGGGGAATCAGGCCTCGTCTCGAGGGGAAGCCAAGGACACCGCTCTCCTGTCAAGTCGCGACGGGTATATCTTGGAGCTCACTGTGTGGCCTAAAATGAGTCAAGCCTCCTGTGGAGTTTGGAGAGAGGACTCAGGATTGCTCTCCAGGCCATACAGCAAAAGAAGGCCCTCATCTCGTGAGGACTGGGGCGTCTCGTGGGTATTCTCGAGCTGCGGCTCCAGTGTGGTGTTGCTCACGAGGTATAATGGGGAGCTCAGGGAGCCTCTCCTGTGGCGCCAGGGAAGTCAGGTTTCTATGTGCGTGGCTAGGGGGAGCGCGTCATTGCTCTCGAGTCATGGTAGGGGAATCGCACCTCAAGACGCGTTGAAGAAGGACTCTCGAGGTCTTTTACGGGTTGGGGCAGGAAACCCTTGGTTCCCTCGACTTGTGCCGGTGATCTCAGGAAGGTCTAAGGGTGCCTCTGAGAAGTCAGGGATACTGTGCAGTTGGGAGGGGCCTCTCGGGACTCCACTGGGTTCGGTGCAATGGAAGAGGGCCTCATCTCGAGTGGAGGCAGGAAACTCATGTTTCCTCTCCTGACTTCCCCTGGGCCAGATCTGACTCGGATCGCAGTTTCGCTGCAGAGTTCGAACAGGAGAGTCAGGCCTCGTCTTGTGTGGAGGAATGGAACTCTGCTTGCCTCTCCAGTTGTTCACGGGGTGACAGGTCACTTCTCGAGCTGTGTGTGGTACCTGCGTGTTTCTCAGGACGATACCCGGGGGTGTCAGTGCCCCTTCGTGTTGTGCCTTCATCAAAAGGGTTATCTTCAAAGAGGTGTCCGGGCATTGGGATCTTATCAAGAGCGAACCGGGAAATCGGGGTCTTTTGGCATGTGTCACCATCCACGTGGCTATGTCTCGAATATCCTCGTGAGACCGGCCTCATCCTGAGATGCACCGGGAAAGGCGGGAACCCCTTCAAGACAAAACAGGGGAATCGACCCTCCTGTCGCGATCAGGAGGGGAGAAGGGGCCCAGATGTAGTGGTGCCGGGAACCTCGGTGTTCTCCTTGAGTCAGACCAGTGTGTCGAGGAACTTTTGAGGTCGCATCAAGGGTGCCAGTACCGTTTCGCACTTCAAGATGGAACGTGGGACTTCTCTTGAGACCCTGTAGGGGGCAAGGGCCTCATCTTGCGATGACGGGGGAACCACGTAGCGTTTCTCGAGTTGTGGCGGGATTCTCGAGTTTCGACGGGGAATACAGTCTTCCTCAGGTGTTGGCCCAGGGAAGTCCTATCTTCCATTCGAGTTTCAAGGGAGAGCTGAGGATTGCCCTCGAGTCACTGCAGGGCAAAATAGACCTCATCTAGGCTTGTGTCCAGGACTTAATGTTCATCCCTAGGGGCGACAGGGATCTCGGGCTTGCATACCAGACTCACCCAGGGAATCAGGCCTCGTCTTGAGGTGAAGCAAAGAACTCCGCTGTCCTTTTGAGTCGCGATGGGTATCTCTTGGAGCCCACTGTGTGCCCTAAAGGGAGTCAAGCCTCCTGTGCTGTTTGGATAGAGGACTCGGGATTCCTCTCCATGCCATGCAGGAAAAGAAGGCCCTCATCTCGCGATGACGGCGGCGTCTTGTGGGTTTTCTAGACTGCCGCGCTAGTGCCGGGTTTCTGAAGAGGTACGAGAGGGAGCTCAGGGAGCCTCTCGTGTGGCGCCAGGGAAGTCAGGTCCCCATGAGATGGCTAGGGGGAATTCGTCATTGCTCTCGAGTCATGGTAGGGTAATCGGGCTTCAAGACGGGTTGAAGAAGGACTCTCGAGGTCTTACTTGGGTCACTGCATAAAACCCAGGGTTCCCTTGACTTGTGCCTGCGACCTCAGGGAGCTTCTCAGAGTGCCTCTGAGAAGTCAGGGATACTGTGCAGTTTGGAGGGGCCTCTCGAGACTCCTCTGCATTTGGTGGAATGTAAGAGGGACTCATCTCGAGTTGAAGCAGGAACCTCAGTGTTCCTCTCCATTTCTGACTCAGATTGCAAGGTCCCTGCATGTTGGTACAGGAGAGTCAGGCCTCGTCTTTTCTGGAGGATGGGATTCCTCTTGCCTCTCGAGTTGTTCTCGAGGTGACAGGCCACTTGTCGAGCTGTGTATGTAACCTGCCCGTTTTTCCGGATGATGCACAGGTGTGTCAGTGCCCCTTCGTGTTGTACCTTCATACTCAAGGCTGCCTTCCAAGAGGTGTCCGAGCATCGGATTCTTATCAAGAGTGGACCGGGAAATTGGAGTCTTTCAGCAAGTGGCACCACCCACAAAGCTACGTATCGAATTTCCCCATGAGACCGGCCTCATCCTGAGTTGTGCAGGGAAGGTCGGGCCCCCTTGCAGACAAAGCAGGGGAATCGACCCACCGGTCACGATCAGGAGGGGAGAAGGGGCTTAAATGAAGTGGTGCCGGGAACCTCGGTGTTCCCCTTGAGTGAGACCGGCGTGTTGGGGGACTTTTGGGGTCGCATCAAGGGTGCCAAGTACCGTTTCGCATTTCAAGACGGAACCTGGGACATCTTTTGAAACGCTGTAGCGGGCAAGGGCCTCATCTTGCGATGACGGGACAACCACGTGGTTTTGCTCGAGTTGCGGCGGGATTCTCGAGTTATGACCGGGAATTTAGGCTTCCTCTTGTTGGCCTTGAAATCCAATCTTCCATTCGGGTTGCGAGGGGGAGCTGGGGATTGCGCTAGAGTCACTGCAGGGCAAAAGAGACCTAATCTAGGCTTGTGTCCAGGATCTAATGTTGCTCTCCAGGGGCGACAGGGATCTCGGGTTTGCATTCCAGACTCATCCGGGGAGTCAGTTCTCACCTCGAGGGTAAGCAAAGAATTCCGCTCTCGTCTCGAGTCGCGATGGGTATCTCTTGGAGCCCACTGTGTGTACTAAAGGGAGTCAAGCCTCCTGTGGAGTTTGGAGAGAGGACTCGGGATTGGACTCCAGGCCATGCAGGAAAAGAAGGCCCTCACCTCGAGATGACGGTGGCGTCTCGTGGGTTTTCTCGAGCTGCGGCGCCAGTGTGGGGTGTCTCATGAAGTACCACAGGGATTTCAGGGAGCCTCTTGTGTGGCGCCAGGAAAATCCAGTATTCCATTCGAGTTGCAAGTTAGAACTGGGGACTGCTCTCCAGTCACTGCAGGGCAAAATAGACCTCATCTACGCTTGTGTCCAGGACCTAGTGTTCCACTACTGGGCCGACAGGGATCTCAGGGTTGCATTCTCGACTCACCCGGAGAGTCAGGCCTCGTCTTGAGGGGAAAAAAAGGACTCCGCTCTCCTGTCGAGTCGCGACGGGTATCTCTTGGAGCCCACTGCGTGGCGTAAAGGGAGTGAAGCCTCCTATGGAGTTTGGAGAGATGACTCGGGATTGTTTTCCTGGCCATGCAGGAAAAAAGACCCTCATCTCGCGAAGACGGGGGCGTCTCGTGGGTTTTCTCCAGCTGCGGCGCCAGTATCAGATTTCTCACGAGGTATGACGGGGAGCTCAGAGAGCCTCTCGTGTGGTGCTAGGGACGTCAGGTCTCCGTGCGTGTGGTGAAGGGGATTGCGTGATTGCTCTCGAGTCATAGTAGGCGAATCGGGCCTCAAGACGCATTGAAGAAGGACTCTCGAGGTCTTTCTCAGGTTGCGGCAGGGAACCCTGGGTTCCCTCGACTTGTGTCGGTGACCTCAGGCAACTTCTCAGGGTGCCTCTGAGAAGTCAGGGACACTGTGGATTTGGGAGGGGCCTTTCGTTACTCAACTGGGTTTGGTGCAATCGAAGAGGGCCTCATCTCGAATGGAGGCAGGAACCTCAGGGTTCCTCTCCATTTCTGACTCGGGTCGCAGAGTACCTGCCGAGTACGGACAAGAGAGTCACGCCTCGTCTTCTGTGGAGGAATGGATCTCCGCTTGCCTTTCGAGTTGTTAACGGAGTGACAGGCCACTTGTTGAGATGAGTGTGGAACCTGTGGGTTTTTCCGGACGATGCACAGGGGTACCAGTGCCCCTTCGTGTTGTGCCTTCATCCACAGGGTTGCCTTCAAAGAGGTTTCCGGGCATCGGGTTCTTTTCAAGAGCGTACCAGAAAATTGGGGTCTTTCAGCATGTGGTACCACCCACGAGGCTACATCTCGAATTTCCTCGGGACACCGGCCTCATCCTGAGGTTCGCCGGGAAGGTAGGGAACCCTTGCAGACAAAGCAGGGGAATCGACCCACCGGTCGCGATCCGAAGGGGAGAAGGGGCTGAGATGAAGTGGTGCTGGGAACCTCGGTGGTCCCCTCGAGTGAGACCGGTATGTCACGGCACTTTTGAGGTCGCATCAAGGGTGCCAAGTACAGTTTCGCACTTCAAGACGGAACGTGGGAATTCTCTGGAGATGCTCTAGCGGGCAAGGGCCTCATATTGCGATGACGAGGGAAACTCGTGGTTTTTCTCGAGTTGCGGCGGGATTCTCGAGTTACGACGGGGAATTCAGGCTTCCTCTTGTGTTGGCCCAGGAAGTCCAATCTTCCATTCCACTTGTCAGAGAGAGCTGTGGGTTGCTCTCGAGTCACTTCAGGGCAAAGAGTCCTCATCTAGGCTTGGGTCCAGGACGTAGTGTTCCTCTCCAGGGGCAACAGGGATATCGGGGTCTCATTCCAGTCTCAACCGGTGGGTCACGCCTCGTCTCGAGTGGAAGCAAAGGACTCCACTATCCTCTCGAGTCGCGACGTGTAACTCTTGGAGCCCAATGAGTGGCCTAAAGGGAGTCAAGCGTCCTGTGTAGCTTGGACAGAAGGTTCACGCTTCATCTGCATACCATGCAGTTAAAGATGGCCCTCCTCTCGTGATGACGGGAGCGTCTCATGGGTTTTCTCGAGCTGCGGCGCCAGTGTGGGGTTTCTCACGAGATATGATGGGGAGCTCAGGGAGCCTCTCGTGCGGCGCCAGAGAAGTCAGGCCTCCATGCGTGTGGCCAGGCAGATCGCGTCATTGCTCTGGAGTCATGGGAGGGACTAGGGCCTCAAGACGCATTTAAGAAGGACTCTCGAGGTCTTTCTTGGGTTGGGGTGGGAAACACTCGTTTCCCTCGACCTCTACCGGGGACCTTAGGGAACTTCCCAGGTGCCTCTGAGAGGTGAGGGATACTGAGGAGTTAGAGGGGCCTCTCGGGACTCCACTAGGTTTGACGAAATGAAAGAGGGCCTCATCTCGATTGGAGGCAGGAACCTCAGGCTACCTCTCCATTTCTGACTCCGACCGCAGGGTCCCTGCAGGGTTGGGACAGGAGAGTCAGGCCTCGTCTTGTCTGAGTAATGGAACTCTGCTTGCCTCTCGAGTCGTTCAGTGGGTCTCAGGCCCCTTGTCGAGCTGTGTGTGGAACCTGCGGGTGTTTCCAGAAGATGCACGGGGGTGTCATTGCCCCTTCATTTGGTGCCTTCCCCCACAGGGTTGCCTTCAAAGAGGTGTCCGGGTATCAGGTTCATTTCAAGAGCGGACCGGGAAATCGGGGTCGTTCGACATGTGGCACCACCCACGTGGCTCATCTCGAATTTCCTCGTGAGACCAGCATCATCCTGAGGTGTGCCGGGAAGGCCGGGAACACCTTCCACACAAAGTAGGGGAATTGACTCTCCTGTCGCGATCAGGAGGGGAGATGGGGCTCAGATGAAGTGGGGCCAGGACTCTAGGTGTTCCACTCGAGGGAACCCGGCGTTTCAGGGAACTTTAGGGGTCGCATCAAGGGAGCCAAGTACCGTTTCCCACTTCAGGACAGAACATGGGACTTCCCTGGAGACGCTGTAGCGGGCAAGGGCGTCATCCTGTGAAGACGTTGGAACAACGTCGTTTTTCTCGAGTTGCGTATGGATTCTCGAAAACGACGGGGATTTCAGGCTTCCTCTTGGGTTGGCCCTGGGAAGCCCAATCTTCCCCTGGAGTTGCGAGGGAAAGCTGGGGGTTCTGCTCGAGTCACTACAGGGCCAAAGAGACCTCATCGAGGCGTGTGTCCAGGACCTAATATTCCTCTCAAGGGAAGACAGAGATCTCGGGTTTCCATTCCAGACTCCCCCGGGGAGTCAGGCCTCGCCTCGAGGGGAAGCAGAGGACACCACTTTCCTCTCAAGTCGCGACACGGATCTCTTGGAGCCCAATGAGTGGACTCAAGGGTGTCGAGCCTCCTCTTCAGTTTGGAGAGAGGACTAGGGATTGCTCTCCAGGTCAGGCAGGATAAGAAGGCCCTCATCTCACGATGACGGGGGCATCTCATGGGTTTCCTCAGGCTGCGGCGCCCGTGGGGGTTTTCTCACGAGGCACGACGAGGACCTCAGGGAGCCTCTCGTGCGGTGCCAGGGAACTCATGTCTCCATGCGCATGGCGAGGAGGAGCTGGTCATCACTCTCGAGTCATGGGAAGTGACTAGGGCCTCAAGACGCGTTGAAGAAGGACTCTCGAGGTCTTTCTTGGGTGGCGGCGGGAAACCCTCGTTTCCCTCGACTTCTGCAGGGGACTATAGGGAACTTACCAGGGTGCCTCTGAGAGGTGAGGGATGCTGTGTAGTTGGCAGGGCCTCTCGGGACTCTGCTGGGTTCGGCGCAATGGAAGAGGGCCTCAACTCGAGGGGAGGCAGGAACCTCAGGCTTCCTCTCCGATTCTGACTCCGACTGCACGGTCCCTGCAGTGTTGGGACAGGAGACTCATGCCTCGTCTTGTCTGAGGAATGGAATTCTGGTTGCCTCTCGAGTTGTTCCGGGAGTCTCAGGCCCCTTGTCGAGCTGTGTGTAGACCCTGCGGGTTTTTCCAGATGATGCACGGGGGTGTCAGTGCCCCTTCGTGTTGTGCCTTCACTCACAGGGTTGCCTTCGAAGAGGTGTCCGGGCATCGGGTTCTTATCAAGAGCGGACTGGAAAATCGGTGTCGTTCGGCACGTGGCACCTCACACATGGCTAGTCTCGAATTTCCTCCTGAGACCAGCCTCATCCTGAGGTGCACCAGGAAGGCCAGGAACCCCTTCCAGAGAAAGCAGGGGAATCGCCTCTCCTGTCGCGATCAGGAGGGGAGAAGGGGCTCAGATGAAGTGGTGCCGGGACCCTTGGTGTTCCCCTCGAGGGAATTCAGCGTGTCGGGGAACTTTTGCGGTCGCATCAAGGGTGTCAAGTACCGTTTCGCACTTAAGGACAGAACATGGGACTTCCCTGGAGACGCCGGGAATTTCGGTGTTCCCCTGGAGTGAGACCGGTATGTTGGGGAACTTTGGGGTCGCATCAAGGGTGCCAAGTAGCATTTCGAACTTTAAGATGGAACGTGGGACTTCTCTTGAGACTCTAGCTGGCAAGGGCCTCATATTGCGATGAAGGGGGAACCACATGGTTTTTAAGACTTGAGGCTGAATTCTCGAATTACGATGGGAAATTCAGACTTCCTCATGTGTTGACCGTGGGAAGCCCAATCTTCCGTTCAAATTGTGAGGGAGAGATGGAGGTTGCTCTCGATCACAGTAGGGCAAAATAGACCTCATCTAGGCTTGTGTCTAGGACATAATGTTCCACTCCAGGGGCGACAGGGATCTCGGGGTTGCATTCCAAACTCACCCGGGGAGTCAGGCCTCGTCTCGAGGGAAGCAAAGGACTCCGCTCTCCTCTCGAGTCGCACCGGGTATTTCTTGGACCCAACTGAGTGGCCTAAAGGGAGTCAATCCTCCTGTGAAGTTTGGAAAGAGGACCAGGGATTGCTCTCCAGGTCAGGCAGGAAAAGAAGGCCCCCATCTCTCCTTGACGGGGGCATCTTGTGGTTTTTCTCGAACTGCGGCGCCAGTGTGGGTTTTCTCACGAGGTACGATGGGGTACTCAGGGAGCCTCTTGTGTGGTACTAGGGAAGTCATTTTTCCTGCTTGTGGCGAGGGGAGCGCGTCCTTGCTCTGGAGTCATGGTAGGGGAATCGGGCATCAAGAGACGTTGAAAAAGGACTCTCCAAGTCTTTCTCGGGTTACTTCAGGAAACTCTGGGTTCCCTCGACTTGTGCCAGTGACCTCAGGTAGCTTCTCAGGGAGCCTCTGAGAATTCAGGGATACTGTGGTGTTGGGAGGGGCCTCTCGGGACACCACTGAGTTTGGTTCAATGGAAGAGGGCCTCTTCTCTAGTTGAGGCAGGAACCTCAGGGTTCCTCTCCATTTCTGACTCCGATCACAGGGTCCCTGAAGAGTTGGGCCAGGAGGGTAAGGCCTCGTCTTGTGTGAAGGAATGCAACTTCACTTGCCTCTCGAGTTGTTCACGGGGTGACAGTCCACATTTGGAGCTGTGAGTGGAATCGGCGGGTTTTTCCAGACGATGCATGGGGATGTCAGTGTCCCTTCATGTTGTGCCTTCATCCACAGAGTTGCCTTCGAAGAGATGTCCGGGCGTCAGGTTCATATCTAGAGTGGACCGGGAATTCGGGATCTTTCAACATGTGGCACCAACCATGAGGCTACTTTTTGAATTTCCTCATGAGACCGGCCTCATCCGGAGGTTCGCGGGGAACGTCGGGAACCCCTTGCAGACAAAGCATGGGAGTCGACCCTCCTGTTGCGATCAGGAGGGGTGAAGGGGCTCACAGGAAGTGGTGCCATGAACTTTGGTGTTTCCCTCGAGTGAGACCGGTATGTCAGGGAACTTTGGGGGTCGCATCAAGGGTGCCAAGTACCGTTTTGTACCTCAGGATGGAACGTGGGACTTCTCTTGATACGCTGTAGCGGCCAAGGGCCTCATCTTGCAATGACGGGGGAATCACGTGGTTTTTCTCGAGTTGAGGCGGAATTCTCGAATTACTACTGGGAATTCAGGCTTCCTCTTGTGTTGGCCCAGGGAGGTCCATCTTCGATTCGGGTTGCGAGGGAAAGCTGGGGAGTGCTCTCGAGTTACTGCAGGGCAAAAGCGACCTCAGCTAGCCTTGTGTTCAGGACCCAATGATCCTCTCCAAGGGCGACAGGGATCTCGATTTTGCATTACAGACTCACCCGGGGAGTTAGGCCTCGTCTCGAGGGGAAGCAAAGGACTCGGCTCTCCTCTCGAGTTGCGACGCATATCTCTTGGAGCCCACTGAGTGGTCTAAAGGGAGTCAACCCTCCTCTTCAGTTTGGAGAGAGGACTCGGGATTGCTCTCCAGGCCATGCAGGAAAAGAAGGCCCACATCTTGAGATGACGGGGGCGTCTCGTGGGTTTTCTCGAGCTGTGGCGCCAGTGTGGGGTTTCTCACGAGGTACGACGGGGAGTTCAGGTAGCCTCTCGTGTGGCAACAGGGAAGTCAGGTCTCCATGGGCGGGGCAAGGGGGAGCGCGTCATTGCTCTCCAGTCAGGGTAGGGGAATCGGGCCTCATGACGGGTTGAAAAAGGACTCTCGATGTCTTTCTAGGGTTGCGGCAGGAAACCCTGGGTTCCCTTGACTTGTGCCGGTGACCTCAGGGAGCGTCTCAGGGTGCCTCTGAGAAATCAGGGATACTGTGGATTTGGGAGAGGCCTCTCGGGACTCCTCTGGGTTTGGTGCAATGGAAGAGAGCCTCATCTCGAGTTGAGGCAGGAACCTCAGGGTTCTGCTCCTGACTTCCTGGAGTCGGATCTGACTCAGATTGCAGGGTCCCTGCTGAGTTTGCTCAGGAGTGTCAGGTCTCGTGTTCTGCGGAGGAATGGAACTCCGCTTACATCTCAAGTTGTTCAATGATGACACCACTTTTCGTGATGTGTGTGGAACCTGCGGTTTTTTCGGAGATGCACGGGGGTATCAGTGCTCCTTCCTGTTGTGCCTTCATCCACAGGGTTGCCTTCGAAGAGGTGTCCGGGCATCGGGTTCTCCTCAAGTGCGGACCGGGAAATCGGGGTCTTTCAGCATGTTGCACCACCCACGAGGCTACGTCTCGAATTTCCTCGTAAGATCGGCCTCATCCTGAGGCGCGCAGGAAAGTCCGGGAACCCTTTCCAGACAAAGCAGGGGAATCGACCCTCCTTTCGGGATCAGGAGGAGAGAAAGGGCTCAGATGAAGTAGTGCTGGGAACCTCGGTGCTCCCCTTGAGTGAAACTGGTAAGTCGGGTAACTTTTCGGGTTGCATCAAGGGTGCCAAGTACCGTTTCGCACTTCAAGACGGAACCTGGGTTTTCTCTTGAGATGCTGTAGTGGGCAAGGGCCTCATCTAGCACTGACGGGGGACCCACGTGTTTTTTCTCGAGTTGCGGCAGGATTCTTGAGTTACAACGGGGAATACAGGTTTCCTCTTGTGTTGGCCCAGGGAAGTCCAATCTTCCATTCGAGTTGCAAGTGAGAGCTGGAGATTGCTCTTGAGTCACTGCAGGGCAAAATAGAGCTCATCTAGGTTTGTGTCCAGGACCGAGTTTTTCTCTCCAGGGGCGACAGGGATCTCGGGGTTGCATTCCAGACTCACCCGGGGAGTCAGGCCTCGTCTCGAAGGGAATGAATGGACTCCGCTCTCCCCTCGAGTCACGACGGGTATCCCTTGGAGCCCAAGAATGGCCTAAATGGAGTTAAGCCTCCTGTGGAGTTTGGAGAGAGGACTCGGGATTGCTCTCTAGGCCATGCAGGAAAAGAAGGCCCTCATCTCGCGATGACGGGGGCATCTCGTGGGTTTTCTCAAGGTGCAGTGCCTGGTTGGGGTTTCTCACAAGATAGGACGGGGAGCTCAGGGAGACTCCTGTGGTGCCACGGAAGTCAGGTCTCCATGGACGTGGCGAGGGGGAGCGCCTCATTGCTCTCCAGTCATGGTAGGGGAATAAAGCCTCAAGACGCTTCGAAGAAGAACTCTCGATGTCTTTCTC
Organism: Bubalus kerabau; assembly: GCF_029407905.1. NCBI lineage: Eukaryota > Metazoa > Chordata > Mammalia > Artiodactyla > Bovidae > Bubalus > Bubalus kerabau. Next base: position 321,001 of record NC_073644.1, on the reverse strand, counting down.
GGGGTGTGGCAGGAAACCCTGGGTTCCCTCGACTTGTGCCCATGACTTCAGGGAGCTTAGCGGGGTTCCTCTGAGAAGTCAGGGATATTGTGGAGTTGAGGGGGGCTTCTCGGAACTTCACAGGGACTGGTGCAATTGAAGAGGACCTAATCTCGGATTGAGGCAGTAATGTCAGGGTTCCTCTCCATTTCTGACTCGGAGAGCAGGGTCCCTGCAGAGTTGTGACAGGAGAGTCAGACCTCGTCTTGTGTGGAGTAATGGAACTCCGCTTGCCTCTCGAGTTGTTCACGGGATGACAGGCCACCTGTCGAGTTGTATGTGGAACCTGCGGTTTTGGGGGACGATGCACAGGGGTGTCAGTGCCCCTTCGTGTTGTGCCTTCATCCACAGGGTTACCTTCGAAGAGGTGACCGGGCATCGGGATCTTATCAATAGTGGACCAGGAAATCAGGGTCTTTCGGCATGTGGCACAACCCACGAGGCTACGTCTCGACTTCCCTCGTGAGACTGGCCTCATCCTGAGGTTCGCCGGGAAGTCTGGGAACCCCTTCCAGACAAAGCAGGGGAATCGACCCTCCTGTCGCCATCAGGAGGGGAGAAGAGGCTCAGCTGAAGCGGTGCTGGGAACCTCCATTTTCTTCTCGAGTGAGACCGGGGTGTCAGGGAAATTTGGAGGTCGCATCAAGGGTGCCAAGTACCGTTTCACACTTCAAGACGGAACATGGGACTTCCCTGGAGACGCTATAGCTGACAGGGGCCTCATATTTCGATGACGGAGGAGCCACGTTGTTTTTCTCCAGTTGCCGCGGGATTCTCGAATTACAACGGGAAATACAGTCTTCCTCTTGTGTTGGCCCAGGGAAGTCCAATAATCCATTCGAGTTGCGAGGGAGAGCTGGGGATTGCACTTGAGTCAATGCAGGACAAAAAAGACCTCATTTAGGCTTGTGTCCAGGACCGAGTTTTCCTCTACAGGGGCGACACGGATCTCGGGATCCCATTCCAGACTCATCCAAGTAGTCAGGCCTCAGCTCGAGGGGAAGCAACGGACTCCGCTCTCCTCTAGAGTAGCGATGTGTATCTCTTGGAGGCTACTGAGTGGCCTAAAGGGAGACAGGCCTCCAGTGGAGTTTGGAGAGTGGACTCGGGATTGCTCTCTAGGTCATGTAGGAAAAGAAGGCCCTCATCTTACAATGACGGAGGCGTCTCATGTGTTTTCTCGAGCGGAGGTGCCAGTGTGGGGTTTTCATGAGGTAGGACGGGGAGCGCAGGGAGCCTCTCGTGTGGCGCCAGGGAAGTTAGTTTTCAATGGGCGTGGCGAGGGAAATGCGTCATTGCTCTCGAGTCATGGTAGGGTATCGGGCCTCAAGACGCGGTAAAGAAGGACTCTCGAGGTCTTTCTCAGAATGCAACAGGAAACCCTGGGTTCACTCGACTTGTGCCAGTGACCGCAGAGAGCTTCTGAGGGTGCCTCTGAGAAGTCAGGGATACTGTGGAGTTGGGAGGGGCCTCTCGGGACCCCACTGGGTATGGCGCAATGGAAGAGGGCCTCATTTCGAGTTGATGCAGGAACGTCAGGTTTCATCTACATTTCTGACTCCGATCGCACGGTCCCTGCAGAGTTGGGAAAGGAGAGTCAGGCCTTCTCTTGTGTGGAGGAACGGAACTCCGCATGCCGCTCTAGTTCTTCAAGGGATGACAGGACACTTGTCGATCTGTGTTTGGAATCTGCGTGTTTTTCCGTACTATGCATGGGGATGTCAGTACTCCTTCGTGTTGTGCATTCATTAACAGGTTTGCATTCGAAGAGGTGCCCGGGCATCGTGTTCTTATTAAGAGCGGACCGGGGAATCGGGGGCGTTCGGCATGTGGCACCACCCACTTGGCTCGTCTCGAATTTCCTCGTGAGACCGGCCTCATCCTGAGGTGCGCCGGGAAGGCTGGGAACCCCTTCCGGACCACGCAGGGGAATCGACTCTCCTGTCGCGATCAGGAGGGGAGAAGGGGCTAAGATGAAGTGGTGCCGGGACCCTCGGTGTTCCCCTCGAGGGAACCCGGCATGTCGGGGAAATTTTGGGGGTCGCAGGAAGGCTGTCAGGGACCGTTTCGCCCTTCAGGGCGGAACAGGGGACTTCCCTTGAGACGCCGTCACGGGAAAGGGCCTCATCTTGCCAAGAGGTGGGAACCACGTGGTTTTTCTCGAGTTGCGGTGGGATTCTCGAGTTACGACGGGGATCTCAGCCTTCCCCTTGGGTTGGCCCTGGGAAGCCCAATCTTCCCCTCGAGTGAGAGGGAAAGCTGGGGGTTGCGCTCGAGTCACTGCAGGGCCGAAGAGACCTCACCTAGGCGTGTGTCCGGGACCTAATATTCCTCTCCAGGGAAGGCAGGGATCTCGGGGTTTCACTCCAGGCTCCCCCGGGGAGTCAGGCCTCATCTCGAGGGGAAGCCAAGGACTCCGCTCTCCTCTCGAGTCGCGACGCGGGTCTCTTGGAGCCCCCTGAGCGGCCTCAAGGGAGTCCAGCCTCCTCTTCCGTTTGGAGACAGGACACGGGATTGCTCTCCAGGCCATGCAGGAAAAGAAGGCCCTCAGCTCGCGCGGACGGGGGTGTCTCAGGGGTTTCCTCGAGCAGCGGCGCCCGTGGGGGTTTTCTCCCGAGGCACGACGAGGATCTCAGGGAGCCTCTCGTGCGGCGCCAGGGAAGTCAGGTCTCCATGCGCGTGGCGAGGGGGAGCGCGTCCTGGCTCTCGAGTCACAGGAGGGGACTAGGGCCTCGAGACGCGTTGAAGAAGGACTCTCGAGGTCTTTGTCGGGGGGCGGCGGGAAACCCTCGTGTCCCTCGCCTTCTGCCGGGGACCTTAGGGAACTTCCCAGGGTGCCTCTGAGAGGCGAGGGATCCTGTGGAGGTGGCGGGGCCCCTCGGGACTCCGCTGGGTCTGGCGCAACCGAAGAGGGCCTCACCTCGAGGGGAGGCAGGAACCTCAGGCTTCCTCTCCGTTTCGGACTCCGACCGCAGGGTCCCTGCAGAGTTGGAACAGGAGAGTCAGGCCTCGTCTTGTCTGAGGAAGGGAACCCCGCTGGCCTCTCGAGTTGCTCAGGGGGTCTCAGGCCCCTCGTCGAGCTGTGTGTGGAACACGCGGTCTTTGCGGACGATGCACGGGGGTGGCAGTGCCCCTTCGTGTTGTGCCTTCACCCACAGGGTTGCCTTCGAAGAGGGGTCCGGGCCTCGGGTCCTTCTCAAGGGCGGACCGGGGAACCGGGGGCGTTCAGCATGTGGCCCCACCCACGTGGCTCGTCTCGAAATTCCTCGTGAGACCGGCCTCATCCTGAGGTGCGCCGGCAAGGCCGGGAACCCCTTCCAGACCACGCAGGGGTATCGCCTCTCCTGTCGCGATCAGGAGGGGAGAAGGGGCACAGAGGAAGCGGTACCGGGACCCTTGGTGTTCCCCTCGGGGGAACCCGGCGTGTCGGGGGACTCTTGGGGGTCGCAGGAAGGCTGTCAGGGACCGTTTCGCCCTTCAGGGCGGAACAGGGGACTTCCCTTGAGACGCCGTGGCGGGCAAGGGCCTCATCTTGCCAAGAGGTGGGAACCACGTGGTTTTTCTCGAGTTGCGGCGGGATTCTCGAGTTACGACGGGGATCTCAGCCTTCCCCTTGGGTTGGCCCTGGGAAGCCCAATCTTCCCCTCGGGTTGCGAGGGAAAGCTGGGGGTTGCGCTCGAGTCACTGCAGGGCCGAAGAGACCTCAGCTAGGCGTGTGTCCGGGACCTAATATTCCTCTCCAGGGAAGGCAGGGATCTCGGGGTTGCATTCCAGGCTCCCCCGGGGAATCAGGCCTCGTCTCGAGGGGAAGCCACGGACTCCGCTCTCCTCTCGAGTCGCGACGCGGGTCTCTTTTAGCCCCCTGAGCGGCCTCAAGGGAGTCCAGCCTCCTCTTCCGTTTGGAGAGAGGACCCGGGATTGCTCTCCAGGCCATGCAGGAAAAGAAGGCCCTCAGCTCGCGAGGATGGGGGTGTCTCAGGGGTTTCCTCGAGCAGCGGCGCCCGTGGGGGTTTTCTCCCGAGGCACGACGAGGATCTCAGGGAGCCTCTCGTGCGGCGCCAGGGAAGTCAGGTCTCCATGCACGTGGCGAGGGGGATCGCGTCCTGGCTCTCGAGTCACGGGAGGGGACTAGGGACTCGAGACACATTGAAGAAGGACTCTCGAGGTCTTTCTCGGGGTGTGGCGGGAAACCCTCGTTTCCCTCGCCTTCTGCTGGGGACCTTAGGGAACTTCCCAGGGTGCCTCTGAGAGGCGAGGGATCCTGTGGAGGTGGCGGGGCCCCTCGGAACACCGCTGGGTCTGGCGCAACGGAAGAGGGCCTCACCTCGAGGGGAGGCAGGAACCTCAGGCTTCCTCTCCGTTTCGGACTCCGACCGCAGGGTCCCTGCAGAGTTGGGACAGGAGAGTCAGGCCTCGTCTTGTCTGAGGAAGGGAACCCCGCTGGCCTCTCGAGTTGCTCAGGGTACCTCAGGCCCCTCGTCGAGCTGTGTGTGGAACCCGCGGGTCTCTGCGGACGATGCACGGGGGTGGCAGTACCCTTCGCGTTGTGCCTTCACCCACAGGGTGGCCTTCGAAGAGGGGTCCGGGCCTCGGGTCCTTCTCAAGAGCGGACCGGGGAATCGGGGGCGTTTGGCATGTGGCCCCACCCACGTGGCTCGCCTCGAATTTCCCCGTGAGACCGGCCTCATCCTGAGGTGCGCCGGGAAGGCCGGGAACCCCTTCCAGACCATGCAGGGGAATCGCCTCCCCTGTCGCGATCAGGAGGGGAGAAGGGGCTCAGAGGAAGCAGTGCCGGGACACTGGATGTTCCCCTCGGGGGACCCCGGCGTGTCGGGGGACTTTTGGGGGTCGCAGGAAGGCTGTCAGGGAACGTTTCGCCCTTCAGGTCGGAACAGGGGACTTCCCTTGAGACGCCGTGGCGGGCAAGGACCTCATCTTGCCAAGAGGTGGGAACCACGTGGTTTTTCTCGAGTTGCGGCGGCATTCTCGAGTTATGACGGGGACCTCAGCCTTCCCCTTGGGTTGGCCCTGGGAAGCCGAATCTTACCCTCGGGTTGCGAAGGAAAGCTGGGGGTTGCGCTCGAGTCACTGCAGGGCCGAAGAGACCTCACCTAGGCGTGTGTCCGGGACCTAATATTCCTCTCCAGGGAAGGCAGGGATCTCGGGGTTGCATTGCAGGCTCCCCCGGGGAGTCAGGCCTCGTCTCGAGGGGAAGCCAAGGACTCCGCTCTCCTCTCGAGTCGCGACGCGGGTCTCTTGGAGCCCCCTGAGCGGCCTCAAGGGAATCCAGCCTCCTCTTCCGTTTGGAGAGAGGACCCGGGATTGCTCTCCAGGCCATGCAGGAAAACAAGGCCCTCAGCTCGCGAGGACGGGGGCGTCTCAGGGGTTTCCTCGAGCTGCGGCGCCCGTGGGGGTTTTCTCCCGAGGCACGACGAGGATCTCAGGGAGCCTCTCGTGCGGCGCCAGGGAAGTCAGGTCTCCATGCGCGTGGCGAGGGGGAGCGCGTCCTGGCTCTCGAGTCACGGGAGGGGACTAGGGCCTCGAGACGCGTTGAAGAAGGACTCTCGAGGTCTTTGTCGGGGGGCGGCGGGAAACCCTCGTTTCCCTCGCCTTCTGCCGGGGACATTAGGGAACTTGCCAGGGTGCCTCTGAGAGGCGAGGGATCCTGTGGAGGTGGCGGGGCCCCTCGGGACTCCGCTGGGTCTGGCGCAACGGAAGAGGGCCTCACCTCGAGGGGAGGCAGGAACCTCAGGCTTCCTTTCCGTTTCGGACTCCGACCGCAGGGTCCCTGCAGAGTTGGGACAGGAGAGTCAGGCCTCGTCTTGTCTGAGGAAGGGAACCCCGCTGGCCTCTCGAGTTGCTCAGGGGGTCTCAGGCCCCTCGTCGAGCTGTGTGTGGAACCCGCGGGTCTTTGCGGACGATGCACGGGGGTGGCAGTGCCCCTTCGTTTTGTGCCTTCAGCCACAGGGTTGCCTTCGAAGAGGGGTCCGGGCCTCGGGTCCTTCTCAAGAGCGGACCGGGGAATCGGGGGCGTTCGGTATGTGGCCCCACCCAAGTGGCTCGTCTCGAATTTCCTCGTGAGACCGGCCTCATCCTGAGGTGCGCCAGGAAGGCCGGGAACCCCTTCCAGACCACGCAGGGGAATCGCCTCTCCTGTCGCGATCAGGAGGGGAGAAGGGGCTCAGAGGAAGCGGTGCCGGGACCCTCGGTGTTCCCCTCGGGGGACCCCGGCGTGTCGGGGGACTTTTGGGGGTCGCAGGAAGGCTGTCAGGGACCGTTTCGCCCTTCAGGGCGGAACAGGGGACTTCCCTTGAGACGCCGTCGCGGGCAAGGGCCTCATCTTGCCAAGAGGTGGGAACCACGTGGTTTTTCTCGAGTTGCGGCGGGATTCTCGAGTTACGACGGGGATCTCAGCCTTCCCCTTGGGTTGGCCCTGGGAAGCCCAATCTTCCCCTCGGGTTGCGAGGGAAACCTGGGGATTGCGCTCGAGTCACTGCAGGGCCGAAGAGACCTCACCTAGGCGTGTGTCCGGGACCTAATATTCCTCTCCAGGGAAGGCAGGGATCTCGGGGTTGCATTCCAGGCTCCCCCGGGGAGTCAGGCCTCGTCTCGAGGGCAATCCAAGGACTCCGCTCTCCTCTCTAGTCGCGACGCGGGTCTCTTGGAGCCGCCTGAGCGGCCTCAAGGGAGTCCAGCCTCCTTTTCCGTTTGGAGAGAGGACCCGGGATTGCTCTCCAGGCCATGCAGGAAAAGAAGGCCCTCAGCTCGCGAGGACGGGGGCATCTCAGGGGTTTCCTCGAGCTGCGGCGCCCGTGGGGGTTTTCTCCCCAGGCACGACGAGGATCTCAGGGAGCCTCTCGTGCGGCGCCAGGGAAGTCAGGTCTCCATGCGCATGGCGAGGGGCAGCGTGTCATGGCTCTCGAGTCATGGTAGGGGAATCGCGACTCAAGACATTTTGAAGCACTCTCACGGTCTTTCTCGAGTCGCGGCAGAAAACCCAGGGTTCCCTCAACTTGTGCCTGTGACCTCAGGGAGCTTCCATTGTGCCTGTGAGAACTCAGGGATACTGTGGAGTTGGTAGGGGCCTCTCGGGACTCCACTGGTTGTGGTGCAATGGAAGAGGGCCTCATCTCGAGTGGACGCCGGAACCTCAGGCTTCCTCTCCGTTTCTGACTCGGATCACATGGTCCCTGCAGAGTAGGCACAAGAGAGTCACACCTAGTCTTCTGTTGAGGAAGTGGACCTTCGTTTTCCTTTCGAGTTGTTTACAGGGTGACAGTCCACTTGTCGAAATGTCTGTGGGACCTGTTGGTTTTTCTGGACCATGCACGCGTGTGTCAGTGCCCCTTCGTCTTGTGCCTTCATCCACAGGTTTTCCTTCAAAGAGGTGTGCTGGCATCGGGTTCTTTTCAAGAGTGGACCGTGAAATTGGGGTCTTTCGGCATGTGGCACCACCCACGAGACTACGTCACGAACTTCCTCATGAGACCGGCCTCATCCTGAGGTGCGCCCGGAAGGTCGGGAACCCCTTGCAGACAGATAAGGGGAGTCGACCCTCCTGTCGCAATCAGGAGAGGAGAAGGGGCTCAGATGAAGTGGTGCCGGGAACCTCGGTGTTCCCCTTGAGTGAGTCTGGTATGTCGCGGAAGTTTTGGGGTCGCATCAAGGGTGCCAAGTACCGTTTCGCATTTCAGGATGGAACGTGGGACTTCTCTTGAGATGCTGTAGCGGACAAAGGGCCTCATCTTGCGGAGACAAGGGAAGCACGTGGTTTTTCTCGAGTTGCGGTGGGATTCTCGAGTTACGACGGGGAATTCAGGCTTCCTCTTGTGTTGGCCCAGGAAGTCTAATCTTCCATTTGAGTTGCCAGGGAGAGCTGGGGATTGGGCTCCATTCACTGAAGTGCAAACTAGACCTCATCTAGGCTTGTATCCAGGATTTAATGTTCCTCTCCATAGGCGACAGGGATTTGGGGTTGCATTCCATACTCACCCGGGGAGTCAGGCCTCATCTCGAGGGGAAGCAAAGGACTCCACTCTCTTCTCGAGTCCTGACAGGTATCTCTTGGAGCCCACTGAGTGGTCTTCACTCTGTAGGAGAGCTCTAGTGTACATAAGCCTGTACATAAGTGAACACAGACACTCTGTGTGCATGTTGCTGCGTACCCAAAATAGGGCCACAAGGAGCCTCATGCTCTCCATGCGGCGCGGAAGCTGTGCAGCCACGCAGCAGCTGAAGAATCCAACCAATTGCTCTTTTCTTACCTCTGACAGAGCTCGCATTGCCGTAGCCCTTGGCAGTTTGGAAACACTGGACCCTAACCCCTCTCAAAGTAGGCCTGGGTTCTAGTTCGAATAGAAAGTCAATAGCGGAGCTGAGGACAGGAACGCGGCAGTCATTTATCACACGCTCCTGCAGCCTGCTACTACAGGGACACTAACGCTAGAAGCTAGGAATGTCTTTGCAAGGTGCGCAAAGGACAAGGGAGAACCTCGACCCTGACTCTAGTATTTCAGTCCCCTGAGCAGATCTGAGGTTCTCCCGCTGTAGAAGCTAACCCATTCCTTTCAAATACAGGCTTCCTAACACAGGGCCAGTTGGCTGCTTGCTCTTCCACGAAGCAGGCTTCCTTAACTTGCAAACTGCGAATTCCGCTTAACAGCCTGGAGGAAAATCGCTTCTTGGAAGATTTTTTTCAGAGGCTGTATCCCCGGAGCTGGGGCCAAGCTAGGGGACCCATACTGACAAGGGAAGGCAAAACCACATCCAATGTCTTTGCTCTGGAGGACAGCTTTGGTGAGCCTAAGTCTTTCAGGAATATTTCTGGCTCCAACAGAGTCAAATTCTGTGTATGAAGCTGCACAGCCAAAATAGGGGAACAGAGAGCCTGATTCTCTCTGTGTAGCTTTGAAGCTGTCATTCAAACAACAGCTTGAGAATCCATACAATGCTCTCCCTTACTGCTAAGAGAATTCTCATTGCTGTCGTCCTTGACAGTTTGTAGAAATCCGCACCCTAACCCTTCTCCAAGTAGGCCTGGGTCCTAGCTCGGAACAACAGGCAACGGCGGAGCTGAGGCCAGTAAGGCACAAGTGAGTTCTCACACACTCTTGCAGCCTGATCGTCCAGGAGCAGTAAGGCCTCTTTTTCCCTCCAGGAGGCTCGCTTGCCTTGCCTCCTGTGAACTGCATTTCCCAGCCTGGGCGCAAAGCTGTTCCTGGAGATTTTTTCTCAGGGGCTGTTTCCCTGGAGCTGGGTCGGACCTCGGGGGCCCAACTCACAGGGGAAGACAAAACCACATGGACAGGTCTATGCTCTGTAGGAGAGCTCTAGTGAACCTCATCTCTCAGGAACATTCTTGGCTTCTACAGAGACACCTCTGTGCATGAAGCTACACACCCAACATAGTGGCAAAGGGAGTCTGATTCTCTCCGTGGGTGCTGATGCTTTATGGCAAAGCACCTGCTAAGAATCCATCCGCATAGGCTTCCCTCACCTTGACAGAGGTCTCATTGCTGTAGTCCTTGGCAGTTTGGAAAGAAGCAGACCCTTACCCTTCACCAAGTAGGCCCTTGTTCTTGTTTGAATGGAAAGGCAGTAGCTGAGCTGAGGCCAGTAAGGCGCCAGTCAAGTCTGACATATTCCCGATGCCTGCTCCTTCATGGAAAATAACGTTAGAATCTGGGAATGTCTTTGCAAGGCTGGCAAAGGGCAGTCAGGAACCTCGACCCTGCCTCTGGAATTTCTATCTTCTCAGCACATCTGGCGGTCTCGGTCAGGAGAAACTAACCCATTCCTTGCAAATATAGGCTTCCAAACACAGGCCGGTTGGCTGTCTCTTCTTGCCGAAGGAAGCTTGCTTATCCCACCTCCTGCGAACTCCGCTACCCAGCCTGGGGGATAAGAGGTTCTTGGAGATCTTTTCTCAGAGGCTGTTTCCATGGAGCAGGGGCCGATCCCGGAGACCCACATGCACAGGGGAAGGGAAAACCGCATGGATAAGTCTTTGCTCTCTAGGAGTGCTCTAGTGAACCTCAGTCTATGGGGAATGTTCTTGGCTCCAATGGGGACATCTCTGTGTGGGAAGCTGCATAGCCAACATAGAGACACAGAGACCTGATTCTCTCTGTGCAGCTTTGACGCTGTCGTTCAAACAACAAATTGAGAATCCACACAATGCTCTCCCTTACCACTGAGAGAGTTATCATTGCTGTAGCCCTTCGCAGTTTCTGGAAATCGGCACACAAACACTTCTCCAAGTAGGCCTGGGTTCAAGTTCAGATGAACATGCAATAGCGGAGCTGAGGCCAGTAAGGCACCAGTCAGGTGTCACACACTCTGGCAGCCTGCTCCTCCAGGGACAGTAAGGCCTCTATTTCCCTTCAGGAGGCTCGCTTGCCTTACTTCCTGTGAACAGCGTTTCCCAGCCTGGGCGGAAAGCAGTTCCTGGAGATCTTTTCTCAGGGGCTGTTTCCCCGGAGTTGGGGCGGACCTCGGGGACCCAACTCACAGGGGAAGGCAAAACCAAATGGACAGGTCTATGCTCTGTAGGAGATCTCTAGTGAACTGCCGGGGTCCAGCCCCAGCTGATCCAGGGTATTTGAAGCAGAGACGGCGCAGGCGAGGGTCAGGGAACAACTGCTTAATTAAACGTTAATTAAGGATATAAAGAGTAATAAAATGAGGATAGCTCAGTAGGAAAATTCAGTGGAGAAAAGAGGCTGAGTAGCTTGGTTTACGCGGGGGACCAATAAAACTTCAAGACAAGAAGCTTGCACCACTTACGTAGGCCGCAGGCGTCCTTCCGTTCTCCCGAAGGAAAGGAGACACTGAGGCCTCCCCGGTCAGACCTTAGAAGCCCAGGCAAAATTAGTAAGCTTGGTGGGTTCCGCGCTCCAGATGGAGACTCAACCAGAGTGAGAGAGAGAGAGAGAGACATGGGGAGACCAGTATTTCGAGAAACTGATCCCAATTCTTTATTTTCCATGGTCTACTTTTATACACTGAGATGTTATGCAAAAGTCACGTGGGGTCAGCAGTCCTGACTTTTATCAAAGTCAGGTGCTTCATACAAAAGTATACAGAGGTCTTAGGGGTGTTACATCATCTTCTGGCCGGGGGGCCTGCTGACAATTTACGACCCTCTCCTTGTGACAGCGGTCAGTCAACCAGGACACTTATTTCTCCAGGGGTGATTATTCTTAAAACAGACGCCACCCAAATAAAGTTACATTCCTATAGGGTGAGGGTGTAGTGGGTTTTAGTTAAGGAAAGAATTTACTTAGCCTAAGGTCTAACGTGATTTATATCAAAGGTTAATACTTATTTCTTCTATATATTCATTAATGTGTATAAGGGCAGGGGATGTGGAGACTTAGCAGTAAACATCAGCTCAACAAATGAAAAACCCTTCACCAATATGATTTCTAATCAGCCCATTATACTTATACTAATAATTTTCTAACTTTTCTAAGGAACCTGTTTTTAGAAGGTTTAAAGCATCTCGTGCCTCTCATGGTTGGGAGGCTGTGAGCAATCACAAGTGGCCGGACAAGCCTGTCAGGCAGGCTAGAGAACCTTCAGAGGAGTTTGTAGGTTAAAACACTCTTGTCACACCCAGGGGTTTTTATCAACTGGAGCTCTAGGTTAACTCCTTCTCCGAAAGAGGTGGTGGGGGACAGCCCCCCGTAAAGTCAGAGGTGTAGGTGAGAGCACAAAGTAGTAAGGTAGGCAGGCTCTGGTTATGGGGGTAGATGCTCGAGGATTTCCAGGGGGACTCCTGAGGCTCGATCCCGCCTTTGCGTATGTCGAGCCTCCTTCCTCATGACCTTTGCCATGGGCGGAGTGCCTCACTCTGGCCCCCAACAGTGAACCTCCTCTCTCAGGAACATTCTTGGCTCCTATCGAGACACCTCTGTGTGTGTAGCTACACACGCAACGTAGGGGCAAAGGGAGCCAGATTCTTTCCGTGGGGTGCTGATGCTTTGTGGCAAAGCACCTGCTTGAGAATCCATCAGCTTACGCTTCCCTCGCCTTGACAGAGGTCTCATTGCAGTAGCCCTTGGCAGTTTGGAAAGAAGAGGACCCTTACCTTTCATAAAGTGGGCCCTTGTCCTAGTTTGAAAGGAAAGGCAAGAGCTGAGCTGAGGCCAATAAGGCGCCAGTCAAGTCTGACATATTCCCGAAGCCTGCTCCTTCATGGAAAATAACGCTGGAATCTAGGAATGTCTCTGCAAGGCTGGCAAAGGGCAGTCAGGAGCCTGCACCCTGCCTCTGGAATTACCGATTTCTGAGCAGATCTGGAGGTCTCCTTTAGGAGAAGCTAACTTATTCCTTCCATATTGAGACTTCCAAAAACAGGCCGGTCGGCTGCCTCTTCGTGCCCGAAGGAGGCTTGATTTTCCTGCCTCCTATGAACCCAGCTTCCCAGGCTCTGGGAAAAGCGGATCTTGAAGATCTTTTCTCAGGGGTTGTTTCCACGGAGCTGGGGCTAAGCCTGGAGACCCAAACTCACAGGGGAAGAAAAACCACATGGACAAGTCTTTGCTCTCTAGGAGAGCTCTAGTGAACTTCACTCTGTCACGAACATTCTTGATTCATATGGAGACACCCCTATGTGTGAAGCTGCGTACCCAACATGGGGGCACAGAGAGCCTGATTCTCTCTGTGTAGCTTTAAAGATGTCGTTCAAAAAACACCTTGAAAATCCATACAATGCTCTTCCTTACCCGTGACAGAGTTCTCATTGCTGTAGCCCTTGGCAGTTTTTAGAAATCCGCACCCAAACCCTTCTCCAAGTAGTCCTGGGTCCTAGTTCGGAGGAACATGCAATGGCGGAGCTGAGGCCAGTAAGGCACCAGTCAGTTCTCACACACTCTGGCAGCCTGCTCCTCCAGGGGCAGTAAGGCCTCTTTTTCTCTGCAGGAGGCTCGCTTGCCTTGCCTTCTGTGAACTGCGTTTCCCAGTCTGGACGAAAAGCAGTTCCTGGAGGTGTTTTCTCAGGGGTTTCTTCCTCGGAGCTGGGGCGAACATCGGGAACCCAACTCACAGGGAAGGCAAAACCATATGGACAGGTCTATGCTCCATAGCAGAGCTCTAGTGAACCTCATCTCCCAGGAACATTCTCGGCTCCTATAGAGACACCTCTGTGTTTGAAGCTACACACCCAACATAGGGGCAAATGCAGCCTGATTCTCTCCGTGGGGTGCAGATGCTTTGTGGCAAAGCACCTGTTTGAGAATCCATCCGCTTCCACTTCCCTCTCTTTGACAGAGGTGTCTTTTCTGTAGCCTTTGGCAGTTTGGAAAGAAGCAGACCCTTACCCTTCACCAAGTAGGCCCTTGTCCTAGTTTGAACGGAAAGGCGATAGCTGAGCTGAGGCCAATAAGGCGCCAGTCAAGTCTGACATATTCCTGAAGCCTGCTCCTTCATGGAAAATAACGCTAGAATCTAGAAATGTCTTTGCAAGGCTGGCAAAGGACAGTCAGGAACCTCGACCCTGCCTCTGGAATTTCCGTCTTCTGAGCAGATCTGGAGGTCTTCTTTTGGAGAAGCTAACCATTCCTTCCAAAGAGAGGTTTCCAAACACAGGCTAGTTGGCTGCCTCTACTTGCCCGAAGGAGGCTTGCTTGTTCCGCTTCCTGTGAACTCTGCTTCCCGCCTGGGGGAAAAGTGGTTCTTGGAGATCTTTTTTCAGGGGCTATTTCAACGGAGTTGGAGCTGAGCCCGGAGACCCACACGCACAGAGGAAGGCAAAACCACATGGACAAGTCTTTGCTCTGTAGGAGAACTCTAGTTAACCTCAGTATGTGAGGAAAGTCTTGGATTCTACGGGGATACCTCTGTGTGTGGAGCTGCATACCCAACAAGGGGGCACACAGGGCCTGATTCTCTCTTTGCAGCTTTGAAGCTGTCGTTCAAACAACAGCTTGAGAATCCATACAATGCTCTCCCTTACCTCTGAGAGACTTCTCATTGCAGTAGCCCTTGGCAGTTTTTACAAATCCGCACCCAAACCCTTCTCCAAGTAGGCCTGGGTCCTGGTTTGGATGGCCATGCAATGGCGGAGCTGAGGTCAGTAAGGCACCAGTCAGGTGTCACACACTCTGGCAGCCTGCTCCTCCAGGGACAGTAAGGCCTATTTTTCCCTGCGGGAGGCTCGCTTGCCTTGCCTCCTGTGAACTGCGTTTCCCAGCCTGGGCAAAAAGCGGTTCCTGGAGATCTTTTCTCAGGGGCTCTATCCCCAGAGCTGGGGTGGACCTCGGGGACCCATCTCACAGGGGAAGGAAAAACCACATGGACAGGTCTATGCTCTGTAGGAGACGTTAGTGTGTCTCATCTCTTAGGAACATTCTTGGCTCGTACAGAGACACCTCTGTGTGTAAAGCTACACACCGAACATAGGGGCACAGGGAGCCTGATTCTCTCTGTGGGGTGCTGATGCTTTGTGGCAAAGCACCTGTTTGAGAATCCATCCGCTTACGCTTCCCTCGCCTTGACAGAGGTCTCATTGCTGTGTCTCTTGGCACTTTGGAAAGAAGCAGACCCTTACCCTTCACCAAGTAGGCCCTGATCCTAGTTTGAAAGGAAAGGCAATAGCTGAGCTGAGGCCAGTAAGGCACCTGTCAACTCTGACATATTCCCGATGCCTGCTCCTTCATGGAAAATATTGCTAGAATCTAGGAATGTCTTTGCAAGGCTGGCAAAGGGCAGTCAGGAACCTCGACCCCGCCTCTGGAATATCTATCTTCTGAGCAGATCTGGAGGTCTCCTTCTGGAGAAGCTAACCCATTCCTTGCAAATAGAGGCTTCCAAACACAGGCCGGTTGGCTGCCTCTTCTTGCCTGAAGGAGGCTTGCTTTTCCTGCCTCCTATGATCCCTGGTTCCCAGCATGGGGGAAAAGCAGATTCTTGGAGATCTTTGCTCAGGGGTTGTTTCCACGGAGCTGGGGTTGTGCCCAGAGACCCACACATACAGGGGAAGGCAAAACCACAGGAACAAGTCTTTGCTTTCTAAGAGAGCTCTAGTGAACCTCAGTCTTTGACGAACGTTCTTGGCTCCTATGCGGACACCTCTGTGTGTGAAACTGCGTACCCAACATGGCGGCAGAGAGCCTGATTCTCTCTGTGCAGGTTTAATGCTGTCGTTCAGAAAACAGCTTGAGAATCCATACAATTCTCGCCCTTACCTCTGAGAGAGTTCTCATTGCAGTAGCCCTTGGCAGTTTGTAGAAATCTGCACCTAAACCCTTCTCCAAGTAGGCCTGAGTCCCAGTTCGGAGGAACAAGCAATGGCGGAGCTAAGACCAGTATGGCACCAGTCAGTTTTCACACACTCTGGCAGCCTGCTCCTCCAGGGACAGTAAGGCTTCTTTTTCTCTGCAGGAGGCTCACTTGCCTTACTTCCTGTGAACAGCTTTTCCCAGCCTGGGCGAAAAGCGGTTCCTGGAGATCTTTTCTCAGAGGCTGTTTTCTCGGAGCTGGGGTGGACCTCGGGGACCCAACTCACAGGGGAAGGCGAAACCACATGTACAGGTGAGCACTCTGTAGGAGAGCTCTTGTGAGCCTCATCTCTCAAGAACATTCTTGGCTCCTGTAGAGACACCACTGTGTGTGAATCTACACACCCCACATAGGGGCAAAGGGAGCCTGATTCCCTCCGTGGGGTGCTGATGCTTGGTGGCAAAGAACCTTCCTGATAATCCATCCACTTATGCTTCCCTCGCATTTACGGAGGTCTCATTGCTGTAGCCCTCGGCAGTTTGGAAAGAAGAAGACCCTTACCCTTCATAAAGTAGGGCCTTGTCCTACTTTGAATGGAAAGGCAATAGCTGAGCTGAGGCCAATAAGGCGCCAGTCAAGTCTGACATATTCCCAAAGCCTGCTTCTTCAGGAAGATAACTGTAGAATCTAGGAATGTCTTTGCAAGGCTGGCAAAGGGCAGTCAGCACCCTGCACACTGCCTCTGGAATTACCGACTTCTGAACAGATCTGGAGGTCTCCCTTAGGGGAAGCTAACCCATTCTTCCAAATTGAGGCTTCCAAACGCAGGCCGCTTGGCTGCCTCTTGCTCTCTGAATGAGGCCTGCTTTTCCCGCCTCCTATGAACCCCACATCCCAGCCTCTGGGAAAAGCGGATCTTGAAGATCTTTTCTCAGGGGTTGTTTCCACGGAGCTGGGGCCGAGCCTGGAGCCCCAAACGCACAGGGGAAGAAAAACCACATGGACAAGTCTTTGCTCTCTAGGAGAGCTCTAGTGAACTTCACTCTGTCAGGAACGTTCTTGTTTCCTATGGAGACACCCCTGTCTGTGAAGCTGTGTACCGAACATGGAGACACAGAGTCTGATTCTCTCTGTGCAGCTTTGAAGCTGTCGTTCAAACAACAGCTTGAAAATCCATACAATGCTCTTCCTTACCCGTGACACAGTTCTCATTGCTATACCCCTTGGCAGTATTTAGAAATCCATACCCAAACCCTTCTCCTAGTAGGCCTGGGTCCTAGTTCGGAGGAACATGCAATGGCGGAGCTGAGGCCAGTAAGGCACCAGTCAGGTCTCACACACTCTGGCAGCCTGATCGTCCAGGGACACTAAGGCCTGTTGTGCCTTGCAGGAGGCTCGCTTGTGTTACCTCCTGTGAACTGCGTTTGCCAGCCTGGGGGAATAGCGGTCCCTGGAGATCTTTTCTCAGGGGCTCCTTCCCCTGAGCTGGGGCGGACCTCGGGGACCCAACTCACAGGGCAAGGCAAAACCATATGGACAGGTCTATGCTCTGTAGCAGACTTCTAGTGAACCTCATCTCTCAGGAACATTCTTGGCTCCTATAGAGACACTTCTGTGTGTGAAGCTGCGTACCTAACATAGGGGCACAGAGAGCCTGATTCTCTCAGTTCATTTTGACGCAGTCGTTCAGAAAACAGCTTGAGAATCCATAAAATGCTCTCCCTTACCGCTGAGAGAATTCTCACTGCTGTAGCCCTTGGCACTTTGTAGAAATCCGCACCCAAACGCTTCTCCAAATAGGCCTGGGTCCTAGTTCGGAGGAACAGGCAATGGTGGAACTGAGGCCAGTAAGGCAACAGTCAGGTTTCACACACTCTGGCAGCCTGCTCCTCCAGGGACAGTAAGGCCTCTTTTTCTCTGCAGGAGATTCGCTTGCCTTACTTCCTGTGAACAGCGTTTCCCAGCCTCAGCGAAGCGGTTCCTGGAGATCTTTTCTCAGGGACAGTTTCCCCGGAGGTGTGGCGGACCTCGGGGACCCAACTCACAGGGGAAGGCAAAACCACATGGACAGGTCTATGCTCTGTAGGAGAGGTTTAGTGAACCTAATCTCTCAGGAACATTCTTGGTTCCTATAGAGACAACTCTGTGTGTAAAGCTACACTCCCAACATTGGGGAACAGGGATCTTGGTTCTCTCCGTGGGGTGCTGATGCTTTGTAGTAAAGCACCTGCTTGAGAATCCTTTCTCTTAGGCTTCCCTCGCCTTGACAGAGGTCTCATTGCTGTAGCCCTTGGCAGTTTCAAAGAAGAAGACCCTTACCCTTCATAAAGTAGGCCCTTGTCCTAGTTTGAATGGAAAGGCAATAGCTGAGCTGAGGCCAATAAGGAGCCAGTCCCCTCTGACACATTCCCGAAGCCTGCTCCTTCATGAAATATAACTCTAGAATCTTGGAATATCTTTGCAAGGCTGGCAAAGGGCAGTCAGGAACCAGCACCCTGCCTCTGGAATTACCGACTTCTGAGCAGATCTGGAGGTCTCCTTTAGGAGAAGCTAACCCATTCCTTCCAAATAGAGGCTTCAAAACACAGGCAGGTTGGCTGCCTTTCGTGCCCGAAGGAGGCTTGCTTTTCTCTCCTCCTATGAACCCCAGTTCCCAGCCTCTGGGAAAAGCGTATCTTGAAGATATTTTCTCAGGGGTTGTTTCCACGGAGATGGGGCCGAGCCCAGGGCCCAAAGGCACAGGGGAAGGCAAGACCACATGGACAGGTCTATGCTCTGTAGCAGACCTCTAGTGAACCTCATCTCTCAGGAGCATTCTTGGCTCCTACAGAGACATCTCTGTGTGTGAAGCTGCGTACCTAACATAGGGGCACAGAGAGCCTGATTCTCTCTCTTCATTTTGACGCTGTCGTTCAGAAAACAGCTTGAGAATCCATAAAATGCTCTCCCTTACCACTGAGAGCATTCTCACTGCTATAGCCCTTGGCACTTTGTAGAAATCTGCACCCAAACGCTTTTCCAAGTAGGCCTGGGTGCTAGCTCGGATGAACAGGCAATGGCGGAGCTGAGGCCAGTAAGGCAACAGTCAGGTTTCACACACTCTGGCAGCCTGCTCCTCCAGGGACTGTAAGGCCTCTTTTACTCTGCAGGAGATTCGCTTGCCTTACTTCATGTGAACAGCATTTCCCAGCCTCGGCGAAGCGGTTCCTGGAGATCTTTTCTCAGGGACAGTTTCCCCGGAGGTGTGGTGGACCTCGAGGACCCAACTCACAGGGGAAGGCAAAACCACATGGACAGGTCTATGCTCTGTAGGAGAGGTTTAGTGAACCTAATCTCTCAGGAACATTCTTGGCTCCTATAGAGACAACTCTGTGTGTGAAGCTACACTCCCAACATTGGTGCACAGGGAGCTTGATTCTCTCCGTGGGGTGCTGATGCTTTGTGGCAAAGCACCTGCTTGAGAATCCATCCTCTTAGGCTTCCCTCACCTTGACAGTGGTCTCATTGCTGTAGCCCTTGGCAGTTTGCAAAGAAGAAGATCCTTACCCTTCATAAAGTAGGGCCTTGTCCTAGTTTGAATGGAAAGGCAATAGCTGAGCTGAGGTCAATAAGGAGCCAGTCCCGTCTGACACATTCCCGAAGCCTGCACCTTCATGGAAAATAACTCTAGAATCTAGGAATATCTTTCAAGGCTAGCAAAGGACAGTCAGGAACCAGTACCCTGCCTCTGGAATTACCGACTTCTGAGCAGATCTGGAGGTCTCCTTTAGGAGAAGCTAACCCATTCCTTCCAAATAGAGGCTTCAAAACACAGGCAGGTTGGCTGCCTTTCATGCCCGAAGGAGGCTTGCTTTTCTCTCCTCCTATGAACCCCAGTTCCCAGCCTCTGGGAAAAGCGTATCTTGAAGATATTTTCTCAGGGGTTGTTTCCACGGAGCTGGGGCCGAGCCTGGATACCCAAAGGCACAGGGGAAGGCAAGACCACATGGACAAGCCTTTGCTCTTTAGTATAGCTCTAATGAACCTCACTCTGTCAGGATCTTTCTTGATTCCTACGGAGACACACCTGTGTGTGAAGCTGCGGCCACAGAGAGCCTGATTACCCCTGTGCAGCGCTGAGTCTGGGCGGCTAAACAACAGCTTAGGAATGCAGCCTGGGGCGCTTCCCTTCCCTCTGACAGAGCTCTCCTTCGGTCCCTAAGCCCTCTGCAAGTAGGCATGGATCATAGGTGCAAAGGGAAGGGAAGAGCGGAGCTGAGGCCAGTAAGGCGCCCGCCAGTCACGTCTCCCCCACTTCCGCAGTCTGTTCCTTCCCCTGCGCGAAAGCTAGAAGCTGGGAAGGGCTTGGCGAGGCTCGCCCAGGCAGAGCAGCCTCTAGGCCGGGGCTCTGCGATATCGCGCCTGGGCGCAGATCTGGAGCTCCGCCGGAGTGGAAGCTCATTCGGTCCTTCCCAATACAGGCTTGCAAGCACCCGACGGCGGCCTGACTCTATTCTCCCGCGTGCTGGGAGTGGGCTTCCAATCCAGGGCACAGAGCACTGCCTGGAGCTCTCTGCTCAGGGGCTGGTTCCCCTGCACTGGGACTGTGCTAGGGAGCCCAAAGGCACAGGCGAAGGCCCTAAACCACATGCACACGACTCTGCTCTGGAGCTGAGCTCCGGGGAAGCCCAGTCTGTAAGGCGGTTTCTGAACACAAACGGAGGAACACTCTGGCTGTGGAGCTCCCTCCCCATGACAGGGGCACTGGGACCCTGATTCGCTCCGTTCAGCGCTGAGTCTGGGCTACCAAGCAACAGCTTGGGAATGCAACCTGGGGCATTTCCCTTCCCTCAGACAGAGGTCTCCTTGCGGGAGGCTTTCGCAGTTTGCACACCCCCGTGTCCTAAGCCGTCTGCAAGGAGGCCTGGCTCCTAGGTCCAAAGGGAAGGCAAGAGCGGAGCTGAGGCCAGTCAGGAGCCAGTCATGTCGCCCACACTCCCGCAGCCTGCTCCTTTGCAGGCGCAAACGCTAGAAGCTGGGAAGGGCTTGGCGAGGCTCGCCCAGGCAGAGCAGCCTCTCGACAGGGGCTCTGTCCTATCGCGCCTGGGCGCAGGTCTGCAGCTCCGCCGGTGTGGAAGCTCACTCGGTCCTTTCCAATACAGGCTTGCAAGGACCCGCCGGTAGCCTAACTCATCTCTCCCTCGTGCTGGGACTGGGCATCCAGGCCTGGGCACAAAGCACTGCCTGGAGCTCTTTGCTCAGGGGCTGGTTCCCCTACGCTGGGGCTGTGCTAGGGAGCCCAAACGCACATGTCAAGGCCCCAAAACACATCCACACGTCTCTGCTCTGCAACAGAGCTCCGGGGAAGCCCAGTCGGGCAGGCGCTTTCTGGGCACAAAGGGAGGAACACTCTGGCTGTGGAGCTTCCTCCCCAAGACAGGGGCACTAGGACCCTGATTCCCTCCGTTTACCGCTGAGTCTGCATTGCCAAGCAACAGCTTGGGAACGCAGCCTGGGGCGCTTCCCTTCCCTCGGACAGAGCTCTCCTTGCGGTAGGCCTTGGTAGTTTGCATACAATGGGGCCCTAAGCACTCTGCAAGTTGGCCTGGCTCCTAGGTCCAAAGGGCAGGCCAGAGCGGAGCTGAGGCTGTCAGGCTCCAGACACATCTCCCATACTCCTACATCCTGCTCCTACCCGGGCGTGAACGCTAGAACCTGGGAAGGTACATGGACCGTGCAGGGGCGGGGCGAACGCGGGCGGTGTGGGGCGGGGGTCGGCTTCTGGCGGGGGTGGGGGCGGGCTTCCCAGTTGTGCTCTCGGAGGTGGACACTGAGGCTGAAAACGCCCCGGGAGCGCACCCGGGACTGGGTAAACCCGGGATGCGCGGGTCGAGATTCCGATGGTTTTAGGTGGGGGTCAGTCCCAGTTGTGCTCCCGGGGGTCCACTGCGGCTGGGAACGCGCAGGGAGCGCGGCAGGGGCGGGGCTAACCCTGGGGGCGCGGGGCGGGGGTCGGCTCATGGGGGGGATGGGGAGGGGTTCCCAGTTGTGCTCTCAGGGGTTGCAACTGCGGCTGGGAACGACCATTTCATCCGCTCCTGGGTCCCCAAGGATCGCCATCCCGTGGGTGCAGTGGAGGGCTGCGGACCACAGGTAAGGGAACTGGGACTGAGTGGAGCAGGGAACCAAGTATTCCGCCGTCTGTTGGCACATTCTCGGAGCTCCCCAACCTGGCGGTCGCAGAAAAGCCTTGCCTTTGGGGTCAAGGCCTTTACCGCTCCACCCCTCTGCTGAAAAATCTCAGAGTCTGCGCGGTTCTTCCAAGCAGCCTAGTGTCCGCTGGAAGTCCAAGGGACAGATCACTGAACTCTGGCCGGCTGGCCCAGCCCTGCTTCTGGCACTTTGTAAGCCAGCGGGCCCTTGAGCACCTGCTGGGATGGGAAAGGGAAGGGTCCATGGATTGCACCCTAGAAACTTAGTAGGGTGCATGGATTTCAAACCCTGGTGGCCGCCCAGGCAGCAAAGAAGGGGGTGGGCACCTTGCTGCCCTTTCATGGCAGAATCTGTGGTTGTCCAGCTGCGTGGGCCTTTTCATGAGGACCCTGTGCAATAAAAGTTTGGTGTTTTGGAACTGAATAATTAGAACGTGTAAAAGCTTTAAATTATGTGGTGGTGTAATTAAAAAACCAAACAAAACAAAACCAAGCTCAAAGTGTTTTGCAAATGGAGGTTTAAATATTGAAGGACTGTATTCCTTGCACTGTGGCATTCTATCAAGAAGTGTGCAGGATTTTTTTTTTTTTTTAAGAAAAGTGTTCGAAGTGAGGGAAACAGGAAACCCAGAGGTGCCCCTGTATTTTGGGGAAGGCCTTAGGAGGTCACTTGGAAATGCTGCTGGCTGTGCGGGAGCAGGGCAGATGGGCTGTGCAGGCTTGTCCTTTGCATGCATGTTCTTGTGTGTGGAAACCCAGCTCGGAGCCATCTCCTGATGTGTAAGAATTTCGCAGACAAACCTTGAGCTAAGCAATGCATTTTTTCCTAAGAAAATGTTTGTCTTAAGCGATGTAAATATCCTATGTATTTCCGCTAGACTCTGGCTTCAGGTCGGTTCCCCCAAAAGGCTCAGAAGCGATTTGAACAAAACAGCATGTTTTCCTCCTAGCTTGTTCTCCTTATCTATGTTAAGGAAATGATATATTTGCCTGCAATACTGCCTTTCTTCAAGATTCATGTCAATCAAGTTTTGGCCCGGGATGACTCACCTGCTGCCAATATTATCTCAATGCATGTCGTGGGGGAGGGGCCTGGTGCCATTCCCTGAAACAGTTCCTTTCTTTCCTTAGCTGACTGCTAGTGCCTGTAGAATATCTGGCTAAAGACCAGCAGGGGGTACTCTTACTACCCCCCCCCACCCCGCCTCGAGTCTAAGTCAGCAGCTTTCTCTATCTCTTTAGTACTTTAATAACACTTGATGACACAAAAGCTCTGAGCGATCAAATCATATCAAATCTTCATTTCAGATTGAAGATGCATTCCATGGTATTGCCATCTTAAGTCTTTCCATCGTTATGGAATATCTGTCCATGTATTCAGGATAGTTTTCAGCCAGGGTGTATAATTTCCAGTGTGCCAGTCTTGTCATCCTCGTTACATCCATGGCAAAGTGTTTTATTCATGTTGATATTATTGAAAGGGAATTTTTTAAAATTCCTTTTCAGATTATTATCTGCTAATGTATACAGATAAAACTGTGTAATCATTCATTTTTATCAGTTTGGACAGCTTGATAGTTGTCTTTAATTTCTTTACTTTCTGACACTTTAAGATTATCCTGGGACACATATGTAATGCCTCACCCCTAAATTCAGACATGTGTTCAAAGAACTTCTGTCCTTTTATTTATTTATTTATTCTTTAACATTGAAATCGTTTTGACTATGCTGGGTGTTTGTTGCTAGAAGGAAGTAGCTAGGACCTCTGGACTGCAGTCTCTCATCTCTTGCTGACCTCTTGTTGACCTCTGCAGAATCCTGGTAGGTGGGAGCTTGTTAGTTCCTTGTTCCTTATCAGAACCTCCTGTGGTAAGTGTTTTTCTCTTCTCTGTTGCCTGGTAAGGGTGGGTGGTCATGGGCATCCCAAAGTTGGCTAGAAGTCAATTATTTAGGCAGGCTTGTGCATAGATATGGGAGAAGGCAATGGCACCCCACTCCTGGAAAATCCCAAGGACGGAGGAGCCTGGCAGGCTGCAGTCCATGGGGTGGCTAAGAGTCGGACACCACTGAGCGACTTCATTTTCACTTTTCACTTTCATGCATAGGAGGAGGAAATGGCAACCCACTACAGTGTTCTTGCCTAGAGAACCCCAGGGACTGCGGGGCCTGGTGGGCTGCCATCTATGGCGTGGCACAGGGTCAGCCTCGACTGATCCACTTAGCAGCTGCAGCAGCAGCAGCAGCAGTGCATAGATATCAAAGGGGATGAGAACAGTCAGGTAGGATCACATATGTCACCGTGAAACAATACTTCTCCTCTTAGCCAAAGCTAACAAAAGATTTCTGTTCTAGGTCAACCTAGAAGAGATCACTTAAGAGGTAAAGAAACTTAAACTCCATTAGCAAAGGCAGTTCAACATCTCAAGAAAACTTGTGCTAGGCACAAAACTCTTTTCTGGGGGCCTACTTTCCCTACAACCTCCTTATCCCATTCTGTACCCATTCCTTTGCTTCTGCCGTCCTGAAAATGCCACCTGTAAGACAGAACTACTTCGTTTTCCTTCTTAAAGTGTGATTGCATTCCATACATTCTTGTAATAACAAGTCATACATTTCCCTTCAGCAACCAAGAACTGACTCTTATATTGGCATTTGATAGATTGGTGAGCATACCTATCAGTGATAATAGCGCCCACCCCGCTTCCTGCAAGAACAGAACAAAACAAAACAAAACAAAAAAATTGCTTTCTTACATTTAATATGTTCGGATGGTGCCAGTCACTATTCATGCAGAGTCAAAAATGTCTTTTGTTTCTGTGTAAAAGGGAGGTCCTTTCAAGTCGTGAATGTTTAAGAAGTTTCATTTATTTGGAAGTGACCTAGCTATTCAATACACTGTCGTCACTTAGTTTAGCACCAGGATAGAAACTCAGGTAACCAAAACACCTGGAGGAACGATTGTAAGTTCAGTTCAGTTCAGTTTCTCAGTCGAGTCTGACTCTTTGGGACCCCGTGGCCTGCAGGACGCCAGGCTTCCGTGTCCATCACCAACTCCAGGGGCTTGCTCAAACTCATGTCCATCGAGTCAGTGATGCCATCCAACCATCTTATCTTCTGTCATCCCCTTCTCCTCTGCCTTCAATCAAGACTATGAGAGGCGGATATTTTAGAGTATAATTATTGTTAAGAGTTTATCTAAAAGCTCATATCACATTTACATTTTTTACATTGGTTGTTGCTGTTTCCAGGTACTTTCTTGCTGACAAGCTTGTGACACATATAACAATAGAGCAATTTTTACCTTAGAATAAACCTAGGCACTATGAACATGTTGTGCTTAATGTTGTTGACTCTTAGACATGTCTATAATGGAGGAGCAAAACCAAAAATACTAGATATTTAATATTGACTAGTTCCCAGTTCACGGGACTCTGACATTCATTTAGGTCAATGTTTTCTTGTATTTCCAGCACTTTGATTTGGAAGGACTGACTTGTCTTGAGACCATTGATATCAGAACACAGAACTTGAGCAATATTATCAAAAAACACAAGGCTCACACTGACACATACCTTAATCCAAACAGACAGACAAGACATCTTCCAGGTTTCCGCCTGAGATTTAAAATATTTCTTTGAGCCAGTCTTCTGGGGAGTGGGGGGATGGGGGTGGCAGTGAGGCAGGCTTGGGTAACAAGCTAATTGTTGGTCATTGCATATGCAAAGAACCAGCTTTCCGGGTTCCAAGGAAAAAAGTTTCCTTGGTAACCAACTTTGTCTGGTTCTATAGAATATCATGGCCCTCCTAGGTCAGGTCATCTTGCCTTTCTGTAGTCCTCGTTTTATCCCTAAATCATAGACAGCTTGGATTGTCTCTGTGGGGTGTATGTATTGTCCTCATGTTTGACCTGGCGGCAGCAGCGAGGTCCGAGAGCCTCTCCTGGAACCGGGCGTGGGGACGGGGCTCACCAGGAGCCACTGGTGAAGGTGGGCAGCGCCCCTGGAGCGCGGCAGGGGCGGGGCAAACCCGGGCGGCGCAGGGCGGGTGTTGGCTCCTGGCGGGGGTGGGGGAGGGCTTCCCAGTAGTGCTCTCGGAGATGGCCACTGCGGCTGGAAACGCGCCGGGAGCGCACCCAGGGCGGGGTAAACCTGGGCTGCACAGGTCGAGATTCCGCTCGCTGTGGGTGGGTGGTCGGTCCCTGTTGTGCTCCCGGGGGTCGCCAATGTGGCTGGGAACCCGCCGGGAGCCCGACAGGGCCGGGGCGAAACCTGGCGGCGCGGGGCGGGGTGGGGGGTCCGTTCCCAGCGGGGGTCGACTCCTGGCGGGGGTGGTGGAGGGCTTCCCACTTGTGCTCTCGGGGTTGCCATTGCGGCTGGGAATGCCCATTTCGTGAACTCCTGGATCCCCAAGGATCGGCATCCATTGGCCACAGCAGAGGGGTGCGGAACACAGGTAAGGGAACGGGGACTGCCTGGAGCAGGGAACCATGTATTCCGCCCTGTGTTGGCACAGTCTCAGAGCTCCCCAACCTGGCGGTCGCAGGAAGGCCTCGTCTTTGGGGTCAAGGCCTTTACCACTCCACCCCTCTGCTGAAAAACCTCAGAGTCTGGGCGGTTTTCCCAAGCAGCCTAGTGTCCGCTGGAAGTCCAAGGGACAGAACCCTGAATTCTGGCCAGCTGGCCCAGCCCTGCTTCTGGCACTTTGTAGGCCAGCGGGCCCTGGAGCACCTGCTAGGATGGGAAAGGGAAGGGTACGCGAATTGCACCCTGGTGGCCGCCGAGGCAGCAAAGAAGTGGGGAGGGCACCTTACTGCCCTTTAATGGCAGACAGAATCTGTGGCTGTCCTGCTGCGTGGGCCTTTTCATGGGGACCTTGTGCAATAACAGTTTACCGGTGACCTTAGGGAACTTCCCAGTGTGCTTCTGACAGATGAAGGATGCTGTGGAGTTGGCGGGGCCTCTCAGGACTCCGCTGGGTTTGGCGCAATGGAAGAGGGCCTCATCTCCAGGGAAGGCAAGAACCTCAGGCTTCCTCTCCGTTTTGGACTCCGACCGCAGGGTCCTTGCAGAGTTGGGACAAGAGAGTCAGGAATCGTCTTGTCTGAGGAAGGGAACTCCGCTTGCCTCTTGAGGTGCTCAGGGGGTCTCAGGCCCCTTGTTGAGCTGTGTGTGGAACCTGCGGGTGTTTCTGGACCATGCACAACAGTGACAGTGCCCCTTCGTGTTGTGCCTTCACCCACTGGCTTGCCTTCGAAGAGGTGTCCGGGCCTCGGGTTCTTTTCAAGAGCAGACAGGGAAATTGGGGTCTTTCGGCATGTGGGACCACCCACGGGGCTAGTCTCAAATTTCCTAGTGAGGCCGGCTTCATCCTGAGGTGTGCCGGGAAGGCCGGGGACCCTTCAAGACAACGCAGGGGGATCGACTCTCCTGTCGCGGTCAGGAGGGGAGAAGGGGCTCGGATGAAGTGGGGCTGGAACCCTCGGTGTTACCCTCGAGGGAAACCGGCGTGTGAGGGACTTTTGGGGGATGCATGAAAGGAGTCAGGTACCGTTTCGCACTTCAGGACAGAACCTAGGACTTCCCTTGAGACGCCGTAGCGGGCAAGTGCCTCATCTTGCGAAGACGTTGGAACCATATGGATTTTCTCGAGTTGCGGCGGGATTCTAGAGTTACGACGGGGATTTCAGGCTTCCTCTTGTATTGGCCCCGAGAAGCCTAATCTTCCATTCGAGTTGCGAGGGAAAGCAGGGGGTTGCACTCGAGTCACTGCAGAGCCAAAGAGACCTCATCTAGGTCTGTGTCCGGGACTTAACGTTCCTCTCAAGGGAAGACAGGGATCTCAGGGTGGCGTTCCAGACTCCCCCGGGGAGTCAGGCCTCGTCCGGAGGGCAAGAAAAGGATGCCGCTCTCCTCTCAAGTCGCGACGCAGATCTCTTGGAGCCCACTGAGTGGCCTCAAGGGAGTCAGGCCTCCTCTTCAGTTTGGAGAGAGGACTCAGGATTGCGCTCTGGGTAAGGCAGGAAAAGAAGGCCCTCACCTCGCGAGGACGGGGGCTTCTCAGGGGTTTCCTCGAGCTGCAGCGCCCGTGGGGGTTTTCTCACGAGGCAAAACGAGGATCTCAGGGAGCCTCTCGTGCGGTGCCAGGGAAGTCAGGTCTCCGTGCCCGTGGCGAGGGGGAGCGCGTCATGGCTCTCGAGTCACGGGAGGGGACTAGGGCCATGAGACGCGTTGAAGAAGGACTCTCGAGGTCTTTCTCAGGGGGCGGCGGGAAACACTCGTTCCCTCGCCTTCTGCAAGAGACCTTAGGGAACTTCCCAGGGTGCCTCTGAGAGGCGAGGCATCCTGTGGAGTTGGCGGGGCCTCTTGGGACTCCGCTGGGCCTTGCGCAACGGAAGAGGGCCTCACCTCGAGGGGAGGCAGGAACCTCAGGCTTCCTCTCCGTTTCGGACTCCGACCGCAGGGTCCCTGCAGAGTTGGGACAGGAGAGTCAGGCCTCGTCTTGTCTGAGGAAGGGAACCCCGCTGGCCTCTCGAGTTGCTCAGGGGGTCTCAGGCCCCTCGTTGAGCTGTGTGTGGAACCCGCGGGTCTTTGCAGACGATGCACGGGGGTGGCAGTTCCCCTTCGTGTTGTGCCTTCACCCACAGGGTTGCCTTCGAAAAGGGGTCCGGGCCTCGGGTCCTTCTCAAGAGCACACCGGGCAATCGGGGGCGTTCGGCATGTGGCACCACCCACGTGGCACGTCTCGAATTTTCTCGTGAGACCGGCCTCCTCCTGAGGTGCGCCGGGAAGGCCGGGAACCCCTTCCAGACCACGCAGGGCAATCGACGCTCCTGTCGCAATCAGGAGGGGAGAAGGGGCTCAGAGGAAGCGGTGCCGGGACCCTCGGTGTTCCCCTCGAGCGAACCCGGCGTGTCGGGGAACTTTTGGGGTCGCATGAAGGCTGTCACGGACCGTTTCGCCCTTCAGGGCGGAACAGGGGACTTCCCTTGAGACGCCGTCGCGGGCAAGGGCCTCATCTTGCCAAGAGGTGGGAACCACGTGGTTTTTCTCAAGTTGAGTCGGCATTCTCGAGTTACGACGGGGATCTCAGGCTTCCTCTTGGGTTGGCCCTTGCGAAGCCCAATCTTCCCCTCGAGTTGCGAGGGAAAGCTGGGGGTTGCGCTCGAGTCACTGCAGGGCCCAAGAGACCTCACCACGGCGTGGTTCCGGGACCTATTATTCCTCTCCAGGGAAGGCAGGGATCTCAAGGTTGCATTCCATGCTCCCCCGGGGAGTCAGGCCTCGTCTCGAGGGGAAGCCAAGGACTCCGCTCTCCTCTTGAGTCGCGACGCAGGTCTCTGGTAGCCCCCTGAGCGTCCTCAAGGGAGTCCAGCCTCCTCTTCCGTTTGGAGACAGACCCGGGATTGCTCTCCAGGCCATGCAGGAAAAGAAGGCCCTCTGCTCACGAGGACGGGGTGTCTCAGGGGTTGCCTCGAGCTGTGGCGCCCGTAGGGGTTTTCTCCCTAGGCACGATGAGGATCTCAGGGAGCCTCTCGTGCGGCACCAGGGAAGTCAGGTCTCCATGCACGTGGCGAGGGGGAGCGCGTCATGGTTCTCGAGTCACGGGAGGGGACTAGGCCTCGAGACGCGTTGAAGAAGGACTCTCGAGGTCTTTCTCAGGGGGCGGCGGGAGATCCTCGTTTCCCTCGCCTTCTGCCGGGGACCTTAGGGAACTTCCCAGGGTGCCTCTGAGAGGCAAGGGATCCTGTGGAGGGGGCGGGGCCTCTCGGGACTCCGCTGGGTCTGGCGCAACGGAAGAGGGCCTCACCCGAGGGGAGGCAGGAAGCCCAGGCTACTTCTCCGTTTCAGACTCCGACCCTAGGGTCCCTGCAGAGTTGGGACAGGAGAGTCAGGCCTCGTCTTGTCTGAGGAAGGGAACCCCGCTTGCCTCTCGAGTTGCTCAGGGGGTCTCAGGCCCCTCGTCGAGCTGTGTGTGGAACCCGCGGGTCTTTGCGGACGATGCACGGGGGTGGCAGTGTCCCTTCGTGTTGTGCCTTCACCCACAGGGTTTCCTTCGAAGAGCGGTCCGGGCCTCGGGTCCTTCTCAAGAGCGGACCGGGGAATCGGGGGCGTTCGGCATGTGGCACCACCCACGTGGCTCGTCTCGAATTTCCTCGTGAGCCCGGCCCCATCCTGCGGTGCGCCGGGAAGGCCGGGAACCCTTTCCAGACAACCCAAGGGAATCGCCTCTCCTGTCGCGATCAGGAGGGGAGAGGGGGCTCAGAGGAAGCGGTGCTGGGACCCTCGTTGTACCCCTCCAGGGAATCCGGCCTGTCGGGGAAATTTTGGGGGTCGCATGAAGGCTGTCAGGGACCGTTTCCCCCTTCAGGGCCCAACAGGGGACTTCCCTTGAGACGCCGTCGCGGGCAAGGGCCTCATCTTGCGAAGAGGTGGGAACCACGTGGTGTTTCTCGAGTTGAGGTCTTTTACGGGTTGGGGCAGGAAACCCTTGGTTCCCTCGACTTGTGCCGGTGATCTCAGGAAGGTCTCAGGGTGCCTCTGAGAAGTCAGGGATACTGAGCAGTTGGGAGGGGTCTCTCGGGACTCCACTGGGTTCGGTGCAATGGAAGAGGGCCTCATCTCAAGTGGAGGCAGGAAAATCATGTTTCCTCTCCTGACTTCCCCTGGGCCAGATCTGACTCGGATCGCAGTTTCGCTGCAGAGTTCGAACAGGAGAGTCAGGCCTCGTCTTGTGTGGAGGAATGGAACTCTGCTTGCCTCTCCAGTTGTTCACGGGGTGACAGGTCACTTCTCGAGCTGTGTGTGGTACCTGCGGGTTTCTCAGGATGATACCCAGGGGTGTCAGTGCCCCTTCGTGTTGTGCCTTCATCAAAAGGGTTATCTTCAAAGAGGTGTCCGGGCATCAGGATCTTATCAAGAGCGGACCGGGAAATCGGGGTCTTTCGGCATGTGTCACCATCCACGTGGCTATGTCTCGAATATCCTCGTGAGACCGGCCTCATCCTGAGATGCACCGGGAAAGGCGGGAACCCCTTCAAGACAAAACAGGGGAATCGACCCTCCTGTCGCGATCAGGAGGGGAGAAGGGGCCCAGATGTAGTGGTGCCGGGAACCTCGGTGTTCTCCTCGAGTCAGACTGGTGTGTTGAGGAACTTTTGAGGGCGCATCAAGGGTGCCAATACCGTTTCGCACTTCAAGACGGAACGTGGGACTTCTCTTGAGACGCTGTAGGGGGCAAGGGCCTCATCTTGGGATGACGGGGGAACCACGTGGCGTTTCTCGAGTTGTGGCGGGATTCTCGAGTTTCGACGGGGAATACAGTCTTCCTCATGTGTTGGGCCAGGGAAGTCCTATCTTCCATTCGAGTTTCAAGGGAGAGCTGGGGATTGCTCTCGAGTCACTGCAGGGCAAAATAGACCTCATCTAGGCTTGTGTCCAGGACTTAATGCTCGTCCCTAGGGGCGACAGCGATCTTGGGGTTGCATACCAGACTCACCCAGGGAATCAGGCCTCGTCTCGAGGGGAAGCAAAGAACTCCGCTGTCCTTTTGAGTCGCCATGGGTATCTCTTGGAGCCCACTGTGTGCCCTAAAGGGAGTCAAGCCTCCTGTGGTGTTTGGATAGAGGACTCGGGATTCCTCTCCAGGCCATGCAGGAAAAGAAGGCCCTCATCTCGCGATGATGGCGGCGTCTCGTGGGTTTTCTACACTGCTGCGCTAGTGCCGGGTTTCTGACGAGGTACGAGAGGGAGCTCAGGGAGCCTCTCGTGTGGCGCCAGGGAAGTCAGGTCCCCATGAGATGGCTAGGGGGAGCTCGTCATTGCTCTCGAGTCATGGTAGGGTAATCGGGCCTCAAGACGGGTTGAAGAAGGACTCTCGAGGTCTTTCTCGGGTCACTGCATAAAACCCAGGGTTCCCTTGACTTGTGCCTGCGACCTCAGGGAGCTTCTCAGAGTGCCTCTGAGAAGTCAGGGATACTGTGCAGTTTGGAGGGGCCTCTCGAGACTCCTCTGCATTTGGTGGAATGTAAGAGGGACTCATCTCGAGTTGAAGCAGGAACCTCAGTGTTCCTCTCCATTTCTGACTCAGATCGCAAGGTCCCTGCATGTTGGTACAGGAGAGTCAGGCCTCGTCTTTTCTGGAGGATGGGACTCCTCTTGCCTCTCGAGTTGTTCTCGAGGTGACAGGCCACTTGTCGAGCTGTGTGTGTAACCTGCCCGTTTTTCCGGATGATGCACAGGTGTGTTAGTGCCCCTTCGTGTTGTACCTTCATACTCAAGGCTGCCTTCCAAGAGGTGTCCGAGCATCGGATTCTTATCAAGAGCGGACCGGGAAATTGGAGTCTTTCAGCAAGTGGCACCACCCACAAAGCTACGTATCGAATTTCCCCATGAGACCGGCCTCATCCTGAGTTGTGCAGGGAAGGTCGGGCCCCCTTGCAGACAAAGCAGGGGAATCGACCCACCGGTCACGATCAGGAGGGGAGAAGGGGCTTAAATGAAGTGGTGCCGGGAACCTCGGTGTTCCCCTTG
Source organism: Bubalus kerabau (assembly GCF_029407905.1). Lineage (NCBI taxonomy): Eukaryota > Metazoa > Chordata > Mammalia > Artiodactyla > Bovidae > Bubalus > Bubalus kerabau. The sequence continues at coordinate 289,020 of NC_073644.1, read as the reverse complement.
AGTGAGACCGGCGTGTTGGGGGACTTTTGGGGTCGCATCAAGGGTGCCAAGTACCGTTTCGCATTTCAAGACGGAACCTGGGACATCTTTTGAAACGCTGTAGCGGGCAAGGGCCTCATCTTGCGATGACGGGAGAACCACGTGGTTTTGCTCGAGTTGCGGCGGGATTCTCGAGTTATGACCGGGAATTTAGGCTTCCTCTTGTTGGCCTTGAAATCCAATCTTCCATTCGGGTTGCGAGGGGGAGCTGGGGATTGCGCTAGAGTCACTGCAGGGCAAAAGAGACCTAATCTAGGCTTGTGTCCAGGATCTAACGTTGCTCTCCAGGGGCGACAGGGATCTCGGGTTTGCATTCCAGACTCATCCGGGGCATCAGTTCTCACCTCGAGGGTAAGCAAAGAATTCCGCTCTCGTCTCGAGTCGCGATGGGTATCTCTTGGAGCCCACTGTGTGTACTAAAGGGAGTCAAGCCTCCTGTGGAGTTTGGAGAGAGGACTCGGGATTGGACTCCAGGCCATGCAGGAAAAGAAGGCCCTCATCTCGAGATGACGGTGGCGTCTCGTGGGTTTTCTCGAGCTGCGGCGCCAGTGTGGGGTGTCTCATGAAGTACCACGGGGATCTCAGGGAGCCTCTTGTGTGGCGCCAGGAAAATCCAGTATTCCATTCGAGTTGCAAGTTAGAACTGGGGATTGCTCTCCAGTCACTGCAGGGCAAAATAGACCTCATCTACGCTTGTGTCCAGGACCTAGTGTTCCACTACTGGGCCGACAGGGATCTCAGGGTTGCATTCTCGACTCACCCGGAGAGTCAGGCCTCGTCTTGAGGGGAAAGAAAGGACTCCGCTCTCCTGTCGAGTCGCGACGGGTATCTCTTGGAGCCCACTGCATGGCGTAAAGGGAGTGAAGCCTCCTATGGTGTTTGGAGAGATGACTCGGGATTGTTTTCCTGGCCATGCAGGAAAAAAGGCCCTCATCTCGCGATGACGGGGGCATCTCGTGGGTTTTCTCCAGCTGCGGCGCCAGTATCAGATTTCTCACGAGGTACAACGGGGAGCTCAGAGAGCCTCTCGTGTGGTGCTAAGGACGTCAGGTCTCCGTGCGTGTGGTGAAGGGGAGTGCGTGATTGCTCTCGAGTCATAGTAGGCGAATCGAGCCTCAAGACGCATTGAAGAAGGACTCTTGAGGTCTTCCTCGGGTTGCGGCAGGGAACCCTGGGTTCCCTTGATTTGTGTCGGTGACCTCAGGCAACTTCTAAGGGTGCCTCTGAGAAGTCAGGGACACTGTGGATTTGGGAGGGGCCCTTCGTTACTCAACTGGGTTTGGTGCAATCGAAGAGGGCCTCATCTCGAATGGAGGCAGGAACCTCAGGGGTCCTCTCCATTTCTGACTCGGGTCGCAGGGTACCTGCAGAGTATGGACAAGAGAGTCACGCCTCGTCTTCTGTGGAGGAATGGATTTCCCCTTGCCTTTCGAGTGGTTCACGGAGTGACAGGCCACTTGTTGAGCTGAGTGTGGAACCTGCGGGTTTTTCCGGACGATGCACGGGGGTGTCAGTGCCCCTTCGTGTTGTGCCTTCATCCACAGGGTTGCCTTCAAAGAGGTGTCTGGGCATCGGGTTCTTTTCAAGAGCGTACCGGAAAATTGGGGTCTTTCAGCATGTGGTACCACCCACGAGGCTACGTCTCGAATTTCCTCGGGAGACCGGCCTCATCCTGAGGTGCGCCGCGAAGCTCGGGAACCCCTTGCAGACAAAGCAGGGGAATCGACCCACCGCTCGCGATCAGAAGGGGAGAAGGGGCTCAGATGAAGTGGTGCCGGGAACCTCGGTGGTCCTCTCGAGTGAGACCGGTATGTCACGGCACTTTTGAGGTCGCATCAAGGGTGCCAAGTACAGTTTCGCACTTCAAGACGGAACGTGGGAATTCTCTGGAGATGCTGTAGCGGGCAATGGCCTCATATTGCGATGACGAGGGAAACACGTGGTTTTTCTCGAGTTGAGGCGGGATTCTCGAGTTACAACGGGGAATTCAGGCTTCCTCTTGTGTTGGCCCAGGAAGTCCAGTCTTCCATTCAACTTGTCAGAGAGAGCTGGGGGTTGCTCTCGAGTCACTTCAGGGCAAAGAGTCCTCATCTAGGCTTGGGTCCAGGACGTAATGTTCCTCTCCAGGGGCAACAGGGATATCCGCGTCGCATTCCAGTCTCACCCGGTGGGTCACGCCTCGTCTCGAGTGGAAGCAAAGGACTCCACTATCCTCTCGAGTCGCGACACGTAACTCTTGGAGCCCAATGAGTGGCCTAAAGGGAGTCAAGCGTCCTGTGTAGCTTGGACAGAAGGTTCAGGCTTGATCTGCATACCATGCAGTTAAAGATGGCCCTCCTCTCGTGATGACGGGGGCGTCTCATGGGTTTTCTCGAGCTGCGACGCCAGTGTGGGGTTTCTCACGAGATATGATGGGGAGTTCAGGGATCCTCTTGTGCACCACCAGAGAAGCCTGACTCCATGCGTGTGGCCAGGCAGATCGCTTCATTGCTCTCGAGTCATGGGAGGGACTAGGGCCTCAAGAGGCATTTAAGAAGGACTCTCAAGGTCTTTCTTGGGTTGGGGCGGGAAACACTCATTTCCCTCGACCTCTACAGGGGACCTTAGGGAACTTCCCAGGTGCCTCTGAGAGGTGAGGCATACTGAGGAGTTAGAGGGGCCTCTCGGGACTCCACTAGGTTTGACGAAATGAAAGAGGGCCTCATCTCGATTGGAGGCAGGAACCTCAGGCTTCCTCTCCATTTCTGACTCCGACCGCAGGGTCCCTGCAGAGTTGGGAAAGGAGAGTCAGGCCTCGTCTTGTCTGAGTAACGGAACTCTGCTTGCCTCTCGAGTCGTTCAGGGGGTCTCAGGGCCCTTGACAAGCTGTGTGTGGAACCTGCGGGTGTTTCCAGAAGATGCATGGGGGTGTCAGTGCCCCTTCGTTTTGTGCCTTCCCCCATAGGGTTTCCTTCAAAGAGGTGTCCGGGCATCGGGTTCATTTCAAGAGCGGACCGGGAAATCGGGGTCATTCTGCATGTGGCACCACCCACGTGGCTCATCTCGAATTTCCTCGTGAGACCAGCATCATCCTGAGGTGCGCCGGGAAGGCCGGGAACACCTTCCACTCAAAGTAGGGGAATCGATTCTCCTGTCGCGATCAGGAGGGGAGATGGGGCTCAGATGAAGTGGTGCCGGGACCCTCGGTGTTCCACTCGAGGGAACCCGGCGTTTCAGGGAACTTTAGGGGTCGCATCAAGGGAGCCAAGTACCGTTTCCCACTTCAGGACGGAACATGGGACTTCCCTGGAGACGCTGTAGCGTACAAGGGCCTCATCCTGTGAAGACGTTGGAACCACGTCGTTTTTCTCGAGTTGTATCGGGATTCTCGAAAACGGCAGGAATTTCAGGTCTCTCTTGGGTTGGACCTGGGAAGCCCAATCTTCAATTCGAGTTGCGATGGAAAGCTGGGGGTTCTGCTCGAGTCACTACAGGGCCAAAGAGACCTCATCGAGGCGTGTGTCCAGGACCTAATATTCCTCTCAAGGGAAGACAGGGATGCCGGGTTTCCATTCCAGACTCCCCCGGAGACTCAGGACTGGCGTGGAGGGGAAGCAAAGGACTCCGCTTTCCTCTCAAGTCGCGACACGGATCTCTTGGAGCCCACTGAGTGGACACAAGGGTGTCGAGCCTCCTCTTCAGTTTGGAGAGAGGACTCGGGATTGCTCTCCAGGCCAGGCAGGAAAAGAAGGCCCTCATCTCGCGAGGACGGGGGCATCTCATGGGTTTCCTCAGGCTGCTGCGCCCATGGGGGTTTTCTCACGAGGCACGACGAGGACCTCAAGGAGCCTCTCGTGCGGCGCCAGGGAAGTCAGGTCTCCATGCGCATGGCGAGGGGGAGCTGGTCATCACTCTCGAGTCATGGGAAGCGGCTAGGTCCTCAAGAGGCGTTGAAGAAGGACTCTCGAGGTCTTTCTCGGGTTGCGGCGGGAAACCCTCATTTCCCTCGACTTCTGCAGGGAACCTTAGGGAACTTCCCAGGGTGCCTCTGAGAGGTGAGGGATGCTGTGTAGTTGGCAGGGCCTCTCGGGACTCTGCTGGGTTCGGCGCAATGGAAGAGGGCCTCATCTCGAGGGGAGGCAGGAACCTCAGGCTTCCTCTCGGTTTCGGACTCCGACTGCACGGTCCCTGCAGTTTTGTGACAGGAGAGTCATGCCTCGTCTTGTCTGAGGAATGGAATTCTGGTTGCCTCTCGAGTTGTTCCGGGAGTCTCAGGCCCCTTGTCGAGCTGTGTGTAGACCCTGCGGGTTTTTCCGGATGATGCACGGGGGTGTCAGTGCCCCTTCGTGTTGTGCCTTCACCCACAGGTTTGCCTTCGAAGAGGTGTCCGGGCATCGGGTTCTTATCAAGAGCGGACCGGAAAATCAGGGTCGTTCGGCACGTGGCACCTCACAAGTGGCTAGTCTCGAATTTCCTCCTGAGACCGGCCTCATCCTGAGGTGCGCCAGGAAGGCCGGGAACCCCTTCCAGACCACGCAGGGGAATCGACTCTCCTGTCGCGATCAGGAGGGGAGAAGGGGCTCAGATGAAGTGGTGCCGGGACCCTCGGTGTTCCCCTCGAGGGAACCCAGCATGTCGGGGAACTTTTGCGGTCGCATCAAGGGTTTCAAGTACCGTTTCGCACTTAAGGACGGAACATGGGACTTCCCTGGAGACACCGGGAACTTCGGTGTTCCCCTGGAGTGAGACCGGTATGTTGGGGAACTTTGGGGTCGCATCAAGGGTGCCAAGTAGCATTTCGAACTTTAAGATGGAACGTGGGACTTCTCTTGAGACTCTAGCTGGCAAGGGCCTCATATTGCGATGAAGGGGGAACCACATGGTTTTTAAGACTTGAGGCTGAATTCTCGAATTACGATGGGAAATTTACACTTCCTCTTGTGTTGACCGTGGGAAGACCAATCTTCCATTCAAATTGTGAGGGAGAGATGGAGGTTGCTCTCGAGTCACTGTAGGGCAAAATAGACCTCATCTAGGCTTGTGTCTAGGACATAATGTTCCACTCCAGGGGCGACAGTGATCTCGGGGTTGCATTCCAAACTCACCCGGGGAGTCAGGCCTCGTCTCGAGGGAAGCAAAGGACTCCGCTCTCCTCTCGAGTCGCACCGGGTATTTCTTGGACCCAACTGAGTGGCCTAAAGGGAGTCAATACTCCTGTGAAGTTTGGAGAGAGGACCAGGAATTGCTCTCCAGGTCAGGCAGGAAAAGAAGGCCCCCATCTCTCCTTGACGGGGGCATCTTGTGGTTTTTCTCGAACTGCGGCGCCAGTGTGGGTTTTCTCACGAGGTACGATGGGGTACTCAGGGAGCCTCTTGTGTGGTACTAGGGAAGTCAGTTTTCCTGCTTGTGGCGAGAGGAGCGCGTCCTTGCTCTGGAGTCATGGTAGGGGAATCGGGCATCAAGAGACGTTGAAAAAGGACTCTCCAAGTCTTTCTCGGGTTACTTCAGGAAACTCTGGGTTCCCTCGACTTGTGCCAGTGACCTCAGGTAGCTTCTCAGGGAGCCTCTGAGAATTCAGGGATACTGTGGTGTTGGGAGGGGCCTCTCGGGACACCACTGAGTTTGGTTCAATGGAAGAGGGCCTCTTCTCTAGTTGAGGCAGGAACCTCAGGATTCCTCTCCATTTCTGACTCCAATTGCAGGGTCCCTGAAGAGTTGGGACAGGAGAGTAAGGCCTCGTCTTGTGTGAAGGAATGCAACTTCACTTGCCTCTCGAGTTGTTCACGAGGTGACAGTCCACATTTGGAGCTGTGAGTGGAATCTGCGGGTTTTTCCAGACGATGCATGGGGATGTCAGTGTCCCTTCGTGTTGTGCCTTCATCCACAGGGTTGCCTTCGAAGAGATGTCCGGGCGTCAGGTTCTTATCTAGAGTGGACCGGGAATTCGGGATCTTTCAGCATATGGCACCAACCATGAGGCTACTTTTCGAATTTCCTCATGAGACCGGCCTCATCCGGAGGTTCGCGGGGAACGTCGGGAACCCCTTGCAGACAAAACATGGGAATCGACCCTTCTGTCGCGATCAGGAGGGGTGAAGGGGCTCACAGGAAGTGGTGCCGTGAACTTTGGTGTTTCCCTCGAGTGAGACCGGTATGTCAGGGAACTTTGGGGGTCGCATCAAGGGTGCCAAGTACCGTTTTGTACTTCAGGATGGAACGTGGAACTTCTCTTGATACGCTGTATCGGCCAAGGGCCTCATCTTGCGATGACGGGGGAGCCACGTGGTTTTTCTCGAGTTGTGGTGGGATTCTCGAGTTACGACGTGGATTTCAGGCTTCCTCTTGTGTTGGGCCAGGGAAGTCCAATCATCCATTCGAGTTGCGAGGGAGAGCTGGGGGTTGCGCTCGATTCACTGCAGGGCAAAGGAGACCTCATCTAGGCTTGTGTCCAGGACCTAATGTTCCTCTCCAAGGGCCACAGGGATCTCAGGTTTGCATTCCAGACTCACCCAGGGAGTCAGGCCTCATGTCGAAGGGAAGCAAAGGACTCCGCTCTCCTTTCGAGTCACGACGGGCACCTATTGGAGCCCACTTTGTGGCCTAAAGGGAATCAAGCCTCCTGTGAAGTTTGGAGAGAGGACTTGGGACTGCTCTCCAGGCCATGCAGGAAAAGATGGCCCTCATCTCGCAATGACGGAGGGATCTTGTGGGTTTTCTCGAGCTGCGGCGCCAGTGTGGGGTTTCACACGAGGTACGACGGGGAACTCAGGGAGCCTCTCGTGTGGCGCCAGGGAAGTCAGGTCTCCATGTGCGTGGCGAGGGGGAGCGCATTATTGCTCTCTAGTCCAGAGAGGGGACAAGGGCCTCAAGACACTTTGAAGAAGGACTATCGAGGTCTTTCTCGAGTGGCGGCGGGAAACCCTTATTTCCCTCGACTTCTGCCGGGGACCTGAGGGAACTTCCCAGGGTGCATCTGAGAGGTGAGGGATGCTGTGGAGTTAGCGGGGTCTCTCGGGACTCCGCTGGGCTTGGCACAATGGAAGAGGGCCTCATCTCAAGGGGAGGCAGGAACCTCAGGCTTCCTCTCTGTTTCTGACTCCGACCCTCCGACCTCAGGGTCCCTGCAGAGTTGGGAGCGGAGACTCAGGCCTCGTCTTGTCTGAGGAAGGGAAACCCGCTTGCCTCTCGAGTTGTTTAGGGGATCTCAGGCCCCTCGTCGAGCTGTGTGTGGAAACCGCGGGTCTTTGCGGACGATGCACGGGGGTGGCAGTGCCCCTTCGTGTTGTGCCTTCATCCACAGGGTTGCCTTCGAAGAGGTGTCCAGGCATCGGGTTCTTATCAAGAGCGTACCGGGAAATCATAGTCTTTTGGCATGTGGTACCACCCGCGAGCTACGTCTCGAATTTCCTCGTGAGACTGGCCTCATCCTGAAGTGCCCCGTGAAGGTCGGGAACCCCTTACAAACAAAGCAGGGGAAGTGACCCTCCTATCACGAACAGGAGGGGAGAAGGGGCTCAGATAAACTGGTGCCGGGAACCTCGGTGTTCACCTCGAGTGAGACCGATATTTCGGGGAACTTTTGGGGTCACATCAAGGGTGTCAAGTATCGTTTTGCACTTCAAGACGGAACGTGGGACTTTTCTTGAGAAGCTGTAGCGGGCAAGGGCCTCATCTTGTGATGACGAGGGAACCAAGTGCTTTTTCTCGATTTGCGGCGGGATTCTCGAGTAACAAGGGGAATTCAGGCTTCCTCTTGTGTTGGCCCAGGGAAGTCCAATCTTCCATTCGAGTTGTCAGGGAGAGCGGGGGATTGCTCTCGAGTTACAGAAGGGCAAAAGAGACCTCATCTAGGCTTGTTTCCAGGACCTAATGTTCCTCTCCAGGGGAGACAGGGATCTCGGGGTTGCATTCCAGACCCACCTGGTGACTCAGGCCTTGTCTAGAGGGGAAGCAAAGGACTCCATTCTCCTCTCGAGTCGCGACGGGTATCTCTTGGAGCCCACTAAGTGGCCTAAAGGGAGTCAAGCCTCCTGTGGAGTTTGGAAAGAGGATTCGGGATTCCTCTCCAGGCCATGCAGGAAAAGAAGGTCCTCATCTCGCGATGACAGGGGCGTATGGTGAGTTTTCTCAAGCTGCGGCGTCAGTGTGGGGTTTCTCACGAGGTACGACAGGGAGCTCAGGGAGCCTCTCTTATGGCGCCAGGGAAGTCAGGTCTCCATGTGCGTGGCGAGGGGGTGCGTGTCATTTCTATAGAGCCATGGAAGCAGATTCGGGCTTCAAGACACGTTGAAGTAGGACTCTCGAGGTCTTTTTCCCATTGTGGCAGGAAACCCTGGGTTCCCTCGACATGTGCCGGTGACCTCATGGAGCTTCTCCGGGTGCCTCTGAGAAGTCAGGGGTACTGTGGAGTTGGGAGGGGCCTCTCTGGACTCCACTGGGTTTGGTGCAATGGATGAGAGCCTCATCTCGAGTGGAGGCAGGAACCTCATGTTTCCTCTCCTGGGTTTCCTGTCGCTGGTACTGACTCGGATCGCAGTTTCCCTGCAGAGTTGGTACAGAAAATCAGGTCTCATCTTGTGTGGAGGAATGGAACTCCACTTGCCTGTCGAGTTGTTCACGGGGTGACAGACCACTTGTTGAACTGTGTTTGTAACCTGCGGGTTTTTCTGGACGATGCACGGGGGTGTCAGTGCCCCTTCGTGTTGTGCTTTCATCCACAGGTTTTCCTTCGTAAAGGTGTCAGGGCATCACGTTCTTATCAAGAGCAGACCGGGAAATCGGGGTCTTTCGGCTTGTGGCACCACCCACGAGGCTATGTCTCGAATTTCCTCGTGAGACCTGCCTCATCCTTAGGCGCGCTGGAAAGGTCGGGAACCCCTTCCAGACATAGCAGGGGAATCGACACTCCTGTCGCGATCACGAGGGGAGAAGGAGCTCAAATGAAGTGGTTCCGGGAACCTCGGTGTTCCTTTCGAGTGAGACCTGTATGTCGGGGAATTTTGAGATTGCATCAAGGGTGCCAAGTACCGTTTCGCACTTCAAGACAGAAAGTGGGACTTCTCTTGAGTCGCTGTAGCGGGCAAGGGCCTCATCTAGCGCTGATGGGGGAACCACGTGGATTTTCTCGAGTTTCGGCGGGATTCTCGAGTTACGATGTCGAATTCAGGCTTCCAATTGTATTGGCCCAGAGAAGTCCAATCTTCAATTCGATTTGCGGGGGAGAGCTGGCGATTGCTCTCTAGTAACTGCAGTGCAAAATAGACCTCATCTAGGCTTGTGTCCAGGACCGAGTTTTCCTCTCCAGGTGTGACAGGAACTCGGGGTTGCATTCCAGACTCACACGGGGAGTCAGGCCTCGTCTCGAGGGGAAGCAAAGGACTCTGCTCTCCCTTCAGGTCCTGACAGGTATCTCTTGGAGCCAACTGAGAGGCCTAAAGAGAGTCAAGCCTCCTGTGGAGTCTGGAGAGAGGACTCGGTTTTGCTCTCCATGCCAGGCAGGAAACAAGTCCCTCATCTCGTGATGACGGGGGCGTATCATGGGTTTTCTCGAGCTGCGGTGCCTGAATGGGGTTTCCGAAGAGGTACGACGGGGAGCTCAGGGAGACTCTCTTCAGGAGTCAGGGAAGTCAGGTCTCCATGCGCATGGCGATGGGGAGCGGGTCTTTGCTCTCGAGTCATGGTAGGGGAATCGGGCCTCAAGACGTGCCGAAGGACTCTCAAGGTCTTTCTCGGGTTGCAGCAGGAAACCCTGGGTTCCCTGGACTTGTGCCGGTGACCTCAGGTAGATTCTCAAGGTGCCTCTAAGAATTCAAGGATACTGTGGAGTTGGGAGGGGCCTCTCGCGACTCATCTGGGTTTTGTGCAATGGAAGAGGGCCTCACCTCGAGGGGAGACAGGAACCTCAGGATTCCTCTCCGTTTCGGACTCTGACCGCAGGGTCCCTGCAGAGTTTTGACAGGAGAGTCAGGCCTCGTCTTGTCTGAGGAAGGGAAACCCGCTTGCCTCTCGAGTTGCTCAGGGGGTCTCAGGCCCCTCGTCGAGCTGTGTGTGGAACCCGCGGGTCTTTGCGGACGATGCCCGGGGGTGGCAGTGCCCCTTCGTGTTGTGCCTTCACCCACAGGGTTGCCTTCGTAGAGGGGTCCGGGCCTCGGGTCCTTCTCAAGGGCGGACCGGGGAATCGGGGGGGTTCGGCATGTGGCACCACCCACGTGGCTCCTCTCGAATTTCCTCGTGAGACCGGCCTCATCCTGAGGTGCGCCGGGAAGGCCGGGAAACCCTTCCAGACCACGCAGGGGAATCGCATCTCCTGTCGCGAACAGGAGGGGAGAAGGGGCTCAGAGGAAGCGGTGCCGGGAACCTCAGTGTTCCCCTCGAGGGAACCCGGCGTGTCGGGGGACTCTTGGGGGTCGCAGGAAGGCTGTCAGGGACCGTTTCGCCCTTCAGGGCGTGGCAGGGGACTTCCCTTGAGACGCCGTCGCGGGCAAGGGCCTCATCTTGCCAAGAGATGGGAACCACGTGGTTTTTCTCGAGTTGCGGCGGGATTCTCGAGTTACGACGGGGATCTCAGCCTTCCCCTTGGGTTGGCCCTGGGAAGCCCAATCTTCCCCTCGGGTTGCGAGGGAAAGATGGGGGTTGCGCTCGAGTCACTGCAGGGCCGAAGAGACCTCACCTAGGCGTGTGTCCGGGACCTAATATTCCTCTCCAGGGAAGGCAGGGATCTCGGGGTTGCATTCCAGGCTCCCCCGGGGAGTCAGGCCTCGTCTCGAGGGGAAGCCAAGGACTCCGCTCTCCTCTCGAGTCGCGACGCGGGTCTTTTGGAGCCGCCTGAGCGGCCTCAAGGGAGTCCAGCCTCCTCTTCCGTTTGGAGAGAGGACCCGGGATTGCTGTCCAGGCCATGCAGTAAAAGAAGGCCCTCAGCTCGCGAGGACGGGGGCGTCTCAGTGGTTTCCTAGAGCGGCGGTGCCCGTGGGGGTTTTCTCCCGAGGCACGACGAGGATCTCAGGGAGCCTCTTGAGCGGCGCCACGGAAGACAGGTCTCCATGCGTGTGGCGAGGGGGAGCGCGTCCTGGCTCTCGAGTCACGGGAGGGACTAGGACCTCGAGACGCGTTGAAGAAGGACTCTCAAGGTCTTTCTTGGGTGGCGGCGGGAAACCCTCGTTTCCCTCGCCTTCTGCCAGGGACCTTAGGGAACTTCCCAGGGTGCCTCTGAGAGGCGAGGGATCCTGTGGAGGTGGCGGGGCCCCTCGGGACTCCACTGGGTCTGGCGCAACGGAAGAGGGCCTCACCTCGAGGGGAGGCAGGAACGTCAGGCTTCCTCTCCGTTTAGGACTCCGACCGCAGGGTCCCTGCAGAGTTGGGACAGGAGAGTCAGGCCTCGTCTTGTCTGAGGAAGGGAACCCCGCTGGCCTCTCGAGTTGCTCAGGGGGTCTCAGGCCCCTCGTCGAGCTGTGTGTGGAACCCGCGGGTCTTTGCGGACGATGCACGGGGGTGGCAGTGCCCCTTCGTGTTGTGCCTTCACCCACAGGGTTGACTTCGAAGAGGGGTCTGGGCCTCGGGTCCTTCTCAAGGGCGGACCGGGGAATCGGGGGCATTCGGCATGTGGCCCCACCCACGTGGCTCGTCTCGAATTTCCTCGTGAGACCGGCCTCATCCTGAGGAGCGCCGGGAAGGCCGGGAACCCCTTCCAGACCACGCAGGGGAATCGCCTCTCCTGTCACGATCAGGAGGGGAGAAGGGGCTCAGAGGAAGCGGTGCCGGGACCCTCAGTTTTCCCCTCGAGGGAACCCGGCGTGTCGGGGGACTTTTGGGGGTCGCAGGAAGGCTGGCAGGGACCGTTTCGCCCTTCATTGTGGAACAGGGGACTTCCCTTGAGACGCCGTCGCGGGCAAGGGCCTCATCTTGCCAAGAGGTGGGAACCACGTGGTTTTTCTCGAGTTGCGGCGGGATTCTCGAGTTACGACGGGGATCTCAGCCTTCCCCTTGGGTTGGCCCTGGGAAGCCCAATCTTCCCCTCGGGTAGCGAGGGGAAGCTGGGGCTTGCGCTCGAGTCACTGCAGGGCCGAAGAGACCTCACCTAGGCGTGTGTCCGGGACCTTATATTCCTCTCCAGGGAAGGCAGGGATCTCGGGGTTGCATTCCAGGCTCCCCTGGGGAGTCAGGCCGCGTCTCCAGGGGAAGCCAAGGATTCCGCTCTCCTCTCGAGTCGCGACGCGGGTTTCTTGGAGCCCCCTGAGCGGCCTCAAGGGAGTCCAGCCTCCTCTTCCGTTTGGAGAGAGGACCCGGGATTGCTCTCCAGGCCATGCAGGAAAAGAAGGCCCTAAGCTCGCGAGGACGGGGGCGTCTCAGGGGTTTCCTCGAGCTGCGGCGCCCGTGGGGGTTTTCTCCCGAGGCACGACGAGGATCTCAGGGAGCCTCTCGTGCGGCGCCAGGGAAGTCAGGTCTCCATGCACGTGGCAAGGGGGAGCGTGTCCTGGCACTCGAGTCACGGGAGGGGACTAGGGCCTCGAGACGCGTTGAAGAAGGACTCTCGAGGTCTTTCTCGGGGGGCGGCGGGAAACCCTCGTTTCCCTCGCCTTCTGCTGGGGACCTTAGGGAACTTCCTAGGGTGCCTCTGAGAGGCGAGGGATCCTGTGGAGGTGGCGGGGCCCCTCGGGACCCCGCTGGGTCTGGCGCAACCAAAGAGGGCCTCACCTCGAGGGGAGGCAGGAACGTCAGGCTTCCTCTCCGTTTCGGACTCCGACCGCAGGGTCCCTGCAGAGTTGGGACAGGAGAGTCAGGCCTCGTCTTGCCTGAGGAAGGGAACCCCGCTGGCCTCTCGAGTTGCTCAGGGGGTCTCAGGCCCCTCGTCGAGCTGTGAGTGGAACCCGCGGGTCTTTGCGGACGATGCACGGGGGTGGCAGTGCCCCTTCGTGTTGTGCCTTCACCCACAGGGTTGCCTTCGAAGAGGGGTCCGGGCCTGGGGTCCTTCTCAAGAGCGGACAGGGGAATCGGGTGCGTTCGGCATGTGGCCCCACCCACGTGGCTCGTCTCGAATTTCCTCGTGAGACCGGCCTCATCCTGAGGTGCGCCGGGAAGGCCGGGAACCCCTTCCAGACCACGCAGGGGAATCGCCTCTCCTGTCGCGATCAGGAGGGGAGAAGGGGCTCAGAGGAAGCGGTGCCGGGACCCTCGGTGTTCCCCTTGGGGGACCCCGGCGTGTCGGGGGACTTTTGGGGGTCGCAGGAAGGCTGTCAGGGACCGTTTCGCCCTTCAGGGCGGAACAGGGGACTTCCCTTGAGACGCCGTCGCGGCCAAGGGGCTCATCTTGCCAAGAGGTGGGAACCACGTGGTTTTTCTCGAGTTGCGGCGGGATTCTCGTGTTACGACGGGGGATTTCAGGGTTCCTCTTGTGTCGGCCCTGGGTAGCCCAACCTTCTATTCTAGTGTCGAGGGAAAGCTGGGAGTTGCACTCGAGTCACTGCAGGGCCAAAGTGACCTCATCTAGGCGTGTGTCCAGGACCTAATGCTCCTCTCCAGGGAAGACAAGGATCTCGGGGTTGCATCCCATGCTCCCCCGGGGAGTCAGGCCTCGCCTCGTGGGGAAGCAAAGGACTCCGCTCTCCTCCCGAGTCGCGACGCTGATATCTTGGTTCCCCCTGAGTGGCCTCAAGGGAGTCCAGCCTCCTCTTCACTTTTGAGAGAGGACTCGTGATTGCTCTCCAGGCCAGGCAGGAAAAGAAGGCCCTCACCTCGCGAGGACGGGGGCATCTCAGGGGTTTCCTCGAGCTGGGGCACCCGTGGGGGTTTTCTCCCGAGGCACGACGAGGATCTCAGGGAGCCTCTCATGCGGCGCCAGGGAAGTCATGTCTCCATGCACGTGGCGAGAACGAGCGCGTCATTGTTCTCGAGACATGGGAGGGGACTAGGGCCTCAAGACGCGTTGAAGAAGGACTCTCGATGTCTTTCTTGGGTTGCAGCATGAAACCCTCGTTTCCCCCGACTTCTGCCGGGGACCTGAGGGAACTTCCCAGGGTGCCTCTGAGAGGTGAGGGACGCTGTGGAGTTGGTGGGGCCTCTCGGGACTCCACTGGGTTTGTCGCAATGGAAGAGGGCCTCATTTCGAGTGGAGGCAGGAACCTCAGGCTTCCTCTCCAATTCTGACTCTTATCGTAGTGTCCCAGCAGAGTTGGGACAGGAGAGTCAGGCTATGTCTTTTCTGAGGAATGGAACTCCGCTTGCCTCTCGAGATGTTCATGGGGTTTCAGGCCCCTTGTCAAACTGTGTGTGGAATCTGCAGGTTTTTCCAGACGATGCATGGGGGTGTCAGTGACCCTTCGTTTTGTGTCTTCATCCACAGGGTTGCCTTCGAAGAGGTGTCTGGGCATCGTGTTCTTATGAAGAGTGGACTGGGAAATCGGGGTCGTTCAGCATTTGGCACCACCCACGTGGCTAGTCTCGAATTTACTCATGAAACCGTCCTCATCCTGAGGTGTGCCGCGAAGGTCATGAAACCCTTCCAGACAAAGCAGAGGAATCGACCCTCCTGTGGTGATCAGGAGGGGAGAAGTGGCTCAGATGAAGTGCTGCTGGGAACCTCGGTGTTTCCCTCAAGTGAGACAGGTATGTCGGGTAACTTTTGGGGTCGCATAACGTTCCAAGTACCGTTTCGCTCTTCAATTTGAACGTGGGACTTCTCTTGGTGTGCTCCAGCGGGCAAGGGCCTCATCTTGGAATGACTGGGGAACCACTTCGTTTTTCTCTAGTTGCGGTGGGATATTTGAGTTACCACAGGGAATTCATGCTTCCTCTTGTGTTGGCCCACAAAAGTCTTATCTTCCATTCGAGATTCGAGGAAGAGCTGGAGGTGCGCTCTAGTCACTGAAGGCATAAGAGACCCCACCAAGGCTTGTGTGCAGGACCTAATGTTCATGTCAAGGGGCAACAGGAATCTCGGGGTTGCATTCCAGACTCACCCTGGAGTCAGGCCTCGTCTCGAGGGGAAGCAAAGGACTCTGCTCTCCTCTCGAGTCGGACGGGTATGTCTTGGAGCCCACTGAGTGGCTTAAAGGGAGTCAAACCTCCTCTGGTGTTTGGAGGGAGGACACGGGATTGCTCTCCAGGCAATGCAGGAAATGAAGGCCCTCATCTCCCGATGACTGGGGCGTCTCGTAG
This sequence comes from Bubalus kerabau, assembly GCF_029407905.1. NCBI lineage: Eukaryota > Metazoa > Chordata > Mammalia > Artiodactyla > Bovidae > Bubalus > Bubalus kerabau. The sequence continues at coordinate 273,852 of NC_073644.1, read as the reverse complement.
GTTTTCTCGAGCTGTGGCGCTAGTGTGGGGTTTCTCACGAAGTAAGACTGGGAGCTCAGTGAGCCTCTCATGTGGTGCCAGGGCAGTCAGGTCTCTATGCACGTGGTGAGAGGGAGCCCGTCATTGTTCTCGAGTCATGGTAGGGGAATTGGGCCTGAAAACGTGTTAAAGAAGGACTCTCGAGGTCTTTCTTGGGTTGCAGCAGGAAACCCTGGGTTCCATCGACTTGTGCCAGTGACCTCAGGAAGCTTCTCAGTGTGCCTCTGAGAAGTCAGGGTCACTGTGGAGTTGGGAGGGGCCTCTCGGAACTCCACTGGGTTTGGTGCAATGGAAGAGGGCCTCATGACAAGTTGAAGCAGGAACCACAGGGTTCCTCTCCTGGCTTCGAATGCGCCGGATCTGACTCGGATCGCAGAGTCCCTGCAGAGTTGGGACAGGAGAGTCAGGCCTCGTCTTGTGTGGAGGAATGGAACTCCGCTTGACTCTCGCGTTGTTCATGGGGTGACAGGCCACTTGTCGATTTGTATGTGGAACTTGCGGGTTTTTGTGGACGATGCACTGGGGTGTCACTGCCCCTTCGTGTTGTGCCTTGTTCCACAGGATTGCCTTCGAGTTGGGTTCTGCCATCGGGTTCTTATCAAGAGCGGACCAGGGAATCGGGGTCTTTTGGCATGCCGCACCACCCACGAGGCTATGTCTCGAATTTCCTCGTGAGACTGGCCTCATCTTGATGTGCGCCAGGAAGGTCGGGAACGCCTTCCAGACAAAGCAGGGGAATCGAACCTCCTGTCGCGATCAAGAGGGGAGAAGAGTCTCAGATGAAGTGGTGCCGGGAACCTCGGTGTTCTCCTCAAGTGAGACTGGTATGTCGGGGAACTTTTGGGGTCGCATCAAGGGTTCCAAGTAACTTTTCGCTCTTCAATACGGAACGTGGGACTTCTCTTGAGACGCTGTAGCGGGCAAGGGCCTCATCTTTCGATGACGGGGGAACCACGTGGTTTTTCTTGAGTTGGGGCGGGATTCTCGAGTTACAACCGGGAATTCAGGCTTCCTCTTCAACTGGCCCAGGGAAGTCCAGTTTTCATTCGAATTGTGAGTTAGAACTGGGGATTGCTCTCCAGTCACTGCAGGGCAAAATAGACCTCATCTACGCTTGTGTCCAGGACCTAGTGTTCCACTACTGGGCCGACAGGGATCTCGGGGTTGCATTCTCGACTCACCCGGAGAGTCAGGCCTCGTCTTGAGGGGCAAAAAAGGACTCCGCTCTCCTGTCGAGTCGCGACGGGTATTTCTTGGAGCCCACTGCGTGGCGTAAAGGGAGTGAAGCCTCCTATGGGGTTTAGAGAGATGACTCGGGATTGTTTTCCTGGCCATGTAGGAAAAAAGGCCCTCATCTCGCGATGACGGGGGCGTCTCGTGGGTTTTCTCCAGCTGCGGCGCCAGTATCAGATTTCTCACGAGGTACGACGGGGAGCTCAGAGAGCCTCTCGTGTGGTGCTAGAGACGTCAGGTCTCCGTGCGTGTGGTGAAGGGGAGTGCGTGATTGCTCTCGAGTCATAGTAGGCGAATCGGGCCTCAAGACGCATTGAAGAAGGACTCTCGAGGTCTTTCTCGGGTTGCGGCAGGGAACCCTGGGTTCCCTCGACTTGTGTCGGTGACCTCAGGCAACTTCTCAGGGTGCCTCTGAGAAGTCAGGGACACTGTGGATTTGGGAGGGGCCTTTCATTACTCAACTGGGTTTGGTGCAATCGAAGAGGGCCTCATCTCGAATGGAGGTAGGAACCTCAGGGGTCCTCTCCATTTCTGACTCGGGTCGCAGAGTACCTGCCGAGTACGGACAAGAGAGTCACGCCTCGTCTTCCGTGGAGGAATGGATCTCCGCTTGCCTTTCGAGTTGTTCAAGGAGTGACAGGCCACTTGTTGAGCTGTGTGTGGAACCTGCGGGTTTTTCCGGACGATGCACAGGGGTGTCAGTGCCCCTTCGTGTTGTGCCTTCATCCACAGGGTTGCCTTCAAAGAGGTGTCCGGGCATCGGGTTCTTTTCAAGAGCGTACCAGAAAATTGGGGTCTTTCAGCATGTGGTACCACCCACGAGGCTACGTCTCGAATTTCCTCGGGAGACCGGCCTCATCCTGAGGTTCGCCGGGAAGGTAGGGAACCCTTGCAGACAAAGCAGGGGAATCGACCCACCGGTCGCAATCAGAAGGGGAGAAGGGGCTCAGATGAAGTGGTGCCGGGAACCTCGGTGGTCCCCTCGAGTGAGACCGGTATGTCACGGCACTTTTGAGGTCGCATCAAGGGTGCCAAGTACAGTTTCGCACTTCAAGACGGAACGTGGGAATTCTCTGGAGATGCTCTAGCGGGCAAGGGCCTCATATTGTGATGACGAGGGAAACACGTGGTTTTTCTCGAGTTGAGGCGGGATTCTCGAGTTACGACGGGGAATTCAGGCTTCCTCTTGTGTTGCCCCAGGAAGTCCAATCTTCCATTCAACTTGTCGGAGAGAGGTGTGGGTTGCTCTCGAGTCACTTCAGGGCAAAGAGTCCTCATCTAGGCTTGGGTCCAGGACGTAGTGTTCCTCTCCAGGGGCAACAGGGATATCGGGGTCGCATTCCAGTCTCACCCGGTGGGTCACGCCTCGTCTCGAGTGGAAGCAAAGGACTCCACTATCCTCTCGAGTCGTGACGTGTAACTCTTGGAGCCCAATGAGTGGCCTAAAGGGAGTCAAGCGTCCTGTGTAGCTTGGACAGAAGGTTCACGCTTGATCTGCATACCATTCAGTTAAAGATGGCCCTCCTCTCGTGATGACGGGAGATTCTCATGGGTTTTCTCGAGCTGCGGCGCCAGTGTGGGGTTTCTCACGAGATATGATGGGGAGCTCAGGGAGCCTCTCGTGCGGCGCCAGAGAAGTCAGGCCTCCATGCGTGTGGCCAGGCAGATCGCGTCATTGCTCTGGAGTCATGGGAGGGACTAGGGCCTCAAGACGCATTTAAGAAGGACTCTCGAGGTCTTTCTTGGTTTGGGGCGGGAAACACTCGTTTCCCTCGACCTCTACCGGGGACCTTAGGGAACTTCCCAGGTGCCTCTGAGAGGTGAGGGATACTGAGGAGTTAGAGGGGCCTCTCGGGACTCCACTAGGTTTGACGAAATGAAAGAGGGCCTCATCTCGATTGGAGGCAGGAACCTCACGCTTCCTCTCCATTTCTGACTCCGACCGCGGGGTCCCTGCAGGGTTGGGACAGGAGAGTCAGGCCTCGTCTTGTCTGAGTAATGGAACTCTGCTTGCCTCTCGAGTCGTTCAGTGGTCTCAGGCCCCTTGTCGAGCTGTGTGTGGAACCTGCGGGTGTTTCCAGAAGATGCACGGGGGTGTCATTGCCCCTTCGTTTTGTGCCTTCCCCCACAGGGTTGCCATCAAAGAGGTGTCCGGGCATCAGGTTCATTTCAAGAGCAGACCGGGAAATCGGGGTCGTTCGACATGTGGCACCACCCACGTGGCTCATCTCGAATTTCCTCGTGAGACCAGCATCATCCTGAGTTGCGCCGGGAAGGCCGGGAACACCTTCCACACAAAGAAGGGGAATCGACTCTCCTGTCGCGATCAGGAGGGGAGATGGGGCTCAGATGAAGTGGGGCCGGGACTCTAGGTGTTCCACTCGAGGGAACCCGGCGTTTCAGGGAACTTTAGGGGTCGCATCAAGGGAGCCAAGTACCGTTTCCCACTTCAGGACGGAACATGGGACTTCCCTGGAGATGCTGTAGCGGGCAAGGGCCTCATCCTGTGAAGACGTTGGAACCACGTCGTTTTTCTCGAGTTGCGTCTGGATTCTCGAAAATGACGGGGATTTCAGGCTTCCTCTTGGGTTGGCCCTGGGAAGCCCAATCTTCCCCTCGGGTTGCGAGGGAAAGCTGGGGGTTCTGCTCGAGTCACTACAGGGCCAAAGAGACCTCATCGAGGCGTGTGTCCAGGACCTAATATTCCTCTCAAGGGAAGACAGAGATCTCGGGTTTCCATTCCAGACTCCCCCGGGGAGTCAGGCCTCGCCTCGAGGGGAAGCAGAGGACTCCACTTTCCTCTCAAGTCGCGACACGGATCTCTTGGAGCCCAATGAGTGGACTCAAGGGTGTCGAGCCTCCTCTTCAGTTTGGAGAGAGGACTCGGGATTGCTCTCCAGGTCAGGAAGGAAAAGAAGGCCCTCATCTCGCGATGACGGGGGCATCTCATGGGTTTCCTCGAGCTGCGGCGCCCGTGGGGGTTTTCTCACGAGGCACGACGAGGACCTCAGGGAGCCTCTCGTGCGGCGCCAGGGAACTCATGTCTCCATGCGCATGGCGAGGAGGAGCTGGTCATCACTCTCGAGTCATGGGAAGTGGCTAGGGCCTCAAGACGCATTGAAGAAGGACTCTCGAGGTCTTTCTCGGTTGGCGGCGGGAAACCCTCGTTTCCCTCGACTTCTGCAGGGGACTATAGGGAACTTACCAGGGTGCCTCTGAGAGGTGAGGAATGCTGTGGAGTTGGCAGGGCCTCTCGGGACTCTGCTGGGTTCGGCGCAATGGAAGAGGGCCTCATCTCGAGGGGAGGCAGGAACCTCAGGCTTCCTCTCCGATTCTGACTCCGACTGCACGGTCCCTGCAGTGTTGGGACAGGAGAGTCATGCCTCGTCTTGTCTGAGGAATGGAATTCTGGTTGCCTCTCGAGTTGTTCCGGGAGTCTCAGGCCCCTTGTCGAGCTGTGTGTAGACCCTGCGGGTTTTTCCGGATGATGCACGGGGGTGTCAGCTCCCCTTCGTGTTGTGCCTTCACTCACAGGGTTGCCTTCGTAGAGGGGTCCGGGCATCGGGTTCTTATCAAGAGCGGACCGGAAAATCGGTGTCGTTCGGCACGTGGCACCTCACACATGGCTAGTCTCGAATTTCCTCCTGAGATCGGCCTCATCCTGAGGTGCAACGGGAAGGCCGGGAACCCCTTCCAGAGAAAGCAGGGGAATCGCCTCTCCTGTCGCGATAAGGAGGGGAGAAGGGGCTCAGATGAAGTGGTGCCGGGACCCTTGGTGTTCCCCTCGAGGGAACCCAGCGTGTCGGGGAACTTTTGCGGTCGCATCAAGGGTGTCAAGTACCGTTTCGCACTTAACAACGGAACATGGGACTTCCCTGGAGACACCGGGAACTTCGGTGTTCCCCTGGAGTGAGACCGGTATGTTGGGGAACTTTGGGGTCGCATCAAGGGTGCCAAGTAGCATTTCGAACTTTAAGATGGAACGTGGGACTTCTCTTGAGACTCTAGCTGGCAAGGGCCTCATATTGTGATGAAGGGGGAACCACATGGTTTTTAAGACTTGAGGCTGAATTCTCGAATTACGATGGGAAATTCAGACTTCCTCTTGTGTTGACCGTGGGAAGCCCAATCTTCCATTCAAATTGTGAGGGAGAGATGGAGGTTGCTCTCGATCACTGTAGGGCAAAATAGACCTCATCTAGGCTTGTGTCTAGGACATAATGTTCCACTCCAGGGGCGACAGGGATCTCGGGGTTGCATTCCAAACTCACCCGGGGAGTCAGGCCTCGTCTCGAGGGAAGCAAAGGACTCCGCTCTCCTCTCGAGTCGCACCGGGTATTTCTTGGACCCAACTGAGTGGCCTAAAGGGAGTCAATCCTCCTGTGAAGTTTGGAGAGAGGACCAGGGATTGCTCTCCAGGTCAGGCAGGAAAAGAAGGCCCCCATCTCTCCTTGACGGGGGCATCTTGTGGTTTTTCTCGAACTGCGGCGCCAGTGTGGGTTTTCTCACGAGGTACGATGGGGTACTCAGGGAGCCTCTTGTGTGGTAATAGGGAAGTCAGTTTTCCTGCTTGTGGCGAGGGGAGCGCGTCCTTGCTCTGGAGTCATGGTAGGGGAATCGGGCATCAAGAGACGTTGAAAAAGGACTCTCCAAGTCTTTCTCGGGTTACTTCAGGAAACTCTGGGTTCCCTCGACTTGTGCCAGTGACCTCAGGTAGCTTCTCAGGGAGCCTCTGAGAATTCAGGGATACTGTGGTGTTGGGAGGGGCCTCTCGGGACACCACTGAGTTTGGTTCAATGGAAGAGGGCCTCTTCTCTAGTTGAGGCAGGAACCTCAGGGTTCCTCTCCATTTCTGACTCCGATCGCAGGGTCCCTGAAGAGTTGGGCCAGGAGGGTAAGGCCTCGTCTTGTGTGAAGGAATGCAACTTCACTTGCCTCTCGAGTTGTTCACGGGGTGACAGTCCACATTTGGAGCTGTGAGTGGAATCGGCGGGTTTTTCCAGATGATGCATGGGGATGTCAGTGTCCCTTCGTGTTGTGCCTTCATCCACAGGGTTGCCTTCGAAGAGATGTCCGGGCGTCAGGTTCTTATCTAGAGTGGACCGGGAATTCGGGATCTTTCAACATGTGGCACCAACCATGAGGCTACTTTTTGAATTTCCTCATGAGACCGGCCTCATCCGGAGGTTCGCGGGGAACGTCGGGAACCCCTTGCAGACAAAGCATGGGAGTCGACCCTCCTGTCGCGATCAGGAGGGGTGAAGGGGCTCACAGGAAGTGGTGCCATGAACTTTGGTGTTTCCCTCGAGTGAGACCGGTATGTCAGGGAACTTTGGGGGTTGCATCAAGTGTGCCAAGTACCGTTTTGTACTTCAGGATGGAACGTGGGACTTCTCTTGATATGCTGTAGCGGCCAAGGGCCTCATCTTGCAATGACGGGGGAGCCACGTGGTTTTTCTCGAGTTGCGGCGGGATTCTCGAGTTACGACGGGGATTTCAGGCTTCCTCTTGTGTTGGGCCAGGGAAGTCCAATCATCCATTCGAGTTGCGAGGGAGAGCTGGGGGTTGCGCTCGAGTCACTGCAGGGCAAAGGAGACCTCATCTAGGCTTGTGTCCAGGACCTAATGTTCCTCTCCAAGGGCCACAGGGATCTCAGGTTTGCATTGCAGACTCACCCAGGGAGTCAGGGCTCGTGTTGAAGGGAAGCAAAGGACTCCGCTCTCCTTTCGAGTTGCGACGGGCACCTCTTGGAGCCCACTTTGTGGCCTAAAGGGAGTCAAGCCTCCTGTGAAGTTTGGAGAGAGGACTTGGGACTGCTCTCCAGGCCATGCAGGAAAAGATGGCCCTCATCTCGCGATGACGGAGGGGTCTTGTGTGTTTTCTCGAGCTGCGGCGCCAGTGTGGGTTTTCACACGAGGTACGACGGGGAGCTCAGGGAACCTCTCATGTGGCGCCAGGGAAGTCAGGTCTCCTTGTGCGTGGCGAGGGGGAGCGCGTTATTGCTCTCGAGCCATGGTAGGGGAATCTGACCTCAAGACGCATTGAAGAAGGACTCTCGAGGTCTTTCTTCGGTTGTGGCAGGAAACCCTTATTTCCCTCGACGTTTGCCGGTGGCCTCAAGGAGCTTCTCAGAATGCCTATGAGAAGTCAGGGATACTGTGGAGATGGGAGTGGCCTCTCGGGACTCCACTGGGTTTGTTTTAATGGAAGAGGGCCTCATCTCGGGTTGAGGCAGGAACCTCAGGTTTCCTCTCCATTTCTGACTCAGATCGAAGCGTGCCTGCAGAGTTGGGATTGGATACTCAGGCCTCGTCTTGTCTGAGGAAGGGAACTCCGCTTGCCTCTCTCGTTGTTTAAGGGGTGACAGGCCAGTTGTGGAGCTGTATGTGGATCCTGTGGGATTTTCCGGACGATGAACAGGGTTGCCAGTGCCCCCTCGTGTAGTGCCTTCATCCACAGGGTTGCCTTAGAAGAGGTGTCCAGGCATCGGGTTCTTATCAAGAGCAAGACCGAGAAATCGGGTCTTTCGGCACGTGGCACCAACACGAGGCTACGTCTCGAATTTCTTCGTGAGACTGGCCTCATCCTGAGGTGCGCCATGAAGGTCGGGAACCCCTTCTAGACAAAGCAGGGGAATCGACCTTCCTGCCGTGATCAGGAGGGGAGAAGGGGCTCAAATGAAGTGGTGCCAGGAACTTCGGTGTTCCCTTGGAGTGAGACCGGTATATTGGGGAACTTTTGGGGTCGCATCAAGGGTGCCAAGTAGCATTTCGAACTTTATGACGAAACATGGGACTTCTCTTGAGACTCTGTAGCGTGCAAAGGCCTCATATTGCGATGAATGGGGAACCACGTGGTTTTTAAGAGTTGGGGCGGGATTCTCGAGTTACAACGGGAAATTCAGACTTCCTCTTGTGTTGGCCCAGTGAAGACCAATCTTCATTCGAATTGCGAGGGAGAGATGGGTGTTGCTCTCGAGTCACTGTAGGGCAAAATAGACCTCATCTAGGCTTTTGTCCAGGACATAATGTTCCTCTCCAGGGGCAACAGGGATCTCGGGGTTGCATTCCAGACTCACCCGAGGTAAGGCCTCATCTCGAGGGGAAACAAAGTACTCTGCTCTCCTCTCAAGTCGCGACAGGTATCTCTTGGAGCCCATTGAGTGGCCTAAAGGGAGTAAAGCCTCCTGTGAAGTTTGGAGAAAGGACCAGGGATTGCTCTCCAGGTCAGGCAGGAAAAGAAGTCCCCAATCTCGCGATGACGGTGGCGTCTCGTGGGTTTTCCCGAGCTGTGGCGCCAGTGTGGGGTTTCTCACGAGGTATGACGGGGAGCTCAGGGAGCCTCTCATGTGGCGCCAGGGAAGTCAGGTGTCCATGCGCATGGCGAGGGGGAGCGTGTCATTGCTCTCGAGTCATGGTAGGGGAATCCGGCCTCAAGACGCGTTGAAGACAGACTCTTGAGGTCTTTCTCGTGTTGCGGCAGGATACCCTGTGTTCCCTCAACTGGTGCTGGTGACCTCAGGGAGTTGCTCAGGGTGCCTCTGAGAAGACACTGATACTGTGGTGTTGGGAGGGGCCTCTCGGGACTCCACTGCGTTTGGTGCAATGGAAGATTGCCGGGAGCCAGCGAGTGACATTCCACTCATGACAAATGTCATGAGGAAAGAGTCTCGGCATACGCAAAGGCGGGATCGAGCCTCGGGGAGTTCCCCCGTATATTCTTCAGCATCTACCCCCAAAAACCAAAGTCTGCCTTCTTTATTGCTTTGTTCTCTCACCTCTGACATTACTGGGGATGTCCCCCACCACCATCTCACTCTCTCTGTCAAAGAGCTAACTTACAGCTCCAACTAATAATGTTCCTGGGCAATTAGTAGTGTTTAAATCCAAACCCCTCAGATGGTTTTCTAACTCGCCTGACAAGTTTACCCGGTCTCCTACAGCTATGCATACGATTGTGTACAGTCTCCCAGCCTCGAGACGCACGGGAAGTTTAAGATATTCAAATAGCTTAGAGCCTCTCAGAGAGTTAGAAACTGTCAGAATAAAACTAGTAAAAGATTTCATTGATGAACCAATGCTTTTTGCCAAGTTTCCACATCCCCTGAATTGTATCCTTGAATGTGTGCTAATTAATATAGTTGGTATGTAGAAAAAATAAGTAGTGGCCTTGATGTTGGTAACTTTAGACCCTTAAGGTAATAAATTCTTTTCTTTGTTGTAAACCCATTACACATCCTCCCTATAGGAATGCAATTTTATCTTCGAAAGATGGCGCCAAACCTTAAACAATTACTCTTAGAGAAAATAACTCTTATGGTTGATAAGTCTTGTCAAGAGTCATAAAATGTTAATAGGTCTTCTGGCCAGAAGATGATGTAAATCATCTAAGCCATTTTTATACGATAAATCTGCAGAAAAGAAACCCTGGTTTTTGATAAGGATTAAAGACTGCTGACTTTGCATCCCCTATTATCCTCTATGTGTAACTTAGGGTATTAAAACCTGTGTTGAAAATAAAGCTACGGGCCTTGCTCACCAACGCTTGGTCTCCCCATGTCATTATTCCCCTCAATTTTCAGATGAGTGTCCATCTGGAGCGCAGATATCCTCTGCAACCATTTATTTGCCTGGGCTTCGAAGACCCACTCGATAAGGTGTCTAAGGTGGGGCACCTTCCTCTATTCTAGAGGGCACTTGCAGCCTCCGTGGTCAGAGCTAACCTGGTGTCACGGGTTATATTGATTTTCCGCGTAAACCAAGCTACTCAGCTGCTTTTCTCCACTGAATTTTCCTACTGAGCTATCCTCATTCTATTACTCTTTATATCTTTGATGAATAAATAAATATATAAATAGGTCGCCTACTCCATCTTCCCTTCGAATACCCTGGATCAGCTGGGGCTGGACCTCTGCAGGTGGCGCCCGAGACAGGCATTTCGAAGGTAAATCCCCAACCCCATTCCCCCAGTGTTCAGTTTTCGTGACAGATAGGATCCCACTTAGGGGGCTGCAGATCCCCCTGTAGAATAGACAGGGCGAGAGGAGTGGGAAGTGTTGAAGAGTTAGAGAGAAAAAACGGTTTCTAAAAAGGCTGACAAAAAAGGCCTAATCTTTAGATAGCTAAAAGCAAAATCTTTTACTATCCTTAAGTTTCTGACATGGGCAACACTGAATCAAATGAAAGACAGCTCTTTATAGGAGTAATTTTACAGTTATTAAGTAAAAGAAGAATCAAGGTTAAAAAATCTTCCATTCAATCATTTTTTACATTTGTACAAGACCACTGCCCTTGGTTTCTACAACAAGGCACTGTTAACCTAGATATCTTGAAAAAACTAGGAAAACAGCTAAGAGCTTATTGTGCTCAGCAATGTTTGGAAAAAATCCCTACTTACACCTTTCCTCTGTGGAATATGACTAGAGATGTTTTAGATCCAGCTCATGAATTTGAAAAGGTACCTGTTAAAGAGGAAAGTAAAGTTGGAAAAGTACCTGTTAAACAAAAAAGCAAATCTGAAAAGGTACCTGTTATAAAGAAAAGTGAAAATGAAGAGGCTATACCTAGCTATCGACAGCTAAATGAATGGCTAGCCGCTATGACTGCCAATGAGCATGTAAAAGATAGGGATGAAAAGAAAGATCAGCTCTCCCCTCAATTTGAAAAAGGTTTAGAGGAAACAGCAGCTCGATGCCATTCTGATGAGGATTTTTTTTTTTTTAAGCTAAAGATGCTCCTAAAAGTTTAAGAAAACATCCCTAATCAGACCATCCGCTCCTAGGAGGTTGAGGGAAACATCCCCGATCAGACAGTTCATAAGATTTAGTTACCAAACAGTTAAAGGATCTCCGGAACAGAAGAGGAAAACTTCGGGACGCTCCCATCCCCCTATGCCTCCTCCTCCATGTCGGGGTAAAGGGCCACCGCTAGGAGTTTCCCGGAGAAGGATTTTCTCTAGTCCCAAGGATGAACTTGATCCTCACCTTGAGGCTTCTTTTCTAGTCCCCTCTGCAGTTTAGCCAGGGTAAAGAGGTTACAAAATAAATAAAAATATTCTCTAAAATTAAAAAAAATTAAAAATGGATTTCTCTGCATCTAAGAATAGACAAATATTTATTGACTGTGGAATATGATTAGAAATGTCCTGGACCTCTGTCACGAGGCTGTTAAATAGACTATGGGGGAGGCTATAGAGGTGGATGGTGGTGAGTCTCCATTTACTGCACAGATCATATTTTCTGCCACTGAAAAAAAAAAAAAAGGAGGGAGAAAGTGGTCTACCTCCCGAGGAAGGAGAGGGCTTACAGGACGCTGCAGCCGAGAGCCCTGGCGAGCTCCCTCCCCCTCTGCGCAAACCTTTAAAAAGCTTATCCACCACTTTCTGATTTAAGGCCACTGCCACCACCTTCGATTGTGCCTCCCAGGACCCAGGAGTTCCCCACTTTGCCCCCAAAGCCTCCCAAAGTGTTGCCTAAGACTGAGGAAGATAAAAAGTTTTTTAAACAAAGGAGCTTTTAGTACACAATATGCAGAGCGTGCTCCTTGGAGAAAACTCCCTCAGGGGGGTCTCACCCAGGCTAGGAGAAAAGCGAAAAGGCAAGGAGATTTAATAACAATATTAACCCCTGATGTGCCGCTTACTCCAATTCCAACCGGAGTGGCTGGCCCCCTATCTGAGGACATTTTAAGATTTGTCCTGGGGCATAGCTCGCTTTCTTTTAAAAAAAATTAAATAAAAAAAAGAAAGAAAAGAAATTTCGCTGGTGCATGGTGTAGTAGATTCTGATGATATTGAGAAATTAAAGTCTTGATCTCACTGCCTATCAAAACTGTACAAATTAATAAAGGTCAAAGAGTAACACAGCTTTTACTTTTACCTTACTATCAGACAAGGAAAAACTTGACTTCTCAATCTAAGAGCCACAAAACATTTGGATCTAGTGATCTAGCCTTTTGGGTGCAGGAAATTACAGTTCCAAGGCCTTTAAAAGATCTTTTAATTCAAGAGAATAAAACGCCAGGGCTATTAGACACAGGAACAGACGTCTCTTAACATTGCTGGGAAAGACTGGCCCAGCTCCTGGCCAACACATAATACTGAAAATGAGTTGGTGGGATTAGAGAAAGTGGTATGTGGGGTGGAGATGCTGTACAGGTGGTACATTTAACAATACTTTATATATTGTTATAAATACATAATATAAATGTATTTGCCTAATTACAGTTTGCCTAATTAGGTATGGGTATAAATAAAATATAATAAAGGTATACCTAATTCTATTTATAGATCTATACTTAATTAATTTGTATATAAATTAATATGTACACTATATACACACACATATATATCTACTGTATAATTAAATATATATGGCAGTAATATAATGTGTGTGTGGCTGATATTAATTGGTATGGATTGATGTGCTGTGATGATGTATGTTCTATATACTGTATAATTATAAATGTGTGACATGTATTATTACAGTATATTGGTTTGTGTTGGTTGGTATTAGCTGTGTATGTGTTGTATTGTTGTAATATATATTAATTAATATATTAATTATAAAGATTAATTCAAGTATATTGATTTATATATATTAGATGTCAATAACTTTATCCTTGTTGCCATATATAAATACATATATAAATGCATTTTGCATTTAGGTCTATCTGTATACCTGTATACCAAAATGAGATAAGGAGGTTATACATTTATTACTTAAATTTATACAGAGACCTAAACTAAACATTAGACCTAAATTAACATATCCATAGGGAAACAGCTAGACAAATAGTGAAGTTATGTTCCAATTGTAATTAATCACTTAAACGTAAACACACAGGGGCAGACTACAATGATGAGACACTAGATGCCTGAATTACAGGCTACGGCTCGGCCCCTGGTCAAGTAAAAAGGCCTCCTTACGGGAGAGTGAAAAAGGCCAGATGTGTTGGTAACTTGTGGGAGAGGGTATGCTTGTATATTTCTACAGAATGCAGATTCTTCAATTTGGATCTCAGACAAATTCGTCATGTCACATTCCCCAAAGACCAGGTTCGCGGCGCGCGCACTCGCTCGCTCCCCCTCCCCCAGCCAGATCTCGCCTCCATGCCACCAGCAGCGCCTCGCGCCCACCTCTCTGCACCCCGTGACCTAGAGCAAAGAAGTCTGTGCAGCGAGTGAGGGCCAGAGAGGAAAGCGCGCCCGCGGAGTGCCGTCCAGACCAGCGTGGCCCCACCGGCGAGAGGGGACCGCCCTGAGCCCAAGCGGTGGCAGCTAGCCCTAAACCACGAACCCTGCCCCTCCGCCCACCATAGGCGCCTTGGCCCACAGCCTGCCGCTCGCGTTCTGCCTCCTGATGCTGGGGACACTGCTCCTCCGGGCTGACGCCTACAGCTGCTCCTTGGTTCATCTTGTTTAAACCCTCAATATAATGTTTGCTCCTTTGTAATGCTACAACATCCACCTTATCTTATGATGTAACCACTTATTGAATTATGGTCTTGCTGTATTACAACAACTACAGGATTTAATGCAAACACGACGGTTTGTGGGCTTACTTATCTTGGGAACAGCAGCTTTGATAAGTGCAATCACTTCTGTTACTGTGGCAGCAATATCATTGACTCAACAAGTACATACTGCTCAATATGTTGATTCTATGTCCAAAAAAGTTTCTTTAACATTGGCAACACAGGAAGCTATAGAGAGAAAATTAGAAATGAGGGTAGACGCCCTAGAGGAAGCAGTAATACATATTGGGACTGAATTGCAGGCTTTAAAGGTGAAAATGGCATTGTCTTGTCATGCTGACTATCGGTGGATATGTGGAACACCCCTGAAAGTAAATGAGACAGATTTTGAATGGGAAAAGATTAAAAACCATATTTCAGGTATCTGGAACAGCTCTGACATTGGTTGAGACGTAGGGAAACTTCACTATCAAATAGCAACCATGGAGCACTCCCGATTAGATTTTACTGCTGCTGGAACAGCAAATGATTTCTTCCATACTTTCCCTAACTACATCTCAGGAAAGAATATTCTGTCTAATGTCTTTAGCTATGCTGCGGTGGCTGCTTTAATTCTGCTTCTCATAATCATTCTTCCTTGTATTGTCAGGATTCTTCGGCAGAGTATTCAGAGGCTCGCGACTGAGCTACATCTGGCTGTTTTAAGAAATAAAAAACGGGGAGATGCCGGGAGCCGGCGAGAGACATTCCACTCGTGACAAAGGTCATGAGGAAGGAGGCTGGGCATACACAAAGGCGGGATCGAGCCTCGGGAGTCCTCCCGGATATTCTTGAGCATCTACCCCCCAAAACCAGAGTCTGCCTACTTTATTGCTTTGTGCTCTCCCCTCTGACTTTACTGGGGGCTGTCCCCCACCACCATCTCACTCTCTCTGTCAAAGAGCTAACTTACAGCTCCAATTAATAAAGTTCCTGGGCAATTAGGAGTGTTTAAATCCAAACACGTCAGATGGCTCTCTAACTCGCCTGACAAGTTTACCCGGTCTCCTACAGCAATGCATACAATTGTTTACAGTCTCCGAGCCTCGAGAGGCACGGGAAGCTTAAGATATTCAAATAGCTTAGAGCCTCTCAGAGGGTTAGAAACTGTCAGAATAAAACTAGTAAAAGATTTCATTGATGAACCAATGCTTGTTGCCAAGTTTCCACATCCCCTGAATTGTATCCTTGAATGTGTATTAATTAATATAGTTGGTATGTAGAAGAAATAAGTAGTGGCCTTGGTGTTACTAACTTTAGACCCTTAAGGTAATAAATTATTTCCTTTGTTGTAAGCCCATTACACATCTGCCCTATAGGAATGCAATTTTATCTTCGAAAGATGGGGCCAAACCTTAAAATAATTACTCTTAGAGAAAATAAGTGTTATGGTTGATAAGTCTTTGTCAAGAGTCATAAAATGTTAATAGGTCTTCTGGCTAGAAGATGATGTAAATCACCTAAACCATTTGTATACGATACATTTGCAGGAGAGAAACTCTGGTTTTTGATAAGGATCAAAGGCTGCTGTCTTTGCATCCCCATTATCCTCTATGTGTAACTTAGGGTATAAAAACCCCTGTTGAAAATAAAGCTACTGGCCTTGATTGCCAACGCTTAGTCTCCTAATGTCATTCTTCCCCTCAATTTTCAGATGAGTGTCCATCTGGAGCGCGGATATCCTCTGCGACCATTTATTTGCCTGGGCTTCGAAGACCACTTGAGAAGGTGTCTAAGGTGGGGCACTTTTCGCTATTCGAGAGGGAGCCTGCGGCCTCCGTGGTCAGAGCTAACCTGGTGTCACGGGTTATACTGATTTTCCGCATAAACCAAGCTACTCAGCTTCTTTTCTCCACTAAATTTTCCTACTGAGCTATCCTCATTCTATTACTCTTTATATCTTCGATAAATAAATCAATAGGTCGCCTACTCTGTCTCCCCTTCGAAAACCCTGGACCAGCCGAGGCTGGACCTTGTCAGAAGAGGGCCTCATCTCGATTTGAAGCAGGAACCTCAGGGTTGCTCTCCATTTCTGACTCTGAACACAGAGTCCCTACAGAGTTAGGACAGGAGAGTCAGGCCTCGTCTTGTGTGGAGGAATGGAACTCCACTGGACTCTCGAGTTGTTCACCGGATAACAGGCCACTTGTCGAGCTGTGTGTGGAACCTGCGGTTTTATCCGGACGATGCATGGGGGTGTCAGTTCCCCTTCGTTTTTTGCCTTCATACACAGGGTTGCCTTCAAAGAGGTATCCAGCCTTCAGATTCTTATCAAGAGCAGACCAGGAAATCAGTGTCTTTCGGCATGTGGCACCACCCACAAGCCTACGTCTCGAATTTCTTCTTGAGACGGACCTCAACCTGAGGTGCACCAGGAAGGTCGGTAACCCTTTCAGACAAAGCAAGTGAATCGACCCTCTTGTCCCGATCAGGAGGGGAGAAGGGGCTCAGATGAAGTGGTGCCGGGAACCTCGATGTTCCCCTCGAGTAAAACTGGGATGTCGGGGAACTTTTGGAGTCACATCAAAGGTGCTAAGTACCGTTTCAAACTTCAAGACGGAACGTGAGACTTCTCTTGAGACGCTGTAGCTGGCAAGGGCCTCATCTTGTGGTGACGGGTTAACCACATCGTTTTTCTCGAGTTGTGGCGGGATTCTCGAGTTAGGTCAGGAAATTCAGGCTTCCTCTTGTGTTGGCCCAGGGAAGTCCAGTCTTCCATTCGAGTTGCGAGGGAGAGCTAGGGATTGAGCTTGAGTTACTGCAGGGCAAAAGAGACCTTATCTAGACTTGTGTCCAGGACATAATGTTCGTCTCCAGGAGGGACAGGGATCTCAGGGTTGCTTTCCTGATGCACCCGGGGAGTCAGTCCTTGTCTCGAGGGGAAGCGAAGGACTCCACTCTCCTCTCGAGTTGCGACGGGTATCTCTTGGAGCCCACTGAGTGGCCTAAAGGGAGTCAAGCCTCCTGTGGAGTTTGGAGAGAGGACTCGTGATTGCTCTCCAGGCCATGCAGGAAAAGAAGGCCATCATCTCGCGATGAAGGGGGGGTCTCGTGGGTTTTCTCGAGCTGCAGCGCCAGTGTGGGGTTTCTCATGAGGTACTACGGGGAGCTCAGGGAGCCTCTCATGTGGCGCTTGGGAAGTCAGGTCTCCATGCGCATTGCGAGGGGGAGCGCGTCATTGCTCTAGAGTCATGGAAGGTGTATCGGGCCTCAAGAACCGTTAAAGAAGGCCTTTCAAGGTGTTTCTTGGGTCACGGCAGTAAACCCTGGGTTCCCTCGACTAGTGCCGGTGGCCTCAGGGAGCTTCTCAGTGTGCCTCTGAGAAGTCAAGGATACCCTGGAGTTGGGAGGGCCCTCTCGGGACTCCACTGGGTTTGGTGCAATAGAAGAGGGCCTCATCTCGAGTGAAGGCAGGAACCTCAGGGTTCGTCTCCATTTCTGACTCTGATCGCAGGGTCCCTGCAGAGTTGGGACAGGAGAGTCAGGCCTCGTCTTGTAAGGAGGAATGGAACTCCGCTTGCCTCTCGAGTTATTCACGGGGTGACAGGCAACTTGTCGAACTGTGTTTGGAATCTGCGGGTTTTTCCGGACGATGCATGAGGGTGTCAGTGCCCCTTCGTGTTGTGCCTTCTTCCACAGGGTTGCCTTTCAAGAGGTGTCCGGGCATCGGGTTCTTATCAAGAGTGGACCGGGGAATCGGGGTCTTTCAGCATGTGTTACCACCCATGAAGCTACGCCTCAAATATTCTCGTTAGACCGGCCTCATCCTGAGGTGCGCCGGGAAGGTTGGGAACCCCTTCCAGACAAAGCATGGGAGTCGACCCTCCAGTCGCAATCAGGAGGGGAGAAGTGGCTCAGATGAAGTCATACCGGGAACCTCGGTGTTCCCCTCGAGAGAGACCAGGGTGTCGGGGAACTTTTGGAATCGCATCAAGGGTGCCAAGTTTTCACACTTGAAGTGTGAAAACACTTCAAGAAGAAACCTGGGACTTCTCTTTAGACTCTGTAGCGGGCAAGGGCCTCATCTTGCGATGACAGGGTAACCATGTGGTTTTTCTCGAGTTTCGGCGGGATTCTCGAGTTACGATGGGGAATTCAGGCTTCCTCTTGTGTTGGCCCAGGGAAGTCCAATCTTCCATTGGAGTTGCGAGAGAGAGCTAGGGATTGCTCTCGAGTCACTTCAGGGCAAAAGAGACCTCATCTAAGCTTGTGTCCAGGACCTAATGTTCCTCTCCAGGGGCGACAGAGATCTCGGGGTTGCATTTTAGACGCACCCGAGGAGTCAGACCTCATCTCGAGAGGAAGGAAAGGACTCTGCTCTGCTCTCGAGTCCCGACGGGTATTTCTTGGAGACCACTGAGTGGCCTAAAGGGAGTCAAGCCTCCTGTGGATTTTTTTTTAATTTTATTTTATTTTTAAACTTTACATAATTGTATTAGTTTTTCCAAATATCAAAATGAATCCGCCTCAGGTATACATGTGCTCCCCATCCTGAACCCTCCTCCCTCCTCCCCCCCATAGCATCCCTCTGGGTCGTCCCAGTGCACTAGCCCCAAGCATCCAGTGTCATGCATCAAACCTGGACTGGCAACTCTTTTCATACATGATATTTTACATGTTTCAATGCCATTCTCCCAAATCTTCCCACCTTCTCCCTCTCCCACAGAGTCCATAAGACTCTTCTATACATCAGTGTCTCTTTTGCTGTCTCGTACTCAGGGTTATTGTTACCGTCTTTCAAAGTTCCATATATATGCGTTAGTATACTGTATTGGTGTTTTTCTTTCTGGCTTACTTCACTCTGTATAATAGGCTGCAGTTTCATCCACCTCATTAGAACTGATTCATTCTATTCTTTTTAATGGCGGAGTAATACTCCATTGTGTATATGTACCACAGCTTTCTTATCCATTCATCTGCTGATGGACATCTAGGTTGCTTCCATGTCCTGGCTATTAGAAACAGTGCTGCGATGAACATTGGGGTACACGTGTCTCTTTCCCTTCTGGTTTCCTCAGTGTGTATGCCCAGCAGTGGGATTGCTGGATCATAAGGCAGTTCTATTTCCAGTTGTTTAAGGAATCTCCACACTGTTCTCCATAGTGGCTGTACTAGTTTGCATTCCCACCAACAGTGTAAGAGGGTTCCCTTTTCTCCACACCCTCTCCAGCATTTATTATTTGTAGACTTTTGGATTGCAGCCATTCTGACTGGCGTGAAATGGTACCTCATAGTGGTTTTGATTTGCATTTCTATGATAATGAGTGATTTTGAGCATCTTTTCATGTGTTTGTTAGCCATCTGTATGTCTTCTTTGGAGAAATGTCTATTTAGTTCTTTGGCCCATTTTTTGATTGGGTCATCTATTTTTCTGGAGTTGAGCTGTAGGAGTTGCTTGTATATTTTTGAGATTAGTTGTTTGTCAGTTGCTTCATTTCCTATTATTTTCTCCCATTCCGAAGGCTGTCTTTTCACCTTGCTAATAGTTTGCTTTGATGTGCAGAAGCTTTTAAGGTTAATTAGGTCCCATTTGTTTATTTTTGTTTTTATTTCCAATATTCTGGGAGGTGGGTCATAGAGGATCCTGCTGTGATGTATTTCAGAGAGTGTTTTGCCTATGTTCTCCTCTAGGAGTTTTATAGTTTCTGGTCTTACGTTTAGATCTTTAATCCATTTTGAGTTTATTTTTGTGTATTGTGTTAGAAAGTGTTCTAGTTTCATTCTTTTACAAGTGGTTGACCAGATTTCCCAGCACCACTTGTTAAAGAGATTGTCTTTAATCCATTGTATATTTTTGCCTCCTTTGTCAAAGATAAGGTGTCCATATGTGTGTGGATTTATCTCTGGGCTTTCTATTTTGTTCCACTAATCTATATTTCTGTCTTTGTGCCAGTACCATACTGTCTTGATAACTGTGGCTTTGTAGCGGAGCCTGAAATCAGGTAGGTTGATTCCTCCAGTTCTATTCTTCTTTCTCAAGATCGCTTTGGCTATTCGAGGTTTTTTGTATTTCCATACAAATTGTGAAATTATTTGTTCTAGCTCTGTGAAGAATACTGTTGGTAGCTTGATAGGGATTGCATTGAATCTATAAATTGCCTTGGGTAGTATACTCATTTTCACTATATTGATTCTTCCAATCCATGAACATGGTATATTTCTCCACCTATTAGTGTCCTCTTTGATTTCTTTCACCAGTGTTTTATAGTTTTCTATATATAGGTCTTTAGTTTCTTTAGGTAGGTATATTCCTAAGTATTTTATTCTTTCTGTTGCAATGGTGAATGAAATTGTTTCCTTAATTTCTCTTTCTGTTTTCTCATTATTAGTGTATAGGAATTCAAGGGATTTCTGTGTGTTGATTTTATATCCTGCAACTTTACTATACTCATTGACTAGTTCTAGTAATTTTCTGGTGGAGTCTTTAGGGTTTTCTATGTAGAGGATCGTGTCATCTGCAAACAGTGAGAGTTTTACTTCTTCTTTTCCAATTTGGATTCCTTTTGTTTCTTTTTCTGCTCTGATTGCTGTGGCCAAAACTTCCAAAGCTATGTTGAATAGTAATGGTGAAAGTGGGCACCCTTGTCTAGTTCCTGACTTTAGAGGAAATGCTTTCAATTTTTCACCATTGAGGATAATGTTTGCTGTGGGTTTGTCATATATAGCTTTTATTATGTTGAGGTATGTTCCTTCTATTCCTGCTTTCTGGAGAGTTTTTATCATAAATGGATGTTGAATTTTGTCAAAGGCTTTCTCTGCATCTATTGAGAAAATCATATGGTTTTTATTTTTCAATTTGTTAAGGTGGTGTATTACATTGATTGATTTGCGGATATTGAAGAATCCTTGCATCCCTGGGATAAAGCCCACTTGGTCATGGTGTATGATCTTTTTAATGTGTTGTTGGATTCTGATTGCTAGAATTTTGTTAAGGATTTTTGCATCTATGTCATCAGTGATATTGGCCTGTAGTTTTCTTTTTTTGTGGGATCTTTGTCAGGTTTTGGTATTAGGCTGATGGTGGCCTCTTAGAATGAGTTTGGAAGTTTACCTTCCTCTGCAATTTTCTGGAAGAGTTTGAGCAGGATAGGTGTTAGCTCTTCTCTAAATTTTTCGTAGAATTCAGCTGTGAAGCCGTCTGGACCTGGGCTTTTGTTGGCTGGAAGATTTTTGGTTACAGTTTCCATTTCCGTGCTTGTGATGGGTCTGTTAAGGTTTTCTATTTCTTCCCTGGTCCAGTTTTGGAAAGTTGTACTTTTCTAAGAATTTGTCCATTTCTTCCACGTTGTCCATTTTATTGGCATATAATTGTTGATAGTAGTCTCTTATGATCCTTTGTATTTCTGTGTTTTCTGTTGTGATCTCTCCATTTTCATTTCTAATTTTATTGATTTGATTTTTCTCCCTTTGTTTCTTGATGAGTCTGGCTAATGGTTTGTCAATTTTATTTATCGTTTCAAAGAACCAGCTTTTGGTTTTGTTGATTTTTGCTATGGTCTCTTTTGTTTCTTTTGCATTTATTTCTGCTCTAATTTTTAAGATTTCTTTCCTTCTACTAACCCTGGGGTTCTTCATTTCTTCCTTTTCTAGTTGCTTTAGGTGTAGAGTTAGTTTATTTATTTGACTTTTTTCTTGTTTCTTGAGGTGTGCCTGTATTGCTATGAACTTTCCCCTTAGGACTGCTTTTACCGTGTCCCATAAGGTTTGGGTTGTTGTGTTTTCATTTTCATCCGTTTCTATGCAAATTTTGATTTCTTTTTTGATTTCTTCTGTGATTTGTTGGTTATTCAGCAGCGTGTTGTTCAGCCTCCATATGTTGGAATTTTTAATAGTTTTTCTCCTGTAATTGAGATCTAATCTTACTTCATTGTGGTCAGAAAAGATGCTTGGAATGATTTCTATTTTTTTGAATTTACCAATGCTAGCTTTATGGCCCAGGATGTGATCTATC
The DNA here is from genome assembly GCF_029407905.1 of Bubalus kerabau. Classification (NCBI taxonomy): domain Eukaryota; kingdom Metazoa; phylum Chordata; class Mammalia; order Artiodactyla; family Bovidae; genus Bubalus; species Bubalus kerabau. Next base: position 252,117 of record NC_073644.1, on the reverse strand, counting down.
CTGGAGAAGGTTCCATGTGCACTTTAGAAAAAGGTGAAATTCATTGTTTTGGGATGAATTGTCCTATAGATATCAATTAGGTCTAACTGGTCTATTGTATCATTTAAAGTTTGTGTTTCCTTGTTAAATTTCTGTTTAGTTGATCTATCCATAGGTGTGAGTGGGGTATTAAAATCTCCAACTATTATTGTGTTAGTGTTAATTTCTCCTTTCATACTTGTTAGCATTTGTCTTACATACTGTGGTGCTCCCACGTTGGGTGCATATATATTTATAATTGTTATATCTTCTTCTTGGATTGATCCTTTGATCATTATGTAGTGACCTTCTTTGTCTCTTTTCACAGCCTTTGTTTTAAAGTCTATTTTATCTGATATGAGTATCGCTACTCCTGCTTTCTTTTGGTCCCTATTTGCATGGAAAATCTTTTTCCAGCCCTTCACTTTCAGTCTGTATGTATCCCCTGTTTTGAGGTGGGTCTCTTGTAGACAACATATGTAGGGGTCTTGTTTTTGTATCCATTCAGCCAGACTTTGTCTTTTGGTTGGAGCATTCAACCCATTTACGTTTAAGGTAATTACTGATAAGTATGATCCCATTGCCATTTACTTTGTTGTTTGGGGTTTGAATTTATACACCGTTTTTGTGTTTCCTGTTTAGTATTTGTTGGAGCGCTGGTTTGGTGGTGCAGAATTCTCTCAGTTTTTGCTTGTCTGAAAAGCTTTTGATTTCTCCTTCATACTTGAATGAGATCCTTGCTGGGTACAAAAATCTGGGCTGTAGGTTATTTTCTTTCATCATTTTAAGTATGTCTTGCCATTCCCTCCTTGCTTGAAGAGTTTCTATTGAAAGATCAGCTGTTATCCTTATGGCAATTCCCTTGTGTGTTATTTGTTGTTTTTCCCTTGCTGCTTTTCATATTTGTTCTTTGTGTTTGATTTTTGTTAATGTGATTAATATGTGTCTTGGGGGGTTTCGCCTTGGCTTTATCCTGTTTGGGACTCTCTGGGTTTCTTGGACTTGAGTGAGTATTTCCTTCCCCATTTTAGGGAAGTTTTCAACTATTATCTCCTCAAGTATTTTCTCACGGTCTTTCTTTTTGTCTTCTTCTTCTGGGACCCCTATGATTCGAATGTTGTAGCGTTTAATATTGTCCTGGAGGTCTCTGAGATTGTGCTCATTTCTTTTAATTCGTTTTTCATGTATCCTCTCTGATTCATTTATTTCTACCATTCTATCTTCGAATTCACTAATCCTATCTTCTGCCTCTGTTATTCTACTATTTGTTGCCTCCAGAGTGTTTTTAATTTCATTTATTGCATTATTCATTATATATTGACTCTTTTTTTATTTCTTCTAGGTCCTTGTTAAACCTTTCTTGCATCTTCTCAATCCTTGTCTCCAGGCTATTTATCTGTGATTCCATTTTAATTTCAAGATTTTAGATCCATTTCACTATCCTTACTTGGAATTCTTTATCAGGTAGATTCCCTATCTCTTCCTCTTTTGTTTGGTTTGGTGGGCATTTATCCTGTTCCTTTATCTGCTGGGTATTCCTCTGTCTCATCTTGTTTAAATTGCTGAGTTTGGGGTGTCCTTTCTGTATTCTGGCAGTTTGTGGAGTTCTTTACTGTGGCATTTCCTCGCTGTGTGTGGGTTTGTACAGGTGTCTTGTCAAGGTTTCCTGGTTAGGGAAGCTTGTGTCCGTGTTCTGGTGGGTGGAGCTGTATTTCTTCTCTCTGGAGTGCAATGAAGTGTCCAGTAATGAGTTATGAGATGTTTGTGGTTTTGGGGTGACTTTGGGCAGCCTGTATCTTGAAGCTCAGGGCTGCGTTCCTTTGTTGCTGGAGAATTGGCTTGGTATGTCTTGCCCTGGAACTTGTTGGCCCTTGTGTGGTGCTTGATTTCAGTGTCGGTATGGAGGCATTTGATGAGCTCCTGTCAATTAATGTTCCTTGGAGTCAGGAGTTCCCTGGAGTCAGGGTTTGGACTTAAGCCTCCTGCTTCCAGTTATCTGTCTTACTTTTACAGTAGTTTCAAAACTTCTCCTTCTACACAGCACCATTGATAAAACATCTACGTTAAAGAAGAAAAGTTTCTCTACTGTGAGGGCCACTCAGAAAGGTTCACAGCGTTACATGGAGAAGAGAAGAGGGAGGAGGGAGTTAGAGGTGACCCAAATGAGATCAGGTGGAATCAATAGTGGAGAGAGTGGGCTGGCCAGTAGTCACTTCCTTATGTGCACTCCACAACTGGACCGCTCAGAGATGTTCACAGAGTTATACAGAGATGAGAAGAAGGAGGAAGGAGACAGAGGTGGCCAGAAGGATAAAAGGGGGGAATGAAAAGGAGGGAGACAGATCCAGCCAGTAATCAGTTCCCTAAGTGTTCTCCACCGTCTGGAATACACAGAAATTCACAGAGTTGGGTAGAGTAGAGAGGGGTTAGGGAGGAGACACAGGCGACCTGGTGGAGAAAAAGGAGAGTCCAAAGGGAGAGAGAGCAGTCAAGCCAGTAATCTCGCTCCCTAGTGAAAAATGGGTACTGAAGATTGGGTTCTTAAAGGTACAAAATTGGTAACAAATACATAAAAGCAAAAATTAAAATTCTAGAGTAGAGTTTGGAATTTCAAAAATACGATGTTAAAGAAAAGAAGAAGGAAAAGAAAGAGAGAAAAAACGAACAAAGAAAAACAAACAAGGTCGCAAAAATTATCAAGAAAATACAGGTACAAAATTGATAACTAATACCAAAAAGCAAAAATTAAAAATCTAGAGTAGAGTTTGGAATTTCAAAAATACAATGTTAAAAAAAAGGAAGAAGAAAACTAAAGAGAAAACAAACAAACAAAAACAAGCAATGTCGCAAAAATTATAAAGAAACTACAGGTACAAAATTGATATCAAATATCAAAAAGCATAAATTAAAAATCTAGAGTACAGTTTGGAATTGCAAAAATACAATGTTAAAGAAAAGAAGAAAAAAAAAAAAACAAAACAAAAAAACAAGGTCAAAAATTATTTTATATATATATATATATATATATATATATATATATGAAGTTTGCTGAAGAAGAAAAAAATAGGGTCTTTTTTTTTGCAAAGTAATAGGTTATAAAAGTGAAAATTAAATGAACAATAGAGAACTTAAAATTAAAAAAATTAAAAAAAAGTAAGAATGATCATAAAAATATATCTAGGACTTTCTCTGGTTTTGTTGTGAGTATCGTGGGTTCGGTTCATTTTTGGCTAGTTCCTTGGTCCGACTTATATTTCTCAAGATCTATAGGCGCCTTCCTATGTAGTCCTAGTAACCACAGGGTTTTAATCTATTGCCTGTAGCTTCCAAGGCGTTTCCCTCTGTTATAGCTTCTTTTGTTTGCTGGTCTCTTCAGTGTCTGGTTTACGCCCTGACACAAAGGGGACGGTGGAGGACACTTTTTTTTTAGGCTCACTTGTTCAGTTGCGCTGTGGGGAGGGAGGGAGGGAGTGATGCTGCAAACAAATAACACTGGCGTGCGCTCGCAGTGCCTCAGCCACACTGGGTCTGCCCCCGCTCACGGCGCGTGTAGCCTCCCTGCCCACACTGCTCGGGCTCTAGGTTGTTCCACCGGGAACAATCCGAGGCTGGCCCTGGGCTGCATGCACCTCCCAGGTCCAAGCCGCTCAGGTTCAGGCACTCGGGTAGTCCTCAGAGGCACAGACTCGGTTGGGCCTGCGTTTTGTGCTCTTCCCAGGTCCGAGCAGCTCAGGTGATGAGGTGTTTGGCGAGTGCCAATGTTGTGACTTATCGCCTCCCCGCCACTCGGTTATCTGGGTGTAAAACAGGCGCACCTTCTCAGGCAGATGTTGACCGTCCAGATCCCCAAGAAGTTTTAGTTAGCAAAGAAGCCTGCTTACAGTTTTATAGATAATGTCTCTCTGGGGCTGCGATTGCCCCCTTCCGGCTCTGGCTGCCTGTCACCGGAGGGGGAAGGTCTGCAGCCGGCTATCTCTGTTCAGTCCTTTGTTCCGTGCGCGGGCCTGGCGGTGTCTTAGGTTAGGGCTGGCTTTTTGCGTGGTAGATATCCCAGAGTCTGGTTTGCTAGTCCAAGTTATTTCGTTCAGATAGCGCTCAGGGTATTCAGGCCAGATTTTTACTCTAAGCAATGCAGCCCGCGCTGCGCCTCCCTGCCCAGCCCCTGCTTGCTAATGGTGTGAGCAGGCGTCTGCACTGCTTCGCGGCTGGGGGAGTTACCGTAGGGCTTGCAATCTGCGAGTTTTAATTGTTTATTTATTTTTATCCCCCTTATGTTGCCCTTTGTGCTTCCAAAGCTTGGCAAAGATTTGGCAGTGAAAAGCTTTCCTGGTGTTTGGAAACTTTTCTCTTTTTAAGACTATCTTCCCGGGACGGAAATCCCTCCCTCCCTCTTTTGTCTCTTTTTTTGTCTTTTATACTTTTTCCTACCTACTTTCCAAGAGTTGGGTTCTTTTCTGGGTGCCTGATGTCCTCTGGCAGCATTCATAAGTTGTATTGTGGAATTTACTCGACGTTTAAATGCTCTTTTGATGAAATTGTTTGGGGGGGAAAGAGTTCTCCCCGTCCAACTCCTCAGCAATCTTGGCTCCTCTCTTGTGGAGTTTGGAGAGAGCACGCGGGATTGCTCTCCAGGCGATGCAGGAAAAGAAGGCCCTCATCTCGCGATGTCGGGGGAGTCTTGTGGTTTTTCTGGAGCTGCGGTGCCAGTGTGGGGTTTCTCACAAGGTACGACCGGGAGCTCAGGGAGCCTCTCGTGTGGTGTCAGGGAAGTCAAGTCTCCATACGAGTGGCGAGGGGGCGTACGTCATTGCTCTCGAGTCATGGTAGTGGAATCAGGGCTCAACGCAATGAAAAAGGACGCTTGAGGTCTTTCTCGGGTTGCGGCAGGAAACCCTGGGTTCCCTCGACTTGTGCCTGTGACCTCAGGTAGCTTCTCAGGGTGCCTCTGAGAAGTCAGGGATACTATGGAGCTGGGAGAGGCCTCTCGGGACTCCACTGGGTTTGCTGCAATGGAAGAGGGCCTAATCTCGAGATCAGGAAGGAACCTCAGGGTTCCTCTCCATTTCTGACTCAGATTGCAGGGTCCCTGCAGAGTTGGGACAGGAGAGTCAGGCCTCGTCTTGTGTGGAGGAATGGAACTCCGCTTGCCTCTCGAGTTGTTCAAGGAGTGACAGGCCACTTGTCGAGCTGTGTGTGGAACCTGCGGTTTTTTCCAGACAATGCACGGGGGTGTCAGTGCCCCCTCGTGATGTGCTTTCATCCACAGGGTTGCCTTCGAAGTGGTGTGCGGGCATCGGGTTCTTATTAAGAGCGGACCAGGAAATCGGGGTCTTTTGGAATGCGGCACCAACACGAGGCTACGTCTCGAATTTCCTCGTGAGACGGGCCTCATGCTGAGGTGCCCCTGGAAGGTCGGGAAAGCCTTCCAGACAAAGCAGGTTAATCGACCCTACTGTCGCGATCAGGAGCGGAGAAGGGGCTCAGATGAAGTGGTGCCGGGAACCTCGGTGTTCCCCTTGAGTGAGACCGGTATGTCAGGGAACTTTTGGGGTCTCACGAAGCTTGCCAAATACTGTTTCAAACTTCAAGATGAAACGTGGGACTTCTCTTGAGACGCTGTGGCGGGCAAGGGCCTCATCTTGTGATGAAGGGGAAACCACGTGGTTTTTTTCGAGTTGCGATGGGATTGTTGACTTACGACGGGGAATTCAGGCTTCCTCTTCTGTTGGCCCAGGGAAGTCCATTCTTCCATTCGAGTTGCCAGGGAGAGCTGGGTGGGAATTGCTCTCGAGTCATGGCAGGTCAAAATAGACCTCATCTAGGCTTGTGTCCAGGACCTAATGTTCCTCTCCAGGGGCGATAGGGATCACGGGGACGCATTCCAGACTCACCCAGTGAGTCAGGCCTCGGCTCGAGGGGAAGCAAAGGATTCTGATATCCTCCTGGGTCGCGATAGGTATCTCTTGGAGCCCACTGAGTGGCCTCCAGGGAGTCAAGCCTCCTGTGGAGTTGGAGAGAGGACTCGGGATTGCTCTCCAGGCCATACAGGAAAGAAGGCCCTCAGCTCGCAATGACGGGGGCGTCTTGTGGGTTTTCTCGAGTTGGAGCGCAAGTATGAGTTTTCTCACGAAGTACGACGGGGAGCTCAGGGAGCCTCTCATGTGGCGCCAGGAAAGTCAGGTATCTATGCGTGTGATGAGGAGGAGCCCATAAATGCTCTCGAGTCATGGTAGGGAAATCGGGACTCAAGACGCGTTGAAGAAGGAGTCTTGAGGTCTTTCTCAGGTTGCGGCAGGAAACCCTGGGTTCCCTCGACTTGTACCGGTGACCTCAGGGAGCTTCTCAGGGTGCCTCTGAGAAGTCAGGCATACTGTGGACTTGGGAGGCGCTCTCGGAACTCCACTGGGTTTGGTGCAATGACAAAGGTTCTCATCTCGAGTTGAGGCAGGAACCTAAGGGTTCCTCTCCATTTAAAACTCCGACCACAGGGTCCCTGAAGAGTTGGGACAGGAGAGTCAGGCCTCGTCTTGTGTGGAGGAATGGAACTCCACTTGCCTCTCGAGTTGTTCACAGGATAACAGACCATTTGTCGAGCTGTGAGTGGAACCTTCGGTTTTTTCCGTAAGATGCATGAGGGGGTCAGTGCCCCTTCGTGTTGTGCCTTCATCCACAGGGTTGCCTTCAAAGAGGTGTCCGGACATCGGGTTCTTATCAATAGCAGAGCAGGAAATCGGGGTCTTTCAGAACGTGGCACCATCTATGAGGCTACGTCTCGAATTTCTTCGTTAGACTGGTGTCATCCTGAGGTGCGCCATGAAGATCCGGAACCCCTTCCAGACAAAGCAGGGGAATCGACCATCTTGTCGCGATCAGGAGGAGTGAAAGGGCTCAGTTGAAGTCATGCTGGGAACCTCGGTGTTCCCCTCGAGTGGGACCGGTGTGTCGGGAAACTTTTGGGGTCGCTTCAAGGGTGCCAAGTACCGTTTTGCACTTCAATACGGACTTGGGGCTTCTCTTGACACGCTGTAGAGGGCAAGGGCCTCATCTTGGGATGACGGGGGAATCACGTGGTTTTTCTCAAGGTGCGGCGGGATTCTCGAGTTACGACGGGGAATTCAGGCTTCCTCTTGTGTTGGCCCAGGGAAGTCCAATCTTCCATTCGAGTTTCGAGGGAGAGCTGGGGTTTGCTCTTGAGTCACTGCAGGGCAAAAGAGACCTCATCTAGGCTTGTGTCCAGGACCTAATATTCCTCTCCAGGGCCGACAGCGATCTCGGGGTTGCATTCCAGACGCATCCTGGGAGTCAGAGCTCGACTCGAGGGGAAGCAAAGGACCCCGCTCTCCTCTTGAGTCACCACAGGTGTCTCTTGGAGCCCACTGAGTGGCCTAAAGGGAGTCAAGCCCCCTGTGGAGTTTGGAGAGAGGACTCAGGATTGCTCTCCAGGCCATGCAGGAAAAGAAGACCCTCATCTCGCGATGACAGGGGCGTCTTGTTGGTTTTCTCGAGCTGCAGTGCCAGTGTGCGGTTTCTGACGAGGTGCGACGGGAAGCTCAGGGAGCCTTTTGTGTGGCACCAGGGAATTCAGGTCTCCATGCGCATGGCAAGGGGGAGCGCGTCATTGCTCTCGAGATATGATACGGGAATCGGGCCTCAAGACACGTTAAAGCAGGACTCTCAAGGTCTTTCTCGGGTTGCGGCAGGAAACCCTGGGTTCCGACGACTTCTGCCGGTGACCTTAGGGAGCTTCTCAGGGTGCCTCTGAGAAGTCAGGCATACTGTGGATTTGGGACGGGCCTCTCGGGACTCCACTGGTTTTGTGGCAATGGAAAAGGGCCTCATCTTGAGTGGAGGCAGGAACCTCAGGCTTCCTCTCCATTTCTGACTCGGTGCGCAAGGTCCCTAGAGTTGTGACAGGAGAGTCAGGCATCGTCTTGTGTGGAGGAATGGAACTCCGCTTGCTTCTCGAGTTGTTCACGAGGTGACAGACCACTTGTGGAGCTGTGTGAGGAACCTGCGGGTTTTTCCAGAAGATGCACGGGGTGTCAGTGCCCCTACGTGTTGTGCCTTCATCCACAGGCTTGCCTTCGAAGAGGTGTCCAGGAGTCTGGTTTTGATCAAAAGTGGACCATGGAATCGGGGTCTTTCGGCATGTAGTATGGCCCTCGAGGCTACCTCTCGAATTTCCTCGTGAGACCGGCCTCATCCTGAGGTGTGCCGGGAAGGTCGGGAATCCCTTCGAGACAAAGCAGTGGAATCGACCCTCCTATCGCGATCAGGAGAGGAGAAAGGCCTCAGATGAAGTGGTGCCGGAAACTTCAGTGTCCCCTCTAGTGAGATCGGTATATAGGGGAACTTTTGGGGTCGGATCAAGGGTGCCAAGTACTGTTTTGCACTTCAAGACGGAATGTGAGACTTCTCTTGAGACGCTGTAGGGGGCAAGGGCCTCATCTTGCAATACGGGGAACCACGTGATTTTTCTCGAGTTGCGGCAGGTTTCTCAAATTACAACTGGAAATTCAGGCTTCCTCTTGTGTTGGCTCAGAAAGGCCAATCTTCCATTCGAGTTGCAAGGGAAAGCTAGGGGTTGCGCTTGAGTCACTGCAGGGCCAAAGAGACCTCATCTAGGCTTTTGTCCAGGACCTAAGGTTCCTCTCCAGGGGCGACAGGGATCCAGGGTTGCATTCCAGACTCACCCTCGTAGTCAGGCCTCATCTCGAGGGGAAGCAAAGGACACCGCTCTCCTCCTGAGTATCGACGGGTATCTCTTGGAGCCCACTGAGTGACCTAAAGGGAGTCAAGCCTCCTTTGGAGTTTGGAGAGAAGATTCGGGATTGCTCTTCAGGTCATGCAGGAAAGAAGGCCCTCATTTCACCATGACAGGGGCGTCTCGTGGGTTTTCTCGAGCTGCGGCGCCAGTGTGGGGTTTCTCACGAGGTACGATGGGGAGCTCAGGGAGCCTCTCATGTGGTGCCGGGGAAGTCAGATCTTCATGTGCGTGGCGAGGGGGAGCGCGTCATTTTTCTCCAGTCATGGTAGGGGAATCCGGCCTCAAGACGCGTGAAGAAGGACTCTCGAGGTTTTTCTCAGGTTACGGCAGGAAACCCTGGGTTCCGTCGACTTATGCCCGTGACCTCAGGGAGCTTTTCAGGGTGCCTCTGAGAAGTCAGGGATACTGTGCAGTTGGGAGGGGCCGCTCCGAACTCCACTGGGTTTGGTGCAGTAGAAGAGGGCCTTATCTCGAGTTGAGGCAGGAACCTCATGGTTCCTCTCCATTTCTGAATCGGATCTCAGTGTCCATGCATAGTTGGGACAGGAGAGTCAGGCCTCGTCTTGTGTGGAAGAATTTAACTCCTCTTGCCTCTCGAGTTGTTCACGGGGTGACAGGCCACTTGTCGATCTGTATGTGGAACTTGCGGGCTTTTCCAACGATGCAGGAGGGTGTCAGACCCCTTCGTTTTGTGCCTTCGTCCACAGGATTGCCTTCGAAGAGGTGTCCTAGCATTGGGTTCTTATCAAGAGCAGACAGGGAAATCGGGGTCTTTCGGCGTGTGGCACCAACCACAAGGCTACGTCTCGAATTTCCTCGTGAGACCGGCCTCATCCTGAGGTGCGCCGGGAAGGTCCGGAACCCCTTCCAGACAAAGCAGGGTAATCGACCCTCCCGTCGCGATCAGGAGGGGATAAGGGGCTCAGAACAAGCGGTGCGCCGAACCTTGGTGTTCCCCTCGAGTGAGACCAGGGTGTCGGGGAACTTTTGTGATAACATCAAGGTTGCCAATTATCGTTTTAAACTTCAAGATGGAACGTAGGGCTTCTACTGAGACGCTGTAGCTGGCAAGGGCCTCATCTTGCGATGACGGGGGAACCACGTGGTTTTTCTCGAGTTGCAGCGGGATTTTCGAATTACGATGGGGAATTCAGATTTCCTCTTGTGTTGTCCCAGGGAAGTCCATTCTTCCATTCGAGGTGCGAGGGAGAGCAGGGGATTGCTCTCGAGTCACTTCAGGGCAAATGAGACCTCATCTATGCTTGTGTCTAGGACCTAATGTTCCTCTCCAGGGGCGACAGGGATCTCGGGGTTGCATTCCAGACTCACCTGAGGAGTCAGGCCTGGTATATAGGGGAAGCAAAGAATTCCGCTCTCCTCTCGAGTCCCAACGGGTATCTCTTGGAGCCCACAGAGTGGCCTAAAGGGAGTCAGGCCTCCTGTGGAGTTTGAAGAGAGGCCTCGAGATTGCTCTCCAGGCCATGCAGGAAAAGAAGGCCTTCATCTCGCGATGACGGAGGCGTCTCGTGGGTTTTCTCAAGCTGGGGAGCCAGTGTGGGATTTCTCACGAGGTATGACGGGGAGCTCAGGGAGCCTCTCGTGTGGCGCCAGGGAAGTCAAGTCTCCATGCGAGTGGCGAGGGGGAACGCGTCATTGCTCTCGAGTCATGGTAGGGGAATCGGGATTCAAGATGCGTTGAAGGAGGATTTTCGAGGTCTTTCTCGGGTTGCGTCAGGAAACCCTGTGTTCCCTCGACTTGTGCCAGTGACCTCAGGGAGCTTCTAAGGGTGCCTCTGAGAAGTCGCGATACTGTGGATTTGGGAGGGGCCTCTCGGGCCTCCACTGTTTTTGGTGTAATGGAAGAGGGCCTCATCTCGAGTGGAGTCAGGAACCTCAGGGTTCCTCTCCATTTCGGACTCCGATCGCAGGGTCCCTTCAGAGTTGGGACCGGAGAGTCAGGCCTCGTCTTGAGTGGAGGAATGGAACTCTGCTTGCCTCTCGAGTTGTTCATGGGATGACAGGCCTCTTGTCGAGCTGTGTGTGGATCCTGCGGCTTTTACCGAATGATGCACGGGAGTGTCAGTGACCCTTCGTTTTGTGCCTTCGTCCACAGGGTTGCCTTCGAAGAGGTGTCTGGGCATCGGGTTCTTCTCAAGAGTGGGCCGGGAAATCGGGGTATTTCGGCATGTGACACCACCCACGACGCTACGTCTCGAATTTCCTCGTGAGACCGGCCTCATCCTGAGGTGCGCCGGGAATGTGGGGAACCCCTTCCAAACAAAGCAGGGGAATAGACCCTCCTGTCTCCAACAGGAGGGGAGAAGGTGCTCAGATGAAGTGGTGCGGGAACCTCGGTGTTCCTGTCGAGTGAGACCGGCGTGTCCGGGAACATTTGGTGTCGCATCAAGGGTGCAAAGTACCGTTTCGCACTTCAAGATGGAACGTGGTTCTTTTCTTGAGACGCCATAGCAGCAAGGGCCTCATCTTGGGATGACATTGGAAACACGTGGTTTTTCTCGAGTTGCGGCGGGATTCTCGAGTTACGAAGGGGATTTCTGGCTTCCTCTTGTGTTGGCCCAGGGAAGCCCAATCTTCCATTCGAGTTGCGAGGGAGAGCTGGGGGTTGCGCTCGAGTCAATGCAGGGCAAAAGAAACCTCATCCAGGCTTGTGTCTAGGACCTAATGTTCCTCTCAAGGGATGACTGGGATCTTGGGGTTGCATTCTAGACTCACCCAGGAGTCAGGCGTCCTCTCGAGGGGAAACAAAGGACTTCTCTCTCTTCTCGAGTCGCGACGGGTATTTCTTGGAGCCCACTGAGTGGACTAAAGGGAGTCAAGCCTCCTCTGGAGTTTGGAGAGAGGACTCGGGATTGCACTCCAGGACATGCAGGAAAAGAAGGCCCTCATCTCACGATGACGGGTGGGGGGGGGTCTCGGTGGTTTTACCGAGCTGCAGCGCCTGTGTTGGTTTCTCAGGAGGTACGACGGGGAGCTCAGGGAGCCTCTTGTGTGGCGCCAGGGAAGTTAGGTCTCGATGCGTGTGGCGAGGGGGAGCGCGTCATTGCTCTCGAGTCATGGTAGGGGAATCAGGCCTCTAGACGCGTTGAAGGACTCTCAAGATCTCTCCCGAGTCTTGGCAAGAATACCTGGGTTCCCTCGACTTGTGCCGGTGACCTCAGGGAGATTCTCCGGGTGCCTCTGAGAAGTCAGGGATACTGTGGAGTTGGGAAAGACCTCTCGGGACTCCACTGGGTTTGGTGAAATGGAAGGGGGCCTCATCTCGAGGGGAGGCAGGAACCTCAGGGTTCCTCTCCATTTCTGATTCCGATCGCAGCCCCCTGCATAGTTGGGAGAGGTGAGTCAGGCCTTGTCTTGTGTGCAGGAATGGACCTCCGCTTGCCTCTCGAGTTGTTCACTGGGTGACAGGCACTTGTTGAGCTGTATGAGTAACCTGCGGTCTTTTCCGGACGATGCACGGGGGTGTCAGTGCCCCTTCGTGTTGTGCCTTCATCCACACTATCTTCGAATAGGTGTCTGGGCATCGCGTTCTTATCAAGAGCGGATCGGGAAATCGCGGTCTTTTGGCATGTGGCACCACCATCGAGGCTACGTCTCGAATTTCCTCGTGAGACAGCCTCATCTGAGGTGCGTGGAGAAGGTCGGGAACCCCTTGAGGACAAAGCAGGGGAATTGACCTTCCTTTCGCGATCAGGAGGGGAGAAGGGGCTCAGATGAAGTGGTGCCAGGAACCTCGGTGTTCCCCTCTAGTGCGACCCGTATGTCAGGGAACTTTTGGGGTAGCATTAAGGGTGCCAAATATCATTTCGCACTTGAAGACAGAACGTGGGACTACTCTTGAGACGCTGGAGCGGGCAAGGGCCTCATCTTGCAATGACGGGGGAACCACGTGGTTTTTCTCAAGTTGAGGCGGAATTCTCGAATTACTACTGGGAATTCAGGCTTCCTCTTGTGTTGGCCCAGGGAGGTCCAATCTTCCATTCGGGTTGCGAGGGAAAGCTGGAGAGTGCTCTCGAGTTACTGCAGGGCAAAAGCGACCTCATCTAGCCTTGTGTTCAGGACCCAATGATCCTCTCCAAGGGCGACAGGGATCTCGGGTTTGCATTACAGACTCACCCGGGGAGTTAGGCCTCGTCTCGAGGGGAAGCAAAGGACTCGGCTATCCTCTCGAGTTGCGACGCGTATCTCTTGGAGCCCACTGAGTGGTCTAAAGGGAGTCAACCCTCCTCTTCAGTTTGGAGAGAGGACTCGGGATTGCTCTCCAGGCCATGCAGGAAAAGAAGGCCCACATCTCGAGATGACGGGGGCGTCTCGTGGGTTTTCTCGAGCTGCGGCGCCAGTGTGGGGTTTCTCACGAGGTACGACGGGGAGTTCAGGTAGCCTCTCGTGTGGCAACAGGGAAGTCAGGTCTCCGTGGGCGGGGCAAGGGGGAGCGCGTCATTGCTCTCAAGTCAGGGTAGGGGAATCGGGCCTCATGACGGGTTGAAAAAGAACTCTCGATGTCTTTCTAGGGTTGCGGCAGGAAACCCTGGGTTCCCTTGACTTGTGCCGGTGACCTCAGGGAGCGTCTCAGGGTGCCTCTGAGAAGTCAGGGATACTGTGGATTTGGGAGAGGCCTCTCGGGACTCCTCTGGGTTTGGTGCAATGGAAGTGGGCCTCATCTTGAGTTGAGGCAGGAACCTCAGGGTTCTGCTCCTGACTTCCTGGAGGCCGGATCTGACTCAGATCGCAGGGTCCGTGTTGAGTTTGCTCAGGAGTGTCAGGTCTCGTGTTCTGCGGAGGAATGGAACTCCGCTTACATCTCAAGTTGTTCAAGGATAACACCACTTTTCGTGATGTGTGTGGAACCTGCCGGTTTTTCGGAGATGCACGGGGGCGTCAGTGCTCCTTCCTGTTGTGCCTTCATCCACAGGGTTGCCTTCGAAGAGGTGTCCGGGCATCGTGTTCTCCTCAAGTGCGGACCGGGAAATTGGGGTCTTTCAGCATGTTGCACCACCCACTAGGCTACGTCTCGAATTTTCTCGTGAGACCGGCCTCATCCTGAGGCGCGCAGGAAAGTCCGGGAACCCTTTCCAAACAAAGCAGGGGAATCGACCCTACTTTCGGGATCAGGAGGAGAGAAAGGGCTCAGATGAAGTAGTGCCGGGAACCTCGGTGCTCTCCTTGAGTGAAAGTCGGGTAACTTTTCTGGTTGCATCAAGGGTGCCAAGTACCGTTTCGCACTTCAAGACGGAACCTGGGACTTCTCTTGAGATGCTGTAGTGGGCAAGGGCCTCATCTAGCGCTGACGGGGGACCCACGTGTTTTTTCTCGAGTTGCGGCAGGATTCTTGAGTTACAATGGGGAATACAGGTTTCCTCTTGTGTTGGCCCAGGGAAGTCCAATCTTCCATTCGAGTTGCAAGTGAGAGCTGGAGATTGCTCTCGAGTCACTGCAGGGCAAAATAGAGCTCATCTAGGTTTGTGTCCAGGACCGAGTTTTTCTCTCCAGGGGCGACAGGGATCTCGGGGTTGCATTCCAGACTCACCCGGGGAGTCAGGCCTCGTCTCGAAGGGAATGAATGGACTCCGCTCTCCTCTCGAGTCGCGACGGGTATCCCTTGGAGCCCAAGAGTGGCCTAAATGGAGTTAAGCCTCCTGTGGAGTTTGGAGAGAGGACTCGGGATTGCTCTCTAGGCCATGCAGGAAAAGAAGGCCCTCATCTCGCGATGACGGGGGCGTCTCGTGGGTTTTCTCAAGGTGCAGTGCCTGGTTGGGGTTTCTCACGAGATAGGACGGGGAGCTCAGGGAGACTCCTGTGGTGCCACGGAAGTCAGGTCTCCATGGACGTGGCGTGGGGGAGCGCCTCATTGCTCTCGAGTCATGGTAGGGGAATCAAGCCTCAAGACGCTTCGAAGAAGAACTCTCGAGGTCTTTCTCGGGGTGTGGCAGGAAACCCTGGGTTCCCTCGACTTGTGCCCATGACCTCAGGGAGCTTAGCGGGGTTCCTCTGAGAAGTCAGGGATACTGTGGAGTTGAGAGGGGCTTCTCGGGACATCACAGGGACTGGTGCAATTGAAGAGGACCTAATCTCGGATTGAGGCAGTAACGTCAGGGTTCCTCTCCATTTCTGACTCGGATAGCAGGGTCCCTGCAGAGTTGGGACAGGAGAGTCAGACCTCGTCTTGTGTGGAGTAATGGAACTCCGCTTGCCTCTCGAGTTGTTCACGGGATGACAGGCCACCTGTCGAGTTGTATGTGGAACCTGCGGTTTTGGGGGACGACGCACAGGGGTGTCAGTGCCCCTTCGTGTTGTGCCTTCATCCACAGGGTTACCTTCGAAGAGGTGACCGGGCATCGGGATCTTATCAATAGCGGACCAGGAAATCGGGGTCTTTCGGCATGTGGCACAACCCACGAGGCTACGTCTCGACTTCCCTCGTGAGACTGGCCTCATCCTGAGGTTCGCCGGGAAGTCTGGGAACCCCTTCCAGACAAAGCAGGGGAATCGACCCTCCTGTCGCCATCAGGAGGGGAGAAGAGGCTCAGCTGAAGCGGTGCTGGGAACCTCCATGTTCTCCTCGAGTGAGACCGGGGTGTCAGGGAAATTTGGGGGTCGCATCAAGGGTGCCAAGTACCGTTTCACACTTCAAGACGGAACATGGGACTTCCCTGGAGACGCTATAGCTGACAGGGGCCTCATATTTCGATGACGGAGGAGCCACGTTGTTTGTCTCCAGTTGCCGCGGGATTCTCGAATTACAATGGGGAATACAGGCTTCCTCTTGTGTTGGCCCAGGGAAGTCCAATCATCCATTCGAGTTGCGAGGGAGAGCTGGGGATTGCACTTGAGTCAATGCAGGACAAAAAAGACCTCATTTAGGCTTGTGTCCAGGACCGAGTTTTCCTCTACAGGGGCAACACGGATCTCGGGATCCCATTCCAGACTCACCCAAGTAGTCAGGCCTCGGCTCGAGGGGAAGCAACGGACTCTGCTCTCCTCTAGAGTAGCGACGTGTATCTCTTGGAGGCTACTGAGTGGCCTAAAGGGAGTCAGGCCTCCAGTGGAGTTTGGAGAGTGGACTCGGGATTGCTCTCTAGGTCATGTAGGAAAAGAAGGCCCTCATCTTACGATGATGGGGGCGTCTCGTGAGTTTTCTCGAGCGGCGGTGCCAGTGTGGGGTTTTCATGAGGTAGAACGGGGAGCGCAGGGAGCCTCTCGTGTGGCGCCAGGGAAGTTAGGTTTCAATGGGCGTGGCGAGGGGAATGCGTCATTGCTCTCCAGTCATGGTAGGGTATCGGGCCTCAAGACGCGGTAAAGAAGGACTCTCAAGGTCTTTCTCAGAATGCAGCAGGAAACCCTGGGTTCACTCGACTTGTGCCAGTGACCGCAGAGAGCTTCTGAGGGTGCCTCTGAGAATCAGGGATACTGTGGAGTTTTAGGGGCCTCTCGGGACTCCACTGGGTATGGCGCAATGGAAGAGGGCCTCATTTCGAGTTGATGCAGGAACGTCAGGTTTCATCTACATTTCTGACTCCGATCGCACGGTCCCTGCAGAGTTGGGAAAGGAGAGTCAGGCCTTCTCTTGTGTGGAGGAACGGAACTCCGCATGCCTCTCTAGTTCTTCAAGGGATGACAGGACACTTGTCGATCTGTGTTTGGAATCTGCGTGTTTTTCCGTACTATGCATGGGGATGTCAGTACCCCTTCGTGTTGTGCATTCATCCACAGGTTTGCTTTCGAAGAGGTGTCCTGGCATCGGGTTCTTATTAAGAGTGGACCGGGAAATCGGGGTCTTTCCGCATGTGGCACCACCCACCAGGCTACGTCTCGAATTTCCTAGTGAGACCGGCCTCATCCTGAGGTGCGCCGGGAAGGTCGGAACCCCTTGCAGACAAAGCAGGGGAATCGACCCTCCTGTCTCGATCAGGAGGGGAGAAGGGGCACAGATGAGGTGATGCCGGGAACCTCGGTGTTCCCCTCCAGTGAGACCAGTGTGTTGGGGAACTTTTGGGGTCGCATCAAAGGTGCCAAGTACCGTATCGCACTTCAAGATGGAACGTAAGACTTCTTTTGAGACGCTGTAGCGGCAATGGCCGCATCTTGCGATGAAGAGGGAACGACGTGGTTTTTCTCGAGTTGTGGCAGGATTCTTGAGTTACAACGGGAAATTCAGGCTTCCTCTTCTGTTGGCCCAGGGAAGTCCAGTCTTCCATTCGAGTTGCGAGGGAGAGTTGGGGATTGCTCTCGAGTCACTGCAGGAAAAAAGAGACCTCATCTAGGCTTGTGTCCAGGACCTAATGTTTCTCTCCAGGGGCGACAGGGATCTCCGGTTCACATATCAGACACACCCGAGGAGTCAGGCCTCGCCTCGAGGGGAAGGAAAAGACTCCGCTCTCCTCTCGAGTCGCGACGGGTATGTCTTGGAGTCCACTGAGTGACCAAAAGGGAGTCAAGCCTACTGTGGAGTTTGGAGAGAGGACTCGGGATTGCTCTCCAGGCCATGCTAGAAAAGAAGGCCGTCATGTCGCGAAAATGGGGGCGTCTCGTGGGTTTTCTCTATCTGTGGCGCCAGTGTTTGGTTTCTCACGAGGTATGACGGGGAGCTCAGGGAGCCTCTCGTGTGGCGCCAGGGAAGTCAGGGCTTCATGAGTGTAGCAGAGGGAGCGCGTCATTGCCCTCGAGTCATGGTAGGGGAATCAGGCCTCAAAATGCGTTGAAGAAGGACTCTTGAGTTCTTTCTATGGTGGCGGCAGTAAACCCTGGGCTCACTCGAATTGTGCTGGTGACCTCAGGGAGCTTCTCAGGGTGCCTCTGAGAAGTCAGGGATACTGTGGAGCTGGGACGCATCTCTCGGGACTCCACTGGGTTTCGTGCAATGGAAGAGGTCCTAATCTCGAGTGGAGGCAGGAACCTCAGCGTTCCTCTCGTGACTTCACTGGCGCTGGTCTGATTCAGATCGCAAAGTCCCTGCAGAGTTGGGACAGGAGAGTCAGGCATCGTCTTGTGTAGAAGAATGAAACCCCACTTGCCTCTCGAGTTCTTCAGGGGTGACAAGCCACTTGTTGAGCTGTATGTGGAACCTGCGGGTTTTTCCGGACGATGCACGAGGGTGTCAGTGCCCCTTTGTGTTGTGCCTTCATCCACAGGGTTGCCTTCGAAGAGGTGTCCAGGCATCGGGTTCTTATCAAGAGCGTACCAGGAAATCATAGTCTTTTGGCATGTGGTACCACCCGCGAGCTACGTCTCGAATTTCCTCGTGAGACTGGCCTCATCCTGAAGTGCCCCGTGAAGGTCGGGAACCCCTTACAAACAAAGCAGGGGAAGTGACCCTCCTATCACGAACAGGAGGGGAGAAGGGGCTCAGATAAACTGGTGCCGGGAACCTCGGTGTTCACCTCGAGTGAGACTGATATTTCGGGGAACTTTTGGGGTCACATCAAGGGTGTCAAGTATCGTTTTGCACTTCAAGACGGAACGTGGGACTTTTCTTGAGAAGCTGTAGCGGGCAAGGGCCTCATCTTGTGATGACGAGGGAACCAAGTGCTTTTTCTCGAGTTGCGGCGGGATTCTCGAGTTACGAAGGGGAATTCAGGCTTCCTCTTGTGTTGGCCCAGGGAAGTCCAATCTTCCATTCGAGTTGTCAGGGAGAGCGGGGGATTGCTCTCGAGTTACAGAAGGGCAAAAGAGACCTCATCTAGGCTTGTTTCCAGGACCTAATGTTCCTCTCCAGGGGAGACAGGGATCTCGGGGTTGCATTCCAGACCCACCTGGTGAGTCAGGCCTTGTCTCGAGGGGAAGCAAAGGACTCAATTCTCCTCTCGAGTCACGACGGGTATCTCTTGGAGCCCACTAAGTGGCCTAAAGGGAGTCAAGCCTCCTGTGGAGTTTGGAAAGAGGATTCGGGATTCCTCTCCAGGCCATGCAGGAAAAGAAGGCCCTCATCTCGCGATGACAGGGGCGTATGGTGAGTTTTCTCAAGCTGCGGCGTCAGTGTGGGGTTTCTCACGAGGTACGACAGGGAGCTCAGGGAGCCTCTCTTATGGCGCCAGGGAAGTCAGGTCTCCATGTGCGTGGCGAGGGGGTGCGTGTCATTTCTATAGAGCCATGGAAGCAGAGTCGGGCTTCAAGACACGTTGAAGTAGGACTCTCGAGGTCTTTTTCCCATTGTGGCAGGAAACCCTGGGTTCCCTCGACATGTGCCGGTGACCTCATGGAGCTTCTCCGGGTGCCTCTGAGAAGTCAGGGGTACTGTGGAGTTGGGAGGGGCCTCTCTGGACTCCACTGGGTTTGGTGCAATGGATGAGAGCCTCATCTCGAGTGGAGGCAGGAACCTCATGTTTCCTCTCCTGGGTTTCCTGTCGCTGGTACTGACTCGGATCGCAGTTTCCCTGCAGAGTTGGTACAGAAAATCAGGTCTCATCTTGTGTGGAGGAATGGAACTCCACTTGCCTGTCGAGTTGTTCACGGGGTGACAGACCACTTGTTGAACTGTGTTTGTAACCTGCGGGTTTTTCTGGACGATGCACGGGGGTGTCAGTGCCCCTTCGTGTTGTGCTTTCATCCACAGGTTTTCCTTCGTAAAGGTGTCAGGGCATCACGTTCTTATCAAGAGCAGACCGGGAAATCGGGGTCTTTCGGCTTGTGGCACCACCCACGAGGCTATGTCTCGAATTTCCTCGTGAGACCTGCCTCATCCTTAGGCGCGCTGGAAAGGTCGGGAACCCCTTCCAGACATAGCAGGGGAATCGACACTCCTGTCGCGATCACGAGGGGAGAAGGAGCTCAAATGAAGTGGTTCCGGGAACCTCGGTGTTCCTTTCGAGTGAGACCGGTATGTCGGGGAATTTTGAGATTGCATCAAGGGTGCCAAGTACCGTTTCGCACTTCAAGACAGAAAGTGGGACTTCTCTTGAGTCGCTGTAGCGGGCAAGGGCCTCATCTAGCGCTGATGGGGGAACCACGTGGATTTTCTCGAGTTTCGGCGGGATTCTCGAGTTACGATGTCGAATTCAGGCTTCCAATTGTATTGGCCCAGGGAAGTCCAATCTTCAATTCGATTTGCGAGGGAGAGCTGGCGATTGCTCTCTAGTAACTGCAGTGCAAAATAGACCTCATCTAGGCTTGTGTCCAGGACCGAGTTTTCCTCTCCAGGTGTGACAGGAACTCGGGGTTGCATTCCAGACTCACACGGGGAGTCAGGCCTCGTCTCGAGGGGAAGCAAAGGACTCTGCTCTCCCTTCAGGTCCTGACAGGTATCTCTTGGAGCCAACTGAGAGGCCTAATGAGAGTCAAGCCTCCTGTGGAGTCTGGAGAGAGGACTCGGTTTTGCTCTCCATGCCAGGCAGGAAACAAATCCCTCATCTCGTGATGACGGGGGCGTATCATGGGTTTTCTCGAGCTGCGGTGCCTGAATGGGGTTTCCGAAGAGGTACGACGGGGAGCTCAGGGAGACTCTCTTCAGGCGTCAGGGAAGTCAGGTCTCCATGCGCATGGCGATGGGGAGCGGGTCTTTGCTCTCGAGTCATGGTAGGGGAATCGGGCCTCAAGACGCGCCGAAGGACTCTCAAGGTCTTTCTCGGGTCGCAGCAGGAAACCCTGGGTTCCCTGGACTTGAGCCGGTGACCTCAGGTAGATTCTCAAGGTGCCTCTGAGAATTCAGGGATACTGTGGAGTTGGGAGGGGCCTCTCGCGACTCATCTGGGTTTGGTGCAATGGAAGAGGGCCTCACCTCGAGGGGAGACAGGAACCTCAGGATTCCTCTCCGTTTCGGACTCCGATCGCAGGGTCCCTGCAGAGTTGGGACAGGAGAGTCAGGCCTCGTCTTGTCTGAGGAAGGGCACCCCGATGGCCTCTCGAGTTGCTCAGGGGGTCTCAGGCCCCTCGTCGAGCTGTATGTGGAACCCGCGGGTCTTTGCGGACGATGCACGGGGGTGGCAGTGCCCCTTCGTGTTGTGCCTTCACCCGCAGGGTTGCCTTCGAAGAGGGGTCCGGGCCTCGGGTCCTTCTCAAGAGCGGACCGGGGAATCGGGGGCGTTCGGCATGTGGCACCACCCACGTGGCTCGTCTAAAATTTCCTCGTGAGACCGGCCTCATCCTGAGGTGCGCCGGGAAGGCTGGGAACCCCTTCCAGACCACGCAGGGGAATCGCCTCTCCTGTCGCGATCAGGAGGGGAGAAGGGGCTTAGAGGAAGCGGTGCCTGGACCTTCGGTGTTCCCCTCGGGAGAACCCGGCGTGTCGGGGGACTTTTGGGGGTCGCAGGAAGGCTGTCAGGGACCGTTTCGCCCTTCAGGGCGGAACAGGGGTCTTCCCTAGAGACGCCGTCACGGGCAAGGGCCTCATCTTGCCAAGAGGTGGGAACCACGTTGTTTTTCTCGAGTTGCGGCGGGATTCTCGAGTTACGACGGGGATCTGAGCCTTCCCCTTGGGTTGGCCCTGGGAAGCACAATCTTCCTCTCGGGTTGCGAGGGAAAGCTGGGGGTTGCCGTCGAGTCACTGCAGGGCCGAAGAGACCTCACCTAGGCGTGTGTCCAGGACCTAATATTCCTCTCCAGGGAAGGCAGGGATCTCGGGGTTGCATTCCAGGCTCCCCCGGGGAGTCAGGCCTCGTCTCGAGGGGAAGCCAAGGACTCCGCTCTCCTCTCGAGTCGCGACGCGGGTCTCTTGGAGCCCCCTGAGCGGGCTCAAGGGAGTCCAGCCTCCACTTCCGTTTGGAGAGAGGACCCGGGATTGCTCTCCAGGCCATGCAGGAAAAGAAGGCCCTCAGCTCGCGAGGACTGGGGCGTCTCAGGGGTTTCCTCGAGCTGCGGCGCCCGTGGGGGTTTTCTCCCAAGGCACGACGAGGATCTCAGGGAGCCTCTCGTGCGGCGCCAGGGAAGTCAGGTCTCCATGCGCGTGGCGAGGGGGAGCGCGCCCTGGCTCTCGAGTCACGGGAGGGGACTAGGGCCTCGAGACGCGTTGAAGAAGGACTCTCGAGGTCTTTCTCGGGGGGAGGCGGGAAACCCTCGTTTCCCTCACCTTCTGCCGGGGTCCTTAGGCAACTTCCAGGCTGCCTCTGAGAGGCGAGGGATCCTGTGGAGGTGGCGGGGCCCCTCTGGACTCCGCTGGGTCTGGCGCAATGGAAGAGGGCCTCACCTCGAGTGGAGGCAGTAATCTCAGGCTTCCTCTCCGTTTCGGACTCCGACCGCAGGGTCCCTGCAGAGTTGGGACAGGAGAGTCAGGCCTCGTCTTGTCTGAGGAAGGGAACCCCGCTGGCCTCTCGAGTTGCTCAGGGGGTCTCAGGCCCCTCGTTGAGCTGTGTGTGGAACCCGCGGGTCTTTGCGGACGATGCACGGGGATGGCAGTGCCCCTTCGTGTTTTGCCTTCCCCCACAGGGTTGCCTTCGAAGAGGGGTCCGGGCCTCGGGTCCTTCTCAAGGGCGGACCGGGGAATCGGGGGCGTTCGGCATGTGGCCCCACCCACGTGGCTCGTCTCGAATTTCCTCGTGAGACCGGCTTCATCCTGAGGTGCGCCGGGAAGGCCGGGAACCCCTTCCAGACCACACAGGGAAATCGCCTCTCCTGTCGCGATCAGGAGGGGAGAAGGGGCTCAGAGGAAGCGGTGCCGGGACTCTCGGTGTTCCCCTCGGCGGATCCCGACGTGTCGCGGGACTTTTGGGGGTCGCAGGAAGGCTGTCAGGGACCGTTTCGCCCTTCAGGGCGGAACAGGGGACTTCCCTTGAGACGCCGTGGCGGGCAAGGGCCTCAATTGCCAAGAGGTGGAAACCACGTCGTTTTTCTCGAGTTGCGGCGGGATTCTCGAGTTACGACGGGGATCTCAGCCTTCCCCTTGGGTTGGCCCTGGGAAGCCCAATCTTCCCCTCGGGTTGCGAGGAAAAGCTGGGGGTTGCACTCGAGTCACTGCAGGGCCGAAGAGACCTCACCTAGGCGTGTGTCTGGGACCTAATATTCCTCTCCAGGGAAGGCAGGGATCTCGGGGTTGCATTCCAGGCTCCCCCGGGGAGTCAGGCCTCGTCTCGAGCGGAAGCCAAGGACTCTGCTCTCCTCTCGAGTCGCGACGCGGGTCTCTTGGAGCCCCCTGAGCGGCCTCAAGGGAGTCCAGCCTCCTCTTCCGTTTGGAGAGAGGACCCGGGATTGCTCTCCAGGCCATGCAGGAAAAGAAGGCCCTCAGCTCGCGAGGACGGGGGCGTCTCAGGGGTTTCCTCGAGCTGCGGCGCCCGTGGGGGTTTTCTCCCGAGGCACGACGAGGATCTCAGGGAGCCTCTCGTGCGGCGCCAGGGAAGTCAGGTCTCCATGCGCGTGGCGAGGGGGAGCGCGTCCTGGCTCTCGAGTCACGGGAGGGGACTAGGGCCTCGAGACGCGTCGAAGAA
This sequence comes from Bubalus kerabau, assembly GCF_029407905.1. Lineage (NCBI taxonomy): Eukaryota > Metazoa > Chordata > Mammalia > Artiodactyla > Bovidae > Bubalus > Bubalus kerabau. The sequence goes on along the minus strand of NC_073644.1, from coordinate 228,966 downwards.
GGACTCTCGAGGTCTTTCTCGGGGGGCGGCGGGAAACCCTCGTTTCCCTCGCCTTCTGCCGGGGACCTTAGGGAACTTCCCAGGGTGCTTCTGAGAGGCGAGGGATCCTGTGGAGGTGGCGGGGTCCCTCGGGACTCCGCTGGGTCTGGCGCAACGGAAGAGGGCCTCACCTCGAGGGGAGGCAGGAACCTCAGGCTTCCTCTCCGTTTCGGACTCCGACCGCAGGGTCCCTGCAGAGTTGGGACAGGAGAGTCAGGCCTCGTCTTGTCTGAGGAAGGGAACCCCGCTTGCCTCTTGAGTTGTTCAGGGGGCCACAGGCCCCTCGTCGAACTGTGTGTGAAACCCGCGGGTGTTTCCGGACGATGCACGGGGATGTCAGTGCTGCTTAGGTCTGTGCCTTCACCCACAGGGTTGCCTTCGAAGAGGGGTACGTCATCCGGTTCTTCTCAAGAGTGTTTCAGGGAATTGGGGTCATTCGGCGTGTGGCACCACCCACGTGGCTCATTTCAAATGTCCTTGTGAGACCGGCCTCCTCCTGAGGTGCGCCGGGAAGGCCGGGAACCCCTTCCAGATCACGCAGGGGAATTGACTCTCCTGTCGCGATCAGGAGCAGAGAAGGGGCTCAGATGAAGCGGTGCCGGGACCCTCGGTGTTCCCCTCGAGGGAACCAGGCGTGTCGGGGAACTTTTGGGGTCGCATCAAGGCTGTCAGTTCCCTTTTCGCACTTCAGGGCGGAAGAGGGGACTTCCCTTGAGACGCCGTCACGGGCAAGGGCCTCATCTTGCGAAGAGGTGGGAACCACGTGGTTTTTCTCGAGTTGCGGCCGGATTCTCGTGTTACGACGGGGGATTACAGGCTTCCTCTTGTGTCGGCCCTGGGTAGCCCAATCTTCTATTCTAGTGGCGAGGGAAAGCTGGGGGTTGCGCTCAAGTCACTGCAGGGCCAAAGAGACCTCATCTAGGCGTGTGTCCAGGACCTAATGCTCCTCTCCAGGGAAGACAAGCATCTCAGGGTTGCATCCCATGCTCCCCCGGGGAGTCAGGCCTCGCCTCGAGGGGAAGCAAAGGACTCCGCTCTCCTCCCGAGTTGCGACGCGGATATCTTGGTGCCCCCTGAGCGGCCTCAAGGGAGTCCAGCCTCCTCTTCACTTTTGAGAGAGGACTCGTGATTACTGTCCAGGCCAGGCAGGAAAAGAAGGCCCTCACCTCGCGAGGACGGGGGCATCTCAGGGGTTTCCTCGAGCTGCGGAACCCGTGGGGGTTTTCTCCCGAGGCACGACGAGGATCTCAGGGAGCCTCTTGTGCGGCGCCGGGGAAGTCATGTCTCCATGCACGTGGCGAGAAGGAGCGCGTCATTGTTCTCGAGTCATGGGAGGGGACTAGGGCCTCAAGACGCGTTGAAGAAGGACTCTCGATGTCTTTCTCGGGTTGCAGCGGGAAACCCTCCTTTCCCCCGACTTCTGCCGGAGACCTGAGGGAACTTCCCAGGGTGCCTCTGAGAGGTGAGGGACGCTGTGGATTTGGCGGGGCCTCTCGGGACTCCACTGGGTTTGCCGCAATGGTAGAGGGCCTCATCTCGAGTGGAGGCAGGAACCTCAGGCTTCCTCTCCAATACTGACTCTGATCGTAGTGTCCCTGCAGAGTTGGGACAGGAGAGTCAGGCTATGTCTTTTCTGAGGAATGGAACTCCGCTTGCCTCTCGAGTTGTTCATGGGGTTTCAGGCCCCTTGTCAAACTGTGTGTGGAATCTGCAGGTTTTTCCAGACGATGCATGGGGGTGTCAGTGACCCTTCGTTTTGTGTCTTCATCCACAGGGTTGCCTCGGAAGAGGTGTCCGGGCATCGTGTTCTTATGAAGAGCGGACTGGGAAATCGGGGTCGTTCAGCATTTGGCACCACCCACGTGGCTAATCTCGAATTTCCTCATGAAACCGGCCTCATCCTGAGGTGTGCCGCGAAGGTCATGAAACCCTTCCAGACAAAGCAGAGGAATCGACCCTCCTGTGGCGATCAGGAGGGGAGAAGTGGCTCAGATGACGTGCTGCTGGGAACCTCGGTGTTTCCCTCAAGTGAGACAGGTATGTCGGGTAACTTTTGGGGTCGCATAACGCGTTCCAAGTACCGTTTCGCTCTTCAAATTGGAACGTGGGACTTCTCTTGGGGTGCTCCAGCGGGCAAGGGCCTCATCTTGGAATGATTGGGGAACCACTTGGTTTTTCTCTAGTTGCGGTGGGATATTTGAGTTACCACAGGGAATTCATGCTTCCTCTTGTGTTGGCCCACAAAAGTCTTATCTTCCATTCGAGGTTCGAGGAAGAGCTGGAGGTGCGCTCTAGTCACTGAAGGCAAAAGAGACCCCACCAAGGCTTGTGTGCAGGACCTAATGTTCATGTCAAGGGGCGACAGGAATCTCGGGGTTGCATTCCAGACTCACCCTGGAGTCAGGCCTCGTCTCGAGGGGAAGCAAAGGACTCTGCTCTCCTCTCGAGTCGGACGGGTATGTCTTGGAGCCCACTGAGTGGCTTAAAGGGAGTCAAACCTCCTCTGGTGTTTGGAGGGAGGACACGGGATTGCTCTCCAGGCAATGCAGGAAATGAAGGCCCTCATCTCCCGATGACTGGGGCGTCTCGTAGGTTTTCTCGAGCTGTGGCGGTAGTGTGGGGTTTCTCACGAAGTAAGACTGGGAGCTCAGTGAGCCTCTCACGTGGTGCCAGGGCAGTCAGGTCTCTATGCACGTGGTGAGAGGGAGCCCGTCATTGTTCTCGAGTCATGGTAGGGGAATTGGGCCTGAAAACGTGTTAAAGAAGGACTCTCGAGGTCTTTCTTGGGTTGCAGCAGGAAACCCTGGGTTCCATCGACTTGTGCCAGTGACCTCAGGAAGCTTCTCAGCGTGCCTCTGAGAAGTCAGGGTCACTGTGGAGTTGGGAGGGGCCTCTCGGAACTCCACTGGGTTTGGTGCAATGGAAGAGGGCCTCATGACAAGTTGAGGCAGGAACCACAGGGTTCCTCTCCTGGCTTCGAATGCGCCGGATCTGACTTGGATCGCAGAGTCCCTGCAGAGTTGGGACAGGAGAGTCAGGCCTCGTCTTGTGTGGAGGAATGGAACTCCGCTTGACTCTCGCGTTGTTCATGGGGTGACAGGCCACTTGTCGATTTGTATGTGGAACTTGCGGGTTTTTCTGGACGATGCACTGGGGTGTCACTGCCCCTTCGTGTTGTGCCTTGTTCCACAGGATTGCCTTCGAGTTGGGTTCTGCCATCGGGTTCTTATCAAGAGCGGACCAGGGAATCGGGGTCTTTTGGCATGCCGCACCACCCACGAGGCTATGTCTCGAATTTCCTCGTGAGACTGGCCTCATCTTGATGTGCGCCAGGAAGGTCGGGAACGCCTTCCAGACAAAGCAGGGGAATCGAACCTCCTGTCGCGATCAAGAGGGGAGAAGAGTCTCAGATGAAGTGGTGCCGGGAACCTCGGTGTTCTCCTCAAGTGAGACTGGTATGTCGGGGAACTTTTGGGGTCGCATCAAGGGTTCCAAGTAACTTTTCGCTCTTCAATACGGAACGTGGGACTTCTCTTGAGACGCTGTAGCGGGCAAGGGCCTCATCTTTCGATGACGGGGGAACCACGTGGTTTTTCTTGAGTTGGGGCGGGATTCTCGAGTTACAACCGGGAATTCAGGCTTCCTCTTCAACTGGCCCAGGGAAGTCCAGTTTTCATTCGAATTGTGAGTTAGAACTGGGGATTGCTCTCGAGACACTGCAGGGCCAAATAGACCTCATCTAGGCTTGTGTGCAGGACCTAATGTTCTCTGCTGGGGCGAAAGCGATCTCAGCATTGCATTCTCGACTCACCCGGGGAGTCAGGCCTCGTCTCGAGGGGAAGCCAAGGACACCGCTCTCCTGTCAAGTCGTGACGGGTATATCTTGGAGCTCACTGTGTGGCCTAAAATGAGTCAAGCCTCCTGTGGAGTTTGGAGAGAGGACTCAGGATTGCTCTCCAGGCCATACAGCAACAGAAGGCCCTCATCTCGTGAGGACTGGGGCGTCTCGTGGGTATTCTCGAGCTGCGGCTCCAGTGTGGTGTTGCTCACGAGGTATAATGGGGAGCTCAGGGAGCCTCTCCTGTGGCGCCAGGGAAGTCAGGTTTCTATGCGCGTGGCTAGGGGGAGCGCGTCATTGCTCTCGAGTCATGGTAGGGGAATCGCACCTCAAGACGCGTTGAAGAAGGACTCTCGAGGTCTTTTACGGGTTGGGGCAGGAAACCCTTGGTTCCCTCCACTTGTGCCGGTGATCTCAGGAAGGTCTAAGGGTGCCTCTGAGAAGTCAGGGATACTGTGCAGTTGGGAGGGGTCTCTCGGGACTCCACTGGGTTCGGTGCAATGGAAGAGGGCCTCATCTCGAGTGGAGGCAGGAAACTCATGTTTCCTCTCCTGACTTCCCCTGGGCCAGATCTGACTCGGATCGCAGTTTCGCTGCAGAGTTCGAACAGGAGAGTCAGGCCTCGTCTTGTGTGGAGGAATGGAACTCTGCTTGCCTCTCCAGTTGTTCACGGGATGACAGGTCACTTCTCGAGCTGTGTGTCATACCTGCGGGTTTCTCCGGACGATACCCAGGGGTGTCAGTGCCCCTAAGTGTTGTGCCTTCATCAAAAGGGTTATCTTCAAAGAGGTGTCCGGGCATCAGGATCTTATCAAGAGCGGACCGGGAAATCGGGGTCTTTCGGCATGTGTCACCATCCACGTGGCTATGTCTCGAATATCCTCGTGAGACCGGCCTCATCCTGAGATGCACCGGGAAAGGTGGGAACCCCTTCAAGACAAAACAGGGGAATCGACCCTCCTGTCGCGATCAGGAGGGGAGAAGGGGCCCAGATGTAGTGGTGCCGGGAACCTCGGTGTTCTCCTCGAGTCAGACTGGTGTGTCGAGGAACTTTTGAGGGCGCATCAAGGGTGCCAATACCGTTTCGCACTTCAAGACGGAACGTGGGACTTCTCTTGAGACGCTGTAGGGGGCAAGGGCCTCATCTTGGGATGACGGGGGAACCACGTGGCGTTTCTCGAGTTGTGGCGGGATTCTCGAGTTTCGACGGGGAATACAGTCTTCCTCATGTGTTGGGCCAGGGAAGTCCTATCTTCCATTCGAGTTTCAAGGGAGAGCTGGGGATTGCTCTCGAGTCACTGCAGGGCAAAATAGACCTCATCTAGGCTTGTGTCCAGGACTTAATGTTCGTCCCTAGGGGCGACAGGGATCTTGGTGTTGCGTACCAGACTCACCCGGGGAATCAGGCCTCGTCTCGAGGGGAAGCAAAGAACTCCGCTGTCCTTTTGAGTCGCGATGGGTATCTCTTGGAGCCCACTGTGTGCCCTAAAGGGAGTCAAGCCTCCTGTGGTGTTTGGATAGAGGACTCGGGATTCCTCTCCAGGCCATGCAGGAAAAGAAGGCCCTCATCTCGCGATGATGGCGGCGTCTCGTGGGTTTTCTAGACTGCTGCGCTAGTGCCGGGTTTCTGACGAGGTACGAGAGGGAGCTCAGGGAGCCTCTCGTGTGGCGCCAGGGAAGTCAGGTCCCCATGAGATGGCTAGGGGGAGCTCGTCATTGCTCTCAAGTCATGGTAGGGTAATCGGGCCTCAAGACGGGTTGAAGAAGGACTCTCGAGGTCTTTCTCGGGTCACTGCATAAAACCCAGGGTTCCCTTGACTTGTGCCTGCGACCTCAGGGAGCTTCTCAGAGTGCCTCTGAGAAGTCAGGGATACTGTGCAGTTTGGAGGGGCCTCTCGAGACTCCTCTGCATTTGGTGGAATGTAAGAGGGACTCATCTCGAGTTGAAGCAGGAACCTCAGTGTTCCTCTCCATTTCTGACTCAGATCGCAAGGTCCCTGCATGTTGGTACAGGAGAGTCAGGCCTCGTCTTTTCTGGAGGATGGGACTCCTCTTGCCTCTCGAGTTGTTCTCGAGGTGACAGGCCACTTGTCGAGCTGTGTGTGTAACCTGCCCGTTTTTCCGGATGATGCACAGGTGTGTTAGTGCCCCTTCGTGTTGTACCTTCATACTCAAGGCTGCCTTCCAAGAGGTGTCCGAGCATCGGACTCTTATCAAGAGCGGACCGGGAAATTGGAGTCTTTCAGCAAGTGGCACCACCCACAAAGCTACGTATCGAATTTCCCCATGAGACCGGCCTCATCCTGAGTTGTGCAGGGAAGGTCGGGCCCCCTTGCAGACAAAGCAGGGGAATCGACCCACCGGTCACGATCAGGAGGGGAGAAGGGGCTTAAATGAAGTGGTGCCGGGAACCTCGGTGTTCCCCTTGAGTGAGACCGGCGTGTTGGGGGACTTTTGGGGTCGCATCAAGGGTGCCAAGTACCGTTTCGCATTTCAAGACGGAACCTGGGACATCTTTTGAAACGCTGTAGTGGGCAAGGGCCTCATCTTGCGATGACGGGAGAACCACGTGGTTTTGCTCGAGTTGCGGCGGGATTCTCGAGTTATGACCGGGAATTTAGGCTTCCTTTTGTTGGCCTTGAAATCCAATCTTCCATTCGGGTTGCGAGGGGGAGCTGGGGATTGCGCTAGAGTCACTGCAGGGCAAAAGAGACCTAATCTAGGCTTGTGTCCAGGATCTAACGTTGCTCTCCAGGGGCGACAGGGATCTCAGGTTTGCATTCCAGACTCATCCGGGGAGTCAGTTCTCACCTCGAGGGTAAGCAAAGAATTCCGCTCTCGTCTCGAGTCGCGATGGGTATCTCTTGGAGCCCACTGTGTGTACTAAAGGGAGTCAAGCCTCCTGTGGAGTTTGGAGAGAGGACTCGGGATTGGACTCCAGGCCATGCAGGAAAAGAAGGCCCTCATCTCGAGATGACGGTGGCGTCTCGTGGGTTTTCTCGAGCTGCGGCGCCAGTGTGGGGTGTCTCATGAAGTACCACGGGGATCTCAGGGAGCCTCTTGTATGGCGCCAGGAAAATCCAGTATTCCATTCGAGTTGCAAGTTAGAACTGGGGATTGCTCTCCAGTCACTGCAGGGCAAAATAGACCTCATCTACGCTTGTGTCCAGGACCTAGTGTTCCACTACTGGGCCAACAGGGATCTCAGGGTTGCATTCTCGACTCACCCGGAGAGTCAGGCCTCGTCTTGAGGGGAAAAAAAGGACTCCGCTCTCCTGTCGAGTCGCGACGGGTATCTCTTGGAGCCCACTGCGTGGCGTAAAGGGAGTGAAGCCTCCTATGGAGTTTGGAGATGACTCAGGATTGTTTTCCTGGCCATACAGGAAAAAAGGCCCTCATCTCACGATGACGGGGGCGTCTCGTGGGTTTTCTCCAGCTGCGGCGCCAGTATCAGATTTCTCACGAGGTACAACGGGGAGCTCAGAGACCCTCTCGTGTGGTGCTAGGGACGTCAGGTCTCCGTGCGTGTGGTGAAGGGGAGTGCGTGATTGCTCTCGAGTCATAGTAGGCGAATCGGGCCTCAAGACGCATTGAAGAAGGACTCTTGAGGTCTTTCTCGGGTTGCGGCAGGGAACCCTGGGTTCCCTTGATTTGTGTCGGTGACCTCAGGCAACTTCTCAGGGTGCCTCTGAGAAGTCAGGGACACTGTGGATTTGGGAGGGGCCTTTCGTTACTCAACTGGGTTTGGTGCAATCGAAGAGGGCCTCATCTCGAATGGAGGCAGGAACCTCAGGGGTCCTCTCCATATCTGACTCGGGTCGCAGGGTACCTGCAGAGTATGGACAAGAGAGTCACGCCTCGTCTTCTGTGGAGGAATGGATTTCCCCTTGCCTTTCGAGTTGTTCACGGAGTGACAGGCCACTTGTTGAGCTGAATGTGGAACCTGCGGGTTTTTCCGGACGATGCACGGGGGTGTCAATGCCCCTTCGTGTTGTACCTTCATCCACAGGGTTGCCTTCAAAGAGGTGTCTGGGCATCGGGTTCTTTTCAAATCGTACCGGAAAATTGGGGTCTTTCAGCATGTGGTACCACCCGCGAGGCTACGTCTCGAATTTCCTCGGGAGACCGGCCTCATCCTGAGGTGCGCCGGGAAGCTCGGGAACCCCTTGCAGACAAAGCAGGGGAATCGACCCACTGGTCGCGATCAGAAGGGGAGAAGGGGCTCAGATGAAGTGGTGCCGGGAACCTCGGTGGTCCCCTCGAGTGAGACCGGTATGTCACGGCACTTTTGAGGTCGCATCAAGGGTGCCAAGTACAGTTTCGCACTTCAAGATGGAACGTTGGAATTCTCTGGAGATGCTGTAGCGGGCAAAGGCCTCATATTGCGATGACGAGGGAAACACGTGGTTTTTCTCGAGTTGAGGCGGGATTCTCGAGTTACAACGGGGAATTCAGGCTTCCTCTTGTGTTGGCCCAGGAAGTCCAGTCTTCCATTCAACTTGTCAGAGAGAGCTGGGGGTTGCTCTCGAGTCACTTCAGGGCAAAGAGTCCTCATCTAGGCTTGGGTCCAGGACGTAATGTTCCTCTCCAGGGCCGACAGGGATATCGGGGTCGCATTCCAGTCTCACCCGGTGGGTCACGCCTCGTCTCGAGTGGAAGCAAAGGACTCCACTATCCTCTCGAGTCGGGACGCGTAACTCTTGGAGCCCAATAAGTGGCCTAAAGGGAGTCAAGCGTCCTGTGTAGCATGGACAGAAGGTTCACGCTTGATCTGCATACCATGCAGTTAAAGATGGCCCTCCTCTCGTGATGACGAGAGCGTCTCATGGGTTTTCTCGAGCTGCGGCGCCAGTGTGGGGTTTCTCACGAGATATGATGGGGAGTTCAGGGAGCCTCTCGTGCGGCGCCAGAGAAGCCTGACTCCATGCGTGTGGCCAGGCAGATCGCGTCATTGCTCTCGAGTCATGGGAGGGACTAGGGCCTCAAGAGGCATTTAAGAAGGACTCTCAAGGTCTTTCTTGGGTTGGGGCAGGAAACACTCGTTTCCCTCGACCTCTTCAGGGGACCTTAGGGAACTTCCCAGGTGCCTCTGAGAGGTGAGGGATACTGAGGAGTTAGAGGGGCCTCTCTGGACACCGCTGGGTCTGGCGCAACGGAAGAGGGCCTCACCTCGAGGGGAGGCAGGAACCTCAGGCTTCCTCTCCGTTTCAGACTCCGACCGCAGGGTCCCTGCAGAGTTGGGACAGGAGAGTCAGGCCTCGTCTTGTCTGAGGAAGGGAACCCCGCTGGCCTCTCGAGTTGCTCAGGGGGTCTCAGGCCCCTCGTCGAGCTGTGTGTGGAACCCGCGGGTCTTTGCGGACGATGCACGGGGGTGGCAGTGCCCCTTCGTGTTGTGCCTTCACCCACAGGGTTGCCTTCGAAGAGGGGTCCGGGCCTCGGGTCCTTCTCAAGGGCGGACCGGAGAATCGGGGGCGTTCGGCATGTGGCACCACCCACGTGGCTCGTCTCGAATTTCCTCGTGAGACCGGCCTCATCCTGAGTTGCGCCGGGAAGGCCGGGAACCCCTTCCAGACCACGCAGGGGAATCGCCTCTCCTGTCGCGATCAGGAGGGGAGAAGGGGCTCAGAAGAAGCGGTGCCGGGAACCTCGGTGTTCCCCTCGGGGGAACCCGGCGTGTCAGGGGACTTTTGGGAGTCGCAGGAAGGCTGTCAGGGACCGTTTCGCCCTTCAGGGCGGAACAGGGGACTTCCCTTGAGACGCCGTCGCGGGCAAGGGCCTCATCTTGCCAAGAGGTGGGAACCACGTGGGTTTTCTCGAGTTGCGGCGGGATTCTCGAGTTACGATGGGGTCTCAGCCTTCCCCTTGGGTTGGCCCTGGGAGCCCAATCTTACCCTTGGGTTGCGAGGGAAAGCTGGGGGTTGCGCTCGAGTCACTGCAGGGCCGAAGAGACCTCACCTAGGCGTGTGTCCGGGACATAATATTCCTCTCCAGGGCAGGCAGGGATCTCGGGATTGCATTCCAGGCTCCCCCGGGGAGTCAGGCCTCGTCTCGAGGGGAAGCCAAGGACTCCGCTCTCCTCTCGAGTCGCGACGCGGGTCTCTTGGAGCCCCCTGAGCGGCCTCAAGGGAGTCCAGCCTCCTCTTCCGTTTGGAGAGAGGACCCGGGATTGCTCTCCAGGCCATGCAGGAAAAGAAGGCCCTCAGCTCGCGAGGACGGGGGCGTCTCAGGGGTCTCCTCGAGCTGCGGCGCCCGTGGGGGTTTTCTCCCGAGGCACGACGAGGATCTCAGGGAGCCTCTCGTGCGGCGCCAGGGAAGTCAGGTCTCCATGCGGGTGGCGAGGGGGAGCGCGTCCTGGCTCTCGAGTCACGGGAGGGGACTAGGGCCTCAAGACGCGTTGAAGAAGGACTCTCGAGGTCTTTCTCGGGGGGCGGCGGGAAACCCTCGTTTCCCTCGCCTTCTGCCGGGGACCTTAGGGAACTTCCCAGGGTGCCTCTGAGAGGCGAGGGATCCTGTGGAGGTGGCGGGGCCCCTTGGGACTCCGCTGGGTCTGGCGCAACGGAAGAGGGCCTCACCTCGAGGGGAGGCAGGAACCTCAGGCTTCCTCTCCATTTCGGACACCGACCGCAGGGTCCCTGCAGAGTTGGGACAGGAGAGTCAGGCCTCGTCTTGCCTGAGGAACGGAACCCCGCTGGCCTCTCGAGTTGCTCAGGGGGACTCAGGCCCCTCGTCGAGCTGTGTGTGGAACCCGCGGGTCTTTGCGGACGATGCACGGGAGTGGCAGCGCCCCTTCGTGTGGTGCCTTCACCCACAGGGTTGCCTTCGAAAAGGGGTCCGGGCCTCGGGTCCTTCTCAAGGGCGGACCGGGGAATCGGGGGCGTTCGGAATGTGGCCCCACCCACGTGGCTCGTCTCGAATTTCCTCGTGAGACCGGCCTCATCCTGAGGTGCGCCGGGAAGGCCGGGAAACCCTTCCAGACCACGCAGGGGAATCGCCTCTCCTGTCGCGATCAGGAGGGGAGAAGGGGCTCAGAGGAAGCGGTGCCGGGACCCTCGGTGTTCCCCTCGAGGGAACCCGGCGTGTCGGGGGACTTTTGGGGGTCGCGGGAAGGCTGTCAGGGACCGTTTCGCCCTTCAGGGCGGAACAGGGGACTTCCCTTGAGACGCCGTGGCGGGCAAGGGCCTCATCTTGCCAAGAGGTGGGAACCACGTGGTTTTTCTCGAGTTGCGGCGGGATTCTCGAGTGACGACGGGGATCTGAGCCTTCCCCTTGGGTTGGCCCTGGGAAGCCCAATCTTCCCCTCGGGTTGCGAGGGAAAGCTGGGGGTTGCGCTCGAGTCACTGCAGGGCCGAAGAGACCTCACCTAGGCGTGTGTCCGGGACCTAATATTCCTCTCCAGGGAAGGCAGGGATCTCGGGGTTGCATTCCAGGCTCCCCCGGGGACTCAGGCCTCGTCTCGAGGGGAAGCCAAGGACTCCGCTCTCCTCTCGAGTCGCGACGCGGGTCTCTTGGAGCCCCCTGAGCGGCCTCAAGGGAGTCCAGCCTCCTCTTCCGTTTGGAGAGAGGACCCGGGATTGCTCTCCAGGCCATGCAGGAAAAGAAGGCCCTCAGCTCGCGAGGACGGGGGCGTCTCAGGGGTTTCCTCGAGCTGCGGCGCCCGTGGGGGTTTTCTCCCGAGGCACGACGAGGATCTCAGGGAGCCTCTCGTGCGGCGCCAGGGAAGTCAGGTCTCCATGCGCGTGGCGAGGGGGAGCGCGTCCTGGCTCTCGAGTCACGGGAGGGGACTAGGGCCTCGAGACGCGTTGAAGAAGGACTCTCGAGGTCTTTGTCGGGGGGCGGCGGGAAACCCTCGTGTCCCTCGCCTTCTGCCGGGGACCTTAGGGAACTTCCCACGGTGCCTCTGAGAGGCGAGGGATCCTGTGGAGGTGGCGGGGCCCTTCGGGACTCCGCTGGGTCTGGCGCAACGGAAGAGGGCCTCACCTCGAGGGGAGGCAGGAACCTCAGGCTTCCTCTCCGTTTCGGACTCCGACCGCAGGGTCCCTGCAGAGTTGGGACAGGAGAGTCAGGCCTCGTCTTGTCTGAGGAAGGGAACCCCGCTGGCCTCTCGAGTTGCTCAGGGGGTCTCAGGCCCCTCGTCGAGCTGTGTGTGGAACCCGCGGGTCTTTGCGGACGATGCACGGGGGTGGCAGTGCCCCTTCGTGTTGTGCCTTCACCCACAGGGTTGCCTTCGAAGAGGGGTCCGGGCCTCGGGTCCTTCTCAAGGGCGGACGGGGGAATCGGGGGCGTTCGGCATGTGGCCCCACCCACGTGGCTCGTCTCGAATTTCCTCGTGAAGACCGGCCTCATCCTGAGGTGCGCTGGGAAGGACGGGAACACCTTCCAGACCACGCAGGGGAATCGCCTCTCCTGTCGCGATCAGGAGGGGAGAAGGGGCTCAGAGGAAGCGGTGCCGGGACCCTCGGTGTTCCCCTCAAGGGAACCCGGCGTGTCGGGGGAGTTTTGGGGTCGCAGGAAGGCTGTCAGGGACCGTTTCGCCCTTCAGGGCGGAACAGGGGACTTCCCTTGAGACGCTGTGGCGGGCAAGGGCCTCCTCTTGCCAAGAGGTGGGAACCACGTGGTTTTTCTCGAGTTGCGGCGGGATTCTCGAGTTACGACGGGGATCTCAGCCTTCCCCTTGGGTTGGCCCAGGGAAGCCCAATCTTCCCCTCGGGTTGCGAGGGAAAGCTGGGGGTTGCGCTCGAGTCACTGCAGGGCCGAAGAGACCTCACCTAGGCGTGTGTCCGGGACCTAATATTCCTCTCCAGTGAAGGCAGGGATCTCGGGGTTGCATTCCAGGCTCCCCCGGGGAGTCAGGCCTCGTCTCGAGGGGAAGCCAAGGACTCCGCTCTCCTCTCGAGTCGCGACGCGGGTCTCTTGGAGCCCCCTGAGCGGCCTCAAGGGAGTCCAGCCTCCTCTTCCGTTTGGAGAGAGGACCCGGGATTGCTCTCCAGGCCATGCAGGAAAAGAAGGCCCTCAGCTCGCGAGGACGGGGGCGTCTCAGGGGTTTCCTCGAGCTGCGGCGCCCGTGGGGGTTTTCTCCCGAGGCACGACGAGGATCTCAGGGAGCCTCTCGTGCGGCGCCAGGGAAGTCAGGTCTCCATGCGCGTGGCGAGGGGGAGCGCGTCCTGGCTCTCGAGTCACGGGAGGGGACTAGGGCCTCGAGACGCGTTGAAGAAGGACTCTCGAGGTCTTTGTCGGGGGGCGGCGGGAAACCCTCGTGTCCCTCGCCTTCTGCCGGGGACCTTAGGGAACTTGCCAGGGTGCCTCTGAGAGGCGAGGGATCCTGTGGAGGTGGCGGGGCCCCTCGGGACTCCGCTGGGTCTGGCGCAACGGAAGAGGGCCTCACCTCGAGGGGAGGCAGCAAACTCAGGCTTCCTCTCCGTTTCGGACTCCGACCGCAGGGTCCCTGCAGAGTTGGGACAGGAGAGTCAGGCCTCGTCTTGTCTGAGGAAGGGAACCCCGCTGGCCTCTCGAGTTGCTCAGGGGGTCTCAGGCCCCTCGTCGAGCTGTGTGTGGAACCCGCGGGTCTTTGCGGACGATGCACGGGGGTGGCAGTGCCACTTCGTGTTGTGCCTTCCCCCACAGGGTTGCCTTCGAAGAGGGGTCCGGGCCTCGGGTCCTTCTCAAGGGCGGACCGGGGAATCGGGGGCGTTCGGCATGTGGCCCCACCCACGTGGCTCGTCTCGAATTTCCTCGTGAGACCGGCCTCATCCTGAGGTGCGCCGGGAAGGCCGGGAACCCCTTCCAGACCACGCACGGGAATCGCCTCTCCTGTCGCGATCAGGAGGGGAGAAGGGGCTCAGAAGAAGCGGTGCCGGGACCCTCGGTGTTCCCCTCGAGGGAACCCGGCGTGTCGGGGGACTTTTGGGGGTCGCGGGAAGGCTGTCAGGGACTGTTTCGCCCTTAAGGGCGGAACAGGGGACTTCCCTTGAGACGCCGTGGCGGGCAAGGGCCTCCTCTTGCCAAGAGGTGGGAACCACGTGGTTTCTCTCGAGTTCCGGCGGGATTCTCGAGTGACGACGGGGATCTCAGCCTTCCCCTTGGGTTGGCCCTGGGAAGCCCAATCTTCCCCTCGGGTTGCGAGGGAAAGCTGGGGGTTGCGCTCGAGTCACCGCAGGGCCGAAGAGACCTCACCTAGGCGTGTGTCCGGGACCTAATATTCCTCTCCAGGGAAGGCAGGGATCTCGGGGTTGCATTCCAGGCTCCCCCGGGGAGTCAGGCCTCGTCTCGAGGGGAAGCCAAGGACTCCGCTCTCCTCTCGAGTCGCGACGCGGGTCTCTTGGAGCCCCCTGAGCGGCCTCAAGGGAGTCCATCCTCCTCTTCCGTTTGGAGAGAGGACCCGGGATTGCTCTCCAGGCCATGCAGGAAAAGAAGGCCCTCAGCTCGCGAGGACGGGGGCGTCTCAGGGGTTTCCTCGAGCTGCGGCGCCCGTGGGGGTTTTCTCCCGAGGCACGACGAGGATCTCAGGGAGCCTCTCGTGCGGCGCCAGGGAAGTCAGGTCTCCATGCGCGTGGCGAGGGGGAGCGCGTCCTGGCTCTCGAGTCACGGGAGGGGACTAGGGCCTCGAGACGCGTTGAAGAAGGACTATCGAGGTCTTTCTCGGGGGGCGGCGGGAAACCCTCGTGTCCCTCGCCTTGTGCCGGGGACCTTAGGGAACTTCCCAGGGTGCCTCTGAGAGGCGAGGGATCCTGTGGAGGTGGCGGGGCCCCTCGGGACTCCGCTGGGTCTGGCGCAACGGAAGAGGGCCTCACCTCGAGGGGAGGCAGCAACCTCAGGCTTCCTCTCCGTTTCGGACTCCGACCGCAGGGTCCCTGCAGAGTTGGGACAGGAGAGTCAGGCCTCGTCTTGTCTGAGGAAGGGAACCCCGCTGGCCTCTCGAGTTGCTCAGGGGGTCTCAGGCCCCTCGTCGAGCTGTGTGTGGAACCCGCGGGCCTTTGCGGACGATGCACGGGGGTGGCAGTGGCCCTTCGTGTTGTGCCTTCCCCCACAGGGTTGCCTTCGAAGAGGGGTCCGGGCCTCGGGTCCTTCTCAAGGGCGGACCGGGGAATCGGGGGCGTTCGGCATGTGGCCCCACCCACGTGGCTCGTCTCGAATTTCCTCGTGAGACCGGCCTCATCCTGAGGTGCGCCGGGAAGGCCGGGAACCCCTTCCAGACCACGCACGGGAATCGCCTCTCCTGTCGCGATCAGGAGGGGAGAAGGGGCTCAGAGGAAGCGGTGCCGGGACCCTCGGTGTTCCCCTCGAGGGAACCCGGCGTGTCGGGGGACTTTTGGGGGTCGCGGGAAGGCTGTCAGGGACCGTTTCGCCCTTCAGGGCGGAACAGGGGACTTCCCTTGAGACGCCGTGGCGGGCAAGGGCCTCATCTTGCCAAGAGGTGGGAACCACGTGGTTTTTCTCGAGTTGCGGCGGGATTCTCGAGTGACGACGGGGATCTCAGCCTTCCCCTTGGGTTGGCCCTGGGAAGCCCAATCTTCCCCTCGGGTTGCGAGGGAAAGCTGGGGGTTGCGCTCGAGTCACGGCAGGGCCGAAGAGACCTCACCTAGGCGTGTGTCCGGGACCTAATATTCCTCTCCAGGGAAGGCAGGGATCTCGGGGTTGCATTCCAGGCTCCCCCGGGGAGTCAGGCCTCGTCTCGAGGGGAAGCCAAGGACTCCGCTCTCCTCTCGAGTCGCGACGCGGGTCTCTTGGAGCCCCCTGAGCGGCCTCAAGGGAGTCCATCCTCCTCTTCCGTTTGGAGAGAGGACCCGGGATTGCTCTCCATGCCATGCAGGAAAAGAAGGCCCTCAGCTCGCGAGGACGGGGGCGTCTCAGGGGTTTCCTCGAGCTGCGGCGCCCGTGGGGGTTTTCTCCCGAGGCACGACGAGGATCTCAGGGAGCCTCTCGTGCGGCGCCAGGGAAGTCAGGTCTCCATGCGCGTGGCGAGGGGGAGCGCGTCCTGGCTCTCGAGTCACGGGAGGGGACTAGGGCCTCGAGACGCGTTGAAGAAGGACTCTCGAGGTCTTTGTCGGGGGGCGGCGGGAAACCCTCGTGTCCCTCGCCTTCTGCCGGGGACCTTAGGGAACTTGCCAGGGTGCCTCTGAGAGGCGAGGGATCCTGTGGAGGTGGCGGGGCCCCTCGGGACTCCGCTGGGTCTGGCGCAACGGAAGAGGGCCTCACCTCGAGGGGAGGCAGGAACCTCAGGCTTCCTCTCCGTTTCGGACTCCGACCGCAGGGTCCCTGCAGAGTTGGGACAGGAGAGTCAGGCCTCGTCTTGTCTGAGGAAGGGAACCCCGCTGGCCTCTCGAGTTGCTCAGGGGGTCTCAGGCCCCTCGTCGAGCTGTGTGTGGAACCCGCGGGTCTTTGCGGACGCTGCACGGGGATGGCAGTGCCCCTTCGTGTTGTGCCTTCACCCACAGGGTTGCCTTCGAAGAGGGGTCCGGGCCTCGGGTCCTTCTCAAGGGCAGACCGGGGAATCGGGGGCGTTCGGCATGTGGCCCCACCCACGTGGCTCGTCTCGAATTTCCTCGTGAGACCGGCCTCATCCTGAGGTGCGCCGGGAAGGCCGGGAACCCCTTCCAGACCACGCAGGGGAATCGCCTCTCCTGTCGCGATCAGGAGGGGAGAAGGGGCTCAGAGGAAGCGGTGCCGGGACCCTCGGTGTTCCCCTCGAGGGAACCCGGCGTGTCGGGGGACTTTTGGGGGTCGCAGGAAGGCTGTCAGGGACCGTTTCACCCTTCAGGGCGGAACAGGGGACTTCCCTTGAGACGCCGTGGCGGGCAAGGGCCTCATCTTGCCAAGAGGTGGGAACCACGTGGTTTTTCTCGAGTTGCGGCGGCATTCTCGAGTTACGACGGGGATCTCAGCCTTCCCCTTGTGTTGGCCCTGGGAAACCCAATCTTCCCCTCGGGTTGCGAGGGAAAGCTGGGGGTTGCGCTCGAGTCACCGCAGGGCCGAAGAGACCTCACCTAGGCGTGTGTCCGGGACCTAATATTCCTCTCCAGGGAAGGCCGGGATCTCGGGGTTGCATTCCAGGCTCCCCCGGGGACTCAGGCCTCGTCTCGAGGGGAAGCCAAGGACTCCGCTCTCCTCTCGAGTCGCGACGCGGGTCTCTTGGAGCCCCCTGAGCGGCCTCAAGGGAGTCCAGCCTCCTCTTCCGTTTGGAGAGAGGACACGGGATTGCTCTCCAGGCCATGCAGGAAAAGAAGGCCCTCAGCTCGCGAGGACGGGGGCGTCTCAGGGGTTTCCTCGAGCTGCGGCGCCCGTGGGGGTTTTCTCCCGAGGCACGACGAGGATCTCAGGGAGCCTCTCGTGCGGCGCCAGGGAAGTCAGGTCTCCATGCGCGTGGCGAGGGGGAGCGCGTCCTGGCTCTCGAGTCACGGGAGGGGACTAGGGCCTCGAGACGCGTTGAAGAAGGACTCTCGAGGTCTTTCTCGGGGGGCGGCGGGAAACCCTCGTGTCCCTCGCCTTCTGCCGGGGACCTTAGGGAACTTGCCAGGGTGCCTCTGAGAGGCGAGGGATCCTGTGGAGGTGGCGGGGCCCCTCGGGACTCCGCTGGGTCTGGCGCAACGGAAGAGGGCCTCACCTCGAGGGGAGGCAGGAACCTCAGGCTTCCTCTCCGTTTCGGACTCCGACCGCAGGGTCCCTGCAGAGTTGGGACAGGAGAGTCAGGCCTCGTCTTGTCTGAGGAAGGGAACCCCGCTGGCCTCTCGAGTTGCTCAGGGGGTCTCAGGCCCCTCGTCGAGCTGTGTGTGGAACCCGCGGGTCTTTGCGGACGCTGCAAGGGGGTGGCAGTGCCCCTTCGTGTTGTGCCTTCACCCACAGGGTTGCCTTCGAAGAGGGGTCCGGGCCTCGGGTCCTTCTCCAGGGCGGACCGGGGAATCGGGGGCGATCGGCATGTGGCCCCACCCAAGTGGCTCGTCTCGAATTTCCTCGTGACACCGGCCTCATCCTGAGGTGCGCCGGGAAGGCCGGGAACCCCTTCCAGACCACGCAGGGGAATCGCCTCTCCTGTCGCGATCAGGAGGGGAGAAGGGGCTCAGAGGAAGCGGTGCCGGGACCCTCGGTGTTCCCCTCGGGGGACCCCGGCGTGTCGGGGGACTTTTGGGGGTCGCAGGAAGGCTGTCAGGGACCGTCTCGCCCTTCAGGGCGGAACAGGGGACTTCCCTTGAGACGCCGTCGCGGGCAACGGCCTCATCTTGCCAAGCGGTGGGAACCACGTGGTTTTTCTCGAGTTGCGGCGGCATTCTCGAGTTACGACGGGGATCTGAGCCTTCCCCTTGGGTTGGCCCTGGGAAGCCCAATCTTCCCCTCGGGTTGCGAGGGAAAGCTGGGGGTTGCGCTCGAGTCACTGCAGGGCCGAAGAGACCTCACCTAAGCGTGTGTCCGGGACCTAATGTTCCTCTCCAGGGAAGGCAGGGATCTCGGGGTTGCATTCCAGGCTCCCCCGGGGAGTCAGGCCTCGTCTCGAGGGGAAGCCAAGGACTCCGCTCTCCTCTCGAGTCGCGACGCGGGTCTCTTGGAGCCCCCTGAGCGGCCTCAAGGGAGTCCAGCCTCCTCTTCCGTTTGGAGAGAGGACCCGGGATTGCTCTGCAGGCCATGCAGGAAAAGAAGGCCCTCAGCTCGCGAGGACGGGGGCGTCTCAGGGGTTTCCTTGAGCTGCGGCGCCCGTGGGGGTTTTCTCCCGAGGCACGACGAGGATCTCAGGGAGCCTCTCGTGCAGCGCCAGGGAAGTCAGGTCTCCATGCGCGTGGCGAGGGGGAGCGCGTCCTGGCTCTCGAGTCACGGGAGGGGACTGGGGCCTCGAGACGCGTTGAAGAAGGACTCTCGAGGTCTTTGTCGGGGGGCGGCGGGAAACCCTCGTGTCCCTCGCCTTCTGCTGGGGACCTTAGGGAACTTCCCAGGGTGCCTCTGAGAGGCGAGGCATCCTGTGGAGGTGGCGGGGCCCCTCGGGACTCCGCTGGGTCTAGCGCAACGGAAGAGGGCCTCACCTCGAGGGGAGGCAGGAACCTCAGGCTTCCTCTCCGTTTCGGACTCCGACCGCAGGGTCCCTGCAGAGTTGGGACAGGAGAGTCAGGCCTCGTCTTGTCTGAGGAAGGGAACACCGCGGGCCTCTCGAGTTGCTCAGGGGGTCTCAGGCCCCTCGTCGAGCTGTGTGTGGAACCCGCGGGTCTTTGCGGACGATGCACGGGGGTGGCAGTGCCCCTTTGTGTGGTGCCTTCACCCACAGGGTTGCCTTCGAAGAGGGGTCCGGGCCTCGGGTCCTTCTCAAGAGCGGACCGGGGAATCGGGGGCGTTCGGCATGTGGCCCCACCCACGTGGCTCGTCTCGAATTTCCTCGTGAGACCGGCCTCATCCCGAGGTGCGCCGGGAAGGCCGGGAACCCCTTCCAGACCACGCAGGGGAATCGCCTCTCCTGTCGCGATCAGGAGGGGAGAAGGGGCTCAGAGGAAGCGGTGCCGGGACCCTCGGTGTTCCCCTCTGGGGACCCCGGCGTGTCGGGGGACTTTTGGGGGTCGCAGGAAGGCTGTCAGGGACCGTCTCGCCCTTCAGGGCGGAACAGGGGACTTCCCTTGAGACGCCGTCGCGGGCAAGGGCCTCATCTTGCCAAGCGGTGGGAACCACGTGGTTTTTCTCGAGTTGCGGCGGCATTCTCGAGTTACGACGGGGATCTCAGCCTTCCCCTTGGGTTGGCCCTGGGAAGCCCAATCTTCCCCTCGGGTTGCGAGGGAAAGCTGGGGGTTGCGCTCGAGTCACTGCAGTGCCGAAGAGACCTCACCTAAGCGTGTGTCCGGGACCTAATGTTCCTCTCCAGGGAAGGCAGGGATCTCGGGGTTGCATTCCAGGCTCCCCCGGGGAGTCAGGCCTCGTCTCGAGGGGAAGCCAAGGACTCCGCTCTCCTCTCGAGTCGCGACGCGGGTCTCTTGGAGCCCCCTGAGCGGCCTCAAGGGCGTCCAGCCTCCTCTTCCGTTTGGAGAGAGGACCCGGGATTGCTCTCCAGGCCATGCAGGAAAAGAAGGCCCTCAGCTCGCGAGGACGGGGGCGTCTCCGGGGTTTCCTCGAGCTGCGGCGCCCGTGGGGGTTTTCTCCCGAGGCACGACGAGGATCTCAGGGAGCCTCTCGTGCGGCGCCAGGGAAGTCAGGTCTCCATGCGCGTGGCGAGGGGGAGCGCGTCCTGGCTCTCGAGTCACGGGAGGGGACTAGGGCCTCGAGACGCGTTGAAGAAGGACTCTCGAGGTCTTTGTCGGGGGGCGGCGGGAAACCCTCGTGTCCCTCGCCTTCTGCCGGGGACCTTAGGGAACTTCCCAGGGTGCTCTGAGAGGCGAGGGATCCTGTGGAGGTGGCAGGGCCCCTCGGGACTCCGCTGGGTCTGGCGCAACGGAAGAGGGCCTCACCTCGAGGGGAGGCAGGAACCTCAGGCTTCCTCTCCGTTTCGGACTCCGACCGCAGGGTCCCTGCAGAGTTGGGACAGGAGAGTCAGGCCTCGTCTTGTCTGAGGAAGGGAAACCCGCTGGCCTCTCGAGTTGCTCAGGGGGTCTCAGGCCCCTCGTCGAGCTGTGTGTGGAACCCGCGGGTCTTTGCGGACGATGCACGGGGGTGGCAGTGCCCCTTTGTGTGGTGCCTTCACCCACAGGGTTGCCTTCGAAGAGGGGTCCGGGCCTCGGGTCCTTCTCAAGAGCGGACCGGGGAATCGGGGGCGTTCGGCATGTGGCCCCACCCACGTGGCTCGTCTCGAATTTCCTCGTGAGACCGGCCTCATCCCGAGGTGCGCCGGGAAGGCCGGGAACCCCTTCCAGACCACGCAGGGGAATCGCCTCTCCTGTCGCGATCAGGAGGGGAGAAGGGGCTCAGAGGAAGCGGTGCCGGGACCCTCGGTGTTCCCCTCTGGGGACCCCGGCGTGTCGGGGGACTTTTGGGGGTCGCAGGAAGGCTGTCAGGGACCGTCTCGCCCTTCAGGGCGGAACAGGGGACTTCCCTTGAGACGCCGTCGCGGGCAACGGCCTCATCTTGCCAAGCGGTGGGAACCACGTGGTTTTTCTCGAGTTGCGGCGGCATTCTCGAGTTACGACGGGGATCTCAGCCTTCCCCTTGGGTTGGCCCTGGGAAGCCCAATCTTCCCCTCGGGTTGCGAGGGAAAGCTGGGGGTTGTGCTCGAGTCACTGCAGGGCCGAAGAGACCTCACCTAAGCGTGTGTCCGGGACCTAATGTTCCTCTCCAGGGAAGGCAGGGATCTCGGGGTTGCATTCCAGGCTCCCCCGGGGAGTCAGGCCTCGTCTCGAGGGGAAGCCAAGGACTCCGCTCTCCTCTCGAGTCGCGACGCGGGTCTCTTGGAGCCCCCTGAGCGGCCTCAAGGGCGTCCAGCCTCCTCTTCCGTTTGGAGAGAGGACCCGGGATTGCTCTCCAGGCCATGCAGGAAAAGAAGGCCCTCAGCTCGCGAGGACGGGGGCGTCTCAGGGGTTTCCTCGAGCTGCGGCGCCCGTGGGGGTTTTCTCCCGAGGCACGACGAAGATCTCAGGGAGCCTCTCGTGCGGCGCCAGGGAAGTCAGGTCTCCATGCGCGTGGCGAGGGGGAGCGCGTCCTGGCTCTCGAGTCACGGGAGGGGACTAGGGCCTCGAGACGCGTTGAAGAAGGACTCTCGAGGTCTTTGTCGGGGGGCGGCGGGAAACCCTCGTTTCCCTCGCCTTCTGCCGGGGACCTTAGGGAACTTCCCAGGGTGCCTCTGAGAGGCGAGGGATCCTGTGGAGGTGGCGGGGCCCCTCGGGACTCCGCTGGGTCTGGCGCAACGGAAGAGGGCCTCACCTCGAGGGGAGGCAGGAACCTCAGGCTTCGTCTCCGTTTCGGACTCCGACCGCAGGGTCCCTGCAGAGTTGGGACAGGAGAGTCAGGCCTCGTCTCGTCTGAGGAAGGGAACCCCGCTGGCCTCTCGAGTTGCTCAGGGGGTCTCAGGCCCCTCGTCGAGCTGTGTGTGGAACCCGCGGGTCTTTGCGGACGATGCACGGGGGTGGCAGTGCCCCTTCGTGTTGTGCCTTCACCCACAGGGTTGCCTTCGAAGAGGGGTCCGGGCCTCGGGTCCTTCTCAAAAGCGGACCGGGGAATCGGGGGCGTTCGGCATGTGGCCCCACCCACGTGGCTCGTCTCGAATTTCCTCGTGAGACCGGCCTCATCCCGAGGTGCGCCGGGAAGGCCGGGAACCCCTTCCAGACCACGCAGGGGAATCGCCTCTCCTGTCGCGATCAGGAGGGGAGAAGGGGCTCAGAGGAAGCGGTGCCGGGACCCTCGGTGTTCCCCTCTGGGGACCCCGGCGTGTCGGGGGATTTTTGGGGGTCGCAGGAAGGCTGTCAGGGACCGTCTCGCCCTTCAGGGCGGAACAGGGGACTTCCCTTGAGACGCCGTCGCGGGCAAGGGCCTCATCTTGCCAAGCGGTGGGAACCACGTGGTTTTTCTCGAGTTGCGGCGGCATTTTCGAGTTACGACGGGGATCTCAGCCTTCCCCTTGGGTTGGCCCTGGGAAGCCCAATCTTCCCCTCGGGTTGCGAGGGAAAGCTGGGGGTTGCGCTCGAGTCACTGCAGGGCCGAAGAGACCTCACCTAAGCGTGTGTCCGGGACCTAATGTTCCTCTCCAGGGAAGGCAAGGATCTCAGGGTTGCATTCCAGGCTCCCCCGGGGAGTCAGGCCTCGTCTCGAGGGGAAGCCAAGGACTCCGCTCTCCTCTCGAGTCGCGACGCGGGTCTCTTGGAGCCCCCTGAGCGGCCTCAAGGGAGTCCAGCCTCCTCTTCCGTTTGGATGAGGACCCGGGATTGCTCTCCAGGCCATGCAGGAAAAGAAGGCCCTCAGCTCGCGAGGACGGGGGCGTCTCAGGGGTTTCCTCGAGCTGCGGCGCCCGTGGGGGTTTTCTCCCGAGGCACGACGAGGATCTCAGGGAGCCTCTCGTGCGGCGCCAGGGAAGTCAGGTCTCCATGCGCGTGGCGAGGGGGAGCGCGTCCTGGCTCTTGAGTCACGGGAGGGGACTAGGGCCTCGAGACGCGTTGAAGAAGGACTCTCGAGGTCTTTGTCGGGGGGCGGCGGGAAACTCTGGTGTCCCTCGCCTTCTGCCGGGGACCTTAGGGAACTTGCCAGGGTGCCTCTGAGAGGCGAGGGATCCTGTGGAGGTGGCGGGGCCCCTCGGGACTCCGCTGGGTCTGGCGCAACGGAAGAGGGCCTCACCTCGAGGGGAGGCCGGAACCTCAGGCTTCCTCTCCGTTTCGGACTCCGACCGCAGGGTCCGTGCAGATTTGGGACAGGAGAGTCGGGCCTCGTCTTGTCTGAGGAAGGGAACCCCGCTGGCCTCTCGAGTTGCTCAGGGGGTCTCAGGCCCCTCGTCGAGCTGTGTGTGGAACCCGCGGGTCTTTGCGGACGATGCACGGGGTTGGCAGTGCCCCTTCGTGTTGTGCCTTCACCCACAGGGTTGCCTTCGAAGAGGGGTCCGGGCCTCGGGTCCTTCTCAAGAGCGGACCGGGGAATCCGGGGCGTTCGGCATGTGGCCCCACCCACGTGGCTCGTCTCGAATTTCCTCGTGAGACCGGCCTCATCCCGAGGTGCGCCGGGAAGACCCGGAACCCCTTCCAGACCACGCAGGGGAATCGCCTCTCCTGTCGGGATCAGGAGGGGAGAAGGGGCTCAGAGGAAGCGCTGCCGAGACCCTCGGTGTTCCCCTCGAGGGAACCCGACGTGTCGGGGGACTTTTGGGGGTCGCAGGAAGGCTGTCAGTGACCGTTTCGCCCTTCAGCGCGGAACAGGGGACTTCCCTTGAGACGCCGTGTCGGGCAAGGGCCTCATCTTGCCAAGAGGTGGGAACCACGTGGTTTTTCTCGAGTTGCGGCGGGATTCTCGAGTTACGACGGGGATCTCAGCCTTCCCCTTGGGTTGGCCCCGGGAAGCCCAATCTTCCCCTCGGGTTGCGAGGGAAAGCTGGGGGTTGCGCTCGACTCACTGCAGGGCCGAAGAGACCTCACCTAGGCGTGTGTCCGGGACCTAATGTTCCTCTCCAGGGAAGGCAGGGATCACGGGGTTGCATTCCAGGCTCCCCCGGGGAGTCAGGCCTCGGCTCGAGGGGAAGCCAAGGACTCCGCTCTCCTCTCGAGTCGCGACGCGGGTCTCTTGGAGCCCCCTGAGCGGCCTCAAGGGAGTCCAGCCTCCTCTTCCGTTTGGAGAGAGGACCCGGGATTGCTCTCCAGGCCATGCAGGAAAAGAAGGCCCTCAGCTCGCGAGGACGGGGGCGTCTCAGGGGTTTCCTCGAGCTGCGGCGCCCGTGGGGGTTTTCTCCCGAGGCACGACGAGGATCTCAGGGAGCCTCTCGTGCGGCGCCAGGGAAGTCAGGTCTCCATGCGCGTGGCGAGGGGGAGCGCGTCCTGGCTCTCGAGTCACGGGAGGGGACTAGGGCCTCGAGACGCGTTGAAGAAGGACTCTCGAGGTCTTTCTCGGGGAGCGACGGGAAACCCTCGTGTCCCTCGCCTTGTGCCGGGGACCTTAGGGAACTTCCCAGGGTGCCTCTGAGAGGCGAGGGATCCTGTGGAGGTGGCGGGGCCCCTCGGGACTCCGCTGGGTCTGGCGCAACGGAAGAGGGCCTCACCTCGAGGGGAGGCCGGAACCTCAGGCTTCCTCTCCGTTTCGGACTCCGACCGCAGGGTCCGTGCAGATTTGGGACAGGAGAGTCGGGCCTCGTCTTGTCTGAGGAAGGGAACCCCGCTGGCCTCTCAAGTTGCTCAGGGGGTTCTCAGGCCCCTCGTCGAGCTGTGTGTGGAACCCGCGGGTCTTTGCGGACGATGCACGGGGGTGGCAGTGCCCCTTCGTGTTGTGCCTTCACCCTCAGGGTTGCCTTCGAAGAGGGGTCCGGGCCTCGGGTCCTTCTCAAGGGCGGACCGGGGAATCGGGGGCGTTCGGCATGTGGCCCCACCCACGTGGCTCGTCTCGAATTTCCTCGTGAGACCGGCCTCATCCTGAGGTGCGCCGGGAAGTCCGGGAACCCCTTCCAGACCACGCAGGGGAATCGCCTCTCCTGTCGCCATCAGGAGGGGAGAAGGGGCTCAGAGGAAGCGCTGCCGGGACCCTCGGTGTTCCCCTCGAGGGAACCCGGTGTGTCGGGGGACTTTTGGGGGTCGCAGGAAGGCTGTCAGGGACCGTTTCGCCCTTCAGGGCGGAACAGGGGACTTCCCTTGAGACGCCGTGCCGGGCAAGGGCCTCATCTTGCCAAGAGGTGGGAACCACGTGGTTTTTCTCGAGTTGCGGTGGGATTCTCGAGTTACGACGGGGATCTCAGCCTTCCCCTTGGGTTGGCCCTGGGAAGCCCAATCTTCCCCTCGGGTTGCGAGGGAAAGCTGGGGGTTTCGCTCGAGTCAGTGCAGGGCCGAAGAGACCTCACCTAAGCGTGTGTCCGTGACCTAATGTTCCTCTCCAGGGAAGGCAGGGATCTCGGGGTTGCATTCCAGGCTCCCACGGGGAGTCAGGCCTCGTCTCGAGGGGAAGCCAAGGACTCCGCTCTCCTCTCGAGTCGCGACGCGGGTCTCTTGGAGCCCCCTGAGCGGCCTCAAGGGAGTCCAGCCTCCTCTTCCGTTTGGAGAGAGGACCCGGGATTGCTCTCCAGGCCATGCAGGAAAAGAAGGCCCTCAGCTCGCGAGGACGGGGGCGACTCAGGGGTTTCCTCGAGCTGCGGCGCCCGTGGGGGTTTTCTCCCGAGGCACGACGAGGATCTCAGGGAGCCTCTCGTGCGGCGCCAGGGAAGTCAGGTCTCCATGCGCGTGGCGAGGGGGAGCGCGTCCTGGCTCTCGAGTCACGGGAGGGGACTAGGGCCTCGAGACGCGTTGAAGAAGGACTCTCGAGGTCTTTGTCGGGAGGCGGCGGGAAACCCTCGTGTCCCTCGCCTTCTGCCGGGGACCTTAGGGAACTTCCCAGGGTGCCTCTGAGAGGCGAGGGATCCTGTGGAGGTGGCGGGGCCCCTCGGGATTCCGCTGGGTCTGGCGCAACGGAAGAGGGCCTCACCTCGAGGGGAGGCAGCAACCTCAGGCTTCCTCTCCGTTTCAGACTCCGACCGCAGGGTCCCTGCAGAGTTGGGACAGGAGAGTCAGGCCTCGTCTTGTCTGAGGAAGGGAACCCCGCTGGCCTCTCGAGTTGCTCAGGGGGTCTCAGGCCCCTCGTCGAGCTGTGTGTGGAACCCGCGGGTCTTTGCAGACGATGCACGGGGGTGGCAGTGCCCCTTCGTGTTGTGCCTTCACCCACAGGGTTGCCTTCGAAGAGGGGTCCGGGACTCGGGTCCTTCTCAAGGGCGGACCGGGGAATCGGGGGCGTTCGGCATGTGGCCCCACCCACGTGGCTCGTCTCGAATTTCCTCGTGAGACCGGCCTCATCCCGAGGTGCGCCGGGAAGGCTGGGAACCCCTTCCAGACCACGCAGGGGAATCGCCTCTCCTGTCGCCATCAGGAGGGGAGAAGGGGCTCAGAGGAAGCGGTGCCGGGACCCTCGGTGTTCCCCTCGAAGGAACACCCTCGAGGGCGTGTCGGGGGAATTTTGGGGGTCGCAGGAAGGCTGTCAGGGACCGTTTCCCCCTTCAGGGCGGAACAGGGGACTTCCCTTGAGACGCCGTGGCGGGCAAGGGCCTCATCTTGCCAAGAGGTGGGAACCACGTGGTTTTTCTCGAGTTGCGGCGGCATTCTCGAGTTACGACGGGGATCTCAGCCTTCCCCTTGGGTTGGCCCTGGGAAGCCCAATCTTCCCCTCGGGTTGCGAGGGAAAGCTGGGGGTTGCGCTCGAGTCACTGCAGGGCCGAAGAGACCTCACCTAGGCGTGTGTACGGGACCTGATATTCCTCTCCAGGGAAGGCAGGGATCTCGGGGTTGCATTCCAGGCTCCCCCGGGGAGTCAGGCCTCGTCTCGAGGGGAAGCCAAGGACTCCGCTCTCCTCTCGAGTGGCGACTCGGGTCTCTTGGAGCCCCCTGAGCGGCCTCAAGGGAGTCCAGCCTCCTCTTCCGTTTGGAGAGAGGACCCGGGATTGCTCTCCAGGCCATGCAGGAAAAGAAGGCCCTCAGCTCGCGAGGACGGGGGCGTCTCAGGGGTTTCCTCGAGCTGCGGCGCCCGTGGGGGTTTTCTCCCGAGGCACGACGAGGATCTCAGGGAGCCTCTCGTGCGGCGCCAGGGAAGTCAGGTCTCCATGCGCGTGGCGAGGGGGAGCGTGTCCTGGCTCTCAAGTCACGGGAGGGGACTAGGGCCTCGAGACGCGTTGAAGAAGGACTCTCGAGGTCTTTCTCGGGGGGCGGCAGGAGACCCTCGTTTCCCTCGCCTTCTGCCGGGGACCTTAGGGAACTTCCCAGGGTGCCTCTGAGAGGCGAGGGATCCTGTAGAGGTGGCGGGGCCTCTCGGGACTCTGCTGGGTCTGGCGCAACGAAAGAGGGCCTCACCCGAGGGGAGGCAGGAAGCCCAGGCTTCCTCTCCGTTTCGGACTCCGACCGCAGGGTCCCTGCAGAGTTGGGACAGGAGAGTCAGGCCTCATCTTGTCTGAGGAAGGGAACCCCGCTTGCCTCTCGAGTTGTTCAGAGGGCCACAGGCCCCTCGTCGAGTTGTGTGTGGAACCCGCGGTTGTTTCCGGACGATGCACGGGGGTGTCAGTGCCGCTTCGGGCTGTGCCTTCACCCACAGGGTTGCCTTCGAAGAGGGGTCGTCATCGGGTTCTTCTCAAGAGCGGACCGGGGAATCGGGCTCGTTCGGCATGTGGCACCACCCACGTGGCTCGTCTCGAATGTCCTCGTGTGACCGGCCTCCTCTTGAGGTGCGCCGGCAAGTCCGGGAACCCCTTCCAGACCACGCAGGGGAATCGCCTCTCCTGTCGCGATCAGGAGGGGAGAAGGGGCTCAGATGAAGCGGTGCCGGCACCCTCGGTGTTCCACTCGAGGGAACCCGGCGTATCGGGGAACTTTTTGGGGTCGCATGAAGGCTGTCAGGTTCCGTTTCGCACTTCAGGGTGGAACAGGGGACTTCCCTTGAGACGCCGTCACGGGCAAGTGCCTCATCTTGCCAAGAGGTGGGAACCACGTGGTTTTTCTCGAGTTGCGGCGGGATTCTCATGTTACGACAGGGGATTACAGGCTTCCTCTTGTGTCGGCCCTGGGTAACCCAACCTTCTATTCTACTGGCGAGGGAAAGCTGGGGGTTGCGCTCGAGTCACTGCAGGGCCAAAGAGACCTCATCTAGGCGTGTGTCCAGGACCTAATGCTCCTCTCCAGGGAAGACAAGGATCTCGGGGTTGCATCCCATGCTCCCCCGGGGAGTCAGGCCTCGCCTCGAGAGGAAGCAAAGGACTCCGCTCTCCTCCCGAGTCGCGACGCTGATATCTTGCTGCCCCCTGAGTGGCCTCAAGGGCGTCCAGCCTCCTCTTCACTTTTGAGAGAGGACTCCTGATTGCTCTCCAGGCCAGGCAGGAAAAGACGGCCCTCACCTCGCGAGGACGGTGGCATCTCAGGGGTTTCCTCGAGCTGCGGCACCCGTGGGGGTTTTCTCCCGAGGCACGACGAGGATCTCAGGGAGCCTCTCGTGCGGAGCCAGGGAAGTCATGTCTCCATGCACGTGGCGAGAAGGAGCGCGTCATTGTTCTCGAGTCATGGGAGGGGACTAGGGCCTCAAGACGCGTTGAAGAAGGACTCTCGATGTCTTTCTCGGGTTGCAGCGGGAAACCCTCGTTTCCCCCGACTTTTGTCGGGGACCTGAGGGAACTTCCCAGGGTGCCTATGAGAGGTGAGGGTCGCTGTCGTGTTGGTGGGGCCTCTCGGGACTCCACTGGGTTTGTCGCAATGGAAGAGGGCCTCATCTCGAGTGGAGTCAGGAACCTCAGTCTTCCTCTCCAATTCTGACTCTGATCGTAGTGTCCCTGCAGAGTTGGGACAGGAGAGTCAGGCTATGTCTTTTTGAGGAATGGAACTCCGCTTGCCTCTTGAGTTGTTCATGGGGTTTCAGGCCCCTTGTCAAACTGTGTGTGAAATCTGCAGGTTTTTCCAGACGATGCATGGGGGTGTCAGTGACCCTTCGTTTTGTGTCTTCATCCACAGGGTTGCCTTCGAAGAGGTGTCCGGGCATCGTGTTCTTATGAACAGCAGACTGGGAAATCGGGGTCGTTCAGCATTTGGCACCACCCACGTGGCTAATCTCGAATTTCCTCATGAAACCGGCCTCATCCTGAGGTGTGCCGCGAAGGTCATGAAACCCTTCCAGACAAAGCAGAGGATTCGACCCTCCTGTGGCGATCAGGAGGAGAGAAGTGGCTCAGATGAAGTGCTGCTGGGAACCTCGGTGTTTCCCTCAAGTGAGACAGGTATGTCGGGTAACTTTTGGGGTCGCATAACGCGTTCCAAGTACCGTTTCTCTCTTCAAATTGGAACGTGGGACTTCTCTTGGGGTGCTCCAGCGGGCAAGGGCCTCATCTTGGAATGACTGGGGAACCACTTGGTTTTTCTCTAGATGCGGTGGGATAGTTGAGTTACCATAGGGAATTCATGCTTCCTCTTGTGTTGGCCCACAAAAGTCTTATCTTCCATTCGAGATTCGAGGAAGAGCTGGAGGTGCGCTCTAGTCACTGAAGGCAAAAGAGACCCCACCAAGGCTTGTGTGCAGGACCTAATGTTCATGTCAAGGGGCGACAGGAATCTCGGGGTTGCATTCCAGACTCACCCTGGAGTCAGGCCTCGTCTCGAGGGGAAGCAAAGGACTCTGCTCTCCTCTCGAGTCGGACGGGTATGTCTTGGAGCCCACTGAGTGGCTTAAAGGGAGTCAAACCTCCTCTGGTGTTTGGAGGGAGGACACGGGATTGCTCTCCAGGCAATGCAGGAAATGAAGGCCCTCGTCTCCCGATGACTGGGGCGTCTCGTAGGTTTTCTCGAGCTGTGGTGCTACTGTGGGGTTTCTCACGAAGTAAGACTGGGAGCTCAGTGAGCCTCTCATGTGGTGCCAGGGCAGTCAGGTCTCTATGCACGTGGTGAGAGGGAGCCCGTCATTGTTCTCGAGTCATGGTAGGGGAATTGGGCCTGAAAGCGTGTTAAAGAAGGACTCTCGAGGTCTTTCTTGGGTTGAAGCAGGAAACCCTGGGTTCCATCGACTTGTGCCAGTGACCTCAGGAAGCTTCTCAGCGTGCCTCTGAGAAGTCAGGGTCACTGTGGAGTTGGGAGGGGCCTCTCGGAACTCCACTGGGTTTGGTGCAATGGAAGAGGGCCTCATGACAAGTTGAGGCAGGAACCTCAGGGTTCCTCTCCTGGCTTCGAATGCGCAGGATCTGACTCGGATCGCAGAGTCCCTGCAGAGCTGGGACAGGAGAGTCAGGCCTCGTCTTGTGTGGAGGAATGGAACTCCGCTTGACTCTCGCGTTGTTCATGGGGTGACAGGCCACTTGTCGATTTGTATGTGGAACTTGCGGGTTTTTCTGGACGATGCACTGGGGTGTCACTGCCCCTTCGTGTTGTGCCTTGTTCCACAGGATTGCCTTCGAGTTGGGTTCTGCCATCGGGTTCTTATCAAGAGCGGACCAGGGAATCGGGGTCTTTTGGCATGCCGCACCACCCACGAGGCTATGTCTCGAATTTCCTCGTGAGACTGGCCTCATCTTGATGTGCGCCAGGAAGGTCGGGAACGCCTTCCAGACAAAGCAGGGGAATCGAACCTCCTGTCGCGATCAAGAGGGGAGAAGAGTCTCAGATGAAGTGGTGCCGGGAACCTCGGTGTTCTCCTCAAGTGAGACTGGTATGTCGGGGAACTTTTGGGGTCGCATCAAGGGTTCCAAGTAACTTTTCGCTCTTCAATACGGAACGTGGGACTTCTCTTGAGACGCTGTAGTGGGCAAGGGCCTCATCTTTCGATGACGGGGGAACCACGTGGTTTTTCTTGAGTTGGGGTGGGATTCTCGAGTTACAACCGGGAATTCAGGCTTCCTCTTCAACTGCCCCGGGAAAGTCCAGTTTTCATTCGAATTGTGAGTTAGAACTGGGGATTGCTCTCGAGACACTGCAGGGCCAAATAGACCTCATCTAGGCTTGTGTCCAGGACCTAATGTTCCTCTGCTGGGGCGAAAGCGATCTCAGCATTGCATTCTCGACTCACCCGGGGAGTGAGGCCTCGTCTCGAGGGGAAGCCAAGGACACCTCTCTCCTGTCAAGTCGCGACGGGTATATCTTGGAGCTCACTGTGTGGCCTAAAATGAGTCAAGCCTCCTGTGGAGTTTGGAGAGAGGACTCAGGATTGCTCTCCAGGCCATACAGCAAAAGAAGGCCCTCATCTCGTGAGGACTGGGGCGTCTCGTGGGTATTCTCGAGCTGTGGCTCCAGTGTGGTGTTGCTCACGAGGTATAATGGGGAGCTCAGGGAGCCTCTCCTGTGGCGCCAGGGAAGTCAGGTTTCTATGCGCGTGGCTAGGGGGAGCGCGTCATTGCTCTCGAGTCATGGTAGGGGAATGGCACCTCAAGACGCGTTGAAGAAGGACTCTCGAGGTCTTTTACGGGTTGGGGCAGGAAACCCTTGGTTCCCTCAACTTGTGCCGGTGATCTCAGGAAGGTCTAAGGGTGCCTCTGAGAAGTCAGGGATACTGTGCAGTTGGGAGGGGTCTCTCGGTACTCCACTGGGTTCGGTGCAATGGAAGAGGGCCTCATCTCGAGTGGAGGCAGGAAACTCATGTTTCCTCTCCTGACTTCCCCTGGGCCAGATCTGACTCGGATCGCAGTTTCGCTGCAGAGTTCGAACAGGAGAGTCAGGCCTCGTCTTGTGTGGAGGAATGGAACTCTGCTTGCCTCTCCAGTTGTTCACGGGGTGACAGGTCACTTCTCGAGCTGTGTGTGGTACCTGCGGGTTTCTCCGGACGATACCCAGGGGTGTCAGTGCCCCTAAGTGTTGTGCCTTCATCAAAAGGGTTATCTTCAAAGAGGTGTCCGGGCATCAGGATCTTATCAAGAGCGGACCGGGAAATCGGGGTCTTTTGGCATGTGTCACCATCCACGTGGCTATGTCTCGAATATCCTCGTGAGACCGGCCTCATCCTGAGATGCACCGGGAAAGGCGGGAACCCCTTCAAGACAAAACAGGGGAATCGACCCTCCTGTCGCGATCAGGAGGGGAGAAGGGGCCCAGATGTAGTGGTGCCAGGAACCTCGGTGTTCTCCTCGAGTCAGACTGGTGTGTCGAGGAACTTTTGAGGTCGCATCAAGGGTGCCAATACCGTTTCGCACTTCAAGACGGAACGTGGGACTTCTCTTGAGACGCTGTAGGGGGCAAGGGCCTCATCTTGGGATGACGGGGGAACCACGTGGCGTTTCTCGAGTTGTGGCGGGATTCTCGAGTTTCGACGGGGAATACAGTCTTCCTCATGTGTTGGGCCAGGGAAGTCCTATCTTCCATTCGAGTTTAAAGGGAGAGCTGGGGATTGCTCTCGAGTCACTGCAGGGCAAAATAGACCTCATCTAGGCTTGTGTCCAGGACTTAATGTTCGTCCCTAGGGGCGACAGGGATCTTGGGGTTGCATACCAGACTCACCCGGGGAATCAGGCCTCGTCTCGAGGGGAAGCAAAGAACTCCGCTGTCCTTTTGAGTCGCGATGGGTATCTCTTGGAGCCCACTGTGTGCCCTAAAGGGAGTCAAGCCTCCTGTGGTGTTTGGATAGAGGACTCGGGATTCCTCTCCAGGCCATGCAGGAAAAGAAGGCCCTCATCTCGCGATGATGGCGGCGTCTCGTGGGTTTTCTAGACTGCTGCGCTAGTGCCGGGTTTCTGACGAGGTACGAGAGGGAGCTCAGGGAGCCTCTCGTGTGGCGCCAGGGAAGTCAGGTCCCCATGAGATGGCTAGGGGGAGCTCGTCATTGCTCTCAAGTCATGGTAGGGTAATCGGGCCTCAAGACGGGTTGAAGAAGGACTCTCGAGGTCTTTCTCGGGTCACTGCATAAAACCCAGGGTTCCCTTGACTTGTGCCTGCGACCTCAGGGAGCTTCTCAGAGTGCCTCTGAGAAGTCAGGGATACTGTGCAGTTTGGAGGGGCCTCTCGAGACTCCTCTGCATTTGGTGGAATGTAAGAGGGACTCATCTCGAGTTGAAGCAGGAACCTCAGTGTTCCTCTCCATTTCTGACTCAGATCGCAAGGTCCCTGCATGTTGGTACAGGAGAGTCAGGCCTCGTCTTTTCTGGAGGATGGGACTCCTCTTGCCTCTCGAGTTGTTCTCGAGGTGACAGGCCACTTGTCGAGCTGTGTGTGTAACCTGCCCGTTTTTCCGGATGATGCACAGGTGTGTTAGTGCCCCTTCGTGTTGTACCTTCATACTCAAGGCTGCCTTCCAAGAGGTGTCCGAGCATCGGATTCTTATCAAGAGCGGACCGGGAAATTGGAGTCTTTCAGCAAGTGGCACCACCCACAAAGCTACGTATCGAATTTCCCCATGAGACCGGCCTCATCCTGAGTTGTGCAGGGAAGGTCGGGCCCCCTTGCAGACAAAGCAGGGTAATCGACCCACGGGTCACGATCAGGAGGGGAGAAGGGGCTTAAATGAAGTGGTGCCGGGAACCTCGGTGTTCCCCTTGAGTGAGACCGGCGTGTTGGGGGACTTTTGGGGTCGCATCAAGGGTGCCAAGTACCGTTTCGCATTTCAAGACGGAACCTGGGACATCTTTTGAAACGCTGTAGCGGGCAAGGGCCTCATCTTGCGATGACGGGAGAACCACGTGGTTTTGCTCGAGTTGTGGCGGGATTCTCGAGTTATGACCGGGAATTTAGGCTTCCTCTTGTTGGCCTTGAAATCCAATCTTCCATTCGGGTTGCGAGGGGGAGCTGGGGATTGCGCTAGAGTCACTGCAGGGCAAAAGAGACCTAATCTAGGCTTGTGTCCAGGATCTAACGTTGCTCTCCAGGGGCGACAGGGATCTCGGGTTTGCATTCCAGACTCATCCGGGGAGTCAGTTCTCACCTCGAGGGTAAGCAAAGAATTCCGCTCTCGTCTCGAGTCGCGATGGGTATCTCTTGGAGCCCACTGTGTGTACTAAAGGGAGTCAAGCCTCCTGTGGAGTTTGGAGAGAGGACTCGGGATTGGACTCCAGGCCATGCAGGAAAAGAAGGCCCTCATCTCGAGATGACGGTGGCGTCTCGTGGGTTTTCTCGAGCTGCGGCGCCAGTGTGGGGTGTCTCATGAAGTACCACGGGGATCTCAGGGAGCCTCTTGTGTGGCGCCAGGAAAATCCAGTATTCCATTCGAGTTGCAAGTTAGAACTGGGGATTGCTCTCCAGTCACTGCAGGGCAAAATAGACCTCATCTACGCTTGTGTCCAGGACCTAGTGTTCCACTACTGGGCCAACAGAGATCTCAGGGTTGCATTCTCGACTCACCCGGAGAGTCAGGCCTCGTCTTGAGGGGAAAAAAAGGACTCCGCTCTCCTGTCGAGTCGCGACGGGTATCTCTTGGAGCCCACTGCGTGGCGTAAAGGGAGTGAAGCCTCCTATGGAGTTTGGAGAGATGACTCGGGATTGTTTTCCTGGCCATGCAGGAAAAAAGGCCCTCATCTCGCGATGACGGGGGCATCTCGTGGGTTTTCTCCAGCTGCGGCGCCAGTATCAGATTTCTCACGAGGTACAACAGGGAGCTCAGAGAGCCTCTCGTGTGGTGCTAGGGACGTCAGGTCTCCGTGCGTGTGGTGAAGGGGAGTGCGTGATTGCTCTCGAGTCATAGTAGGCGAATCGGGACTCAAGACGCATTGAAGAAAGACTCTTGAGGTCTTTCTCGGGTTGCGGCAGGGAACCCTGGGTTCCCTTGATTTGTGTCGGTGACCTCAGGCAACTTCTAAGGGTGCCTCTGAGAAGTCAGGGACACTGTGGATTTGGGAGGGGCCCTTCGTTACTCAACTGGGTTTGGTGCAATCGAAGAGGGCCTCATCTCGAATGGAGGCAGGAACGTCAGGGGTCCTCTCCATTTCTGACTAGGGTCGCAGGGTACCTGCAGAGTATGGACAAGAGAGTCACGCCTCGTCTTCTGTGGAGGAATGGATTTCCCCTTGCCTTTAGAGTTGTTCACGGAGTGACAGGCCACTTGTTGAGCTGAGTGTGGAACCTGCGGGGTTTTCCGGACGATGCACGGGGGTGTCAGTGCCCCTTCGTGTTGTGCCTTTATCCACAGGGTTGCCTTCAAAGAGGTTTCCGGGCATCGGGTTCTTTTCAAGAGCGTACCGGAAAATTGGGGTCTTTCAGCATGTGGTACCACCCACGAGGCTACGTCTCGAATTTCCTCGGGAGACCGGCCTCATCCTGAGGTGCGCCGGGAAGGTCGGGAACCCCTTGCAGACAAAGCAGGGGAATCGACCCACCGCTCGCGATCAGAAGGGGAGAAGGGGCTCAGATGAAGTGGTGCCGGGAACCTCGGTGGTCCCCTCGAGTGAGACCGGTATGTCACGGCACTTTTGAGGTCGCATCAAGGCTGCCAAGTACAGTTTCGCACTTCAAGACGGAACGTGGGAATTCTCTGGAGATGCTCTAGCGGGCAAGGGCCTCATATTGCGATGACGAGGGAAACACGTGGTTTTTCTCGAGTTGAGGCGGGATTCTCGAGTTACAACGGGGAATTCAGGCTTCCTCTTGTGTTGGCCCAGGAAGTCCAATCTTCCATTCAACTTGTCAGAGAGAGCTGGGGGTTGCTCTCGAGTCACTTCAGGGCAAAGAGTCCTCATCTAGGCTTGGGTCCAGGACGTAATGTTCCTCTCCAGGGGCGACAGGGATATCGGGGTCGCATTCCAGTCTCACCCGGTGGGTCACGCCTCGTCTCGAGTGGAAGCAAAGGACTCCACTATCCTCTCGAGTCGCGACACGTAACTCTTGGAGCCCAATGAGTGGCCTAAAGGGAGTCAAGAGTCCTGTGTAGCTTCGACAGAAGGTTCACGCTTGATCTGCATACCATGCAGTTAAAGATGGCCCTCCTCTCGAGATGATGGGGGCGTCTCATGGGTTTTCACGAGCTGCGGCGCCAGTGTGGGGTTTCTCACGAGATATGATGGGGAGTTCAGGGAGCCTCTTGTGCAGCGCCAGAGAAGCCTGACTCCATGCGTGTGGCCAGGCAGATCGCGTCATTGCTCTCGAGTCATGGGAGGGACTAGGGCCTCAAGAGGCATTTAAGAAGGACTCTCAAGGTCTTTCTTGGGTTGGGGCGGGAAACACTCGTTTCCCTCGACCTCTACAGGGGACCTTAGGGAACTTCCCAGGTGCCTCTGAGAGGTGAGGGATACTGAGGAGTTAGAGGGGCCTCTCGGGACTCCACTAGGTTTGACGAAATGAAAGAGGGCCTCATCTCGATTGGAGGCAGGAACCTCAGGCTTCCTCTCCATTTCTGACTGCGACCGCAGGGTCCCTGCAGAGTTGGGACAGGAGAGTCAGGCCTCGTCTTGTCTGAGTAACGGAACTCTGCTTGCCTCTCGAGTCGTTCAGGGGGTCTCAGGGCCCTTGACAAGCTGTGTGTGGAACCTGCGGGTGTTTCCAGAAGATGCATGGGGGTGTCAGTGCCCCTTCGTTTTGTGCCTTCCCCCACAGGGTTGCCTTCAAAGAGGTGTCCGGGCATCGGGTTCATTTCAAGAGCGGACCGGGAAATCGGGGTCATTCGGCATGTGGCACCAACCACGTGGCTCATCTCGAATTTCCTCATGAGACCAGCATCATCCTGAGGTGCGCCAGGAAGGCCGGGAACCCCTTCCACACAAAGTAGGGGAATCGATTCTCCTGTCGCGATCAGGAGGGGAGATGGGGCTCAGATGAAGTGGTGCCGGGACCCTCGGTGTTCCACTCGAGGGAACCCGGCGTTTCAGAGAACTTTAGGTGTCGCATCAAGGGAGCCAAGTACCGTTTCCTACTTCAGGACGGAACATGGGACTTCCCTGGAGACGCTGTAGCGGGCAAGGGCCTCATCCTGTGAAGACGTTGGAACCACGTCGTTTTTCTTGAGTTGCATCGGGATTCTCGAAAACGACAGGAATTTCAGGTCTCTCTTGGGTTGGCCCTGGGAAGCCCAATCTTCAATTCGAGTTGCGATGGAAAGCTGGGGGTTCTGCTCGAGTCACTACAGGGCCAAAGAGACCTCATCGAGGCGTGTGTCCAGGACCTAATATTCCTCTCAAGGGAAGACAGGGATCCAGGGTTTCCATTCCAGACTCCCCCGTGGAGTCAGGACTCGCCTGGAGGGGAAGCAAAGGACTCCGCTTTCCTCTCAAGTCGCGACACGGATCTCTTGGAGCCCACTGAGTGGACTCAAGGGTGTCGAGCCTCCTCTTCAGTTTGGAGAGAGGACTCGGGATTGCTCTCCAGGCCAGGCAGGAAAAGAAGGCCCTCATCTCGCGATGACGGGGGCGTCTCATGGGTTTCCTCAGGCTGCTGCGCCCATGGGGGTTTTCTCACGAGGCACGACGAGGACCTCAGGGAGCCTCTCGTGCGGCGCCAGGGAAGTCAGGTCTCCATGCGCATGGCGAGGGGGAGCTGGTCATCACTCTCGATTCATGGGAAGCGGCTAGGTTCTCAAGAGGCGTTGAAGAAGGACTCTCGAGGTCTTTCTTGGGTTGCGGCGGGAAACCCT
Organism: Bubalus kerabau; assembly: GCF_029407905.1. Taxonomy (NCBI): domain Eukaryota; kingdom Metazoa; phylum Chordata; class Mammalia; order Artiodactyla; family Bovidae; genus Bubalus; species Bubalus kerabau. Next base: position 191,501 of record NC_073644.1, on the reverse strand, counting down.
TGTTTCCGTCGACATCTGCAGCGGACCTTAGGGAACTTCCCACGGTGCCTCTGAGAGGTGAGGGATGCTGTGTAGTTGGCAGGGCCTCTCGGGACTCTGCTGGGTTCGGCGCAATGGAAGAGGGCCTCATCTCGAGGGGAGGCAGGAACCTCAGGCTTCCTCTCGGTTTCGGACTCTGACTGCACGGTCCCTGCAGTGTTGGGACAGGAGAGTCATGCCTCGTCTTGTCTGAGGAATGGAATTCTGGTTGCCTCTCGAGTTTTTCCGGGAGTCTCAGGCCCCTTGTCGAGCTGTGTGTAGACCCTGCGGGTTTTTCCGGATGATGCACGGGGGTGTCAGTGCCCCTTCGTGTTGTGCCTTCACCCACAGGGTTGCCTTCGAAGAGGTGTCCGGGCATCGGGTTCTTATCAAGAGCGGACCGGATAATCGGGGTCGTTCGGCACGTGGCACCTCACACGTGGCTAGTCTCGAATTTCCTCCTGAGACCGGCCTCATCCTGAGGTGCGCCAGGAAGGCCGGGAACCCCTTCCAGACAAAGCAGGGGAATCGACTCTCCTGTCGCGATCAGGAGGGGAGAAGGGGCTCAGATGAAGTGGTGCCGGGACCCTCGGTGTTCCCCTCGAGGGAACCCAGCGTGTCGGGGAACTTTTGCGGTCGCATCAAGGGTGTCAAGTACCGTTTCGCGCTTAAGGACGGAATATGGGACTTCCCTGGAGACACCAGGAACTTCGGTGTTCCCTTGGAGTGAGACCGGTATGTTGGGGAACTTTGGGGTCGCATCAAGGGTGCCAAGTAGCATTTCGAACTTTAAGATGGAACGTGGGACTTCTCTTGAGACTCTAGCTGGCAAGGGCCTCATATTGGGATGAAGGGGGAACCACATGGTTTTTAAGACTTGAGGCTGAATTCTCGAATTACGATGGGAAATTCAGACTTCCTCTTGTGTTGACCGTGGGAAGACCAATCTTCCATTCAAATTGTGAGGGAGAGATGGAGGTTGCTCTCGAGTCACTGTAGGGCAAAATAGACCTCATCTAGGCTTGTGTCTAGGACAAAATGTTCCACTCCAGGGGCGACAGGGATCTCGGGGTTGCATTCCAAACTCACCCGGGGAGTCAGGCCTCGTCTCCAGGGAAGCAAAGGACTCCGCTCTCCTCTCGAGTCGCACCGGGTATTTCTTGGACCCAACTGAGTGGCCTAAAGGGAGTCAATACTCCTGTGAAGTTTGGAGAGAGGACCAGGAATTGCTCTCCAGGTCAGGCAGGAAAAGAAGGCCCCCATCTCTCCTTGACGGGGGCATCTTGTGGTTTTTCTCAAACTGCGGCGCCAGTGTGGGTTTTCTCACGAGGTACGATGGGGTACTCAGGGAGCCTCTTGTGTGGTACTAGGGAAGTCAGTTTTCCTGCTTGTGGTGAGGGGAGCGCGTCCTTGCTCTGGAGTCATGGTAGGGGAATCGGGCATCAAGAGACGTTGAAAAAGGACTCTCCAAGTCTTTCTCGGGTTACTTCAGGAAACTCTGGGTTCCCTCGACTTGTGCCAGTGACCTCAGGTAGCTTCTCAGGGAGCCTCTGAGAATTCAGGGATACTGTGGTGTTGGGAGGGGCCTCTCGGGACACCACTGAGTTTGGTTCAATGGAAGAGGGCCTCTTCTCTAGTTGAGGCAGGAACCTCAGGGTTCCTCTCCATTTCTGACTCCAATTGCAGGGTCCCTGAAGAGTTGGGACAGGAGAGTAAGGCCTCGTCTTGTGTGAAGGAATGCAACTTCACTTGCCTCTCGAGTTGTTCACGAGGTGACAGTCCACATTTGGAGCTGTGAGTGGAATCTGCGGGTTTTTCCAGACGATGCATGGGGATGTCAGTGTCCCTTCGTGTTGTGCCTTCATCCACAGGGTTGCCTTCGAAGAGATGTCCGGGCGTCAGGTTCTTATCTAGAGTGGACAGGGAATTCAGGATCTTTCAGCATATGGCACCAACCATGAGGCTACTTTTCGAATTTCCTCATGAGACCGGCCTCATCCGGAGGTTCGCGGGGAACGTCGGGAACCCCTTGCAGACAAAACATGGGAATCGACCCTTCTGTCGCGATCAGGAGGGGTGAAGGGGCTCACAGGAAGTGGTGCCGTGAACTTTGGTGTTTCCCTCGAGTGAGACCGGTATGTCAGGGAACTTTGGGGGTCGCATCAAGGGTGCCAAGTACCGTTTTGTACTTCAGGATGGAACGTGGGACTTCTCTTGATACGCTGTAGCGGCCAAGGGCCTCATCTTGCGATGACGGGGGAGCCACGTGGTTTTTCTCGAGTTGCGGCGGGATTCTCGAGTTACGACGGGGATTTCAGGCTTCCTCTTGTGTTGGGCCAGGGAAGTCCAATCATCCATTCGAGTTGCGAGGGAGAGCTGGGGGTTGCGCTCGAGTCACTGCAGGGCAAAGGAGACCTCATCTAGGCTTGTGTCCAGGACCTAATGTTCCTCTCCAAGGGCCACAGGGATCTCAGGTTTGCATTCCAGACTCACCCAGGGAGTCAGGCCTCATGTCGAAGGGAAGCAAAGGACTCCGCTCTCCTTTCGAGTCGCGACGGGCACCTCTTGGAGCCCACTTTGTGGCCTAAAGGGAGTCAAGCCTCCTGTGAAGTTTGGAGAGAGGACTTGGGACTGCTCTCCAGGCCATGCAGGAAAAGATGGCCCTCATCTCGCGATGACGGAGGGATCTTGTGGGTTTTCTCGAGCTGCGGCGCCAGAGTGGGGTTTCACACGAGGTAGGACGGGGAGCTCAGGGAGCCTCTCGTGTGGTGCCAGGGAAGTCAGGTCTCCATGTGCGTGGCGAGGGGGGGCGCATTATTGCTCTCGAGCTATGGTAGGGGAATCTGACCTCAAGACGCATTGAAGAAGGACTCTCGAGGTCTTTCTTCGGTTGTGGCAGGAAACTCTTATTTCCCTCGACTTTTGCCGGTGGCCTCAAGGAGCTTCTCAGAATGCCTATGAGAAGTCAGGGATACTGTGGAGATTGGAGGGGCCTCTCGGGACTCCGCTGGCATTGTCGCAATGGAAGAGGGCCTTATCTCGAGGGGAGGCAGTAACCTCAGGCTTCCTCTCTGTTTCTGACTCCGACCCTCCGACCTCAGGGTCCCTGCAGAGTTGGGAGCGGAGAGTTAGGCCTCGTCTTGTCTGAGGAAGGGAACTCCGCTTGCCTCTCGAGTTGCTCAGGGGGTCTCAGGCCCCTCTTCGAGCTGTGTGTGGAACCCACGGGTGTTTCTGGACGATGCACGGGAGTGTCAGTGCCCCTTCGTGTTGTGCCATCACCCACAGGGTTGCCTTCGAAGAGGTGTCCGTGCAACGGGTTCTTCTCAAGAGTGGACCGGGAAATCGAGGTCGATCGGCATGTGGCACCACCCCCGTGGCTCATCTCGAATTTCCTTGTGCGGACGGCCTCATCCTGAGATGCGCCGGGAAGGCCGGGAATCCCTTCCAGACCACGCAGGGGAATCGCCTCTCCTGTCGCGATCAGGAGGGGAGAAGGGGCTCAGAGGAAGCGGTGCCGGGACCCTCGGTGTTCCCCTCGGGGGAACCCGGCGTGTCGGGGGACTTTTGGGGGTCGCAGGAAGGCTGTCAGGGACCGTTTCGCCCTTCAGGGCGGAACAGGGGACTTCCCTTGAGACGCCGTGGCGGGCAAGGGCCTCATCTTGCCAAGAGGTGGAACCACGTGGTTTTTCTCGAGTTGCGGCGGGATTCTCGAGTGACGACGGGGATCTCAGCCTTCCCCTTGGGTTGGCCCTGGGAAGCCCAATCTTCCCCTCGGGTTGCGAGGGAAAGCTGGGGGTTGTGCTCGAGTCACTGCAGGGCCGAAGAGACCTCACCTAGGCGTGTGTCCGGGACCTAATATTCCTCTCCAGGGAAGGCAGGGATCTCGGGGTTGCATTCCAGGCTCCCCCGGGGAGTCAGGCCTCGTCTCGAGGGCAAGCCAAGGACTCCGCTCTCCTCTCGAGTCGCGACGCGGGTCTCTTGGAGCCCCCTGAGCGGCCTCAAGGGAGTCCAGCCTCCTCTTCCGTTTGGAGAGAGGACCCGGGATTGCTCTCCAGGCCATGCAGGAAAAGAAGGCCCTCAGCTCGCGAGGACGGGGGCGACTCAGGGGTTTCCTCGAGCTGCGTCGCCCGTGGGGGTTTTCTCCCGAGGCACGACGAGGATCTCAGGGAGCCTCTCGTGCGGCGCCAGGGAAGTCAGGTCTCCATGCGCGTGGCGAGGGGGAGCGCGTCCTGGCTCTCGAGTCACGGGAGGGGACTAGGGCCTCGAGACGCGTTGAAGAAGGACTCTCGAGGTCTTTCTCGGGGGGCGGCGGGAAACCCTCGTGTCCCTCACCTTCTGCCGGGGACCTTAGGGAACTTCCCAGGGTGCCTCTGAGAGGCGAGGGATCCTGTGGAGGTGGCGGGGCCCCTCGGGACTCCGCTGGGTCTGGCGCAACGGAAGAGGGCCTCACCTCGAGGGGAGGCAGCAACCTCAGGCTTCCTCTCCGTTTCGGACTCCGACCGCAGGGTCCCTGCAGAGTTGGGACAGGAGAGTCAGGCCTCGTCTTGTCTGAGGAAGGGAACCCCGCTGGCCTCTCGAGTTGCTCAGGGCGTCTCAGGCCCCTCGTCGAGCTGTGTGTGGAACCCGCGGGTCTTTGCAGACGTGCACGGGGGTGGCAGTGCCCCTTCGTGTTGTGCCTTCACCCACAGGGTTGCCTTCGAAGAGGGGTCCGGGCCTCGGGTCCTTCTCAAGGGGGGACCGGGGAACCGGGGGCGTTCGGCATATGGCCCCACCCACGTGGCTCATCTCGAATTTCCTCGTGACACCGGCCTCATCCTGAGGTGCGCCGGGAAGGCCGGGAACCCCTTCCAGACCACGCAGGGGAATCGCCTCTCCTGTCGCGATCAGGAGGGGAGAAGGGGCTCAGAGGAAGCGGTGCCGGGACCCTCGGTGTTCCCCTCGGGGGAACCCGGCGTGTCGGGGGACTTTTGGGGGTCGCAGGAAGGCTGTCAGGGACCGTTTCGCCTTTCAGGGCGGAACAGGGGACTTCCCTTGAGACGCCGTGGCGGGCAAGGGCCTCATCTTGCCAAGAGGTGGGAACCACGTGGTTTTTCTCGAGTTGCGGCGGGATTCTCGAGTGACGACGGGGATCTCAGCCTTCCCCTTGGGTTGGCCCTGGGAAGCCCAATCTTCCCCTCGGGTTGCGAGGGAAAGCTGGGGGTTGCGCTCGAGTCACTGCAGGGCCGAAGAGACCTCACCTAGGCGTGTGTCCGGGACCTAATATTCCTCTCCAGGGAAGGCAGGGATCTCGGGGTTGCATTCCAGGCTCCCCCGGGGAGTCAGGCCTCGTCTCGAGGGCAAGCCAAGGACTCCGCTCTCCTCTCGAGTCGCGACGCGGGTCTCTTGGAGCCCCCTGAGCGGCCTCAAGGGAGTCCAGCCTCCTCTTCCGTTTGGAGAGAGGACCCGGGATTGCTCTCCAGGCCATGCAGGAAAAGAAGGCCCTCAGCTCGCGAGGACGGGGGAGTCTCAGGGGTTTCCTCGAGCTGCGGCGCCCGTGGGTGCCGGGGTCCAGCCCCGGCTGATCCAGGGTCTCGAAGGAGAGACGGCTAGGCGACCTATTCAAATGTTAATTAGATATAATAAAGAGGAATAGAATGATGATAGCTCAGTAGGAAAATTCAGTGGAGAAAAGAAGCTGAGTGGCTTGGTTTACGCGGAAAATCAATATAACCCGTGACACCAAGTTAGCTCTGACCACGGAGGCCGCAGGCGCCCTCTCGAATAGTGGAAGGTGCCCCACCTTAGACACCTTCTCGAGTGGGTCTTAGAAGCCCTGGCAAATAAATGGTCGCAGAGGACATCCACGCTCCAGATGGACACTCAGCTAGAAGTTAAAGGGAAGAATGACATGGGGAGACCAAGCGTTGGTGAGCAAGGCCCATAGCTTTATTTTCAACAGGGGCTTTTATACCCTAAGTTACACATAGAGGACAATAGGGGATGCAAAATCAGCAGTCTTTGATGCTTATCAAAAACCAGGGTTTCTTTCCTGCAGATTTATCGTATACAAATGGTTTAGGTGATTTACATCATCTTCTGGCCAGAGGCCTATTAACATTTTATGACTCTTGACAAGGACTTATCAACAAAGACTTATTTTCTCTAAGAGTAATTATTTTAAGGTTTGGCGCCATCCTCCGAAGATAAGATTACGTTCCTATAGGGTGGATGTGTAATGGGTTTACAAAGGAAAGAATTTACTACCTTAAGGGTCTAAAGTTACTAACACCAAGGCCACTACTTATTTTTTCTACATACCAACTATATTAATTAATGCACATTCAAGGATACAATTCAAGGGATGTGAAAACTTGGCAACAAACATTGGCTCATCAATGAAATCTTTTACTAGTTTTATTCTGACAGTTTCTAATTCTCTGAGAGGCTCTAAGCTATTTGAATATCTTAAGCTTCCCGTGCCTCTGGAGGCTGGGAGACTGTAAACAATCGTATGCATAGCTGTAGGTGTCTGGGTAAACTTGTCAGGCGAGTTAGAGAGCCATCTGAGGGGTTTGGATTTAAACACTCCTAATTGCCCAGGAACTTTATTAATTGGAGCTGTAAGTTAACTCTTTGACAGAGAGAGTGAGATGGTGGTGGGGGACAGCCCCCAGTAAAGTCAGAGGCGAGAGCACAAAGCAATAAAGTAGGCAGACTCTGGTTTTTGGGGGGTAGATGCTCGAGAATATCCGGGGGCACTCCCGAGGCTCGATCCCGCCTTTGCGTATGCCGAGCCCCCTTCCTCATGACCTTTGTCACGAGTGGAATGTCTCTCGCCGGCTCCCGGCATCTCCCCCTTTTTTATTTCTTAAAACAGCCAGATGTAGCTCAGTCGCGAGCCTCTGAATGCTCTGCCGAAGAATCCTGACAATACAAGGAAGAATGAATATGAGAAGCAGAATTAAAACAGCCACAGTAACATAGCTAAGGAAGGTAGACAGCATATTTTTTCCTGAAATGTAGTTAGAGAAAGTATGGAAGAAATCATTTGCTGTTCCAGCGGCAGTAAAATCTAATCGGGAGTGTTCCATAGTTGCTATTTGATTGTGAAGTTTCCCTAAGTCTAGACCAATGTCAGAGCTGTTCCAGATACCTGAAATATGGTTTTTAATCTTTTCCCATTCAAAATCTGTCTCATTTACTTTCAGGGGTGTTACACATATCCACCAATAGTCAGCATGACAGGACAATGCCATTTTCACCTTTAAAGCCTGCAATTCAGTCCCAATATGTATTACTGCTTCCTCTAGGGCGTCTACCCTCATTTCTAATTTCCTGTCTATAGCTTCCTGTGTTGCCAATGCTAAAGAAACATTTTTGGACATAGAATCAACATATTGAGCAGTATGTACTTGTTGAGTCAATGATATTGCTGTCACAGTAACAGAAGTGATTGCACTTATCAAAGCTGCTATTCCCAAGATAAGTAAGCCCACAAACCATCGGGTTCGCATTAAATCCTGCAGTTGTTGTGATACAGCCAAACCGTAATTATCATACCAATAAGAACGCACAGACACAGGTATCATGAGATAGGGTGGGCGTTTCAACACAACAAAAGAACAAACATTATATTGGGGGGTCAAACAAGATGAAAGCACACATTGTTCACAACACCACTACCACAAAGGAGCAAACATTATATTGAGGGTTTAAACAAGATGAGCCAGGAAGCAGCTGCAGGCGTCGGCCCTGGGGAGCAGTGTCCCCAGCATCAGGAGGCAGAACGCGAGCGGCAAGCTGTGGGCCTCGGCGCTTACGGCGGGCGGAGGGGCGGGGCTCGCGGCCTTGGGCTAGCCGCCGCGGCTTGGGCTCTCAGCGTTCCCCTCTCGCCGGCGGGAGCGCGCTGGTCTGGACTGCATTCCGCGGGCGCGCTTTCCTCTCTGGCCCTCACTCACCGCACAGACTTCTTTGCTCTAGGTCGCAGGGTGCAGCGAGAAGGGTACTGGGCGCTGCTGGCGGCGCGGAGGCGAGAGCTGGCTGGGGGAGGGGGAGCGAGCGAGTGCGCGCCGCGAACCTGGTCTTTGGGGAACGTGACATGACGAATTTGTCTGAGATCCAAATTGAAGAATCTGCATTCTGTAGAAATATACAAGCATACCCTCTCCCACAAGTTAGCAACACATCTGGCCTTTTTCACTCTCCAGTATGGAGGTCTTTTTACTTGACCAGGGGCCGAGTCGTAGCCTGTAATTCAGGCATCTAGTGTCTCATCATTGTAGTCTGCCCCTGTGTGTTTACGTTTAAGTGATTAATTACAATTTGGACATAACTATTTGTCTAGCTGTTTACCTAGAGATATGAAATTTATACCTTGAACCAGCTGCATTTTGATGGTGAATTTTGTGAGAATTTTTGGCCTTATCAATCTTTTTACTTAAGTTTAAAACAATTACTTTAGTCAATGCATCTGCCAAAGCATTTCCTTCATGTAAAGGGCCGGGCAAGCTGGAATGGGCTCTATGTCCCACAAAATATTTTTTATCTCTGTGTTTAATCTTTCTGTAAATCAGATAACAAGGAGAAGATAGTAGTTTTATTTTTTGGAATATTAGCAGTTTCAATATGAGGAAACAACCCTACAATATATCAGGAGTCAGTCAAAAGATTAAAGGTGTGGTCTCCTAAATGTTGAAAGGCCTAAATAACTGCTTGTAACTCAGTCTTGACATTTTATTCCCTTGAATTAAAAGATCTTTTAAAGGCCTTGGAGCTGTAATTTCCTGCACCCAAAAGGCTAGATCACTAGATTCAAATGTTTTGTGGCTCTTATCTTGAGAAGTCAAGTTTTTTCTTTTCTGATAATAAGGTAAAAGCAAAAGCTATGTTACTCTTTAACCTTTATTAATTTATACAGTTTTGGTAGACAGTGAGATCAAGACTTTAATTTCTCAATATAATCAGAATCTACTACACCATGCACCACCGAAATTTCTTTTTTTCTTTCTTTTTTTTTTTTTTTTATTTGAAAAGAAAGCGAGCTACGCCCCAGGACAAATCTTCCAAAGTCCTCGGGTAGGGGGCCAGCCACTCCCGTTGGAATTGAAGTAAGCGGCACGTCAGGGGTTAATATTGTTGCTCAATCCTCTTGCCTTTTCTCCTAGCCTGGGTGAGACCCCCCCTGAGGGGGTTTTCTCCAAGGAGCACGCTCTGCATATTGTGTACTAAAAGCTCCTTTGTTTAAAAAACTTTTTATCTTCCTCAGGCTTAGGCAACTCTTTGAGAGGCTTTGGGGGCAAAGTGGGGAACTCCTGGGTCCTGGGAGGCACAAACGGAGGCGGTGGCAATCGCCTTAAATCAGAAAGTGGTGGATAAGTTTTTTAAAGGTTTGCGCAGAGGGGGAGGGAGCTCGCCAGGGCGCTCAGCCGCAGCGTCCTGTAAGCCCTCTCCTTCCTTGGGAGGTAAAGCACTTTCTCCCTCTTTTTTTTTTTTTTCCAATAGCAGAAATTATGATCTGTGCAGAAAGTGGAGACTCACCACCATCCACCGCTATAGCCTCTCTCATAGGCTATTTAACAGCCTCATGACGGAGGTCCAGGACATGTCTAATCATAATACACAGAGCCAATAAACATTTGTCTATTCTTAGATGCAGAGAAACCCATTTTTTTTTTTTTTGAGAATATTTTTATTTATTTTGTACCCTCTTTACCCTATCTAAACTGCAGAGGGGACTAAAAAAGAAGCCTCAAGGTGAGGATCAAATTTATCCTCGGGACTAAAGAAAACCCCTTTCCGGGAAACTCCTAGCGGAGGCCCTTTACCCCCACATGGAGGAGGAGGCATGGGGGGATGGGAGCGTCCCGTATTTCTCTTCTCCTGTTCTGGAGATCTTTTAACTGTTTGGTGACTAAATCTTACAGACTGTCTGATAAGGGATGTTTCCCTCAAGCTCCTAGGAATGGGTGGTCTGACAGGGGAAGTTTCTCTTAGGCCTTTTGGGGCATCATTGTTTAAGAGATGCCGATCTCCATCAGAGTGATATTTAGCTATTATCTCGCCTAAATTCTCTTTTTCTTTTGGGGAAGGCTGATCTTGTTTCTCATCCCTAACTTTAAGTTGTTCCTGAGTAGTCATGGCTGCTAACATTTTTCTTAGTTGCCGATAGTCAGGTGGGTCTTCATTTTTCTCATTTTCCTGAGGTTTAACTACAGTTTCGACCTCATTTTCCTCTTTAAAGGTTACTTTTTTAGATTCAGGGGCAGGTTTAGCCTCAGCATTTTCTTCACTATCCCCTTTAAGATGTACTTTTTCTGAATCGGGGGCAGGGTCTAAGACATCTCTAATGATGTTCCATAAGGAAAAAGCGTCATTAGGGACATTTTCTGAGTCATGTTCGGCATGGTAAGTTTTTAGCTGTTTTCCTACTTTTTCCCAGACATCTAAGTTAACAGAGCCTTCGTCTGGGAACCAGGGACAGTGCTCTTGTACAAATGAAAAAAATGATTGAATGGCAGATTTTTTAACTTTGATTCCTCTTTTATTTAATAACTGTAAGATTACTCCTATAAAGAGCTGTCTTTCATTTGATTCAGTGTTACCCATGTCAGAAAATTAAGTATAGTAAAAGATTTTGCTTTTAGCTATCAAAAGATCAGGCTTTTCTTTGGCCTTTTAACTTCAGAAACTGTTTTCTCTCTCTAAGTCTAACACTTTAACACTTTCAACACTTCCCACTCCTCTCGCCCTGTCTGTCCTACAGGGGGGTCCGCGGCACCCTTGAGTGGGGTCCTAGCCGTCCCGAACACTGGAAGGACATTAGGGCTGATGACCCAGATTGTCCCGGGGGGGGGGAACAGAAGGCTGGTGACCCAAACTGTTCCGAGGGGGGAGCAGTAGAGCTGATGACCCAAACTGCTCCGTGGGGGAACAAGAGAGCTGATGACCCAGTTGTTCCGAGAACGGGGGAGCAAAAGGGCTGATGACCCTAATTGCTTTGGGGAGCTTACCTTCGAAAAACCTGTTTCGGGCGCCACCTGCCGGGGTCCAGCCCCGGCTGATCCAGGGTCTTCGAAGGAGAGACGGCTAGGCGACCTATTCAAATGTTAATTAGATATAATAAAGAGGAATAGAATGAGGATAGCTCAGTAGGAAAATTCAGTGGAGAAAAGAAGCTGAGTGGCTTGGTTTACGCGGAAAATCAATATAACCCGTGACACCAGGTTAGCTCTGACCACGGAGGCCGCAGGCACCCTCTCGAATAGCGGAAGGTGCCCCACCTTAGACACCTTCTCGAGTGGGTCTTAGAAGCCCTGGCAAATAAATGGTCGCAGAGGACATCCACGCTCCAGATGGACACTCAGCTAGAAGTTAAAGGGAAGAATGACATGGGGAGACCAAGCGTTGGTGAGCAAGGCCCATAGCTTTATTTTCAACAGGGGCTTTTATACCCTAAGTTACACATAGAGGACAATAGGGGATGCAAAATCAGCAGTCTTTGATGCTTATCAAAAACCAGGGTTTCTTTCCTGCAGATTTATCGTATACAAATGGTTTAGGTGATTTACATCATCTTCTGGCCAGAGGCCTATTAACATTTTATGACTCTTGACAAGGACTTATCAACAAAGACTTATTTTCTCTAAGAGTAATTATTTTAAGGTTTGGCGCCATCCTCCGAAGATAAGATTACGTTCCTATAGGGTGGATGTGTAATGGGTTTACAAAGGAAAGAATTTACTACCTTAAGGGTCTAAAGTTACTAACACCAAGGCCACTACTTATTTTTTCTACATACCAACTATATTAATTAATGCACATTCAAGGATACAATTCAAGGGATGTGAAAACTTGGCAACAAACATTGGCTCATCAATGAAATCTTTTACTAGTTTTATTCTGACAGTTTCTAATTCTCTGAGAGGCTCTAAGCTATTTGAATATCTTAAGCTTCCCGTGCCTCTGGAGGCTGGGAGACTGTAAACAATCGTATGCATAGCTATAGGTGTCCGGGTAAACTTGTCAGGCGAGTTAGAGAGCCATCTGAGGGGTTTGGATTTAAACACTCCTAATTGCCCAGGAACTTTATTAATTGGAGCTGTAAGTTAACTCTTTGACAGAGAGAGTGAGATGGTGGTGGGGGACAGCCCTCAGTAAAGTCAGAGGCGAGAGCACAAAGCAATAAAGTAGGCAGACTCTGGTTATTGGGGGGTAGATGCTCGAGAATATCCGGGGGCACTCCCGAGGCTCGATCCCGCCTTTGCGTATGCCGAGCCCCCTTCCTCATGACCTTTGGCACGAGTGGAATGTCTCTCGCCGGCTCACGGCACGTGGGGGTTTTCTCCCGAGGCACGACGAGGATCTCAGGGAGCCTCTCGTGCGGCGCCAGGGAAGTCAGGTCTCCATGCGCGTGGCGAGGGGGAGCGCGTCCTGGCTCTCGAGTCACGGGAGGGGACTAGGGCCTCGAGACGCGTTGAAGAAGGACTCTCGAGGTCTTTGTCGGGGGGCGGCGGGAAACCCTCGTGTCCCTCGCCTTCTGCCGGGGACCTTAGGGAACTTGCCAGGGTGCCTCTGAGAGGCGAGGGATCCTGTGGAGGTGGCGGGGCCCCTCGGGACTCCGCTGGGTCTGGCGCAACGGAAGAGGGCCTCACCTCGAGGGGAGGCAGCAACCTCAGGCTTCCTCTCCGTTTCGGACTCCGACCGCAGGGTCCCTGCAGAGTTGGGACAGGAGAGTCAGGCCTCGTCTTGTCTGAGGAAGGGAACCCCGCTGGCCTCTCGAGTTGCTCAGGGGGTCTCAGGCCCCTCGTCGAGCTGTGTGTGGAACCCGCGGGTCTTTGCGGACGATGCACGGGGGTGGCAGTGCCCCTTCGTGTTGTGCCTTCACCCACAGGGTTGCCTTCGAAGAGGGGTCCGGGCCTCGGGTCCTTCAGAGGGCGGACCGGGGAACCGGGGGCGTTCGGCATGTGGCACCACCCACGTGGCTCGTCTCGAATTTCCTCGTGAGACCGGCCTCATCCTGAGGTGCGCAGGGAAGGCCGGGAACCCCTTCCAGACCACGCAGGGGAATCGCCTCTCCTGTCGCGATCAGGAGGGGAGAAGGGGCTCAGAGGAAGCGGTGCCGGGACCCTCGGTGTTCCCCTCGGGGGACCCCGGCGTGTCGGGGGACTTTTGGGGGTCGCAGGAAGGCTGTCAGGGACCGTTTCGCCCTTCAGGGCAGAACAGGGGACTTCCCTTGAGACGCCGTCTCGGGCAAGGGCCTCATCTTGCCAAGAGGTGGGAACCACGTGGTTTTTCTCGAGTTGCGGCGGGATTCTCGAGTGACGACGGGGATCTCAGCCTTCCCCTTGGGTTGGCCCTGGGAAGCCCAAACTTCCCCTCGGGTTGCGAGGGAAAGCTGGGGGTTGCGCTCGAGTCACTGCAGGGCCGAAGAGACCTCACCTAGGCGTGTGTCCGGGACCTAATATTCCTCTCCAGGGAAGGCAGGGATCACGGGGTTGCATTCCAGGCTCCCCTGGGGAGTCAGGCCTCGTCTCGAGGGGAAGCCAAGGATACCGCTCTCCTCTCGAGTCGCGACGCGGGTCTCTTGGAGCCACCTCAGCGGCCTCAAGGGTGTCCAGCCTCCTCTTCCGTTTGGAGAGAGGACCCGGGATTGCTCTCCAGGCCATGCAGGAAAAGAAGGCCCTCAGCTCGCGAGGACGGGGGCGTCTCAGGGGTTTCCTCGAGCTGCGGCGCCCGAGGGGGTTTTCTCCCGAGGCACGACGAGGATCTCAGGGAGCCTCTCGTGCGGCGCCAGGGAAGTCAGGTCTCCATGCGCGTGGCAAGGGGGAGCGCGTCCTGGCTCTCGAGTCACGGGAGGGGACTAGGGCCTCGAGACGCGTTGAAGAAGGACTCTCGAGGTCTTTCTCGGGGGGCGGCGGGAAACCCTCGTGTCCCTCGCCTTCTGCCGGGGACCTTAGGGAACTTCCCAGGGTGCCTCTGAGAGGCGAGGAATCCTGAGGAGGTGGCGGGGCCCCTCGGGACTCCGCTGGGTCTGGCGCAACGGAAGAGGGCCTCACCTCGAAGGGAGGCAGGAACCTCAGGCTTCCTCTCCGTTTCGGACTCCGACCGCAGGGTCCCTGCAGAGTTGGGACAGGAGAGTCAGGCCTCGTCTTGTCTGAGGAAGGGAACCCCGCTGGCCTCTCGAGTTGCTCAGGGGGTCTCAGGCCCCTCGTCGAGCTGTGTGTGGAACCCGCGGGTCTTTGCGGACGATGCACGGGGGTGGCAGTGCCCCTTCGTGTTGTGCCTTCACCCACAGGGTTGCCTTCGAAGAGGGGTCCGGGCCTCGGGTCCTTCTCAAGGGCGGACCGGGGAACCGGGGGCGTTCGGCATGTGGCCCCACCCACGTGGCTCGTCTCGAATTTCCTCGTGAGACCGGCCTCATCCTGAGGTGCGCCGGGAAGGCCGGGAACCCCTTCCAGACCACGCAGGGGAATCGCCTCTCCTGTCGCGATCAGGAGGGGAGAAGGGGCTCAGAGGAAGCGGTGCCGGGACCCTCGGTGTTCCCCTCGGGGGAACCCGGCGTGTCGGGGGACTTTTGGGGGTCGCAGGAAGGCTGTCAGGGACCGTTTCGCCCTTCAGGGCGGAACAGGGGACTTCCCTTGAGACGCCGTCGCGGGCAAGGGCCTCATCTTGCGAAGAGTTGGGAACCACGTGGTTTTTCTCGAGTTGCGGCGGGATTCTCGAGTTACGACGGGGATCTTAGGCTTCCTCTTGCGTTGGCCCTGGGAAGCCCAAACTTACCCTCGAGTTGCGAGGGAAAGCTGGGGGTTGCACTCGAGTCACTGCAGGGCCCAAGAGACCTCACCACGGCGTGTGTCCGGGACCTAATATTCCTCTCCAGGGAAGGCAGGGATCTCGGGGTTGCATTCCATGCTCCCCCGGGGAGTCAGGCCTCGTCTCGAGGGGAAGCCAAGGACTCCGAACTCCTCTGGAGTCGCGATGCGGGTCTCTGGTAGCCCCCTGCGTGGCCTCAAGGGAGTCCAGCCTCCTCTTATTTTGGAGACAGGACCCGGGATTGCTCTCTAGGCCATGCAGGAAAAGAAGGCCCTCTGCTCGCGAGGATGCGGTGTCTCAGGGGTTTCCACAAGCTGTGGCGCCCCTAGGGGTTTTCTCCCTAGGCACGACGAGGATCTCAGGAAGCCTCTCGTGCGGCGCCAGGGAAGTCAGGTCTCCATGCGCGTGGCGAGGGGGAGCGCGTCATGGCTCTCGAGTCATGGGAGGGGACTAGGGCCTCGAGACGCGTTGAAGAAGGACTCTCGAGGTCTTTCTCGGGGGGCGGCAGGAGACCCTCGTTTCCCTCGCCTTCTGCCGGGGACCTTAGGGAACTTCCCAGGGTGCTTCTGAGAGGCGAGGGATCCTGTAGAGGTGGCGGGGCCTCTCGGGACTCTGCTGGGTCTGGCGCAACGAAAGAGGGCCTCACCCGAGGGGAGGCAGGAAGCCCAGGCTTCCTCTCCGTTTCGGACTCCGACCGTAGGGTCCCTGCAGAGTTGGGACAGGAGAGTCAGGCCTCATCTTGTCTGAGGAAGGGAACCCCGCTTGCCTCTCGAGTTGTTCAGAGGGCCACAGGCCCCTCGTCGAGTTGTGTGTGGAACCCGCGGTTGTTTCCGGACGATGCACGGGGGTGTCAGTGCCGCTTCGGGCTGTGCCTTCACCCACAGGGTTGCCTTCGAAGAGGGGTCGTCATCGGGTTCTTCTCAAGAGCGGACCGGGGAATCGGGCTCGTTCGGCATGTGGCACCACCCACGTGGCTCGTCTCGAATGTCCTCGTGTGACCGGCCTCCTCTTGAGGTGCGCCGGCAAGTCCGGGAACCCCTTCCAGACCACGCAGGGGAATCGCCTCTCCTGTCGCGATCAGGAGGGGAGAAGGGGCTCAGATGAAGCGGTGCCGGCACCCTCGGTGTTCCACTCGAGGGAACCCGGCGTATCGGGGAACTTTTTGGGGTCGCATGAAGGCTGTCAGGTTCCGTTTCGCACTTCAGGGCGGAACAGGGGACTTCCCTTGAGATGCCGTCACGGGCAAGTGCCTCATCTTGCCAAGAGGTGGGAACCACGTGGTTTTTCTCGAGTTGCGGCGGGATTCTCATGTTACGACAGGGGATTACAGGCTTCCTCTTGTGTCGGCCCTGGGTAACCCAACCTTCTATTCTACTGGCGAGGGAAAGCTGGGGGTTGCGCTCGAGTCACTGCAGGGCCAAAGAGACCTCATCTAGGCGTGTGTCCAGGACCTAATGCTCCTCTCCAGGGAAGACAAGGATCTCGGGGTTGCATCCCATGCTCCCCCGGGGAGTCAGGCCTCGCCTCGAGAGGAAGCAAAGGACTCCGCTCTCCTCCCGAGTCGCGACGCTGATATCTTCTGCCCCCTGAGTGGCCTCAAGGGCGTCCAGCCTCCTCTTCACTTTTGAGAGAGGACTCCTGATTGCTCTCCAGGCCAGGCAGGAAAAGACGGCCCTCACCTCGCGAGGACGGTGGCATCTCAGGGGTTTCCTCGAGCTGCGGCACCCGTGGGGGTTTTCTCCCGAGGCACGACGAGGATCTCAGGGAGCCTCTCGTGCGGCGCCAGGGAAGTCATGTCTCCATGCACGTGGCGAGAAGGAGCGCGTCATTGTTCTCGAGTCATGGGAGGGGACTAGGGCCTCAAGACGCGTTGAAGAAGGACTCTCGATGTCTTTCTCGGGTTGCAGCGGGAAACCCTCGTTTCCCCCGACTTTTGTCGGGGACCTGAGGGAACTTCCCAGGGTGCCTATGAGAGGTGAGGGTCGCTGTCGTGTTGGTGGGGCCTCTCGGGACTCCACTGGGTTTGTCGCAATGGAAGAGGGCCTCATCTCGAGTGGAGTCAGGAACCTCAGTCTTCCTCTCCAATTCTGACTCTGATCGTAGTGTCCCTGCAGAGTTGGGACAGGAGAGTCAGGCTATGTCTTTTCTGAGGAATGGAACTCCGCTTGCCTCTTGAGTTGTTCATGGGGTTTCAGGCCCCTTGTCAAACTGTGTGTGAAATCTGCAGGTTTTTCCAGACGATGCATGGGGGTGTCAGTGACCCTTCGTTTTGTGTCTTCATCCACAGGGTTGCCTTCGAAGAGGTGTCCGGGCATCGTGTTCTTATGAACAGCAGACTGGGAAATCGGGGTCGTTCAGCATTTGGCACCACCCACGTGGCTAATCTCGAATTTCCTCATGAAACCGGCCTCATCCTGAGGTGTGCCGCGAAGGTCATGAAACCCTTCCAGACAAAGCAGAGGATTCGACCCTCCTGTGGCGATCAGGAGGAGAGAAGTGGCTCAGATGAAGTGCTGCTGGGAACCTCGGTGTTTCCCTCAAGTGAGACAGGTATGTCGGGTAACTTTTGGGGTCGCATAACGCGTTCCAAGTACCGTTTCTCTCTTCAAATTGGAACGTGGGACTTCTCTTGGGGTGCTCCAGCGGGCAAGGGCCTCATCTTGGAATGACTGGGGAACCACTTGGTTTTTCTCTAGTTGCGGTGGGATATTTGAGTTACCATAGGGAATTCATGCTTCCTCTTGTGTTGGCCCACAAAAGTCTTATCTTCCATTCGAGATTCGAGGAAGAGCTGGAGGTGCGCTCTAGTCACTGAAGGCAAAAGAGACCCCACCAAGGCTTGTGTGCAGGACCTAATGTTCATGTCAAGGGGCGACAGGAATCTCGGGGTTGCATTCCAGACTCACCCTGGAGTCAGGCCTCGTCTCGAGGGGAAGCAAAGGACTCTGCTCTCCTCTCGAGTCGGACGGGTATGTCTTGGAGCCCACTGAGTGGCTTAAAGGGAGTCAAACCTCCTCTGGTGTTTGGAGGGAGGACACGGGATTGCTCTCCAGGCAATGCAGGAAATGAAGGCCCTCGTCTCCCGATGACTGGGGCGTCTCGTAAGTTTTCTCGAGCTGTGGCGCTAGTGTGGGGTTTTTCACGAAGTAAGACTGGGAGCTCAGTGAGCCTCTCATGTGGTGCCAGGGCAGTCAGGTCTCTATGCACGTGGTGAGAGGGAGCCCGTCATTGTTCTCGAGTCATGGTAGGGGAATTGGGCCTGAAGACGTGTTAAAGAAGGACTCTCGAGGTCTTTCTTGGGTTGCAGCAGGAAACCCTGGGTTCCATCGACTTGTGCCAGTGACCTCAGGAAGCTTCTCAGCGTGCCTCTGAGAAGTCAGGGTCACTGTGGAGTTGGGAGGGGCCTCTCGGAACTCCACTGGGTTTGGTGCAATGGAAGAGGGCCTCATGACAAGTTGAGGCAGGAACCTCAGGGTTCCTCTCCTGGCTTCGAATGCGCCGGATCTGACTCGGATCGCAGAGTCCCTGCAGAGCTGGGACAGGAGAGTCAGGCCTCGTCTTGTGTGGAGGAATGGAACTCCGCTTGACTCTCGCGTTGTTCATGGGGTGACAGGCCACTTGTCGATTTGTATGTGGAACTTGCGGGTTTTTCTGGACGATGCACTGGGGTGTCACTGCCCCTTCGTGTTGTGCCTTGTTCCACAGGATTGCCTTCGAGTTGGGTTCTGCCATCGGGTTCTTATCAAGAGCGGACCAGGGAATCGGGGTCTTTTGGCATGCCGCACCACCCACGAGGCTATGTCTCGAATTTCCTCGTGAGACTGGCCTCATCTTGATGTGCGCCAGGAAGGTCGGGAACGCCTTCCAGACAAAGCAGGGGAATCGAACCTCCTGTCGCGATCAAGAGGGGAGAAGAGTCTCAGATGAAGTGGTGCCGGGAACCTCGGTGTTCTCCTCAAGTGAGACTGGTATGTCGGGGAACTTTTGGGGTCGCATCAAGGGTTCCAAGTAACTTTTCGCTCTTCAATACGGAACGTGGGACTTCTCTGGAGACGCTGTAGCGGGCAAGGGCCTCATCTTTCGATGACGGGGGAACCACGTGGTTTTTCTTGAGTTGGGGCGGGATTCTCGAGTTACAACCGGGAATTCAGGCTTCCTCTTCAACTGGCCCAGGGAAGTCCAGTTTTCATTCGAATTGTGAGTTAGAACTGGGGATTGCTCTCGAGACACTGCAGGGCCAAATAGACCTCATCTAGGCTTGTGTCCAGGACCTAATGTTCCTCTGCTGGGGCGAAAGCGATCTCAGCATTGCATTCTCGACTCACCCAGGGAGTCAGGCCTCGTCTCGAGGGGAAGCCAAGGACACCGCTCCCCTGTCAAGTCGCGACGGGTATATCTTGGAGCTCACTGTGTGGCCTAAAATGAGTCAAGCCTCCTGTGGAGTTTGGAGAGAGGACTCAGGATTGCTCTCCAGGCCATACAGCAAAAGAAGGCCCTCATCTCGTGAGGACTGGGGCGTCTCGTGGGTATTCTCGAGCTGTGGCTCCAGTGTGGTGTTGCTCACGAGGTATAATGGGGAGCTCAGGGAGCCTCTCCTGTGGCGCCAGGGAAGTCAGGTTTCTACGCGCGTGGCTAGGGGGAGCGCGTCATTGCTCTCGAGTCATGGTAGGGGAATGGCACCTCAAGACGCGTTGAAGAAGGACTCTCGAGGTCTTTTACGGGTTGGGGCAGGAAACCCTTGGTTCCCTCGACTTGTGCCGGTGATCTCAGGAAGGTCTAAGGGTGCCTCTGAGAAGTCAGGGATACTGTGCAGTTGGGAGGGGTCTCTCGGGACTCCACTGGGTTCGGTGCAATGGAAGAGGGCCTCATCTCGAGTGGAGGCAGGAAACTCATGTTTCCTCTCCTGACTTCCCCTGGGCCAGATCTGACTCGGATCGCAGTTTCGCTGCAGAGTTCGAACAGGAGAGTCAGGCCTCGTCTTGTGTGGAGGAATGGAACTCTGCTTGCCTCTCCAGTTGTTCACGGGGTGACAGGTCACTTCTCGAGCTGTGTGTGGTACCTGCGGGTTTCTCCGGACGATACCCAGGGGTGTCAGTGCCCCTAAGTGTTGTGCCTTCATCAAAAGTGTTATCTTCAAAGAGGTGTCCGGGCATCAGGATCTTATCAAGAGCGGACCGGGAAATCGGGGTCTTTTGGCATGTGTCACCATCCACGTGGCTATGTCTCGAATATCCTCGTGAGACCGGCCTCATCCTGAGATGCACCGGGAAAGGCGGGAACCCCTTCAAGACAAAACAGGGGAATCGACCCTCCTGTCGCGATCAGGAGGGGAGAAGGGGCCCAGATGTAGTGGTGCCAGGAACCTCGGTGTTCTCCTCGAGTCAGACTGGTGTGTCGAGGAACTTTTGAGGTCGCATCAAGGGTGCCAATACCGTTTCGCACTTCAAGACGGAACGTGGGACTTCTCTTGAGACGCTGTAGGGGGCAAGGGCCTCATCTTGGGATGACGGGGGAACCACGTGGCGTTTCTCGAGTTGTGGCGGGATTCTCGAGTTTCGACGGGGAATACAGTCTTCCTCATGTGTTGGGCCAGGGAAGTCCTATCTTCCATTCGAGTTTAAAGGGAGAGCTGGGGATTGCTCTCGAGTCACTGCAGGGCAAAATAGACCTCATCTAGGCTTGTGTCCAGGACTTAATGTTCGTCCCTAGGGGCGACAGGGATCTTGGGGTTGCATACCAGACTCACCCGGGGAATCAGGCCTCGTCTCGAGGGGAAGCAAAGAACTCCGCTGTCCTTTTGAGTCGCGATGGGTATCTCTTGGAGCCCACTGTGTGCCCTAAAGGGAGTCAAGCCTCCTGTGGTGTTTGGATAGAGGACTCGGGATTCCTCTCCAGGCCATGCAGGAAAAGAAGGCCCTCATCTCGCGATGATGGCGGCGTCTCGTGGGTTTTCTAGACTGCTGCGCTAGTGCCGGGTTTCTGACGAGGTACGAGAGGGAGCTCAGGGAGCCTCTCGTGTGGCGCCAGGGAAGTCAGGTCCCCATGAGATGGCTAGGGGGAGCTCGTCATTGCTCTCAAGTCATGGTAGGGTAATCGGGCCTCAAGACGGGTTGAAGAAGGACTCTCGAGGTCTTTCTCGGGTCACTGCATAAAACCTAGGGTTCCCTTGACTTGTGCCTGCGACCTCAGGGAGCTTCTCAGAGTGCCTCTGAGAAGTCAGGGATACTGTGCAGTTTGGAGGGGCCTCTCGAGACTCCTCTGCATTTGGTGGAATGTAAGAGGGACTCATCTCGAGTTGAAGCAGGAACCTCAGTGTTCCTCTCCATTTCTGACTCAGATCGCAAGGTCCCTGCATGTTGGTACAGGAGAGTCAGGCCTCGTCTTTTCTGGAGGATGGGACTCCTCTTGCCTCTCGAGTTGTTCTCGAGGTGACAGGCCACTTGTCGAGCTGTGTGTGTAACCTGCCCGTTTTTCCGGATGATGCTCAGGTGTGTTAGTGCCCCTTCGTGTTGTACCTTCATACTCAAGGCTGCCTTCCAAGAGGTGTCCGAGCATCGGATTCTTATCAAGAGCGGACCGGGAAATTGGAGTCTTTCAGCAAGTGGCACCACCCACAAAGCTACGTATCGAATTTCCCCATGAGACCGGCCTCATCCTGAGTTGTGCAGGGAAGGTCGGGCCCCCTTGCAGACAAAGCAGGGGAATCGACCCACCGGTCACGATCAGGAGGGGAGAAGGGGCTTAAATGAAGTGGTGCCGGGAACCTCGGTGTTCCCCTTGAGTGAGACCGGCGTGTTGGGGGACTTTTGGGGTCGCATCAAGGGTGCCAAGTACCGTTTCGCATTTCAAGATGGAACCTGGGACATCTTTTGAAACGCTGTAGCGGGCAAGGGCCTCATCTTGCGATGACGGGAGAACCACGTGGTTTTGCTCGAGTTGCGGCGGGATTCTCGAGTTATGACCGGGAATTTAGGCTTCCTCTTGTTGGCCTTGAAATCCAATCTTCCATTCGGGTTGCGAGGGGGAGCTGGGGATTGCGCTAGAGTCACTGCAGGGCAAAAGAGACCTAATCTAGGCTTGTGTCCAGGATCTAACGTTGCTCTCCAGGGGCGACAGGGATCTCGGGTTTGCATTCCAGACTCATCCGGGGAGTCAGTTCTCACCTCGAGGGTAAGCAAAGAATTCCGCTCTCATCTCGAGTCGCGATGGGTATCTCTTGGAGCCCACTGTGTGTACTAAAGGGAGTCAAGCCTCCTGTGGAGTTTGGAGAGAGGACTCGGGATTGGACTCCAGGCCATGCAGGAAAAGAAGGCCCTCATCTCGAGATGACGGTGGCGTCTCGTGGGTTTTCTCGAGCTGCGGCGCCAGTGTGGGGTGTCTCATGAAGTACCACGGGGATCTCAGGGAGCCTCTTGTGTGGCGCCAGGAAAATCCAGTATTCCATTCGAGTTGCAAGTTAGAACTGGGGATTGCTCTCCAGTCACTGCAGGGCAAAATAGACCTCATCTACGCTTGTGTCCAGGACCTAGTGTTCCACTACTGGGCCAACAGAGATCTCAGGGTTGCATTCTCGACTCACCCGGAGAGTCAGGCCTCGTCTTGAGGGGAAAAAAAGGACTCCGCTCTCCTGTCGAGTCGCGACGGGTATCTCTTGGAGCCCACTGCGTGGCGTAAAGGGAGTGAAGCCTCCTATGGAGTTTGGAGAGATGACTCGGGATTGTTTTCCTGGCCATGCAGGAAAAAAGGCCCTCATCTCACGATGACGGGGGCATCTCGTGGGTTTTCTCCAGCTGCGGCGCCAGTATCAGATTTCTCACGAGGTACAACAGGGAGCTCAGAGAGCCTCTCGTGTGGTGCTAGGGACGTCAGGTCTCCGTGCGTGTGGTGAAGGGGAGTGCGTGATTGCTCTCGAGTCATAGTAGGCGAATCGGGCCTCAAGACGCATTGAAGAAAGACTCTTGAGGTCTTTCTCGGGTTGCGGCAGGGAACCCTGGGTTCCCTTGATTTGTGTTGGTGACCTCAGGCAACTTCTAAGGGTGCCTCTGAGAAGTCAGGGACACTGTGGATTTGGGAGGGGCCCTTCGTTACTCAACTGGGTTTGGTGCAATCGAAGAGGGCCTCATCTCGAATGGAGGCAGGAACGTCAGGGGTCCTCTCCATTTCTGACTAGGGTCGCAGGGTACCTGCAGAGTATGGACAAGAGAGTCACGCCTCGTCTTCTGTGGAGGAATGGATTTCCCCTTGCCTTTAGAGTTGTTCACGGAGTGACAGGCCACTTGTTGAGCTGAGTGTGGAACCTGCGGGGTTTTCCGGACGATGCACGGGGGTGTCAGTGCCCCTTCGTGTTGTACCTTTATCCACAGGGTTGCCTTCAAAGAGGTTTCCGGGCATCGGGTTCTTTTCAAGAGCGTACCGGAAAATTGGGGTCTTTCAGCATGTGGTACCACCCACGAGGCTACGTCTCGAATTTCCTCGGGAGACCGGCCTCATCCTGAGGTGCGCCGGGAAGGTCGGGAACCCCTTGCAGACAAAGCAGGGGAATCGACCCACCGCTCGCGATCAGAAGGGGAGAAGGGGCTCAGATGAAGTGGTGCCGGGAACCTCGGTGGTCCCCTCGAGTGAGACCGGTATGTCACGGCACTTTTGAGGTCGCATCAAGGCTGCCAAGTACAGTTTCGCACTTCAAGACGGAACGTGGGAATTCTCTGGAGATGCTCTAGCGGGCAAGGGCCTCATATTGCGATGACGAGGGAAACACGTGGTTTTTCTCGAGTTGAGGCGGGATTCTCGAGTTACAATGGGGAATTCAGGCTTCCTCTTGTGTTGGCCCAGGAAGTCCAATCTTCCATTCAACTTGTCAGAGAGAGCTGGGGGTTGCTCTCGAGTCACTTCAGGGCAAAGAGTCCTCATCTAGGCTTGGGTCCAGGACGTAATGTTCCTCTCCAGGGGCAACAGGGATATCGGGGTCGCATTCCAGTCTCACCCGGTGGGTCACGCCTCGTCTCGAGTGGAAGCAAAGGACTCCACTATCCTCTCGAGTCGCGACACGTAACTCTTGGAGCCCAATGAGTGGCCTAAAGGGAGTCAAGAGTCCTGTGTAGCTTCGACAGAAGGTTCACGCTTGATCTGCATACCATGCAGTTAAAGATGGCCCTCCTCTCGAGATGATGGGGGCGTCTCATGGGTTTTCACGAGCTGCGGCGCCAGTGTGGGGTTTCTCACGAGATATGATGGGGAGTTCAGGGAGCCTCTTGTGCAGCGCCAGAGAAGCCTGACTCCATGCGTGTGGCCAGGCAGATCGCGTCATTGCTCTCGAGTCATGGGAGGGACTAGGGCCTCAAGAGGCATTTAAGAAGGACTCTCAAGGTCTTTCTTGGGTTGGGGCGGGAAACACTCGTTTCCCTCGACCTCTACAGGGGACCTTAGGGAACTTCCCAGGTGCCTCTGAGAGGTGAGGGATACTGAGGAGTTAGAGGGGCCTCTCGGGACTCCACTAGGTTTGACGAAATGAAAGAGGGCCTCATCTCGATTGGAGGCAGGAACCTCAGGCTTCCTCTCCATTTCTGACTGCGACCGCAGGGTCCCTGCAGAGTTGGGACAGGAGAGTCAGGCCTCGTCTTGTCTGAGTAACGGAACTCTGCTTGCCTCTCGAGTCGTTCAGGAGGTCTCTGGGCCCTTGACAAGCTGTGTGTGGAACCTGCGGGTGTTTCCAGAAGATGCATGGGGGTGTCAGTGCCCCTTCGTTTTGTGCCTTCCCCACAGGGTTGCCTTCAAAGAGGTGTCCGGGCATCGGGTTCATTTCAAGAGCGGACCGGGAAATCGGGGTCATTCGGCATGTGGCACCAACCACGTGGCTCATCTCGAATTTCCTCATGAGACCAGCATCATCCTGAGGTGCGCCAGGAAGGCCGGGAACCCCTTCCACACAAAGTAGGGGAATCGATTCTCCTGTCGCGATCAGGAGGGGAGATGGGGCTCAGATGAAGTGGTGCCGGGACCCTCGGTGTTCCACTCGAGGGAACCCGGCGTTTCAGGGAACTTTAGGTGTCGCATCAAGGGAGCCAAGTACCGTTTCCCACTTCAGGACGGAACATGGGACTTCCCTGGAGACGCTGTAGCGGGCAAGGGCCTCATCCTGTGAAGACGTTGGAACTACGTCGTTTTTCTTGAGTTGCATCGGGATTCTCGAAAACGACAGGAATTTCAGGTCTCTCTTGGGTTGGCCCTGGGAAGCCCAATCTTCAATTCGAGATGCGATGGAAAGCTGGGGGTTCTGCTCGAGTCACTACAGGGCCAAAGAGACCTCATCGAGGCGTGTGTCCAGGACCTAATATTCCTCTCAAGGGAAGACAGGGATCCAGGGTTTCCATTCCAGACTCCCCCGGGGAGTCAGGACTCGCCTGGAGGGGAAGCAAAAGACTCCGCTTTCCTCTCAAGTCGCGACACAGATCTCTTGGAGCCCACTGAGTGGACTCAAGGGTGTCGAGCCTCCTCTTCAGTTTGGAGAGAGGACTCGGGATTGCTCTCCAGGCCAGGCAGGAAAAGAAGGCCCTCATCTCGCGATGACGGGGGCGTCTCATGGGTTTCCTCAGGCTGCTGCGCCCATGGGGGTTTTCTCACGAGGCACGACGAGGACCTCAGGGAGCCTCTCGTGCGGCGCCAGGGAAGTCAGGTCTCCATGCGCATGGCGAGGGGGAGCTGGTCATCACTCTCGAGTCATGGGAAGCGGCTAGGTCCTCAAGAGGCGTTGAAGAAGGACTCTCGAGGTCTTTCTTGGGTTGCGGCGGGAAACCCTTGTTTCCCTCGACTTCTGCAGCGGACCTTAGGGAACTTCCCACGGTGCCTCTGAGAGGTGAGGGATGCTGTGTAGTTGGCAGGGCCTCTCGGGACTCTGCTGGGTTCGGCGCAATGGAAGAGGGCCTCATCTCGAGGGGAGGCAGGAACCTCAGGCTTCCTCTCGGTTTCGGACTCTGACTGCACGGTCCCTGCAGTGTTGGGACAGGAGAGTCATGCCTCGTCTTGTCTGAGGAATGGAATTCTGGTTACCTCTCGAGTTGTTCCGGGAGTCTCAGGCCCCTTGTCGAGCTGTGTGTAGACCCTGCGGGTTTTTCCGGATGATGCACGGGGGTGTCAGTGCCCCTTCGTGTTGTGCCTTCACCCACAGGGTTGCCTTCGAAGAGGTGTCCGGGCATCGGGTTCTTATCAAGAGCGGACCGGAAAATCAGGGTCGTTCGGCACGTGGCACCTCACACGTGGCTAGTCTCGAATTTCCTCCTGAGACCGGCCTCATCCTGAGGTGCGCCAGGAAGGCCGGGAACCCCTTCCAGACAAAGCAGGGGAATCGACTCTCCTGTCGCGATCAGGAGGGGAGAAGGGGCTCAGATGAAGTGGTGCCGGGACCCTCGGTGTTCCCCTCGAGGGAACCCAGCGTGTCGGGGAACTTTTGCGGTCGCATCAAGGGTGTCAAGTACCGTTTCGCGCTTAAGGACGGAATATGGGACTTCCCTGGAGACACCAGGAACTTCGGTGTTCCCTTGGAGTGAGACCGGTATGTTGGGGAACTTTGGGGTCGCATCAAGGGTGCCAAGTAGCATTTCGAACTTTAAGATGGAACGTGGGACTTCTCTTGAGACTCTAGCTGGCAAGGGCCTCATATTGCGATGAAGGGGGAACCACATGGTTTTTAAGACTTGAGGCTGAATTCTCGATTTACGATGGGAAATTCAGACTTCCTCTTGTGTTGACCGTGGGAAGACCAATCTTCCATTCAAATTGTGAGGGAGAGATGGAGGTTGCTCTCGAGTCACTGTAGGGCAAAATAGACCTCATCTAGGCTTGTGTCTAGGACAAAATGTTCCACTCCAGGGGCGACAGGGATCTCGGGGTTGCATTCCAAACTCACCCGGGGAGTCAGGCCTCGTCTCCAGGGAAGCAAAGGACTCCGCTCTCCTCTCGAGTCGCACCGGGTATTTCTTGGACCCAACTGAGTGGCCTAAAGGGAGTCAATACTCCTGTGAAGTTTGGAGAGAGGACCAGGAATTGCTCTCCAGGTCAGGCAGGAAAAGAAGGCCCCCATCTCTCCTTGACGGGGGCATCTTGTGGTTTTTCTCAAACTGCGGCGCCAGTGTGGGTTTTCTCACGAGGTACGATGGGGTACTGAGGGAGCCTCTTGTGTGGTACTAGGGAAGTCAGTTTTCCTGCTTGTGGCGAGGGGAGCGCGTCCTTGCTCTGGAGTCATGGTAGGGGAATCGGGCATCAAGAGACGTTGAAAAAGGACTCTCCAAGTCTTTCTCGGGTTACTTCAGGAAACTCTGGGTTCCCTCGACTTGTGCCAGTGACCTCAGGTAGCTTCTCAGGGAGCCTCTGAGAATTCAGGGATACTGTGGTGTTGGGAGGGGCCTCTCGGGACACCACTGAGTTTGGTTCAATGGAAGAGGGCCTCTTCTCTAGTTGAGGCAGGAACCTCAGGGTTCCTCTCCATTTCTGACTCCAATTGCAGGGTCCCTGAAGAGTTGGGACAGGAGAGTAAGGCCTCGTCTTGTGTGAAGGAATGCAACTTCACTTGCGTCTCGAGTTGTTCACGAGGTGACAGTCCACACTTGGAGCTGTGAGTGGAATCTGCGGGTTTTTCCAGACGATGCATGGGGATGTCAGTGTCCCTTCGTGTTGTGCCTTCATCCACAGGGTTGCCTTCGAAGAGATGTCCAGGCGTCAGGTTCTTATCTAGAGTGGACCGGGAATTCGGGATCTTTCAGCATATGGCACCAACCATGAGGCTACTTTTCGAATTTCCTCATGAGAGCGGCCTCATCCGGAGGTTCGCGGGGAACGTCGGGAACCCCTTGCAGACAAAACATGGGAATCGACCCTTCTGTCGCGATCAGGAGGGGTGAAGGGGCTCACAGGAAGTGGTGCCGTGAACTTTGGTGTTTCCCTCGAGTGAGACCGGTATGTCAGGGAACTTTGGGGGTCGCATCAAGGGTGCCAAGTACCGTTTTGTACTTCAGGATGGAACGTGGGACTTCTCTTGATACGCTGTAGCGGCCAAGGGCCTCATCTTGCGATGACGGGGGAGCCACGTGGTTTTTCTCGAGTTGCGGCGGGATTCTCGAGTTACGACGGGGATTTCAGGCTTCCTCTTGTGTTGGGCCAGGGAAGTCCAATCATCCATTCGAGTTGCGAGGGAGAGCTGGGGGTTGCGCTCGAGTCACTGCAGGGCAAAGGAGACCTCATCTAGGCTTGTGTCCAGGACCTAATGTTCCTCTCCAAGGGCCACAGGGATCTCAGGTTTGCATTCCAGACTCACCCAGGGAGTCAGGCCTCATGTCGAAGGGAAGCAAAGGACTCCGCTCTCCTTTCGAGTCGCGACGGGCACCTCTTGGAGCCCACTTTGTGGCCTAAAGGGAGTCAAGCCTCCTGTGAAGTTTGGAGAGAGGACTTGGGACTGCTCTCCAGGCCATGCAGGAAAAGATGGCCCTCATCTCGCGATGACGGAGGGATCTTGTGGGTTTTCTCGAGCTGCGGCCCCAGAGTGGGGTTTCACACGAGGTAGGACGGGGAGCTCAGGGAGCCTCTCGTGTGGTGCCAGGGAAGTCAGGTCTCCATGTGCGTGGCGAGGGGGGGCGCATTATTGCTCTCGAGCTATGGTAGGGGAATCTGACCTCAAGACGCATTGAAGAAGGACTCTCGAGGTCTTTCTTCGGTTGTGGCAGGAAACTCTTATTTCCCTCGACTTTTGCCGGTGGCCTCAAGGAGCTTCTCAGAATGCCTATGAGAAGTCAGGGATACTGTGGAGATTGGAGGGGCCTCTCGGGACTCCGCTGGCGTTGTCGCAATGGAAGAGGGCCTTATCTCGAGGGGAGGCAGTAACCTCAGGCTTCCTCTCTGTTTCTGACTCCGACCCTCCGACCTCAGGGTCCCTGCAGAGTTGGGAGCGGAGAGTTAGGCCTCGTCTTGTCTGAGGAAGGGAACTCCGCTTGCCTCTCGAGTTGCTCAGGGGGTCTCAGGCCCCTCTTCGAGCTGTGTGTGGAACCCACGGGTGTTTCTGGACGATGCACGGGAGTGTCAGTGCCCCTTCGTGTTGTGCCATCACCCACAGGGTTGCCTTCGAAGAGGTGTCCGTGCAACGGGTTCTTCTCAAGAGTGGACCGGGAAATCGAGGTCGATCGGCATGTGGCACCACCCCCGCGGCTCATCTCGAATTTCCTTGTGCGGACGGCCTCATCCTGAGATGCGCCGGGAAGGCCGGGAATCCCTTCCAGACCACGCAGGGGAATCGCCTCTCCTGTCGCGATCAGGAGGGGAGAAGGGGCTCAGAGGAAGCGGTGCCGGGACCCTCGGTGTTCCCCTCGGGGGAACCCGGCGTGTCGGGGGACTTTTGGGGGTCGCAGGAAGGCTGTCAGGGACCGTTTCGCCCTTCAGGGCGGAACAGGGGACTTCCCTTGAGACGCCGTGGCGGGCAAGGGCCTCATCTTGCCAAGAGGTGGAACCACGTGGTTTTTCTCGAGTTGCGGCGGGATTCTCGAGTGATGACGGGGATCTCAGCCTTCCCCTTGGGTTGGCCCTGGGAAGCCCAATCTTCCCCTCGGGTTGCGAGGGAAAGCTAGGGGTTGTGCTCGAGTCACTGCAAGGCCGAAGAGACCTCACCTAGGCGTGTGTCCGGGACCTAATATTCCTCTCCAGGGAAGGCAGGGATCTCGGGGTTGCATTCCAGGCTCCCCCGGGGAGTCAGGCCTCGTCTCGAGGGCAAGCCAAGGACTCCGCTCTCCTCTCGAGTCGCGATGTGGGTCTCTTGGAGCCCCCTGAGCGGCCTCAAGGGAGTCCAGCCTTCTCTTCCGTTTGGAGAGAGGGCCCGGGATTGCTCTCCAGGCCATGCAGGAAAAGAAGGCCCTCAGCTCGCGAGGACGGGGGCGTCTCCGGGGTTTCCTCGAGCTGCGGCGCCCGTGGGGGTTTTCTCCCGAGGCACGACGAGGATCTCAGGGAGCCTCTCGTGCGGCGCCAGGGAAGTCAGGTCTCCATGCGCGTGGCGAGGGGGTGCGCGTCCTGGCTCTCGAGTCACGGGAGGGGACTAGGGCCTCGAGACGCGTTGAAGAAGGACTCTCGAGGTCTTTCTCGGGGGGCGGCGGGAAACCCTCGTGTCCCTCGCCTTCTGCCGGGGACCTTAGGGAACTTCACAGGGTGCCTCTGAGAGGCGAGGGATCCTGTGGAGGTGGCGGGGCCCCTCGGGACTCCGCTGGGTCTGGCGCAACGGAAGAGGGCCTCACCTCGAGGGGAGGCAGCAACCTCAGGCTTCCTCTCCGTTTCGGACTCCGACCGCAGGGTGCCTGCAGAGTTGGGACAGGAGAGTCAGGCCTCGTCTTGTCTGAGGAAGGGAACCCCGCTGGCCTCTCGAGTTGCTCAGGGGGTCTCAGGCCCCTCGTCGAGCTGTGTGTGGAACCCGCGGGTCTTTGCAGACGATGCACGGGGGTGGCAGTGCCCCTTCGTGTTGTGCCTTCACCCACAGGGTTGCCTTCGAAGAGGGGTCCGGGCCTCGGGTCCTTCTCAAGGGCGGACCGGGGAACCGGGGGCGTTCGGCATATGGCCCCACCCACGTGGCTCGTCTCGAATTTCCTCGTGAGACCGGCCTCATCCTGAGGTGCGCCGGGAAGGCCGGGAACCCCTTCCAGACCACGCAGGGGAATCGCCTCTCCTGTCGCGATCAGGAGGGGAGAAGGGGCTCAGAGGAAGCGGTGCCGGGACCCTCGGTGTTCCCCTCGGGGGAACCCGGCGTGTCGGGGGACTTTTGGGGGTCGCAGGAAGGCTGTCAGGGACCGTTTCGCCCTTCAGGGCGGAACAGGGGACTTCCCTTGAGACGCCGTGGCGGGCAAGGGCCTCATCTTGCCAAGAGGTGGGGACCACGTGGTTTTTCTCGAGTTGCGGCGGGATTCTCGAGTTACGACGGGGATCTCAGCCTTCCCCTTGGGTTGGCCCTGGGAAGCCCAATCTTCCCCTCGGGTTGCGAGGGAAAGCTGGGGGTTGCGCTCGAGTCACTGCAGGGCCGAAGAGACCTCACCTAGGCGTGTGTCCGGGACCTAATATTCCTCTCCAGGGAAGGCAGGGATCTCGGGGTTGCATTCCAGGCTCCCCCGGGGAGTCAGGCCTCGTCTCGAGGGCAAGCCAAGGACTCCGCTCTCCTCTCGAGTCGCGACGCGGTTCTCTTGGAGCCCCCTGAGCGGCCTCAAGGGAGTCCAGCCTCCTCTTCCGTTTGGAGAGAGGACCCGGGATTGCTCTCCAGGCCATGCAGGAAAAGAAGGCCCTCAGCTCGCCAGGACGGGGGAGTCTCAGGGGTTTCCTCGAGCTGCGGCGCCCGTGGGTGCCGGGGTCCAGCCCCGGCTGATCCAGGGTCTTCGAAGGAGAGACGGCTAGGCGACCTATTCAAATGTTAATTAGATATAATAAAGAGGAATAGAATGAGGATAGCTCAGTAGGAAAATTCAGTGGAGAAAAGAAGCTGAGTGGCTTGGTTTACGCGGAAAATCAATATAACCCGTGACACCAGGTTAGCTCTGACCACGGAGGCCGCAGGCGCCCTCTCGAATAGCGGAAGGTGCCCCACCTTAGACACCTTCTCGAGTGGGTCTTAGAAGCCCTGGCAAATAAATGGTCGCAGAGGACATCCACGCTCCAGATGGACACTCAGCTAGAAGTTAAAGGGAAGAATGACATGGGGAGACCAAGCGTTGGTGAGCAAGGCCCATAGCTTTATTTTCAACAGGGGCTTTTATACCCTAAGTTACACATAGAGGACAATAGGGGATGCAAAATCAGCAGTCTTTGATGCTTATCAAAAACCAGGGTTTCTTTCCTGCAGATTTATCGTATACAAATGGTTTAGGTGATTTACATCATCTTCTGGCCAGAGGCCTATTAACATTTTATGACTCTTGACAAGGACTTATCAACAAAGACTTATTTTCTCTAAGAGTAATTATTTTAAGGTTTGGCGCCATCCTCCGAAGATAAGATTACGTTCCTATAGGGTGGATGTGTAATGGGTTTACAAAGGAAAGAATTTACTACCTTAAGGGTCTAAAGTTACTAACACCAAGGCCACTACTTATTTTTTCTACATACCAACTATATTAATTAATGCACATTCAAGGATACAATTCAAGGGATGTGAAAACTTGGCAACAAACATTGGCTCATCAATGAAATCTTTTACTAGTTTTATTCTGACAGTTTCTAATTCTCTGAGAGGCTCTAAGCTATTTGAATATCTTAAGCTTCCCGTGCCTCTGGAGGCTGGGAGACTGTAAACAATCGTATGCATAGCTGTAGGTGTCTGGGTAAACTTGTCAGGCGAGTTAGAGAGCCATCTGAGGGGTTTGGATTTAAACACTCCTAATTGCCCAGGAACTTTATTAATTGGAGCTGTAAGTTAACTCTTTGACAGAGAGAGTGAGATGGTGGTGGGGGACAGCCCCCAGTAAAGTCAGAGGCGAGAGCACAAAGCAATAAAGTAGGCAGACTCTGGTTTTTGGGGGGTAGATGCTCGAGAATATCCGGGGGCACTCCCGAGGCTCGATCCCGCCTTTGCGTATGCCGAGCCCCCTTCCTCATGACCTTTGTCACGAGTGGAATGTCTCTCGCCGGCTCCCGGCATCTCCCCCTTTTTTATTTCTTAAAACAGCCAGATGTAGCTCAGTCGCGAGCCTCTGAATGCTCTGCCGAAGAATCCTGACAATACAAGGAAGAATGAATATGAGAAGCAGAATTAAAACAGCCACAGTAACATAGCTAAGGAAGGTAGACAGCATATTTTTTCCTGAAATGTAGTTAGAGAAAGTATGGAAGAAATCATTTGCTGTTCCAGCGGCAGTAAAATCTAATCGGGAGTGTTCCATAGTTGCTATTTGATTGTGAAGTTTCCCTAAGTCTAGACCAATGTCAGAGCTGTTCCAGATACCTGAAATATGGTTTTTAATCTTTTCCCATTCAAAATCTGTCTCATTTACTTTCAGGGGTGTTACACATATCCACCAATAGTCAGCATGACAGGACAATGCCATTTTCACCTTTAAAGCCTGCAATTCAGTCCCAATATGTATTACTGCTTCCTCTAGGGTGTCTACCCTCATTTCTAATTTCCTGTCTATAGCTTCCTGTGTTGCCAATGCTAAAGAAACATTTTTGGACATAGAATCAACATATTGAGCAGTATGTACTTGTTGAGTCAATGATATTGCTGTCACAGTAACAGAAGTGATTGCACTTATCAAAGCTGCTATTCCCAAGATAAGTAAGCCCACAAACCGTCGGGTTCGCATTAAATCCTGCAGTTGTTGTGATACAGCCAAACCGTAATTATCATACCAATAAGAACGCACAGACACAGGTATCATGAGATAGGGTGGGCGTTTCAACACAACAAAAGAACAAACATTATATTGGGGGGTCAAACAAGATGAAAGCACACATTGTTCACAACACCACTACCACAAAGGAGCAAACATTATATTGAGGGTTTAAACAAGATGAGCCAGGAAGCAGCTGCAGGCGTCGGCCCTGGGGAGCAGTGTCCCCAGCATCAGGAGGCAGAACGCGAGCGGCAAGCTGTGGGCCTCGGCGCTTACGGCGGGCGGAGGGGCGGGGCTCGCGGCCTTGGGCTAGCCGCCGCGGCTTGGGCTCTCAGCGTTCCCCTCTCGCCGGCGGGAGCGCGCTGGTCTGGACTGCATTCCGCGGGCGCGCTTTCCTCTCTGGCCCTCACTCACCGCACAGACTTCTTTGCTCTAGGTCGCAGGGTGCAGCGAGAAGGGTACTG
Organism: Bubalus kerabau; assembly: GCF_029407905.1. Lineage (NCBI taxonomy): Eukaryota > Metazoa > Chordata > Mammalia > Artiodactyla > Bovidae > Bubalus > Bubalus kerabau. The sequence continues at coordinate 157,891 of NC_073644.1, read as the reverse complement.
GGCGCTGCTGGCGGCGCGGAGGCGAGAGCTGGCTGGGGGAGGGGGAGCGAGCGAGTGCGCGCCGCGAACCTGGTCTTTGGGGAACGTGACATGACGAATTTGTCTGAGATCCAAATTGAAGAATCTGCATTCTGTAGAAATATACAAGCATACCCTCTCCCACAAGTTAGCAACACATCTGGCCTTTTTCACTCTCCAGTATGGAGGTCTTTTTACTTGACCAGGGGCCGAGTCGTAGCCTGTAATTCAGGCATCTAGTTTCTCATCATTGTAGTCTGCCCCTGTGTGTTTACGTTTAAGTGATTAATTACAATTTGGACATAACTATTTGTCTAGCTGTTTACCTAGAGATATGAAATTTATACCTTGAACCAGCTGCATTTTGATGGTGAATTTTGTGAGAATTTTTGGCCTTATCAATCTTTTTACTTAAGTTTAAAACAATTACTTTAGTCAATGCATCTGCCAAAGCATTTCCTTCATGTAAAGGGCCGGGCAAGCTGGAATGGGCTCTATGTCCCACAAAATATTTTTTATCTCTGTGTTTAATCTTTCTGTAAATCAGATAACAAGGAGAAGATAGTAGTTTTATTTTTTGGAATATTAGCAGTTTCAATATGAGGAAACAACCCTACAATATATCAGGAGTCAGTCAAAAGATTAAAGGTGTGGTCTCCTAAATGTTGAAAGGCCTAAATAACTGCTTGTAACTCAGTCTTGACATTTTATTCCCTTGAATTAAAAGATCTTTTAAAGGCCTTGGAGCTGTAATTTCCTGCACCCAAAAGGCTAGATCACTAGATTCAAATGTTTTGTGGCTCTTATCTTGAGAAGTCAAGTTTTTTCTTTTCTGATAATAAGGTAAAAGCAAAAGCTATGTTACTCTTTAACCTTTATTAATTTATACAGTTTTGGTAGACAGTGAGATCAAGACTTTAATTTCTCAATATAATCAGAATCTACTACACCATGCACCACCGAAATTTCTTTTTTTCTTTCTTTTTTTTTTTTTTTTTATTTGAAAAGAAAGCGAGCTACGCCCCAGGACAAATCTTCCAAAGTCCTCGGGTAGGGGGCCAGCCACTCCCGTTGGAATTGAAGTAAGCGGCACGTCAGGGGTTAATATTGTTGCTCAATCCTCTTGCCTTTTCTCCTAGCCTGGGTGAGACCCCCCCTGAGGGGGTTTTCTCCAAGGAGCACGCTCTGCATATTGTGTACTAAAAGCTCCTTTGTTTAAAAAACTTTTTATCTTCCTCAGGCTTAGGCAACTCTTTGAGAGGCTTTGGGGGCAAAGTGGGGAACTCCTGGGTCCTGGGAGGCACAAACGGAGGCGGTGGCAATCGCCTTAAATCAGAAAGTGGTGGATAAGTTTTTTAAAGGTTTGCGCAGAGGGGGAGGGAGCTCGCCAGGGCGCTCAGCCGCAGCGTCCTGTAAGCCCTCTCCTTCCTTGGGAGGTAAAGCACTTTCTCCCTCTTTTTTTTTTTTTTTTTTCCAATAGCAGAAATTATGATCTGTGCAGAAAGTGGAGACTCACCACCATCCACCGCTATAGCCTCTCTCATAGGCTATTTAACAGCCTCATGACGGAGGTCCAGGACATGTCTAATCATAATACACAGAGCCAATAAACATTTGTCTATTCTTAGATGCAGAGAAACCCATTTTTTTTTTTTGAGAATATTTTTATTTATTTTGTACCCTCTTTACCCTATCTAAACTGCAGAGGGGACTAAAAAAGAAGCCTCAAGGTGAGGATCAAATTTATCCTCGGGACTAGAGAAAACCCCTTTCCGGGAAACTCCTAGCGGAGGCCCTTTACCCCCACATGGAGGAGGAGGCATGGGGGGATGGGAGCGTCCCGTATTTCTCTTCTCCTGTTCTGGAGATCTTTTAACTGTTTGGTGACTAAATCTTACAGACTGTCTGATAAGGGATGTTTCCCTCAAGCTCCTAGGAACGGGTGGTCTGACAGGGGAAGTTTCTCTTAGGCCTTTTGGGGCATCATTGTTTAAGAGATGCCGATCTCCATCAGAGTGATATTTAGCTATTATCTCGCCTAAATTCTCTTTTTCTTTTGGGGAAGGCTGATCTTGTTTCTCATCCCTAACTTTAAGTTGTTCCTGAGTAGTCATGGCTGCTAACATTTTTCTTAGTTGCCGATAGTCAGGTGGGTCTTCATTTTTCTCATTTTCCTGAGGTTTAACTACAGTTTCGACCTCATTTTCCTCTTTAAAGGTTACTTTTTTAGATTCAGGGGCAGGTTTAGCCTCAGCATTTTCTTCACTATCCCCTTTAAGATGTACTTTTTCTGAATCGGGGGCAGGGTCTAAGACATCTCTAATGATGTTCCATAAGGAAAAAGCGTCATTAGGGACATTTTCTGAGTCATGTTCGGCATGGTAAGTTTTTAGCTGTTTTCCTACTTTTTCCCAGACATCTAAGTTAACAGAGCCTTCGTCTGGGAACCAGGGACAGTGCTCTTGTACAAATGAAAAAAATGATTGAATGGCAGATTTTTTAACTTTGATTCCTCTTTTATTTAATAACTGTAAGATTACTCCTATAAAGAGCTGTCTTTCATTTGATTCAGTGTTACCCATGTCAGAAAATTAAGTATAGTAAAAGATTTTGCTTTTAGCTATCAAAAGATCAGGCTTTTCTTTGGCCTTTTAACTTCAGAAACTGTTTTCTCTCTCTAAGTCTAACACTTTAACACTTTCAACACTTCCCACTCCTCTCGCCCTGTCTGTCCTACAGGGGGGTCCGCGGCACCCTTGAGTGGGGTCCTAGCCGTCCCGAACACTGGAAGGACATTAGGGCTGATGACCCAGATTGTCCCGGGGGGGGGAACAGAAGGCTGGTGACCCAAACTGTTCCGAGGGGGGAGCAGTAGAGCTGATGACCCAAACTGCTCCGTGGGGGAACAAGAGAGCTGATGACCCAGTTGTTCCGAGAACGGGGGAGCAAAAGGGCTGATGACCCTAATTGCTTTGGGGAGCTTACCTTCGAAAAACCTGTTTCGGGCACCACCTGCCGGGGTCCAGCCCCGGCTGATCCAGGGTCTTCAAAGGAGAGACAGCTAGGCGACCTATTCAAATGTTAATTAGATATAATAAAGAGGAATAGAATGAGGATAGCTCAGTAGGAAAATTCAGTGGAGAAAAGAAGCTGAGTGGCTTGGTTTACGCGGAAAATCAATATAACCCGTGACACCAGGTTAGCTCTGACCACGGAGGCCGCAGGCGCCCTCTCGAATAGCGGAAGGTGCCCCACCTTAGACACCTTCTCGAGTGGGTCTTAGAAGCCCTGGCAAATAAATGGTCGCAGAGGACATCCACGCTCCAGATGGACACTCAGCTAGAAGTTAAAGGGAAGAATGACATGGGGAGACCAAGCGTTGGTGAGCAAGGCCCATAGCTTTATTTTCAACAGGGGCTTTTATACCCTAAGTTACACATAGAGGACAATAGGGGATGCAAAATCAGCAGTCTTTGATGCTTATCAAAAACCAGGGTTTCTTTCCTGCAGATTTATCGTATACAAATGGTTTAGGTGATTTACATCATCTTCTGGCCAGAGGCCTATTAACATTTTATGACTCTTGACAAGGACTTATCAACAAAGACTTATTTTCTCTAAGAGTAATTATTTTAAGGTTTGGCGCCATCCTCCGAAGATAAGATTACGTTCCTATAGGGTGGATGTGTAATGGGTTTACAAAGGAAAGAATTTACTACCTTAAGGGTCTAAAGTTACTAACACCAAGGCCACTACTTATTTTTTCTACATACCAACTATATTAATTAATGCACATTCAAGGATACAATTCAAGGGATGTGAAAACTTGGCAACAAACATTGGCTCATCAATGAAATCTTTTACTAGTTTTATTCTGACAGTTTCTAATTCTCTGAGAGGCTCTAAGCTATTTGAATATCTTAAGCTTCCCGTGCCTCTGGAGGCTGGGAGACTGTAAACAATCGTATGCATAGCTGTAGGTGTCCGGGTAAACTTGTCAGGCGAGTTAGAGAGCCATCTGAGGGGTTTGGATTTAAACACTCCTAATTGCCCAGGAACTTTATTAATTGGAGCTGTAAGTTAACTCTTTGACAGAGAGAGTGAGATGGTGGTGGGGGACAGCCCTCAGTAAAGTCAGAGGCGAGAGCACAAAGCAATAAAGTAGGCAGACTCTGGTTATTGGGGGGTAGATGCTCGAGAATATCCGGGGGCACTCCCGAGGCTCGATCCCGCCTTTGCGTATGCCGAGCCCCCTTCCTCATGACCTTTGTCACGAGTGGAATGTCTCTCGCCGGCTCCCGGCACGTGGGGGTTTTCTCCCGAGGCACGACGAGGATCTCAGGGAGCCTCTCGTGCGGCGCCAGGGAAGTCAGGTCTCCATGCGCGTGGCGAGGGGGAGCGCGTCCTGGCTCTCGAGTCACGGGAGGGGACTAGGGCCTCGAGACGCGTTGAAGAAGGACTCTCGAGGTCTTTGTCGGGGGGCGGCGGGAAACCCTCGTGTCCCTCGCCTTCTGCCGGGGACCTTAGGGAACTTCACAGGGTGCCTCTGAGAGGCGAGGGATCCTGTGGAGGTGGCGGGGCCCCTCGGGACTCCGCTGGGTCTGGCGCAACGGAAGAGGGCCTCACCTCGAGGGGAGGCAGCAACCTCAGGCTTCCTCTCCGTTTCGGACTCCGACCGCAGGGTCCCTGCAGAGTTGGGACAGGAGAGTCAGGCCTCGTCTTGTCTGAGGAAGGGAACCCCGCTGGCCTCTCGAGTTGCTCAGGGGGTCTCAGGCCCCTCGTCGAGCTGTGTGTGGAACCCGCGGGTCTTTGCGGACGATGCACGGGGGTGGCAGTGCCCCTTCGTGTTGTGCCTTCACCCACAGGGTTGCCTTCGAAGAGGGGTCTGGGCCTCGAGTCCTTCACAAGGGCGGACCGGGGAACTGGGGGCGTTCGGCATGTGGCACCACCCACGTGGCTCGTCTCGAATTTCCTCGTGAGACCGGCCTCAACCTGAGGTGCGCCGGGAAGGCCGGGAACCCCTTCCAGACCACGCAGGGGAATCGCCTCTCCTGTCGCGATCAGGAGAGGAGAAGGGGCTCAGAGGAAGCGGTGCCGGGACCCTCGGTGTTCCCCTCGGGGGAACCCGGCGTGTCGGGGGACTTTTGGGGGTCGCAGGAAGGCTGTCAGGGACCGTTTCGCCTTTCAGGGCGTAACAGGGGACTTCCCTTGAGACGGCGTCGCGGGCAAGGTCCTCATCTTGGCAAGAGGTGGGAACCACGTGGTTTTTCTCGAGTTGCGGCGGGATTCTCGAGTTACGATGGGGATCTCAGCCTTCCCCTTGGGTTGGCCCTGGGAAGCCCAAACTTACCCTCGGGTTGCGATGGAAAGCTGGGGGTTCGCTTGAGTCACTGCAGGGCCGAAGAGACCTCACCTAGGCGTGTGTCCGGGACCTAATATTCCTCTCCAGGGAAGGCAGGGATCTCGGGGTTGCATTCCAGGCTCCCCCGGGGAGTCAGGCCCCGTCTCGAGGGGAAGCCAAGGACTCCGCTCTCCTCTCGAGTCGCGAAGCGGGTATCTTGGAGCCCCCTGAGCGGACTCAAGGGAGTCCAGCCTCCTCTTCCGTTTGGAAAGAGGACCCGGGATTGCTCTCCAGGCCATGCAGGAAAAGAAGGCCCTCAGCTCGCGAGGACGGGGGCGTCTCAGGGGTTTCCTCGAGCTGCGGCGCCCGTGGGGGTTTTCTCCCGATGCAGGACGAGGAGCTCAGGGAGCCTCTCGTGCGGCGCCAGGGAAGTCACGTCTCCATGCGCGTGGCGAGGGGGAGCGCTTCATGGCTCTCGAGTCAAGGAAGGGGATTAGGGCCTCGAGACGCGTTGAAGAAGGACTCTCGAGGTCTTTCTCGGGGGGCGGCGGGAAACCCTCGTGTCCCTCGCCTTCTGCCGGGGACCTTAGGGAACTTCACAGGGTGCCTCTGAGAGGCGAGGGATCCTGTGGAGGTGGGGGGGCCCCTCGGGGCTCCGCTGGGTCTGGCGCAACGGAAGAGGGCCTCACCTCGAGGGGAGGCAGGCACCTCAGGCTTCCTCTGCGTTTCGGACTCCGACCGCAGGGTCCCTGCAGAGTTGGGACAGGAGAGTCAGGCCTCGTCTTGTCTGAGGAAGGGAACCCCGCTGGCCTCTCGAGTTGCTCAGGGGGTCTCAGGCCCCTCGTCGAGCTGTGTGTGGAACCCGCGGGTCTTTGCGGACGATGCACGGGGGTGGCAGTGCCCCTTCGTGTTGTGCCTTCACCCACAGGGTTGCCTTCGAAGAGGGGTCCGGGCCTCGGGTCCTTCTCAAGGGCGGACCGAGGAACCGGGGGCGATCGCCATGTGGCACCACCCACGTGGCTCGTCTCGAATTTCCTCGTGAGACCAGCCTCATCCTGAGGTGCGCCGGGAAGGCCGGGAACCCCTTCCAGACCACGCAGGGGAATCGCCTCTCCTGTCGCGCTCAGGAGGGGAGAAGGGGCTCAGAGGAAGCGGTGCTGGGACCCTCGGTGTTCCCCTCGAGGGAACCCGGCGTGTCGGGGGACTTTTGGGGGTCGCAGGAAGGCTGTCAGTGACCGTTCCGCCCTTCAGGGCGGAACAGGGGACTTCCCTTGAGACGCCGTGGCGGGCAAGGGCCTCCTCTTGCTAAGAGGTGGGAACCACGTGGTTTTTCTCGAGTTGCGGCGGGATTCTCGAGTTACGACGGGGATCTCAGCCTTCCCCTTGGGTTGGCCCTGGGAAGCCCAATCTTCCCCTCGGGTTGCGAGGGAAAGCTGGGGGTTGCGCTCGAGTCACTGCAGGGCCGAAGAGACCTCACCTAGGCGTGTGTCCGGGACCTGATATTCCTCTCCAGGGAAGGCAGGGATCTCGGGGTTGCATTCCAGGCTCCCCCAGGGAGTCAGGCCTCGTCTCGAGGGGAAGCCAAGGACTCCGCTCTCCTCTCGAGTCGCGACGCGGGTCTCTTGGAGCCCCCTGAGCGGCCTCAAGGGAGTCCAGCCTCCTCTTCCGTTTGGAGAGAGGACCCGGGATTGCTCTCCAGGCCATGCAGGAAAAGAAGGCCCTCAGCTCGCGAGGACGGAGGCGTCTCAGGGGTTTCTCGAGCTGCGGCGCCCGTGGGGGTTTTCTCCCGAGGCACGACGAGGATCTCAGGGAGCCTCTCGTGCGGCGCCAGGGAAGTCAGGTCTCCATGCCCGTGGCGATGGGAAACGCGTCCTGGCTCTCGAGTCACGGGAGGGGACTAGGGCCTCGAGACGCGTTGAAGAAGGACTCTCGAGGTCTTTGTCTGGGGGCTGCGGGAAACCCTCGTTTCCTCGCCTTCTGCCGGGGACCTTAGGAAACTTCCCAGGGTGCCTCTGAGAGGCGAGGGATCCTGTGGAGGTGGCGGGGCCCCTCGGGACTCCGCTGGGTCTGGCGCAACGGAAGAGGGCCTCACCTCGAGGGGAGGCAGGAACCTCAGGCTTCCTCTCCGTTTCGGACTCCGACCGCAGGGTCCCTGCAGAGTTGGGACAGGAGAGTCAGGCCTCGTCTTGTCTGAGGAAGGGAACCCCGCTGGCCTCTCGAGTTGCTCAGGGGATCTCAGGCCCCTCGTCGAGCTGTGTGTGGAACCCGCGGGTCTTTGCGGACGATGCACGGGGTGGCAGTGCCCCTTCGTGTTGTGCCTTCACCCACAGGGTTGCCTTCGAAGAGGGGTCCGGGCCTTGGGTCCTTCTCAAGAGTGGACCGGGAAATCGGGGGCGTTCAGCATGTGGCCCCACCCACGTGGCTCGTCTCGAATTTCCTCGTGAGACCGGCCTCATCCTGAGGTGCGCCGGGAAGGCCGGGAACCCCTTCCAGACCACGCAGGGGAATCGCCTCTCCTGTCGCGATCAGGAGGGGAGAAGGGGCTCAGAGGAAGCGGTGCCGGGACCCTCGGTGTTCCCCTCGGGGGACCCCGGCGAGTCGGGGGACTTTTGGGGGTCGCAGGAAGGCTGTCAGGGACCGTTTCGCCCTTCAGGGCGGAACAGGGGACTTCCCCTGAGACGCCGTCGCGGGCAAGGGCCTCATCTTGCCAAGAGGTGGGAACCACGTGGTTTTTCTCGAGTTGCGGCGGGATTCTCGAGTTACGACGGGGATCTCAGCCTTCCCCTTGGGTTGGCCCTGGGAAGCCCAATCTTCCCCTCGGGTTGCGAGGGAAAGCTGGGGGTTGCGCTCGAGTCACTGCAGGGCCGAAGAGACCTCACCTAGGCGTGTGCCCGGGACCTAATATTCCTCTCCAGGGAAGGCAGGGATCTCGGGGTTGCATTCCAGGCTCCCCCGGGAAGTCAGGCCTCGTCTCGAGGGGAAGCCAAGGATTCCGCTCTCCTCTCGAGTCGCGACGCGGGTCTCTTGGAGCCCCCTGAGCGGCCTCAAGGGAGTCCAGCCTCCTCTTCCGTTTGGAGAGAGGACCCGGGATTGCTCTCCAGGCCATGCAGGAAAAGAAGGCCCTCAGCTCGCGAGGACGGCTGCGTCTCAGGGGTTTCATCGAGCTGCGGCTCCCGTTTGGATTTTCTCCCGAGGCACGACGAGGATCTCAGGGAGCCTCTCGTGCGGCGCCAGGGAAGTCAGGTCTCCATGCGCGTGGCGAGGGGGAGTGCGTCATGGCTCTCGAGTCACGGGAGGGGATTAGGGCCTCGAGACGCGTTGAAGAAGGACTCTCGTGGTCTTTCTCGTTGGGCGGCAGGAAACCCTCGTTTCCCTCGCCTTCTGCCGGGGACCTTAGGGAACTTCCCAGGGTGCCTCTGAGAGGCGAGGGATCCTGTGGAGGTGGCGGGGCCCCTCGGGACTCCGCTGGGTCTGGCGCAACGGAAGAGGGCCTCACCTCGAGGGGAGGCAGAAACCTCAGGCTTCCTCTCCGTTTCGGACTCCGACGGCAGGGTCCCTGCAGAGTTGGGACAGGAGAGTCAGGCCTCGTCTTGTCTGAGGAAGGGAACCCCGCTGGCCTCTCGAGTTGCTCAGGGGGTCAGGCCCCTCGTCGTGCTGTGTGTGGAACCCGCGGGCCTTTGCGGACGAAGCACGGGGTTGGCAGTGCCCCTTCGTGTTGTGCCTTCACCCACAGGGTTGCCTTCGAAGAGGGGTCCGGGCCTCGGGTCCTTCTCAAGAGCGGACCGGGGAATCGGGGGCGTTCGGCATGTGGCCCCACCCACGTGGCTCGTCTCGAATTTCCTCGTGAGACCGGCCTCATCCTGAGGTGCGCCGGGAAGGCCGGGAACCCCTTCCAGACCACGCAGGGGAATCGCCTCTCCTGTCGCGATCAGGAGGGGAGAAGGGGCTCAGAGGAAGCGGTGCCGGGACCCTCGGTGTTCCCCTCGGGGGAACCCGGCGTGTAGGGGGACTTTTGGGGGTCGCAGGAAGGCTGTCAGGGACCGTTTCGCCCTTCAGGGCGGAACAGGGGACTTCCCCTGAGACGCCGTGGCGGGCAAGGGCCTCATCTTGCCAAGAGGTGGGAACCACGTGGTTTTTCTCGAGTTGCGGCGGGATTCTCGAGTTACGACGGGGATCTCAGCCTTCCCCTTGGGTTGACCCTGGGAAGCCCAATCTTCCCCTCGGGTTGCCAGGGAAAGCCTGGGGTTGCGCTCGAGTCACTGCAGGGCCGAAGGGACCTCACCTAGGCGTGTGTCCGGGACCTAATTTTCCTCTCAAGGGAAGGCAGGGATCTCGGGGTTGCATTCCAGGCTTCCCCGGGGAGTCAGGCCTCGTCTCGGGGGGAAGCCAAGGACTCCGCTCTCCTCTCGAGTCGCGACGCCGGTCGCTTGGAGCCCCCTGAGCGGCTTCAAGGGAGTCCAGCCTCCTCTTCCGTTTGGAGAGAGGACCCGGGATTGCTCTCCAGGCCATGCAGGAAAAGAAGGCCCTCAGCTCGCGAGGACGGCGGCGTCTCAGGGGTTTCCTCGAGCTGCGGCTCCCGTTTGGATTTTCTCCCGAGGCACGACGAGGATCTCAGGGAGCCTCTCGTGCGGCGCCAGGGAAGTCAGGTCTCCATGCGCGTGGCGAGGGGGAGCGCGTCATGGCTCTCGAGTCACGGGAGGGGACTAGGGCCTCGAGACGCGTTGAAGAAGGACTCTCGAGGTCTTTCTCGGGCGGCGGCGGAAAAACCTCGTTTCCCTCGCCTTCTGCCGGGGACCTTAGGGAACTTCCCAGGGTGCCTCTGAGAGGCGAGGGATCCTGTGGAGGTGGCGGGGCCCCTCGGGACTCCGCTGGGTCTAGCGCAACGGAAGATGGCCTCACCTCGAGGGGAGGCAGGAACCTCAGGCTTCCTCTCCGTTTCGGACTCCTACCACAGGGTCCCTGCAGAGTTGGGACAGGAGAGTCAGGCCTCCTCTTGTCTGAGGAAGGGAACCCCACTGGCCTCTCGAGTTGCTCAGGGTGTCTCAGGCCCATCGTCGAGCTCTGTGTGGAACCCACGGGTCTTTGAGGATGATGCACGGGGGTGGCAGTGCCCATTCTTGTTGTGCCTTCACCCACAGGGTTGCCTTCGAAGAGGGGTCCGGGCCTCGGGTCCTTCTCAAGAGCGGACCGGGGAATCGGGGTCGTTCGGCATGTGGCCCCACCCACGTGGCTCGTCTCGAATTTCCTCGTGAGACCGGCCTCATCCTTAGGTGCCCCGGGAAGGCCTGGAACCCCTTCCAGAGAACGCAGGGGAATCGACTCTCCTGTCGCGATCAGGAGGGGAGAAGGGGCTCAGAGGAAGCGGTGCCGGGACCCTCGGTGTTCCCCTCGAGGGAACCCGGCGTGTCAGGGAACTTTTGGTGGTCGCATGAAGGCTGGCAGGATCCTTTCCGCCCTTCAGGGCGGAAGAGGGGACTTCCCTTGAGACGCCGTCGCGGGCAAGGGTCTCATCTTGCCAAGAGTTGGGAACCACGTGGTTTTTCTCGAGTTGCGGCGGGATTCTCGAGTTACAATGGGGATCTCAGCCTTCCTCTTGGGTTGGCCCTGGGAAGCCCAATCTTCCCCTCGAGTTGCAAGGGAAATCTGGGGGTTGCGCTCGAGTCACTGCAGGGCCGAAGAGACCTCACCTAGGCGTGTGTCCAGGACCTACTATTCCTCTCCAGGGAAAGCAGGCATCTCGGGGTTGCATTCCAGGCTCCCCCAGGGAGTCAGACCTCGTCTCGAGGGGAAGCCAAGGACTCCGCTCTCCTCTCGAGTCGCGACAAGTATCTGTTGGAGCCCCCTGAGCGGCCTCAACGGAGTCCAGCCTGCTCTTCAGTTTGGAGAGAGGACTCGTGATTGGTCTCCAGGCCATGCAGGAATATAAGGCCCTCATCTCGCGATGACCGGGGTGTCTCATGTGTTTCCTCGAGCTGCTGCGGCAGTGTGGGTTTCCTCACGAGGTACGATGAGGATCTCAGGGAGCCTCTCGTGCAGTGCCAGGTTAGTCAGGTCTCCATGCGCGTGAAGAGGGGGCGCGTGTCATGGCTCTCGAGTCATGGTAGGGGAATCGCGACTCAACACATTTTGAAGCACTCTCGAGGTCTTTCTCGAGTCATGGCAGAAAACCCAGGGTTCCCTCGACTTGTGCCTGTGACCTCAGGGAGCTTCTCATTGTGCCTCTGAGAACTCAGGGATACTGTGGAGTTGGTAGGAGCCTCTCGGGACTCCACTGGGTGTGGTGCAATGGAAGAGGGCCTCATCTCGAGTCTACGCAGGAACCTCAGGCTTCCTCTCCGTTTCTGACTCGGATCCCATGGTCCCTGCAGAGTAGGGACAAGAGAGTCACACCTAGTCTTCTGTTGAGGAATGGACCTTCGTTTGCCTTTCGAGTTGTTTACAGGGTGACAGGCCACTTGTCGAAATGTCTGTGGGACCTGCTGGTTTTTCTGGACGATGCACGCGGGTGTCAGTGCCCCTTCGTGTTGTGCCTTCATCCACAGGCTTTCCTTCAAAGAGGTGTGCTGGCATCGGGTTCTTTTCAAGAGTGGACCGTGAAATTGGGGTCTTTCGGCATGTGGCACCACCCACGAGGCTACGTCTCGAACTTCCTCATGAGACCGGCCTCATCCTGAGGTGCGCCCGGAAGGTCGGGAACCCCTTGCAGACAGAGAAGTGGAGTCGACCCTCCTGTCACAATCAGGAGAGGAGAAGGGGTCAGATGAAGTGGTGCCGGGAACCTCGGTGTTCCCCTTGAGTGAGTCTGGTATGTCGCGGAACTTTTGGGGTCGCATCAAGGGTGCCAAGTACCGTTTCGCACTTCAGGATGGAACGTGGGACTTCTCTTGAGATGCTGTAGCGGACAAAGGGCCTCATCTTGCGATGACGAGGGAAGCACGTGGATTTTCTCGAGTTTCGGTGGGATTCTCGAGTTACGACGGGGAATTCAGGCTTCCTCTTGTGTTGGCCCAGGAAGTCTAATCTTCCATTCGAGTTGCCAGGGAGAGCTGTGGATTGGGCTCCATTCACTGAAGGGCAAACTAGACCTCATCTAGGCTTGTATCCAGGACTTAATGTTCCTCTCCATAGGCGACAGGGATTTGGGGTTGCATTCCATACTCACCCGGGGAGTCAGGCCTCATCTCGAGGGGAAGCAAAGGACTCCACTCTCTTCTCGAGCCGCGACAGGTATCTCTTGGAGCCCACTGAGTGGTCTTTGCTCTGTAGGAGAGCTCTAGTGTACATAAGCCTGTACATAAGTGAACACAGACATTCTGTGTGCATGTTGCTGCGTACCCAAAATAGGGCCACAAGGAGCCTCATGCTCTCCATGCAGCGCGGAAGCTGTGCAGCCATGCAGCAGCTGAAGAATCCAACCAATTGCTCTTTTCTTACCTCTGACAGAGCTCGCATTGCCGTAGCCCTTGGCAGTTTGGAAACACTGGACCCTAACCCCTCTCAAAGTAGGCCTGGGTTCTAGTTCGAATAGAAAGTTAATAGCGGAGCTGAGGACAGGAACGCGGCAGTCATTTATCACACGCTCCTGCAGCCTGCTACTACAGGGACACTAACGCTAGAAGCTAGGAATGTCTTTGCAAGGTGCGCAAAGGACAAGGGAGAACCTCGACCCTGACTCTAGTATTTCAGTCCCCTGAGCAGATCTGAGGTTCTCCCGCTGTAGAAGCTAACCCATTCCTTTCAAATACAGGCTTCCTAACACAGGGCCAGTTGGCTGCTTGCTCTTCCACGAAGCAGGCTTCCTTAACTTGCAAACTGCGAATTCCGCTTAACAGCCTGGAGGAAAAATCGCTTCTTGGAAGATTTTTTTCAGAGGCTGTATCCCCGGAGCTGGGGCCAAGCTAGGGGACCCATACTGGCAAGGGAAGGCAAAACCACATCCAATGTCTTTGCTCTGGAGGACAGCTTTGGTGAGCCTAAGTCTTTCAGGAATATTTCTGGCTCCAACAGAGTCAAATTCTGTGTGTGAAGCTGCACAGCCAAAATAGGGGAACAGAGAGCCTGATTCTCTCTGTGTAGCTTTGAAGCTGTCATTCAAACAACAGCTTGAGAATCCATACAATGCTCTCCCTTACTGCTAAGAGAATTCTCATTGCTGTCGTCCTTGACAGTTTGTAGAAATCCGCACCCTAACCCTTCTCCAAGTAGGCCTGGGTCCTAGCTCGGAACAACAGGCAACGGCGGAGCTGAGGCCAGTAAGGCACAAGTGAGGTCTCACACACTCTTGCAGCCTGATCGTCCAGGAGCAGTAAGGCCTCTTTTTCCCTGCAGGAGGCTCGCTTGCCTTGCCTCCTGTGAACTGCATTTCCCAGCCTGGGCGCAAAGCTGTTCCTGGAGATTTTTTCTCAGGGGCTGTTTCCCTGGAGCTGGGTCGGACCTCGGGGGCCCAACTCACAGGGGAAGACAAAACCACATGGACAGGTCTATGCTCTGTAGGAGAGCTCTAGTGAACCTCATCTCTCAGGAACATTCTTGGCTTCTACAGAGACACCTCTGTGCATGAAGCTACACACCCAACATAGTGGCAAAGGGAGTCTGATTCTCTCCGTGGGTGCTGATGCTTTGTAGCAAAGCACCTGCTAAGAATCCATCCGCATAGGCTTCCCTCACCTTGACAGAGGTCTCATTGCTGTAGTCCTTGGCAGTTTGGAAAGAAGCAGACCCTTACCCTTCACCAAGTAGGCCCTTGTCCTTGTTTGAATGGAAAGGCAGTAGCTGAGCTGAGGCCAATAAGGCGCCAGTCAAGTCTGACATATTCCCGATGCCTGCTCCTTCATGGAAAATAACGTTAGAATCTGGGAATGTCTTTGCAAGGCTGGCAAAGGGCAGTCAGGAACCTCGACCCTGCCTCTGGAATTTCTATCTTCTCAGCACATCCGGAGGTCTCGGTCAGGAGAAACTAACCCATTCCTTGCAAATATAGGCTTCCAAACACAGGCCGGTTGGCTGTCTCTTCTTGCCGAAGGAAGCTTGCTTATCCCACCTCCTGCGAACTCCGCTTCCCAGCTTGGGGGATAAGAGGTTCTTGGAGATCTTTTCTCAGAGGCTGTTTCCACGGAGCAGGGGCTGATCCCGGAGCCCACACGCACAGGGGAAGGGAAAACCGCATGGATAAGTCTTTGCTCTCTAGGAGTGCTCTAGTGAACCTCAGTCTATGCGGAATGTTCTTGGCTCCAACGGGGACATCTCTGTGTGGGAAGCTGCATAGCCAACATAGAGACACAGAGACCTGATTCTCTCTGTGCAGCTTTGACGCTGTCGTTCAAACAACAAATTGAGAATCCACACAATGCTCTCCCTTACCACTGAGAGAGTTATCATTGCTGTAGCCCTTCGCAGTTTCTGGAAATCGGCACACAAACACTTCTCCAAGTAGGCCTGGGTTCAAGTTCAGATGAACATGCAATAGCGGAGCTGAGGCCAGTAAGGCACCAGTCAGGTGTCACACACTCTGGCAGCCTGCTCCTTCAGGGACAGTAAGGCCTCTATTTCCCTTCAGGAGGCTCGCTTGCCTTACTTCCTGTGAACAGCGTTTCCCAGCCTGGGCGGAAAGCAGTTCCTGGAGATCTTTTCTCAGGGGCTGTTTCCCCAGAGTTGGGGCGGACCTCGGGGACCCAACTCACAGGGGAAGGCAAAACCAAATGGACAGGTCTATGCTCTGTAGGAGATCTCTAGTGAACTGCCGGGGTCCAGCCCCAGCTGATCCAGGGTATTCGAAGCAGAGACGGCGTAGGCGAGGGTCAGGGAACAACTGCTTAATTAAACGTTAATTAAGGATATAAAGAGTAATAAAATGAGGATAGCTCAGTAGGAAAATTCATTGGAGAAAAGAGGCTGAGTAGCTTGGTTTACGCGGGGGACCAATAAAACTTCAAGACAAGAAGCTTGCACCACTTACGTAGGCCGCAGGCGTCCTTCCATTCTCCCGAAGAAGAGGAGACACTGAGGCCTCCCCGGTCGGATCTTAGAAGCCCAGGCAAAATTAGTAAGCTTGGTGGGTTCCGCGCTCCAGATGGAGACTCAACCAGAGTGAGAGAGAGAGAGAGAGACATGGGGAGACCAGTATTTCGAGAAACTGATCCCAATTCTTTATTTTCTATGGTCTACTTTTATACACTGAGATGTTATGCAAAAGTCACGTGGGGTCAGCAGTCCTGACTTTTATCAAAGTCAGGTGCTTCATACAAAAGTATACAGAGGTCTTAGGGGTGTTACATCATCTTCTGGCCGGGGGGCCTGCTGACAATTTACGACCCTCTCCTTGTGACAGCGGTCAGTCAACCAGGACACTTATTTCTCCAGGGGTGATTATTCTTAAAACAGACGCCACCCAAATAAAGTTACATTCCTATAGGGTGAGGGTGTAGTGGGTTTTAGTTAAGGAAAGAATTTACTTAGCCTAAGGTCTAACGTGATTTATATCAAAGGTTAATACTTATTTCTTCTATATATTCATTAATGTGTATAAGGGCAGGGGATGTGGAGACTTAGCAGTAAACATCAGCTCAACAAATGAAAAACCCTTCACCAATATGATTTCTAATCAGCCCATTATACTTATACTAATAATTTTCTAACTTTTCTAAGGAACCTGTTTTTAGAAGGTTTAAAGCATCTCGTGCCTCTCATGGTTGGGAGGCTGTGAGCAATCACATGTGGCCGGACAAGCCTGTCAGGCAGGCTAGAGAACCTTCAGAGGAGTTTGTAGGTTAAAACACTCTTGTCACACCCAGGGGTTTTTATCAACTGGAGCTCTAGGTTAACTCCTTCTCCGAAAGAGGTGGTGGGGGACAGCCCCCCGTAAAGTCAGAGGTGTAGGTGAGAGCACAAAGTAGTAAGGTAGGCAGGCTCTGGTTATGGGGGTAGATGCTCGAGGATTTCCAGGGGGACTCCTGAGGCTCGATCCCGCCTTTGCGTATGTCGAGCCTCCTTCCTCATGACCTTTGCCATGGGCGGAGTGCCTCACTCTGGCCCCCAACAGTGAACCTCCTCTCTCAGGAAGATTCTTGGCTCCTATCGAGACACCTCTGTGTGTAGCTACACACGCAACGTAGGGGCAAAGGGAGCCAGATTCTTTCCGTGGGGTGCTGATGCTTTGTGGCAAAGCACCTGCTTGAAAATCCATCAGCTTACGCTTCCCTCGCCTTGACAGAGGTCTCATTGCTGTAGCCCTTGGCAGTTTGAAAAGAAGAGGACCCTTACCTCTCATAAAGTGGGCCCTTGTCCTAGTTTGAAAGGAAAGGCAAGAGCTGAGCTGAGGCCAATAAGGCGCCAGTCAAGTCTGACATATTCCCGAAGCCTGCTCCTTCATGGAAAATAACGCTGTAATCTAGGAATGTCTCTGCA
Organism: Bubalus kerabau; assembly: GCF_029407905.1. Taxonomy (NCBI): domain Eukaryota; kingdom Metazoa; phylum Chordata; class Mammalia; order Artiodactyla; family Bovidae; genus Bubalus; species Bubalus kerabau. The sequence goes on along the minus strand of NC_073644.1, from coordinate 141,129 downwards.
AGGCTGGCAAAGGGCAGTCAGGAGCCTGCACCCTGCCTCTGGAATTACCGACTTCTGAACAGATCTGGAGGTCTCCCTTAGGGGAAGCTAACCCATTCTTCCAAATAGAGGCTTCCAAACGCAGGCCGCTTGGCTGCCTCTTGCTCTCTGAAGGAGGCCTGCTTTTCCCGCCTCCTATGAATCCCACATCCCAGCCTCTGGGAAAAGCGGATGTTGAAGATCTTTTCTCAGGGGTTGTTTCCACGGAGCTGGGGCTAAGCCTGGAGACCCAAACTAACAGGGGAAGAAAAACCACATGGACAAGTCTTTGCTCTCTAGGAGAGCTCTAGTGAACTTCACTCTGTCACGAACATTCTTGATTCATATGGAGACACCCCTGTGTGCGAAGCTGCGTACCCAACATGGGGGCACAGAGAGCCTGATTCTCTCTGTGTAGCTTTAAAGATGTCGTTCAAAAAACACCTTGAAAATCCATACAATGCTCTTCCTTACCCGTGACAGAGTTCTCATTGCTGTAGCCCTTGGCAGTTTTTAGAAATCCGCACCCAAACCCTTCTCCAAGTAGTCCTGGGTCCTAGTTCGGAGGAACATGCAATGGCGGAGCTGAGGCCAGTAAGGCACCAGTCAGGTCTCACACACTCTGCAGCCTGATCGTCCAGGGACAGTAAGCCCTCTTTTTCCCTGCAGGAGGCTCACTTGACTTCCCTCCTGTGAGCTGCATTTCCCAGCCTGGGGGAAAAGAGGTCCCTGGAGATCTTTTCTCAGGGGCTCCTTCCCCGGAGCTGGGGAGGACCTCGAGGACCCAACTCACAGGGGAAGGCAAAAGCATATGGACAGGTCTATGCTCTGTAGGAGAGCTCTAGTGAACCTCATCTCTCAGGAACATTCTGGCCTCCTATAGAGACACCTCTGTATGTGAAGCTACACACCCAACATAGGGGCAAATGGAGCCTGATTCTCCCCGTGGGGTGCTGATGCTTTGTGGCAAAGCACCTGCTTGATGATCCATCCACTTAGGCTTCCCTCGCCTTGACAGAGGTCCCATTGCTGTAGCCCTTGGCAGTTTGGAAAGAAGAAGACCCTTAACCTTCATAAAGTAGGCCTTTGTCCTAGTTTGAATGGAAAGGTAATAGCTGAGCTGAGGCCAATAAGGTGCCTGCCAAGTCTGACATACTCCCGTAGCCTTCACCTTCATGGAAAATAACTCTAGAATCTGGGAATGTCTTTGCAAGGCTGGCAAAGGGCAGTCAGGAACCAGCACCCTGCCTCTGGAATTACCGACTTCTGAGCAGATCTGGAGGTCTCCTTTAGGAGAAGCTAACCCATTCTTTCCAAATAGAGGCTTCCAAACAGGCCAGTTGGCTGCCTTTTCGCGCCCGAAGGAGGCCTGCTTTTCTCGCATCCTATGAAGCCCTGTTCCCAGCCTCTGGGAAAAGCGGATCTTGAAGATATTTTCTCAGGGGTTGTTTCCATGGAGCTGGGGCCGAGACCAGAGACCCAATCGCACAGGGGAAGGAAAACCACATGGACAAGTCTTTGCTCTCCAGGAGACCTCTAAGTGAAACTTACTGTGTCAGGAACGTTCTTGACTCCTATGGAGACACCCCTGTGTGTGAAGCTGTGTACCCAACAAGGGGGCACACAGGGCCTGATTCTCTCTTTGCAGCTTTGAAGCTGTCGTTCAAACAACAGCTTGAGAATCCATACAATGCTCTCCCTTACATCTGAGAGACTTCTCATTGCTGTAGCCTTTGGCAGTTTTTACAAATCCGCACCCAAACCCTTCTCCAAGTAGGCCTGGGTCCTGGTTTGGATGGCCATGCAATGGCGGAGCTGAGGTCAGTAAGGCACCAGTCAGGTGTCACACACTCTGGCAGCCTGCTCCTCCAGGGACAGTAAGGCCTATTTTTCCCTGCAGGAGGCTCGCTTGCCTTGCCTCCTGTGAACTGCGTTTCCCAGCCTGGGCAAAAAGCGGTTCCTGGAGATCTTTTCTCAGGGGCTCTATCCCCAGAGCTGGGGTGGACCTCGGGGACCCATCTCACAGGGGAAGGAAAAACCACATGGACAGGTCTATGCTCTGTAGGAGACGTCAGTGTGTTTCATCTCTTAGGAACATTCTTGGCTCGTACAGAGACACCTCTGTGTGTAAAGCTACACACCGAACATAGGGGCACAGGGAGCCTGATTCTCTCCGTGGGGTGCTGATGCTTTGTGGCAAAGCACCTGTTTGAGAATCCATCTGCTTACGCTTCCCTCGCCTTAACAGAGGTCTCATTGCTGTGTCTCTTGGCAGTTGGGAAAGAAGTAGACCCTTACCCTTCACCAAGTAGGCCCTGATCCTAGTTTGAAAGGAAAGGCAATAGCTGAGCTGAGGCCAGTAAGGCACCTGTCAACTCTGACATATTCCCGATGCCTGCTCCTTCATGGAAAATATTGCTAGAATCTAGGAATGTCTTTGCAAGGCTGGCAAAGGGCAGTCAGGAACCTCGACCCTGCCTCTGGAATATCTATCTTCTGAGCAGATCTGGAGGTCTCCTTCTGGAGAAGCTAACCCATTCCTTGCAAATAGAGGCTTCCAAACACAGGCTAGTTGGCTGCCTCTTCTTGCCTGAAGGAGGCTTGCTTTTCCTGCCTCCTATGATCCCTGGTTTCCAGCATGGGGGAAAAGCAGATCTTGGAGATCTTTGCTCAGGGGTTGTTTCCACGGAGCTGGGGTTGTGCCCAGAGACCCACACATACAGGGGAAGGCAAAACCACATGAACAAGTCTTTGCTCTCTAAGAGAGCTCTAGTGAACCTCAGTTTTTGACGAACGTTCTTGGCTCCTATGCGGACACCTCTGTGTGTGAAACTGCGTACCCAACATGGCGGCAAAGAGCCTGATTCTCTCTGTGCAGGTTTAATGCGGTCGTTCAGAAAACAGCTTGAGAATCCATACAATTCTCGCCCTTACCTCTGAGAGAGTTCTCATTGCAGTAGCCCTTGGAAGTTTGTAGAAATCTGCACCTAAACCCTTCTCCAAGTAGGCCTGAGTCCCAGTTCGGAGGAACAAGCAATGGCGGAGCTAAGACCAGTATGGCACCAGTCAGTTTTCACACACTCTGGCAGCCTGCTCCTCCAGGGACAGTAAGGCTTCTTTTTCTCTGCAGGAGGCTCACTTGCCTTACTTCCTGTGAACAGCTTTTCCCAGCCTGGGCGAAAAGCGGTTCCTGGAGATCTTTTCTCAGAGGCTGTTTTCTCGGAGCTGGGGTGGACCTCGGGCACCCAACTCACAGGGGAAGGCGAAACCACATGTACAGGTGAGCACTCTGTAGGAGAGCTCTTGTGAGCCTCATCTCTCAAGAACATTCTTGGCTCCTGTAGAGACACCACTGTGTGTGAATCTACACACCCCACATAGGGGCAAAGGGAGCCTGATTCTCTCCGTGGGGTGCTGATGCTTGGTGGCAAAGAACCTTCCTGATAATCCATCCGCTTATGCTTCCCTCGCATTTACGGAGGTCTCATTGCTGTAGCCCTCGGCAGTTTGGAAAGAAGAAGACCCTTACCCTTCATAAAGTAGGGCCTTGTCCTACTTTGAATGGAAAGGCAATAGCTGAGCTGAGGCCAATAAGGCGCCAGTCAAGTCTGACATATTCCCAAAGCCTGCTTCTTCAGGAAGATAACTGTAGAATCTAGGAATGTCTTTGCAAGGCTGGCAAAGGGCAGTCAGGACCCTGCACACTGCCTCTGGAATTACCGACTTCTGAACAGATCTGGAGGTCTCCCTTAGGGGAAGCTAACCCATTCTTCCAAATAGAGGCTTCCAAACGCAGGCCGCTTGGCTGCCTCTTGCTCTCTGAAGGAGGCCTGCTTTTCCCGCCTCCTATGAACCCCACATCCCAGCCTCTGGGAAAAGCGGATCTTGAAGATCTTTTCTCAGAGGTTGTTTCCACGGAGCTGGGGCCGAGCCTGGAGCCCCAAACGCACAGGGGAAGAAAACCACATGGACAAGTCTTTGCTCTCTAGGAGAGCTCTAGTGAACCTCACTCTGTCAGGAATGTTCTTGTTTCCTATGGAGACACCCCTGTCTGTGAAGCTGTGTACCGAACATGGAGACACAGAGTCTGATCCTCTCTGTGCATCTTTGAAGCTGTCGTTCAAACAACAGCTTGAAAATCCATACAATGCTCTTCCTTACCCGTGACACAGTTCTCATTGCTATACCCCTTGGCAGTATTTAGAAATCCATACCCAAACCCTTCTCCTAGTAGGCCTGGGTCCTAGTTCAGAGGAACATGCAATGGCGGAGCTGAGGCCAGTAAGGCACCAGTCAGGTCTCACACACTCTTGCAGCCTGATCGTCCAGGGACACTAAGGCCTGTTGTGCCTTGCAGGAGGCTCGCTTGCGTTACCTCCTGTGAACTGCGTTTGCCAGCCTGGGGGAATAGCGGTCCCTGGAGATCTTTTCTCAGGGGCTCCTTCCCCTGAGCTGGGGCGGACCTCAGGGACCCAACTCACAGGGCAAGGCAAAACCATATGGACAGGTCTATGCTCTGTAGCAGACTTCTAGTGAACCTCATCTCTAAGGAACATTCTTGGCTCCTATAGAGACACTTCTGTGTGTGAAGCTGCGTACCTAACATAGGGGCACAGAGAGCCTGATTCTCTCAGTTCATTTTGACGCAGTCGTTCAGAAAACAGCTTGAGAATCCATAAAATGCTCTCCCTGACCGCTGAGAGAATTCTCACTGCTGTAGCCCTTGGCACTTTGTAGAAATCCGCAGCCAAACGCTTCTCCAAATAGGCCTGGGTCCTAGTTCGGAGGAACAGGCAATGGTGGAACTGAGGCCAGCAAGGCAACAGTCAGGTTTCACACACTCTGGCAGCCTGCTCCTCCAGGGACAGTAAGGCCTCTTTTTCTCTGCAGGAGATTCGCTTGCCTTACTTCCTGTGAACAGCGTTTCCCAGCCTCAGCGAAGCCGTTCCTGGAGATCTTTTCTCAGGGACAGTTTCCCCGGAGGTGTGGTGGACCTCGAGGACCCAACTCACAGGGGAAGGAAAAACCACATGGACAGGTCTATGCTCTGTAGGAGAGGTTTAGTGAACCTAATCTCTCAGGAACATTCTTGGCTCCTATAGAGACAACTCTGTGTGTGAAGCTACACTCCCAACATTGGGGAACAGGGATCTTGGTTCTCTCCGTGGGGTGCTGATGCTTTGTAGCAAAGCACCTGCTTGAGAATCCGTCCTCTTAGGCTTCCCTCGCCTTGACAGAAGTCTCATTGCTGTAGCCCTTGGCAGTTTCAAAGAAGAAGACCCTTACACTTCATAAACTAGGCCCTTGTCCTAGTTTGAATGGAAAGGCAATAGCTGAGCTGAGGCCAATAAGGAGCCAGTCCCCTCTGACACATTCCCGAAGCCTGCTCCTTCATGGAATATAACTCTAGAATCTTGGAATGTCTTTGCAAGGCTGGCAAAGGGCAGTCAGGAACCAGCACCCTGCCTCTGGAATTACCGACTTCTGAGCAGATCTGGAGGTCTCCTTTAGGAGAAGCTAACCCATTCCTTCCAAATAGAGGCTTCAAAACACAGGCAGGTTGGCTGCATTTCGTGCCCGAAGGAGGCTTGCTTTTCTCTCCTCCTATGAACTCCAGTTCCCAGCCTCTGGGAAAAGCGTATCTTGAAGATATTTTCTCATGGGTTCTTTCCACGGAGCTGGGGCCGAGCCCGGGGCCCAAAGGCACAGGGGAAGGCAAGACCACATGGACAGGTCTATGCTCTGTAGCAGACCTCTTGTGAACCTCATCTCTCAGGAGCATTCTTGGCTCCTATAGAGACACCTCTGTGTGTGAAGCTGCGTACCTAACATAGGGGCACAGAGAGCCTGATTCTCTCTGTTCATTTTGACGCTGTCATTCAGAAAACAGCTTGAGAATCCATAAAATGCTCTCCCTTACCACTGAGAGAATTCTCACTGCTGTAGCCCTTGGCACTTTGTAGAAATCTGCACCCAAATGCTTTTCCAAGTAGGCCTGGGTGCTAGCTCGGATGAACAGGCAATGGCGGAGCTGAGGCCAGTAAGGCAACAGTCAGGTTTCACACACTCTGGCAGCCTGCTCCTCCAGGGACTGTAAGGCCTCTTTTACTCTGCAGGAGATTCGCTTGCCTTACTTCCTGTGAACAGCATTTCCCAGCCTCGGCGAAGCGGTTCCTGGAGATCTTTTCTCAGGGACAGTTTCCCCGGAGGTGTGGCGGACCTCGAGGACCCAACTCACAGGGGAAGGCAAAACCATATTGACAGGTCTATGCTCTGTAGGAGAGGTTTAGTGAACCTAATCTCTCAGGAACATTCTTGGCTCCTATAGAGACAACTCTGTGTGTGAAGCTACACTCCCAACATTGGTGCACAGGGAGCTTGATTCTCTCCGTGGGGTGCTGATGCTTTGTGGCAAAGCACCTGCTTGAGAATCCATCCTCTTAGGCTTCCCTCACCTTGACAGAGGTCTCATTGCTGTAGCCCTTGGCAGTTTGCAAAGAAGAAGACCCTTACCCTTCATAAAGTAGGGCCTTGCCCTAGTTTGAATGGAAAGGCAATAGCTGAGCTGAGGTCAATAAGGAGCCAGTCCCGTCTGACACATTCCCGAAGCCTGCTTCTTCATGGAAAATAACTCTAGAATCTAGGAATATCTTTGCAAGGCTAGCAAAGGGCAGTCAGGAACCAGTACCCTGCCTCTGGAATTAACAACTTCTGAGCAGATCTGGAGGTCTCCTTTAGGAGAAGCTAACCCATTCCTTCCAAATAGAGGCTTCAAAACACAGGCAGGTGGGCTGCATTTTTGTTCCCGATGGAGGCGTGCTTTTCTCTCCTCCTACGAACCCCGGTTCCCAGACACTGGGAAAAGTGGATCTTGAAGATATTTTCTCAGGGGTTGTTTCCACGGAGCTGGGGCCGAGCCTGGAGACCCAAAGGCACAGGGGAAGGCAAGACCACATGGACAAGCCTTTGCTCTTTAGTATAGCTCTAATGAACCTCACCCTGTCAGGATCTTTCTTGATTCCTACGGAGACACACCTGTGTGTGAAGCTGCGGCTACAGAGAGCCTGATTCCCTCCGTTTACCGCTGAGTCTGCATTGCCAAGCAACAGCTTGGGAACGCAGCCTGGGGCACTTCCCTTCCCTCGGACAGAGCTCTCCTTGCGGTAGGCCTTGGTAGTTTGCATACAATGGGGCCCTAAGCCCTCTGCAAGTTGGCCTGGCTCCTAGGTCCAAAGGGCAGGCCAGAGCGGAGCTGAGGCTGTCAGGCTCCAGACACATCTCCCATACTCCTACATCCTGCTCCTACCCGGGCGTGAACGCTAGAAGCTGGGAAGGTACCTGGACCGTGCAGGGGCGGGGCGAACGCGGGCGGCGTGGGGCGGGGGTCGGCTTCTGGCGGGGGTGGGGGCGGGCTTCCCAGTTGTGCTCTCAGAGGTGGACACTGAGGCTGAAAACTCGCCGGGAGCGCACCCGGGACAGGTAAACCCGGGCTGCGGGGGTCGAGATTCAGATGGCTTTGGGTGGGGGTCGGTCCCAGTTGTGCTCCCGGGGTCGCCACTGCGGCTGGGAACGCGCAGGGAGCGCGGCAGGGGCGGGGCTAAACCTGGCGGAGCGGGGCGGGGTCGGCTCACGGGGGGGATGGGGAGGGGTTCCCAGTTGCGCTCTCGGGGGTTGCAACTGCGGCTGGGAACGCCCATTTCGTCCGCTCCTGGGTCCCCAAGGATCGCCATCCCGTGGGTGCAGCGGAGGGCTGCAGACCACAGGTAAGGGAACTGGGACTGCGTGGAGCAGGGAACCAAGTATTCCGCCGTCTGTTGACACATTCTCGGAGCTCCCCAACCTGGCAGTCGCAGAAAGGCCTTGCCTTTGGGGTCAAGGCCTTTACCGCTCCACCCCTCTGCTGAAAAATCTCAGAGTCTGCGCGGTTTTTCCAAGCAGCCTAGTGTCCGCTGGAAGTCCAAGGGACAGAACACTGAACTCTGGCCGGCTGGCCCAGCCCTCTTCTGGCACTTTGTAAGCCAGCGGGCCCTTGAGCACCTGCTGGGATGGGAAAGGGAAGGGTCCATGGATTGCACCCTAGAAACTTAGTAGGGTGCATGGATTTCAAACCCTGGTGGCCGCCCAGGCAGCAAAGAAGTGGGGAGGGCACCTTGCTGCCCTTTCATGGCAGAATCTGTGGTTGTCCAGCTGCGTGGGCCTTTTCATGAGGACCCTGTGCAATAAAAGTTTGGTGTTTTGGAACTGAATAATTAGAACGTGTAAAAGCTTTAAATTATGTGGTGGTGTAATTAAAAAACAAAACAAAACAAAACCAAGCTCCAAGTGTTTTGCAAATGGAGGTTTAAATATTGAAGGACTGTATTCCTTGCACTGTGGCATTCTATCAAGAAGTGTGCAGGATTTTTTTTTTTAAGAAAAGTGTTCGAAGTGAGGGAAACAGGAAACCCAGAGGTGCCCCTGTATTTTGGGGAAGGCCTTAGGAGGTCACTTGGAAATGCTGCTGGCTGTGCGGGAGGGGGGCAGATGGGCTGTGCAGGCTTGTCCTTTGCATGGATGTTCTTGTGTGTGGAAACCCAGCTCGGAGCCATCTCCTGATGTGTAAGAATTTCGCAGACAAACCTTGAGCTAAGCAATGCATTTTTTCCTAAGAAAATGTTTGTCTTAAGCGATGTAAATATCCTATGTATTTCCGCTAGACTCTGGCTTCAGGTCGGTTCCCCCAAAAGGCTCAGAAGCGATTTGAACAAAACAGCATGTTTTCCTCCTAGCTTGCTCTCCTTATCTATGTTAAGGAAATGATATATTTGCCTGCAATACTGCCTTTCTTCAAGATTCATGTCAATCAAGTTTTGGCCCGGGATGACTCACCTGCTGCCAATATTATCTCAATGCATGTCGTGGGGGAGGGGCCTGGTGCCATTCCCTGAAACAGTTCCTTTCTTTCCTTAGCTGACTGCTAGTGCCTGTAGAATATCTGGCTAAAGACCAGCAGGGGGTACTCTTACTACCCCCCCCACCCCGCCTCGAGTCTAAGTCAGCAGCTTTCTCTATCTCTTTAATACTTTAATAACACTTGATGACACAAAAGCTCTGAGCGATCAAATCATATCAAATCTTCATTTCAGATTGAAGATGCATTCCATGGTATTGCCATCTTAAGTCTTTCCATCGTTATGGAATATCTGTCCATGTATTCAGGATAGTTTTCAGCCAGGGTGTATAATTTCCAGTGTGCCAGTCTTGTCATCCTCGTTACATCCATGGCAAAGTGTTTTATTCATGTTGATATTATTGAAAGGGAATTTTTTAAAATTCCTTTTCAGATTATTATCTGCTAATGTATACAGATAAAACTGTGTAATCATTCATTTTTATCAGTTTGGACAGCTTGATAGTTGTCTTTAATTTCTTTACTTTCTGACACTTTAAGATTATCCTGGGACACGTATGTAATGCCTCACCCCTAAATTCAGACATGTGTTCAAAGAACTTCTGTCCTTTTATTTATTTATTTATTTATTTATTCTTTAACATTGAAATCGTTTTGACTATGCTGGGTGTTTGTTGCTAGATGGAAGTAGCTAGGACCTCTGGACTGCAGTCTCTCATCTCTTGCTGACCTCTTGTTGACCTCTGCAGAATCCTGGTAGGTGGGAGCTTGTTAGTTCCTTGTTCCTTATCAGAACCTCCTGTGGTAAGTGTTTTTCTCTTCTCTGTTGCCTGGTAAGGGTGGGTGGTCATGGGCATCCCAAAGTTGGCTAGAAGTCAATTATTTAGGCAGGCTTGTGCACAGATATGGGAGAAGGCAATGGCACCCCACTCCTGGAAAATCCCAAGGATGGAGGAGCCTGGTAGGCTGCAGTCCATGGGGTGGCTAAGAGTCGGACACCACTGAGTGACTTCGTTTTCACTTTTCACTTTCATGCATAGGAGGAGGAAATGGCAACCCACTCCAGTGTTCTTGCCTAGAGAACCCCAGAGACTGCGGGGCCTGGTGGGCTGCCATCTATGGCGTGGCACAGGGTCGGCCTCAACTGAACCACTTAGCAGCTGCAGCAGCAGCAGCAGCAGTGCATAGATATCAAAGGGGATGAGAACAGTCAGGTAGGATCACATATGTCATCGTGAAACAATACTTCTCCTCTTAGCCAAAGCTAACGAAAGATTTCTGTTCTAGGTCAACCTAGAAGAGATCACTTAAGAGGTAAAGAAACTTAAACTCCATTAGCAAAGGCAGTTCAACATCTCAAGAAAACTTGTGCTAGGCACAAAACTCTTTTCTGGGGGCCTACTTTCCCTACAACCTCCTTATCCCATTCTGTACCCATTCCTTTGCTTCTGCCGTCCTGAAAATGCCACCTGTAAGACAGAACTACTTCGTTTTCCTTCTTAAAGTGTGATTGCATTCCATACATTCTTGTAATAACAAGTCATACATTTCCCTTCAGCAACCAAGAACTGACTCTTATATTGGCATTTGATAGATTGGTGAGCATACCTATCAGTGATAATAGCGCCCACCCCGCTTCCTGCAAGAACAGAACAAAACAAAACAAAACAAAAAAATTGCTTTCTTACATTTAATATGTTCGGATGGTGCCAGTCACTATTCATGCAGAGTCAAAAATCTCTTTTGTTTCTGTGTAAAAGGGAGGTCCTTTCAAGTCGTGAATGTTTAAGAAGTTTCATTTATTTGGAAGTGACCTAGCTATTCAATACACTGTCGTCACTTAGTTTAGCACCAGGATAGAAACTCAGGTAACCAAAACACCTGGAGGAACGATTGTAAGTTCAGTTCAGTTCAGTTGCTCAGTCGAGTCTGACTCTTTGTGACCCCGTGGCCTGCAGGACGCCAGGCTTCCGTGTCCATCACCAACTCCAGGGGCTTGCTCAAACTCATGTCCATCGAGTCAGGGATGCCATCCAACCATCTTATCCTCTGTCATCCCCTTCTCCTCTGCCTTCAATCAAGACTATGAGAGGCAGATATTTTAGAGTATAATTATTGTTAAGAGTTTATCTAAAAGCTCATATCACATTTACATATTTTACATTGGTTGTTGCTGTTTCCAGGTACTTTCTTGCTGACAAGCTTGTGACACATATAACAATAGAGCAATTTTTACCTCAAAAGAAACCTAGGCACTATGTACATGTTGTGCTTAATGTTGTTGACTTTTAGACATGTCTATAGTGGAGGAGCAAAACCAAAAATACTAGATATTTAATATTGACTAGTTCCCAGTTCACGGGACTCTGACATTCATTTAGGTCAATGTTTTCTTGTATTTCCAGCAGTTTGATTTGGAAGGGCTGCCTTGTCTTGAGACCATTGAAATCAGAACTCAGAACTTGAGCAATATTATCAAAAAACACAAGGCTCACACTGACATATACCTTAATCCAGACAGACAGACAAGACATCTTCCAGTTTTCCGCCTGAGATTTAAAATATTTCTTTGAGCCGTTTTCCTGGGAAGTGGGGGGGGGGGGAGTGGGGGTGGCAGCGAGGCAGGCTTGGGTAACAAGCTAATTGTTGGTCATTGCATATGCAAAGAACCAGCTTTCCGGGTTCCAAGGAAAAAAGCTTCCTTGGTACCCAATTTTGTTTGGATCTATAGACTCTCATGGCCCTCCTAGGTCAGGACATCTTTCCTTTCTGTAGTCCTCGTTTGAACCCTAAATCATAGACAGCTTGGATTGTCTCTGTGGGGTGGATGTATTGTCCTCGTGTTTGACCTGGCGGCAGTAGCGAGGTCCGAGAGCCTCTCCTGGAACCGGGCGTGGGGACAGGGCTCACCGGGAGCCCCTGGTGGAAGTGGGCAATGCGCCGGGAGCGCGCCAGGGGCGGGGCGATCCCAGGCGGCGCGGGTCGGGGTTCCGGTCGGGAGGGGGTGGGGGGTGGTAACAGTTGTGCTCTCGGGGGTCCCCACTGCAGCTGGAAACGCACTGGGAGTGCGGCAGGGGCGGGGTAAACCTGGGCTGCGCGGGTCGAGATTTAGATGGCTGTGGGTGGGGGTTCGGTCCCAGTTGTGCTCTCCGGGGTCGCCACTGCGGCTAGGAACGCCCATTTCCTATGCTAATGTGTCCCCAAGGATCCACATCTAGTGGGTGCAGCGGAGGGCTGCAGGCCACAGGTCAGAGAACTGGGACTGCTTGGAGCAGGGAACCAAGTATTCCGCCCTCTGTTGGCACATTCTCGGAGCTCCCCAACCTGGTGGTTGCAGAAAGGCCTCGCCCTTGGTGTCAAGGCCTTTACCGATCCACCCCTTTGCTGAAAAATCTCAGTCTGCACGGTTTTCCCAAGCAGCCTAGTGTCCCCTGGAAGTCCAAGGGACAGAACCCTGAACTCTGGCCGGCTGGCCCAGCCCTGCTTCTGGCACTTTGTAGGCCAGCGGGCCCTGGAGCACCTGCTAGGATGAGAAAGGGAAGGGTCCGCGAATTGCACCCTAGAAAGTTAGTAGGGTGCATGGATTTCAAACCCTGGTGGCTGCCCAGGCAGCAAAGAAGTGGGGAGGGCACCTTGCTGCCCTTTCATGGCAGAATCTGTGGCTGTCCTGATGCGTGGGCCTTTTCATGGGGACCTTGTGCAATAAAAGTTTGGTGTTTTGGTACTGAATAATTAGAAATTGTAAAAAGTTTAAATTATGTGGTGGTGTAATTAAAAAACAAAACAAAACAAAACCAAGCCCCAAGTGTTTGGCACAGGGAGGTTTAAGTATTGAAGGCCTGTTTTCCTTGCACTGTGGCATTCTATCAAGAAGTGTGCAGGATTTTTTTTTTTTAAGAAAAGTGTTCGAAGAGCTTGAAACAGGAAACCCAGAGGTGCCCCTGTATTTTGGGGAAGGCCTTAGGAGGTCACTTGGAAATGCTGCTAGCTGTGGGGGAGGGGTCAGATGGGCTGTGCAGGCTTGTCCTTTGCATTCATGTTCTTGTGTGTAGAAACCCAGCTCGGAGCCATCTACTGATGTGTAAGAATTTCGCAGACAAACCTTGAGCTAAGCAATGCATTTGTTCCTGAGGAAATGTTTGTCTTAAGCGATGTAAATATCCTATGTATATCTGCTGGACTCTGGCTTCAGGTCGGTTCCCCCAATAGGCTCAGAAGCGACTTGAACAAAACAGTATGTTTTCCTCGTACCTTGTTCTCCTAATCTATGTTAAGGAAATGATATATTTGCCTGGAATACTGCCTTTCTTCAAGATTCATGTCAATCAGTTTTTGGCCCAGGATGACTCACCTGCTGCCAATGTGACCTCAAGGCATGTCGTGGGGGAGGGGCCTGGTGCCATTCCCTGAGACAGTGCCTTTCTTTCCTTAGCTGACTGCTAGTGCCTGTAGAATATCTGGCTAGAGACCAGCAGGGCGTACACCCCGCCTCAAGTCTAAGTCAGCAGCTTTCTCTATCTCATTTATACTTTAATAACAATTGATGACACAAAAGCTCTGAGCGATCAAATCATATCAAATCTTCATTTCAGATTGAAGATGCATTCCATGGTATTGCCATCTTAAGTCTTTCCATTGTTATGGAATATCTGTCCATGTATTCAGGATAGTTTTCAGCCAGGGTGTATAATTTCCAGTGGGCCAGTCTTGTCATCCTCGTTACATCCATGGCAAAGTGTTGTATTCATGTTGACATTATTGAAAGGGAATTTTTTTTAATTCCTTTTCAGATTATTATCTGCTAATATATACAGAAAAAACTGTGTAATCTTTCGTTTTTATCAGTTCGGACAGCTTGATAGTTGTCTTTAAATTCTTTCCTTTCTCATACTTTAAGATTTTCCGGGCACCGTACATGTACTGCCTCACCCCTAATCTCAGTCATGTGTTCAAAGGACTTCTGTCCTTTATTTGTTTACTTATTTTTTGCAACATTGAATTCGTTTTGACTATGCTGGGTCTCTGCTGCAAGATGGAAGTTGCTAGAACCTCTGGACTGAAGTCTTCCATCTCTTACTGACCTCTTGTTGACCTCTGCAGAATCCTGGTTGGCGGGAGCTTGTTAGTTCCTTGTTCCTTACCAGGACCTCCTGTGGTAAGGGTTTTTCTCTTCTCTGTTGCCTGGTAAGGGTGGATGGTCATTGGCATCCCAAAGCTAGCTAGAAGTCAATTATTTAGGCAGGCTTGTGCATAGATATGGGAGAAGGCAATGGCACCCCACTCCAGTACTCTTGCATGGAAAATCCCATGGATGGAGGAGCCTGGTAGGCTGCAGTCCATGGGGTGGTTAAGAGTCGGACACCACTGAGCGACTTCACGTTCACTTTTCACTTTCATGCATGGGAGGAGGAAATGGCAACCCACTCCAGTGTTCTTGCCTAGAGAACCCCAGGGACTGCGGGGCCTGGTGGGCTGCCGTCTATGGGGTCGCACAGAGTCGGACACGACTGAAACGACTTAGCAGCAGCGGCGGCGGCAGCAGCAGCAGAAGCAAGGCATCGATATCAAAAGGGCTGCAAACAGTCAGGAAGGATCACATATGTCACCGTGAAACACTACTTCTCCACTTAGCCAAAGCTAACCAAAGATTTCTGTTCTAGGTCAACCTAGAAGAGATCACTTAAGAGGTAAAGAAACTTAAACTCCATTAGCAAAGGCAGTTCGACATCTCAAGAAAACTTGTGCTAGGCACAGAACTCTTTTCTGGGGGTCCACTTTCCCTACAACTTCCTTATCCCATTCTGTACCCATTCCTTTGCTTCTCCCATCCTGAAACTGCCACCTGTAAGACAGAACTACTTCGTTTTCCTTCCTCAAGTGCCATTGCATTCCACATACTTTCTTGATATAACAAGTCATACATTTCCCTTCAGCAACCAAGAACTGACTTTTATATTGGCATTGGCTATAGCCCGCCCCCCTCCCCCCACCCACAAGAACAGAACAAAACAAAACAAAACAATTGCTTTCTTACATTTAACATGTCAGGATGGTGCCAGACACTATTCATGGAGAGTCAAAAATCTCTTTTGTTTCTGTGTAAAAGGGAGGTTCTTTCAAGTCGTGAATGTTTCAGAACTTTCATTTATTTGGAAATGACCTAGCTATTCAATACACTGTCGTCACAAGGATAGAAACTCGGGTAACCAAAACACCTGGAGAAACGTTTGTTAGTTCAGTTCAGTTCAGTTGCTCAGTCGTGTCTGACTCTTTGGGACCCCGTGGCCTGAAGAACGCCAGGCTTCCGTGTCTGTCACCAGCTCCAGGGGCTTGCTCAAACTCATGTCCATCGAGTCAGTGATGCCATCCAACCATCGTACCCTTGTCATCCCCTTCTCCTCTGCCTTCAATCAAGACTATGAGAGGCAGATATTTTAGAGTATAATTATTGTAAAGAGTTTGTCTAAAAGCTCATATCACATTTACATTTTTTACTTTTGTTGTTGTCGTTTCCAGGTAGTTTCTTGCTGACAAGCTTGTGACAGATATAACAATAGAGCAATTTTTACCTCAAAAGAAACCTAGGCACTATGAACATGTTGTGCTTAATGTTGTTGACTCTTAGACATGTCTATAATGGAGGAGCAAAACCAAAAATACTAGATATTTAATATTGACTAGTTCCCAGTTCACGGGACTCTGACATTCATTTAGGTCAATGTTTTCTTGTATTTCCAGCAGTTTGATTTGGAAGGGCTGCCTTGTCTTGAGACCATTGAAATCAGAACACAGAACTTGAGCAATATTATCAAAAAACACAAGGCTCACACTGACACATACCTTAATCCAAACAGACAGACAAGACATCTTCCAGGTTTCCGCCTGAGATTTAAAATATTTCTTTGAGCCAGTCTTCTGGGGAGTGGGGGGATGGGGGTGGCAGTAAGGCAGGCTTGGGTAACAAGCTAATTGTTGGTCATTGCATATGCAAAGAACCAGCTTTCCGGGTTCCAAGGAAAAAAGTTTCCTTGGTAACCAACTTTGTCTGGTTCTATAGAATATCATGGCCCTCCTAGGTCAGGTCATCTTGCCTTTCTGTAGTCCTCGTTTTATCCCTAAATCATAGACAGCTTGGATTGTCTCTGTGGGGTGTATGTATTGTCCTCATGTTTGACCTGGCGGCAGCAGCGAGGTCCGAGAGCCTCTCCTGGAACCGGGCGTGGGGACGGGGCTCACCGAGAGCCGCTGGTGAAGGTGGGCAGCGCCTCTGGAGCGCGGCAGGGGTGGGGCGCCCCGGGCGGCGCAGGGCGGGTGTCGGCTCCTGGCAGGGTAGGGGAGGGCTTCCCAGTTGTGCTCTCGGAGATGGCCACTGCGGCTGGAAACGCGCCGGGAGCGCAGCCAGGGTGGGGTAAACCTGGGCTGCACAGGTCGAGATTCCGCTCGCTGTGGGTGGGTGGTCGGTCCCTGTTGTGCTCCCGGGGGTCGCCAATATGGCTGGGAACCCGCCGGGAGCCCGGCAGGGCCGGGACGAAACCTGGCGGCGCGGGGCGGGGTGGGGGTCCGTTCGCAGCGGGGGTCGGCTCCTGGCAGGGGTGGGGGAGGGCTTTCCAGATGTGCTGTTGGGGGTCGCCATTGCGGCTGGGAATGCCCATTTCGTGAACTCCTGGATCCCCAAGGATCGGCATCCATCGGCCACAGCGGAGGGGTGCGGAACACAGGTAAGGGAACGGGGACTGCGTGGAGCAGGGAACCATGTATTCCGCCCTGTGTTGTCACAGTCTCAGAGCTCCCCAACCTGGTGGTCGCAGGAAGGCCTCGTCTTTGGGGTCAAGGCCTTTACCACTCCACCCCTCTGCTGAAAATCCTCAGAGTCTGCGCGGTTTTCCCAAGCAGCCTAGTGTCTGCTGGAAGTCCAAGGGACAGAACCCTGAATTCTGGCCGGCTGGCCCAGCCCTGCTTCTGGCACTTTGTAGGCCAGCGGGCCCTGGAGCACCTGCTAGGATGGGAAAGGGAAGGGTATGCGAATTGCACCCTGGTGGCCGCCGAGGCAGCAAAGAAGAGGGGAGGGCACCTTACTGCCCTTTAATGGCAGACAGAATCTGTGGCTGTCCTGCTGCGTGGGCCTTTTCATGGGGACCTTGTGCAATAAAAGTTTACCGGTGAACTTAGGGAACTTCCCAGTGTGCTTCTGACAGATGAGGGATGCTGTGGAGTTGGCGGGGCCTCTCAGGACTCTGCTGGGTTTGGCGCAATGGAAGAGGGCCTCATCTCCAGGGAAGGCAGGAACCTCAGGCTTCCTCTCCGTTTCGGACTCCGACCGCAGGGTACCTGCAGAGTTGGGACAGGAGAGTCAGGAATCGTCTTGTCTGAGGAAGGGAACTCCGCTTGCCTCTCGAGGTGCTCAGGGGGTCTCAGGCCCCTTGTTGAGCTGTGTGTGGAACCTGCGGGTATTTCCGGAAATGCACGACGGTGACAGTGCCCCTTCGTGTTGTGCCTTCACCCACTGGGTTGCCTTCGAAGAGGTGTCCGGGCATCGGGTTCTTATGAAGAGCAGACTGGGAAATCGGGGTCGTTCAGCATTTGGCAGCACCCACGTGGGTTGTCTCGAATTTCCTCATGAAACCGGCCTCATCCTGAGGTGTGCCGCGAAGGTCATGAAACTCTTCCAGACAAAGCAGAGGAATCGACCCTCCTTTGGCGATCAGGAGGGGAGAAGTGGCTCAGATGAAGTGCTGCTGGGAACCTCGGTGTTTCCCTCAAGTGAGACAGGTATGTCGGGTAACTTTTGGGGTTGCATAAAGCGTTCCAAGTACCATTTCACTCTTCAAAATGGAACGTTGGACTTCTCTTGGGGTGCTCCAGCGGGCAAGGGCCTCATCTTGGAATGACTGCGGAACCACTTGGTTTTTCTCGAGTTGCGGTGGGATATTTGAGTTACCACAGGGAATTCATGCTTCCTCTTGTGTTGGCCCACAAAAGTCTTATCTTCCATTCGAGATTCGAGGAAGAGCTGGAGGTGCGCTCTAGTCACTGAAGGCAAAAGAGACCCCACCAAGGCTTGTGTGCAGGACCTAATGTTCATCTCAAGACTCGACAGAAATCTCGGGGTTGCACTCCAGACTCACCTTGGAGTCAGGCCTCGTCTCGAGGGGAAGCAAAGGACTCTGCTCTCCTCTCGAGTCGGACGGGTATGTCTTGGAGCCCACTGAGTGGCTTAAAGGGAGTCAAACCTCCTCTGGTGTTTGGAGGGAGGACACGGTATTGCTCTCCAGGCAATGCATGACATGAAGGCCCTCATCTCCCAATGACTGGGGCGTCTCGTAGGTTTTCTCGAGCTGTGGCGCTATGTGGGGTTTCTCACGAAGTAAGACTGGGAGCTCAGTGAGCCTCTCACGTGGTGCCAGGGCAGTCAGGTCTCTATGCACGTGGTGAGAGGGAGCCCGTCATTGTTCTCGAGTCATGGTAGTGGAATTGGGCCTGAAGACGTGTTAAAGAAGGACTCTCAAGGTCTTTCTTGGGTTGCAGCAGGAAACTCTGGGTTCCATCGACTTGTGCCAGTGACCTCAGGAAGCTTCTCAGCGTGCCTCTGAGAAGTCAGGGTCACTGTGGAGTTGGGAGGGGCCTCTCGGAACTCCACTGGGTTTGGTGCAATGGAAGAGGGCCTCATGACAAGTTGAGGCAGGAACCTCAGGGTTCCTCTCCTGGCTTCGAATGCGCCGGATCTGACTCGGATCCCAGAGTCCCTGCAGAGTTGGGACAGGAGAGTCAGGCCTCGTCTTGTGTGGAGGAATGGAACTCCGCTTGACTCTCGCGTTGTTCATGGGGTGACAGGCCACTTGTCGATTTGTATGTGGAACTTGCGGGTTTTTCTGGACGATGCACCGGGGTGTCACTGCCCCTTCGTGTTGTGCCTTGATCCACAGGATTGCCTTTGAGTTGGGTTCTGCCATCGGGTTCTTATCAAGAGCGGACCAGGGAATCGGGGTCTTTTGGCATGTCGCACCACCCATGAGGCTATGTCTCGAATTTCCTCGTGAGACTGGCCTCATCTTGATGTGCGCCAGGAAGGTCGGGAACGCCTTCCAGACAAAGCAGGGGAATCGAACCTCCTGTCGCGATCAAGAGGGGAGAAGAGTCTCAGATGAAGTGGTGCCGGGAACCTCGGTGTTCTCCTCAAGTGAGACTGGTATGTCGGGGAACTTTTGGGGTCGCATCAAGGGTTCCAAGTAACTTTTCGCTCTTCAATACGGAACGTGGGACTTCTCTTGAGACGCTGTAGCGGGCAAGGGCCTCATCTTTCGATGACGGGGGAACCACGTGGTTTTTCTTGAGTTGTGGCGGGTTTCTCGAGTTACAACGGGGAATTCAGGCTTCCTCTTCAACTGGCCCAGGGAAGTCCAGTTTTCATTCGAATTGCGAGTTAGAACTGGGGATTGCTCTCGAGACACTGCAGGGCCAAATAGACCTCAACTAGGCTTGTGTCCAGGACCTAATGTTCCTCTGCTGGGGCGACAGCGATCTCGGCATTGCATTCTCGACTCACCCTGGGAATCAGGCCTCGTCTCGAGGGGAAGCCAAGGACACCGCTCTCCTCTCGAGTCGCGACGGGTATATCTTGGAGCTCACTGTGTGGCCTAAAATGAGTCAAGCCTCCTGTGGAGTTTGGAGAGAGGACTCAGGATTGCTCTCCAGGCCATACAGCAAAAGAAGGCCCTCATCTCGTGAGGACTGGGGCGTCTCGTGGGTATTCTCGAGCTGCGGCTCCAGTGTGGTGTTGCTCACGAGGTATAATGGGGAGCTCAGGGAGCCTCTCCTGTGGCGCCAGGGAAGTCAGGTTTCTACGCGCGTGGCTAGGGGGAGCGCGTCATTGCTCTCGACTCATGGTAGGGGAATCGCACCTCAAGACGTGTTGAAGAAGGACTCTCGAGGTCTTTTACGGGTTGGGGCAGGAAACCCTTGGTTCCCTCGACTTGTGCCGGTGATCTCAGGAAGGTCTAAGGGTGCCTCTGAGAAGTCAGGGATACTGTGCAGTTGGGAGGGGCCTCTCGGGACTCCACTGGGTTCGGTGCAATGGAAGAGGGCCTCATCTCAAGTGGAGGCAGGAAACTCATGTTTCCTCTCCTGACTTCCCCTGGGCCAGATCTGACTCGGATCGCAGTTTCGCTGCAGAGTTCGAACAGGAGAGTCAGGCCTCGTCTTGTGTGGAGGAATGGAACTCTGCTTGCCTCTCCAGTTGTTCACGGGGTGACAGGTCACTTCTCGAGCTGTGTGTGGTACCTGCGGGTTTCTCTGGATGATACCTGGGGGTGTCATTGCCCCTTCGTGTTGTGCCTTCATCAAAAGGGTTATCTTCAAAGAGGTGTCCGGGCATTGGGATCTTATCAAGAGTGAACCGGGAAATCGGGGTCTTTCGGCATGTGTCACCATCCACGAGGCTATGTCTCGAATATCCTCGTGAGACCGGCCTCATCCTGAGATGCACCGGGAAAGGCGGGAACCCCTTCAAGACAAAACAGGGGAATCAACACTCCTGTCACGATCCGGAGGGGAGAAGGGGCCCAGATGTAGTGGTGCCGGGAACCTCGGTGTTCTCCTCGAGTCAGACCGGTGTGTCGAGGAACTTTTGAGGTCGCATCAAGGGTGCCAATACCGTTTCGCACTTCAAGACGGAACGTGGGACTTCTCTTGAGACGCTGTAGGGGGCAAGGGCCTCATCTTGGGATGACGGGGGAACCACGTGGCGTTTCTCGAGTTGTGGCGGGATTCTCGAGTTTCGACGCGGAATACAGTCTTCCTCATGTGTTGGCCCAGGGAAGTCCTATCTTCCATTCGAGTTTCAAGGGAGAGCTGGGGATTGTCCACGAGTCACTGCAGGGCAAAATAGACCTCATCTAGGCTTGTGTCCAGGACTTAATGTTCGTCCCTAGGGGCGACAGGGATCTGGGGGTTGCATACCAGACTCACCCGGGGAATCAGGCCTCGTCTCGAGGGGAAGCAAAGAACTCCGCTGTCCTTTTGAGTCGCGATGGGTATCTCTTGGAGCCCACTGTGTGCCCTAAAGGGAGTCAAGCCTCCTGTGGAGTTTGGAGAGAGGACTCGGGATTGGACTCCAGGCCATGCAGGAAAAGGAGGCCCTCATCTCGAGATGACGGTGGCGTCTCGTGGGTTTTCTCGAGCTGCGGCGCCAGTGTGGGGTGTCTCATGAAGTACCACGGGGATCTCAGGGAGCCTCTTGTGTGGCGCCAGGAAAATCCAGTATTCCTTTCGAGTTGCGAGTTAGAACTGGGGATTGCTCTCCAGTCACTGCAGGGCAAAATAGACATCATCTACGCTTGTGTCCAGGACCTAGTGTTCCACTACTGGGCCGACAGGGATCTCAGGGTTGCATTCTCGACTCACCCGGAGAGTCAGGCCTCGTCTTGAGGGGAAAAAAAGGACTCCACTCTCCTGTCGATTCGCGACGGGTATCTCTTGGAGCCCACTGCGTGGCGTAAAGGGAGTGAAGCCTCCTATGGAGTTTGGAGAGATGACTCAGGATTGTTTTCCTGGCCATGCAGGAAAAAAGGCCCTCATCTCGCGATGACGGGGGCGTCTCGTGGGTTTTCTCCAGCTGCGGCGCCAGTATCAGATTTCTCACGAGGTACGACGGGGAACTCAGAGAGCCTCTCGTGTGGTGCTAGGGACGTCAGGTCTCCGTGCATGTGGTGAAGGGGAGTGCGTGATTGCTCTCGAGTCATAGTAGGCGAATTGGGCCTCAAGACGCATTGAAGAAGGACTCTCGAGGTCTTTCTCGGGTTGCGGCAGGGAACCCTGGGTTCCCTCGACTTGTGTCGGTGACCTCAGGCAACTTCTCAGGGTGCCTCTGAGAAGTCAGGGACACTGTGGATTTGGGAGGGGCCTTTCGTTACTCAACTGGGTTTGGTGCAATCGAAGAGGGCCTCATCTCGAATGGAGGCAAGAACCTCAGGGGTCCTCTCCATTTCTGACTCGGGTCGCAGAGTATCTGCTGAGTATGGACAAGAGAGTCACGCCTCGTCTTCTGTGGAGGAATGGATCTCCGCTTGCCTTTCGAGTTGTTCACGGAGTGACAGGCCACTTGTTGAGCTGTGTGTGGAACCTGCGGGTTTTTCCAGACGATGCACAGGGGTGTCAGTGCCCCTTCGTGTTGTGCCTTCATCCAAAGGGTTGCCTTCAAAGAGGTGTCCGGGCATCGGGTTCTTTTCAAGAGCGTACCAGAAAATTGGGGTCTTTCAGCATGTGGTACCACCCACGAGGCTACGTCTCGAATTTCCTCGGGAGACCGGCCTCATCCTGAGGTTCGCCGGGAATGTAGGGAACCCCTTGCAGACAAAGCAGGGGAATCGACGCACCGGTCGCGATCAGAAGGGGAGAAGGGGCTCAGATGAAGTGGTGCCGGGAACCTCGGTGGTCCCCTCGAGTGAGACCGGTATGTCACGGCACTTTTGAGGTCGCATCAAGGGTGCCAAGTACAGTTTCGCACTTCAAGACGGAACGTGGGAATTCTCTGGAGATGCTCTAGCGGGCAAGGGCCTCATATTGCGATGACGAGGGAAACACGTGGTTTTTCTCGAGATGCGGCGGGATTCTCGAGTTACGACGGGGAATTCAGGCTTCCTCTTGTGTTGGCCCAGGAAGTCCAATCTTCCATTCAACTTGTCACAGAGAGCTGTGGGTTGCTCTCGAGTCACTTCAGGGCAAAGAGTCCTCATCTAGGCTTGGGTCCAGGACGTAGTGTTCCTCTCCAGGGGCAACAGGGATATCGGGGTCGCATTCCAGTCTCACCTGGTGGGTCACGCCTCGTCTCGAGTGGAAGCAAAGGACTCCACTATCCTCTCGAGTCACGACGTGTAACTCTTGGAGCCCAATGAGTGGCCTAACGGGAGTCAAGCGTCCTGTGTAGCTTGGACAGAAGGTTCACGCTTGATCTGCATACCATTCAGTTAAAGATGGCCCTCCTCTCTTGATGACGGGAGCATCTCATGGGTTTTCTCGAGCTGCGGCGTCAGTGTGGGGTTTCTCACGAGATATGATGGGGAGCTCAGGGAGCCTCTCATGTGGCGCCAGAGAAGTCAGTCCTCCATGCGTGTGGCCAGGCAGATCGCGTCATTGCTCTGGAGTCATGGGAGGGACTAGGGCCTCAAGACGCATTTAAGAAGGACTCTCGAGGTCTTTCTTGGGTAGGGGCGGGAAACACTTATTTCCCTCGACCTCTACCGGGGACCTTAGGGAACTTCCCAGGTGCCTCTGAGAGGTGAGGGATACTGAGGAGTTAGAGGGGCCTCTCGGGACTCGACTAGGTTTGACGAAATGAAAGAGGGCCTCATCTCGATTGGAGGCAGGAACCTCAGGCTTCCTCTCCATTTCTGACTCCGACCGCAGGGTCCCTGCAGGGTTGGGACAGGAGAGTCAGGCCTCGTCTTGTCTGAGTAATGGAACTCTGCTTGCCTCTTGACTCGTTCAGTGGGTTTCAGGCCCCTTGTCGAGCTGTGTGTGGAACCTGCGGGTGTTTCCAGAAGATGCACAGGGGTGTCATTGCCCCTTCATTTTGTGCCTTCCCCCACAGGGTTGCCTTCAAAGAGGTGTCCGGGCATCGGGTTCATTTCAAGAGCGGACCAGGAAATCGGGGTCGTTCGGCATGTGGCAGCACCCACGTGGCTCATCTCGAATTTCCTCGTGAGACCAGCATCATCCTGAGGTGCGCCGGGAAGGCCGGGAACACCTTCCACACAAAGAAGGGGAATCGACTCTCCTGTCGTGATCAGGTGGGGAGATGGGGCTCAGATGAAGTGGGGCCGGGACTCTAGGTGTTCCACTCGAGGGAACCCGGCATTTCAGGGAACTTTAGGGGTCGCAACAAGGGAGCCAAGTACCGTTTCCCACTTCAGGACGGAACATGTGACTTCCCTGGGGACGCTGTAGCGGGCAAGGGCCTCATTCTGTGAAGACGTTGGAACCACGTCGTTTTTCTCGAGTTGAGTCTGGATTCTCGAAAACGACGGGGATTTCAGGCTTCCTCTTGGGTTGGCCCTGGGAAGCCCAATCTTCCCCTGGAGTTGCGAGGGAAAGCTGGGGGTTCTGCTCGAGTCACTACAGGGCCAAAGAGACCTCATCGAGGCGTGTGTCCAGGACCTAATATTCCTCTCAAGGGAAGACAGGGATCTCGGGTTTGCATTCCAGACTCCCCCGGGGAGTCAGGCCTCGCCTCGAGGGGAAGCAGAGGACTCCGCTTTCCTCTCAAGTCGCGACACGGATCTCTTGGAGCCCAATGAGTGGACTCAAGGGTGTCGAGCCTCCTCTTCAGTTTGGAGAGAGGACTCGGGATTGCTCTCCAGGCCAGGCAGGAAAAGAAGGCCCTCATCTCGCGATGACGGGGGCGTCTCATGTGTTTCCTCAGGCTGCGGCGCCCATGGGGGTTTTCTCACGAGGCACGACGAGGACCTCAGGGAGCCTCTCGTGCGGTGCCAGGGAACTCATGTCTCCATGCGCATGGCGAGGGGGAGCTGGTCATCACTCTCGAGTCATGGGAAGTGACTAGGGCCTCAAGACGCGTTGAAGAAGGACTCTCGAGGTCTTTCTCGGGTGGCGGCGGGAAACCCTTGTTTCCCTCGACTTCTGCAGGGGACTATAGGGAACTTCCCATGGTGACTCTGAGAGGTGAGGGATGCTGTGGAGTTGGCAGGGCCTCTCGGGACTCTGCTGGGTTCGGCGCAATGGAAGAGGGCCTCATCTCGAGGGGAGGCAGGAACCTCAGGCTTCCTCTCCGATTCTGACTCCGACTGCACGGTCCCTGCAGTGTTGGGACAGGAGAGTCATGCCTCGTCTTGTCTGAGGAATGGAATTCTGGTTGCCTCTCGAGTTGTTCCGGGAGTCTCAGGCCCCTTGTCGAGCTGTGTGTAGACCCTGCGGGTTTTTCCGGATGATGCACGGGGGTGTCAGTGCCCCTTCGTGTTGTGCCTTCACTCACAGGGTTGCCTTCGAAGAGGTGTCCGGGCATCGGGTTCTTATCAAGAGCGGACCGGATAATCGGGGTCGTTCGGCACGTGGCACCTCACACATGGCTAGTCTCGAATTTCCTCCTGAGACCGGCCTCATCCTGAGGTGCACCAGGAAGGCCGGGAACCCCTTCCAGAGAAAGCAGGGGAATCGACTCTCCTGTCGCGATCAGGAGGGGAGAAGGGGCTCAGATGAAGTGGTGCCGGGACCCTCGGTGTTCCCCTCGAGGCACCCAGCGTGTCGGCGAACTTTTGCGGTCTCATCAAGGGTGTCAAGTACCGTTTCACACTTAAGGACGGAACATGGGACTTCCCTGGAGACGCCGGGAATTTCGGTCTTCCCCTGGAGTGAGACCGGTATGTTGGGGAACTTTGGGGTCGCATCAAGGGTGCCAAGTAGCATTTCGAACTTTAAGATGGAACGTGGGACTTCTCTTGAGACTCTAGCTGGCAAGGGCCTCATATTGCGATGAAGGGGGAACCACATGGTTTTTAAGACTTGAGGCTGAATTCTCGAATTACGATGGGAAATTCAGACTTCCTCTTGTGTTGACCGTGGGAAGACCAATCTTCCATTCAAATTGTGAGGGAGAGATGGAGGTTGCTCTCGAGTCACTGTAGGGCAAAATAGACCTCATCTAGGCTTGTGTCTAGGACATAATGTTCCACTCCAGGGGCGACAGGGATCTCGGGGTTGCATTCCAAACTCACCCGGGGAGTCAGGCCTCGTCTCGAGGGAAGCAAAGGACTCCGCTCTCCTCTCGAGTCGCACCGGGTATTTCTTGGACCCAACTGAGTGGCCTAAAGGGAGTCAATCCTCCTGTGAAGTTTGGAGAGAGGACCAGGGATTGCTCTCCAGGTCAGGCAGGAAAAGAAGGCCCCCATCTCTCCTTGACGGGGGCATCTTGTGGTTTTTCTCGAACTGCGGCGCCACTGTGTGTTTTCTCACGAGGTACGATGGGGTACTCAGGGAGCCTCTTGTGTGGTACTAGGGAAGTCAGTTTTCCTGCTTGTGGCAAGGGGAGCGCGTCCTTGCTCTGGAGTCATGGTAGGGGAATCGGGCATCAAGAGACGTTGAAAAAGGACTCTCCAAGTCTTTCTCGGGTTACTTCAGGAAACTCTGGGTTCCCTCGACTTGTGCCAGTGACCTCAGGTAGCTTCTCAGGGAGCCTCTGAGAATTCAGGGATACTGTGGTGTTGGGAGGGGCCTCTCGGGACACCACTGAGTTTGGTTCAATGGAAGAGGGCCTCTTCTCTAGTTGAGGCAGGAACCTCAGGGTTCCTCTCCATTTCTGACTCCGATCGCAGGGTCCCTGAAGAGTTGGGCCAGGAGGGTAAGGCCTCGTCTTGTGTGAAGGAATGCAACTTCACTTGCCTCTCGAGTTGTTCACGGGGTGACAGTCCACATTTGGAGCTGTGAGTGGAATCGGCGGGTTTTTCCAGACGATGCATGGGGATGTCAGTGTCCCTTCGTGTTGTGCCTTCATCCACAGGGTTGCCTTCGAAGAGATGTCCGGGTGTCAGGTTCTTATCTAGAGTGGACCGGGAATTCGGGATCTTTCAGCATGTGGCACCAACCATGAGGCTACTTTTCGAATTTCCTCATGAGACCGGCCTCATCCAGAGGTTCGCGGGGAACGTCGGGAACCCCTTGCAGACAAAGCATGGGAGTCGACCCTCCTGTTGCGATCAGGAGGGGTGAAGGGGCTCACAGGAAGTGGTGCCGTGAACTTTGGTGTTTCCCTCGAGTGAGACCGGTATGTCAGGGAACTTTGGGGGTCGCATCAAGGGTGCCAAGTACCGTTTTGTACTTCAGGATGGAACGTGGGACTTCTCTTGATACGCTGTAGCGGCCAAGGGCCTCATCTTGCGATGACGGGGGAGCCACGTGGTTTTTCTCGAGTTGCGGTGGGATTCTCGAGTTACGACGGGGATTTCAGGCTTCCTCTTGTGTTGGGCCAGGGAAGTCCAATCATCCATTCGAGTTGCGAGGGAGAGCTGGGGGTTGCGCTCGAGTCACTGCAGGGCAAAGGAGACTTCATCTAGGCTTGTGTCCAGGACCTAATGTTCCTCTCCAAGGGCCACAGGGATCTCAGGTTTGCATTCCAGACTCACCCAGGGAGTCAGGCCTCGTGTCGAAGGGAAGCAAAGGACTCCGCTCTCCTTTCGAGTCGCGACGGGCACCTCTTGGAGCCCACTTTGTGGCCTAAAGGGAGTCAAGCCTCCTGTGAAGTTTGGAGAGAGGACTTGGGACTGCTCTCCAGGCCATGCAGGAAAAGATGGCCCTCATCTCGCGATGACGGAGGGGTCTTGTGGGTTTTCTCGAGCTGCGGCGCCAGTGTGGGGTTTCACACGAGGTACATCAGGGAGCTCAGGGAGCCTCTCATGTGGCGCCAGGGAAGTCAGGTCTCCATGTGCGTGGCGAGGGGGAGCGCGTTATTGCTCTCGAGCCATGGTAGGGGAATCTGACCTCAAGACGCATTGAAGAAGGACTCTCGAGGTCTTTCTTCGATTGTGGCAGGAAACCCTTATTTCCCTCGACGTTTGCCGGTGGCCTCAAGGAGCTTATCAGAATCCCTTGAGAAGTCAGGGATACTGTGGAGATGGGAGTGGCCTCTCGGGACTCCACTGGGTTTGTTTTAATGGAAGAGGGCCTCATCTCGGGTTGAGGCAGGAACCTCAGGTTTCCTCTCCATTTCTGACTCAGATCGAAGCGTGCCTGCAGAGTTGGGATTGGATACTCAGGCCTCGTCTTGTCTGAGGAAGGGAACTCCGCTTTCCTCTCTCATTGTTTAAGGGGTGACAGGCCAGTTGTGGAGCTGTATGTGGATCCTGCGGGGTTTTCCGGACGATGAACAGGGTTGCCAGTGCCCCCTCGTGTAGTGCCTTCATCCACAGGGTTGCCTTAGAAGAGGTGTCCGGGCATCGGGTTCTTATCAAGAGCAAGACCGAAAAATCGGGGTCTTTTGGCACGTGGCACCAACACGAGGCTACGTCTCGAATTTCTTCGTGAGACTGGCCTCATCCTGAGGTGCGCCATGAAGGTCGGGAACCCCTTCTAGACAAAGCAGGGGGATCGACCTTCCTGCCGTGATCAGGAGCGGAGAAGGGGCTCAAATGAAGTGGTGCCAGGAACTTCGGTGTTCCCTTGGAGTGAGACCGGTATATTGGGGAACTTTTGGGGTCGCATCAAGGGTGCCAAGTAGCATTTCGAACTTTATGACGAAACATGGGACTTCTCTTGAGACTCTGTAGCGGGCAAAGGCCTCATATTGCGATGAATGGGGAACCACGTGGTTTTTAAGAGTTGCGGCGGGATTCTCGAGTTACAACGGGAAATTCAGACTTCCTCTTGTGTTGGCCCAGTGAAGACCAATCTTCCATTCGAATTGCAAGGGAGAGATGGGTGTTGCTCTCGAGTCACTGTAGGGCAAAATAGACCTCATCTAGGCTTTTGTCCAGGACATAATGTTCCTCTCCAGGGACAACAGGGATCTCGGGGTTGCATTCCAGACTCACCCGAGGTAAGGCCTCATCTCGAGGGGAAACAAAGTACTCTGCTCTCCTCTCAAGTCGCGACAGGTATCTCTTGGAGCCCATTGAGTGGCCTAAAGGGAGTAAAGCCTCCTGTGAAGTTTGGAGAAAGGACCAGGGATTGCTCTCCAGGTCAGGCAGGAAAAGAAGTCCCCAATCTCGCGATGACGGTGGCGTCTCGTGGGTTTTCCCGAGCTGCGGCGCCAGTGTGGGGTTTCTCACGAGGTATGACGGGGAGCTCAGGGAGCCTCTCATGTGGTGCCAGGGAAGTCAGGTGTCCATGCGCATGGCGAGGGGGAGCGTGTCATTGCTCTCGAGTCATGGTAGGGGAATCCGGCCTCAAGACGCGTTGAAGACAGACTCTTGAGGTCTTTCTCGGGTTGCGGCAGGAGACCCTGTGTTCCCTCGACTTGTGCCGGTGACCTCAGGGAGTTGCTCAGGGTGCCTCTGAGAAGACACTGATACTGTGGTGTTGGGAGGGGCCTCTCGGGACTCCACTGCGTTTGGTGCAATGGAAGATTGCCGGGAGCCAGCGAGAGACATTCCACTCGTGACAAATGTCATGAGGAAAGAGTCTCGGCATATGCAAAGGCGGGATCGAGCCTCCGGGAGTTCCCCCGTATATTCTTGAGCATCTACCCCCAAAAACCAAAGTCTGCCTTTTTTATGACTTTGTTCTCTCACCTCTGACATTACTGGGGATGTCCCCTACCACCATCTCACTCTCTCTGTCAAAGAGCTAACTTACAGCTCCAACTAATAATGTTCCTGGGCAATTATTAGTGTTTAAATCCAAACCCCTCAGATGGTTTTCTAACTCGCCTGACAAGTTTACCCGGTCTCCTACAGCTATGCATACGATTGTGTACAGTCTCCCAGCCTCGAGACGCACGGGAAGTTTAAGATATTCAAATAGCTTAGAGCCTCTCAGAGAGTTAGACACTGTCAGAATAAAACTAGTAAAAGATTTCATTGATGAACCAATCCTTTTTGCCAAGTTTCCACATCCCCTGAATTGTATCCTTGAATGTGTGTTAATTAATATAGTTGGTATGTAGAAAAAATAAGTACTGGCCTTGATGTTAGTAACTTTAGACCCTTAAGGTAATAAATTATTTTCTTTGTTGTAAACCCATTACACATCCTCCCTATAGGAATGCAATTTTATCTTCGAAAGATTGCGCCAAACCTTAAACAATTACTCTTAGAGAAAATAACTCTTATGGTTGATAAGTCTTTGTCAAGAGTCATAAAATGTTAATAGGTCTTCTGGCCAGAAGATGATGTAAATCATCTAAACCATTTTAATACGATAAATCTGCAGAAAAGAAACCCTGGTTTTTGATAAGGATTAAAGACTGCTGACTTTGCATCCCCTATTATCCTCTATGTGTAACTTAGGGTATTAAAACCTGTGTTGAAAATAAAGTTACGGGCCTTGCTCGCCAACGCTTGGTCTCCCCATGTCATTATTCCCCTCAATTTTCAGATGAGTGTCCATCTGGAGCGCGGATATCCTCTGCGACCATTTATTTGCCTGGGCTTCGAAGACCTACTCGATAAGGTGTCTAAGGTGGGGCAACTTCCTCTATTCTAGAGGGCACTTGCAGCCTCCGTGGTCAGAGCTAACCTGGTGTCATGGGTTATATTGATTTTCCGCATAAACCAAGCTACTCAGCTGCTTTTCTCCACTGAATTTTCCTACTGAGCTATCCTCATTCTATTACTCTGTATATCTTTGATGAATAAATAAATATATAAATAGGTCGCCTACTCCATCTTCCCTTCAAATACCCTGGATCAGCTGGGGCTGGACCTCTGCAGGTGGCGCCCGAGACAGGCATTTCGAAGGTAAATCCCCAACCCCATTCCCCCAGTGTTCAGTTTTGGGGACAGATAGGATCCCACTTAGGGGGCTGCAGATCCCCCTGTAGAATAGACAGGGCGAGAGGAGTGGGAAGTGTTGAAGAGTTAGAGAGAAAAAACGGTTTCTAAAAAGGCTGACAAAAAGGGCCTAATCTTTAGATAGCTAAAAGCAAAATCTTTTACTATCCTTAATTTTCTGACATGGGCAACACTGAATCAAATGAAAGACAGCTCTTTATAGGAGTAATTTTACAGTTATTAAGTAAAAGAAGAATCAAGGTTAAAACATCTTCCATTCAATCATTTTTTACATTTGTACAAGACCACTGCCCTTGGTTTCTACAACAAGGCACTGTTAACCTAGATATCTTGAAAAAACTAGGAAAACAGCTAAGAGCTTATTGTGCTCAGCAAGGTTTGGAAAAAATCCCTACTTACACCTTTCCTCTGTGGAATATGACTAGAGATGTTTTAGATCCAGCTCATGAATTTGAAAAGGTACCTGTTAAAGTGGAAAGTAAAGTTGGAAAAGTACCTGTTAAACAAAAAAGCAAATCTGAAAAGGTACCTGTTATAAAGAAAAGTGAAAATGAAGAGGCTATATGTAGCTATCGACAGCTAAATGAATGGCTAGCCGCTATGACTGCCAATGAGCATGTAAAAGATAGGGATGAAAAGAAAGATCAGCTCTCCCCTCAATTTGAAAAAGGTTTAGAGGAAACAGCAGCTCGATGCCATTCTGATGAGGATTGTTTTTTTTTTTTTTTTTAGCTAAAGATGCTCCTAAAAGTTTAAGAAAACATCCCTAATCAGACCATCCGCTCCTAGGAGGTTGAGGGAAACATCCCCGATCAGACAGTTCGTAAGATTTAGTTACCAAACAGTTAAAGGATCTCCGGAACAGAAGAGGAAAACTTCGGGACGCTCCCATCCCCCTATGCCTCCTCCTCCATGTCGGGGTAAAGGGCCACCGCTAGGAGTTTCCCGGAGAAGGATTTTCTCTAGTCCCAAGGATGAACTCGATCCTCACCTTGAGGCTTCTTTTCTAGTCCCCTCTGCAGTTTAGCCAGGGTAAAGAGGTTACAAAATAAATAAAAATATTCTCTAAAATTAAAAAAAAATTAAAAATGGATTTCTCTGCATCTAAGAATAGACAAATATTTATTGACTGTGGAATATGATTAGAAATGTCCTGGACCTCCGTCACGAGGCTGTTAAATAGCCTATGGGGGAGGCTATAGAGGTGGATGGTGGTGAGTCTCCATTTACTGCACAGATCATATTTTCTGCCATTGAAAAAAAAAAAAAGGAGGGAGAAAGTGGTCTACCTCCCGAGGAAGGAGAGGGCTTACAGGACGCTGCGGCCGAGAGCCCTGGCGAGCTCCCTCCCCCTCTGCACAAACCTTTAAAAAACTTATCCACCACTTTCTGATTTAAGGAGACCACCACCGCCTTCGATTGTGCCTCCCAGGACCCAGGAGTTCCCCACTTTGCCCCCAAAGCCTCCCAAAGTGTTGCCTAAGACTGAGGAAGATAAAAAGTTTTTTAAACAAAGGAGCTTTTAGTACACAATATTCAGAGCGTGCTCCTTGGAGAAAACTCCCTCAGGGGGGTCTCACCCAGGCTAGGAGAAAAGCGAAAAGGCAAGGAGATTTAATAACAATATTAACCCCTGATGTGCCGCTTACTCCAATTCCAACCGGAGTGGCTGGCCCCCTATCTGAGGACATTGTAAGATGTGTCCTGGGGCGTAGCTCGCTTTCTTTTAAAAAATAATTAAATAAAAAAAAAAGAAAGAAAAGAAATTTCGCTGGTGCATGGTGTAGTAGATTCTGATGATATTGAGAAATTAAAGTCTTGATCTCACTGCCTATCAAAACTGTACAAATTAATAAAGGTCAAAGAGTAACACAGCTTTTACTTTTACCTTACTATCAGACAAGGAAAAACTTGACTTCTCAAGCTAAGAGCCACAAAACATTTGGATCTAGTGATCTAGCCTTTTGGGTGCAGGAAATTACAGTTCCAAGGCCTTTAAAAGATCTTTTAATTCAAGAGAATAAAACGCCAGGGCTATTAGACACAGGAACAGACGTCTCTTAGCATTGCTGGGAAAGACTGGCCCAGCTCCTGGCCAACACATAATACTGAAAATGAGTTGGTGGGATTAGAGAAAGTGGTATGTGGGGTGGAGATGCTGTACAGGTGGTACATTTAACAATACTTTATATATTGTTATAAATACATAATATAAATGTATTTGCCTAATTACAGTTTGCCTAATTAGGTATGGGTATAAATAAAATATAATAAAGGTATACCTAATTCTATTTATAGATCTATACTTAATTAATTTGTATATAAATTAATATGTATACTATATACACACACATATATATATATACTGTATAATTAAATATATATGGCAGTAATATAATGTGTGTGTGGCTGATATTAATTGGTATGGATTGATGTGCTGTGATGATAAATGTTCTATATACTGTATAATTATAAATGTGTGACATGTATTATTACAGTATATTGGTTTGTGTTGGTTGGTATTAGCTGTGTATGTGTTGTATTGTTGTAATATATATTAATTAATATATTAATTATAAAGATTAATTCAAGTATATTGATTTATATATATTATATGTCAATAACTTTATACTTGTTGCCATATATAAATACATATATAAATGCATTTTGCATTTAGGTATATCTGTATACCTGTATACCAAAATGAGATAAGGAGGTTATACATTTATTACTTAAATTTATACAGAGACCTAAACTAAACATTAGACCTAAATTAACATATCCATAGGGAAACAGCTAGACAAATAGTGAAGTTATGTTCCAATTGTAATTAATCACTTAAACGTAAACACACAGGGGCAGACTACAATGATGAGACACTAGATGCCTGAATTACAGGCTATGACTCGGCCCCTGGTCAAGTAAAAAGGCCTCCTTACGGGAGAGTGAAAAAGGCCAGATGTGTTGCTAACTTGTGGGAGAGGGTATGCTTGTATATTTCTACAGAATGCAGATTCTCCGGTTTGGATCTCAGACAAATTCGTCATGTCACATTCCCCAAAGACCAGGTTTGCGGCGCGCGCACTCGCTCGCTCCCCCTCCCCCAGCCAGCTCTCGCCTCCGTGCCACCAGCAGTGCCTCGCACCCACCTCGCTGCACCCCGTGACCTAGAGCAAAGAAGTCTGTGCAGCGAGTGAGGGCCAGAGAGGAAAGCGCACCCGCGGAGTGCTGTCCAGACCAGCGTGGCCCCACCGGCGAGAGGGGACCGCCCTGAGCCCAAGCGGTGGCGGCTAGCCCTAAACCACGAACCCTGCCCCTCCGCCCACCATAGGCGCCTTGGCCCACAGCCTGCCGCTCGCGTTCTGCCTCCTGATGCTGGGGACACTGCTCCCCCGGGCTGACACCTACAGCTGCTCCCTGGTTCATCTTGTTTAAACCCTCAATATAATGTTTGCTCCTTTGTAATGCTACAACATCCACCTTATCTTATGATGTAACCACTTATTGAATTATGGTCTTGCTGTATTACAACAACTACAGGATTTAATGCAAACACGACGGTTTGTGGGCTTACTTATCTTGGGAACAGCAGCTTTGATAAGTGCAATCACTTCTGTTACTGTGGCAGAAATATCATTGACTCAACAAGTACATACTGCTCAATATGTTGGTTCTATGTCCAAAAATGTTTCTTTAACATTGGCAACACAGGAAGCTATAGAGAGAAAATTA
Source organism: Bubalus kerabau (assembly GCF_029407905.1). Lineage (NCBI taxonomy): Eukaryota > Metazoa > Chordata > Mammalia > Artiodactyla > Bovidae > Bubalus > Bubalus kerabau. The sequence continues at coordinate 107,037 of NC_073644.1, read as the reverse complement.
GAAATGAGGGTAGACGCCCTAGAGGAAGCAGTAATACATATTGGGACTGAATTGCAGGCTTTAAAGGTGAAAATGGCATTGTCTTGTCATGCTGACTGTCGGTGGATATGTGGAACACCCCTGAAAGTAAATGAGACAGATTTTGAATGGGAAAAGATTAAAAACCATATTTCAGGTATCTGGAACAGCTCTGACATTGGTTGAGACGTAGGGAAACTTCACTATCAAATAGCAACCATGGAGCACTCCCGATTAGATTTTACTGCTGCTGGAACAGCAAATGATTTCTTCCATACTTTCCCTAACTACATCTCAGGAAAGAATATTCTGTCTAATGTCTTTAGCTATGCTGCGGTGGCTGCTTTAATTCTGCTTCTCATAATCATTCTTCCTTGTATTGTCAGGATTCTTCGGCAGAGTATTCAGAGGCTCGCGACTGAGCTACATCTGGCTGTTTTAAGAAATAAAAAACGGGGAGATGCCGGGAGCCGGCGAGAGACATTCCACTCGTGACAAAGGTCATGAGGAAGGAGGCTGGGCATACACAAAGGCGGGATCGAGCCTCGGGAGTCCTCCCGGATATTCTTGAGCATCTACCCCCCAAAACCAGTGTCTGCCTACTTTATTGCTTTGTGCTCTCACCTCTGACTTTACTGGGGGCTGTCCCCCACCACCATCTCATTCTTTCTGTCAAAGAGCTAACTTACAGCTCCAATTAATAAAGTTCCTGGGCAATTAGGAGTGTTTAAATCCAAACACGTCAGATGGCTCTCTAACTCGCCTGACAAGTTTACCCGGACTCCTACAGCAATGCATACAATTGTTTACAGTCTCCAAGCCTCGAGAGGCACGGGAAGTTTAAGATATTCAAATAGCTTAGAGCCTCTCAGAGAGTTAGAAACTGTCAGAATAAAACTAGTAAAAGATTTCATTGATGAACCAATGCTTGTTGCCAAGTTTCCACATCCCCTGAATTGTATAATTGAATATGTATTAATTAATATAGTTGGTATGTAGAAGAAATAAGTAGTGGCCTTGGTGTTACTAACTTTAGACCCTTAAGGTAATAAATTCTTTCCTTTGTTGTAAACCCATTACATATCTGCCCTATAGGAATGCAATTTTATCTTCGAAAGATGGGGCCAAACCTTAAAATAATTACTCTTAGAGAAAATAAGTCTTATGGTTGATAAGTCTTTGTCAAGAGTCATAAAATGTTAATAGGTCTTCTGGCTAGAAGATGATGTAAATCACCTAAACCATTTGTATATGATACATTTGCAGGAAAGAAACCCTGGTTTTTGATAAGGATCAAAGGCTGCTGACTTTGCATCCCCATTATCCTCTATGTGTAACTTAGGGTATAAAAACCCCTGTTGAAACTAAAGCTACGGGCCTTGATTGCCAACGCTTAGTCTCCTAATGTCATTCTTCCCCTCAATTTTCAGATGAGTGTCTATCTGGAGCGTGGATATCCTCTGCGACCATTTATTTGCCTGGGCTTCGAAGACCACTTGAGAAGGTGTCTAAGGTGGGGCACTTTTCGCTATTCGAGAGGGAGCCTGTGGCCTCCGTGGTCAGAGCTAACCTGGTGTCATGGGTTATACTGATTTTCCGCATAAACCAAGCTACTCAGCTTCTTTTCTCCACTAAATTTTCCTACTGAGCTATCCTCATTCTATTACTCTTTATATCTTTGATAAATAAATCAATAGGTCGCCTACTCTGTCTCCCCTTCGAAAACCCTGGACCAGCCGAGGCTGGACCTTGTCAGAAGAGGGCCTCATCTCGATTTGAAGCAGGAACCTCAGGGTTGCTCTCCATTTCTGACTCTGAACACAGAGTCCCTACAGAGTTAGGACAGGAGAGTCAGGCCTCGTCTTGTGTGGAGGAATGGAACTCCACTGGACTCTCGAGTTGTTCACCAGATAACAGGCCACTTGTCGAGCTGTGTGTGGAACCTGCGGTTTTATCCGGATGATGCATGGGGGTGTCAGTTCCCCTTTGTTTTTTGCCTTCATACACAGGGTTGCCTTCGAAGAGGTATCCAGCCTTCAGGTTCTTATCAAGAGCAGACCAGGAAATCAGGGTCTTTCGGCATGTGGCACCACCCACAAGCCTACGTCTCGAATTTCTTCTTGAGACGGACCTCAACCTGAGGTGCACCAGGAAGGTCGGTAACCCTTTCAGACAAAGCAAGTGAATCGACCCTCTTGTCCCAATCAGGAGGGGAGAAGGGGCTCAGATGAAGTGGTGCCGGGAACCTCGATGTTCCCCTCGAGTAAAACTGGGATGTCGGGGAACTTTTGGAGTCACATCAAAGGTTCTAAGTACCGTTTCAAACTTCAAGACGGAACGTGAGACTTCTCTTGAGACGCTGTAGCTGGCAAGGGCCTCATCTTGTGGTGACGGGTTAACCACGTCGTTTTTCTCGAGTTGTGGCGGGATTCTCGAGTTAGGTCAGGAAATTCAGGCTTTCTCTTGTGTTGGCCCAGGGAAGTCCAGTCTTCCATTCGAGTTGCGAGGGAGAGCTAGGGATTGTGCTTGAGTTACTGCAGGGCAAAAGAGACCTTATCTAGGCTTGTGTCCAGGACATAATGTTCGTCTCCAGGGGGGACAGGGATCTCGGGGTTGCTTTCCTGATGCACCCGGGGAGTCAGTCCTTGTCTCGAGGGGAAGCGAAGGACTCCGCTCTCCTCTCGAGTTGCGACGGGTATCTCTTGGAGCCCACTGAGTGGCCTAAAGGGAGTCAAGCCTCCTGTGGAGTTTGGAGAGAGGACTCAGGATTGCTCTCCAGGCCATGCAGGAAAAGAAGGCCATCATCTCGCGATGAAGGGGGCGTCTTGTGGGTTTTCTCGAGCTGCAGCGCCAGTGTGGGGTTTCTCATGAGGTACTACGGGGAGCTCAGGGAGCCTCTCATGTGGCGCTTGGGAAGTCAGGTCTCCATGCGCATTGCGAGGGGGAGCGCGTCATTGCTCTAGAGTCATGGAAGGTGTATTGGGCCTCAAGAACCGTTAAAGAAGGACTTTCAAGGTGTTTCTTGGGTCACGGCAGTAAACCCTGGGTTCCCTCGACTAGTGCCGGTGGCCTCAGGGAGCTTCTCAGTGTGCCTCTGAGAAGTCAGGGATACCCTGGAGTTGGGAGGGCCCTCTCGGGACTCCACTGGGTTTGGTGCAATAGAAGAGGGCCTCATCTCGAGTGGAGGCAGGAACCTCAAGGTTCATCTCCATTTCTGACTCTGATCGCAGGGTCCCTGCAGAGTTAGGACAGGAGAGTCATGCCTCGTCTTGTAAGGAGGAATGGAACTCCGCTTGCCTCTCGAGTTATTCATGGGGTGACAGGCAACTTGTCGAACTGTGTTTGGAATCTGCGGGTTTTTCCGGACGATGCACGAGGGTGTCAGTGCCCCTTCGTGTTGTGCCTTCTTCCACAGGGTTGCCTTTGAAGAGGTGTCCGGGCATCGGGTTCTTATCAAGAGCGGACCGGGGAATCGGGGTCTTTCAGCATGTGTTACCACCCATGAAGCTACGTCTCAAATATTCTCGTTAAACCAGCCTCATCCTGAGGTGCGCCGGGAAGGTTGGGAACCCCTTCCAGACAAAACACGGGAGTCGACCCTCCAGTCGCAATCAGGAGGGGAGAAGTGGCTCAGATGAAGTCATACCGGGAACCTCGGTGTTCCCCTCGAGAGAGACCAGGGTGTTGGGGAACTTTTGGAATCGCATCAAGGGTGCCAAGTTTTCACACTTGAAGTGTGAAAACACTTCAAGAAGAAACCTGGGACTTCTCTTTAGACGCTGTAGCGGGCAAGGGCCTCATCTTGCGATGACGGGGTAACCATGTGGTTTTTCTCGAGTTTCGGCGGGATTCTCGAGTTATGATGGGGAATTCAGGCTTCCTCTTGTGTTGGCCCAGGGAAGTCCAATCTTCCATTAGAGTTGCGAGAGAGAGCTAGGGATTTCTCTCGAGTCACTTCAGGGCAAAAGAGACCTCATCTAAGCTTGTGTCCGGGACCTAATGTTCCTCTCCAGGGGCGACAGAGATCTCGGGGTTGCATTTTAGACGCACCCGAGGAGTCAGGCCTTATCTCGAGAGGAAGGAAAGGACTCTGCTCTGCTCTCGAGTCCCGACGGGTATTTCTTGGAGACCACTGAGTGGCCTAAAGGGAGTCAAGCCTCCTGTGGATTTTTTTTTAATTTTATTTTATTTTTAAACTTTACATAATTGTATTAGTTTTTCCAAATATCAAAATGAATCCGCCTCAGGTATACATGTGCTCCCCATCCTGAACCCTCCTCCCTCCTCCCCCCCATAGCATCCCTCTGGGTTGTCCCAGAGCACTAGCCCCAAGCATCCAGTGTCATGCATCAAACCTGGACTGGCAACTCTTTTCATACATGATATTTTACATATTTCAATGCCATTCTCCCAAATCTTCCCACCTTCTCCCTCTCCCACAGAGTCCATAAGACTCTTCTATACATCAGTGTCTCTTTTGCTGTCTCGTACTCAGGGTTATTGTTACCGTCTTTCAAAGTTCCATATATATGCGTTAGTATACTGTATTGGTGCTTTTCTTTCTGGCTTACTTCACTCTGTATAATAGGCTGCAGTTTCATCCACCTCATTAGAACTGATTCATTCTATTCTTTTTAATGGCGGAGTAATACTCCATTGTGTATATGTACCACAGCTTTCTTATCCATTCATCTGCTGATGGACATCTAGGTTGCTTCCATGTCCTGGCTATTAGAAACAGTGCTGCGATGAACATTGGGGTACACGTGTCTCTTTCCCTTCTGGTTTCCTCAGTGTGTATGCCCAGCAGTGGGATTGCTGGATCATAAGGCAGTTCTATTTCCAGTTGTTTAAGGAATCTCCACACTGTTCTCCATAGTGGCTGTACTAGTTTGCATTCCCACCAACAGTGTAAGAGGGTTCCCTTTTCTCCACACCCTCTCCAGCATTTATTATTTGTAGACTTTTGGATTGCAGCCATTCTGACTGGCGTGAAATGGTACCTCATAGTGGTTTTGATTTGCATTTCTATGATAATGAGTGATTTTGAGCATCTTTTCATGTGTTTGTTAGCCATCTGTATGTCTTCTTTGGAGAAATGTCTATTTAGTTCTTTGGCCCATTTTTTGATTGGGTCATTTATTTTTCTGGAGTTGAGCTGTAGGTGTTGCTTGTATATTTTTGAGATTAGTTGTTTGTCAGTTGCTTCATTTCCTATTATTTTCTCCCATTCCGAAGGCTGTCTTTTCACCTTGCTAATAGTTTGCTTTGATGTGCAGAAGCTTTTAAGGTTAATTAGGCCCCATTTGTTTATTTTTGTTTTTATTTCCAATATTCTGGGAGGTGGGTCATAGAGGATCCTGCTGTGATATATTTCAGAGAGTGTTTTGCCTATGTTCTCCTCTAGGAGTTTTATAGTTTCTGGTCTTACGTTTAGATCTTTAATCCATTTTGAGTTTATTTTTGTGTATTGTGTTAGAAAGTGTTCTAGTTTCATTCTTTTACAAGTGGTTGACCAGATTTCCCAGCACCACTTGTTAAAGAGATTGTCTTTAATCCATTGTATATTTTTGCCTCCTTTGTCAAAGATAAGGTGTCCATATGTGTGTGGATTTATCTCTGGGCTTTCTATTTTGTTCCACTAATCTATATTTCTGTCTTTGTGCCAGTACCATACTGTCTTGATAACTGTGGCTTTGTAGCGGAGCCTGAAATCAGGTAGGTTGATTCCTCCAGTTCCATTCTTCTTTCTCAAGATCGCTTTGGCTATTCGAGGTTTTTTGTATTTCCATACAAATTGTGAAATTATTTGTTCTAGCTCTGTGAAGAATACTGTTGGTAGCTTGATAGGGATTGCGTTGAATCTATAAATTGCCTTGGGTAGTATACTCATTTTCACTATATTGATTCTTCCAGTCCATGAACATGGTATATTTCTCCACCTATTAGTGTCCTCTTTGATTTCTTTCACCAGTGTTTTATAGTTTTCTATATATAGGTCTTTAGTTTCTTTAGGTAGGTATATTCCTAAGTATTTTATTCTTTCCGTTGCAATGGTGAATGAAATTGTTTCCTTAATTTCTCTTTCTGTTTTCTCATTATTAGTGTATAGGAATTCAAGGGATTTCTGTGTGTTGATTTTATATCCTGCAACTTTACTATAGTCATTGGCTAGTTCTAGTAATTTTCTGGTGGAGTCTTTAGGGTTTTCTATGTAGAGGATCATGTCATCTGCAAACAGTGAGAGTTTTACTTCTTCTTTTCCAATTTGGATTCCTTTTGTTTCTTTTTCTGCTCTGATTGCTGTGGCCAAAACTTCCAAAGCTATGTTGAATAGTAATGGTGAAAGTGGGCACCCTTGTCTTGTTCCTGACTTTAGAGGAAATGCTTTCAATTTTTCACCATTGAGGATAATGTTTGCTGTGGGTTTGTCATCTATAGCTTTTATTATGTTGAGGTATATTCCTTCTATTCCTGCTTTCTGGAGATTTTTTATCATAAATGGATGTTGAATTTTGTCAAAGGCTTTCTCTGCATCTATTGAGAAAATCATATGGTTTTTATTTTTCAATTTGTTAAGGTGGTGTATTACATTGATTGATTTGCGGATATTGAAGAATCCTTGCATCCCTGGGATAAAGCCCACTTGGTCATGGTGTATGATCTTTTTAATGTGTTGTTGGATTCTGATTGCTAGAATTTTGTTAAGGATTTTTGCATCTATGTCATCAGTGATATTGGCCTGTAGTTTTCTTTTTTTGTGGGATCTTTGTCAGGTTTTGGTATTAGGCTGATGGTGGCCTCATAGAATGAGTTTGGAAGTTTACCTTCCTCTGCAATTTTCTGGAAAAGTTTGAGCAGGATAGGCGTTAGCTCTTCTCTAAATTTTTGGTAGAATTCAGCTGTGAAGCCGTCTGGACCTGGGCTTTTGTTGGCTGGAAGATTTTTGGTTACAGTTTCCATTTCCGTGCTTGTGATGGGTCTGTTAAGATTTTCTATTTCTTCCCTGGTCCAGTTTTGGAAAGTTGTACTTTTCTAAGAATTTGTCCATTTCTTCCACGTTGTCCATTTTATTGGCATATAATTGTTGATAGTAGTCTCTTATGATCCTTTGTATTTCTGTGTTTTCTGTTGTGATCTCTCCATTTTCATTTCTAATTTTATTGATTTGATTTTTCTCCCTTTGTTTCTTGATGAGTCTGGCTAATGGTTTGTCAATTTTATTTATCGTTTCAAAGAACCAGCTTTTGGTTTTGTTGATTTTTGCTATGGTCTCTTTTGTTTCTTTTGCATTTATTTCTGCTCTAATTTTTAAGATTTCTTTCCTTCTACTAACCCTGGGGTTCTTCATTTCTTCCTTTTCTAGTTGCTTTAGGTGTAGAGTTAGTTTATTTATTTGACTTTTTTCTTGTTTCTTGAGGTGTGCCTGTATTGCTATGAACTTTCCCCTTAGGACTGCTTTTACCGTGTCCCACAAGTTTTGGGTTGTTCTGTTTTCATTTTCATCCATTTCTATGCAAATTTTGATTTCTTTTTTGATTTCTTCTGTGATTTGTTGGTTATTCAGCAGCGTGTTGTTCAGCCTCCATATGTTGGAATTTTTAATAGTTTTTCTCCTGTAATTGAGATCTAATCTTACTGCATTGTGGTCAGAAAAGATGCTTGGAATGATTTCTATTTTTTCGAATTTACCAATGCTAGCTTTATGGCCCAGGATGTGATCTATCCTGGAGAAGGTTCCATGTGCACTTTAGAAAAAGTTGGAATTCATTGTTTTGGGATGAATTGTCCTATAGATATCAATTAGGTCTAACTGGTCTATTGTATCATTTAAAGTTTGTGTTTCCTTGTTAAATTTCTGTTTAGTTGATCTATCCATAGGTGTGAGTGGGGTATTAAAATCTCCAACTATTATTGTGTTAGTGTTAATTTCTCCTTTCATACTTGTTAGCATTTGTCTTACATACTGTGGTGCTCCCACGTTGGGTGCATATATATTTATAATTGTTATATCGTCTTCTTGGATTGATCCTTTGATCATTATGTAGTGACCTTCTTTGTCTCTTTTCACAGCCTTTGTTTTAAAGTCTATTTTATCTGATATGAGTATCGCTACTCCTGCTTTCTTTTGGTCCCTATTTGCATGGAAAATCTTTTTCCAGCCCTTCACTTTCAGTCTGTATGTATCCCCTGTTTTGAGGTGGGTCTCTTGTAGACAACATATGTAGGGGTCTTTTTTTTGTATCCATTCAGCCAGTCTTTGTCTTTTGGTTGGAGCATTCAACCCATTTACGTTTAAGGTAATTACTGATAAGTATGATCCCATTGCCATTTACTTTATTGTTTGGGGTTTGAATTTATACACCGTTTTTGTGTTTCCTGTTTAGTATTTGTTGGAGAGCTGGTTTGGTGGTGCAGAATTCTCTCAGCTTTTGCTTGTCTGAAAAGCTTTTGATTTCTCATTCATACTTGAATGAGATCCTTGCTGGGTACAATAATCTGGGCTGTAGGTTATTTTCTTTCATCATTTTAAGTATGTCTTGCCATTCCCTCCTTGCTTGAAGAGTTTCTATTGAAAGATCAGCTGTTATCCTTATGGCAATTCCCTTGTGTGTTATTTGTTGTTTTTCCCTTGCTGCTTTTCATATTTGTTCTTTGTGTTTGATTTTTGTTAATGTGATTAATATGTGTCTTGGGGGGTTTCGCCTTGGCTTTATCCTGTTTGGGACTCTCTGGGTTTCTTGGACTTGAGTGAGTATTTCCTTCCCCATTTTAGGGAAGTTTTCAACTATTATCTCCTCAAGTATTTTCTCACGGTCTTTCTTTTTGTCTTCTTCTTCTGGGACCCCTATGATTCGAATGTTGTAGCGTTTAATATTGTCCTGGAGGTCTCTGAGATTGTGCTCATTTCTTTTAATTCGTTTTTCATGTATCCTCTCTGATTCATTTATTTCTACCATTCTATCTTCGAATTCACTAATCCTGTCTTCTGCCTCTGTTATTCTACTATTTGTTGCCTCCAGAGTGTTTTTAGTTTCATTTATTGCATTATTCATTATATATTGACTCTTTTTTTATTTCTTCTAGGTCCTTGTTAAACCTTTCTTGCATCTTCTCAATCCTTGTCTCCAGGCTATTTATCTGTGATTCCATTTTAATTTCAAGATTTTAGATCCATTTCACTATCCTTACTCGGAATTCTTTATCAGGTAGATTCCCTATCTCTTCCTCTTTTGTTTGGTTTGGTGGGCATTTATCCTGTTCCTTTATCTGCTGGGTATTCCTCTGTCTCATCTTGTTTAAATTGCTGAGTTTGGGGTGTCCTTTCTGTATTCTGGCAGTTTGTGGAGTTCTTTACTCTGGCATTTCCTCGTTGTGTGTGGGTTTGTACAGGTGTCTTGTCAAGGTTTCCTGGTTAGGGAAGCTTGTGTCCATGTTCTGGTGGGTGGAGCTGTATTTCTTCTCTCTGGAGTGCAATGAAGTGTCCAGTAATGAGTTATGAGATGTTTGTGGCTTTGGGGTGACTTTGGGCAGCCTGTATCTTGAAGCTCAGGGCTGCGTTCCTTTGTTGCTGGAGAATTTGCTTGGTATGTCTTGCCCTGGAACTTGTTGGCCCTTGTGTGGTGCTTGATTTCAGTGTCGGTATGGAGGCATTTGATGAGCTCCTGTCAATTAATGTTCCTTGGAGTCAGGAGTTCCCTGGAGGCAGGGTTTGGACTTAAGCCTCCTGCTTCCAGTTATCTGTCTTACTTTTACAGTAGTTTCAAAACTTCTCCTTCTATACAGCACCATTGATAAAACATCTACGTTAAAGAAGAAAAGTTTCTCTACTGTGAGGGTCACTCAGAAAGGTTCACAGCGTTACATGGAGAAGAGAAGAGGGAGGAGGGAGTTAGAGGTGACCCAAATGAGATGAGGTGGAATCAATAGTGGAGAGAGTGGGCTGGCCAGTAGTCACTTCCTTATGTGCACTCCACAACTGGACCGCTCAGAGATGTTCACAGAGTTATACAGAGACAAGAAGAAGGAGGAAGGAGACAGAGGTGGCCAGAAGGATAAAAGGGGGGAATGAAAAGGAGGGAGACAGATCCAGCCAGTAATCAGTTCCCTAAGTGTTCTCCACCGTCTGGAATACACAGAAATTCACAGAGTTGGGTAGAGTAGAGAGGGGTTAGGGAGGAGACACAGGCGATCTGGTGGAGAAAAAGGAGAGTCCAAAGGGAGAGAGAGCAGTCAAGCCAGTAATCTCGCTCCCTAGTGAAAAATGGGTACTGAAGATTGGGTTCTTAAAGGTACAAAATTGGTAACAAATACATAAAAGCAAAAATTAAAAATCTAGAGTAGAGTTTGGAATTTCAAAAATACGATGTTAAAGAAAAGAAGAAGGAAAAGAAAGAGAGAAAAAACGAACAAAGAAAAACAAACATGGTCGCAAAAATTATCAAGAAAATACAGGTACAAAATTGATAACTAATACCAAAAAGCAAAAATTAAAAATCTAGAGTAGAGTTTGGAATTTCAAAAATACAATGTTAAAAAAAAGGAAGAAGAAAACTAAAGAGAAAACAAACAAACAAAAGCAAGCAATGTCGCAAAAATTATAAAGAAACTACAGGTACAAAATTGATATCAAATATCAAAAAGCATAAATTAAAAATCTAGAGTACAGTTTGGAATTTCAAAAATACAATGTTAAAGAAAAGAAGAAAAAAAAACAAAACAAAAAAACAAGGTCAAAAAATTATTATATATATATATATATAAATATATATATATGAAGTTTGCTGAAGAAGAAAAAAATAGGGTCTTTTTTTTGCAAAGTAATAGGTTATAAAAGTGAAAATTAAATGAACAATAGAGGACTTAAAATTAAAAAAATTAAAAAAAAGAAAGAATGATCATAAAAATATATCTAGGACTTTCTCTGGTTTTGTTGTGAGTATCGTGGGTTCGGTTCATTTTTGGCTAGTTCCTTGGTCAGACTTATATTTCTCAAGATCTATAGGCGCCTTCCTATGTAGTCCTAATAACCACAGGGTTTTAATCTATTGCCTGTAGCTTCCAAGGCGTTTCCCTCTGTTATAGCTTCTTTTGTTTGCTGGTCTCTTCAGTGTCTGGTTTACGCCCTGACACAAAGGGGACGGTGGAGGACACTTTTTTTTTTTAGGCTCACTTGTTCAGTTGCGCTGTGGGGAGGGAGGGAGGGAGTGATGCTGCAAACAAATAACACTGGCGTGCGTTCGCAGTGCCTCAGCCACACTGGGTCTGCCCCCGCTCACGGCGCGTGTAGCCTTCCTGCCCACACTGCTCGGGCTCTAGGTTGTTCCACCGGGAACAATCCGAGGCTGGCCCTGGGCTTCATGCACCTCCCAGGTCCAAGCCGCTCAGGTTCAGGCACTCGGGTAGTCCTCAGAGGCACAGACTCAGTTCGGCCTGCGTTTTGTGCTCTTCCCAGGTCCGAGCAGCTCAGGTGATGAGGTGTTTGGCGAGCGCCAATGTTGTGACTTATCGCCTCCCCACCACTCGGTTATCTGGGTGTAAAACAGGCGCACTTTCTCAGGCAGATGTTGACCGTCCAGATCCCCAAGAAGTTTTAGTTAGCAAAGAAGCCTGCTTACAGTTTTATAGATAATGTCTCTCTGGGGCTGCAATTGCCCCCTTCCGGCTCTGGCTGCCTGTCACCGGAGGGGGAAGGTCTGCAGCCGGCTATCTCTGTTCAGTCCTTTGTTCCGTGCGTGGGCCTGGCGGTGTCTTAGGTTAGGGCTGGCTTTTTGCGTGGTAGATATCCCAGAGTCTGGTTTGCTAGCCCAAGTTATTTCGTTCAGATAGCGCTCATGGTATTCAGGCCAGATTCTTACTCTAAGCGATGCAGCCCGCGCCGCGCCTCCCTGCCCAGCCCCTGCTTGCTAATGGTGTGAGCAGGCGTCTGCACTGCTTCGCGGCTGGGGGAGTTACCGTAGGGCTTGCAATCTGCGAGTTTTAATTGTTTATTTATTTTTATCCCCCTTATGTTGCCCTTTGTGCTTCCAAAGCTTGGCAAAGATTTGGCAGTGAAAAGCTTTCCTGGTGTTTGGAAACTTTTCTCTTTTTAAGACTATCTTCCCGGGACGGAAATCCCTCCCTCCCTCTTTTGTCTCTTTTTTTGTCTTTTATACTTTTTCCTACCTACTTTCCAAGAGTTGGGTTGCTTTTCTGGGTGCCTGATGTCCTCTGGCAGCATTCATAAGTTGTATTGTGGAATTTACTCGACGTTTAAATGCTCTTTTGATGAAATTGTTTGGGGAGGAAAAGAGTTCTCCCCGTCCTACTCCTCAGCAATCTTGGCTCCTCTCTTGTGGAGTTTGGAGAGAGCACGCGGGATTGCTCTCCAGGCCATGCAGGAAAAGAAGGCCCTCATCTCGCGATGTCGGGGGAGTCTCGTGGTTTTTCTGGCGCTGCGGTGCCAGTGTGGGGTTTCTCACAAGGTACGACCGGAAGCTCAGGGAGCCTCTCGTGTGGTGTCAGGGAAGTCAAGTCTCCATACGAGTGGCGAGGGGGCGCACGTCATTGCTCTCGGTTCATGGTAGAGGAATCAGGGCTCAACACAATGAAAAAGGACGCTCGAGGTCTTTCTCGGGTTGCGGCAGGAAACCCTGGGTTCCCTCGACTTGTGCCTGTGACCTCAGGTAGCTTCTCAGGGTGCCTCTGAGAAGTCAGGGATACTATGGAGCTGGGAGAGGCCTCTCGGGACTCCACTGGGTTTGCTGCAATGGAAGAGGGCCTAATCTTGAGATCAGGAAGGAACCTCAGGGTTCCTCTCCATTTCGGACTCAGATCGCAGGGTCCTTGCAGAGTTGGGACAGGAGAGTCAGGCCTCGTCTTGTGTGGAGGAATGGAACTCCGCTTGCCTCTCAAGTTGTTCAAGGAGTGACAGGCCACTTGTCGAGCTGTGTGTGGAACCTGCGGTTTTTTTCAGACAATGCACGGCGGTGTCAGTGCCCCTTCGTGATGTGCTTTCATCCACAGGGTTGCCTTCGAAGTAGTGTGTGGGCATCAGGTTCTTATCAAGAGCGGACCAGGAAATCGGGGTCTTTTGGAATGTGGCACCACACACGAGGCTACGTCTCGAATTTCCTCATGAGACGGGCCTCATGCTGAGGTGCCCCTGGAAGGTGGGGAAAGCCTTCCAGACAAAGCAGGTTAATCGACCCTCCTGTCGCGATCAGGAGGGGAGAAGGGGCTCAGATGAAGTGGTGCCGGGAACCTCGGTGTTCCCCTTGAGTGAGACTGGTATGTCAGGGAACTTTTGGGGTCTCATGAAGCTTGCCAAATACTGTTTCAAACTTCAAGACGAAACGTGGGACTTCTCTTGAGACGCTGTGGCGGGCAAGGGCCTCATCTTGTGATGAAGGGGAAACCACGTGGTTTTTTTCGAGTTGCGATGGGATTGTTGATTTACGACGGGGAATTCAGGCTTCCTCTTCTGTTGGCCCAGGGAAGTCCATTCTTCCATTCGAGTTGCCAGAGAGAGCTGGGTGGGAATTGCTCTCGAGTCACGGCAGGTCAAAATAGACCTCATCTAGGCTTGTGTCCAGGACCTAATGTTCCTCTCCAGGGGCGATAGGGATCACGGGGACGCATTCCAGACTCACCCAGTGAGTCAGGCCTCGGCTCGAGGGGAAGCAAAGGATTCTGATATCCTCCTGGGTCACGATAGGTATCTCTTGGAGCCCACTGAGTGGCCTCCAGGGAGTCAAGCCTCCTGTGGAGTTGGAGAGAGGACTCGGGATTGCTCTCCAGGCCATACAGGAAGAGAAGGCCCTCAGCTCGCAATGACGGGGGCGTCTTGTGGGTTTTCTCGAGTTGGGGCGCAAGTATGAATTTTCTCACGAGGTACAACGGGGATCTCAGGGAGCCTCTCATGTGGCGCCAGGAAAGTCAGGTGTCTATGCGTGTGATGAGGGGGAGCCCATAAATGCTCTCGAGTCATGGTAGGGAAATCGGGACTCAAGACGCGTTGAAGAAGGAGTCTCAAGGTCTTTCTCAGGTTGTGGCAGGAAACCCTGGGTTCCCTCGACTTGTACCGGTGACCTAGGGAGCTTCTCAGGGTGCCTCTGAGAAGTCAGGCATACTGTGGACTTGGGAGGGGCTCTCGGAACTCCACTGGGTTTGGTGCAATGGCAAAGGTTCTCATCTCGAGTTGAGGCAGGAACCTAAGGGTTCCTCTCCATTTAAAACTCCGACCACAGGGTCCCTGAAGAATTGGGACAGGAGAGTCAGGCCTCGTCTTGTGTGGACGAATGGAACTCCACTTGCCTCTCGAGTTGTTCACAGGATAACAGACCATTTGTTGAGCTGTGAGTGGAACCTTCGGTTTTTTCCGTAAGATGCATGAGGGGGTCAGTGCCCCTTCGTGTTGTGCCTTCATCCACAGGGTTGCCTTCAAAGAGGTGTCTGGACATCGGGTTCTTATCAATAGCGGAGCAGGAAATCGGGGTCTTTCAGAACGTGGCACCATCCATGAGGCTACGTCTCGAATTTCTTCGTTAGACTGGTGTCATCCTGAGGTGCGCCATGAAGATCGGGAACCCCTTCCAGACAAAGCAGGGGAATCGACCATCTTGTCGCGATCAGGAGGAGTGAAAGGGCTCAGTTGAAGTCGTGCCGGGAACCTCGGTGTTCCCCTCGAGTGGAACCGGTGTGTCGGGAAACTTTTGGGGTCGCTTCAAGGGTGCCAAGTACCGTTTTGCACTTCAATACGGACTTGGGGCTTCACTTGACACGCTGTAGAGGGCAAGGGCCTCATCTTGGGATGACGGGGGAATCACGTGGTTTTTCTCAAGGTGCGGCGGGATTCTCGAGTTACGACAGGGAATTCAGGCTTCCTCTTGTGTTGGCCCAGGGAAGTCCAATCTTCCATTCGAGTTTCGAGGGAGAGCTGGGGTTTGCTCTTGAGTCACTGCAGGGCAAAAGAGACCTCATCTAGGCTTGTGTCCAGGACCTAATATTCCTCTCCAGGGCCGACAGCGATCTCGGGTTTGCATTCCAGACGCATCCTGGGAGTCCGAGCTCGACTCGAGGGGAAGCAAAGGACCCCGCTCTCCTCTCGAGTCGCCACAGGTGTCTCTTGGAGCCCACTGAGTGGCCTAAAGGGAGTCAAGCCCCCTGTGGAGTTTGGAGAGAAGACTCGGGATTGCTCTCCAGGCCATGCAGGAAAAGAAGATCCTCATCTCGCGATGACAGGGGCGTCTTGTTGGTTTTCTCGAGCTGTGGTGCCAGTGTGCGGTTTCTGACGAGGTGCGACGGGAAGCTCAGAGAGCCTTTCGTGTGGCGCCAGGGAAGTCAGGTCTCCATGCGCATGGCAAGGGGGAGCGCGTCATTGCTCTCGAGATATGGTACGGGAATCGGGCCTCAAGATACGTTAAAGCAGGACTCTCAAGGTCTTTCTCAGGTTGGGGCAGGAAACCCTGGGTTCCGTCGACTTCTGCCGGTGACCTTAGGGAGCTTCTCAGGGTGCCTCTGAGAAGTCAGGCATACTGTGGATTTGGGACGGGCCTCTCGGGACTCCTCTGGTTTTGCGGCAATGGAAAAGGCCTCGTCTTGAGTGGAGGCAGGAACCTCAGGCTTCCTCTCCATTTCTGACTCGGTGCGCAAGGTCCCTAGAGTTGTGACAGGAGAGTCAGGCATCGTCTTGTGTGGAGGAATGGAACTCCGCTTGCTTCTCGAGTTGTTCACGAGGTGACAGACCACTTGTGGAGCTGTGTGAGAACCTGCGGGTTTTTCCGGAAGATGCACGGGGTGTCAGTGCCCCTACGTGTTGTGCCTTCATCCACAGGCTTGCCTTCGAAGAGGTGTCCAGGAGTCTGGTTTTGATCAAAAGTGGACCATGGAATCGGGGTCTTTCGGCATGTAGTATGGCCCTCGAGGCTACGTCTCGAATTTCCTCGTGAGACCGGCCTCATCCTGAGGTGTGCCGGGAAGGTCGGGAACCCCTTCGAGACAAAGCAGTGGAATCGACCCTCCTATCGCGATCATGAGAGGAGAAAGGCCTCAGATGAAGTGGTGCCGGGAACTTCAGTGTCCCCTCTAGTGAGATCGGTATATAGGGGAACTTTTGGGGTCACATCAAGGGTGCCAAGTACTGTTTTGCACTTCAAGACGGAATGTGAGACTTCTCTTGAGACGCTGTAGGGGGCAAGGGCCTCATCTTGCAATACAGGGAACCACGTGATTTTTCTCGAGTTGCGGCGGGTTTCTCAAATTACAACTGGAAATTCAGGCTTCCTCTTGTGTTGGCTCAGAAAGGCCAATCTTCCATTCGAGTTGCAAGGGAAAGCTAGGGGTTTCGCTTGAGTCACTGCAGGGCCAAAGAGACCTCCTCTAGGCTTTTGTCCAGGACCTAAGGTTCCTCTCCAGGGGCGACAGGGATCCAGGGTTGCATTCCAGACTCACCCTCGTAGTCAGACCTCATCTCGAGGGGAAGCAAAGGACACCGCTCTCCTCCTGAGTATCGACGCGTATCTCTTGGAGCCCACTGAGTGACCTAAAGGGAGTCAAGCCTCCTTTGGAGTTTGGAGAGAGGATTCGGGATTGCTCTTCAGGTCATTCAGGAAAGAAGGCCCTCATTTCACCATGACAGGGGCGTCTCGTGGGTTTTCTCGAGCTGCGGCGCCAGTGTGGGGTTTCTCACGAGGTACGATGGGGAGCTCAGGGAGACTCTCATGTGGTGCCGGGGAAGTCAGATCTTCATGCGCGTGGCGAGGGGGAGCGCGTCATTTTTCTCCAGTCATGGTAGGGGAATCGGGCCTCAAGACGCGTGAAGAAGGACTCTCGAGATTTTTCTCAGGTTACGGCAGGAAACCCTGGGTTCCCTCGACTTATGCCCGTGACCTCAGGGAGCTTCTCAGGGTGCCTCTGAGAAGTCAGGGATACTGTGCAGTTGGGAGGGGCCGCTCCGAACTCCACTGGGTTTGGTGCAGTAGAAGAGGGCCTTATCTCGAGTTGAGGCAGGAACCTCAGGGTTCCTCTCCATTTCGGACTCCGATCGCAGGGTCCCTTCAGAGTTGGGACCGGAGAGTCAGGCCTCGTCTTGAGTGGAGGAATGGAACTCTGCTTGCCTCTCGAGTTGTTCATGGGATGACAGGCCTCTTGTCGAGCTGTGTGTGGAACCTGCGGCTTTTACCGAATGATGCACGGGAGTGTCAGTGACCCTTCGTTTTGTGCCTTCGTCCACAGGGTTGCCTTCGAAGAGGTGTCCGGGCATCGGGTTCTTCTCAAGAGTGGGCCGGGAAATCGGGGTATTTCGGCATGTGACACCACCCCCGATGCTATGTCTCGAATTTCCTCGTGAGACCGGCCTCATCCTGAGGTGCACCGGGAATGTGGGGAACCCCTTCCAAACAAAGCAGGGGAATAGACCCTCCTGTCTCGAACAGGAGGGGAGAAGGTGCTCAGATGAAGTGGTGCGGGAACCTAGGTGTTCCTGTCGAGTGAGACCGGCGTGTCCAGGAACATTTGGTGTCGCATCAAGGGTGCAAAGTACCGTTTCGCACTTCAAGACGGAACGTGGTTCTTTTCTTGAGACGCCATAGCAGCAAGGGCCTCATCTTGGGATGACGTTGGAAACACGTGGTTTTTCTCGAGTTTCGGCGGGATTCTCGAGTTACGAAGGGGATTTCTGGCTTCCTCTTGTGTTGGCCCAGGGAAGCCCAATCTTCCATTCGAGTTGCGAGGGAGAGCTGGGGGTTGCGCTCGAGTCACTGCAGGGCAAAAGAAACCTCATCCAGGCTTGTGTCTAGGACCTAATGTTCCTCTCAAGGGGTGACTGGGATCTTGGGGTTGCATTCCAGACTCACCCAGGAGTCAGGCGTCGTCTCGAGGGGAAACAAAGGACTTATCTCTCTTCTCGAGTCGCGACGCGTATTTCTTGGAGCCCACTGAGTGGACTAAAGGGAGTCAAGCCTCCTCTGGAGTTTGGAGAGAGGACTCGGGATTGCACTCCAGGACATGCAGGAAAAGAAGGCCCTCATCTCACGATGACGGGGGGGGGGGTCTCAGTGGTTTTACCGAGCTGCAGCGCCTGTGTTGGTTTCTCAGGAGGTACGACGGGGAGCTCAGGGAGCCTCTTGTGTGGCGCCAGGGAAGTTAGGTCTCGATGCGTGTGGCAAGGGGGAGCGCGTCATTGCTCTCGAGTCATGGTAGGGGAATCAGGCCTCTAGATGCGTTGAAGAAGGACTCTCAAGATCTCTCTCGGGTCTTGGCAAGAATACCTGAGTTCCCTCGACTTGTGCCGGTGACCTCAGGGAGATTCTCCGGGTGCCTCTGAGAAGTCAGGGATACTGTGGAGTTGGGAAAGACCTCTCGGGACTCCACTGGGTTTGGTGAAATGGAAGGGGGCCTCATCTCGAGGGGAGGCAGGAACCTCAGGGTTCCTCTCCATTTCTGATTCCAATCTCAGCCCCCTGCATAGTTGGGAGAGGTGAGTCAGGCCTTGTCTTGTGTGCAGGAATGGACCTCCGCTTGCCTCTCGAGTTGTTCACTGGGTGACAGGAACTTGTTCAGCTGTATGAGTAACCTGCGGTCTTTTCCGGACGATGCACGGGGGTGTCAGTGCCCCTTCGTGTTGTGCCTTCATCCACACTATCTTCGAATAGGTGTCTGGGCATCGCGTTCTTATCAAGAGCGGATCGGGAAATCGCGGTCTTTCGGCATGTGGCACCACCATCGAGGCTACGTCTCGAATTTCCTCGTGAGACAGCCTCATCTGAGGTGCGTGGAGAAGGTCGGGAACCCCTTGCAGACAAAGCAGGGGAATCGACCCTCCTTTCGCGATCAGGAGGGGAGAAGGGGCTCAGATGAAGTGGTGCCAGGAACCTCGGTGTTCCCTTCGAGTGCGACCCGTATGTCGGGGAACTTTTGGGGTAGCATTAAGGGTGCCAAATATCATTTCGCACTTGAAGACAGAACGTGGGACTACTCTTGAGACGCTGGAGCGGGCAAGGGCCTCAACTTGCAATGAAGGGGAAACCACGTGGTTTTTCTCAAGTTGAGGTGGAATTCTCGAATTACTACTGGGAATTCAGGCTTCCTCTTGTGTTGGCCCAGGGAGGTCCAATATTCCATTCGGGTTGCGAGGGAAAGCTGGGGAGTGCTCTCGAGTTACTGCAGGGCAAAAGCGACCTCATCTAGCCTTGTGTTCAGGACCCAGTGATCCTCTCCAAGGGCGACAGGGATCTCGGGTTTGCATTACAGACTCACCCAGGGAGTTAGGCCTCGTCTCGAGGGGAAGCAAAGGACTCGGCTCTCCTCTCGAGTAGCGACGCGTATCTCTTGGAGCCCACTGAGTGGTCTAAAGGGAGTCAACCCTCCTCTTCAGTTTGGAGAGAGGACTCGGGATTGCTCTCCAGGCCATGCACGAAAAGAAGGCCCACATCTCGAGATGACGGGGGCGTCTCGTGTGTTTTCTCGAGCTGCGGCGCCAGTGTGGGGTTTCTCACGAGGTACGACGGGGAGTTCAGGTAGCCTCTCGTGTGGCAACAGGGAAGTCAGGTCTCCATTGGCGGGGCAAGTGGGAGCGCGTCATTGCTCTCAAGTCAGGGTAGGGGAATCGGGCCTCATGACGGGTAGAAAAAGAACTCTCGATGTCTTTCTAGGGTTGCGGCAGGAAACCCTGGGTTCCCTTGACTTGTGCCGGTGACCTCAGGGAGCGTCTCAGGGTGCCTCTGAGAAGTCAGGGATACTGTGGATTTGGGAGAGGCCTCTCGGGACTCCTTTGGGTTTGGTGCAATGGAAGTGGGCCTCATCTCGAGTTCAGGCAGGAACCTCAGGGTTCTGCTCCTGACTTCCTGGAGGCCGGATCTGACTCAGATCGCAGGGTCCCTGTTGAGTTTGCTCAGGAGTGTCAGGTCTCGTGTTCTGCGGAGGAATGGAACTCCGCTTACATCTCAAGTTGTTCAAGGATGACACCACTTTTCGTGATGTGTGTGGAACCTGCGGGTTTTTCGGAGATGCACGGGGGCGTCAGTGCTCCTTCCTGTTGTGCCTTCATCCACAGGGTTGCCTTCGAAGAGGTGTCCGGGCATCGGGTTCTCCTCAAGTGCGGACCGGGAAATTGGGTTCTTTCAGCATGTTGCACCACCCACGAGGCTACGTCTCGAATTTCCTCGTGAGACCGGCCTCATCCTGAGGCGCGCAGGAAAGTCCGGGAACCCTTTCCAAACAAAGCAGGGGAATCGACCCTCCTTTCGGGATCAGGAGGAGAGAAAGGGCTCAGATGAAGTAGTGCCGGGAACCTCGGTGCTCTCCTTGAGTGAAAGTCGGGTAACTTTTCGCGTTGCATCAAGGGTGCCAAGTACCGTTTCGCACTTCAAGACGGAACCTGGGACTTCTCTTTAGACGCTGTAGTGGGCAAGGGCCTCATCTAGCGCTGACGGGGGACCCACGTGTTTTTTCTCGAGTTGCGGCAGGATTCTTGAGTTACGATGGGGAATACAGGTTTCTTCTTGTGTTGGCCCAGGGAAGTCCAATCTTCCATTCGAGTTGCAAGTGAGAGCTGGAGATTGCTCTCGAGTCACTGCAGGGCAAAATAGAGCTCATCTAGGTTTGTGTCCAGGACCGAGTTTTTCTCTCCAGGGGCGACAGGGATCTCGGGGTTGCATTCCAGACTCACCCGGGGACTCAGGCCTCGTCTCGAAGGGAATGAATGGACTCCGCTCTCCTCTCGAGTCGCGACGGGTATCCCTTGGAGCCCAAGAGTGGCCTAAATGGAGTTAATCCTCCTGTGGAGTTTGGACAGAGGACTCGGGATTGCTCTCTAGGCCATGCAGGAAAAGAAGGCCCTCATCTCGCGATGACGGGGGCGTCTCGTGGGTTTTCTCAAGGTGCAGTGCCTGGTTGGGGTTTCTCACGAGATAGGACGGGGAGCTCAGGGAGACTCCTGTGGTGCCACGGAAGTCAGGTCTCCATGGACGTGGCGTGGGGGAGCGCCTCATTGCTCTCGAGTCATGGTAGGGGAATCAAGCCTCAAGACGCTTCGAAGAAGAACTCTCGAGGTCTTTCTCGGGGTGTGGCAGGAAACCCTGGGTTCCCTCGACTTGTGCCCATGACCTCAGGGAGCTTAGCGGGGTTCCTCTGAGAAGTCAGGGATACTGTGGAGTTGAGAGGGGCTTCTCGGGACATCACAGGGACTGGTGCAATTGAAGAGGACCTAATCTCGGATTGAGGCAGTAACGTCAGGGTTCCTCTCCATTTCTGACTCGGATAGCAGGGTCCCTGCAGAGTTGGGACAGGAGAGTCAGACCTCGTCTTGTGTGGAGTAATGGAACTCCGCTTGCCTCTCGAGTTGTTCATGGGATGACAGGCCACCTGTCGAGTTGTATGTGGAACCTGCGGTTTTGGGGGACGATGCAGAGGGGTGTCAGGGCCCCTTCGTGTTGTGCCTTCATCCACAGGGTTACCTTCGAAGAGGTGACCGGGCATCGGGATCTTATCAATAGCGGACCAGGAAATCGGGGTCTTTCGGCATGTGGCACAACCCACGAGGCTACGTCTCGACTTCCCTCGTGAGACTGGCCTCATCCTGAGGTTCGCCGGGAAGTCTGGGAACCCCTTCCAGACAAAGCAGGGGAATCGACCCTCCTGTCGCCATCAGGAGGGGAGAAGAGGCTCAGCTGAAGCGGTGCTGGGAACCTCCATGTTCTCCTCGAGTGAGACCGGGGTGTCAGGGAAATTTGGGGGTCGCATCAAGGGTGCCAACTACCGTTTCACACTTCAAGACGGAACATGGGACTTCCCTGGAGACGCTATAGCTGACAGGGGCCTCATATTTCGATGACGGAGGAGCCACGTTGTTTTTCTCCAGTTGCCGCGGGATTCTCGAATTACAACGGGGAATACAGGCTTCCTCTTGTGTTGGCCCAGGGAAGTCCAATCATCCATTCGAGTTGGGAGGGAGAGCTGGGGATTGCACTTGAGTCAATGCAGGACAAAAAAGACCTCATTTAGGCTTGTGTCCAGGACCGAGTTTTCCTCTACAGGGGCGACACGGATCTCGGGATCCCATTCCAGACTCACCCAAGTAGTCAGGCCTCTGCTCGAGGGGAAGCAACGGACTCTGCTCTCCTCTAGAGTAGCGACGTGTATCTCTTGGAGGCTACTGAGTGGCCTAAAGGGAGTCAGGCCTCCAGTGGAGTTTGGAGAGTGGACTCGGGATTGCTCTCTAGGTCATGTAGGAAAAGAAGGCCCTCATCTTACGATGATGGGGGCGTCTCGTGAGTTTTCTTGAGCGGCGGTGCCAGTGTGGGGTTTTCATGAGGTAGGACGGGGAGCGCAGGGAGCCTCTCGTGTGGCGCCAGGGAAGTTAGGTTTCAATGGGCGTGGCGAGGGGAATGCGTCATTGCTCTCCAGTCATGGTAGGGTATCGGGCCTCAAGATGCGGTAAAGAAGGTCTCTCGAGGTCTTGCTCAGAATGCAGCAGGAAACCCTGGGTTCACTCGACTTGTGCCAGTGACCGCAGAGAGCTTCTGAGGGTGCCTCTGAGAATCAGGGATACTGTGGATTTGGGAGGGGCCTCTCGGAACTCCACTGGGTATGGCACAATGGAACAGGGCCTCATTTCGAGTTGATGCAGGAACGTCAGGTTTCATCTACATTTCTGACTCCGATCGCACGGTCCCTGCAGAGTTGGGAAAGGAGAGTCAGGCCTTCTCTTGTGTGGAGGAAAGGAACTCCGCATGCCTCTCTAGTTCTTCAAGGGATGACAGGACACTTGTCAATCTGTGTTTGGAATCTGCGTGTTTTTCCATACTATGCATGGGGATGTCAGTACCCCTTCGTGTTGTGCCTTCACCCACAGGGTTGCCTTCGAAGAGGGGTCCGGGCCTCAGGGCCTTCTAAAGAGCGGACCGGGGCATCGGGGGCGTTCGGCATGTGGCACCACCTACGTGGTTCGTCTCGAATTTCCTCGTGAGACCGGCCTCATCCTGAGGTGCGCTGCGAAGGTCGGAACCCCTTGCAGACAAAGCAGGGGAATCGACCCTCCTGTCTCGATCAGGAGGGGAGAAGGGGCACAGATGAGGTGATGCCGGGAACCTCGGTGTTCCCCTCCAGTGAGACCAGTGTGTTGGGGAACTTTTGGTGTCGCATCAAAGGTGCCAAGTACCGTATCGCACTTCAAGATGGAACGTAAGACTTCTTTTGAGACGCTGTAGTGGCAATGGCCGCATCTTGCGATGAAGAGGGAACGACGTGGTTTTTCTCGAGTTGTGGCGGGATTCTTGAGTTACAACGGGAAATTCAGGCTTCCTCTTCTGTTGGCCCAGGGAAGTCCAGTCTTCCATTCGAGTTGCGAGGGAGAGTTGGGGATTGCTCTCGAGTCACTGCAGGAAAAAAGAGACCTCATCTAGGCTTGTGTCCAGGACCTAATGTTTCTCTCCAGGGGCGACAGGGATCTCCGGTTCGCATATCAGACTCACCCGAGGAGTCAGGCCTCGCCTTGTGGGGAAGGAAAAGACTCCACTCTCCTCTCGACTCGCGACGGGTATGTCTTGGAGTCCACTGAGTGACCAAAAGGGAGTCAAGCCTACTGTGGAGTTTGGAGAGAGGACTCGGGATTGCTCTCCAGGCCATGCTAGAAAAGAAGGCCGTCATGTCGCGAAAATGGGGGCGTCTCGTGGGTTTTCTCTATCTGCGGCGCCAGTGTGGGGTTTCTCACGAGGTATGACGGGGAGCTCAGGGAGCCTCTCGTGTGGCGCCAGGGAAGTCAGGGCTTCATGAGTGTAGCAGAGGGAGCGCGTCATTGCCCTCGAGTCATGGTAGGGGAATCAGGCCTCAAAATGCGTTGAAGAAGGACTCTTGAGTTCTTTCTATGGTGGCGGCAGTAAACCCTGGGTTCACACGAATTGTGCTGGTGACCTCAGGGAGCTTCTCAGGGTGCCTCTGAGAAGTCAGGGATACTGTGGAGCTGGGACGCGTCTCTCGGGACTCCACTGGATTTCGTGCAATGGAAGAGGTCCTAATCTCGAGTGGAGGCAGGAACCTCAGCGTTCTTCTCGTGACTTCACTGGCGCTGGTCTGATTCGGATCGCAAAGTCCCTGCAGAGTTGGGACAGGAGAGTCAGGCCTCGTCTTGTGTAGAGGAATGAAACCCCACTTGCCTCTCGAGTTCTTCAGGGGTGACAAGCCACTTGTTGAGCTGTATGTGGAACCTGCGGGTTTTTCCGGACGATGCACGAGGGTGTCAGTGCCCCTTTGTGTTGTGCCTTCATCCACAGGGTTGCCTTCGAAGAGGTGTCCAGGCATCGGGTTCTTATGAAGAGTGTACAGGGAAATCATAGTCTTTTGGCATGTGGCACCACCCGCGAGCTACGTCTCGAATTTCCTCGTGAGACCGGCCTCATCCTGAAGTGCCCCGTGAAGGTCGGGAACCCCTTACAAACAAAGCAGGGGAAGTGACCCTCCTATCACGAACAGGAGGGGAGAAGGGGCTCAGATAAACTGGTGCCGGGAACCTCGGTGTTCACCTCGAGTGAGACCGATATTTCGGGGAACTTTTGGGGTCACATCAAGGGTGTCAAGTATCGTTTTGCACTTCAAGACGGAACGTGGGACTTTTCTTGAGAAGCTGTAGCGGGCAAGGGCCTCATCTTGTGATGACGAGGGAACCAAGTGCTTTTTCTCGAGTTGCGGTGGGATTCTCGAGTTACGAAGGGGAATTCAGGCTTCCTCTTGTGTTGGCCCAGGGAAGTCCAATCTTCCATTCGAGTTGTCAGGGAGAGCGGGGGATTGCTCTCGAGTTACAGAAGGGCAAAAGAGACCTCATCTAGGCTTGTTTCCAGGACCTAATGTTCCTCTCCAGGGGAGACAGGGATCTCGGGGTTGCATTCCAGACCCACCTGGTGAGTCAGGCCTTGTCTCGAGGGGAAGCAAAGGACTCCATTCTCCTCTCGAGTCGCGATGGGTATCTCTTGGAGCCCACTAAGTGGCCTAAAGGGAGTCAAGCCTCCTGTGGAGTTTGAAAAGAGGATTCGGTATTCCTCTCCAGGCCATGCAGGAAAAGAAGGCCCTCATCTCGCGATGACAGGGGCGTATGGTGGGTTTTCTCAAGCTGTGGCGTCAGTGTGGGGTTTCTCACCAGGTACAACAGGGAGCTCAGGGAGCCTCTCTTATGGCGCCAGGGAAGTCAGGTCTCCATGTGCATGGCGAGGGGGTGCGTATCATTTCTATAGAGCCATGGAAGCAGATTCGGGCTTCAAGACACGTTGAAGTAGGACTCTCGAGGTCTTTTTCGCATTGTGGCAGGAAACCCTGGGTTCCCTCGACATGTGCCGGTGACCTCATGGAGCTTCTCCGGGTGCCTCTGAGAAGTCAGGGGTACTGTGGAGTTGGGAGGAGCCTCTCTGGACTCCACTGGGTTTGGTGCAATGGATGAGAGCCTCATCTCGAGTGGAGGCAGGAACCTCATGTTTCCTCTCCTGGGTTTCCTTGCGCCGGTACTGACTCGGATCGCAGTTTCCCTGCAGAGTTGGTACAGAAAATCAGGTCTCGCCTTGTGTGGAGGAATGGAACTCCACTTGCCTCTCGAGTTGTTCATGGGGTGACAGACCACTTGTTGAACTGTGTTTGTAACCTGCGGGTTTTTCTGGATGATAAACAGGGGTGTCAGTGCCCCTTCGTGTTGTGCTTTCATCCACAGGTTTTCCTTCGTAAAGGTGTCAGGGCATCGCGTTCTTATCAAGAGTAGACCGGGAAATCGGGGTCTTTCGGCTTGTGGCACCACCCACGAGGCTATGTCTCGAATTTCCTCCTGAGACCTGCCTCATCCTTAGGCGCGCTGGAAAGGTCGGGAACGCCTTCCAGACATAGCAGGGGAATCAACACTCCTGTCACGATCACGAGGGCAGAAGGAGCTCAAATGAAGTGGTTCCGGGAACCTCGGTGTTCCTTTCGAGTGAGACCGGTATGTCGGGGAATTTTGAGATTGCATCAAGGGTGCCAAGTACCGTTTCGCACTTCAAGACAGAATGTGGGACTTCTCTTGAGTCGCTGTAGCGGGCAAGGGCCTCATCTAGCGCTGATGGGGGAACCACGTGGATTTTCTCGAGTTTCGGCGGGATTCTCGAGTTACGATGTCGAATTCAGGCTTCCAATTGTATTGGCCCAGGGAAGTCCAATCTTCAATTCGATTTGCGAGGGAGAGCTGGCGATTGCTCTCTAGTAACTGCAGTGCAAAATAGACCTCATCTAGGCTTGTGTCCAGGACCGAGTTTTCCTCTCCAGGTGCGACAGGAACTCGGGGTTGCATTCCAGACTCACACGGGGAGTCAGGCCTCATCTCGAGGGGAAGCAAAGGACTCCTCTCTCCCTTCAAGTCCTGACAGGTATCTCTTGGAGCCAACTGAGAGGCCTAAAGAGAGTCAAGCCTCCTGTGGAGTCTGGAGAGAGGACTCGGTTTTGCTCTCCATGCCAGGCAGGAAAGAAGTCCCTCATCTCGTGATGACGGGGGCGTATCGTGGGTTTTCTCGAGCTGCGGTGCCTGAATGGGGTTTCCGAAGAGGTACGACGGGGAGCTCAGGGAGACTCTCTTCAGGCGTCAGGGAAGTCAGGTCTCCATGCGCATGGCGATGGGGAGCGGGTCTTTGCTCTCGAGTCATGGTAGGGGAATCGGGCCTCAAGACGCGCTGAAGGACTCTCAAGGTCTTTCTCGGGTCGCAGCAGGAAACCCTGGGTTCCCTTGACTTGTGCCGGTGACCTCAGGTAGATTCTCAATGTGCCTCTGAGAATTCAGGGATACTGTGGAGTTGGGAGGGGCCTCTCGCGACTCATCTGGGTTTGGTGCAATGGAAGAGGGCCTCACCTCGAGTTGAGACAGGAACCTCAGGTTTCCTCTCCATTTCTAACTCGGATGGCAGGGTCCCTGAAGAGTTGGGACAGGAGAGTCAGGCCTCATCTTGTGTGGAGGAATCGAACTCTGCTTGCCTATAGAGTTGTTCACGGGGTGACATTCCACTTGTCGAGCTGTGTGTAGAACCTGTGGGTTTTTCTGGACGATGCACGGGAGTTTTAGTAACCCTTCTGTGGTGCCTTCATCCACAGGGTTGCCTTCGAAGTGGTGTCCGGGCATCGGGTTCTTATCCAGATTGGACCGCACCATCGGGGTCTTTCGGCATGTGGCACCACCCACGAGGCTACGTCTCGAATTTCCTCCTGAGAAAGGCCTCATCCTTAGGTGCGCCGGGATGGGCGGGAACTCCTTCCAGACAAAGCAGGGGAATATACCCTCCTGTCGTGATCAGGAGGGGAGAAAGTGATCAGATGAAGTGGTGCCGGGAACTTCGGTGTTCCCCTCGGTGAGAACGGTGTGTTGGGGAACTTTTGGGGTTACATCAAGGGTGAAAAGTAGCATTTCGCACTTCAAGACGGAACGTGGGACTTCACTTGAGACGCTGTAGCGGGCCAGGGCCTCATCTTGGGATGACGAGTGAATCATGTGCTTTTGCTCGCATTGCAGCGGGAGTCTCGAGTTTCGACGGGGAATTCAGATTTCCTCCTGTGTTGGCCCATGGAAGTCCAATCTTCCATTCGAGTTGCGAGGGTGAGCTGGGATCCCACTCAAGTCACTGCGGGGCAAAATAGACCATATCTAGGCTTGTGTCCAGGACCGAATATTCCTCTCCAGGGGTGACAGGGATCTCGGGGTGGCATTCCAGACTCACCCAGGAAATCCGGCCTTGTTTCTAGGGGAAGCAAAGTATTCCGCTTTCCTCTCGAGTCGCGACGGGTACCTATTGAGCGCACTGGGTAGCCTTAGTGAGTCAAGCCTCCCGTGGAGTTTGGAGAGACGACTTGGGATTGCCCTCCAGGCCATGCAGTTAATGATGGCCCTCATCTCACGATAACGGGGGCGTCTCGTGGGTTTTCTGGAGCTGCGGCGCCAGTGTGGGGTTTCTCCCGAGGCACGACGGGGATCTCAGGGAGCCTCTCGTGCGGCGCCAGGGAAGTCAGGACTCCATGCGCGTGGCGAGGGGGAGCGCGTCATGGCTCTCGAGTCACGGGAGGGGACTAGGGCCTCGAGATGCGTTGAAGAAGGACTCTCGAGGTCTTTCTCGGGGGGCGGTGGGAAACCCTCGTTTCCCTCGCCTTCTGCCGGGGACCTTAGGGAACTTCCCAGGGTGCCTCTGAGAGGCGAGGGATCCTGAGGAATTGGCGGGGCCTCTCGGGACTGCACTGGGTCTGGCGCAACGGAAGAGGGCCTCACCTCGAGGGGAGGCAGGAACCTCAGGCTTCCTCTCCGTTTCGGACTCCGACCGCAGGGTCCCTGCAGAGTTGGCACAGGAGAGTCAGGCCTCGTCTTGTCTGAGGAAGGGAACCCCGCTGGCCTCTCGAGTTGCTCAGGGGGTCTCAGGTCCATCGTCGAGCTGTGTGTGGAACCCGCGGGCCTCTGCGGACGATGCACGGGGGTGGCAGTGCCCCTTCGTGTTGTGCCTTCACCCACAGGGTTGCCTTCGAAGAGGGGTCCGGGCCTTGGGTCCTTCTCAAGAGCGGACCCGGGAATCGGGGGCATTCTGCATGTGGCCCCACCCACGTGGCTCGTCTTGAATTTCCTCGTGAGGCCAGCCTCATCCTGAGGTGCGCCTGGAAGGCCGGGAACCCCTTCCAGACCACGCAGGGGAATCGCCTCTCCTGTCGCAATCCGGAGGGGAGAAGGGGCTCAGATGAAGCGGTGCCGGGACCCTCGGTGTTCCCCTCGAGGGAACCCGGCGTGTCGGTGAACTTGGGGGTCGCAGGAAGGCTGTCAGCGACCGTTTCGCCCTTCAGGGCGGAAGAGGGGACTTCCCTTGAGACACCGTCGCGGGCAAGGGCCTCATCTTGCCAAGAAGTGGGAACCCCGTGGTTTTTCTCGAGTTGCGGCGGGAATCTCGAATTACGACGGGGATCTCAGGCTTCCTCTTGGGTTGGCACTGGGAAGGCCAAACTTCGCCTCGAGTTGCGAGGGAAAGCTGGGGGTTGCGCTCGAGTCACTGCAGGGCCCAAGAAACCTCACCTAGGCGTGTGTCCGGGACCTAATATTCCTCTCCAGGGAAGGCAGGGATCTCGGGGTTGCATTCCAGGCTCCCCCGGGGAGTCAGGCCTCGTCTCGAGGGAAAGCCAAGAATTCCGCTCTCCTCTCGAGTCGCGACGCGGGTCTCTTGGAGCCCCCTGAGCAGCCTCAGTTGACCAGACTCCTCTTCCGTTTGGAGAGAGGACCCGGGATTGCTCTCCAGGCCATGCAGGAAAAGAAGGCCCTCAGCTCTCGAGTACGGGGCCGTCTCAGGGGTTTCCTCGAGCTGCGGCGCCCCTGGGGGTTTTCTCCCGAGGCACGATGAGAATCTCAGGGAGCCTCTCGTGCGGCGCCAGGGAAGTCAGGTCTCCAGGCGCGTGGCGAGGGCGAGCGCGTCATGGCTCTCGAGTCGCGGGAGGGGACTAGGGCCTCGAGACGCGTTGAAGAAGGACTCTCGAAGTCTTTGTTGGAGGGCGGCGGGAAACCCTCGTTTCCCTCGCCTTCTGCCGGAAACCTTAGGGAACTTCCCAGGGTACCTCTGAGAGGCGAGGGATCCTGTGGAGTTGGCGGTGACCCTCGGGACTCCGCTGGGTCTGGCGCAATGGAAGAGGGCCTCAGCTCGAGGGGAGGCAGGAACCTCAGGCTTCCTCTCCGTTTCGGACTCCGACCGCAGGGTCCCTGCAGAGTTGGGACAGGAGAGTCAGGCCTCGTCTTGTCTGAAGAAGGGAACCCCGCTTGCCTCTCGAGTTGCTCAGGGGGTCTCAGGCCCCTCGTCGAGCTGTGTGTGGAACCCGCGGGTCTTTGCGGACGGTGCACGGGGTTGGCAGTACCCCTTCGTGTTGTGCCTTCACCCACAGGGTTGCCTTCGAAGAGGGGTCCGGGCCTCGGGTCCTTCTCAAGAGCGGACCGGGGAATCGGGGGCGTTGGGCATGTGGCACCACCCACGTGGCTCGTCTCCAATTTCCTCGTGAGGCCGGCCTCATCCTGAGGTGCGCCGGGAAGGCCGGGAACCCCTTCCAGACCACGCAGGGGAATCGACTCTCCTGTCGCGATCAGGAGGGGAGAAGGGGCTCAGAGGAAGCGGTGCCGGGACCCTCGGTGTTCCCCTCGAGGGAACCCGGCGTGTCGGGGAACTTTTGGGGGTCGCATGAAGGCTGGCAGGATCCTTTCCGCCCTTCAGGGCGGAAGAGGGGACTTCCCTTGAGACGCCGTCGCGGGCAAGGGTCTCATCTTGCCAAGAGGTGGGAACCACGTGGTTTTTCTCGAGTTGCGGCGGGATTCTCGAGTTACAATGGGGATCTCAGCCTTCCTCTTGGGTTGGCCCTGGGAAGCCCAATCTTCCCCTCGAGTTGCAAGGGAAATCTGGGGGTTGCGCTCGAGTCACTGCAGGGCCGAAGAGACCTCACCTAGGCGTGTGTCCAGGACCTACTATTCCTCTCCAGGGAAAGCAGGCATCTCGGGGTTGCATTCCAGGCTCCCCCGGGGAGTCAGACCTCATCTCGAGGGGAAGCCAAGGACTCCGCTCTCCTCTTGAGTCGCGACAAGGATCTGTTGGAGCCCCCTGAGTGGCCTCAACGGAGTCCAGCCTGCTCTTCAGTTTGGAGAGAGGACTAGTGATTGGTCTCCAGGCCATGCAGGAATATAAGGCCCTCATCTCGCGATGACCGGGGTGTCTCATGTGTTTCCTCGAGCTGCCACGGCAGTGTGGGTTTCCTCACGAGGTACGATGAGGATCTCAGGGAGCCTCTCGTGCAGTGCCAGGTTAGTCAGGTCTCCATGCGCGTGAAGAGGGGGCGCGTGTCATGGCTCTCGAGTCATGGTAGGGGAATCGCGACTCAACACATTTTGAAGCACTCTCGAGGTCTTTCTCGAGTCATGGCAGAAAACCCAGGGTTCCCTCGACTTGTGCCTTGACCTCAGGGAGCTTCTCATTGTGCCTCTGAGAACTCAGGGATACTGTGGAGTTGGTAGGGGCCTCTCGGGACTCCACTGGGTGTGGTGCAATGGAAGAGGGCCTCATCTCGAGTGGACGCAGGAACCTCAGGCTTCCTCTCCGTTTCTGACTCGGATCCCATGGTCCCTGCAGAGTAGGGACAAGAGAGTCACACCTAGTCTTCTGTTGAGGAATGGACCTTCGTTTGCCTTTCGAGTTGTTTACAGGGTGACAGGCCACTTGTCGAAATGTCTGTGGGACCTGCGGGTTTTTCTGGATGATGCACGCGGGTGTCAGTGCCCCTTCGTGTTGTGCCTTCATCCACAGGTTTTCCTTCAAAGAGGTGTGCTGGCATCGGGTTCTTTTCAAGAGTGGACCGTGAAATTGGGGTCTTTCGGCATGTGGCACCACCCACGAGGCTACGTCTCGAACTTCCTCATGAGACCGGCCTCATCCTGAGGTGCGCCCGGAAGGTCGGGAACCCCTTGCAGACAGAGAAGGGGAGTCGACCCTCCTGTCGCAATCAGGAGAGGAGAAGGGGTCAGATGAAGTGGTGCCGGGAACCTCGGTGTTCCCCTTGAGTGAGTCTGGTATGTCGCGGAACTTTTGGGGTCGCATCAAGGGTGCCAAGTACCGTTTCGCACTTCAGGATGGAACGTGGGACTTCTCTTGAGATGCTGTAGCGGACAAAGGGCCTCATCTTGCGATGACGAGGGAAGCACGTGGATTTTCTCGAGTTTCGGTGGGATTCTCGAGTTACGACGGGGAATTCAGGCTTCCTCTTGTGTTGGCCCAGGAAGTCTAATCTTCCATTCGAGTTGCCAGGGAGAGCTGTGGATTGGGCTCCATTCACTGAAGGGCAAACTAGACCTCATCTAGGCTTGTATCCAGGACTTAATGTTCCTCTCCATAGGCGACAGGGATTTGGGGTTGCATTCCATACTCACCCGGGGAGTCAGGCCTCATCTCGAGGGGAAGCAAAGGACTCCACTCTCTTCTCGAGCCGCGACAGGTATCTCTTGGAGCCCACTGAGTGGTCTTTGCTCTGTAGGAGAGCTCTAGTGTACATAAGCCTGTACATAAGTGAACACAGACATTCTGTGTGCATGTTGCTGCGTACCCAAAATAGGGCCACAAGGAGCCTCATGCTCTCCATGCAGCGCGGAAGCTGTGCAGCCACGCAGCAGCTGAAGAATCCAACCAATTGCTCTTTTCTTACCTCTGACAGAGCTCGCATTGCCGTAGCCCTTGGCAGTTTGGAAACACTGGACCCTAACCCCTCTCAAAGTAGGCCTGGGTTCTAGTTCGAATAGAAAGTCAATAGCGGAGCTGAGGACAGGAACGCGGCAGTCATTTATCACACGCTCCTGCAGCCTGCTACTACAGGGACACTAACGCTAGAAGCTAGGAATGTCTTTGCAAGGTGCGCAAAGGACAAGGGAGAACCTCGACCCTGACTCTAGTATTTCAGCCCCCTGAGCAGATCTGAGGTTCTCCCGCTGTAGAAGCTAACCCATTCCTTTCAAATACAGGCTTCCTAACACAGGGCCAGTTGGCTGCTTGCTCTTCCACGAAGCAGGCTTCCTTAACTTGCAAACTGCGAATTCCGCTTAACAGCCTGGAGGAAAAATCGCTTCTTGCAAGATTTTTTTCAGAGGCTGTATCCCCGGAGCTGGGGCCAAGCTAGGGGACCCATACTGGCAAGGGAAGGCAAAACCACATCCAATGTCTTTGCTCTGGAGGACAGCTTTGGTGAGCCTAAGTCTTTCAGGAATATTTCTGGCTCCAACAGAGTCAAATTCTGTGTGTGAAGCTGCACAGCCAAAATAGGGGAACAGAGAGCCTGATTCTCTCTGTGTAGCTTTGAAGCTGTCATTCAAACAACAGCTTGAGAATCCATACAATGCTCTCCCTTACTGCTAAGAGAATTCTCATTGCTGTCGTCCTTGACAGTTTGTAGAAATCCGCACCCTAACCCTTCTCCAAGTAGGCCTGGGTCCTAGCTCGGAACAACAGGCAACGGCGGAGCTGAGGCCAGTAAGGCACAAGTGAGGTCTCACACACTCTTGCAGCCTGATCGTCCAGGAGCAGTAAGGCCTCTTTTTCCCTGCAGGAGGCTCGCTTGCCTTGCCTCCTGTGAACTGCATTTCCCAGCCTGGGCGCAAAGCTGTTCCTGGAGATTTTTTCTCAGGGGCTGTTTCCCTGGAGCTGGGTCGGACCTCGGGGGCCCAACTCACAGGGGAAGACAAAACCACATGGACAGGTCTATGCTCTGTAGGAGAGCTCTAGTGAACCTCATCTCTCAGGAACATTCTTGGCTTCTACAGAGACACCTCTGTGCATGAAGCTACACACCCAACATAGTGGCAAAGGGAGTCTGATTCTCTCCGTGGGTGCTGATGCTTTGTGGCAAAGCACCTGCTAAGAATCCATCCGCATAGGCTTCCCTCACCTTGACAGAGGTCTCATTGCTGTAGTCCTTGGCAGTTTGGAAAGAAGCTGACCCTTACCCTTCACCAAGTAGGCCCTTGTCCTTGTTTGAATGGAAAGGCAGTAGCTGAGCTGAGGCCAGTAAGGCGCCAGTCAAGTCTGACATATTCCCGATGCCTGCTCCTTCATGGAAAATAACGTTAGAATCTGGGAATGTCTTTGCAAGGCTGGCAAAGGGCAGTCAGGAACCTCGACCCTGCCTCTGGAATTTCTATCTTCTCAGCACATCTGGCGGTCTCGGTCAGGAGAAACTAACCCATTCCTTGCAAATATAGGCTTCCAAACACAGGCCGGTTGGCTGTCTCTTCTTGCCGAAGGAAGCTTGCTTATCCCACCTCCTGCGAACTCCGCTTCCCAGCCTGGGGGATAAGACGTTCTTGGAGATCTTTTCTCAGAGGCTGTTTCCACGGAGCAGGGGCCGATCCCGGAGACCCACACGCACAGGGGAAGGGAAAACCGCATGGATAAGTCTTTGCTCTCTAGGAGTGCTCTAGTGAACCTCACTCTATGGGGAATGTTCTTGGCTCCAACGGGGACATCTCTGTGTGGGAAGCTGCATAGCCAACATAGAGACACAGAGACCTGATTCTCTCTGTGCAGCTTTGACGCTGTCGTTCAAACAACAAATTGAGAAGTCACACAATGCTCTCCCTTACCACTGAGAGAGTTATCATTGCTGTAGCCCTTCGCAGTTTCTGGAAATCGGCACACAAACACTTCTCCAAGTAGGCCTGGGTTCAAGTTCAGATGAACATGCAATAGCGGAGCTGAGGCCAGTAAGGCACCAGTCAGGTGTCACACACTCTGGCAGCCTGCTCCTCCAGGGACAGTAAGGCCTCTATTTCCCTTCAGGAGGCTCGCTTGCCTTACTTCCTGTGAACAGCGTTTCCCAGCCTGGGCGGAAAGCAGTTCCTGGAGATCTTTTCTCAGGGGCTGTTTCCCCGGAGTTGGGGCGGACCTCGGGGACCCAACTCACAGGGGAAGGCAAAACCAAATGGACAGGTCTATGCTCTGTAGGAGATCTCTAGTGAACTGCCGGGGTCCAGCCCCAGCTGATCCAGGGTATTCGAAGCAGAGACGGCGTAGGCGAGGGTCAGGGAACAGCTGCTTAATTAAACGTTAATTAAGGATATAAAGAGTAATAAAATGAGGATAGCTCAGCAGGAAAATTCAGTGGAGAAAAGAGGCTGAGTAGCTTGGTTTATGCGGGGGACCAATAAAACTTCAAGACAAGAAGCTTGCACCACTTACGTAGGCCGCAGGCGTCCTTCCGTTCTCCCGAAGGAGAGGAGACACTGAGGCCTCCCCGGTCGGATCTTAGAAGCCCAGGGAAAATTAGTAAGCTTGGTGGGTTCCGCGCTCCAGATGGAGACTCAACCAGAGTGAGAGAGAGAGAGAGAGACATGGGGAGACCAGTATTTCGAGAAACTGATCCCAATTCTTTATTTTCCATGGTCTACTTTTATACACTGAGATGTTATGCCAAAGTCACGTGGGGTCAGCAGTCCTGACTTTTATCAAAGTCAGGTGCTTCATACAAAAGTATACAGAGGTCTTAGGGGTGTTACATCATCTTCTGGCCGGGGGGCCTGCTGACAATTTACGACCCTCTCTTTGTGACAGCGGTCAGTCAACCAGGACACTTATTTCTCCAGGGGTGATTATTCTTAAAACAGACGCCACCCAAATAAAGTTACATTCCTATAGGGTGAGGGTGTAGTGGGTTTTAGTTAAGGAAAGAATTTACTTAGCCTAAGGTCTAACGTGATTTATATCAAAGGTTAATACTTATTTCTTCTATATATTCATTAATGTGTATAAGGGCAGGGGATGTGGAGACTTAGCAGTAAACATCAGCTCAACAAATGAAAAACCCTTCACCAATATGATTTCTAATCAGCCCATTATACTTATACTAATAATTTTCTAACTTTTCTAAGGAACCTGTTTTTAGAAGGTTTAAAGCATCTCGTGCCTCTCATGGTTGGGAGGCTGTGAGCAATCACATGTGGCCGGACAAGCCTGTCAGGCAGGCTAGAGAACCTTCAGAGGAGTTTGTAGGTTAAAACACTCTTGTCACACCCAGGGGTTTTTATCAACTGGAGCTCTAGGTTAACTCCTTCTCCGAAAGAGGTGGTGGGGGACAGCCCCCCGTAAAGTCAGAGGTGTAGGTGAGAGCACAAAGTAGTAAGGTAGGCAGGCTCTGGTTATGGGGGTAGATGCTCGAGGATTTCCAGGGGGACTCCTGAGGCTCGATCCCGCCTTTGCGTATGTCGAGCCTCCTTCCTCATGACCTTTGCCATGGGCGGAGTGCCTCACTCTGGCCCCCAACAGTGAACCTCCTCTCTCAGGAACATTCTTGGCTCCTATCGAGACACCTCTGTGTGTGTAGCTACACACGCAACGTAGGGGCAAAGGGAGCCAGATTCTTTCCGTGGGGTGCTGATGCTTTGTGGCAAAGCACCTGCTTGAGAATCTATCAGCTTACGCTTCCCTCGCCTTGACAGAGGTCTCATTGCTGTAGCCCTTGGCATTTTGGAAAGAAGAGGACCCTTACCTTTCATAAAGTGGGCCCTTGTCCTAGTTTGAAAGGAAAGGCAAGAGCTGAGCTGAGGCCAATAAGGCGCCAGTCAAGTCTGACATATTCCCGAAGCCTGCTCCTTCATGGAAAATAACGCTGGAATCTAGGAATGTCTCTGCAAGGCTGGCAAAGGGCAGTCAGGAGCCTGCACCCTGCCTCTGGAATTACCGATTTCTAAGCAGATCTGGAGGTCTCCTTTAGGAGAATCTAACTCATTCCTTCTATATTGAGACTTCCAAAAACAGGCCGGTCGGCTGCCTCTTCGTGCCCGAAGGAGGCTTGCTTTTCCTGCCTCCTATGAACCCAGCTTCCCAGGCTCTGGGAAAAGCGGATATTGAAGATCTTTTCTCAGGGGTTTTTTCCATGGAGCTGGGGCCGAGACCAGAGACCCAATTGCACAGGGGAAGGAAAACCACATGGACAAGTCTTTGTTCTCCAGGAGACCTCTAAGTGAAACTTACTCTGTCAGGAACGTTCTTGACTCCCATGGAGACACCCCTGTGTGTGAAGCTGCGTACCCAACAAGGGGGCACAGAGAGACTGATTCTCTCTTTGCAGCTTTGAAGCTGTCATTCAAACAACAGCTTGAGAATCCATACAATGCTCTCCCTTACCTCTGAGAGAGTTCTCATTGCTGTAGCCCTTGGCAGTTTTTAGAAATCCGCACCCAAACCCTTCTCCAAGTAGGCCTGGGTCCTGGTTTGGATGGCCATGCAATGGCGGAGCTGAGGTCAGTAAGGCACCAGTCAGGTGTCACACATTCTGGTAGCCTGCTCCTCCAGGGACAGTAAGGCCTCTTTTTCCCTGCAGGAGTCTCGCTTGCCTTGCCTCCTGTGAACTGCGTTTCCCAGCCTGGGCGAAAAGCGGTTCCTGGAGATCTTTTCTAAGGAGTTGTTTCCCCGGAGCTGGGGTGGACCTCGGGGACCAAACTCACAGGGGAAGGCAAAACTACACGGACAAGTCTATGCTCTGTAGGAGACGTTAGTGTGTCTCATCTCTTAGGAACATTCTTGGCTCGTACAGAGACACCTCTGTGTGTAAAGCTACACACCGAACATAGGGGCACAGGGAGCCTGATTCTCTCCGTGGGGTGCTGATGCTTTGTGGCAAAGCACCTGTTTGAGAATCCATCCGCTTACGCTTCCCTCGCCTTGACAGAGGTCTCATTGCTGTGTCCCTTGGCAGTTTGGAAAGAAGCAGACCCTTACCCTTCACCAAGTAGGCCCTGATCCTAGTTTGAAAGGAAAGGCAATAGCTGAGCTGAGGCCAGTAAGGCACCCGTCAACTCTGACATATTCCCGATGCCTGCTCCTTCATGGAAAATAGCGCTAGAATCTAGGAATGTCTTTGCAAGGCTGGCAAAGGGCAGTCAGGAACCTCGACCCTGCCTCTGGAATATCTATCTTCTGAGCAGATCTGGAGGTCTCCTTCTGGAGAAGCTAACCCATTCCTTGCAAATAGAGGCTTCCAAACACAGGCTAGTTGGCTGCCTCTTCTTGCCCGAAGGAGGCTTGCTTTTCCTGCCTCCTATGATCCCTGGTTCCCAGCATGGGGGAAAAGCAGATCTTGGAGATCTTTGCTCAGGGGTTGTTTCCACGGAGCTGAGGTTATGCCCGGAGACCCACACATACAGAGGAAAGCAAAACTACATGAACAAGTCTTTGCTCTCTAAGAGAGCTCTAGTGAACCTCAGTCTTTGACGAACGTTCTTGGTTCCTACAGGGACAACTTATGGGGTCAGAGAGCCTGATTCCCTCTGTGAAGGTTTAACGCTGTCGTTCAGAAAACAGCTTGAGAATCCATACAATTCTCTCCCTTATCTCTGAGAGAGTTCTCATTGCTGTAGCCCTTGGCAGTTTTTTAGAAATCCGCACCCAAACCCTTCTCCTAGTAGGCCTGGGTCCTAGTTCAGAGGAACATGCAATGGCGGAGCTGAGGCCAGTAAGGCACCAGTCAGGTCTCACACACTCTTGCAGCCTGCTCCTCCAGGGGCAGTAAGGCCTCTTTTTCTCTGCAGGAGGCTCGCTTGCCTTGCCTTCTGTGAACTGCGTTTCCCAGTCTGGACGAAAAGCAGTTCCTGGAGGTGTTTTCTCAGGGGTTTCTTCCTCGGAGCTGGGGCGAACATCGGGAACCCAACTCACAGGGGAAGGCAAAACCATATGGACAGGTCTATGCTCTGTAGCAGAGCTCTAGTGAACCTCATCTCCCAGGAACATTCTGGGCTCCTATAGAAACACCTCTGTGTTTGAAGCTACACACCCAACATAGGGGCAAATGCAGCCTGATTCTCTCCGTGGGGTACAGATGCTTTGTGGCAAAGCACCTGTTTGAGAATCCATCCGCTTCCACTTCCCTCTCTTTGACAGAGGTCTCTTTGCTGTAGCCTTTGGCAGTTTGGAAAGAAGCAGACCCTTACCCTTCACCAAGTAGGCCCTTGTCCTAGTTTGAACGGAAAGGCGATAGCTGAGCTGAGGCCAGTAAGGCGCCAGTCAAGTCTGACATATTCCTGAAGCCTGCTCCTTCATGGAAAATAACGCTAGAATCTAGAAATGTCTTTGCAAGGCTGGTAAAGGACAGTCAGGAACCTCGACCCTGCCTCTGGAATTTCCATCTTCTGAGCAGATCTGGAGGTCTTCTTTTGGAGAAGCTAACCATTCCTTCCAAATAGAGGCTTCCAAACACAGGCTAGTTGGCTGCATCTACTTGCCCGAAGGAGGCTTGCTTGTTCCGCTTCCTGTGAACTCCGCTTCCTGCCTGGGGGAAAAGTGGTTCTTGGAGATCTTTTTTCAGGGGCTATTTCAACGGAGTTGGAGCCGAGCCCGGAGACCCACACGCACAGAGGAAGGCAAAACCACATGGACAAGTCTTTGCTCTGTAGGAGAACTCTAGTTAACCTCAGTATGTGAGGAAAGTCTTGGATTCCACGGGGATACCTCTGTGTGTGAAACTGCGTACCCAACATGGCGGAAGAGAGCCTGATTCTCTCTGTGAAGCTTTAATGCTGTCGTTCAGAAAACAGCTTGAGAATCCATACAATTCTCGCCCTTACCTCTGAGAGAGTTCTCATTGCAGTAGCCCTTGGAAGTTTGTAGAAATCTGCACCTAAACCCTTCTCCAAGTAGGCCTGAGTCCCAGTTCGGAGGAACAAGCAATGGCGGAGCTAAGGCCATTATGGCACCAGTCAGTTTTCACACACTCTGGCAGCCTGCTCCTCCAGGGACAGTAAGGCTTCTTTTTCTCTGCAGGAGGCTCACTTGCCTTACTTCCTGTGAACAGCTTTTCCCAGCCTGGGTGAAAAGCGGTTCCTGGAGATCTTTTCTCAGAGGCTGTTTTCTCGGAGCTGGGGCGGACCTCGGGGACCCAACTCACAGGGGAAGGTGAAACCACATGTACAGGTGAGCACTCTGTAGGATAGCTCTTGTGAGCCTCATCTCTCAGGAACATTCTTGGCTCCTGTAGAGACACCACTGTGTGTGAATCTACACACCCCACATAGGGGCAAAGGGAGCCTGATTCTCTCCGTGGGGTGCTGATGCTTGGTGGCAAAGAACCTTCCTGATAATCCATCCGCTTATGCTTCCCTCGCATTTACGGAGGTCTCATTGCTGTAGCCCTCGGCAGTTTGGAAAGAAGAAGACCCTTACCCTTCATAAAGTAGGCCTTTGTCCTACTTTGAATGGAAAGGCAATAGCTGAGCTGAGGCCAATAAGGTGCCAGTCAAGTCCGACATATTCCCAAAGCCTGCTTCTTCAGGAAGATAACTGTAGAATCTAGGAATGTCTTTGCAAGGTTGGCAAAGGGCAGTCAGGACCCTGCACACTGCCTCTGGAATTACCGACTTCTGAACAGATCTGGAGGTCTCCCTTAGGGGAAGCTAACCCATTCTTCCAAGTAGAGGCTTCAAAACGCAGGCCGCTTGGCTGCCTCTTGCTCTCTGAAGGAGGCCTGCTTTTCCCGCCTCCTATGAACCCCACATCCCAGCCTCTGGGAAAAGCGGATCTTGAAGATCTTTTCTCAGGGGTTGTTTCCACGGAGCTGGGGCCGAGCCTGGAGCCCCAAACGCACAGGGGAAGAAAAACCACATGGACAAGTCTTTGCTCTCTAGGAGAGCTCTAGTGAACCTCACTCTGTCAGGAACATTCTTGTTTCCTATGGAGACACCCCTGTCTGTGAAGCTGTGTACCGAACATGGAGACACAGAGTCTGATTCTCTCTGTGCAGCTTTGAAGCTGTCGTTCAAACAACAGCTTGAAAATCCATACAATGCTCTTCCTTACCCGTGACACAGTTCTCATTGCTATACCCCTTGGCAGTATTTAGAAATCCATACCCAAACCCTTCTCCTAGTAGGCCTGGGTCCTAGATCGGAGGAACATGCAATGGCGGAGCTGAGGCCAGTAAGGCACCAGTCAGGTCTCACACACTCTGGCAGCCTGATCGTCCAGGGACACTAAGACCTGTTGTGCCTTGCAGGAGGCTCGCTTGCGTTACCTCCTGTGAACTGCGTTTGCCAGCCTGGGGGAATAGTGGTCCCTGGAGATCTTTTCTCAGGGGCTCCTTCCCCTGAGCTGGGGCGGACCTCGGGGACCCAACTCACAGGGCAAGGCAAAACCATATGGACAGGTCTATGCTCTGTAGCAGACTTCTAGTGAACCTCATCTCTCAGGAACATTCTTGTCTCCTATAGAGACACTTCTGTGTGTGAAGCTGCGTACCTAACATAGGGGCACAGAGAGCCTGATTCTCTCAGTTCATTTTGACGCAGTCATTCAGAAAACAGCTTGAGAATCCATAAAATGCTCTCCATTACCGCTGAGAGAATTCTCGCTGCTGTAGCCCTTGGCACTTTGTAGAAATCCGCAGCCAAACGCTTCTCCAAATAGGCCTGGGTCCTAGTTCGAAGGAACAGGCAATGGTGGAACTGAGGCCAGTAAGGCAACAGTCAGGTTTCACACACTCTGGCAGCCTGCTCCTCCAGGGACAGTAAGGCCTCTTTTTCTCTGCAGGAGATTCGCTTGCCTTACTTCCTGTGAACAGCGTTTCCCAGCCTCAGCGAAGCGGTTCCTGGAGATCTTTTCTCAGGGACAGTTTCCCCGGAGGTGTGGTGGACCTCGGGGACCCAACTCACAGGGGAAGGAAAAACCACATGGACAGGTCTATACTCTGTAGGAGAGGTTTAGTGAACCTAATCTCTCAGGAACATTCTTGGCTCCTATAGAGACAACTCTGTGTGTGAAGCTACACTCCCAACATTGGGGAACAGGGATCTTGGTTCTCTCCGTGGGGTGCTGATGCTTTGTAGCAAAGCACCTGCTTGAGAATCCGTCCTCTTAGGCTTCCCTCACCTTGACAGAGGTCTCATTGCTGTAGCCCTTGGCAGTTTCAAAGAAGAAGACCCTTACACTTCATAAAGTAGGCCCTTGTCCTAGTTTGAATGGAAAGGCAATAGCTGAGCTGAGGCCAATAAGGAGCCAGTCCCCTCTGGCACATTCCCGAACCCTGCTCCTTCATGGAATATAACTCTAGAATCTTGGAATGTCTTTGCAAGGCTGGCAAAGGGCAGCCAGGAACCAGCACCCTGCCTCTGGAATTACCGACTTCTGAGCAGATCTGGAGGTCTCCTTTAGGAGAAGCTAACCCATTCCTTCCAAATAGAGGCTTCAAAACACAGGCAGGTTGGCAGCCTTTCGTGCCCGAAGGAGGCTTGCTTTTCTCTCCTCCTATGAACCCCAGTTCCCAGCCTCTGGGAAAAGCGGGTCTTGAAGATATTTTCTCAGGGGTTCTTTCCACGGAGCTGGGGCCGAGCCCGGGGCCCAAAGGCACAGGGGAAGGCAAGACCACATGGACAGGTCTATGCTCTGTAGCAGACCTCTAGTGAACCTCATCTCTCAGGAGCATTCTTGGCTCCTATAGAGACACCTCTGTGTGTGAA
This sequence comes from Bubalus kerabau, assembly GCF_029407905.1. Classification (NCBI taxonomy): domain Eukaryota; kingdom Metazoa; phylum Chordata; class Mammalia; order Artiodactyla; family Bovidae; genus Bubalus; species Bubalus kerabau. The sequence goes on along the minus strand of NC_073644.1, from coordinate 65,069 downwards.
GCTGCGTACCTAACATAGGGGCACAGAGAGCCTGATTCTCTCTGTTCATTTTGACGCTGTCGTTCAGAAAACAGCTTGGGAATCCATAAAATGCTCTCCCTTACCACCGAGAGAATTCTCACTGCTGTGGCCCTTGGCACTTTGTAGAAATCTGCACCCAAACGCTTTTCCAAGTAGGCCTGGGTGCTAGCTCGGATGAACAGGCAATGGCGGAGCTGAGGCCAGTAAGGCAACAGTCAGGTTTCACACACTCTGGCAGCCTGCTCCTCCAGGGACTGTAAGGCCTCTTTTACTCTGCAGGAGATTCGCTTGCCTTACTTCCTGTGAACAGCATTTCCCAGCCTCGGCGAAGCGGTTCCTGGAGATCTTTTCTCAGGGACAGTTTCCCCGGAGGTGTGGCGGACCTCGAGGACCCAACTCACAGGGGAAGGCAAAACCACATTGACAGGTCTATGCTCTGTAGGAGAGGTTTAGTGAACCTAATCTCTCAGGAACATTCTTGGCTCCTATAAAGACAACTCTGTGTGTGAAGCTACACTCCCAACATTGGTGCACAGGGAGCTTGATTCTCTTCGTGGCGTGCTGATGCTTTGTGGCAAAGCACCTGCTTGAGAATCCATCCTCTTAGGCTTCCCTCACCTTGACAGAGGTCTCATTGCTGTAGCCCTTGGCAGTTTGCAAAGAAGAAGACCCTTACCCTTCATAAAGTAGGGCCTTGCCCTAGTTTGAATGGAAAGGCAATAGCTGAGCTGAGGTCAATAAGGAGCCAGTCCCGTCTGACACATTCCCGAAGCCTGCTCCTTCATGGAAAATAACTCTAGAATCTAGGAATATCTTTGCAAGGCTAGCAAAGGGCAGTCAGGAACCAGTACCCTGCCTCTGGAATTACCGACTTCTGAGCAGATCTGGAGGTCTCCTTTAGGAGAAGCTAACCCATTCCTTCCAAATAGAGGCTTCAAAACACAGGCAGGTGGACTGCCTTTTCGTTCCCGATGGAGGCGTGCTTTTCTCTCCTCCTACGAACCCCGGTTCCCAGACACTGGGAAAAGTGGATCTTGAAGATATTTTCTCAGGGGTTGTTTCCACGGAGCTGGGGCCGAGCCTGGAGACCCAAAGGCACAGGGGAAGGCAAGACCACATGGACAAGCCTTTGCTCTTTAGTATAGCTCTAATGAACCTCACTCTGTCAGGATCTTTCTTGATTCCTACGGAGACACACCTGTGTGTGAAGCTGCGGCCACAGAGAGCCTGATTACCCCTGTGCAGCGCTGAGTCTGGGCGGCTAAACAACAGCTTGGGAATGCAGCCTGGGGCGCTTCCCTTCCCTCTGACAGAGCTCTCCTTCGGTCCCTAAGCCCTCTGCAAGGAGGCATGGATCATAGGTGCAAAGGGAAAGGAAGAGCGGAGCTGAGGCCAGTAAGGCGCCCGCCAGTCATGTCTCCCCCACTTCCGCAGTCTGTTCCTTCCCCTGCGCGAAAGCTAGAAGCTGGGAAGGGCTTGGCGAGGCTCGCCCAGGCAGAGCAGCCTCTAGGCCGGGGCTCTGTGATATCGCGCCTGGGTGCAGATCTGGAGCTCCGCCGGGGTGGAAGATCATTCGGTCCTTCCCAATACAGGCTTGCAAGCACCCGACGGCGGCCTGACTCTATTCTCCCGCGTGCTGGGAGTGGGCTTCCAATCCAGAGCACAGAGCACTGCCTGGAGCTCTCTGCTCAGGGGCTGGTTCCCCTACGCTGGGGCTGTGCTAGGGAGCCCAAACGCACATGTCAAGGCCCCAAAACACATCCACACGTCTCTGCTCTGCAACAGAGCTCCGGGGAAGCCCAGTCTGGCAGGCGCTTTCTGGGCACAAAGGGAGGAACACTCTGGCTGTGGAGCTTCCTCCCCAAGACAGGGGCACTAGGACCCTGATTCCCTCCGTTTACCGCTGAGTCTGCATTGCAAAGCAACAGCTTGGGAACGCAGCCTGGGGCGCTTCCCTTCCCTCGGACAGAGCTCTCCTTGGGGTAGGCCTTGGTAGTTTGCATACAATGGGGCCCTAAGCCCTCTGCAAGTTGGCCTGGCTCCTAGGTCCAAAGGGCAGGCCAGAGCGGAGCTGAGGCTGTCAGGCTCCAGACACATCTCCCATACTCCTACATCCTGCTCCTACCCGGGCGTGAACGCTAGAAGCTGGGAAGGTACCTGGACCGTGCAGGGGCGGGGCAAACGCGGGCGGCGTGGGGCGGGAGTCGGCTTCTGGCGGGGGTGGGGGCCGGCTTCCCAGTTGTGCTCTCGGAGGTGGACACTGAGGCTGAAAACGCGCCGGGAGCGCGGCAGGGGCGGGGCTAACCCTGGCGGCGCGGGGCGGGGGTCGGCTCATGGGGGGGATGGGGAGGGGTTCCCAGTTGCGCTCTCAGGGGTTGCAACTGCGGCTGGGAACTCCCATTTCGTCCGCTCCTGGGTCCCCAAGGATCGCCATCCCATGGGTGCAGCGGAGGGCTGCGGACCACAGGTAAGGGAACTGGGACTGCGTGGAGCAGGGAACCAAGTATTCCGCCGTCTGTTGGCACATTCTCGGAGCTCCCCAAACTGGCGGTCGCAGAAAGGCCTTGCCTTTGGGGTCAAGGCCTTTACCGCTCCACCCCTCTGCTGAAAAATCTCAGAGTCTGCGCGGTTCTTCCAAGCAGCCTAGTGTCCGCTGGAAGTCCAAGGGACAGAACACTGAATTCTTGCCGGCTGGCCCAGCCCTGCTTCTGGCACTTTGTAAGCCAGTGGGCCCTTGAGCACCTGCTGGGATGGGAAAGGGAAGGGTCCACGAATTGCACCCTAGAAACTTAGTAGGGTGCATGGATTTCAAACCCTGGTGGCCGCCCAGGCAGCAAAGAAGTGGGGAGGGCACCTTGCTGCCCTTTCATGGCAGAATCTGTGGCTGTCCTGATGCGTGGGCCTTTTCATGGGGACCTTGTGCAATAAAAGTTTGGTGTTTTGGTACTGAATAATTAGAAATTGTAAAAAGTTTAAATTATGTGGTGGTGTAATTAAAAAACAAAACAAAACAAAACCAAGCCCCAAGTGTTTGGCACAGGGAGGTTTAAGTATTGAAGGCCTGTTTTCCTTGCACTGTGGCATTCTATCAAGAAGTGTGCAGGATTTTTTTTTTTTAAGAAAAGTGTTCGAAGAGCTTGAAACAGGAAACCCAGAGGTGCCCCTGTATTTTGGGGAAGGCCTTAGGAGGTCACTTGGAAATGCTGCTGGCTGTGGGGAAGGGGGGCAGATGGGCTGTGCAGTCTTGTCCTTTGCATTCATGTTCTTGTGTGTAGAAACCCAGCTCGGAGCCATCTCCTGATGTGTAAGAATTTCGCAGACAAACCTTGAGCTAAGCAATGCATTTGTTCCTGAGGAAATGTTTGTCTTAAGCGATGTAAATATCCTATGTATATCCGCTGGACTCTGGCTTCAGGTCGGTTCCCCCAATAGGCTCAGAAGCGACTTGAACAAAACTGTATGTTTTCCTCGTACCTTGTTCTCCTAATCTATGTTAAGGAAATGATATATTTGCCTGGAATACTGCCTTTCTTCAAGATTCATGTCAATCAGTTTTTGGCCCAGGATGACTCACCTGCTGCCAATGTGACCTCAAGGCATGTCGTGGGGGAGGGGCCTGGTGCCATTCCCTGAGACAGTGCCTTTCCTTCCTTAGCTGACTGCTAGTGCCTGTAGAATATCTGGCTAGAGACCAGCAGGGCGTACACCCCGCCTCAAGTCTAAGTCAGCAGCTTTCTCTATCTCATTTATACTTTAATAACAATTGATGACACAAAAGCTCTGAGCGATCAAATCATATCAAATCTTCATTTCAGATTGAAGATGCATTCCATGGTATTGCCATCTTAAGTCTTTCCATTGTTATGGAATATCTGTCCATGTATTCAGGATAGTTTTCAGCCAGGGTGTGTAATTTCCAGTGTACCAGTCTTGTCATCCTTGTTACATCCATGGCAAAGTGTTGTATTCATGTTGACATTATTGAAAGGGAATTTTTTTTAATTCCTTTTCAGATTATTATCTGCTAATATATACAGAAAAAACCGTGTAATCTTTCGTTTTTATCAGTTTGGACAGCTTGATAGTTGTCTTTAATTTCTTTCCTTTCTCATACTTTAAGATTTTCCGGGCACCATACATGTACTGCCTCACCCCTAATCTCAGTCATGTGTTCAAAGAACTTCTGTCCTTTATTTGTTTACTTATTTTTTGCAACATTGAATTCGTTTTGACTATGCTGGGTCTCTGCTGCAAGATGGAAGTTGCTAGGACCTCTGGACTGCAGTCTTCCATCTCTTACTGACCTCTTGTTGACCTCTGCAGAATCCTGGTTGGCGGGAGCTTGTTAGTTCCTCGTTCCTTACCAGGACCTCCTGTGGTAAGTGTTTTTCTCTTCTCTGTTGCCTTGTAAGGGTGGATGGTCATTGGCATCCCAAAGCTAGCTGGAAGTCAATGATTTAGGCAGGCTTGTGCATAGATATGGGAGAAGGCAATGGCACCCCACTCCAGTACTCTTGCGTGGAAAATCCCATGGATGGAGGAGCCTGGTAGGCTGCAGTCCATGGGGTGGTTAAGAGTCGGACACCACTGAGCGACTTCACGTTCACTTTTCACTTTCATGCATGGGAGGAGGAAATGGCAACCCACTCCAGTGTTCTTGCCTAGAGAACCCCAGGGACTGTGGGGCCTGGTGGGCTGCCGTCTATGGGGTCGCACAGAGTCGGACACAACTGAAACGACTTAGCAGCAGCGGCGGCGGCAGCAGCAGCAGAAGCAAGGCATCGATATCAAAAGGGCTGCAAACAGTCAGGAAGGATCACATATGTCACCGTGAAACACTACTTCTCCACTTAGCCAAAGCTAACCAAAGATTTCTGTTCTAGGTCAACCTAGAAGAGATCACTTAAGAGGTAAAGAAACTTAAACTCCATTAGCAAAGGCAGTTCGACATCTCAAGAAAACTTGTGCTAGGCACAGAACTCTTTTCTGGGGGTCCACTTTCCCTACAACCTCCTTATCCCATTCTGTACCCATTCCTTTGCTTCTCCCATCCTGAAACTGCCACCTGTAAGACAGAACTACTTCGTTTTCCTTCCTCAAGTGCCATTGCATTCCACATACTTTCTTGATATAACAAGTCATACATTTCCCTTCAGCAACCAAGAACTGACTTTTATATTGGCATTGGCTATAGCCCGCCCCCCTCCCCCCACCCCCAAGAACAGAACAAAACAAAACAAAACAATTGCTTTCTTACATTTAACATGTCAGGATGGTGCCAGACACTATTCATGGAGAGTCAAAAATCTCTTTTGTTTCTGTGTAAAAGGGAGGTCCTTTCAAGTCGTGAATGTTTCAGAACTTTCATTTATTTGGAAATGACCTAGCTATTCAATACACTGTCGTCACAAGGATAGAAACTCGGGTAACCAAAACACCTGGAGAAACGTTTGTTAGTTCAGTTCAGTTCAGTTGCTCAGTCGTGTCTGACTCTTTGGGACCCCGTGGCCTGAAGGACGCTAGGCTTCCGTGTCCGTCACCAACTCCAGGGGCTTGCTCAAACTCATGTCCATCGAGTCAGTGATGCCATACAACCATCGTATCCTCTGTCATCCCCTTCTCCTCTGCCTTCAATCAAGACTATGAGAGGCAGATATTTTAGAGTATAATTATTGTAAAGAGTTTGTCTAAAAGCTCATATCACATTTACATTTTTTACTTTTGTTGTTGTCGTTTCCAGGTAGTTTCTTGCTGAAGAGCTTGTGACAGATATAACAATAGAGCAATTTTTACCTCAAAAGAAACCTAGGCACTATGAACATGTTGTGCTTAATGTTGTTGACTCTTAGACATGTCTATAATGGAGGAGCAAAACCAAAAATACTAGATATTTAATATTGACTAGTTCCCAGTTCACGGGACTCTGACATTCATTTAGGTCAATGTTTTCTTGTATTTCCAGCAGTTTGATTTGGAAGGGCTGCCTTGTCTTGAGACCATTGAAATCAGAACACAGAACTTGAGCAATATTATCAAAAAACACAAGGCTCACACTGACACATACCTTAATCCAAACAGACAGACAAGACATCTTCCAGGTTTCCGCCTGAGATTTAAAATATTTCTTTGAGCCAGTCTTCTGGGGAGTGGGGGGATGGGGGTGGCAGTAAGGCAGGCTTGGGTAACAAGCTAATTGTTGGTCATTGCATATGCAACGAACCAGCTTTCCGGGTTCCAAGGAAAAAAGTTTCCTTGGTAACCAACTTTGTCTGGTTCTATAGAATATCATGGCCCTCCTAGGTCAGGTCATCTTGCCTTTCTGTAGTCCTCGTTTTATCCCTAAATCACAGACAGCTTGGATTGTCTCTGTGGGGTGTATGTATTGTCCTCATGTTTGACCTGGCGGCAGCAGCGAGGTCCGAGAGCCTCTCCTGGAACCGGGCGTGGGGACGGGGCTCACCGAGAGCCGCTGGTGAAGGTGGGCAGCGCCCCTGGAGCGCGGCAGGGGCGGGGCGAACCCGGGCGGCACAGGGCGGGTGTCGGCTCCTGGCGGGGGTAGGGGAGGGCTTCCCAGTTGTGCTCTCGGAGATGGCCACTGCGGCTGGAAACACGCCGGGAGCGCAGCCAGGGTGGGGTAAACCTGGGCTGCACAGGTCGAGATTCCGCTCGCTGTGGGTGGGGGGTCGGTCCCTGTTGTGCTCCCGGGGGTCGCCAATGTGGCTGGGAACCCGCCGGGAGCCCAGCAGGGCCGGGGCAAAACCTGTCGGCGCGGGGCGTGGTGGGGGTCCATTCGCAGCGGGGGTCGGCTCCTGGCGGGGGTGGGGGAGGGCTTTCCAGATGTGCTGTTGGGGGTCGCCATTGCGGCTGGGAATGCCCATTTCGTGAACTCCTGGATCCCCAAGGATCGGCATCCATCGGCCACAGCGGAGGGGTGCGGAACACAGGTAAGGGAACGGGGACTGCGTGGAGCAGGGAACCATGTATTCCGCCCTGTGTTGGCACAGTCTCAGAGCTCCCCAACCTGGCGGTCGCAGGAAGGCCTCGTCTTTGGGGTCAAGGCCTTTACCACTCCACCCCTCTGCTGAAAAACCTCATAGTCTGCGCGGTTTTCCCAAGCAGCCTAGTGTCCGCTGGAAGTCCAAGGGACAGAACCCTGAATTCTGGCCGGCTGGCCCAGCCCTGCTTCTGGCACTTTGTAGGCCAGCGGGCCCTGGAGCACCTGCTAGGACGGGAAAGGTAAGGGTACGCGAATTGCACCCTGGTGGCCACCGAGGCAGCAAAGAAGAGGGGAGGGCACCTTACTGCCCTTTAATGTCAGACAGAATCTGTGGCTGTCCTGCTGCGTGGGCCTTTTCATGTGGACCTTGTGCAATAAAAGTTTACCGGTGACCTTAGGGAACTTCCCAGTGTGCTTCTGACAGATGAGGGATGCTGTGGAGTTGGAGGGGCCTCTCAGGACTATGCTGGGTTTGGCGCAATGGAAGAGGGCCTCATCTCCAGGGAAGGCAGGAACCTCAGGCTTCCTCTCCGTTTCGGACTCCGACCGCAGGGTCCCTGCAGAGTTGGGACAGGAGAGTCAGGAATCGTCTTGTCTGAGGAAGGGAACTCCGCTTGCCTGTCGAGGTGTTCAGGGTGTCTCAGGCCCCTTTTTCAGCTGTGTGTGGAACCTGCGGGTGTTTCTGGACGATGCACGACGGTGACAGTGCCCCTTCGTGTTGTGCCTTCACCCACTGGGTTGCCTTCGAATAGGTGTCCGGGCCTCGGGTTCTTTTCAAGAGCGGACAGGGAAATCGGGGTCTTTCGGCATGTGGGACCACCCACGGGGCTAGTCTCAAATTTCCTAGTGAGGCCGGCTACATCCTGAGGTATGCCGGGAAGGCCGGGGAGCCTTCCAGACAACGCAGGGGGATCGACTCTCCTGTCGCCATCAGGAGGGGAGAAGGGGCTCAGATGAAGTGGGGCCAGAACCCTCGGTGTTACCCTCGAGGGAACCCGGCGTGTCGAGGAACTTTTGGGGGTCGCATGAAGGCTGTCAGGGACCGTTTCGCCCTTCAGGGCGGAACAGGGGACTTCCCTTCATACGCCGTCGCGGGCAAGGGCGTCATCTTGCGAAGACGTGGGAACCACGTGGTTTTTCTCGAGTTGCAGCGGATTCTTGAGTTACGACGGGGATCTCAGGCTTCCTCTTGGGTTGGCCCTGCGAAGCCCAATCTTCCCCTCTGGTTGCGAGGGAAAGCTGGGGGTTGCGCTCGAGTCACTGCAGGGCCCAAGACACCTCATCTAGGCCTGTGTCCGGGACCTAATATTCCTCTCCAGGGAAGGCAGGGATCTCGGGGTAGCATTCCAGGTTACCCCGGGGAGTCAGGGCTCGTCTCGAGGGGAAGCCAAGGACTCCGCTCTCCTCTCGAGTCGCAACCCGGATCTCTTGGAGCCCCCTGAGCGGCCTCAAGGGAGTCCAGCCTCCTCTTCCGTTTGGAGAGAGGACCCAGGATTGCTCTCCAGGCCATGCAGGAACAGAAGGCCCTCAGCTCGCGAGGACGGGGGCGTCTCAGGGGTTTCCTCGAGCTGCGGCGCCCGTGGGGGTTTTCTCCCGAGGCACGACGAGGATCTCAGGGAGCCTCCCGTGCGGCGGCAGGGAAGTCAGATCTCCATGCGCATGGCGAGGGGGAGCGCGTCATGGCCCTCGAGTCACGGGAGGGGACTAGGGCCTGGAGACGCGTTGAAGAAGGACTCTCGAGGTCTTTCTCGGGGGGCGGCGGGAAACCCTGGGTTGCATCGACTTGTGCCAGTGACCTCAGGAAGCTTCTCAGCGTGCCTCTGAGAAGTCAGGGTCACTGTGGAGTTGGGAGGGGCCTCTCGGAACTCCACTGGGTTTGGTGCAATGGAAGAGGGCCTCATGACAAGTTGAGGCAGGAACCACAGGGTTCCTCTCCTGGCTTCGAATGCGCCGGATATGACTCGGATCGCAGAGTCCCTGCAGAGTTGGGACAGGAGAGTCAGGCCTCGTCTTGTGTGGAGGAATGGAACTCCGCTTGACTCTCGCGTTGTTCATGGGGTGACAGGCCACTTGTCGATTTGTATGTGGAACTTGCAGGTTTTTCTGGACGATGCACTGGGGTGTCACTGCCCCTTCGTGTTGTGCCTTGTTCCACAGGATTGCCTTCGAGTTGGGTTCTGCCATCGGGTTCTTATCAAGAGCGGACCAGGGAATTGGGGTCTTTTGGCATGCCGCACCACCCACGAGGCTATGTCTCGAATTTCGTCGTGAGACTGGCCTCATCTTGATGTGCACCAGGAAGGTCGGGAACGCCTTCCAGACAAAGCAGGGGAATCGAACCTCCTGTCGCGATCAAGAGGGGAGAAGAGTCTCAGATGAAGTGGTGCCGGGAACCTCGGTGTTCTCCTCAAGTGAGACTGGTATGTCGGGGAACTTTTGGGGTCGCATCAAGGGTTCCAAGTAACTTTTCGCTCTTCAATACGGAACGTGGGACTTCTCTTGAGACGCTGTAGCGGGCAAGGGCCTCATCTTTCGATGACGGGGGAACCACGTGGTTTTTCTTGAGTTGGGGCGGGATTCTCCAGTTACAACCGGGAATTCAGGCTTCCTCTTCAACTGGCCCAGGGAAGTCCAGTTTTCATTCGAATTGTGAGTTAGAATGGGGATTGCTCTCGAGACATTGCAGGGCCAAATAGACCTCATCTAGGCTTGTGTCCAGGACCTAATGTTCTTCTGCTGGGGCGAAATCGATCTCAGCATTGCATTCTCGACTCACCCGGGGAGTCAGGCCTCGTCTCGAGGGGAAGCCAAGGACACTGCTCTCCTGTCAAGTCGCGACGGGTATATCTTGGAGCTCACTGTGTGGCCTAAAATGAGTCAAGCCTCCTGTGGAGTTTGGAGAGAGGACTCAGGATTGCTCTCCAGGCCATACAGCAAAAGAAGGCCCTCATCTCGTGAGGACTGGGGCGTCTCGTGGGTATTCTCGAGCTGCGGCTCCAGTGTGGTGTTGCTCACGAGGTATAATGGGGAGCTCAGGGAGCCTCTCCTGTGGCGCCAGGGAAGTCAGGTTTCTATGCGCGTGGCTAGGGGGAGCGCGTCATTGCTCTCGAGACATGGTAGGGGAATCGCACCTCAAGACGCGTTGAAGAAGGACTCTCGAGGTCTTTTACGGGTTGGGGCAGGAAACCCTTGGTTCCCTCGACTTGTGCCGGTGATCTCAGGAAGGTCTAAGGGTGCCTCTGAGAAGTCAGGGATACTGTGCAGTTGGGAGGGGTCTCTCGGGACTCCACTGGGTTCGGTGCAATGGAAGAGGGCGTCATCTCGAGTGGAGGCAGGAAACTCATGTTTCCTCTCCTGACTTCCCCTGGGCCAGATCTGACTCGGATCGCGGTTTCGCTGCAGAGTTCGAACAGGAGAGTCAGGCCTCGTCTTGTGTGGAGGAATGGAACTCTGCTTGCCTCTCCAGTTGTTCACGGGGTGACAGGTCACTTCTCGAGCTGTGTGTGGTACCTGCGGGTTTCTCCGGAAGATACCCGGGGGTGTCAGTGCCCCTAAGTGTTGTGCCTTCATCAAAAGGGTTATCTTCAAAGAGGTGTCCGGGCATCAGGATCTTATCAAGAGCGGACCGGGAAATCGGGGTCTTTCGGCATGTGTCACCATCCACGTGGCTATGTCTCGAATATCCTCGTGAGACCGGCCTCATCCTGAGATGCACCGGGAAAGGTGGGAACCCCTTCAAGACAAAACAGGGGAATCGACCCTCCTGTCGCGATCAGGAGGGGAGAAGGGGACCAGATGTAGTGGTGCCGGGAACCTCGGTGTTCTCCTCGAGTCAGACTGGTGTGTCGAGGAACATTTGAGGGCGCATCAAGGGTGCCAATACCGTTTCGCACTTCAAGACGGAACGTGGGACTTCTCTTGAGACGCTGTAGGGGGCAAGGGCCTCATCTTGGGATGACGGGGGAACCACGTGGCGTTTCTCGAGTTGTGGCGGGATTCTCGAGTTTCGACGGGGAATACAGTCTTCCTCATGTGTTGGGCCAGGGAAGTCCTATCTTCCATTCGAGTTTAAAGGGAGAGCTGGGGATTGCTCTCGAGTCACTGCAGGGCAAAATAGACCTCATCTAGGCTTGTGTCCAGGACTTAATGCTCGTCCCTAGGGGAGACAGGGATCTTGGGGTTGCATACCAGACTCACCCGGGGAATCAGGCCTCGTCTCGAGGGGAAGCAAAGAACTCCGCTGTCCTTTTGAGTCGCGATGGGTATCTCTTGGAGCCCACTGTGTGCCCTAAAGGGAGTCAAGCCTCCTGTGCTGTTTGGATAGAGGACTCGGGATTCCTCTCCAGGCCATGCAGGAAAAGAAGGCCCTCATCTCGCGATGATGGCGGCGTCTCGTGGGTTTTCTAGACTGCTGCGCTAGTGCCGGGTTTCTGACGAGGTACGAGAGGGAGCTCAGGGAGCCTCTCGTGTGGCGCCAGGGAAGTCAGGTCCCCATGAGATGGCTAGGGGGAGCTCGTCATTGCTCTCGAGTCATGGTAGGGTAATCGGGCCTCAAGACGGGTTGAAGAAGGACTCTCGAGGTCTTTCTCGGATCACTGCATAAAACCCAGGGTTCCCTTGACTTGTGCCTGCGACCTCAGGGAGCTTCTCAGAGTGCCTTTGAGAAGTCAGGGATACTGTGCAGTTTGGAGGGGCCTCTTGAGACTCCTCTGCATTTGGTGGAATGTAAGAGGGACTCATCTCGAGTTGAAGCAGGAATCTCAGTGTTCCTCTCCATTTCTGACTCAGATCGCAAGGTCCCTGCATGTTGGTACAGGAGAGTCAGGCCTCGTCTTTTCTGGAGGATGGGACTCCTCTTGCCTCTCGAGTTGTTCTCGAGGTGACAGGCCACTTGTCGAGCTGTGTGTGTAACCTGCCCGTTTTTCCGGATGATGCACAGGTGTGTTAGTGCCCCTTCGTGTTGTACCTTCATACTCAAGGCTGCCTTCCAAGAGGTGTCCGAGCATCGGATTCTTATCAAGAGCGGACCGGGAAATTGGAGTCTTTCAGCAAGTGGCACCACCCACAAAGCTACGTATCGAATTTCCCCATGAGACCGGCCTCATCCTGAGTTGTGCAGGGAAGGTCGGGCCCCCTTGCAGACAAAGCAGGGGAATCGACCCACCGGTCACGATCAGGAGGGGAGAAGGGGCTTAAATGAAGTGGTGCCGGGAACCTCGGTGTTCCCCTTGAGTGAGACCGGCGTGTTGGGGGACTTTTGGGGTCGCATCAAGGGTGCCAAGTACCATTTCGCATTTCAAGACGGAACCTGGGACATCTTTTGAAACGCTGTAGCGGGCAAGGGCCTCATCTTGCGATGACGGGAGAACCACGTGGTTTTGCTCGAGTTGCGGCGGGATTCTCGAGTTATGACCGGGAATTTAGGCTTCCTCTTGTTGGCCTTGAAATCCAATCTTCCATTCGGGTTGCGAGGGGGAGCTGGGGATTGCGCTAGAGTCACTGCAGGGCAAAGGAGACCTAATCTAGGCTTGTGTCCAGGATCTAACGTTGCTCTCCAGGGGCGACAGGGATCTCGGGTTTGCATTCCAGACTCATCCGGGGAGTCAGTTCTCACCTCGAGGGTAAGTAAAGAATTCCGCTCTCATCTCGAGTCGCGATGGGTATCTCTTGGAGCCCACTGTGTGTACTAAAGGGAGTCAAGCCTCCTGTGGAGTTTGGAGAGAGGACTCGGGATTGGACTCCAGGCCATGCAGGAAAAGAAGGCCCTCATCTCGAGATGACGGTGGCGTCTCGTGGGTTTTCTCGAGCTGCGGCGCCAGTGTGGGGTGTCTCATGAAGTACCACGGGGATCTCAGGGAGCCTCTTGTATGGCGCCAGGAAAATCCAGTATTCCATTCGAGTTGCAAGTTAGAACTGGGGATTGCTCTCCAGTCACTGCAGGGCAAAATAGACCTCATCTACGCTTGTGTCCAGGACCTAGTGTTCCACTACTGGGCCAACAGGGATCTCAGGGTTGCATTCTCGACTCACCCGGAGAGTCAGGCCTCGTCTTGAGGGGAAAAAAAGGACTCCGCTCTCCTGTCGAGTCGCGACGGGTATCTCTTGGAGCCCACTGCGTGGCGTAAAGGGAGTGAAGCCTCCTATGGAGTTTGGAGATGACTCGGGATTGTTTTCCTGGCCATGCAGGAAAAAAGGCCCTCATCTCGCGATGATGGGGGCATCTCGTGGGTTTTCTCCAGCTGCGGCGCCAGTATCAGATTTCTCACGAGGTACGACGGGCAGCTCAGAGAGCCTCTCGTGTGGTGCTAGGGACGTCAGGTCTCCGTGCGTGTGGTGAAGGGGAGTGCGTGATTGCTCTCGAGTCATAGTAGGCGAATCGGGCCTCAAGACACATTGAAGAAGGACTCTTGAGGTCTTTCTCGGGTTGCGGCAGGGAACCCTGGTTTCCCTTGATTTGTGTCGGTGACCTCAGGCAACTTCTCAGGGTGCCTCTGAGAAGTCAGGGACACTGTGGATTTGGGAGGGGCCTTTCGTTACTCAACTGGGTTTGGTGCAATCGAAGAGGCCCTCATCTCGAATGGAGGCAGGAACTCAGGGGTCCTCTCCATATCTGACTAGGGTCGCAGGGTACCTGCAGAGTATGGACAAGAGAGTCACGCCTCGTCTTCCGTGGAGGAATGGATTTCCCCTTGCCTTTCGAGTTGTTCACGGAGTGACAGGCCACTTGTTGAGCTGAGTGTGGAACCTGCGGGTTTTTCCGGACGATGCACGGGGGTGTCAGTGCCCCTTCGTGTTGTGCCTTCATCCACAGGGTTGCCTTCAAAGAGGTTTCCGGGCATCGGGTTCTTTTCAAGAGCGTACCGGAAAATTGGGGTCTTTCAGCATGTGGTACCACCCATGAGGCTACGTCTCGAATTTCCTCGGGAGACCGGCCTCATCCTGAGGTGCGCCGGGAAGGTCGGGAACCCCTTGCAGACAAAGCAGGGGAATCGACCCACCGCTCGCGATCAGAAGGGGAGAAGGGGCTCAGATGAAGTGGTGCCGGGAACCTCGGTGGTCCTCTCGAGTGAGACCGGTATGTCACGGCACTTTTGAGGTCGCATCAAGGGTGCCAAGTACAGTTTCGCACTTCAAGATGGAACGTGGGAATTCTCTGGAGATGCTGTAGCGGGCAAGGGCCTCATATTGCGATGACGAGGGAAACACGTGGTTTTTCTCGAGTTGAGGCGGGATTCTCGAGTTACAACGGGGAATTCAGGCTTCCTCTTGTGTTGGCCCAGGAAGTCCAATCTTCCATTCAACTTGTCAGAGAGAGCTGGGGGTTGCTCTCGAGTCACTTCAGGGCAAAGAGTCCTCATCTAGGCTTGGGTCCAGGACGTAATGTTCCTCTCCAGGGGCGACAGGGATATCGGGGTCGCATTCCAGTCTCACCCGGTGGGTCACACCTCGTCTCGAGTGGAAGCAAAGGACTCCACTATCCTCTCGAGTCGGGACGCGTAACTCTTGGAGCCCAATGAGTGGCCTAAAGGGAGTCAAGCGTCCTGTGTAGCTTGGACAGAAGGTTCACGCTTGATCTGCATACCATGCAGTTAAAGATGGCCCTCCTCTCGTGATGACGGGGGCGTCTCATGGGTTTTCTCGAGCTGCGGCGCCAGTGTGGGGTTTCTCACGAGATATGATGGGGAGTTCAGGGAGCCTCTCGTGCGGTGCCAGAGAAGCCTGACTCCATGCGTGTGGCCAGGAAGATCGCGTCATTGCTCTCGAGTCATGGGAGGGACTAGGGCCTCAAGACGCATTTAAGAAGGACTCTCAAGGTCTTTCTTGGGTTGGGGCGGGAAACACTCGTTTCCATCGACCTCTACAGGGGACCTTAGGGAACTTCCCAGGTGCCTCTGAGAGGTGAGGGATACTGAGGAGTTAGAGGGGCCTCTCGGGACTCCACTAGGTTTGACGAAATGAAAGAGGGCCTCATCTCGATTGGAGGCAGGAACCTCAGGCTTCCTCTCCATTTCTGACTCCGACCGCAGGATCCCTGCAGAGTTGGGACAGGAGAGTCAGGCCTCGTCTTGTCTGAGTAACGGAACTCTGCTTGCCTCTTGAGTCGTTCAGGGGGTCTCAGGGCCCTTGACAAGCTGTGTGTGGAACCTGCGGGTGTTTCCAGAAGATGCATGGGGGTGTCAGTGCCCCTTCGTTTGGTGCCTTCCCCCACAGGGTTTCCTTCAAAGAGGTGTCCGGGCATCGGGTTCATTTCAAGAGCGGACCGGGAAATCGGGGTCATTCGGCATGTGGCACCACCCACGTGGCTCATCTCGAATTTCCTCGTGAGACCAGCATCATCCTGAGGTGCGCCGGGAAGGCCGGGAACACCTTCCACACAAAGTAGGGGAATCGATTCTCCTGTCGCGATCAGGAAGGGAGATGGGGCTCAGATGAAGTGGGGCCGGGACCCTCGGTGTTCCACTCGAGGGAACCCGGCGTTTCAGGGAACTTTAGGGGTCGCATCAAGGGAGCCAAGTACCGTTTCCCACTTCAGGACGGAACATGGGACTTCCCTGGAGACGCTGTAGCGGGCAAGGGCCTCATCCTGTGAAGACGTTGGAACCACGTCGTTTTTCTCGAGTTGCATCGGGATTCTCAAAAACGACAGGAATTTCAGGCTTCCTCTTGGGTTGGCCCTGGGAAGCCCAATCTTCAATTCGAGTTGCGATGGAAAGCTGGGGGTTCTGCTCGAGTCACTACAGGGCCAAAGAGACCTCATCGAGGCGTGTGTCCAGGACCTAATATTCCTCTCAAGGGAAGACAGGGATCACGGGTTTCCATTCCAGACTCCCCCGGGGGGTCAGGACTCGCCTGCAGGGGAAGCAAAGACTCCGCTTTCCTCTCAAGTCGCGACACGGATCTCTTGGAGCCCACTGAGTGGACTCAAGGGTGTCGAGCCTCCTCTTCAGTTTGGAGAGAGGACTCGGGATTGCTCTCCAGGCCAGGCAAGAAAAGAAGGCCCTCATCTCGCGATGACGGGGGCGTCTCATGGGTTTCCTCAGGCTGCTGCGCCCATGGGGGTTTTTTCACGAGGCACGATGAGGACCTCAGGGAGCCTCTCGTGCGGCGCCAGGCAAGTCAGGTCTCCATGCGCATGGCGAGGGGGAGCTGGTCATCACTCTCGAGTCATGGGAAACGGCTAGGTCCTCAAGAGGCGTTGAAGAAGGACTCTCGAGGTCTTTCTCGGGTTGTGGCGGGAAACCCTCGTTTCCCTCGACTTCTGCAGGGGACCTTAGGGAACTTCCCACGGTGCCTCTGAGAGGTGAGGGATGCTGTGTAGTTGGCAGGGCCTCTCGGGACTCTGCTGGGTTCGGCGCAATGGAAGAGGGCCTCATCTCGAGGGGAGGCAGGAACCTCAGGCTTCCTCTCGGATTCGGACTCCGACTGCAAGGTCCCTGCAGTGTTGGGACAGGAGAGTCATGCCTCGTCTTGTCTGAGGAATGGAATTCTGGTTGCCTCTCGAGTTGTTCCGGGAGTCTCAGGCCCCTTGTCGAGCTGTGTGTAGACCCTGCAGGTTTTTCTGGATGATGCACGGGGGTGTCAGTGCCCCTTCGTGTTGTGCCTTCACCCACAGGGTTGCCTTCGAAGAGGTGTCCGGGCATCGGGTTCTTATCAAGAGCGGACCGGAAAATCGGAGTCGTTCGGCACGTGGCACCTCACATGTGGCTACTCTCGAATTTCCTCCTGAGACCGGCCTCATCCTGAGGTGCGCCAGGAAGGCTGGGACCCCTTCCAGACAAAGCAGGGGAATCGACTCTCCTGTCGCGATCAGGAGGGGAGAAGGGGCTCAGATGAATTGGTGCCGGGACCCTCGGTGTTCCCCTCGAGGGAACCCAGCGTATCGGGGAACTTTTGCGGTCGCATCAAGGGTGTCAAGTACCGTGTCGCCCTTCAGGGCGGAACATGGGACTTCCCTGGAGACACCGGGAACTTCGGTGTTCCCCTGGAGTGAGACCGGTATGTTGGGGAACTTTGGGGTCACATCAAGTGTGCCAAGTAGCATTTCGAACTTTAAGATGGAACGTGGGACTTCTCTTGAGACTCTAGCTGGCAAGGGCCTCATATTGCGATGAAGGGGGAACCACATGGTTTTTAAGACTTGAGGCTGAATTCTCGAATTACGATGGGAAATTCAGACTTCCTCTTGTGTTGACTGTGGGAAGACCAATCTTCCATTCAAATTGTGAGGGAGAGATGGAGGTTGCTCGAGTCACTGTAGGGCAAAATAGACCTCATCTAGGCTTGTGTCTAGGACATAATGTTCCACTCCAGGGGTGACATGGATCTCGGGGTTGCATTCCAAACTCACCCGGGGAGTCAGGCCTCGTCTCCAGGGAAGCAAAGGACTCCGCTCTCCTCTCGAGTCGCACCGGGTATTTCTTGGACCCAACTGAGTGGCCTAAAGGGAGTCAATACTCCAGTGAAGTTTGGAGAGAGGACCAGGAATTGCTCTCCAGGTCAGGCAGGAAAAGAAGGCCCCCATCTCTCCTTGACGGGGGCATCTTGTGGTTTTTCTCGAACTGCGGCGCCAGTGTGGGTTTTCTCACGAGGTACGATGGGGTACTCAGGGAGCCTCTTGTGTGGTACTAGGGAAGTCAGTTTTCCTGTTTGTGGCGAGGGGAGCGCGTCCTTGCTCTGGAGTCATGGTAGGGGAATCGGGCATCAAGAGACGTTGAAAAAGGACTCTCCAAGTCTTTCTCGGGTTACTTCAGGAAACTCTGGGTTCCCTCGACTTCTGCCAGTGACCTCAGGTAGCTTCTCACGGAGCCTCTGAGAATTCAGGGATACTGTGGTGTTGGGAGGGGCCTCTCGGGACACCACTGAGTTTGGTTCAATGGAAGAGGGCCTCTTCTCTAGTTGAGGCAGGAACCTCAGGGTTCCTCTCCATTTCTGACTCCAATTGCAGGGTCCCTGAAGAGTTGGGACAGGAGAGTAAGGCCTCGTCTTGTGTGAAGGAATGCAACTTCACTTGCCTCTCGAGTTGTTCACGAGGTGACAGTCCACATTTGGAGCTGTGAGTGGAATCTGCGGGTTTTTCCAGACGATGCATGGGGATGTCAGTGTCCCTTCGTGTTGTGCCTTCATCCACAGGGTTGCCTTCGAAGAGATGTCCGGGCGTCAGGTTCTTATCTAGAGTGGACCGGGAATTCGGGATCTTTCAGCATATGGCACCAACCATGAGGCTACTTTTCGAATTTCCTCATGAGACCGGCCTCATCCGGAGGTTCGCGGGGAACGTCGGGAACCCCTTGCAGACAAAACATGGGAATCGACCCTTCTGTCGCGATCAGGAGGGGTGAAGGGGCTCACAGGAATTGGTGCCGTGAACTTTGGTGTTTCCCTCGAGTGAGACCGGTATGTCAGGGAACTTTGGGGGTCGCATCAAGGGTGCCAAGTACCGTTTTGTACTTCAGGATGGAACGTGGGACTTCTCTTGATACGCTGTAGCGGCCAAGGGCCTCATCTTGCGATGACGGGGGAGCCACGTGGTTTTTCTCGAGTTGCGGCGGGATTCTCGAGTTACGACGGGGATTTCAGGCTTCCTCTTGTGTTGGGCCAGGGAAGTCCAATCATCCATTCGAGTTGCGAGGGAGAGCTGGGGGTTGCGCTCGAGTCACTGCAGGGCAAAGGAGACCTCATCTAGGCTTGTGTCCAGGACCTAATGTTCCTCTCCAAGGGCCACAGGGATCTCAGGTTTGCATTCCAGACTCACCCAGGGAGTCAGGCCTCATGTCGAAGGGAAGCAAAGGACTCCGCTCTCCTTTTGAGTCGCGACGGGCACCTCTTGGAGCCCACTTCGTGGCCTAAAGGGAGTCAAGCCTCCTGTGAAGTTTGGAGAGAGGACTTGGGACTGCTCTCCAGGCCATGCAGGAAAAGATGGCCCTCATCTCGCGATGACGGAGGGATCTTGTGGGTTTTCTCGAGCTGCGGCGCCAGTGTGGGGTTTCTCACGAGGTATGACGGGGAGCTCAGGGAGCCTCTCATGTGGCCCCAGGGAAGTCAGGTGTCCATGCGCATGGCGAGGGGGAGCGTGTCATTGCTCTCGAGCTATGGTAGGGGAATCTGACCTCAAGACACATTGAAGAAGGACTCTCGAGGTCTTTCTTCGGTTGTGGCAGGAAACCCTTATTTCCCTCGACTTTTGCCGGTGGCCTCAAGGAGCTTCTCAGAATGCCTATGAGAAGTCAGGGATACTGTGGAGATGGGAGGGGACTCTCGGGACTCCACTGGGTTTGTTTTAATGGAAGAGGGCCTCATCTCGGGTTGAGGCAGGAACCTCAGGCTTCCTCTCCATTTCTGACTCAGATCGAAGCGTGCCTGCAGAGTTGGGATTGGATACTCAGGCCTCGTCTTGTCTGAGGAAGGGGACTCCGCTTTCCTCTCTCATTGTTTATGGGGTGACAGGCCAGTTGTGGAGCTGTATGTAGATCCTGCGGGGTTTTCCGGACGATGAACAGGGTTTCCAGTGCCCCCTCGTGTAGTGCCTTCATCCACAGGGTTGCCTTAGAAGAGGTGTCCGGGCATCGGGTTCTTATCAAGAGCAAGACTGAGAAATCGGGGTCTTTTGGCACGTGGCACCAACACGAGGCTACGTCTCGAATTTCTTCGTGAGACTGGCCTCATCCTGAGGTGCGCCATGAAGGTCGGGAACCCCTTCTAGACAAAGCAGGGGGATCGACCTTCCTGCCGTGATCAGGAGCAGAGAAGGGGCTCAAATGAAGTGGTGCCAGGAACTTCGGTGTTCCCTTGGAGTGAGACCGGTATATTGGGGAACTTTTGGGGTCGCATCAAGGGTGCCAAGTAGCATCTCGAACTTTATGACGAAACATGGGACTTCTCTTGAGACTCTGTAGCGGGCAAAGGCCTTATATTGCGATGAATGGGGAACCACGTGGTTTTTAAGAGTTGCGGTGGGATTCTCGAGTTACAACGGGAAATTCAGACTTCCTCTTGTGTTGGCCCAATGAAGACCAATCTTCCATTCGAATTGCGAGGGAGAGATGGGTGTTGCTCTCGAGTCACTGTAGGGCAAAATAGACCTCATCTAGGCTTTTGTCCAGGACATAATGTTCCTCTCCAGGGACAACAGGGATCTCGGGGTTGCATTCCAGACTCACCCAAGGTAAGGCCTCTTCTCGAGGGGAAACAAAGTACTCTGCTCTCCTCTCAAGTCGCGACAGGTATCTCTTGGAGCCCATTGAGTGGCCTAAAGGGAGTAAAGCCTCCTGTGAAGTTTGGAGAAAAGACCAGGGATTGCTCTCCAGGTCAGGCAGGAAAAGAAGTCCCCAATCTCGCGATGACGGTGGGTTTTCCCGAGCTGCGGCGCCAGTGTGGGGTTTCTCACGAGGTATGATGGGGAGCTCAGGGAGCCTCTCATGTGGCGCCAGGGAAGTCAGGTGTCCATGCGCATGGCGAGGGGGAGCGTGTCATTGCTCTCGAGTCATGGTAGGGGAATCCGTCCTCAAGACGCGTTGAAGAAGGACTCTTGAGGTCTTTCTCGGGTTGCGGCAGGATACCCTGTGTTCCCTCGACTTGTACCGGTGACCTCAGGGAGTTGCTCAGGGTGCCTCTGAGAAGACACTGATACTGTGGAGTTGGGAGGGGCCTCTCGGGACTCCACTGGGTGTGGTATAATACAAGAGGGCCTCATCTCGTGTTGAGGAAGGAACCTCAGGGTTCCTCTCCATTTCAGACTCCGATCTCAGGATTCCTGCAGAGTTGGGACAGGAGAGTCAGGCCTCGTATTCTGTGGAGAAATGAAACTTAGCTTGCCTCTCGAGTTGTTCACGAGGTAACAGGTCACTTGTCGAGCTGTATGTGGAACCTGCAGAATTTTCCAAAAGATGCACGGGTGTTCAGGGTCCCTCCTTGTTGTGCCTTCATCCTACGGGATGCATTCCAAGACGTGTACGGGCATCGGGTTCTTATTAATAGCTGACCGGGAAATGGGGTCTTTCCGCATGTGGCACCACCCACGAGGCTACATCTCCAATTTCCTCGTGAGACAGGCCTCATCCTGATGTGCGCTGGGAAGATCGGTAACCCCTTCCACACAAAGCAGGAGAAAAGACACTCCTGTTGCAATCAGGAGGGGAGAAGGGGCTCAAATGATGTGGTGCGGGGAACATGGGTGTTACCCTCGAGTGAGGCCTGTATGTTGGGGAACTTTGGGGGTGCCATCATGGGTGCCAAGTACCGTTTTGCACTTCAGTAGGAACGTGGGACTTCTTTTGAGACGCTGTGGCGGGCAAGGGCCTCATGCTGAGAAGACGATGGAACCACGTGGTTTTTCTCGAGTTGCGGCGGGATTCTCGAGTTACGACGTGGATTTCAGGCTTCCTCTTGTGTTGGCCCTGGGAAGCCCAAACATCCCTTCGAGTTGCGAGGGAAAGCTGGATGTTGTGCTCGAACCACTGCAAGGCCAAAGAGACCTCATCTAGGCGTGTGTCCAGGACCTAATAGTCCTCTCAAGGGAAGACAAGGATCTCGGGATTGCACTCCAGACTCCCCCGGGGAGTCAGGCCTCGCCTAGAGGGGAAGCAAAGGACTGCGCTCTCCTCTAGAGCCCCGACGCGGACTCTTGGAGCCCACTGAGTCGCCTCAAGGGAGTCCAGCCTCCTCTTCCGTTTGGAGAGAGGACCCGGGATTGCTCTCCAGGCCATGCAGGAAAAGAAGGCCCTCAGCTCGCGAGGACGGGGGCTTCTCAGGGGTTTCCTCGAGCTGCGGCGCCCGTGGGGGTTTTCTCCCGAGGCATGACGAGAATCTCAGGGAGCCTCTCGTGCGGCGCCAGGGAAGTCAGGTCTCCATGCGCGTGGCGAGGGGGAGCGCGTCCTGGCTCTCGAGTCACGGGAGGGGACTAGGGCCTCGAGACGCGTTGAAGAAGGACTCTCGAGGTCTTTCTTGGGGCGCGGCGGGAAACCCTCGTTTCCCTCGCCTTCTGCCGGGGACCTTAGGGAACTTCCCAGGGTGTCTCTGAGAGGCGAGGGATCCTTTGGAGGTGGCGGGGCCCCTCGGGACTCCGCTGGGTCTGGCGCAACGGAAGAGGGCCTCACCTCGAGGGGAGGCAGGAACCTCAGGCTTCCTCTCCGTTTCGGACTCGAACCGCAGGGTCCCTGCAGAGTTGGGACAGGACAGTCAGGCCTCGTCTTGTCTGAGGAAGGGAAACCCGCTGGCCTCTCGAGTTGTTCAGGGGGTCTCAGGCCCCTCGTCGAGCTGTGTGTGGAAACCGCGGGTCTTTGCGGACGATGCACGGGGGTGGCAGTGCCCCTTCGTGTTGTGCCTTCACCCACAGGGTTGCCTTCGAAGAGGGGTCCGGGCCTCGGGTCCTTCTCAAGGGCAGTCCAGGGAATCGGGGGCGTTCGGCATGTGGCCCCACCCACGTGGCTCGTCTCGAATTTCCTCGTGAGACCGGCCTCATCCTGAGGTGCGCCGGGAAGGCCGGGAACCCCTTCCAGGCCACGCAGGGGAATCGCCTCTCTGTCGCGATCAGGAGGGGAGAAGGGGCTCAGAGGAAGCGGTGCCGGGACCCTAGGTGTTCCCCTCGGGGGACCCCGGCGTGTCGGGGGACTCTTGGGGGTCGCAGGAAGGCTGTCAGGGACCGTTTCGCCCTTCAGGGCCGAACAGGGGACTTCCCTTGAGACGCCGTCGCGGGCAAGGGCCTCATCTTGCCAAGAGGTG
Source organism: Bubalus kerabau (assembly GCF_029407905.1). Taxonomy (NCBI): domain Eukaryota; kingdom Metazoa; phylum Chordata; class Mammalia; order Artiodactyla; family Bovidae; genus Bubalus; species Bubalus kerabau. Next base: position 42,334 of record NC_073644.1, on the reverse strand, counting down.
GGAACCACGTGGTTTTTCTCGAGTTGCGGCGGCGTTCTCGAGTTACGACGGGGATCTCAGCCTTCCCCTTGCGTTGGCCCTGGGAAGCCCAATCTTCCCCCCGGGTTGCGAAGGAAAGCTGGGGGTTGCGCTCGAGTCACTGCAGGGCCGAAGAGACCTCACCTAGGCGTGTGTCCGGGACCTAATATTCCTCTCCAGGGAAGGCAGGGATCTCGGGGTTGCATTACAGGCTCCCCCGGGGAGTCAGGCCTCGTCTCGAGGGGAAGCCAAGGACTCCGCTCTCCTCTCGAGTCGCGACGAGGGTCTCTTGGAGCCCCCTGAGCGGCCTCAAGGAGTCTAGCCTCCTCTTCCGTTTGGAGAGAGGACCCGGGATTGCTCTCCAGGCCATGCAGGAAAAGAAGGCCCTCAGCTCGCGAGGACGGGGGCGTCTCCGGGGTTTCCTCGAGCTGCGGGGCCCGTGGGGGTTTTCTCCCGAGGCATGACGAGGATCTCAGGGAGCCTCTCGTGCGGCGCCAGGGAAGTCAAGTCTCCATGCGAGTGGCGAGGGGGAATGCGTCATTGCTCTCGAGTCATGGTAGGGGAATCGGGATTCAAGATGCGTTGAAGGAGGATTTTCGAGGTCTTTCTCGGGTTGCGTCAGGAAACCCTGTGTTCCCTCGACTTGTGCCAGTGACCTCAGGGAGCTTCTAAGGGTGCCTCTGAGAAGTCGCGACACTGTGGATTTGGGAGGGGCCTCTCGGGCCTCCACTGTTTTTGGTGTAATGGAAGAGGGCCTCATCTCGAGTGGAGTCAGGAACCTCAGGGTTCCTCTCCATTTCGGACTCCGATCGCAGGGTCCCTTCAGAGTTGGGACCGGAGAGTCAGGCCTCGTCTTGAGTGGAGGAATGGAACTCTGCTTGCCTCTCGAGTTGTTCATGGGATGACAGGCCTCTTGTCGAGCTGTGTGTGGAACCTGCGGCTTTTACCGAATGATGCACGGGAGTGTCAGTGACCCTTCGTTTTGTGCCTTCGTCCACAGGGTTGCCTTCGAAGAGGTGTCCGGGCATCGGGTTCTTCTCAAGAGTCGGCCGGGAAATCGGGGTATTTCGGCATGTGACACCACCCACGACGCTATGTCTCGAATTTACTCGTGAGACCGGCCTCATCCTTAGGTGCGCCGGGAATGTGGGAAACCCCTTCCAAACAAAGCAGGGGAATAGACCCTCCTGTCTCGAACAGGAGGGGAGAAGGTGCTGAGATGAAGTGGTGCGGGAACCTCGGTGTTCCTGTCGAGTGAGACCGGCGTGTCCGGGAACATTTGGTGTCGCATCAAGGGTGCAAAGTACCGTTTCGCACTTCAAGACGGAACGTGGTTCTTTTCTTGAGACGCCATAGCAGCAAGGGCCTCATCTTGGGATGATGTTGGAAACACGTGGTTTTTCTCGAGTTGCGGCGGGATTCTCGAGTTACGAAGGGGATTTCTGGCTTCCTCTTGTGTTGGCCCAGGGAAGCCCAATCTTCCATTCGAGTTGCGAGGGAGAGCTGGGGGTTGCGCTCGAGTCACTGCAGGGCAAAAGAAACCTCATCCAGGCTTGTGTCTAGGACCTAATGTTCCTCTCAAGGGATGACTGGGATCTTGGGGTTGCATTCTAGACTCACCCAGGAGTCAGGCGTCCTCTCGAGGGGAAACAAAGGACTTCTCTCTCTTCTCGAGTCGCGACGGGTATTTCTTGGAGCCCACTGAGTGGACTAAAGGGAGTCAAGCCTCCTCTGGAGTTTGGAGAGAGGACTCGGGATTGCACTCCAGGACATGCAGGAAAAGAAGGCCCTCATCTCACGATGACGGGGGGGGGTCTCGGTGGTTTTACCGAGCTGCAGCGCCTGTGTTGGTTTCTCAGGAGGTACGACGGGGAGCTCAGGGAGCCTCTTGTGTGGCGCCAGGGAAGTTAGGTCTCGATGCGTGTGGCGAGGGGGAGCGCGTCATTGCTCTCGAGTCATGGTAGGGGAATCAGGCCTCTAGACGCGTTGAAGGACTCTCAAGATCTCTCTCGGGTCTTGGCAAGAATACCTGTGTTCCCTCGACTTGTGCCGGTGACCTCAGGGAGATTCTCCGGGTGCCTCTGAGAAGTCAGGGATACTGTGGAGTTGGGAAAGACCTCTCGGGACTCCACTGGGTTTGGTGAAATGGAAGGGGGCCTCATCTCGAGGGGAGGCAGGAACCTCAGGGTTCCTCTCCATTTCTGATTCCGATCGCAGCCCCCTGCATAGTTGGGAGAGGTGAGTCAGGCCTTGTCTTGTGTGCAGGAATGGACCTCCGCTTGCCTCTCGAGTTGTTCACTGGGAGACAGGCACTTGTTGAGCTGTATGAGTAACCTGCGGTCTTTTCCGGACGATGCACGGGGGTGTCAGTGCCCCTTCGTGTTGTGCCTTCATCCACACTATCTTCGAATAGGTGTCTGGGCATCGCGTTCTTATCAAGAGCGGATCGGGAAATCGCGGTCTTTCGGCATGTGGCACCACCATCGAGGCTATGTCTCGAATTTCCTCGTGAGACAGCCTCATCTGAGGTGCGTGGAGAAGGTCGGGAACCCCTTGCAGACAAAGCAGGGGAATTGACCCTCCTTTCGCGATCAGGAGGGGAGAAGGGGCTCAGATGAAGTGGTGCCAGGAACCTCGGTGTTCCCCTCTAGTGCGACCCGTATGTCGGGGAACTTTTGGGGTAGCATTAAGGGTGCCAAATATCATTTCGCACTTGAAGACAGAACGTGGGACTACTCTTGAGACGCTGGAGCGGGCAAGGGCCTCATCTTGCAATGACGGGGGAACCACGTGGTTTTTCTCAAGTTGAGGCGGAATTCTCGAATTACTACAGGGAATTCAGGCTTCCTCTTGTGTTGGCCCAGGGAGGTCCAATCTTCCATTCGGGTTGCGAGGGAAAGCTGGGGAGTGCTCTCGAGTTACTGCAGGGCAAAAGCGACCTCATCTAGCCTTGTGTTCAGGACCCAATGATCCTCTCCAAGGGCGACAGGGATCTCGGGTTTTCATTACAGACTCACCCGGGGAGTTAGGCCTCGTCTCGAGGGGAAGCAAAGGACTTGGCTATCCTCTCGAGTTGCGACGCGTATCTCTTGGAGCCCACTGAGTGGTCTAAAGGGAGTCAACCCTCCTCTTCAGTTTGGAGAGAGGACTCGGGATTGCTCTCCAGGCCATGCAGGAAAAGAAGGCCCACATCTCGAGATGACGGGGGCGTCTCGTGGGTTTTCTCGAGCTGCGGCGCCAGTGTGGGGTTTCTCACGAGGTACGACGGAGAGTTCAGGTAGCCTCTCGTGTGGCAACAGGGAAGTCAGGTCTCCATGGGCGGGGCAAGGGGGAGCGCGTCATTGCTCTCAAGTCAGGGTAGGGGAATCGGGCCTCATGACGGGTTGAAAAAGAACTCTCGATGTCTTTCTAGGGTTGCGGCAGGAAACCCTGGGTTCCCTTGACTTGTGCCGGTGACCTCAGGGAGCGTCTCAGGGTGCCTCTGAGAAGTCAGGGATACTGTGGATTTGGGAGAGGCCTCTCGGGACTCCTTTGGGTTTGGTGCAATGGAAGTGGGCCTCATCTCGAGTTGAGGCAGGAACCTCAGGGTTCTGCTCCTGACTTCCTGGAGGCCGGATGTGACTCAGATCGCAGGGTCCCTGTTGAGTTTGCTCAGGAGTGTCAGGTCTCGTGTTCTGCGGAGGAATGGAACTCCGCTTACATCTCAAGTTGTTCAAGGATAACACCACTTTTCGTGATGTGTGTGGAACCTGCGGGTTTTTCGGAGATGCACGGGGGCGTCAGTGCTCCTTCCTGTTGTGCCTTCATCCACAAGGTTGCCTTCGAAGAGGTGTCCGGGTATCGTGTTCTCCTCAAGTGCGGACCGGGAAATTGGGGTCTTTCAGCATGTTGCACCACCCACTAGGCTACGTCTCGAATTTCCTCGTGAGACCGGCCTCATCCTGAGGCGCGCAGGAAAGTCCGGGAACCCTTTCCAAACAAAGCAGGGGAATCGACCCTCCTTTCGGGATCAGGAGGAGAGAAAGGGCTCAGATGAAGTAGTGCCGGGAACCTCGGTGCTCTCCTTGAGTGAAAGTCGGGTAACTTTTCTGGTTGCATCAAGGGTGCCAAGTACCGTTTCGCACTTCAAGACGGAACCTGGGACTTCTCTTGAGATGCTGTAGTGGGCAAGGGCCTCATCTAGCACTGACGGGGGACCCATGTGTTTTTTCTCGAGTTGCGGCAGGATTCTTGAGTTACGATGGGGAATACAGGTTTCCTCTTGTGTTGGCCCAGGGAAGTCCAATCTTCCATTCGAGTTGCAAGTGAGAGCTGGAGATTGCTCTCGAGTCACTGCAGGGCAAAATAGAGCTCATCTAGGTTTGTGTCCAGGACCGAGTTTTTCTCTCCAGGGGCGACAGGGATCTCGGGTTTGCATTCCAGACTCACCTGGGGAGTCAGGCCTCGTCTCGAAGGGAATGAATGGACTCCGCTCTCCTCTCGAGTCGCGACGTGTATCCCTTGGAGCCCAAGAGTGGCCTAAATGGAGTTAAGCCTCCTGTGGAGTTTGGAGAGAGGACTCGGGATTGCTCTCTAGGCCATGCAGGAAAAGAAGGCCCTCATCTCGCGATGACGGGGGCGTCTCGTGGGTTTTCTCAAGGTGCAGTGCCTGGTTGGGGTTTCTCACAAGATAGGACGGGGAGCTCAGGGAGACTCCTGTGGTGCCACGGAAGTCAGGTCTCCATGGACGTGGCGTGGGGGAGCGCCTCATTGCTCTCGAGTCATGGTAGGGGAATCAAGCCTCAGGACGCTTCGAAGAAGAACTCTCGAGGTCTTTCTCGGGGTGTGGCAGGAAACCCTGGGTTCCCTCGACTTGTGCCCATGACCTCAGGGAGCTTAGCGGGGTTCCTCTGAGAAGTCAGGGATACTGTGGAGTTGAGAGGGGCTTCTCGGGACATCACAGGGACTGGTGCAATTGAAGAGGACCTAATCTCGGATTGAGGCAGTAACGTCAGGGTTCCTCTCCATTTCTGACTCGGATAGCAGGGTCCCTGCAGAGTTGGGACAGGAGAGTCAGACCTCGTCTTGTGTGGAGTAATGGAACTCCGCTTGCCTCTCGAGTTGTTCACGGGATGACAGGCCACCTGTCGAGTTGTATGTGGAACCTGCGGTTTTGGGGGACGATGCACAGGGGTGTCAGTGCCCCTTCGTGTTGTGCCTTCATCCACAGGGTTACCTTCGAAGAGGTGACCGGGCATCGGGATCTTATCAATAGCGGACCAGGAAATCGGGGTCTTTCGGCATGTGGCACAACCCACGAGGCTACGTCTCGACTTCCCTCGTGAGACTGGCCTCATCCTGAGGTTCGCCGGGAAGTCTGGGAACCCCTTCCAGACAAAGCAGGGGAATCGACCCTCCTGTCGCCATCAGGAGGGGAGAAGAGGCTCAGCTGAAGCGGTGCTGGGAACCTCCATGTTCTCCTCGAGTGAGACCGGGGTGTCAGGGAAATTTGGGGGTCGCATCAAGGGTGCCAACTACCGTTTCACACTTCAAGACGGAACATGGGACTTCCCTGGAGACGCTATAGCTGACAGGGGCCTCATATTTCGATGACGGAGGAGCCACGTTGTTTTTCTCCAGTTGCCGCGGGATTCTCGAATTACAATGGGGAATACAGGCTTCCTCTGGTGTTGGCCCAGGGAAGTCCAATCATCCATTCGAGTTGCGAGGGAGAGCTGGGGATTGCACTTGAGTCAATGCAGGACAAAAAAGACCTCATTTAGGCTTGTGTCCAGGACCGAGTTTTCCTCTACAGGGGCGACACGGATCTCGGGATCCCATTCCAGACTCACCCAAGTAGTCAGGCCTCGGCTCGAGGGGAAGCAACGGACTCCGCTCTCCTCTAGAGTAGCGGCGTGTATCTCTTGGAGGCTACTGAGTGGCCTAAAGGGAGTCAGGCCTCCAGTGGAGTTTGGAGAGTGGACTCGGGATTGCTCTCTAGGTCATGTAGGAAAAGAAGGCCCTCATCTTACGATGATGGGGGCGTCTCGTGAGTTTTCTCGAGCGGCGGTGCCAGTGTGGGGTTTTCATGAGGTAGGACGGGGAGCGCAGGGAGCCTCTCGTGTGGCGCCAGGGAAGTCAGGTCTCCATGTGCGTGGCGAGGGGGAGCGCGTTATTGCTCTCGAGCCATGGTAGGGGAATCTGACCTCAAGACGCATTGAAGAAGGACTCTCGAGGTCTTTCTTCGGTTGTGGCAGGAAACCCTTATTTCCCTCGACGTTTGCCGGTGGCCTCAAGGAGCTTCTCAGAATGCCTATGAGAAGTCAGGGATACTGTGGAGATGGGAGTGGTCTCTCGGGACTCCACTGGGTTTGTTTTAATGGAAGAGGGCCTCATCTCGGGTTGAGGCAGGAACCTCAGGTTTCCTCTCCATTTCTGACTCAGATCGAAGCGTGCCTGCAGAGTTGGGATTGGATACTCAGGCCTCGTCTTGTCTGAGGAAGGGAGCTCCGCTTGCCTCTCTCATTGTTTAAGGGGTGACAGGCCAGTTGTGGAGCTGTATGTGGATCCTGTGGGATTTTCCGGACGATGAACAGGGTTGCCAGTGCCCCCTCGTGTAGTGCCTTCATCCACAGGGTTGCCTTAGAAGAGGTGTCCGGGCATCGGGTTCTTATCAAGAGCAAGACCGAGAAATCGGGGTCTTTCGGCACGTGGCACCAACACGAGGCTACGTCTCGAATTTCTTCGTGAGACTGGCCTCATCCTGAGGTGCGCCATGAAGGTCGGGAACCCCTTCTAGACAAAGCAGGGGAATCGACCTTCCTGCCATGATCAGGAGGGGAGAAGGGGCTCAAATGAAGTGGTGCCAGGAACTTCGGTGTTCCCTTGGATTGAGACCGGTATATTGGGGAACTTTTGGGGTCGCATCAAGGGTGCCAAGTAGCATTTCGAACTTTATGACGAAACATGGGACTTCTCTTGAGACTCTGTAGCGGGCAAAGGCCTCATATTGCGATGAATGGGGAACCACGTGGTTTTTAAGAGTTGCGGCGGGATTCTCGAGTTACAACGGGAAATTCAGACTTCCTCTTGTGTTGGCCCAGTGAAGACCAATCTTCCATTCGAATTGCGAGGGAGAGATGGGTGTTGCTCTCGATTCACTGTAGGGCAAAATAGACCTCATCTAGGCTTTTGTCCAGGACATAATGTTCCTCTCCAGGGGCAACAGGGATCTCGGGGTTGCATTCCAGACTCACCCAAGGTAAGGCCTCATCTCGAGGGGAAACAAAGTACTCTGCTCTCCTCTCAAGTCGCGACAGGTATCTCTTGGAGCCCATTGAGTGGCCTAAAGGGAGTAAAGCCTCCTGTGAAGTTTGGAGAAAGGACCAGGGATTGCTCTCCAGGTCAGGCAGGAAAAGATGTCCCCAATCTCGCGATGACGGTGGCGTCTCGTGGGTTTTCCCGAGCTGTGGCGCCAGTGTGGGGTTTCTCACGAGGTATGACGGGGAGCTCAGGGAGCCTCTCATGTGGCGCCAGGGAAGTCAGGTGTCCATGCGCATGGCGAGGGGGAGCGTGTCATTGCTCTCGAGTCATGGTAGGGGAATGCGGCCTCAAGACGTGTTGAAGACGGACTCTTGAGGTCTTTCTCGGGTTGCGGCAGGATACCCTGTGTTCCCTCGACTTGTGCCGGTGAACTCAGGGAGTTGCTCAGGGTGCCTCTGAGAAGACACTGATACTGTGGTGTTGGGAGGGGCCTCTCGGGACTCCACTGCGTTTGGTGCAATGGAAGATTGCCGGGAGCCAGCGAGAGATATTCCACTCGTGACAAATGTCATGAGGAAAGAGTCTCGGCATATGCAAAGGCGGGATCGAGCCTCCGGGAGTTCCCCCGTATATTCTTCAGCATCTACCCCCAAAAACCAAAGTCTGCCTTCTTTATTGCTTTGTTCTCTCACCTCTGACATTACTGGGGATGTCCCCCACCACCATCTCACTCTCTCTGTCAAAGAGCTAACTTACAGCTCCAACTAATAATGTTCCTGGGCAATTAGGAGTGTTTAAATCCAAACCCCTCAGATGGTTTTCTAACTCGCCTGACAAGTTTACCCGGTCTCCTACAGCTATGCATACGATTGTGTACAGTCTCCCAGCCTCGAGACGCACGGGAAGTTTAAGATATTCAAATAGCTTAGAGCCTCTCAGAGAGTTAGAAACTGTCAGAATAAAACTAGTAAAAGATTTCATTGATGAACCAATGCTTTTTGCCAAGTTTCCACATCCCCTGAATTGTATCCTTGAATGTGTGCTAATTAATATAGTTGGTATGTAGAAAAAATAAGTAGTGGCCTTGATGTTGGTAACTTTAGACCCTTAAGGTAATAAATTCTTTTCTTTGTTGTAAACCCATTACACATCCTCCCTATAGGAATGCAATTTTATCTTCGAAAGATGGCGCCAAACCTTAAACAATTACTCTTAGAGAAAATAACTCTTATGGTTGATAAGTCTTTGTCAAGAGTCATAAAATGTTAATAGGTCTTCTGGCCAGAAGATGATGTAAATCATCTAAACCATTTTTATAAGATAAATCTGCAGAAAAGAAACCCTGGTTTTTGATAAGGATTAAAGACTGCTGACTTTGCATCCCCTATTATCCTCTGTGTAACTTAGGGTATTAAAACCTGTGTTGAAAATAAAGCTACGGGCCTTGCTCGCCAACGCTTGGTCTCCCCATGTCATTATTCCCCTCAATTTTCAGATGAGTGTCCATCTGGAGCGCGGATATCCTCTGCGACCATTTATTTGCCTGGGCTTCGAAGACCCACTCGATAAGGTGTCTAAGGTGGGGCACCTTCCTCTATTCTAGAGGGCACTTGCAGCCTCCGTGGTCAGAGCTAACCTGGTGTCACAGGTTATATTGATTTTCCGCGTAAACCAAGCTACTCAGCTGCTTTTCTCCACTGAATTGTCCTACTGAGCTATCCTCATTCTATTACTCTTTATATCTTTGATGAATAAATAAATATATAAATAGGTCGCCTACTCCATCTTCCCTTCGAATACCCTGGATCAGCTGGGGCTGGACCTCTGCAGGTGGCGCCCGAGACAGGCATTTCGAAGGTAAATCCCCAACCCCATTCCCCCAGTGTTCAGTTTTGGGGACAGATAGCATCCCACTTAGGGGGCTGCAGATCCCCCTGTAGAATAGACAGGGCGAGAGGAGTGGGAAGTGTTGAAGAGTTAGAGAGAAAAAACGGTTTCTAAAAAGGCTGACAAAAAAGGCCTAATCTTTAGATAGCTAAAAGCAAAATCTTTTACTATCCTTAAGTTTCTGACATGGGCAACACTGAATCAAATGAAAGACAGCTCTTTATAGGAGTAATTTTACAGTTATTAAGTAAAAGAAGAATCAAGGTTAAAAAATCTTCCATTCAATCATTTTTTACATTTGTACAAGACCACTGCCCTTGGTTTCTACAACAAGGCACTGTTAACCTCGATATCTTGAAAAAACTAGGAAAACAGCTAAGAGCTTATTGTGCTCAGCAAGGTTTGGAAAAAATCCCTACTTACACCTTTCCTCTGTGGAATATGACTAGAGATGTTTTAGATCCAGCTCATGAATTTGAAAAGGTACCTGTTAAAGAGGAAAGTAAAGTTGGAAAAGTACCTGTTAAACAAAAAAGCAAATCTGAAAAGGTACCTGTTATAAAGAAAAGTGAAAATGAAGAGGCTATACCTAGCTATCGACAGCTAAATGAATGGCTGGCCGCTATGACTGCCAATGAGCATGTAAAAGATAGGGATGAAAAGAAAGATCAGCTCTCCCCTCAATTTGAAAAAGGTTTAGAGGAAACAGCAGCTCGATGCCATTCTGATGAGGATTTTTTATTTTTTAAGCTAAAGATGCTCCTAAAAGTTTAAGAAAACATCCCTAATCAGACGATCCGCTCCTAGGAGGTTGAGGGAAACATCCCCGATCAGACAGTTCGTAAGATTTAGTTACCAAACAGTTAAAGGATCTCCGGAACAGAAGAGGAAAACTTCGGGACGCTCCCATCCCCCTATGCCTCCTCCTCCATGTCGGGGTAAAGGGCCACCGCTAGGAGTTTCCCGGAGAAGGATTTTCTCTAGTCCCAAGGATGAACTTGATCCTCACTTGAGGCTTCTTTTCAAGTCCCCTCTGCAGTTTAGCCAGGGTAAAGAGGTTACAAAATAAATAAAAATATTCTCTAAAATTAAAAAAAAAATTAAAAATGGATTTCTCTGCATCTAAGAATAGACAAATATTTATTGACTGTGGAATATGATTAGAAATGTCCTGGACCTCCGTCACGAGGCTGTTAAATAGACTATGGGGGAGGCTATAGAGGTGGATGGTGGTGAGTCTCCATTTACTGCACAGATCATATTTTCTGCCATTGAAGAAAAAAAAAAAAGGAGGGAGAAAGTGGTCTACCTCCCGAGGAAGGAGAGGGCTTACAGGACGCTGCGGCCGAGAGCCCTGGCGAGCTCCCTCCCCCTCTGCGCAAACCTTTAAAAAACTTATCCACCACTTTCTGATTTAAGGCGACTGCCACCGCCTTCGATTGTGCCTCCCAGGACCCAGGAGTTCCCCACTTTGCCCCCAAAGCCTCCCAAAGTGTTGCCTAAGACTGAGGAAGATAAAAAGTTTTTTAAACAAAGGAGCTTTTAGTACACAATATTCAGAGCGTGCTCCTTGGAGAAAACTCCCTCAGGGGGGTCTCACCCAGGCTAGGAGAAAAGCGAAAAGGCAAGGAGATTTAATAACAATATTAACCCCTGATGTGCCGCTTACTCCAATTCCAACCGGAGTGGCTGGCCCCCTATCTGAGGACATTGTAAGATTTGTCCTGGGGCGTAGCTCGCTTTCTTTTAAAAAAAAGTTAAAAAAAAAAAAAAGAAAGAAAAGAAATTTCGCTGGTGCATGGTGTAGTAGATTCTGATGATATTGAGAAATTAAAGTCTTGATCTCACTGCCTATCAAAACTGTACAAATTAATAAAGGTCAAAGAGTAACACAGCTTTTACTTTTACCTTACTATCAGACAAGGAAAAACTTGACTTCTCAATCTAAGAGCCACAAAACATTTGGATCTAGTGATCTAGCCTTTTGGGTGCAGGAAATTACAGTTCCAAGGCCTTTAAAAGATCTTTTAATTCAAGAGAATAAAACGCCAGGGCTATTAGACACAGGAACAGACGTCTCTTAACATTGCTGGGAAAGACTGGCCCAGCTCCTGGCCAACACATAACACTGAAAATGAGTTGGTGGGATTAGAGAAAGTGGTATGTGGGGTGGAGATGCTGTACAGGTGGTACATTTAACAATACTTTATATATTGTTATAAATACATAATATAAATGTATTTGCCTAATTACAGTTTGCCTAATTAGGTATGGGTATAAATAAAATATAATAAAGGTATACCTAATTCTATTTATAGATCTATACTTAATTAATTTGTATATAAATTAATATGTATACTATATACACACACACATATATATACTGTATAATTAAATATATATGGCAGTAATATAATGTGTGTGTGGCTGATATTAATTGGTATGGATTGATGTGCTGTGATGATATATGTTCTATATACTGTATAATTATAAATGTGTGACATGTATTATTACAGTATATTGGTTTGTGTTGGTTGGTTTTAGCTGTGTATGTGTTGTATTGTTGTAATATATATTAATTAATATATTAATTATAAAGATTAATTCAAGTATATTGATTTATATATATTATATGTCAATAACTTTATACTTGTTGCCATATATAAATACATATATAAATGCATTTTGCATTTAGGTATATCTGTATACCTGTATACCAAAATGAGATAAGGAGGTTATACATTTATTACTTAAATTTATACAGAGACCTAAACTAAACATTAGACCTAAATTAACATATCCATAGGGAAACAGCTAGACAAATAGTGAAGTTATGTTCCAATTGTAATTAATCACTTAAACGTAAACACACAGGGGCAGACTACAATGATGAGACACTAGATGCCTGAATTACAGGCTACGACTCGGCCCCTGGTCAAGTAAAAAGGCCTCCTTACGGGAGAGTGAAAAAGGCCAGATGTGTTGCTAACTTGTGGGAGAGGGTATGCTTGTATATTTCTACAGAATGCAGATTCTCCGGTTTGGATCTCAGACAAATTCGTCATGTCACATTCCCCAAAGACCAGGTTCGCGGCGCGCGCACTCGCTCGCTCCCCCTCCCCCAGCCAGCTCTCGCCTCCGCGCCACCAGCAGCGCCTCGCACCCACCTCTCTGCACCCCGTGACCTAGAGCAAAGAAGTCTGTGCAGCGAGTGAGGGCCAGAGAGGAAAGCGCACCCGCGGAGTGCTGTCCAGACCAGCGTGGCCCCACCAGCGAGAGGGGACCGCCCTGAGCCCAAGCGGTGGTGGCTAGCCCTAAACCACGAACCCTGCCCCTCCGCCCACCATAGGCGCCTTGGCCCACAGCCTGCCGCTCGCGTTCTGCCTCCTGATGCTGGGGACACTGCTCCCCCGGGCTGACGCCTACAGCTGCTCCCTGGTTCATCTTGTTTAAACCCTCAATATAATGTTTGCTCCTTTGTAATGCTACAACATCCACCTTATCTTATGATGTAACCACTTATTGAATTATGGTCTTGCTGTATTACAACAACTACAGGATTTAATGCAAACACGACGGTTTGTGGGCTTAATTATCTTGGGAACAGCAGCTTTGATAAGTGCAATCACTTCTGTTACTGTGGCAGAAATATCATTGACTCAACAAGTACATACTGCTCAATATGTTGATTCTATGTCCAAAAATGTTTCTTTAACATTGGCAACACAGGAAGCTATAGAGAGAAAATTAGAAATGAGGGTAGACGCCCTAGAGGAAGCAGTAATACATATTGGGACTGAATTGCAGGCTTTAAAGGTGAAAATGGCATTGTCTTGTCATGCTGACTATCGGTGGATATGTGGAACACCCCTGAAAGTAAATGAGACAGATTTTGAATGGGAAAAGATTAAAAACCATATTTCAGGTATCTGGAACAGCTCTGACATTGGTTGAGACGTAGGGAAACTTCACTATCAAATAGCAACCATGGAGCACTCCCGATTAGATTTTACTGCTGCTGGAACAGCAAATGATTTCTTCCATACTTTCCCTAACTACATCTCAGGAAAGAATATTCTGTCTAATGTCTTTAGCTATGCTGCGGTGGCTGCTTTAATTGTGCTTCTCATAATCATTCTTCCTTGTATTGTCAGGATTCTTCGGCAGAGTATTCAGAGGCTCGCGACTGAGCTACATCTGGCTGTTTTAAGAAATACAAAACGGGGAGATGCCGGGAGCCGGCGAGAGACATTCCACTCGTGACAAAGGTCATGAGGAAGGAGGCTGGGCATACACAAAGGCGGGATCGAGCCTCGGGAGTCCTCCCGGATATTCTTGAGCATCTACCCCCCAAAACCAGAGTCTGCCTACTTTATTGCTTTGTGCTCTCCCCTCTGACTTTACTGGGGGCTGTCCCCCACCACCATCTCACTCTCTCTGTCAAAGAGCTAACTTACAGCTCCAATTAATAAAGTTCCTGGGCAATTAGGAGTGTTTAAATCCAAACACGTCAGATGGCTCTCTAACTCGCCTGACAAATTTACCCGGTCTCCTACAGCAATGCATACAATTGTTTACAGTCTCCGAGCCTCGAGAGGCACGGGAAGCTTAAGATATTCAAATAGCTTAGAGCCTCTCAGAGAGTTAGAAACTGTCAGAATAAAACTAGTAAAAGATTTCATTGATGAACCAATGCTTGTTGCCAAGTTTCCACGTCCCCTGAATTGTATCCTTGAATATGTACTAATTAATATAGTTGGTATGTAGAAGAAATAAGTAGTGGCCTTGGTGTTACTAACTTTAGACCCTTAAGGTAATAAATTATTTCCTTTGTTGTAAGCCCATTACACATCTGCCCTGTAGGAATGCAATTTTATCTTCGAAAGATGGGGCCAAACCTTAAAATAATTACTCTTAGAGAAAATAAGTCTTACGGTTGATAAGTCTTTGTCAAGAGTCATAAAATGTTAATAGGTCTTCTGGCTAGAAGATGATGTAAATCACCTAAACCATTTGTATACGATACATTTGCAGGAGAGAAACTCTGGTTTTTGATAAGGATCAAAGGCTGCTGTCTTTGCATCCCCATTATCCTCTATGTGTAACTTAGGGTATAAAAACCCCTGTTGAAAATAAAGCTACGGGCCTTGATTGCCAACGCTTAGTCTCCTAATGTCATTCTTCCCCTCAATTTTCAGATGAGTGTCCATCTGGAGCGCGGATATCCTCTGCGACCATTTATTTGCCTGGGCTTCGAAGACCACTTGAGAAGGTGTCTAAGGTGGGGCACTTTTCGCTATTCGAGAGGGAGCCTGCGGCCTCCGTGGTCAGAGCTAACCTGGTGTCACGGGTTATACTGATTTTCCGCATAAACCAAGCTACTCAGCTTCTTTTCTCCACTAAATTTTCCTACTGAGCTATCCTCATTCTATTACTCTTTATATCTTCGATAAATAAATCAATAGGTCGCCTACTCTGTCTCCCCTTCGAAAACCCTGGACCAGCCGAGGCTGGACCTTGTCAGAAGAAGGCCTCATCTCGATTTGAAGCAGGAACCTCAGGGTTGCTCTCCATTTCTGACTCTGAACACAGAGTCCCTACAGAGTTAGGACAGGAGAGTCAGGCCTCGTCTTGTGTGGAGGAATGGAACTCCACTGGACTCTCGAGTTGTTCACCGGATAACAGGCCACTTGTCGAGCTGTGTGTGGAACCTGCGGTTTTATCCGGACGATGCATGGGGGTGTCAGTTCCCCTTTGTTTTTTGCCTTCATACACAGGGTTGCCTTCGAAGAGGTATCCAGCCTTCAGATTCTTATCAAGAGCAGACCAGGAAATCAGTGTCTTTCGGCATGTGGCACCACCCACAAGCCTACGTCTCGAATTTCTTCTTGAGACGGACCTCAACCTGAGGTGCACCAGGAAGGACGGTAACCCTTTCAGACAAAGCAAGTGAATCGACCCTCTTGTCCCGATCAGGAGGGGAGAAGGGGCTCAGATGAAGTGGTGCCGGGAACCTCGATGTTCCCCTCGAGTAAAACTGGGATGTCGGGGAAGTTTTGGAGTCACATCAAAGGTGCTAAGTACCGTTTCAAACTTCAAGACGGAACGTGAGACTTCTCTTGAGATGCTGTAGCTGGCAAGGGCCTCATCTTGTGGTGACGGGTTAACCACGTCGTTTTTCTCGAGTTGTGGCGGGATTCTCGAGTTAGGTCAGGAAATTCAGGCTTCCTCTTGTGTTGGCCCAGGGAAGTCCAGTCTTCCATTCGAGTTGCGAGGGAGAGCTAGGGATTGCGCTTGAGTTACTGCAGGGCAAAAGAGACCTTATCTAGGCTTGTGTCCAGGACATAATGTTCGTCTCCAGGGGGGACAGGGATCTCGGGGTTGCTTTCCTGATGCACCCGGGGAGTCAGTCCTTGTCTCGAGGGGAAGCGAAGGACTCCACTCTCCTCTCGAGTTGCGACGGGTATCTCTTGGAGCCCACTGAGTGGCCTAAAGGGAGTCAAGCCTCCTGTGGAGTTTGGAGAGAGGACTCGTGATTGCTCTCCAGGCCATGCAGGAAAAGAAGGCCATCATCTCGCGATGAAGGGGGCGTCTCGTGGGTTTTCTCGAGCTGCAGCGCCAGTGTGGGGTTTCTCATGAGGTACTACGGGGAGCTCAGGGAGCCTCTCATGAGGCGCTTGGGAAGTCAGGTCTCCATGCGCATTGTGAGGGGGAGCGCGTCATTGCTCTAGAGTCATGGAAGGTGTATCGGGCCTCAAGAACCGTTAAAGAAGGCCTTTCAAGGTGTTTCTTGGGTCACGGCAGTAAACCCTGGGTTCCCTCGACTAGTGCCGGTGGCCTCAGGGAGCTTCTCAGTGTGCCTCTGAGAAGTCAAGGATACCCTGGAGTTGGGAGGGCCCTCTCGGGACTCCACTGGGTTTGGTGCAATAGAAGAGGGCCTCATCTCGAGTGGAGGCAGGAACCTCAGGGTTCGTCTCCATTTCTGACTCTGATCGCAGGGTCCCTGCAGAGTTGGGACAGGAGAGTCAGGCCTCGTCTTGTAAGGAGGAATGGAACTCCGCTTGCCTCTCGAGTTATTCACGGGGTGACAGGCAACTTGTCGAACTGTGTTTGGAATCTGCGGGTTTTTCCGGACAATGCACGAGGGTGCCAGTGCCCCGTCGTGTTGTGCCTTCTTCCACAGGGTTGCCTTTCAAGAGGTGTCCGGGCATCGGGTTCTTATCAAGAGTGGACCAGGGAATCGGGGTCTTTCAGCATGTGTTACCACCCATGAAGCTACGTCTCAAATATTCTCGTTAGACCGGCCTCATCCTGAGGTGCGCTGGGAAGGTTGGGAACCCCTTCCAGACAAAGCACGGGAGTCGACCCTCCAGTCGCAATCAGGAGGGGAGAAGTGGCTCAGATGAAGTCATACCAGGAACCTCGGTGTTCCCCTCGAGAGAGACCAGGGTGTCGGGGAACTTTTGGAATCGCATCAAGGGTGCCAAGTTTTCACACTTGAAGTGTGAAAACACTTGAAGAAGAAACCTGGGACTTCTCTTTAGACGCTGTAGCGGGCAAGGGCCTCATCTTGCGATGACAGGGTAACCATGTGGTTTTTCTCGAGTTTCGGCGGGATTCTCGAGTTACGATGGGGAATTCAGGCTTCCTCTTGTGTTGGCCCAGGGAAGTCCAATCTTCCATTGGAGTTGCGAGAGAGAGCTAGGGATTGCTCTCGAGTCACTTCAGGGCAAAAGAGACCTCATCTAAGCTTGTGTCCAGGACCTAATGTTCCTCTCCAGGGGCGACAGAGATCTCGGGGTTGCATTTTAGACGCACCCGAGGAGTCAGACCTCATCTCGAGAGGAAGGAAAGGACTCTGCTCTGCTCTCGAGTCCCGACGGGTATTTCTTGGAGACCACTGAGTGGCCTAAAGGGAGTCAAGCCTCCTGTGGATTTTTTTTTTAATTTTATTTTATTTTTAAACTTTACATAATTGTATTAGTTTTTCCAAATATCAAAATGAATCTGCCTCAGGTATACATGTGCTCCCCATCCTGAACCCTCCTCCCTCCTCCCCCCCCATAGCATCCCTCTGGGTCGTCCCAGTGCACTAGCCCCAAGCATCCAGTGTCATGCATCAAACCTGGACTGGCAACTCTTTTCATACATGATATTTTACATGTTTCAATGCCATTCTCCCAAATCTTCCCACCTTCTCCCTCTCCCACAGAGTCCATAAGACTCTTCTATACATCAGTGTCTCTTTTGCTGTCTCGTACTCAGGGTTATTGTTACCGTCTTTCAAAGTTCCATATATATGCGTTAGTATACTGTATTGGTGTTTTTCTTTCTGGCTTACTTCACTCTGTATAATAGGCTGCAGTTTCATCCACCTCATTAGAACTGATTCATTCTATTCTTTTTAATGGCGGAGTAATACTCCATTGTGTATGTGTACCACAGCTTTCTTATCCATTCATCTGCTGATGGACATCTAGGTTGCTTCCATGTCCTGGCTATTAGAAACAGTGCTGCGATGAACATTGGGGTACACGTGTCTCTTTCCCTTCTGGTTTCCTCAGTGTGTATGCCCAGCAGTGGGATTGCTGGATCATAAGGCAGTTCTATTTCCAGTTTTTTAAGGAATCTCCACACTGTTCTCTATAGTGGCTGTACTAGTTTGCATTCCCACCAACAGTGTAAGAGGGTTCCCTTTTCTCCACACCCTCTCCAGCATTTATTATTTGTAGACTTTTGGATTGCAGCCATTCTGACTGGCGTGAAATGGTACCTCATAGTGGTTTTGATTTGCATTTCTATGATAATGAGTGATTTTGAGCATCTTTTCATGTGTTTGTTAGCCATCTGTATGTCTTCTTTGGATAAATGTCTATTTAGTTCTTTGGCCCATTTTTTGATTGGGTCATCTATTTTTCTGGAGTTGAGCTGTAGGTGTTGCTTGTATATTTTTGAGATTAGTTGTTTGTCAGTTGCTTCATTTCCTATTATTTTCTCCCATTCCAAAGGCTGTCTTTTCACCTTGCTAATAGTTTGCTTTGATGTGCAGAAGCTTTTAAGGTTAATTAGGTCCCATTTGTTTATTTTTGTTTTTATTTCCAATATTCTGGGAGGTGGGTCATAGAGGATCCTGCTGTGATGTATTTCAGAGAGTGTTTTGCCTATGTTCTCCTCTAGGAGTTTTATAGTTTCTGGTCTTACGTTTAGATCTTTAATCCATTTTGAGTTTATTTTTGTGTATTGTGTTAGAAAGTGTTCTAGTTTCATTCTTTTACAAGTGGTTGACCAGATTTCCCAGCACCACTTGTTAAAGAGATTGTCTTTAATCCATTGTATATTTTTGCCTCCTTTGTCAAAGATAAGGTGTCCATATGTGTGTGGATTTATCTCTGGGCTTTCTATTTCGTTCCACTAATCTATATTTCTGTCTTTGTGCCAGTACCATACTGTCTTGATAACTGTGGCTTTGTAGTGGAGCCTGAAATCAGGTAGGTTGATTCCTCCAGTTCCATTCTTCTTTCTCAAGATCACTTTGGCTATTCGAGGTTTTTTGTATTTCCATACGAATTGTGAAATTATTTGTTCTAGCTCTGTGAAGAATACTGTTGGTAGCTTGATAGGGATTGCATTGAATCTATAAATTGCCTTGGGTAGTATACTCATTTTCACTATATTGATTCTTCCAATCCATGAACATGGTATATTTCTCCACCTATTAGTGTCCTCTTTGATTTCTTTCACCATTGTTTTATAGTTTTCTATATATAGGTCTTTAGTTTCTTTAGGTAGGTATATTCCTAAGTATTTTATTCTTTCCGTTGCAATGGTGAATGAAATTGTTTCCTTAATTTCTCTTTCTGTTTTCTCATTATTAGTGTATAGGAATGCAAGGGATTTCTGTGTGTTGATTTTATATCCTGCAACTTTACTATAGTCATTGACTAGTTCTAGTGATTTTCTGGTGGAGTCTTTAGGGTTTTCTATGTAGAGGATCATGTCATCTGCAAACAGTGAGAGTTTTACTTCTTCTTTTCCAATTTGGATTCCTTTTGTTTCTTTTTCTGCTCTGATTGCTGTGGCCAAAACTTCCAAAGCTATGTTGAATAGTAATGGTGAAAGTGGGCACCCTTGTCTAGTTCCTGACTTTAGAGGAAATGCTTTCAATTTTTCACCATTGAGGATAATGTTTGCTGTGGGTTTGTCATATATAGCTTTTATTATGTTGAGGTATGTTCCTTCTATTCCTGCTTTCTGGAGAGTTTTTATCATAAATGGATGTTGAATTTTGTCAAAGGCTTTCTCTGCATCTATTGAGAAAATCATATGGTTTTTATTTTTCAATTTGTTAAGGTGGTGTATTACATTGATTGATTTGCGGATATTGAAGAATCCTTGCATCCCTGGGATAAAGCCCACTTGGTCATGGTGTATGATCTTTTTAATGTGTTGTTGGATTCTGATTGCTAGAATTTTGTTAAGGATTTTTGCATCTATGTCATCAGTGATATTGGCCTGTAGTTTTCTTTTTTTGTGGGATCTTTGTCAGGTTTTGGTATTAGGCTGATGGTGGCCTCATAGAATGAGTTTGGAAGTTTACCTTCCTCTGCAATTTTCTGGAAGAGTTTGAGCAGGATAGGTGTTAGCTCTTCTCTAAATTTTTCGTAGAATTCAGCTGTGAAGCCGTCTGGACCTGGGCTTTTGTTGGCTGGAAGATTTTTGGTTACAGTTTCCATTTCCGTGCTTGTGATGGGTCTGTTAAGATTTTCTATTTCTTCCCTGGTCCAGTTTTGGAAAGTTGTACTTTTCTAAGAATTTGTCCATTTCTTCCACGTTGTCCATTTTATTGGCATATAATTGTTGATAGTAGTCTCTTATGATCCTTTGTATTTCTGTGTTTTCTGTTGTGATCTCTCCATTTTCATTTCTAATTTTATTGATTTGATTTTTCTCCCTTTGTTTCTTGATGAGTCTGGCTAATGGTTTGTCAATTTTATTTATCGTTTCAAAGAACCAGCTTTTGGTTTTGTTGATTTTTGCTATGGTCTCTTTTGTTTCTTTTGCATTTATTTCTGCTCTAATTTTTAAGATTTCTTTCCTTCTACTAACCCTGGGGTTCTTCATTTCTTCCTTTTCTAGTTGCTTTAGGTGTAGAGTTAGTTTATTTATTTGACTTTTTTCTTGTTTCTTGAGGTGTGCCTGTATTGCTATGAACTTTCCCCTTAGGACTGCTTTTACCGTGTCCCACAAGTTTTGGGTTGTTCTGTTTTCATTTTCATCCGTTTCTATGCAAATTTTGATTTCTTTTTTGATTTCTTCTGTGATTTGTTGGTTATTCAGCAGCGTGTTGTTCAGCCTCCATATGTTGGAATTTTTAATAGTTTTTCTCCTGTAATTGAGATCTAATCTTACTGCATTGTGGTCAGAAAAGATGCTTGGAATGATTTCTATTTTTTCGAATTTACCAATGCTAGCTTTATGGCCCAGGATGTGATCTATCCTGGAGAAGGTTCCATGTGCACTTTAGAAAAAGTTGAAATTCATTGTTTTGGGATGAATTGTCCTATAGATATCAATTAGGTCTAACTGGTCTATTGTATCATTTAAAGTTTGTGTTTCCTTGTTAAATTTCTGTTTAGTTGATCTATCCATAGGTGTGAGTGGGGTATTAAAATCTCCAACTATTATTGTGTTAGTGTTAATTTCTCCTTTCATACTTGTTAGCATTTGTCTTACATACTGTGGTGCTCCCACGTTGGGTGCATATATATTTATAATTGTTATATCGTCTTCTTGGATTGATCCTTTGATCATTATGTAGTGACCTTCTTTGTCTCTTTTCACAGCCTTTGTTTTAAAGTCTATTTTATCTGATATGAGTATCGCTACTCCTGCTTTCTTTTGGTCCCTATTTGCATGGAAAATCTTTTTCCAGCCCTTCACTTTCAGTCTGTATGTATCCCCTGTTTTGAGGTGGGTCTCTTGTAGACAACATATGTAGGGGTCTTTTTTTTGTATCCATTCAGCCAGTCTTTGTCTTTTGGTTGGAGCATTCAACCCATTTACGTTTAAGGTAATTACTGATAAGTATGATCCCATTGCCATTTACTTTATTGTTTGGGGTTTGAATTTATACACCGTTTTTGTGTTTCCTGTTTAGTATTTGTTGGAGAGCTGGTTTGGTGGTGCAGAATTCTCTCAGCTTTTGCTTGTCTGAAAAGCTTTTGATTTCTCATTCATACTTGAATGAGATCCTTGCTGGGTACAATAATCTGGGCTGTAGGTTATTTTCTTTCATCATTTTAAGTATGTCTTGCCATTCCCTCCTTGCTTGAAGAGTTTCTATTGAAAGATCAGCTGTTATCCTTATGGCAATTCCCTTGTGTGTTATTTGTTGTTTTTCCCTTGCTGCTTTTCATATTTGTTCTTTGTGTTTGATTTTTGTTAATGTGATTAATATGTGTCTTGGGGGGTTTCGCCTTGGCTTTATCCTGTTTGGGACTCTCTGGGTTTCTTGGACTTGAGTGAGTATTTCCTTCCCCATTTTAGGGAAGTTTTCAACTATTATCTCCTCAAGTATTTTCTCACGGTCTTTCTTTTTGTCTTCTTCTTCTGGGACCCCTATGATTCGAATGTTGTAGCGTTTAATATTGTCCTGGAGGTCTCTGAGATTGTGCTCATTTCTTTTAATTCGTTTTTCATGTATCCTCTCTGATTCATTTATTTCTACCATTCTATCTTCGAATTCACTAATCCTGTCTTCTGCCTCTGTTATTCTACTATTTGTTGCCTCCAGAGTGTTTTTAATTTCATTTATTGCATTATTCATTATATATTGACTCTTTTTTTATTTCTTCTAGGTCCTTGTTAAACCTTTCTTGCATCTTCTCAATCCTTGTCTCCAGGCTATTTATCTGTGATTCCATTTTAATTTCAAGATTTTAGATCCATTTCACTATCCTTACTCGGAATTCTTTATCAGGTAGATTCCCTATCTCTTCCTCTTTTGTTTGGTTTGGTGGGCATTTATCCTGTTCCTTTATCTGCTGGGTATTCCTCTGTCTCATCTTGTTTAAATTGCTGAGTTTGGGGTGTCCTTTCTGTATTCTGGCAGTTTGTGGAGTTCTTTACTGTGGCATTTCCTCGCTGTGTGTGGGTTTGTACAGGTGTCTTGTCAAGGTTTCCTGGTTAGGGAAGCTTGTGTCCGTGTTCTGGTGGGTGGAGCTGTATTTCTTCTCTCTGGAGTGCAATGAAGTGTCCAGTAATGAGTTATGAGATGTTTGTGGTTTTGGGGTGACTTTGGGCAGCCTGTATCTTGAAGCTCAGGGCTGCGTTCCTTTGTTGCTGGAGAATTTGCTTGGTATGTCTTGCCCTGGAATTTGTTGGCCCTTGTGTGGTGCTTGATTTCAGTGTCGGTATGGAGGCATTTGATGAGCTCCTGTCAATTAATGTTCCTTGGAGTCAGGAGTTCCCTGGAGTCAGGGTTTGGACTTAAGCCTCCTGCTTCCAGTTATCTGTCTTACTTTTACAGTAGTTTCAAAACTTCTCCTTCTATACAGCACCATTGATAAAACATCTACGTTAAAGAAGAAAAGTTTCTCTACTGTGAGGGCCACTCAGAAAGGTTCACAGCATTACATGGAGAAGAGAAGAGGGAGGAGGGAGTTAGAGGTGACCCAAATGAGATCAGGTGGAATCAATAGTGGAGAGAGTGGGCTGGCCAGTAGTCACTTCCTTATGTGCACTCCACAACTGGACCGCTCAGAGATGTTCACAGATTTATACAGAGATGAGAAGAAGGAGGAAGGAGACAGAGGTGGCCAGAAGGATAAAAGGGGGGAATGAAAAGGAGGGAGACAGATCCAGCCAGTAATCAGTTCCCTAAGTGTTCTCCACCGTCTGGAATACACAGAAATTCACAGAGTTGGGTAGAGTAGAGAGGGGTTAGGGAGGAGACACAGGCGACCTGGTGGAGAAAAAGGAGAGTCCAAAGGGAGAGAGAGCAGTCAAGCCAGTAATCTCGCTCCCTAGTGAAAAATGGGTACTGAAGATTGGGTTCTTAAAGGTACAAAATTGGTAACAAATACATAAAAGCAAAAATTAAAAATCTAGAGTAGAGTTTGGAATTTCAAAAATACGATGTTAAAGAAAAGAAGAAGGAAAAGAAAGAGAGAAAAAACGAACAAAGAAAAACAAACATGGTCGCAAAAATTATCAAGAAAATACAGGTACAAAATTGATAACTAATACCAAAAAGCAAAAATTAAAAATCTAGAGTAGAGTTTGGAATTTCAAAAATACAATGTTAAAAAAAAGGAAGAAGAAAACTAAAGAGAAAACAAACAAACAAAAACAAGCAATGTCGCAAAAATTATAAAGAAACTACAGGTACAAAATTGATATCAAATATCAAAAAGCATAAATTAAAAATCTAGAGTACAGTTTGGAATTTCAAAAATACAATGTTAAAGAAAAGAAGAAAAAAAACAAAACAAAAAAACAAGGTCAAAAAATTATTATATATATATATATATATATATATATATATATATATATATATGAAGTTTGCTGAAGAAGAAAAAAATAGGGTCTTTGTTTTGCAAAGTAATAGGTTATAAAAGTGAAAATTAAATGAACAATAGAGAACTTAAAATTAAAAAAATTAAAAAAAGTAAGAATGATCATAAAAATATATCTAGGACTTTCTCTGGTTTTGTTGTGAGTATCGTGGGTTCGGTTCATTTTTGGCTAGTTCCTTGGTCCGACTTATATTTCTCAAGATCTATAGGCGCCTTCCTATGTAGTCCTAGTAACCACAGGGTTTTAATCTATTGCCTGTAGCTTCCAAGGCGTTTCCCTCTGTTATAGCTTCTTTTGTTTGCCTGTCTCTTCAGTGTCTGGTTTACGCCCTGACACAAAGGGGACGGTGGAGGACACTTTTTTTTTTTTAGGCTCACTTGTTCAGTTGCGCTGTGGGGAGGGAGGGAGGGAGTGATGCTGCAAACAAATAACACTGGCGTGCGCTCGCAGTGCCTCAGCCACACTGGGTCTGCCCCCGCTCACAGCACGTGTAGCCTCCCTGCCCACACTGCTCGGGCTCTAGGTTGTTCCACCGGGAACAATCCGAGGCTGGCCCTGGGCTTCATGCACCTCCCAGGTCCAAGCCGCTCAGGTTCAGGCACTCGGGTAGTCCTCAGAGGCACAGACTCGGTTGGGCCTGCGTTTTGTGCTCTTCCCAGGTCCGAGCAGCTCAGGTGATGAGGTGTTTGGCGAGCGCCAATGTTGTGACTTATCGCCTCCCCGCCACTCGGTTATCTGGGTGTAAAACAGGCGCACCTTCTCAGGCAGATGTTGACCGTCCAGATCCCCAAGAAGTTTTAGTTAGCAAAGAAGGCTGCTTACAGTTTTATAGATAATGTCTCTCTGGGGCTGCAATTGCCCCCTTCCGGCTCTGGCTGCCTGTCACCGGAGGGGGAAGGTCTGCAGCCGGCTATCTCTGTTCAGTCCTTTGTTCCATGCGCGGGCCTGGCGGTGTCTTAGGTTAGGGCTGGCTTTTTGCGTGGTAGATATCCCAGAGTCTGGTTTGCTAGCCCAAGTTATTTCGTTCAGATAGTGCTCAGGGTATTCAGGCCAGATTCTTACTCTAAGTGATGCAGCCCGCGCCGCACCTCCCTGCCCAGCCCCTGCTTGCTAATGGTGTGAGCAGGTGTCTGCACTGCTTTGTGGCTGGGGGAGTTACCGTAGGGCTTGCAATCTGCGAGTTTTAATTGTTTATTTATTTTTATCCCCCTTATGTTGCCCTTTGTGCTTCCAAAGCTTGGCAAAGATTTGGCAGTGAAAAGCTTTCCTGGTGTTTGGAAACTTTTCTCTTTTTAAGACTATCTTCCTGGGACGGAAATCCCTCCCTCCCTCTTTTGTCTCTTTTTTTGTCTTTTATACTTTTTCCTACCTACTTTCCAAGAGTTGGGTTGCTTTTCTGGGTGCCTGATGTCCTCTGGCAGCATTCATAAGTTGTATTGTGGAATTTACTCGACGTTTAAATGCTCTTTTGATGAAATTGTTTGGGGGGGAAAGAGTTCTCCCCGTCCTACTCCTCAGCAATCTTGGCTCCTCTCTTGTGGAGTTTGGAGAGAGCACGCGGGATTGCTCTCCAGGCCATGCAGGAAAAGAAGGCCCTCAGCTCGCGATGTCGGGGGAGTCTCGTGGTTTTTCTGGAGCTGCGGTGCCAGTGTGGGGTTTCTCACAAGGTACGACCGGGAGCTCAGGGAGCCTCTCGTGTGGTGTCAGGGAAGTCAAGTCTCCATACGAGTGGCGAGGGGGCGCACGTCATTGCTCTCAAGTCATGGTAGTGGAATCAGGGCTCAACGCAATGAAAAAGGACGCTCGAGGTCTTTCTCGGGTTGCGGCAGGAAACCCTGGGTTCCCTCGACTTGTGCCTGTGACCTCAGGTAGCTTCTCAGGGTGCCTCTGAGAAGTCAGGGATACTATGGAGCTGGGAGAGGCCTCTCGGGACTCCACTGGGTTTGCTGCAATGGAAGAGGGCCTAATCTCGAGATCAGGAAGGAACCTCAGGGTTCCTCTCCATTTCTGACTCAGATTGCAGGGTCCCTGCAGAGTTGGGACAGGAGAGTCAGGCCTCGTCTTGTGTGGAGGAATGGAACTCCGCTTGCCTCTCGAGTTGTTCAAGGAGTGACAGGCCACTTGTCGAGCTGTGTGTGGAACCTGCGGTTTTTTCCAGACAATGCACGGGGGTGTCAGTGCCCCTTCGTGATGTGCTTTCATCCACAGGGTTGCCTTCGAAGTGGTGTGCGGGCATCGGGTTCTTATTAAGAGCGGACCAGGAAATCGGGGTCTTTTGGAATGCGGCACCACACACGAGGCTACGTCTCGAATTTCCTCGTGAGACGGGCCTCATGCTGAGGTGCCCCTGGAAGGTCGGGAAAGCCTTCCAGACAAAGCAGGTTAATCGACCCTACTGTCGCGATCAGGAGGGGAGAAGGGGCTCAGATGAAGTGGTGCCGGGAACCTCGGTGTTCCCCTTGAGTGAGACCGGTATGTCAGGGAACTTTTGGGGTCTCATGAAGCTTGCCAAATACTGTTTCAAACTTCAAGATGAAACGTGGGACTTCTCTTGAGACGCTGTGGCGGGCAAGGGCCTCATCTTGTGATGAAGGGGAAACCACGTGGTTTTTTTCGAGTTGCGATGGGATTGTTGACTTACGACGGGGAATTCAGGTTTCCTCTTCTGTTGGCCCAGGGAAGTCCATTCTTCCATTCGAGTTGCCAGGGAGAGCTGGGTGGGAATTGCTCTCGAGTCACGGCAGGTCAAAATAGACCTCATCTATGCTTGTGTCCAGGACCTAATGTTCCTCTCCAGGGGCGATAGGGATGACGGGGACGCATTCCAGACTCACCCAGTGAGTCAGGCCTCGGCTCGAGGGGAAGCAAAGGATTCTGATATCCTCCTGGGTCGCAATAGGTATCTCTTGGAGCCCACTGAGTGGCCTCCAGGGAGTCAAGCCTCCTGTGGAGTTGGAGAGAGGACTCCGGATTGCTCTCCAGGCCATACAGGAAAGAAGGCCCTCAGCTCGCAATGACGGGGGCGTCTTGTGGGTTTTCTCGAGTTGGAGCGCAAGTATGAGTTTTCTCACGAGGTACGACGGGGAGCTCAGGGAGCCTCTCGTGTGGTGCCAGGAAAGTCAGGTGTCTATGCGTGTGATGAGGAGGAGCCCATAAATGCTCTCGAGTCATGGTAGGGAAATCGGGACTCAAGACGCGTTGAAGAAGGAGTCTCGAGGTCTTTCTCAGGTTGCGGCAGGAAACCCTGGGTTCCCTCGACTTGTACCGGTGACCTCAGGGAGCTTCTCAGGGTGCCTCTGAGAAGTCAGGCATACTGTGGACTTGGGAGGCGCTCTCGGAACTCCACTGGGTTTGGTGCAATGGCAAAGGTTCTCATCTCGAGTTGAGGCAGGAACCTAAGGGTTCCTCTCCATTTAAAACTCCGACCACAGGGTCCCTGAAGAGTTGGGACAGGAGAGTCAGGCCTCGTCTTGTGTGGAGGAATGGAACTCCACTTGCCTCTCGAGTTGTTCACAGG
The DNA here is from genome assembly GCF_029407905.1 of Bubalus kerabau. Classification (NCBI taxonomy): domain Eukaryota; kingdom Metazoa; phylum Chordata; class Mammalia; order Artiodactyla; family Bovidae; genus Bubalus; species Bubalus kerabau. Next base: position 15,093 of record NC_073644.1, on the reverse strand, counting down.
ATAACAGACCATTTGTCGAGCTGTGAGTGGAACCTTCGGTTTTTTCCGTAAGATGCATGAGGGGGTCAGTGCCCCTTCGTGTTGTGCCTTCATCCACAGGGTTGCCTTCAAAGAGGTGTCCGGACATCGGGTTCTTATCAATAGCAGAGCAGGAAATCGGGGTCTTTCAGAACGTGGCACCATCCATGAGGCTACGTCTCGAATTTCTTCATTAGACTGGTGTCATCCTGAGGTGCGCCATGAAGATCGGGAACCCCTTCCAGACAAAGCAGGGGAATCGACCATCTTGTCACGATCAGGAGGAGTGAAAGGGCTCAGTTGAAGTCGTGCCGGGAACCTCGGTGTTCCCCTCGAGTGGGACCGGTGTGTCGGGAAACTTTTGGGGTCACTTCAAGGGTGCCAAGTACCGTTTTGCACTTCAATACGGACTTGGGGCTTCTCTTGACACGCTGTAGAGGGCAAGGGCCTCATCTTGGGATGATGGGGGAATCACGTGGTTTTTCTCAAGGTGCGGCGGGATTCTCGAGTTACGACGGGGAATTCAGGCTTCCTCTTGTGTTGGCCCAGGGAAGTCCAATCTTCCATTCGAGTTTCGAGGAAGAGCTGGGGTTTGCTCTTGAGTCACTGCAGGGCAAAAGAGACCTCATCTAGGCTTGTGTCCAGGACCTAATATTCCTCTCCAGGGCCGACAGCGATCTCGGGGTTGCATTCCAGACGCATCCTGGGAGTCAGAGCTCGACTCGAGGGGAAGCAAAGGACCCCGCTCTCCTCTTGAGTCACCGCAGGTGTCTCTTGGAGCCCACTGAGTGGCCTAAAGGGAGTCAAGCCCCCTGTGGAGTTTGGAGAGAGGACTCAGGATTGCTCTCCAGGCCATGCAGGAAAAGAAGACCCTCATCTCGCGATGACAGGGGCGTCTTGTTGGTTTTCTCGAGCTGCGGTGCCAGTGTGCGGTTTCTGACGAGGTGCGACGGGAAGCTCAGGGAGCCTTTCGTGTGGCACCAGGGAATTCAGGTCTCCATGCGCATGGCAAGGGGGAGCGCGACATTGCTCTCGAGATATGATACGGGAATCGGGCCTCAAGACACGTTAAAGCAGGACTCTCAAGGTCTTTCTCGGGTTGCGGCAGGAAACCCTGGGTTCCGTCGACTTCTGCCGGTGACCTTAGGGAGCTTCTCAGGGTGCCTCTGAGAAGTCAGGCATACTGTGGATTTGGGACGGGCCTCTCGGGACTCCTCTGGTTTTGCGGCAATGGAAAAGGCCTCGTCTTGAGTGGAGGCAGGAACCTCAGGCTTCCTCTCCATTTCTGACTCGGTGCGCAAGGTCCCTAGAGTTGTGACAGGAGAGTCAGGCATCGTCTTGTGTGGAGGAATGGAACTCCGCTTGCTTCTCGAGTTGTTCACGAGGTGACAGACCACTTGTGGAGCTGTGTGAGGAACCTGCGGGTTTTTCCGGAAGATGCACGGGGTGTCAGTGCCCCTACGTGTTGTGCCTTCATCCACAGGCTTGCCTTCGAAGAGGTGTCCAGGAGTCTGGTTTTGATCAAAAGTGGACCATGGAATCGGGGTCTTTCGGCATGTAGTATGGCCCTCGAGGCTACCTCTCGAATTTCCTCATGAGACCGGCCTCATCCTGAGGTGTGCCGGGAAGGTCGGGAATCCCTTCGAGACAAAGCAGTGGAATCGACCCTCCTATCGCGATCAGGAGAGGAGAAAGGCCTCAGATGAAGTGGTGCCGGAAACTTCAGTGTCCCCTCTAGTGAGATCGGTATATAGGGGAACTTTTGGGGTCGCATCAAGGGTGCCAAGTACTGTTTTGCACTTCAAGACGGAATGTGAGACTTCTCTTGAGACGCTGTAGGGGGCAAGGGCCTCATCTTGCAATACGGGGAACCACGTGATTTTTCTCGAGTTGCGGCGGGTTTCTCAAATTACAACTGGAAATTCAGGCTTCCTCTTGTGTTGGCTCAGAAAGGCCAATCTTCCATTCGAGTTGCAAGGGAAAGCTAGGGGTTGCGCTTGAGTCACTGCAGGGCCAAAGAGACCTCATCTAGGCTTTTGTCCAGGACCTAAGGTTCCTCTCCAGGGGCGACAGGGATCCAGGGTTGCATTCCAGACTCACCCTCGTAGTCAGGCCTCATCTCGAGGGGAAGCAAAGGACACCGCTCTCCTCCTGAGTATCGACGGGTATCTCTTGGAGCCCACTGAGTGACCTAAAGGGAGTCAAGCCTCCTTTGGAGTTTGGAGAGAGGATTCGGGATTGCTCTTCAGGTCATGCAGGAAAGGCCCTCATTTCACCATGACAGGGGCGTCTCGTGGGTTTTCTCGAGCTGCGGCGCCAGTGTGGGGTTTCTCACGAGGTACGATGGGGAGCTCAGGGAGCCTCTCATGTGGTGCCGGGGAAGTCAGATCTTCATGCGCGTGGCGAGGGGGAGCGCGTCATTTTTCTCCAGTCATGGTAGGGGAATCGGGCCTCAAGACGCGTGAAGAAGGACTCGCGAGGTTTTTCTCAGGTTACGGCAGGAAACCCTGGGTTCCGTCGACTTATGCCCGTGACCTCAGGGAGCTTTTCAGGGTGCCTCTGAGAAGTCAGGGATACTGTGCAGTTGGGAGGGGCCGCTCCGAACTCCACTGGGTTTGGTGCAGTAGAAGAGGGCCTTATCTCGAGTTGAGGCAGGAACCTCATGGTTCCTCTCCATTTCTGAATCGGATCTCAGTGTCCATGCAGAGTTGGGACAGGAGAGTCAGGCCTCGTCTTGTGTGGAGGAATTTAACTCCTCTTGCCTCTCGAGTTGTTCACGGGGTGACAGGCCACTTGTCGATCTGTATGTGGAACTTGCGGGCTTTTCCAACGATGCAGGAGGGTGTCAGACCCCTTCGTTTTGTGCCTTCGTCCACAGGATTGCCTTCGAAGAGGTGTCCTAGCATTGGGTTCTTATCAAGAGCAGACAGGGAAATCGGGGTCTTTCGGCGTGTGGCACCAACCACAAGGCTACGTCTCGAATTTCCTCGTGAGACCGGCCTCATCCTGAGGTGCGCCGGGAAGGTCCGGAACCCCTTCCAGACAAAGCAGGGTAATCGACCCTCCCGTCGCGATCAGGAGGGGATAAGGGGCTCAGAACAAGCGGTGCACCGAACCTTGGTGTTCCCCTCGAGTGAGACCAGGGTGTCGGGGAACTTTTGTGCTAACATCAAGGTTGCCAATTATCGTTTTAAACTTCAAGATGGAACGTAGGGCTTCTACTGAGACGCTGTAGCTGGCAAGGGCCTCATCTTGCGATGACGGGGGAACCACGTGGTTTTCCTCGAGTTGCAGTGGGATTTTCGAATTACGACGTGGAATTCAGGCTTCCTCTTGTGTTGTCCCAGGGAAGTCCATTCTTCCATTCGAGGTGCGAGGGAGAGCAGGGGATTGCTCTCGAGTCACTTCAGGGCAAATGAGACCTCATCTATGCTTGTGTCTAGGACCTAATGTTCCTCTCCAGGGGCGACAGGGATCTCGGGGTTGCATTCCAGACTCACCTGAGGAGTCAGGCCTGGTATATAGGGGAAGCAAAGAATTCCGCTCTCCTCTCGAGTCCCAACGGGTATCTCTTGGAGCCCACAGAGTGGCCTAAAGGGAGTCAGGCCTCCTGTGGAGTTTGAAGAGAGGCCTCGAGATTGCTCTCCAGGCCATGCAGGAAAAGAAGGCCTTCATCTCGCGATGACGGAGGCGTCTCGTGTGTTTTCTCGAGCTGGGGAGCCAGTGTGGGATTTCTCACGAGGTATGACGGGGAGCTCAGGGAGCCTCTCGTGTGGCGCCAGGGAAGTCAAGTCTCCATGCGAGTGGCGAGGGGGAATGCGTCATTGCTCTCGAGTCATGGTAGGGGAATCGGGATTCAAGATGCGTTGAAGGAGGATTTTCGAGGTCTTTCTCGGGTTGCGTCAGGAAACCCTGTGTTCCCTCGACTTGTGCCAGTGACCTCAGGGAGCTTCTAAGGGTGCCTGTGAGAAGTCGCAATACTGTGGATTTGGGAGGGGCCTCTCGGGCCTCCACTGTTTTTGGTGTAATGGAAGAGGGCCTCATCTCGAGTGGAGTCAGGAACCTCAGGGTTCCTCTCCATTTCGGACTCCGATCGCAGGGTCCCTTCAGAGTTGGGACCGGAGAGTCAGGCCTCGTCTTGAGTGGAGGAATGGAACTCTGCTTGCCTCTCGAGTTGTTCATGGGATGACAGGCCTCTTGTCGAGCTGTGTGTGGAACCTGCGGCTTTTACCGAATGATGCACGGGAGTGTCAGTGACCCTTCGTTTTGTGCCTTCGTCCACAGGGTTGCCTTCGAAGAGGTGTCCGGGCATCGGGTTCTTCTCAAGAGTGGGCCAGGAAATCGGGGTATTTCGGCCTGTGACACCACCCACGACGCTATGTCTCGAATTTACTCGTGAGACCGGCCTCATCCTTAGGTGCGCCGGGAATGTGGGAAACCCCTTCCAAAGAAAGCAGGGGAATAGACCCTCCTGTCTCGAACAGGAGGGGAGAAGGTGCTGAGATGAAGTGGTGCGGGAACCTCGGTGTTCCTGTCGAGTGAGACCGGCGTGTCCGGGAACATTTGGTGTCGCATCAAGGGTGCAAAGTACCGTTTCGCACTTCAAGACGGAACGTGGTTCTTTTCTTGAGACGCCATAGCAACAAGGGCCTCATCTTGGGATGACGTTGGAAACACGTGGTTTTTCTCGAGTTGCGGCGGGATTCTCGAGTTACGAAGGGGATTTCTGGCTTCCTCTTGTGTTGGCCCAGGGAAGCCCAATCTTCCATTCGAGTTGCGAGGGAGAGCTGGGGGTTGCGCTCGAGTCACTGCAGGGCAAAAGAAACCTCATCCAGGCTTGTGTCTAGGACCTAATGTTCCTCTCAAGGGATGACTGGGATCTTGGGGTTGCATTCTAGACTCACCCAGGAGTCAGGCGTCCTCTCGAGGGGAAACAAAGGACTTCTCTCTCTTCTCGAGTCGCGACGGGTATTTCTTGGAGCCCACTGAGTGGACTAAAGGGAATCAAGCCTCCTCTGGAGTTTGGAGAGAGGACTCGGGATTGCACTCCAGGACATGCAGGAAAAGAAGGCCCTCATCTCACGATGACAGGGGGGATCTCGGTGGTTTTACCGAGCTGCAGCGCCTGTGTTGGTTTCTCAGGAGGTACGACGGGGAGCTCAGGGAGCCTCTTGTGTGGCGCCAGGGAAGTTAGGTCTCGTTGCGTGTGGCGAGGGGTAGCGCGTCATTGCTCTCGAGTCATGGTAGGGGAATCAGGCCTCTAGACGCGTTGAAGGACTCTCAAGATCTCTCTCGGGTCTTGGCAAGAATACCTGGGTTCCCTCGACTTGTGCCGGTGACCTCAGGGAGATTCTCCGGGTGCCTCTGAGAAGTCAGGGATACTGTGGAGTTGGGAAAGACCTCTCGGGACTCCACTGGGTTTGGTGAAATGGAAGGGGGCCTCATCTCGAGGGGAGGCAGGAACCTCAGGGTTCCTCTCCATTTCTGATTCCGATCGCAGCCCCCTGCATAGTTGGGAGAGGTGAGTCAGGCCTTGTCTTGTGTGCAGGAATGGACCTCCGCTTGCCTCTCGAGTTGTTCACTGGGTGACAGGCACTTGTTGAGCTGTATGAGTAACCTGCGGTCTTTTCCGGACGATGCACGGGGGTGTCAGTGCCCCTTCGTGTTGTGCCTTCATCCACACTATCTTCGAATAGGTGTCTGGGCATCGCGTTCTTATCAAGAGCGGATCGGGAAATCGCGGTCTTTCGGCATGTGGCACCACCATCGAGGCTATGTCTCAAATTTCCTCGTGAGACAGCCTCATCTGAGGTGCGTGGAGAAGGTTGGGAACCCCTTGCAGACAAAGCAGGGGAATCGACCCTCCTTTCGCGATCAGGAGTGGAGAAGGGGCTCAGATGAAGTGGTGCCAGGAACCTCGGTGTTCCCCTCTAGTGCGACCCGTATGTCGGGGAACTTTTGGGGTAGCATTAAGGGTGCCAAATATCATTTCGCACTTGAAGACAGAACGTGGGACTACTCTTGAGACGCTGGAGCGGGCAACGGCCTCATCTTGCAATGACGGGGGAACCACGTGGTTTTTCTCAAGTTGAGGCGGAATTCTCGAATTACTCCTGGGAATTCAGGCTTCCTCTTGTGTTGGCCCAGGGAGGTCCAATCTTCCATTCGGGTTGCGAGGGAAAGCTGGGGAGTGCTCTCGAGTTACTGCAGGGCAAAAGCGACCTCATCTAGCCTTGTGTTCAGGACCCAGTGATCCTCTCCAAGGGCGACAGGGATCTCGGGTTTGCATTACAGACTCACCCGGGGAGTTAGGCCTCGTCTCGAGGGGAAGCAAAGGACTTGGCTCTCCTCTCGAGTTTCGACGCGTATCTCTTGGAGCCCACTGAGTGGTCTAAAGGGAGTCAACCCTCCTCTTCAGTTTGGAGAGAGGACTCGGGATTGCTCTCCAGGCCATGCAGGAAAAGAAGGCCCACATCTCGAGATGACGGGGGCGTCTCGTGGGTTTTCTCGAGCTGCGGCGCCAATGTGGGGTTTCTCACGAGGTATGACGGGGAGTTCAGGTAGCCTCTCGTGTGGCAACAGGGAAGTCAGGTCTCCATGGGCGGGGCAAGGGGGAGCGCGTCATTGCTCTCAAGTCAGGGTAGGGGAATCGGGCCTCATGACGGGTTGAAAAAGAACTCTCGATGTCTTTCTAGGGTTGCGGCAGGAAACCCTGGGTTCCCTTGACTTGTGCCGGTGACCTCAGGGAGCGTCTCAGGGTGCCTCTGAGAAGTCAGGGATACTGTGGATTTGGGAGAGGCCTCTCAGGACTCCTTTGGGTTTGGTGCAATGTAAGTGGGCCTCATCTCGAGTTGAGGCAGGAACCTCAGGGTTCTGCTCCTGACTTCCTGGAGGCCGGATGTGACTCAGATCGCAGGGTCCCTGTTGAGTTTGCTCAGGAGTGTCAGGTCTCGTGTTCTGCGGAGGAATGGAACTCCGCTTACATCTCAAGTTGTTCAAGGATAACACCACTTTTCGTGATGTGTGTGGAACCTGCGGGTTTTTCGGAGATGCACGGGGGCGTCAGTGCTCCTTCCTGTTGTGCCTTCATCCACAAGGTTGCCTTCGAAGAGGTGTCCGGGTATCGTGTTCTCCTCAAGTGCGGACCGGGAAATTGGGGTCTTTCAGCATGTTGCACCACACACTAGGCTACGTCTCGAATTTTCTCGTGAGACCGGCCTCATCCTGAGGCACGCAGGAAAGTCCGGGAACCCTTTCCAAACAAAGCAGGGGAATCGACCCTACTTTCGGGATCAGGAGGAGAGAAAGGGCTCAGATGAAGTAGTGCCGGGAACCTCGGTGCTCTCCTTGAGTGAAAGTCGGGTAACTTTTCTGGTTGCATCAAGGGTGCCAAGTACCGTTTCGCACTTCAAGACGGAACCTGGGACTTCTCTTGAGATGCTGTAGTGGGCAAGGGCCTCATCTAGCACTGACGGGGGACCCACGTGTTTTTTCTCGAGTTGCGGCAGGATTCTTGAGTTACGATGGGGAATACAGGTTTCCTCTTGTGTTGGCCCAGGGAAGTCCAATCTTCCATTCGAGTTGCAAGTGAGAGCTGGAGATTGCTCTCGAGTCACTGCAGGGCAAAATAGAGCTCATCTAGGTTTGTGTCCAGGACCGAGTTTTTCTCTCCAGGGGCGACAGGGATCTCAAGGTTGCATTCCAGACTCACCCGGGGAGTCAGGCCTCGTCTCGAAGGGAATGAATGGACTCCGCTCTCCTCTCGAGTCGCGACGGGTATCCCTTGGAGCCCAAGAGTGGCCTAAATGGAGTTAAGCCTCCTGTGGAGTTTGGAGAGAGGACTCGGGATTGCTCTCTAGGCCATGCAGGAAAAGAAGGCCCTCATCTCGCGATGACGGGGGCGTCTCGTGGGTTTTCTCAAGGTGCAGTGCCTGGTTGGGGTTTCTCACGAGATAGGACGGGGAGCTCAGGGAGACTCCTGTGGTGCCACGGAAGTCAGGTCTCCATGGACGTGGCGTGGGGGAGCGCCTCATTGCTCTCGAGTCATGGTAGGGGAATCAAGCCTCAGGACGCTTCGAAGAAGAACTCTCGAGGTCTTTCTCGGGGTGTGGCAGGAAACCCTGGGTTCCCTCGACTTGTGCCCATGACCTCAGGGAGCTTAGCGGGGTTCCTCTGAGAAGTCAGGGATACTGTGGAGTTGAGAGGGGCTTCTCGGGACATCACAGGGACTGGTGCAATTGAAGAGGACCTAATCTCGGATTGAGGCAGTAACGTCAAGGTTCCTCTCCATTTCTGACTCGGATAGCAGGGTCCATGCAGAGTTGGGACAGGAGAGTCAGACCTCGTCTTGTGTGGAGTAATGGAACTCCGCTTGCCTCTCGAGTTGTTCACGGGATGACAGGCCACCTGTCGAGTTGTATGTGGAACCTGCGGTTTTGGGGGACGATGCACAGGGGTGTCAGTGCCCCTTCGTGTTGTGCCTTCATCCACAGGGTTACCTTCGAAGAGGTGACCGGGCATCGGGATCTTATCAATAGCGGACCAGGAAATCGGGGTCTTTCGGCATGTGGCACAACCCACGAGGCTACGTCTCGACTTCCCTCGTGAGACTGGCCTCATCCTGAGGTTCGCCGGGAAGTCTGGGAACCCCTTCCAGACAAAGCAGGGGAATCGACCCTCCTGTCGCCATCAGGAGGGGAGAAGAGGCTCAGCTGAAGCGGTGCTGGGAACCTCCATGTTCTCCTCGAGTGAGACCGGGGTGTCAGGGAAATTTGGGGGTCGCATCAAGGGTGCCAAGTACCGTTTCACACTTCAAGACGGAACATGGGACTTCCCTGGAGACGCTATAGCTGACAGGGGCCTCATATTTCGATGACGGAGGAGCCACGTTGTTTTTCTCCAGTTGCCGCGGGATTCTCGAATTACAATGGGGAATACAGGCTTCCTCTTGTGTTGGCCCAGGGAAGTCCAATCATCCATTCGAGTTGCGAGGGAGAGCTGGGGATTGCACTTGAGTCAATGCAGGACAAAAAAGACCTCATTTAGGCTTGTGTCCAGGACCGAGTTTTCCTCTACAGGGGCAACACGGATCTCGGGATCCCATTCCAGACTCACCCAAGTAGTCAGGCCTCGGCTCGAGGGGAAGCAACGGACTCTGCTCTCCTCTAGAGTAGCGACGTGTATCTCTTGGAGGCTACTGAGTGGCCTAAAGGGAGTCAGGCCTCCAGTGGAGTTTGGAGAGTGGACTCGGGATTGCTCTCTAGGTCATGTAGGAAAAGAAGGCCCTCATCTTACGATGATGGGGGCGTCTCGTGAGTTTTCTCGAGCGGCGGTGCCAGTGTGGGGTTTTCATGAGGTAGGACGGGGAGCGCAGGGAGCCTCTCGTGTGGCGCCAGGGAAGTTAGGTTTCAATGGGCGTGGCGAGGGGAATGCGTCATTGCTCTCCAGTCATGGTAGGGTATCGGGCCTCAAGACGCGGTAAAGAAGGACTCTCAAGGTCTTTCTCAGAATGCAGCAGGAAACCCTGGGTTCACTCGACTTGTGCCAGTGACCGCAGAGAGCTTCTGAGGGTGCCTCTGAGAATCAGGGATACTGTGGAGTTTTAGGGGCCTCTCGGGACTCCACTGGGTATGGCGCAATGGAAGAGGGCCTCATTTCGAGTTGATGCAGGAACGTCAGGTTTCATCTACATTTCTGACTCCGATCACACGGTCCCTGCAGAGTTGGGAAAGGAGAGTCAGGCCTTCTCTTGTTTGGAGGAACGGAACTCCGCATGCCTCTCTAGTTCTTCAAGGGATGACAGGACACTTGTCGATCTGTGTTTGGAATCTGCGTGTTTTTCCGTACTATGCATGGGGATGTCAGTACCCCTTCGTGTTGTGCATTCATCCACAGGTTTGCTTTCGAAGAGGTGTCCTGGCATCGGGTTCCTATTAAGAGCGGACTGGGAAATCGGGGTCTTTCCGCATGTGGCACCACCCACCAGGCTACGTCTCGAATTTCCTAGTGAGACCGGCCTCATCCTGAGGTGCGCCGGGAAGGTCGGAAGCCCTTGCAGACAAAGCAGGGGAATCGACCCTCCTGTCTCGATCAGGAGGGGAGAAGGGGCACAGATGAGGTGATGCCGGGAACCTCGGTGTTCCCCTCCAGTGAGACCAGTGTGTTGGGGAACTTTTGGGGTCGCATCAAAGGTGCCAAGTACCGTATCGCACTTCAAGATGGAACGTAAGACTTCTTTTGAGACGCTGTAGCGGCAATGGCCGCATCTTGCCATGAAGAGGGAACGACGTGGTTTTTCTCGAGTTGTGGCGGGATTCTTGAGTTACAACGGGAAATTCAGGCTTCCTCTTCTGTTGGCCCAGGGAAGTCCAGTCTTCCATTCGAGTTGCGAGGGAGAGTTGGGGATTGCTCTCGAGTCACTGCAGGAAAAAAGAGACCTCATCTAGGCTTGTGTCCAGGACCTAATGTTTCTCTCCAGGGGCGACAGGGATCTCCGGTTCACATATCAGACACACCCGAGGAGTCAGGCCTCGCCTCGAGGGGAAGGAAAAGACTCCGCTCTCCTCTCGAGTCGCGACGGGTGTGTCTTGGAGTCCACTGAGTGACCAAAAGGGAGTCAAGCCTACTGTGGAGTTTGGAGAGAGGACTCGGGATTGCTCTCCAGGCCATGCTAGAAAAGAAGGCCGTCATGTCGCGAAAATGGGGGCGTCTCGTGGGTTTTCTCTATCTGTGGCGCCAGTGTTTGGTTTCTCACGAGGTATGACGGGGAGCTCAGGGAGCCTCTCGTGTGGCGCCAGGGAAGTCAGGGCTTCATGAGTGTAGCAGAGGGAGCGTGTCATTGCCCTCGAGTCATGGTAGGGGAATCAGGCCTCAAAATGCGTTGAAGAAGGACTCTTGAGTTCTTTCTATGGTGGCGGCAGTAAACCCTGGGTTCACTCGAATTGTGCTGGTGACCTCAGGGAGCTTCTCAGGGTGCCTCTGAGGAGTCAGGGATACTGTGGAGCTGGGACGCGTCTCTCGGGACTCCACTGGGTTTCGTGAAATGGAAGAGGTCCTAATCTCGAGTGGAGGCAGGAACCTCAGCGTTCCTCTCGTGACTTCACTGGCGCTGGTCTGATTCGGATCGCAAAGTCCCTGCAGAGTTGGAACAGGAGAGTCAGGCATCGTCTTGTGTAGAGGAATGAAACCCCACTTGCCTCTCGAGTTCTTCAGGGGTGACAAGCCACTTGTTGAGCTGTATGTGGAACCTGCGGGTTTTTCCGGACGATGCACGAGGGTGTCAGTGCCCCTTTGTGTTGTGCCTTCATCCACAGGGTTGCCTTCAAAGAGGTGTCCAGGCATCGGGTTCTTATCAAGAGCGTACCGGGAAATCATAGTCTTTTGGCATGTGGTACCACCCGCGAGCTACGTCTCGAATTTCCTCGTGAGACTGGCCTCATCCTGAAGTGCCCCGTGAAGGTCGGGAACCCCTTACAAACAAAGCAGGGGAAGTTACCCTGCTATCACGAACAGGAGGGGAGAAGGGGCTCAGATAAACTGGTGCCGGGAACCTCGGTGTTCACCTCGAGTGAGACCGATATTTCGGGGAACTTTTGGGGTCACATCAAGGGTGTCAAGTATCGTTTTGCACTTCAAGACGGAACGTGGGACTTTTCTTGAGAAGCTGTAGCGGGCAAGGGCCTCATCTTGTGATGACGAGGGAACCAAGTGCTTTTTCTCGAGTTGCGGCGGGATTCTCGAGTTACGAAGGGGAATTCAGGCTTCCTCTTGTGTTGGCCCAGGGAAGTCCAATCTTCCATTCGAGTTGTCAGGGAGAGCGGGGGATTGCTCTCGAGTTACAGAAGGGCAAAAGAGACCTCATCTAGGCTTGTTTCCAGGACCTAATGTTCCTCTCCAGGGGAGACAGGGATCTCGGGGTTGCATTCCAGACCCACCTGGTGAGTCAGGCCTTATCTCGAAGGGAAGCAAAGGACTCAATTCTCCTCTCGAGTCGCGACGGGTATCTCTTGGAGCCCACTAAGTGGCCTAAAGGGAGTCAAGCCTCCTGTGGAGTTTGGAAAGAGGATTCGGGATTCCTCTCCAGGCCATGCAGGAAAAGAAGGCCCTCATCTCGCGATGACAGGGGCATATGGTGAGTTTTCTCAAGCTGCGGCGTCAGTGTGGGGTTTCTCACGAGGTACGACAGGGAGCTCAGGGAGCCTCTCTTATGGCGCCAGGGAAGTCAGGTCTCCATATGCGTGGCGAGGGGGTGCGTGTCATTTCTATAGAGCCATGGAAGCAGATTCGGGCTTCAAGACACGTTGAAGTAGGACTCTCGAGGTCTTTTTCCCATTGTGGCAGGAAACCCTGGGTTCCCTCGACATGTGCCGGTGACCTCATGGAGCTTCTCCGGGTGCCTCTGAGAAGTCAGGGGTACTGTGGAGTTGGGAGGGGCCTCTCTGGACTCCACTGGGTTTGGTGCAATGGATGAGAGCCTCATCTCGAGTGGAGGCAGGTACCTCATGTTTCCTCTCCTGGGTTTCCTGTCGCTGGTACTGACTCGGATTGCAGTTTCCCTGCAGAGTTGGTACAGAAAATCAGGTCTCGTCTTGTGTGGAGGAATGGAACTCCACTTGCCTCTCGAGTTGTTCACGGGCTGACAGACCACTTGTCGAACTGTGTTTGTAACCTGCGGGTTTTTCTGGACGATGCACGGTGTCAGTGCCCCTTCGTGTTGTGCTTTCATCCACAGGTTTTCCTTCGTAAAGGTGTCACGGCATCACGTTCTTATCAAGAGCAGACCGGGAAATCGGGGTCTTTCGGCTTGTGGCACCACCCACGAGGCTATGTTTCGAATTTCCTCGTGAGACCTGCCTCATCCTTAGGCGCGCTGGAAAGGTCGGGAACCCCTTCCAGACATAGCAGGGGAATCGACACTCCTGTCGCGATCACGAGGGGAGAAGGAGCTCAAATGATGTGGTTCCGGGAACCTCGGTGTTCCTTTCGAGTGAGACCGGTATGTCGGGGAATTTTGAGATTGCATCAAGGGTGCCAAGTACCGTTTCGCACTTCAAGACAGAAAGTGGGACTTCTCTTGAGTCGCTGTAGCGGGCAAGGGCCTCATCTAGCGCTGATGGGGGAACCACGTGGATTTTCTCGAGTTTCGGCGGGATTCTCGAGTTACGATGTCGAATTCAGGCTTCCAATTGTATTGGCCCAGGGAAGTCCAATCTTCAATTCGATTTGCGAGGGAGAGCTGGCGATTGCGCTCTAGTAACTGCAGTGCAAAATAGACCTCATCTAGGCTTGTGTCCAGGACCGAGTTTTCCTCTCCAGGTGTGACAGGAACTCGGGGTTGCATTCCAGACTCACACGGGGAGTCAGGCCTCGTCTCGAGGGGAAGCAAAGGACTCTGCTCTCCCTTCAGGTCCTGACAGGTATCTCTTGGAGCCAACTGAGAGGCCTAAAGAGAGTCAAGCCTCCTGTGGAGTCTGGAGAGAGGACTCGGTTTTGCTCTCCATGCCAGGCAGGAAACAAGTCCCTCATCTCGTGATGACGGGGGCGTATCGTGGGTTTTCTCGAGCTGCGGTGCCTGAATGGGGTTTCCGAAAAGGTACAACGGGGAGCTCAGGGAGACTCTCTTCAGGAGTCAGGGAAGTCAGGTCTCCATGCGCATGGCGATGGGGAGCGGGTCTTTGCTCTCGAGTCATGGTAGGGGAATCGGGCCTCAAGACGCGCCGAAGGACTTTCAAGGTCTTTCTCGGGTCGCAGCAGGAAACCCTGGGTTCCCTGGACTTGAGCCGGTGACCTCAGGTAGATTCTCAAGGTGCCTCTGAGAATTCAGGGATACTGTGGAGTTGGGAGGGGCCTCTCGCGACTCATCTGGGTTTGGTGCAATGGAAGACGGCCTCACCTCGAGGGGAGACAGGAACCTCAGGATTCCTCTCCGTTTTGGACTCCGACCGCAGGGTTCCTGCAGAGTTGGGACAGGAGAGTCAGTCCTCGTCTTGTCTGAGGAAGGGAAGCCCGCTGGACTCTCGAGTTGCTCAGGGGGTCGCAGGCCCCCCGTCGAGCTGTGTGTGGAACCCGCGGGTCGTTGCGGACGATGCACAGGGGTGGCAGTGCCCCTTCGTGTTGTGCCTTCACCCACAGGGTTGCCTTCGAAGAGGGGTCCGGGCCTCGGGACCTTCTCAAGAGCGGACCGGGGAATCGGGGGCGTTCGGCATGTGGCACCACCCACGTGGCTCATCTCGAATTTCTTCGTGAGACCGGCCTCATGCTGAGGTGCGCCGGGAAGGCCGGGAACCCCTTCCAGACCATGCGGGGGAATCGACTCTCCTGTCGCGATCAGGAGGGGAGAAGGGGCTCAGAGGAAGCAGTGCCGGGACCCTCGGTATTCCCCTCGGGGGACCCCGGCGTGTCGGGGGACTTTTGGGGGTGGCAGGAAGGCTGTCAGGGACCGTTTCGCCCTTCAGGGCGGAACAGGGGACTTCCCTTGAGACGCCGTGGCGGGCAAGGGCCTCATCTTGCCAAGAGGTGGGAACCACGTGGTTTTTCTCGAGTTGCGGCGGGATTCTCGAGTTACGACGGGGATCTCAGCCTTCGCCTTGGCTTGGCCCTGGGAAGCCCAATCTTCCCCTCGGGTTGCGAGGGAAAGCTGGGGGTTGCGCTCGAGTCACTGCAGGGCCGAAGAGACCTCACCTAGGCGTGTGTCCGGGACCTAATATTCCTCTCCAGGGAAGGCAGGGATCTCGGGGTTGCATTCCAGGCTCCCCCGCGGAGTCAGGCCTCGTCTCGAGGGGAAGCCAAGGACCCCGCTCTCCTCTCGAGTCGCGACGCGGGTCTCTTGGAGCCCCCTGAGTGGCCTCAAGGGAGTCCAGCCTCCTCTTCCGTTTGGAGAGAGGACCCGGGATTGCTCTCCAGGCCATGCAGGAAAAGAAGGCCCTCGGCTCGGGAGGATGGGGGCGTCTCAGGGGTTTCCTCGAGCTGCGGCGCCCGTGGGGGTTTTCTCCCGAGGCACGACGAGGATCTCAGGGAGCCTCTCGTGCGGCACCAGGGAAGTCAGGTCTCCATGCGCGTGGTGAGGGGGAGCGCGTC